>NC_065592.1:56976666-58230833 GCF_024542745.1 Macaca thibetana thibetana
GTTTCCTTTTGGAAGAAAGTGGTATCAATTCCCTTGAATAATTTTCCCGTTTCTTAGAGGACAGATGATACCATCTAATTGAATAAGGCAGTAAGGCACTAAGAAGATGGTCTTGTTGTGGATAATTTCCAAGAAGTTCCTGGTTGGTACTTTGGAGAGAGTTTGATAATCGTTATTTGTGGGATTCCGAGTGTATTTTCTTACCCATCAATAACTTCATATTTTTATTTCTGACTTTAATTGGGTTCACATTTCCCCTTACTTACATGTAGGCCTTCCCATAGTCCCTCAGCTAAATTTTTTAGAAACTAGGCAGGTACTTTATTTTCTACTTATAAACACAGAGCTTTAAAATAGGAATGATCTACCTGATACATGGTTCTGTTCAAAATTTTGACAAGTTATAATTGGAGCTGTGTTCCAGTTGATAGAAAAATGTTTGTACACATATCTCTCCTATGTGCCTTTTTCATAAACTACATATGTACATGGACTTGTGCTATTCATTAAATTGTAAACTCTAATCAAACATAAAAAAGGATAAAGACGGACAAATATATTAAATATCTTGCTCATTACTATACTGCTTGGCTTCATTTTCCATGTACCTAATATCTTAGTAAATATCTTTTAAGGCCGGGCGCGGTGGCTCAAGCCTGTAATCCCAGCACTTTGGGAGGCTGAGACGGGCGGATCACGAGGTCAGGAGATCGAAACCATCCTGGCTAACACGGTGAAACCCCGTCTCTATTAAGAAATACAAAAAACTAGCCGGGCGAGGTGGCGGGCGCCTGTAGTCCCAGCTACTCAGGAGGCTGAGGCCGGAGAATGGCGTGAACCCGGGAGGCGGAGCTTGCAGTGAGCTGAGATCCGGCCACTGCACTCCAGCCTGGGCGACAGAGCGAGACTCCGTCTCAAAAAAAAAAAAAATAGTAATAATATCTTTTAAAGCAAGATCCATAAAATCATTTCAGATTTCTCATCTGACTTCATGTGATTCATGTTGGATTATCTTGTGTCTAACCTCATAATGTAGCTTGTACTAAGAGTAGGAGAAATAATCGTCTCTCCCTTTTCTTATTTACTTGTATTTCCCTTACTGGTACCATTCTTTACTCTGATTTTTATTTGTAGTGATCTTTTTTTAAGTTACTTTTTCTTTAAATGAAGGTTATTTTAATTAAAGCAGGTCATCCAGACTAATCCTCCGTATCTGCTTACTGTGTTACTTGTAAAATGGATTTTGTTCGGGCTAAAGAGCAGAGGAGAGTGCCACTGGCCACCTCTCCCCTTCGATGATTGCTCAGTCTTCCACCAGGGAGGCAGGTGATACACAGGACTGAGAGGGTTACTGGGTTCAGTGCATCTATTAAATATAAGTAAAAATATTTTATTTTAAATACATATTTATTTTATATTATTTTTTAAATATATATGTAATGGATACTTTAATATTAACCTTCCATGATGTAGTACATTATCATCCACACCCCTCTGTGAGATAACTCTGGAGGCAGCTAGCTTGTTCTCCATTTAAAAATTGACTTCCATTTATAAATGACCATAAATAAAAGATGTCCTTGAGCAGTGGACAGACCCAGCAAAGACATATTTCTAGGGGCTTGTAGTAGTCTTAGTTGCTGCACCATTTTCTCTTACAGCTGCCTGCGTTACAGTTTGCCCAGTGCTACTAGATTTGGAGTGAATGGTGTCCATGTGGAGCACCCGCTGCCTTTTCTGAGCTCCCATGGGAAACATGAATGTGTGGCACTGAGAAAGCTAGGAAACACTTCTGGGCCCAGCTGCATACTGGCAGGGGCGTTTCAGCAGTGCCTGGGCCCTGTTTTCTAGGTTCCGTGCTTCTCCCTACACTCGTTGGTGGTGGGAGGAAAAGAAATGTTAGAGTAGATAACTTGGCTTAATTCCAAGGACCATTTTTTTTTCTAAAATGAGAGAGAAGTGAAGAAATCAGTGAAGATCATGGTATCATGTAAGACTTCACAGATAGGGTAAATAAGATGCCCTATCATAATTTGGAGGGTCCTCAGAGATCCTGTTATAAAAATTCCAGCCTTCCTGTCTGGAAATGCCAGAGATGGAAGTGGGGGAAATGGAGGATGGAAAACGAAATGTTTCTCCCTCATTGCGTGTGCAGTCAGGCATCACATAACAACGTTTCAGTCAATCACATGTATGACCATGGTCCCATAATATAGTAGACTGCAAAACATTCCTATTGCCTAGTGATATCATAGTCATCCTAACATTGTGCAATGCATTACCTTTTTTGTGTTTAGATATGGTTAAATACACAATATTTAGCATTGTGTTAGAATTACCTACAGTATTCAGTACAATAACATGTTATCCAGGTTTGTAGCCTACGAGCCATAGCCTATACCATATAGCTAGGCGTGTGGTAGTCTATACCATCTAGGTTTGTATACGTACATTCTCTGATCGTACAACAACGAGATCACCCAGTGACACATTTTCAGAACATATCCCCATTGTTAAACGATGCCTGACTGTAATTCATTTCAGGGGCAAGTTTGATTTCTACCCTGTTTGAAAATTCTGAAAACTCATTTAGGAAATTCTGTCTCTGGGCATGTGCTTGGTGTCCTGAGTGGGTGGTAGCAAAGCGTGACCTGTCCCTAGCTGGATGCAATTAATGGGCATAGATGGTGTAACTTTTGAGTGAATTGATAAGGTGCCTCTGCATTCTGGCCCTCTAGCACTTTGGTTGGAGACCTCAATATGCTGTTCTGTTCTATAGGTACCATATGCCAAGTGCATTCTGTATTGATCATTCCAGCAATTTGATAAAACTGTGTTGTTACTTTATGATTGGTGATGCTAATAATGTGTTTGTCTTTATTGCTGGTATTGGTGACCCTTATTCTTGACTATAAAGGCATGGCATCTTTGACTATACTCATCTCTGCAAAAAATAAAACCCCACATATATACTCTTTTTACTTATGTGCAAACAAGGTCATCCAACCAATCCTCTTAGTAGTTTTCATTCTGGACTAAGTTGACAATATTTTTGGTAACCTCATTGTCTTTTTTTGGTCATCATATATTTATTATAAACTATCAGTGACCCTGGCTTGTGCTCAGTAGTGCAATGAAAGGGTGGTAAGTCAAGGCACACACAGACACACACACACACACAAAGATCTTTTGTCATTGTGGTCTGTTCTGTTTCCTTACACTTTGCATAAGCTCAGTTCCTTTCATCTTTACAAAACAAAATTTTCAGTGGAGATTGAGGGCAGGGATGTGGGGAGACTATATTTTTCCCCATTCTGAAAGACCAGATGAGATGTGTTTTGGCTTTTACAAAACTAAAAGGAGTTACTTTTGCATGTGTACTTTAGCATGACTTGATGCCACAGGTTAGGCAATAAGGTTGAGACTTTTTTCAAACTTAGCTTTCACAGGTGTTAAAGAAAAAATTCTCCCCACCATCCCCAGTCCTGGAGGGACAACCCTGGGATGTCTTTGGAGAGTGTTGAACATTGTAGCAGTTGAGAGTGGTTGTGGGCTATGTATTGTATTAAGTTATGCCTACCTCCTCAAAACACGTAATTAATTGGTAAGCATTGTGGAAATTTTGGGACATTAGAGTGATGTTTTGAAACTGATAAAGAAGCAGCAAATGCTGTAAAACTAATTTTTGATATAAGAAAAAGGTAGAAGGTTTTAAAGAGTAATGACACCCCCAATCCCCCCCATTTACTTTCTTTAAACATTTTTAAGTGAGGCTCAGGTTGGCTTATTTTGTTTCCTACCTGGCTTTTGAAAACTTGAGTCGGACGACACTTTCTGTAGCATAATTTGAATACAGCATCCAGATCAGGATCTGAACTCCTGGCTTTGTTGCACATAAGAGTGGTGGGTTTTTCTTTTTTCCTTCTCTAGACCTCAGCTGAGCACATTTCAGAAATGGGGAGGGTTAGCTCGGATTGTCTATAAGGCTTTTTTCTACCTGTAATTATACCTCCTTGATTCTAAGAGATGAAAGTCCTTCAAAGTTGGGAAATGAAAGGGAAACTTACGGAATTCTATAACCTGCAGAGTTTGAATATCAATGCCATAATTTACTAGCCCTGTGGTCTTGAGCAAGCCACTTAAACCCTGTGTGCCTTAGGTATCTGCAGGGACCAAAGGAGTTTTGAAAATCAAAAGTCGTATAAAGTACATGTAGCTGTCCATTGATCACTTTGAACCTACCTGATGAGAACCCTAAAGTTAACTATCCCAGAGCTTTTGCACTTCCTCTCTGAAAGGTATCCTAAGATGACCGTTACTGTGTCCCATGTACTGACCCTTGTAGAGAGAAACCGTTCACTGGAAGAACTGTCCTGTGGCAGTTGGTGCCCATTAGCTTAAGAATGTAAAAAGACCCAGCATTCTGAGACTTCACATGTAATCAGTGTACAAATATCCCCTCGGAAGATGGCAGTAATGAGCCCAGCTTTCTTGAACATCAAGGGGAAAAATTAAAAACTGAAGTTTGCTAAATGTGTGTTTTGCAGGTTGGACAATCTGCTCAATATGGCTTATGGAGTAAAGAGGTAATGATAGAGGTTCATGATACTCATAATCCCTTTCCACAGTTGATTGGTTTCTTTGATTTTGGGAGTGCTATTCACACCCCTCATAAGTTTTTGTTGGGTTTTATTTTGCATGTGCAACCTAATGAAAAGCTGCTCTTGGAAACACAATTGACTCAAGAAATTTTTATACCACTGGATGCCACCTGGTCTTAAAAACCCATCATTTATTTCGTATTGCGTTATGACGTTATAGCATGTTTACATATGTGTTGATCCCTTCCCCTGCCAATCCTGCTTAATTCATGAAGCCAGTTCTAAATATATTTCTTTGCTATTGTGGATGATATTTAGTATGGTGAATAATGGTCATTTTATAACTTATTAATATCTCAGTAGTCTAGCATGTCACTGCAAAGCCACACACAGACCTTGGTCAAAACATCAAGTGGTTTATGTATTTGTTGGGGGAGGAGAATTACTAAAATTATTGGGGATGGAAAAAGTATAAGTTCATTGCTATAACCAACCTCTGTTTTCATTTTTTGTGTGTATGTGTGTGTTTCCTATTCTGTTTAGTAGGTTTTCTCCAATGACCATTGACGGAATGACCAGTTTGGCTGGAATTAATATCCCTGGGCACCCTGGAACAGGGTGGTGTATATTTGTGTACAACCTGGCTCCTGATGCAGATGAGAGTATCCTGTGGCAAATGTTTGGGCCTTTTGGAGCTGTCACCAACGTGAAGGTCATCCGTGACTTTAACACCAATAAATGCAAAGGTTTTGGATTTGTGACTATGACAAACTATGATGAGGCTGCCATGGCGATAGCTAGCCTCAATGGATACCGTCTGGGAGACAGAGTACTGCAGGTCTCCTTTAAGACAAACAAAACGCACAAAGCCTAATGAGCTCTTGTCCTCAGTCCATTTATATATGAAAACTATACAACAAAGGCAAGTTAAGAGAAACTTTATACATTAGTAAATGTCTTTGTAAGTCAGTGTTGAGATGGGGATAAAACGACTACTTAGCATCCTAAGAAATATGTGAGATTTTTTATTGCTAGTATTTGAATTAAAACTTCTTAAATATCTTTTATGTTTGAATATGGACAAGAGGTACAGGGTTTTTACCTGTCACATTGCATTCTATTGCCTTCTTTGAAGAAGGTGGACCTTTTAAAGTGTTTCAGCTAAGGGAAGACATTTCTTTTCTTTTTACATAACTGCCTTGAACCTGTGAGTAAATATTGAGGCTTTGTGTTGTAATTCTTCAGTTGGTTGTGTCTTTTTTTTCCCCCCTTTTTTTCCGTTTTCTGATTAGCTTTGTGTTTGGTTTACATTTAAAGCATTGCTGTTATGTCTGTTTAAGAAAAGTATTTTGAAGTTTACATTTTTATTTATGAAGTTTAAAACAGTATTTATTTTGTAATTATGATTTGGGTTGGGGAAGGGGGGGCTACATTATAAACGCTTATTGTAAGAATACTGGAGAACTTTTCGTAAAGCAGTACCTTGCCAAAGAGATAAGAGCCTCTTTGATGTGGGTTTAAAAAAAGCATCTATTTTTATAAAAAAGAAAATTTGGAGAAACTTTTTACTGGTCCTGGAACAAATATTTTGACTTGAATACTTTGAGAAATCTCTTCATATGACACCTAGTGAGCTTTTAAAATTTACCAGGAAATTTGCAGCGGTTGAAAAATTTAGAAAGATTTATGGTGTAGAAAATACTTTTGAGATCTTTGTATGAAAGGAGTAGAATCATTGGGGGAAACACTGCTGGTTTCATTTTTGTAATCACCAGTGGAGCGTCTGATCATCCTGGTTATTATGATAGGTGGCTCACATTGATTTGTGATTTTGAAACAAATAAAAAAAATTTACAAAAGAATATATAAGAGCAGGCAAGAAATTTAAATTACCGAGAGATGGGGGAAAAATCTGTTCTTCCTAAAGAAATCCCTTCAGATAGAGCTCATGGTGTTTAGTGATGTACTTGCAGTATTGTTTGAAGAATTGTTTTGTCTTAAGGAAAAAAGACGTTGCACATGATTTGTACTGCAGCAAATCAGCAAAAGTGATCTGAGTTGGATATATTTGAAGGTATTTTGAAAGTTACGTTCAAGGCTAACACCTGAGCTTTGTGTAATGTAAATAAGACCTTGTGTTTATGAACCTTTCAGCTAATTTAATTTTTTTTCCCTTACATGCCAAGTGATGTTCAGGTTTTGAATGTTTTTGTATCAGTTTTTTCCTTTGTAAATGGCATTAACATTGTTACTTGAGGTCTTGCTTAATCACTTTTGTTGTCCTGAGGACTTGAATTTACAGTGCATCAGATTTGTTGCTAATTTCGTCTGTAGATAGTCTAGCTTCAGCTGTTTATGGTGATGCTACATTTTCGTTTATAAATATGTTTGTGGTATAAAAAAATGAGTATAACCATAGGTTTTGAACAAATTTCCTTACATTTTTCATACAAAAATCATAAATTTAAAATGTAAGGCTGGTATTTATTTGAAGTTGTACAGTATGACTTAATTCACATCTGTTGGAATAGAAAATATATTCTGTTGAGTATTTAAGAGGCTGTACATGTTTTCTTTTGTGTTTGGATTCTTTGTACTTTTTCATGTTCAGTACATCAATAAACAAAGTTGAAGGGAAAGAACAGTGTGGTGAGTAGGTCTTTATACACAATTCGGGCGCACCTGTGCTCAGTCTAATACGCAGACTTGCCCTCTTGAGTTAAAAGAAGTTCCCTCAGAGTTTCAGTGGAAAGCAGTGTTACCTCTTAAGAATTCCAAAAGGCAAGTTATTTGAAGTAGAACACGCAAAAAATTTTTGGACTGAATGACACCTTCTGATTAGTTTTCAAATATTACTAAATGAGTAATTCTCACAGGAGAACATACTTTCATCTGCTAGTTGTAAAGTTTGGGAAATTGGATATCAACACCATTTTATGGCTGGGATTCTACCTTCAGCTTTTTGCACAAATAATCACCCTTACACATTTGTATGAGTTAAAAACCAAATAGAAGGAAAGTAGCTTACTCAGCTTCCACTGGCAATCTTTAATTCACTCATGGGATTAAATGTTGGTGTGTAAAAGTTAACTTTTTTGCACACATGCTAGATTGTCAAGAGATTCTTCCCTAAAATCAGAAACTCAGTTTCTATTAAATTAGTGTTGTTCTGTGTTGCACAGGTTACAAACCGTGAACTCTGCCAACCCTGTGTTTCGCATACAAGTTCAGTTCTTGTATACACCCTTAACAGATCTGTGAAGGGAAAAAAGATTTCCTGCTGTTCTTTTGTAGAAGGATTCTACTTCTATAGAACTTCAGACAAATGAGTATAATAATGAAACACTTTTTTTAAAACAAAGTATACTAAATGACTTATTTTAATTTTATTGTATCTGTTGGCTTTTTTGGTAGAAGCCATTCTAAAAGTAATTGTCCTGAATTCACAACCTACTAGTCAAGAGCGTAGTTGAGTGACAAGACACTTTCTTTTTTCAACATGCAATTAGTCTTTTCTTATTATATGAATTTAATACTCTAATTTTGTGATGTTGGAACATCCTCCCCTCACCTCTCTCCTCTTGCATGCTGTATCAGTATTTTGATTGGTTTGCATGTCAGCAGTTCTTTTATAATTGAGCAGATAGTGGAAAAATTCTCAGCAAAGGAAGTTGATTTAGTAACTACTGGTATGTTTGAGGAGAAACTTCGTTTTTCTCCCCTTTTTTTTTTTTTTTTTTACCTGTGCTTGGAAATTATCTGAACAATATTGAAATTCAGTGTTAGAGTGGCCAACATGAAATTCTTAATGTTCACATCATTTTATATTATTTTAATCTGAGGAAAAATATTAGCAATTTAACCTTACTGTTTTTTAAGATAAACAGATTTCAAGATTTCTACTCTTTATAAGAGGTTTACACATGAATTGTAGTGGAAACTGACAACTACTTGCTTACAGCGTTAACCTAGAACAAAGAAAATGTGTTTTTTAATAAGTTTGTTGAAATTGTAGTACCTAGGCCTATTAACCTACTTATGGAGCAATATACCATATACCTTTTACTGGGTAGAATAAAAAAAGGGGAACATTTAGCTTTTTTATGCCTCTATTATACTGGCACCTCAAACAGTGGGATCAAACAAATACTGATAAAATCATGACAGTTTATTACTGGATGAAGAGCATCTACAGTCTGTCATTGCAGTTAATAGTCCATATTTCTCTACTTCTAGTAGTATTCACACTCTTCCTTTGAAAATTTCCAAAAGTAGGCCCATTTCCCTTCAAGTTGGAAAGATTGAATATTTACACCACTAATACAGGCATCCTGTGGATATAGGATGGACCTTATTGAAATTAACCTTTCTAGAATTCTGGCTCATAGAAATAAACAGATTTTTTGGTTGGTCAACACATAGTTAGCTATCTGCTGTGCCCTGGGTCTATAAAAGTGAGCAAAATACTGCTCTTACCTTCTTGGATACCACCTAGAAGGGAGGACAAACAAGCCAGCAGGTTATGACTGCAACGTCCTAAGTGCTGTGAGAGTCCAGGAGCAGCTGTCAAGCTAGTTTGCTGTAGTTTTTATAAATCCAGTTACAACTCACAAAAGTAAAACCTGTTCTACTCCTCTTATGGATGCTTCTTTCCCTTTCTTGGACTAATTATTGGCTGATTGTTTAATTTTCAGTCTGACAGTGGTATCACTTAGTTTTGCAAATCTTTGAATACTCTCATACTCAAGTTGTCCAGATCCTTTCTTTAAAAAACGCGAAGCTACTGATACACAATAAGACACTGTCTATCTGAATAATTGGATGGTGTGAGGTATCTGACTGGATAGTCTTGCTCTCTCTAAACATAATCTATGGAGTGACCATTTTGAATGTACTAATATAGTAAAGTACTCTGGATATTAAAAGTATGATTGATGGGTTTTACCCTACCTTAAGACCACTATCTTAGGATCTTAAACTTACTATTAACATTACTTTTAGTTTAAGTAACTGAAGATGTAGGGGAGGAGTACATTAATACTTAGCCTCAAAAACACTCATAGGTGTTTTTTTCAAATAAGTACCTTATAGCAACCTTATAAATAAAACTGTCTATTTCTGCAGACATAAATGTGTGGAAGACATGCCTTTCTGCTCTCTTGGAGCCTGTCATGCTCTAGAAGATTACATCTGCAAGTAACTGCAGTAAAGTGTTGTACACAAAGTGTGTTAAAGGAGGAGGAAGGGGAGACTCCTAATGTTGTGTGTAATCGGGGAGACGGTTGTTCCTGGGATGGGAATGCTGAGTCACACAAAAGTGACAGCAGTTGAGCTGGGTCAGTAAGGGTAGGTGGGATTTTAAAAGATACCAGGGGAAGCAATTCAAGAAGAGATCCCTGTGATCAAAGACATAGGCAAGCCTCTATCTACTTCTATTATTTCTGGAGAATTAATAAGTCATATTCAGTGCAGACTTACGAGTTCTTGGACATTTTTGTGCCCTTGACTAGTTAAGTCTAAAAAATACCGAAACAGCAAAACTTTTTGCTTTCTTGCCCATTTCTACTGAAATACTAAAAATTACTTGCCATGATAGATTATGTGTGGTTTGGGGAGTTCCATAGAACTTGCTAGGGACATTCCTCTCTTTTAAAACAGACATTTATTTGGGGTGTGTCAGGCAGTCAGTATATGTGAAAAGATCAAACAAAAACAGAATCTCCAGCAAAGGAATACTGATCTGTTTCTCCCACTATTATACCTATCAAATTCTATTGTTAACATGATAACAGTGATCATTTATTAGGATTTATGCTATTTCTACGTGACAGTACCTGATTCATTCCTTTCTTGGATATGTATTTTACACTCTTCTTAACCTGTATCACTCAAGCATCACCTTCATCGAAGGCAAGAGAAAATTAAAATTCAAATATTTCTCAGATATTTGTAAGATGAGGTTTTAGTTTGATAGATTGCCTTTTTGTTGTTGTTTTTTGTTTCGTTGTTTTGTTTTTTGGTGCTTGGAAACTCAGTAACCATTTCAATGATGAACCTTGCTGATTTTTTCAATCCTGTAAGGCCCTTTGACCTACAGGTTGTCGATAGCCATATGCTATCTCTAATGCTGATTTTCATGGTATGCTCCTTTTGAGAATCCTCCTCGTCCTGTTGAATGCCTGCTTCAGAAGCCACCCGCCCATCTGTGGATTTTCTTGCAGACATGATGAGACCAGCAGCCACTCTTAGGGTGACTCACTGTTTGGAATGAAACACAGTTGGCAAGGTAGCTTTGTTATCTGGATTGCGGGTTTTTGATTGCAGTGTGGCAAAGGTGCAGCAGCTGACCATGAGAATGGGGGAGGGAGGTCATGACCCATAAATCTGTGTAGGCATCCAGAAGATGCAGTGCTTTATTCCTTGGACCTTGAAGAAAAAAGCAGCCCATCAGGAAGTACCATTGAGCACCTTGTTGAAAGAAAACCCCCGTACTTCTACATCCATATTATCGATCATCTATTTCTTTAAAAATGTTGTTATGCTTTAGGTAGTAATAATTACAAGAAATACTGCATATTTTCACACACACACAAACCCTGAGTTACTATCAGAAAGGTTAAGCAGATATTACTATAAATGCTGAGCCAGAAATTGCAGTTGTTACTGTATTAAATGTTCTTTAGTAGAAATTTCATCTCTCAAGAATGGTTGCTACAGTGTGTGGTCTGTATGTAGAGAACTGTGTTGTTGAATGTATTCTGTTTTTCAGGAGTTACTCTTAAAGAAGTACCTGTCTTCTATTCATACAATGCATAAGTAGACTGCTACTTATGTTTTCTGTCTTAAGATGGCCTGAGGACCAGATGATAAGCCAAGCATTCGATCTTTCCTACATAAAGGTGGTGAGAACTTTTCATAAATTTAGTCTGAAACTTATCCTAATCCTAATAATGAAAATTTATTTTATTTTTTGCTGAAATAGTAGTACATTTTAAAAGTTGTGCCTCCCAAGCTCTTTTATGTCATGAGTGCCTTTCCTAAGGGGGAAGAACCTTTATCTCCACACACGTACAACCACTTCTAGGCCTAGCAGCACACCAGAGCTTATGTGTGGGAAGCTCTGTTTTAAATACTTTTTAAAAATTTCCATCCTTTTACTAAGTGTACGTAAACGCCTGCTCTGTACCAGTCACTATGTTGTAAGATTTAGGCTGAAGACTTAATTTATGTTCTATTTCTCCGTCCGGTTTTGAGTTGGAAGACGTTTCAGTGGTCTTGTTCAGCACACCTTATTTTGCAGATATATGAGCCAGACCCAAAGAAGTTAAGGTTCTCCAAGATTTTTTGCTAGCCTGAGACCTGGCACTTAAACCCAGCCCTCCCCACTCTTGGAACTCTGTCCTTCCTACCATCAAAGTACTAAAACACAAGCTGAATTAACTTTAATAAGCTGTGTCCTTTTATGACATCAGAGTTTTGAAATCCTTCAGGGTATGTATGGCATCTAGAATTTGGACATAGGTAAGTGCATATAGTATTTTTTGATGTGCTCAATATCATTTACCTCCCTTAAGAATAATTTCAGTCAATAATAACATAGTCAGTGTCAAATGTATAAAGTACAAAAAAATACAAGTCAAAATTTACTCAGTCCTTTCATGGAAAGAAAACATTTTTTAGTACATTTTGTTTCTGCCTCTTTATTTTTAATCCTTTCTACAACATTTTCAAACATTCAGATTTGCTTTTTTCTTTAATAAAGTTTTTTTGCATTTTTAATTGTGTTCTTTATGTATATGGATAATATTTTTTGAGACATAAAATAATACATATCTGATTTTTAAGACATGTCAAAGCTGTTTTCTGTTTTTTGTTATATTGAGTGTTGCTGACATGTCAGGGAGATATAAAAATCAGGAGTTCTGTGTGGTTTCCTATTACAACTGTATTTCTCCAGGCTTTTTTTTTTTTTGGTGAGACGGAGTCTCGCTCTATCGCCCAGGCTGGAGTATAGTGGCACCATCTCTGCTCACTGCAACCTCTGCCTCCCGGGTTCAAGCGATTCTCCTGCCTTAGCCTCCGGAATAGCTGGGATTATAGGCATTTGCCACCACGCCCAGTTTTTTTTTTTTTTGTATTTTTAATAGAGACAGGGTTTTACCATGCTGGCCGGGCTGGTCTCAAACTCCTGACCTCATGATCCACCTGCCTCAGCTTCCCAAAGTGCTGGGATTATGGGCCGGAGTCTCCAAGCTTTTAAAAAGGCTAAAGACAGATTAAGTCCAGACACTAAGATCTCTCCAAACCTCAGTTTGGGGTAGTGATGCCTAAATGACTACTTGCCACTGTGTTTGGTGGGCAATTTGGTTGTAAGCATCAGCTATGCAGTAGGGTCATGGATAGGGAGAGAAGTATGAAGCTATTTTTTCTCTTTATGGACAGAGGGCAAGTAGATGTCATAGGGTACTGATAACTACTTCTGTCCTTTCTTTTCTTAGCAAAAGAAAATGCTTCCTTCCCTAATGGGGACAGGAGGAGAGGACGAAGATGAACCCAATTGTGGGTGAGTAATCTTTCCTCCTCCTTCCTGGGTCTGTGATTGCGGTGATGTTCTGTCTTGCAAGGGTCTGGGTAAATACTGGCTCCTTATTGCTTGTGCTCAGAGAAGTAGCTGATGGTAGAAGAGCACTTTTAAAGGAATTGATGAGACTGAAAGCTGCTTGTTAGAGTGCACCTGGATCCTGTCATGACATCACAGGCGGACCATAAACGGCTCTCCAGAAAGCACGACAGCCTTTTTTCACCCCTTTCTTAACAATGAGACGTAGATTGGGCCTGTTCTCTATTCAAGCATCCTTATGAGTAAATGTCTATTTTTATGGTAGAGCTGCACTTTAAAAATAGCTCCAATCAGTGCGACTCTTTTCCCCCATATGTTAAAAAGTTATACATGAGTTAAAATATCTCAGATTGCTTAAATTCTTCCAAACGCAAGGCACATTCCTTTTCCCTTTTTTTTTTTTTTTTTTTTTTACTGTGGGGGAGGGGTTTAGGTGGGTGGGAGGGTCGGATTAACTACAAAATAAGGACTTTCAGGGCCTCCTTAACTCTGTTTGAGACTTTTTAGCAGTAGCAAGATTTTTAAACTAAGATTTGAGATTTCTGACTTTAAAAATTCATTAATATTTGGTGGATACAATCTCCTTCCTGAAGCGATTGTTTATTTTTGTTGCTGAGAGCAATTAGCTAGAACAGTCACAGTTGCAGCTGTTAGATACTATAAGCTCCAGCGGAGATCACAAAAGGCCTTATGCACATTTAGACTCTGTATTTGGATTGTTGTTAATGGGTGATTCTTCTGGAGTCTACTGTGTTAGCAAATTCGATTGGGCGATCCTGAGCCAAATCAAATGTACAATGGGATCATCAGCATGCTGTGTTGATCAGAGTCACTTAAACACCTTGCTGCTTTGTGCAAGCCAGGATGGCTGTGGCTGCATGTGCAGAAAGAACATGTAGTGTTCCTTTTCCTGAATCCTCCTCATGCAAACCTGGATGTGACTCATCTCAAAACATTATGCTGTTTTCTCAAGAATTTTTCCTTTTGTGTTTACTTCTTGTTTGCTGCTTTTGACTTGTTAGAGCTTTTGTGAGATAATCTGCATGTGCACGCATGAGAAAGAGATTCACAGATACAATCTGGTGCCCATTGATTTATGTCTTTTGGAAAGAGTATCTTCTTAGAGAATCTTGGCTCCAGTTTAATGGCTGACACTTCAGAAACAGCAGCTCAAATGAAGGAGTTGTTTCAGTATTTTTCTAGTGTCTGTACTTCTGCCTATGAATATCCTTTTGGTGAAGGAGTGTATATTTCTGTGCATATCCATAATCATACTGCCTTAGGATTCACAATATGCTTCGTGTGTGAGAATTTTTTATTGGGGAATGGGAATGGGAAATGTTGCCTTGGGATAGGATGTGCCCCGCCTGACAGGGAACGTCCATTTGCGCTCTAATCTTCCTGGGGTACTTTATGTAACTTTCTCTTGGAGCTGCTCTTGCTGCCAGCAGCCTCTTCAGGTCAACTGCTGACTGGCTCCTTCCTCTTTGAAGGAGAATTTCCTCTTTTTCTTAGCGACCCTCCTGTTGCCTGCCTCTTTGGGATCACTAACTGCTTCCTTCTTGGGTGAAGATGTCTTCCTCTTGGGAAGACTGATGCTGCCAGGGGTCTGTTCTCGATGGCTACTAACCAATTTCTCCTTGGAAAAAGATTTCCTTTTATTAGGTTTGGAGAAACAGTTAGATGGATCTTTCATTCCATTCTCCTGAGGAGCCTCCTGGGGCTTTTGCTTTTTCTTCTTTTTAGGTTTTACACTTATCTTTGCATACTCCTCTGGAGTTCTACTGCTATTTTCCAAAGACACGACAGCGAGCACAGCTAGCATTTCTTTTCCCCCTTTAAGCGTTTCTACGCCTGTTTCTCCAGCCTCCTAATAATCTCAGCAGCAGTTTTCTCTACCTGAACCATTTCTGTCTTCATGACATCCGGTTTCTTTCATGGGATCTTGCCAGTCTCATAGAAAGACAGTCTTCAACTTGTTCTTGAAGCGTCTCCCCAAATACGCTCATTTGCACCTCGGCGAAGCAGTTGATTTGCGAGGCAATACTGCAATTGTTTGCCAGGTATCGGGAGGTGTGGCCTTTATTCCTAGCAGCTGCTTGGCCAGTGAAGGTGGAGTGGAAGATGAATCCATATTTTGGTGTGTTACCACTTAGCGTCAGGGCTCCGGAGACTTGGTCCCTTTGCTGGGCCCTGGGAAACAATAGGCTTTTTCATACGTTTTCTCCTCTGATTCTCACAACCTGTGAGGCAGAGAATTCTGTATTGTTCCCATTTTACAGAAGTGTACGTAAACTTAAGAGTTGGTAAATAGCAGCACCTGCTTCCTTTTGTGCACTGTTGCCATTTTGTGGAAATAAGAAAATGCATATTTTGTATATTCTGTAGCTAAAGTAAATTGATGGACTCCCCTACATTTAAAAGGCTGGATTAGAGATTGCCCTAATTGTAGGACTAGTTCATAGTGGCTTCATAGTAAGTGGAATCAGGAGCTGTTACTGTGTCTCTTTTTGGGGAAATAATTTGGGAATGTTGGAGGGTTTTGGTAATTGTATTATAAGTGGGAATCTAAAGTGTACATTGAAAGTTTGTTTCCTGCTAACTAGCATAAATTAATTAGAAGTCATTACATTTTGATGAGATTTAGGCACTTATATGAAGATATTTTTAGAGCAGCTTTTCAAATGGCAATTGATTGACCAGATGGCAATCTGTTTGAGTAGCCAGCTTAGATCTGTTACTAAGTCAAGTAGTGTAGTTCTTTAATCACACCTCCCTGCAATAGAAATTTTCATATAATTGGAGAGGTATAAATGCTGGTATATTTTATCTAGTAATTTATCTAGTAATTTTAATAAAACTTTTTCTGTGAATATTTTTATCTCTCTGGATAACGATTTTTAAATAATACTATAGTCTTCTACAGTATTTGTGTTTTGAATTGACCACACACAAGTTTCAGCAAGTGCAAGACTTTCTTCCCTTTTTCCTTCTAATGAAGATTAAATAATTGCAATAGTGTGAATCGTTGATGGATTTTTTTTGTTTCTTTGAGACAATTTATATTTTATCTGTTTGGAAACCAAGCCAATATATACTAGGACACCAGAATCAGAATTGAAGTGTGTCTGTTAGACAATGTTTTTTCATACTCAGACTTGATTATAAATGTATTTGAAAGCAGTGTGGTAACATCATCTTGAATAAATTAGTTAAGGACCCATCAGAGATACGGAAGTGAGATGAGAAGGGTGTGGAGCTGTGAGTGAGGATAGAGGGGTTGACCAGACCTCTGAGCAGAGGGATCAGTGAGGGCACCTCTGTGTCACGCTCTCCTTTCCCACACAGTGAGCAGGAGCCCTGGGCAAGGAGTGGAGGTAAATCAGGAAGAACTCCATTAGGAAGACTTCTGAATGAAAGTTTGGACAATGCTCCCGAGGTTTTGAAGACTGGACAGGTGTATTGGGCTCAAAGTAAAACATCAGATCTTAGCTGAATCATGTCTCAACATATATTGAAACACTTATAAAACATTTTATCTTCCACTGTGGCTCTCAAACTTAGGTATGCATGATAACTCACGTTTGGAGCTTATTAATAAAGATGCTTCAGACACAACTGGATTCTGATTCAGTGGCTCTAGGGTAAGTCCCAGACAGGTTTTATAACACACGGGGCTTTTTCAGCCAAGTTAGAGACACAGTAGTGGTTGGAGTTAGCTGGAAAGGGTATAGGAAATCTGAGGTGTTCTTACTCTGCTCATTCCTCCTCCTCCTCCTCCTCCTCCTCTGTTGTGTTCTCTTCAGGGTCCGGGAACCCTGTGGTTGTCTGTTTCTACACCAGTTGACACCCAGAAAACTTAAATTTGACTAAGTGATTTGGGTCAAGCACTGTGCTAAGTATTTTCTGTGCATTATCTCACTTAACATTATGAGGGCGATACTCCTAATCCAATTTTACAGAGGAATAAGATGAGACTGAAAGAGGTTTAAAAACTTGTCCAAGGACTACAATTAGCAAATTGTTAAGCTAGATTTGCAACTCATTGTGTGACTTCAAAACTTGCAGTCTTAACACAGTATACAGTAGTGGTCAGTAGTAGGTGGCCTTGATAGAAATATTTGAATTTTACCCTTAAGCGAGGTGGTTTGGTTTTACTGCTGAAAATACATCACTTAGAAAAAAGTCTAGCTGGGCTTTTTGTGTGTGTGAGGGGAAGTCTATAATACATATATAACTTAGCTCATGTTTTAGCTTTCTAGACTGGAAAATTCCTTAGAGTAGTACCTTTCTTGCAGGTCAGCTTGTTGTTTCTTTCCCTCTGTATCCACCTCAGTTCCTTGAGCATAGTGAGCACTCAGAATGGATGTAGGATACATAAAAGGTGAGAGTGAAGTCTGAGGAGTTACCACGTACTCACAGTTAGGGTGTGAGACCTGGCTCATTTTAAAATTTATTTTCTCTATCAGAACATTAGTGCTGATAATATTCGTTGTGGGGTTTTTTGTTTTTGTTTTTTTTTAATATTTTGGATTCGCTTGTTTCGAGGGTATGTCAGGGTTGAAAATAATGGCCAAATTATAAAACAGTGACCCCAGGAAAAGTATGGAAAAGGAATTACTGTGTTTCAAGAGAAAGTGCAAGTGTACACACTCAGTAAACTGCTACGTGTTGTTTCTGTTCTCCTTGGATAAAAACGTCTTCTAAGTGTGAATGTTTCTCATATAAAGTTAGTGATATAAACAGTTAATTATAATGTCTTCTGTCTTGGGCAATATATAAACTGTGTGTGTGTGTGTCTTTGTGTGTGTGTGTTGTTTGTGTATCAGTATAAATCAGACAAATGTAAAGAAAAGTTGAAATGTCTGGTGTTCTATTAGGAGACCAAGTGAGTGGTATTTAGTGTACACTTATAAATACAAGACTTCATAACTCTCCTCTTTCGATGGAAATATTATGGTGTTAATAGCCAGAAAGTAACCTGACTTGCTTGAATTTACTCTTAGTGGTAGAATATCCTCTACTTAGAGTTGATAGCTTGACTAATGCCACTTACAGACCAAAGCTGAATCCTAAGAGTCATACAACAATATCAGGAGGTTATGCGCGTGTGGAATTCTTGGGTGTACTTAGGCAGATATTTCTCTGACTTAGTGTCAGACTCTTATATAAAACTGTCTTGTCATTATTGCTTTCCTTTGCTGAATGTAGACCATGACCTAATTACTAATTTTCATAATTCTGAAAGGTACATATTATCCCCATTTTACAGATAGGAAAACCTGAGGTTTGGAAAGACAAAGCAACCCCTAATGGAATAAGGGGTTAGGGTTTAGCTTCTTTCATCATCACAGAATAAGATGGAAAGATGAGTTATCTGTTTCTAGGTAAGTGAACGAAAAACGACTAAAGCGTGTATCCTGACTAAAGCATGGTCAGGGTCAAACTTTTTGGAGTAGAACCCAGGTTGGTTCCGTTTTGTTTTGTGGTATGTGAACCTCCAAGAGGTAAGAAAACTTGCAAGCTTCAATGGAACCCAGTTCAGATTAAAATCTTTGATTAAAATCTTTATTTTTCTGCCTTCAGAGACAAGGGAACATTTGTTCTTTTGGTGGCAAGATAAGCAATGATCTTAACTGCTTTTTGTGTGTAGAAAATTATCTTGGTAGCAGTTGTGGGTATTTCTGTTTTTGCTCTTTCCTGTTGTTCATGCATGCGGTTGTACGCTTAAGGAGTAATAAGCCTTGTGGATTAGTTGATGCAAATGCCTTTGTTTGGCAGGTAAGGAACTCTGGTAAAGGAAAAGTGATTGATTTGACTAATGTTGTGCACTCTGTTTGATTAGAACCACAGACCTCTATGTACCAAGCTGTGATTTAGAAACTGAGTAGTATCATATGAGTGAAATAATACCTGAAAGTATTCAAATACATTTTATAGTAGCACTTGCTATCTAAATTGAAGTGCATAAACATGAAGGATATGGACTTTCCTGAAATAAAATGTGCAGTATTTCAGATAGTGGTCCAATTACCACCGTATCGCCTTCAGCATCACATAATCCTGGTTGCCAAAGAAGATTGCTAATAAATTATTATAGTACATAGAATAAGAGCACTGGACGCTGTTCTAAGTATGGTTCGTCGATCAGCAGCATTGATACCTTTGGAAACTTGTTAGAAATGCAAACTCATTGTATAATGGCTTCTATCCCTAAACTACTGAGTCATAATCTGCATCTTACCAGAAGACCCAGGTTGATCCATACGCGTATTAAAGTTTGAGAAGAAGTGATGTGAGGCAGTGTTTCTTGAACTTGAGCATTCTTAAGATTGACCCAGAGGACTTGTTGAAACATGTATACGTAGATTCCTGGGCCCAAAACTTGATTTCATAGGCCTGGGGTACATGCATTAGGAGTTGTCTTTTCCCTGGACATCTTGCAGCATTGGTTGGATGGCCCCCAGGGCTGGGATATCCCAAGTGTCGTTTAGGTGGTTGAACTCAATTAGTTTAAGATTTGTCTTAGTCCATTTTACGCTGCTATAACTGAGTACCACAGACTGGGCAACTTCTTTTTAAATTTTATTTTAAGCTCTGGGGTACATATCCAGGATGTACAGGTTTGTTACACAGGTAAACGTGTCCCACGATGATTGGCTGCACCTATCAACCCATCACCTAGGTATTAAGCCCAGCGTGCATTAGCTATTTTTCCTGATACTCTCCCTCTTGGTACACAGGCCCCAGTGTGTGTTGTTCCTCTCCCTGTGTGTATTTGTTCACGTGGCTCAGCTCCCACTTAAAAGTAAGAATGTGCAATGTTTAGTTTTCTGTTCTTGCATTAGTTTGCTGAGGATAATGCCTTCCAGTTCCATCCATGTCCCTGCAAAGGACATGATCTCATTCCTTTTTATGGCTGCATAGTGTTTTGTGGTGTATATGTACTACATTTTTCTTTATCCAGTCTATCATTGATTAACAATTGGGTTGATTCCATGCCTTTACTATTGTGAATAATGCTGCAATGAATATATGTGTGTGTGCATCTTTATAATAGAATGGTTTATATTCCTTTGGGTATGTACAGACTGGGTAACTTACAATGAACAGAAATGTATTGGTATCATGGTTGCAGAAGCTAGGAAGTCCAAGAGCTTGACACCAGCATATGGGTAGGGCCTTCTTGTTGCATCGTCCCATGGTGGAAAGCTAGAGGGCAAGAGAATATGAGAACAAGAGCAGAGAAGGCTGAACTTGCTTTTCATCCGGAACTCACTCTTGTGATAATGGCATTAATTCATTCATGAGGGCAGAGCTGTCAATGCCTAATCACCCCCTAATGGTTCTACCTATTATATTGTCACAATGGCATTTGAGTTTCAACATGAGATTTGGAAGGGACATTCAAACTGTAGCAGATCTTTACAACCAGTTCTGGTTACTTTTACCAAGGGCTGGAGGTAGAATCTACAGTAGTTCCACATTTATTTGTTAAAAGTTACTCTGCAAAGGACTATGGTTGATGGAAAAAGCTGTTCTGTGGTTACTAGAAGTGAAAATCTATGTAGAGATAAATAGGCCAGAGGAATAATATGCAAACAATTTCCAGTAAACCATTTAATGGGTTGGCTAGGGGCCTTGCTGTCTTTGTCCATGGAAAAGAAAAAACAAATTGCACATCTCTGCTTTTCTAAATTCCACTTCCTTCTGAGAACTTTGATGACTTCATCATTCCTCTTGCCAGGTACAGCCAACACATATCAGAACCCTGCAGCAGCTGACATCACCATTTGGTTTTTCCTTTTTGAACTGATTTAGGGCAGTTCTTGAGCAGCCAAGGCTTGGCCGCCACCTACTTTGCCTTAAGGTGTTTTTATGTGTTTATACACTGAGAGCAGGGGTACATTTGAGGGTTGCAAACAGTTCGGTTGATCAGTGTGGTCAGGAAGTACTGGCCCTCACCCTTGTAAGACTGCTAAATCTCTAAGCCTGAGGAAACAGGAGGATTTGGATATTGGATGGGTTTCAGTAGGTATGTTTGTGTTCTTGTCAAAATGAAAATTCTTTTGAGTTGACAGGTATTCTTGTTTGTGTTGTAAAATCTTAGTACAGCAGTGACACAGGAAAAAGTATACATACCCCAGAAGTAAGTTTTTCTAAGGATCTTTTTCCTATAATGTTTAAACCATTTTTTATCTTCTCTGGTTGGCATCAAGTGCTTGATACGTCTTACTAGAAGGGAAATAAGTTGTTTCATTACTTGTAGTGGGTGCAATCCTTAGCAAACTCTACTTTTTAGAGTTTGGGGTAAAGCCTGGGTATGTGAAGTTTTGTTCGTTTGTCCTTAATTTTCACTTATCTCCTTTAATAAAAAGTAAGTCATTTATAGATAATATAAAGTAAGTGCTAAGAGAGGACATTCCTGTATGACACGTGTCAGGATTTTGAAAGCTTTACTGCCTGTAGATTTCTTTTGTTTCAGTTTATAAAGGTGTGCTTTTTGGAACAATATAAGAATTGAAAAGGTTAGCCATCTTAAGTTTTGTGTTCATTTTGAGCATTGCTTATTATATATATTTTAGATATAATACCAGAAAGCCATTGGATAATTACAGAAGATTTAGTTGGAAGGCACCACAAGATTAGAAGAAGAAAACCAGTGTTTTATGTAGTATCCATTGTTAGCCTCGCCTTGTGTGCAACACCTCATAGTTCTACAAATGAGTTGTGTCTTCCACTCTTACAGCTGAGGAAATAAGAGCGTAAGTAGATTTCCAAGATTTATTTGGAGAGCTAAGAGTTAAATTTGAGGTTTTAACTTGGCCTCTGGAACCTGTTCTCATCGTGTACCCTGTTTTATTGAAAGCTGGGTAAAACAGATTTGAGTCCATGCCACCATTAAAAATGAAAATGTCTGATGACTACTTCAGGGTTGTAAAGCTTTGAATATACATTTTAATTTGATCTGCAGAATCTTATGAGATAGATAGGGCGAGTGCTAAGATGCTCATTGGGATTGGGGTGAGAAGGTAAGAATCTGAATCTCGAGACACTGAAGGACTTGCTGTATGTAACAAAGGCTAGTAAATGGCGGAACCTAGGATTGCAGTTGCTCCTGGTGACTCGGAGCCTCATATATTTTCTCATGCCCGTCCTACCAGTTTGTTAGAAGTGTATTTAAAAGAGCCTGGAGAAGTTAAGTGGAATATTTCAGGATTGTAACATTTCATAAAAAGCGCTGTAAAGTACGCCTTTACTTTCACTCCCCACTCATCCTTTCTAAGCTGACTCTAGCAGAAAGCTGTGTGGAGCTGAGCGCCACCTGGATGAAGCGTGTTAATAGTTTGGTTCTCATCTAATGATATTCAGTAACCCATATCTTCAGAATTTAATTTTCTTAGGGAAATTAATGCCCTGCTTATTTGAACATTAATTATTCTTTTCAGTGGATTGATCATACTTACTATAAAGCTTTGTTGATCTTTTGGCTTATGTCACCATGTAATGTTTATGTGATTAATTTTTGTTTGCATGAAAAGGAGGTTTTACTTACCACAAGAACATTTTTAACCTCTTTGGTCTAGAGACATTTGGAGTTTGATGGAAGTGTCTTGTGTGAATACCTGTGACTTTGATAGTGATTGTTGCAGGGTGGGTTTTCTTCTTTCTGGAGACCAGCTTTGCTTTTTTGATGACCTATTATCCCTGAGTGTCTGGCTCTGTCTAGTCATATGTATGGGTCTGTTCTTCCTGTCTGGTCCACCCAGGCTTGGGAAGTAACTTGTCAACCCTGCCCTCAGAGCCTGCTTGAGAGGGTTGGCAAACTCTCCTGGTCCTGCTGTGAATCCCTCAGGCTTGCGAGGGACGACAGATGGTTGAGCTAAACTCGGAGCCACCCCTCTACGTAATGATGAAAAATGACCAGCCTCCTGGTAAGTGGAAATCAGGACCATGCACCTTCTAATTCTAATGAACAGGACCTTGAAACAGTGAAGAAGGAAGAGGAAACCCTTTCATAAGTAACCTGTTTTTGTTAGTACTCTTTGTACTTACTAGTGGGAGAGATCTTCACGTATGTATATACTATTTTATCAGTGTAGTCACTACACATAGACTGTTGGGACTGAAACTAATCCTGTGTGCCCTTTTGGATATAAATAATCTCTGTAAAAGTCAAAAATGTGAGGCAGAGTACAAACATGGATGTGGAATTGCTTTCTGTACTACATGAGCAGCATGGGGCTCACTGTTCTATGGTCCCTTCCATAGGTATCTGCCTTTCCCATAACTTCTGCTAAAGTTGGGGCCCTCAGCAGCCCTTGAGGCCCCCACTCTTGTACCTGGCCTCAGTTAATTGGTGCCTCACTCAAGGACAACAAATCTGTAGCCTAGCCAATGAGTGACTTGGGCCAGTTACAGAGAACAGAAACAAGTTAATAGAAGGGAAAGCAGATAGGCAGAGGAGCTGCGTCAGTAATAGTGATACGCAAGAGTGAACACCCATAAACTTGTGCTGCTGGACATCCTTCTAGTTACTTTGGCTCCACTTATTGTCTCCCTGAAGCAGGTTTTTGGGCTCTTAAAAGATCCTTGTCTTCCGCTTTACCGCTCATATCCTTATGATGACGCTCCCTTGTGTAAGTGGCCTTACATGAATCTCAGTCCATGGTCAATATAGTTTCATGGTTCCAAGTGAAATTAGCCTCTGGAGTCAGCAGCTTAGCTTCGATAACAGCTTCACCCATTCCAAACTGATGAGCTCTTGTAAGTTCCTTAATTTCTGTAAGCATCTATATTCTTCCTCTATAAAATGAGATAGCAGTACCTACCTGAGAATGCTGGAAGACTTAATAACAGATGTAACCATTAACATAATGCTTGGTACATGCTTGAAAGATGTTAGCTGCTGCTGTTACTATTATTAATATGTAATTCTGTTGGGGCCTTTCAACATTGACATTAAATGATGCAAGGCTTTCTTTTGCTTTCCCTAAGCCCCTTGGAACTCTAAGCATTAGCCTGATCATTGTCTACAAACCTGAGGCTCTTTTCAGCTGCTCTGTTTAAGAGAGAAACATCTTATCTACCAAGGGAAACCCCAAATCTCACAAGTCTCAGATTACTAAGGGGTTGTCTTACCTGGATAAAATCATATTTATGTGATGTCTTCCTTAAGTATATGCCCACTTTAAATGTCTCTCTGTCAACTAATTATAAAAGGGAAAAGGAGTGTAAGACACTCCATTCTATTTTCCCAAATGACTGTTGTTGCTCACTGAAATGCACAAACATGCCACAGTCTTTTGACCGTATCTCTTCTCTTTTGATGGCCAACATGCTTTAGGTTATCTCCTGCTAGCACCTGGACCAGAAGTTAGCAGATACGGTCTTCTGTCTCTGGACAGTTCACCTTTGGCTCAGTGCCCTACTGCTTGTATACAGGAAAGAGAAGAAATAGTAGTTATTTAAGAGAACTTCCCCACTGTCTGTGCTGTGACCTCCTTCTCTGACAGCCAACTTTTTAAACAAGCATTTTAATATTTCAGCAGATGGTGCTAAGGTTTGTTGAAGCAGCCTACAGTATTCCCAGTTCATTCCCACATTTCTGGATTCTTTGTAATTAGCTCGCAACATGCGTGAAAGCGAGCTCAGATATAACCTAAACCCATGGAGCTTGGAAAAAGAAGCATCTGCTGAGAGGAGCAGGGTTGATCATGATTTGCTTTCAGGGAGTTGCCCCAGAGGTGAGCTTTATGAGATTATCAGCAGCTAGAAGTCATCGCAGCTGTGTTCTGTCATCTGTCCCGGCTGCCCGTTTGCTTCTAGTTACAAATCAAGTATTGGTTTTCATTTACAAAAACCTATGTCAATTTTGTTCCCACCCTGGTTATCATGAAATCAACTCTTTTTTTTTTTCCTGGTTTATTATTTGCTCATGGTCTCTGTTCCTACAATTTGTGCCTGTGTCTGGGGACCTCATGTAGAAGGTGTTAAAAATTTAGAAAAATACTGAGTTAAATTTTGTAAACAAATAAACAAATAGTATATTCTTAAGAAAACATTGTAAGGCTAAATTTAAGCCAAGTACTTTACCGTGTTAGGATCAGTGATACTATTTTCCTAATGTTTCAGCTACTTACACTTTCTTTGTCTAAGAAACATTTATTTTACAACCCACGGAGCAATGCTGGGAATGTAACTATTTCTTGATTGATTCCTGTGGCACAGCATCATCTGCAGAGACCTGCATTATATGAAGCAGCATCTTCTTCCCCTTGATGTTGAAACTGAGGGAAGGTTCTTGTCAGGCTCACAGGTATCGCCACACAGGGTTTTGAGACCAAAATCACTAAGAATTTTCCTTTGTCTCCAAGTATATGACTCAGAAGAAAGTCAAGAAAGATATTTTCCCTTGTGACTTCTTCTCTGCTCCACCTTTGTGTCTGCTTCTAACAGCAACTATGCTTTTAGCAGGAACTTTGCTCAGTGATGATTGTTAAGTACATATTAAGGACTTACTGTGTTGTGACTCAGGGTATTAAATGACTTATGTGCATTTTTCATTCAATCCTCACAATAACAACACCAGTAACTACGTTATTATTTTGTTTTATAGATGAGGACTCTGAGATTATCCAGGTAGTAAATGGTAGTTTCCATGTGTTCTCTATACAACTACTCAACTCTTTCACTTACATGAAGTCCATCATACTTCGAAAGCCTGTTGGCTAAGATTGAATGATGAGAATCTGTCAGCAGTTGCTTTTCTTAATGCCTCTGCTTCTAGTTGCCTAACTTTCCCCCCGTGTCTGATCTTAATATTGTCTCTTTCCTATTTGGGGCTGAACAGAACCAACCCTTTACGGCGAGCTTGTCCGACCTGTAGGGCCACTTGCATCCCAGGGTGGCTTTGAATGCAGCCCAACACAAATCCATAAACTTCCTTAAAATGTGAGATTTTTTTTTTTTTTTGCATTTTTTTTTTAAAGTTCATTAGCTATCATTAGTGTTAGTATATTTTATGTGTGGCCCAAGACAATTCTTCTTCCAATGTGGCCCAGGGAAGCCAAAATATTGGACACTCCTGTTATACTAGCAATGTTGTCCAACCCGCCTTATTTTGTTTTTGTTGTTGTTTCTGTTTTGTTTTGCTTTGTTTTGTTTTAGGCTTTTAGCAGCCTGAAGCCATGTCATACCTAGATAAAATCATATTTATATGGTGTCTTCCTGAAGTATGTGCCCACTTTAAATGTCTCTCTGCCAACTAATTATAAAAGGGAGAAGGAGTTTAAGACATTCCATTCTATCTTTATATAGTTTTTATATTACATCTCTAGTGATAAGCGGAAAAGAGGGATGAGGAAGGGGCTTTATTGGCTCAACCAGAAACAGAAACCAAGAACGCACGACTGTATTCCTCTCCCTTGGACACCCTGGCTGAGCGTTAGGAATGAAATGGGGGAAAATGTGTTAAGCTCAGAGTCCTAATTAACTTTGCAAATTTATGGTTTGTTCTGCGGGGAAATATTCTTTAGGATAACAAGGTCTGAATATGAAAGATGAGTTAAGGTGGTTAATGAGAAGGAGAAATATTGTTATATCTAGAGGACAGCTACTGTTGTTAGCCAGTCAGAAGGTCTTGTTCTTCCTGCTTTCTGTGCATAGCAGAATATCAGAGTATCATCTTTTTCATCTAAGGGAAAATTTACTGTCAAAGGAAAGTGAAGAAATTTGCTGAAAAGAGGTCCCTGAATGAGTAGTCAGCTATCCTTGTCTTCATCCTTATAATCATCTTCTGTCATAATTATTTGAGACTTCTTGTCTCAAGGGCTTTACTTAACATTTTGACAGAGAGCAAATACCTGAGGTTCTAGCCTTGGAACTTAGGATTCCCCTCCTGAGTGTTCAGCAAACCCGAATAGCAAAGGTACTCCTAAGGAATCCTCTTTGGCCAGATGGATCAGGGATACATTTCCAAAATTAGTGCTGCACAGAGAATTCTCTCTCATGGACTAATTCTTCTCCCCCTCTCTGAGGACCATCTGTCTCATGGGCAGAAGAAAAATAGGCATCTGTTCAGATTTGCAGGGTTGCCACCTGGACCTGTTCCTATAGTGTTTTCAAGCAGAGGGTTGGGATGTCTGTGGGCCAACCCAAAGCCTTAAGTACTAGGATCTTCAGTGAGGAATTACAGCATCAAGACAAAATAATTTTGACCTAGAACCAGGTTTTGCAGAGCAAGAATTAGTGAATGCTCCACCATTCTAGACCAGGGATTGGCAAAATTTTTCTGTAAAGAGCCAGGTAATATTTTAAGCTTTAGAGACCATAGGATCTCTATACAACTACTCAGCTCTTCCAGTGTAGCACAAAAGCAGCAGTAGATAATATTTAAATGAGTTATTGTGGCTATGTTCCAGTAAAACTTTATTTACAAAAAAAGTGGCTGGCAGGAGTTGGCCTGCAGGCCATAGTTTGCTGACCCTTTCTCTGGATTACAAGAACTCAATCTGTATAGGAGATTTCCCATCCAAGGATTTGGATCCATGCGATGCAGTTAACAAGGCTGCTGTTGTGAAGTCTACACCCTTTGGTTTTGTAAGTTTGGTTTAAGATAGTTTAGCCCTGCACCTACACAGTGTTCAGTCTCTATTCGCAGTTCTAGTGATTTAACAGTAATGTTATCAACACAAGATGACACCAAAAGATCTCTTGCTGATGCTGGATTCCTAGTGGAACACCAGGTACCTTGGAACATCCATTAGAACACATCCCTTTAGATAATGCTGCTTTTAAACCGAGCATGACTAGATCGGTTCTTAGACATTGTTGGGTATACTGAATAAAGTTAATCATGCTGAATAGACTGTTCCTTCTAGATTCTGCCCCTATGTGGGTTGGAGTTCTTCAGCATGAAACTAATAGCTTCCTTCTCATGATGCTGTGGGTGGTTCAGCATATCACAATCACAGTGATGGATTTAGGCCCAGTAACTTTGTTCCCTTCCTCGTTTGGCTCTGAAAAAAATACATTGAGGGGGAAAAAGCTGCAGATGTGAGCCACCAAAATAAACACACTTGTGACAGAACTTATGCTTCCTGTTTCTCGGTTGAGCTTGAATTCTTTACATCCAGACTGATGGTTAACTGTCTAGGCAAGTGAATTAGAAACTGTTTGCAAGCTAGAATGTGAATACCAGTTAAGTGTCTCTGCATTATTTTACATCATTTCCCCTCTCTCTGTTCTCCCTCGGGAGGGTGCTAATTGTGCCCACCTGAAAGTTCTGCTTTTATCTGCCCAGTTTAAAGAGGCGCGTGCCTTGTTTGATATGTCTAGTATTTGCCTTTGGATTTGTGATCAGGAATATGTGGCAGGGAGAGGCACTAATCTCTTTGCCAAGTGATTGGAGGGCAATATTAACATTATAAATGTTTTATCACTTAATTTTCTTTGATTGGATGAGTCAACAATTGGGCGACTTGTTGCGTCCCCACTTAAACCTCTCATTGTTGGAGATACGTGGAGGCATCAAAGGCCCATGGTGCCTTACGCACTCGAGATCTTGTCTTCACTGGGAGAATTGGGAGAATTTACTCTCAAACAACAGAGAAGATTGAATGAAGAAAGAGAATGTGAGGAAATGCAGTGACATAGAGGGATGAATACTGACTTATTTTCTCCCATATTAGTCCGGTGGACTGGATGCTTCTCGGTACCAACTGAGGTTAATGAAATTTATGTAATAGTCTCAAAAAATGGTACATGGAGCAGTCGTTCGTCATACTTATTTGTATATTAAGTTGATTCACTTATTGTACTCTCATACTGATGGATGTTCGTTAAGCCCTCGAAGGGGCCAATATCTAAGGTAGGTAGATCTAAGAGCAGAGGAAATAAATGGAAGAGAGTAGAGAAAATATGAAGATACAGTTTTTTTCTGTAGTATTCTTCTTCAGAATCTGAAGAAGAGTTGTGAAAAATGAGTAATATACGAGTGAATTCAGTAGTATTGGCTTGTTAATGGAAAATAGTTCATTTTTTCATGTGTGAGATTGCAGGATTTAATGACGCTCAATAGCTGTTTAAGATAACAAGTGAGAAAGACAAATAGAAAAGCATTTGCAATACTGAATGGTGAGTGTGAGTGTATCAGGGTGTGTAGAAAGCAAAGGAGCACACCTTAGATGTGAGGAGACAGACATGTTTTCCTGACAGACGTAACGTATCAACTGATACTCAGAGATAAGGGGGAATTAGCTGGGCACATATGAAGAGCAAGGAGAGGCATGCCATGTGCAGAGGTGGTCCTGTGTAAAGGCTTAGAGTAAGAAAGAATATATGAGAGTTTAAGAACTTTCCAGTATTCCTTTTAACTAGAGTTAGGGACAAGGCAGGGAATAGTGAGAGGCAAGGCTCACAGATATGAATAGGGGCCAGACCTTGGTAGACAAGGCGTGGGACCAAGTTAGAAGTCCATGAATGTTCAGTGAGAGGGCAGGTTTGCAGATGAGGAGTAGTGACTTAGTTTGAACTCTATTTGAAGAAGAACTCAAGAAAGATGGAAGAGGACTAGGATGCTAAGTGACTTTGGAGTAAGCCAAGTGAGAGGAAAGGAAAATACCTATGGAACTGGAATGAAGAGACTTGCAAGAAAATGCAAGTATAGATGTTGATGGGATTTGTCTGTGATGTCAAAGAGGTTTAATACAGTTATAAAGAATTATTGCTTGCAAAACTAGCTCAATCTCATCTTTCTAGTTTTACCTTATACGGTTCCTTTCACATGCTTACACCTCAGCCAACCTAGATAGTCTGCAGTTTCATAAATGTGAGCTTCATTTTCCACCCCGTTACATTTTTTCTTTATTGTAAATGTCCTTTTTGCACTTAGGAATCCCTGATGAACCTGGAAGGGAGAGTAGGATTTTAATGAGAAAAGGGAACCTTTTTCTCTCTGCCACACCTTACTTCAAACACCACCTTCTGAATCCTTCCCTCTTGGTCTAAAATCTGTTGTAGTGCCTGTATTATGGTTAGTGGGTCACACTTCTGACACGTTGACTACCTATGTCTTGTTTATTTGTGCCTGTTTTTCCCATTATACCTAGTAGTTTCTCAATAAAAGCATGCACACATGCTTATTAGAATCAAATCGCCCAGGACTAAATCTGTCCTGTTTACTTCTTGGCACTGTTACCTGGAACAACTTAATTTACATCTTTGAGCCTCAACTTGCTCATTTGTAAAATGAACATAATAAAACTTACCTTAGAGATTTGTTGTGAAGGGGTAGATAATGATGCACATCCAGTATTTAGTGTCATGTTTGGCACATGACAGATGCCATTATTGAGAGTTATTAATAGCAGTGTGTGGATATTGGGTTACAAGGAGCCCTTCCCATAAGAATTTCTCGTAAATCACAAAGGACACCTACACTAGTGGATGTCCCAGAGTGTATGGATGAGGGGACATCGAAATGATAGATTCTAATGATTTTTTTTCTACTTCTGGAGGGGCTGGCAGATACCTAAATCATATCAACAAGGACTTTATGGAAAAGAGAACTACAGTCATCATAAACCCAATCATGTTTCACTTGGTGTTGAAGGACATTAAAAAATCCCCCCCACCTTAATTTACTAAATTATCAAACAAATCCTGTTCCCAGATCTCAGAAAACCACCTGACTCAATATCACAAAGCACCCTGATTCCTCCCTCATCTTGAGATGTCAGGATCCCTCAGAAAACTTCATAGAGATGCCCTAGTAAGTAATATGCCTGCAAAAAGAGCAAGTCTGATGGTGAATGAATTCATCTGTATTTGCTTCACTTAAAGACTGTTTAATTCTACTTATTTCTCACATTTATGCTGAATATATATATATATATTTTTAAACGAGATCTTGCTCTGTCATCTAATGTGGGGTGGTGGGTTGCAGTGGCACGATCATAGCTCATTGCAGCCTTGAACTCCTGGGTGCTCAAGCAATCCTCCTACCTCGGCTTCCCAAAGCATTGGGATTACAGGCACGAGCCACCGTGCAATTATAGAATAATTGCATGCATTCTATAAACTTTTATTGAGATTTCACCTGTGTATTTCACTCGAAAAAGTGGACTTTGCCCTACTTGAATAAACAGTAAAGTAGCCAACTTGGGATCCAGCTTACAAAGCCCCTTTTATCTTCTGCCCCACAAGTAGGTAGGGAAAATTCATGTATGAACTGTGCCTCTAGTCCTTATTTTTCTCATCTTCCCCGTGGATACTTTTATGTGGCTCATAGTCTGTAGATACTTTTCACATCCTGAAAATTTAGCATCTCACACAATCATCTTGAAGTGAAATCTGTTTGTGTTTTTAATCCACACAGGCAGTTTCCCATTATAATAAAGCTTTCACAGTTGAATACCACTGATCTCTTGTGTTCTTGAAAATGATTGGTGATTAAAATCACCCTTTTTGCAAGCAGCTACCTACTGTTACTCTCCACAGAGAATAATGAATCACCATACACAGAAATATTAAGATACCACTTAAGAGTATTAGAATTTTAACCACTTCATGTGGCTGAGGCACAGGGGCCTTTTCAGCCCCAATGCTAGTTTTCTCAAAATTGGTAATGCGGCCCAGCTTTACTCTTATGCTCTCCTGGGCCCAGGCTGCCTCCTGCAGTGTGGTGTGAAACTTAACTGTAATTTGTTGTGACTGATCCCTAATGCAAGTGTTAACAGTGGCTACTTGCCATGAGTAGGAGAGTGAGAGTAAGTGTTGTTTATCCAGACAAGAAGTGATACCAAAATGAGACTGGAGGTGTGATTCTAATTTGCACCTCCGTTTCATTTGCCCAGAGGAACTACATTTTTTTGTCATTATTTCTGAATATATATGGTGACAGGGGAAGGCTTACCAAATGCATTGCTAACAGATGTGGCAATCACACTTCTGTGCAGCCCCTCTTTTTGTTCATTCATGCTTTCGTTAAATCACCTTGTGTTTAAAGTAAAAGGCCCTTACCAGAATTACCTGAAGTATCAGCCAGGTAGGAAACATAGTAATTATGCCAAAAAGCATTGTGAAACATACTCATTGTGCTTTACTATTTGTGATACACATAGCGTTATATAAACTACATGGCACTATGTAAAATATCCATATGATAGGTGGAATAGTGTATATATGAATGTCAGAGATAGGAAAGACAGTAAAATATTTCAAACACTTTTAAGTGGCCTATTCCAAAGATTCAAAAAGCTTCATGGAACACTAGCCTTACAAACTGTTGCACTTTGTAAGAAAAATTCAATAAGAAATTATTTTAAATTCATAATACATGTCAGAATATTAAAAGCTCAGAAATGTGGAAAAGTAACTCATTTAACTTTTATTTAACTCTGTACACCTTGTACTTATTTGGTCATAGAGAACTTTTTTTTTTTTTTTTTTTTTTTTTTTTTACTATCCACGTAATGAATTACACTTTGGAAAATGACCACCTTTTCGGATTGTTAGGATAGACATTTCTTGCTACATCAGTCAGCTGTTGTGATCCTGTATTTTTGGATAGACTGACAGTATATTCAGTGCCTAAGCACGGTGCCGCAGCTTTTCAGTAAGAATATTCATGACATTGTCATTATTTTTATTGCTACAATTGACTCTAAACAGCTCTATCCTAAAGAAAACCAAAGTGTAAGTTCAGGAAATAAAGTATAGTTGGAATCAAGCTGAGACCATTGTATTTTTCACTCCTGCAATTGAGGAGAGAGTGGGAAGTCCTGCTAGAAACCTAATCTTAGCAGCTGTGGGAGTCTTCACTAGTCAAATGCTGAGGAATGCTTTTACCCTGTAGTCCTACTTATTAGAAAGCCATGTTGGAGGTTTTCAGGCAAACTGAGACGTTTCTTCATTTCTAGCACTTACCACATATTGTGGAAATAAAGCTTTAGGAGATGCACAATCAATCAATGCCCTCCTTCCCTTTGTGACTTTTTAGCAATATCTTATAAATACGTACTTTGAATCAAATGAAGTATTATATAAAAACTGCAATACGAACTGAACTGCATTGCCTGGTAAAAGGGCAGGGCTGGAAAATATATTCCTAGTGAATCAAAAGTAGCTCTGGCTTCACTGGCCAGCTCTTGATCACTTTACAGCGTGACTCATGTAATTGGTTTTCTTGCTGTCATATGACAGACATATCAACCCAACATTATATCAGAAAGCTGAAAAATAAACAGCCTACATAGGGATATCTGGAGCTAGGAAAGAAGAATGCCTGCAGTTTAGCTCTGGTTGCTCTTTTAAAGTTCATACCACAAGGTGTGGCCTTGTGAAGAGAATTATATTCAAATGGAAAAGTGTGCAGATGTCAGTCATTGTTAAATCAAGGATCTTTTTCAAGAGATCTTGGCGAGATTTCACCACTGATAGTCCTGTTTGTCTATGTGAACAGAAAGTTGGGCAGGTATAAAATAACTGCTTTGTTTTTCCAAAACTTGGCCCATTACAGCATGAAATTCACATTGGCGAAGTAAAAAGGATTAGGCCTTTTTCAGTAGAGCAGGTATGAGGGGACTTCTTACTTAGTAAGAAAAACTGTTATACAGGAAATGAACATAGTTCACACTCCAGTCAAATTTTGTGCAGTCAAGAGCTGGGTGAGCAGAGTATTATCCCAGGCATATGCAGTCTGAAGATCTTTTTAGATTCTAGATTTTTTCCTGTGATACAGCAGTTCTAGTCAATAAAGATTTCCCAGGACCCAGTTCCCTGGCCTGCTGGCAGGTTTCAGATAACTGTGACTGGCCTCATTTGGGGACTTTGAGGTACATGGAGACAAAATTCACATAACTATCGCTGACAGGTTATTTTATCTTCAATTAAGTTGTGGCATGCACCAAGATCAGATTGTTCTACCTGAGTTAAAGATGTTCCTCCTGTTGCCTTTTGTGAAGCAGGAGAGAATCAGAGGACCAGTGGGACCATAACAGTGAGAAGCTCATCAGCTTCACGAACTGACCACACGGTGAATTCCCGTGCTGCTTTCACTGCTATGTGGAAGTAAGAACTCTCCTCATGGGTCCAGTGTGAAGAACAGATAGCAAGCATTGATTGAGTGGAACCTGCCAAAGGTAGCTATGAATAATAGGACAAAAATAATTTTTATTAGGGAAAGGTGAAGCCGATGAGCTCTCAAATCCTCCATTTCTAAGCATAGACTCTTTAGTTAAAGTTTATACCCATTAATGTTTATCCCCTCCACTGATCCACCATTGTTACCCAGGGTTTTTCTGATTTAGGTGCTGCTGCGGAAATGGAATGGATAAGTCAGTTCAATCAGCGAACCCATAAGACTTATCATAGTACCCAGAACTTCAAGCTGCATGTAGCCTGGTGGTGGTGGTGGGGAAAGGTCCCTGCTGTGAGTCACATGAGGTGGTGACTTAACTGTTAACCTGAATCACCAGTGTGAATACCCAGTTAAGTCGTCAGGCACAGCCCCTGTGAGAGTAAGTCCTCATTTCAGTGATGGGTCCAGAGACTAAGAATAGCCTAAAGATGGCAGAGGACTTCACAGTGGTATAGGGGAGCAAGCATCACTTTACTGTCGCAGGATACAGGGGGATCTTTAGCATCATCAGCATCATCTTGTTTATGCGAAGGTCCTTTTCTGATAAAGTGGATGGAAGTTCCAAAGAAGAGGGCAGGGGCTGTAAACTCTGGGCTATTCTTTATTTCCCAACACTGATTAAAAGTTGCTGTGACAGGCTCTGCCCTAGGGCTCCAGGATACAGTGAATAACACAAAGGTGGGGCCTACCCTCATGAAGGTTACCTTCCAGCGGGGGAAGACAGGCATGAATAAGTAATAAAAGTAATTATAGATTTCATAAGTGTTTCGATGGGAACAAAAATAAGAGGCTGAGATAGAGAATCATTGGTGAAGAGTGAGAGGCCATTTTTCAAAGAATATTAGGGGAGGAGATATTGAAATTGAGACTTGAATGAGAAGGTAGCAGCATAGTGATAAACATTCATGAAAAAGGAAATGTACAAAGGCCTTAATGTGTTTGAAGAAGTTTGAGAAAAATGATGTGACAGTTCATGTTTGTATTAGGGTTACACAGAGAAATAGAACCAATAAGAGGTACATGTCTATCTAGATACATACCATATGTGTATATATATATATATATATATATATATATATATATAGTGTTTTTATGTATAAAGGGATTTATTATAAGGAATTGGTTCCCACGATTATGGAGGTGGCCAAATCTCAAGAATCTGCAAGGTGAGTCTCCAAGCTCCAGACCCCAGACAACCAATAACGTACTAATAATATGAGTCCAAAGGCCTGAGAAACATGAGAGCTTGACACCCAGAAGGAGCCAGTGTTCATGTCTGAAGAAGAGAAAAAGTCAATGTCCTAGTTTAAAGACAGTCAGGCAGGAGGATTTTTCTCCTGTTGACTAGAGGGCCAGCCTTTGTGTTCTATTCAGGGCTTCAGCTGATGGGCTCATCCACATTAGGGAGTGTGTACTGGTTAGTTTTATGTGTCAGTTGGGCTAATGTAAGAGATGCCCAGATGCCTAGTTAAACATTATTTCTGGGTGTATCTGTGAGGGTGTTTCTGGAAGAGATTGTCATTATAATTGGACTGAGAAAACAAATTACCCTTCCTAGTGTAGGTTGGGTATCATCCAACCCATTGATGGCCTGACTGTAACAAAATGGCACAAGAACATGAATCTGACTGCTTGAGTGGAGACATTAGTCTTCTGTCCTTGTACTGGGACTTACAGCATTAGCACCCCTGGGTTTCAGGCCTTCAGATTATAATTTGCACCACTTGTGGGACTTGTTAGCCTCTGTAATCATGTGAGCCCATTCCTTATCTCATTACAGATATACTGAGATTTCATATGTATAATCTCCATCTTACTGGTTCTCTTTTCTCTGGAGAGTCCTGACTGACATAGAGGGCAATCTGCTTTACTCAGTCTGCTGATTCAAATGTTAATCTCATCCAGAAAAACCCTCATAGACACACTCAGAATAATGTTTCACCAGATATCTGGGCATCTCTTAAGCCAATCAAGTTGACACATACAATGAACCATCACATAGAGTCAAAGACAAGGAGAGGAGTACAAAGTTAGACAGGCAGGGCCTTGCAGGGCTTGGCACAGATTATAGAGTTTATACTGATTATATTTGGGAGTTGGCTGTTGAAGGAGCTTAAGGAGTGATGATGCCATTTCTGCCATTTCTTTTTAAAGCCCATCACTCTGGTGGATGTGACTACTTTGGAGGTAAGATTATTGTACCAGATGAGGTGGAGGCCATGGGAGAGATGATGGGAGCAGACACAAAGGAGATGGAGATAGTGGATGCCCTTGGAGGAATATTTTGGAGGATTGGATTTGGGAAGGGAAAGGGATAAATCGAGTATAACCAAGCTTGTGAAGAAAGGCTCTGCACTTTGCATTTTCTGTGGTAAGATGCAGAATATGAGTTGTCTTATCCTCTCAGTCAGTAGTCGTTAAACTACAGACTCCTGTTTTTGTATAGCCTTCGCTCTAAGAATTATCTTTGTGTTTTTAAATGGTTGAGAAAAATCAAGAGTATTTTTTGACCTGCAAAAATTACATGAAATTCAGATTTCAGTGTCCATAAATAGTTTTATGGGAACACAGCCATGCTCATTCGTTTATGTATTTTCTATAACTGCTTTTGCCCTGGAACAGCAGAGTGGAGTAGTTGCGACAGAGACCATATGGCCCACAAAACCTAAAATATTTATCATCTGGTCCTTTACAGAGAAGGTTTGCTGACCTCTGTGCTAGTTTATTTAGCAGTCTCTGGAAAAACATGCTGGTGTTTACATGTCCAGCATATCTAGCCCTTAGATACCTCTTGGCAAGGATGCTATCCTACGTGTGAATTTCTCTGTCTTTTCTCTGTAGATCGAAGAAAGCCAGCTTATTAAAGGAGCACTTTGTTTGCCAGCCTTCGAGCCTTGACCTTTCCAGCAGCCAATTAAGCCATTTTCTAAAATTGGAGAGATTGTAGAGGTGATCAGCGATGATCATGAACAAAGCCTCCTATTATGCTAGGGTTGCCACAGGTTTCCTCTGTCTTGGAAGGGACCAGCTGGGCCGTGTTGGAGGGAAAATAAGTTTGAGGGCTTGTGCACCCTGAGAGTAGAGGGGCAGACTATCAGAAGGAAGTGTTAAGGAAAGGGATGCTGACAGTCGCTCAGACCTGGCCCTTTTTTTTTTTTTTTTTTTTAAATTTAAATTCTCCAGGGATTGTCTCCCGGCTTCGGTCAACTCTTCAGGTCCTGGAGATGAAGTTCTGTGTCAGGTACCAAGCAGCTGTCTGCCATAGGCAGCTGGAGGTCATTCTCTTGATCACCTCTTGTGTGGACAAGTTTTCTACAAGCAGAAGCCCATCCCCAGGCATCATCTAGTGCTGACTGACAAGATAGGAGCAAAACTCACCCAGCCTGCCTTTCAGATGCAAATAGAATATTCCTAAGTCCTTTGAGGCTCTCTGCCAATGTGGTAAATATTCTCTAATAGGTATAAGTTTGACATTCAATTTTTTTTTCATTTGGGGAAAAATTCTGAACATTTATTGTTGGATACAATTTCCCAAAACTGATACTGTAGGGGTTTCACTTTGTTAGGATGTATTTATACAAATGTGAACATGACCTCATGATTTAAGATCACAGAAGTATAGAATGGCTTTTAGACAGGGCTTCTCAGCCTAACTCCCTTATTTTTAGTAAGGATTCCGGGAGTCAAGAGATTGCGCAAAAAGGCGCCCTGGTTAGTGAGAAAGTCAGGGCAAGATACTGCTGTCTGTGGCCATCAACGTGCTCCATGCTGCCCCGGCACTCTCCACACCCTTTCCCGAGAGGTGCCTTTCTGGGCTCCATGCATCTGCAAGCTCTGCTGATTCACTTTTAGTGACATGAGAGTGTGAGAGTCCTGCTGTCAGAGAAATGGCATTATAGCTTTTGATAGCTGAGAAAGTGTAAGTAGGACCCAGGCTTTCACTTTTGAAGCCAGAAAAGGGAGGTTTCCCAGTGCAGCTCTTGACGTTGGCGCATGCAAAGATTCTCTCTTGGGCTCAGTGAAATTTCTAGAGCAGTGTCACATCTTCAGTAAAGAGTATTTAATGTTCCTTTTTTGTCTGTTTACTTTCTGTTTCCATCTTCTTGACCTGAGATTCCATTTTGCCTTTGCTTATACCTCACGGAGGAATCCGAAAATAATACCGAGCAGGAAGCGTTCTTAAAAAATGGAAAAAAAAAATCTGCTGTTCCAGCATTATTTTTTCATACTATGCTAATCATTTTTGAATACATTGTACAGATGGTAGGTTGTATTTTAGCGGAGGGTTTTTTCAAGCCAAGTTCATAGACATGATCTTGAATTTGTAATGCTGTATTCCTAAGTGTCTTTTTTGGCTGTCAAAATAGTGCTGTCTTTAAAAAGTACAATGTAGCTACTCTGGGTAAGGCTGATTATTTCTGCTTTCTTCCTTTATAAAAATAAGTATTTTCTCTTATTACCAAAGTAACATTTACTAGAGAATATTGGGGGGAAAAAAGCAAAAAGAGGGACAGTAAATTGGTTTAAGTACCACCCTCAATATCAGCTACATCCTTTTCTTATCCCCAATCCTCTCTTTGCTTTGATCATACAATGAGTGCTCTGATATAAATTCATTCAGTTTCATCTTGACTGTCTTTGTATCAGTTACACAGAGGATAACAATACCTAGCTTAGAGAACGAATTAATAGAGGGCTTACCTGTGTGATTTTCATGAGAGACTGAAGGATCATGGGTTTTCGGGACATAGTGACCTGGGTTTTAATTCTAGAATTAAAGTTCTATGTTCCATGTTACTTGCCTGCATTTTAACTATAAATTAGGATAATTGTTATTTGGGGAAGTACAATGTAAAGAGCCTCAGGTAATGCCTGACCAGGGAGTCATATCCGTTGAGATGGTAGCTGGCAGTGTCGGCTCTCACCTCCTGAGCGCCTGCTATGTACAGGCTTGGCTATGGCAGACTTTATTGTAAAGGGCCTCATAGTCAATATTTTAGGCTTTGTGGAGTTAAGGGGCAAAATCAAGGGTATGAGATAGGTACTTATATGCCCATTTAAAACATAACCATTTAAGAATGTAAACAGAAAACTTTCTTAGGTCACAGGCCATACAAGACATGCAGTGGGCCAGATTGGGCCAACTCCTGTTGTAGGGTGTCTTGTAATTCTCACAACCCTATGAAATAGTCACATTTCTTTTTTTTTTTTTTTTTTTTTTTTGAGACAGGTTCTCACTCTGTCGCCCACCCAGGCTGGGGAGCAGTGACACAATCTCGGCTCACTGCAACCCCTGCCTTCTGGAGATTCAAGTGATTCTCCTGCTTCAGCCTCCCAAGTAGCTGGGATTACAGGCATGTGCCACCACACCCAGCTAATTTTTGTATTTTTAGTAGAGACGGGGTTTCACCATGTTGGCCAGGCTGGTCTCAAACTCCGTGCCTCATGTGATCCACCTGCCATGGCCCCACAAAGTGCTGGGATTACAGATGTGAGCCACTGTGCCTGGCCTAGTTATGCTTCCTATAAATGGCAAATCCCAGATTCAAGCCGAGGCAGCCAGAGCCAGGAGCTGCCTCAGTTGGAACCTTTGCACTCTCCTGCCGAAGGTCTGTTTTACAGCTAACCGCTAGGACCCTGTTTCCCTCATTCTGCACCTTCAGCTTTCCCCTTCTCTGCCGCCCCCAACCCCTCAACCCTGCCTTTAGGCTGGAGCTTGCAGAGCTCTCACTCCTCAGGGCCTTTTTCTGTGCCGTTCTGTCTTTGTAGAATACCTGTCCCCTGGTTGATTGAGTAACTCCTTCTTCTTCAGGTCTCAGTCCAAATCTTACCTTATTTGGAGAATCCTTCCTAACATATTTGTCCTTGGGCCCTAGATGTTCTATCACATCGTCCTTGATTCTCCAGACGATTTGCCTGCTTCCCTCCCTCCCAGCATTTATCAGGTTCTGCAATTGTATTGTGCATTCTCTGTGTTTATGTGTTTGTCTGCTTCTGTCCAGTGGAATATAAACTCCTCAAGGGCAGGATCAGGACTTTGTCCTTTTTATTGATACATTCCCAGGTCCAGAACAGTGTCTGGAACATAATAAGTGCTTAGTAAATATTTGACAAACGCCTTAATTTGCTTGCCAACTGTCCTTGTTTTTCAGAAATCAGCTTAAATTTTCAGCATTGGCTTCCCTGATCCCAAATCTAGGTAGATTTCTTATAGTACCCCCATTATTTTCTTTTGTGGCTATGAAAGCCACCTAAAATTGGTAAACTCAGCACCTCTCGCGTGGAGGGGGAGATATGAGGCGTGAATCCTAGTAACCTTTAGCAGCCAACATTCCTGCGTGAGGCAGAATCTCATATGCAGCAAGAGATGGGAAGTCATGCAGGGAGAAACATGCCTGGCGAAGTCATTACCTGACTCTAGATGTAGTAGGAGCTGAGGGTCCTGCTTCTCAAACCTTCATGTGCTCAAGAGATACCTGGAATCTTGTGCACATTCTGATTTAAATAATCTGGGGTAGGGCCACGATTCTGAATTTCTGATCTACTTTGAGATGCTGCTGAAAGCTGCTGTTTCGACAGACCACACTTTTAGTAACAAAGACTCGGATCAAGGTTTCTCAGCCTTCGCAATATTGACATTTTGAGCCAAACTATTCGTTGTCAGGGGTTCTCATGGGCATTGTAGGATATCTAACACTATCCCTGGCCTTGACCACTAGACGCCACTAGCACTCCCCTGGTAGTGACAACCAGTATTGTCTTCAGACATTACCAAGTATCCCCTGGGGGGCAAAAATCATCTTAACTTGAGAACCACTGGCCTAGATGCGTCTCTTTTCCTAGTTTGCTTTAAAACTTCTTGGAATCTCTGAGCCAATGAATTTCCTTTTGCCTGAGTTAGTTTAGTTAGATTGTTATGAGCTTGTAATGCGATCCTGCAGCTTACATACTTGACAGTATATAATTATTTGTGTGCTTTTATGTATATTGCCTGTCTACTCTGCTGAGCTCTGTAACTGTACATTCTGTGTGTCTTCATTTCAGTACTTAGTGTGGAGTCCAGTCTATGGGAGGTAGTTGATACATGCTGCCTATTGAAATTCTGTAAGGGATGAGGTATACATGCTTTTGTAAAAACGTTACTGAAGTATAGTATACATATATACCCCCAAAACCCAAAGAAGTACGCATAAGTATACAGCTTGATGAGTTTTCACACTTTGGAAATTCCCATGTCCCAGGGCTGCAGAACAGACCAGCATCCCAGAAACTTTCTTCCGTTAACTCACTCTATAATTTTTTTAATTTCTTACAGATACAAAAATACTGACATTGGTGGACAGATACAGCCTTTAAAATAAAGGTAGTTAGAAGCGTATTCTAAAACTTAAGTTTCTCAAAGACAACAAAAGGTTTTATTGAATGACTAAATCCATACTTCTCTAGGTCAGGGGTCAGCAACCCTTTTCTTTGTAAAGAGCCAGATTGTAAATTCCTTGGGCTTTGCAAGCCATTGGCCTCTGTTGCAACTATTCAGCTCTGTTGTAGTGCTGAAACAGATAGAGAATACATAAACAAATAGGTGTGGCAGTGCTCCAGAAAAAACTTTATTTACAATTAAGAGCTAGATTAGGACTGCACACCCTAGTTTGCCACTGCCTACTCTATTATTATTGAAAATGTGGCCTGTGTATTGAAATGTGAATATTCATAATAATTACACAGTTCAGAGTATAGGATGTTGGTATTAACTTTTAGCTCTCTTTCACAAAGGATCTGGTAGGGGACACCATTCCCTTCAGTCCAGTCTACTTGCCCCTTTGATGTTCTGCTGATTGTCCCGTGTGTCCTGAACTATTCTTGTTCCTCCCTTCAAGTCTGTTCTGGAATCCGTTACCTTCTTTGCATGGGTTTCTCAGTCTCTTCTAATGAAAGTGGCCAAAATTTTCTTCAAGTACAGAGTCTGTTTAGTTGCTCACTTGTGATTTGCATCCAGTTTCCTTTACAAATACATGCAACTCATCACTGATTGTCAGCAACTTGCTGTCTTGGTGTTGTATGGCAGCTCTGCCTACTCTCTGCTCTGATTTCCTGTCCATGCTTCAGCCTCCCTACAATAGCGTGACAAGTTATATTCTACTCTCTCAGGTAGTAAGAGTCGCTGCCTAATTGAGGTTTAAACTCAAAGCTGTTTCTTGGATGCAGATGCCCTCTAACTTCTAAATAATTACTATATAAAAGCCCTATCTTTATCTTCCAAAGCTGAAGGTTTTACTTCTTATTTCTTAAAAGTACCATGTCTGATGTTACGTGGCTACACTTCCAGGAGCATTCCTGGTTCTTATTTGTTCTGTTCTTGATGAAGGATTCGGAGATCAAAAGTGAAATTCCTTCATTAAAGTAATTGAAATTTTTTCCAGATCAGGATGTCATGGCTGAGATAGGCTAAGTTACAGTAACAAACAAAAAACCCAAACCTCCTTGGCTTAAAATGGCATTCATCCGATTCATTAGGGATGAAATGAGCTACTTAGATTGTTACTGTGTTTTCTAGTAAGTTATATATAATTCGTTTCATATTTATGATATTAAGCCATCAATACTTTGTCATTTTGCAAAGCCAGGTTTTCCGGAAGACTACCAGAAAAAATCATGCCGCCTATGCCCAAGGAACTGCCTTGCTATGTCTTCACTCTGGGATGCATCCAGGCTGACGGAGCAGTCTCAATTTCTAGGTGCTGCTTTTCTCTCCAGATCGATAAATTTAATGAGTTACCATGAACCTTTCTATGGTGGGTGTTTTTTTCCCCTTTCTTATTAACAGTCAGTCACTACCTGACTTTTAAGACTTACTGTAAAACTGCAGTAATTAAGACAGCATGGTATTGGTGAAAGAATAGACAAATAGAGTAGTGGAGTAGAATAGAGACACAGGAGACTCACACAAATATTGTCAACTGATCTCTGACAAAGGAGCAAGGACAATTCATTGGAGAAGGGACAGTCTTGCTAACAAATGCTTCTGAAACAACTGAATATTTTTTGCAAAATAGTGACTCTAGATACAGACCTTATGCCTTTCACAAAAATTAGCTCAAAGTAGATTATAGCCCTAAATGTAAAATGTAAACTTATAAAACCCCTAGAAGATAACCTAGGATAAAATATAGGCAATCTTGGGTTTGGTGATGACTTTTTTGATACAACAACAAAAAGCATGATCCATGGGGGAAAAAAAGTTGATAAACTGGGTGTTACTGAAATTTAAAACTTTTGTTCTGCAAAAGACACTGTTAGAGAATGAAAAGAAAAGCCACAGACTTGGAGAAAATCTTTACAAAACCCCATTATCTGATAAAGGGCTATTAATCAAAATGTATTTAAAAAGCTGTTAAAATTCAACAATGAGAAAACCCAATTAAAATGGGCAAAAGATCTGAATACTTTACCAAATCATATATACCAATGAAAATAATTATATGAAAAGATGCTTGACATATGTTAGGGAACTGTAAATTAAAGCAACAGTGAGATACCACTAGACATCTATTAGAATGACTAAAATTCACACGCTCATCATACCACATGCTGGTGAGAATGTAAAGCAACGGAAACTCTCATTCATAGCTGGTAGGAATGTAAAATGCTACAGCCACTTTGGAAGACAGTTTGGCAGTTTCTTAGAAAGCTAAACATGCAACCCAGCAATCAAGCTTGTAGTTATTTACCAAAATGAACACTTACATCCACGCAAAAACCTGCATGTGAATGTTTATAGCAGCTTTATTCATCATTGGCAAAAATTGGAAGCAATCACGAAGTCCTTTAATAGTTGAATGGGGACACTATGGTACATCCATGCACTGGAGTACTCTTCCGTGAGAAGAAATGAGCCATCCAGTCATGAAAAGACATGGAGGAACCGGCATACTACTAAGTGAAAGAAACCCTTGTGAAAAGGGTACATGCTGTGTGATTCCATCTGTATGACATTCTGGAAATGGCAAAACTATATAGACACAATACAAAGATCAGTGGTTTCCAGAGTTGCAGGGAGTGAGAGGAACACAGAGATGAATTGGTAGGCAATGGATTTTTAGGGTGGTGAAACTATTCTGCGTAACACTGTAAAGGTAGCTACATGACACTATGCATTAGTCAAAACCCGTAGCACGTGCAACACAGAGTTAACCCTAACATAAACAATGGACTTAATCATATATCCATAGTGGTTTATGAATTTTCAAAATACACCACATTAATGCAAGAGGTTAATAGTAGGGAAAACTGCATATATCAGGGTGAGAAGGAGGGTTATATGTACTTTCTACACATTTTCGCTGTAAACCTAAAACTCTAAAAAAGTCTTAATTTTTTAAATAACCTGGATGCTTACCTTTTCTATACAAATTTATCAAAATAAGGTTTTGAGGGATTTTCACACCACTTTAACTATCAAAATAAGGTTTTGAGGGATTTTCCTATGGGAAAATTACTAATCTTTAGTCACTAGCCAGTGTGACAAGTCTTCACCTCTCAGACCTTTCCACTTTTGGATGGTTCTCCTGGGTGGTGTTGACAGCTAAGCTCTGGATAGATGAGATATTAACTTTGTATTTGTTGTCCTTTCAGTTTGTTTTTTCTTCTCTCCTTCAATATGAATTTAGAAAGAGACATGAGATAGAAATTCTCTGTGATTAATGTCTAATAGGAAGGTATAAAAAGTGATGAAGCTTCTAGATTTGTAAAGGAGTAATGTGCCTAACTGAATACGTCCTTTTTGGAAACGATTACCCTGGGCATATTTTAGAAGGTGGGTTAAAAGTCATCTGTACAAAAATGTAATCATCCAGTAGCTTGTAAACTTGATCTACCTATTACTGGTTCTTTGCCTTCCTTAACTACCACATCCCTTACAGGGAAAAGTGTATTCTTTACCTGGTATGTGGCTATTTTTCTCAAATCACAGTTTTAACTCTGTACCTACCAGACTGTGACTTTCCATTCAGGAAATGCCTTCAGGATAAAGTCCAGTCTCCCCAGCAAAGGTACTGACATTGTTGGGCAGTGGTATTAACATTGTTGGGCAGTGGTACTAGCGTGTGAAGGGTGTTGCTGAAAGTACCAAGCCTGCAGTTACGGTTCCCCTGCCTGTACGTGGTGCCCCCCGCCTCCTTACTTCTTGCCACCATTCCATCCCCACAGGGCCCACAGTCATCGGGCACCTTGCGGCTTTTGCATTAGCTTATTCCTGTGTTTGGAAAGGCTCCGGCCATGTCTGTACTTCAAGAATCAACTTAAGCTAGCTTCATTCTCCCATTTCCGCATAATTTCCAGAGCTCTGTACACATTTCATTCGTAGGACTCAGGACTGTGCATCATTGGATTTTTATCTAGTTATATTGTTTCCTTTACTTGGTGAATTTTCAGGGTGAGTCACTTGTTTATTTTCTATCATGTTTTGAGTACCCAATGTGTTTTTGTTTTCACTGAATCAATACATAAGTTAACAAATAAAGCAAAACCAATGTATCAGTAAAGCTAATGCTAGGTACTGCAAGAAATCAGTGCCAATCCTATGTATTTATTCCTCCAGGCTCCTTCCATTTTGTGGCTCTGCTGGTCTTCAACATATGGCTCCTGAGGCTGGGGTGGAAAAAGGTAAGGAATGTGGAGAATTGTTTCTTTGGGGGTGTATGGGCCAGGCCAGGAATCAATGCACATTATTATACTTGGATTTGATTTGCCACAGTCTTAGTTCAACATTAACTGTAGGTGAGGCTGGGAAATCTAGTCTATTTGTGCACCCGTGAATAAGACAAAACGGGTTTTGAACAGCAAGCAAGTCTCTGCCACACCTTTATTTGAAATTAATTGACATTCAGATTTGAATTCCCATTACTTTACACTGAGATAGTAATATGCTTTTTAATTTTTTTTTTTTTAGATATGTGCTCTTCCTCTGTCACCCAGGCTGGAGTGCAGTGGCATGATCATACTACAGCCTTGACCTCCTAGGCTTAAGCAATCCCCCTGCCTCAGTCTCCCAAGTAGTTGGGACCAAAGGTACATGCCACCATGCCTGGCTAATTTTTAAAATTTTTATAGGAATGGGGTCTCCCTATGTTGTCCAAGCTGATCTCAAACTCCGGAGTTCAAGGGATGTAAGTCACTTTTATGTAGAGTGTGGTATAGAGTGAGGTATTAGGAAAGGGAATTAAGTCCTTCTTAAAGAAAAGTGGGCTATTTAGATTGTTACTCTGTTTTCTAGTAAGTTATATATAATTCGTTCCATATTTATGATATTAAACCATCAATACTTTGTAATTTTGCTAAACCACGTTTTCTGGAAGACTACCAGAAAAAAATACCATGCCTCCTATGCCCAAGGTACTGCTTGGCATAGAACCACTAATTTTATCACTATGTGACAATAACACCGCCTCGTTCAATTAAATTATGCATATGTTACATTATTTTTGGAGGATTAAGGAGTTCCTATAAGTGTGTTTCTCAGTGGCACTAACATTTGAAGGAAATGGTTTTCTAGAATTCAACATTGTAAGAGAATTAGAATTCAATCAGTGTGATAAATCATTGAACTTGCTGTTGAAGGACCTAAATTTAAATTAAACCTTTAAATGCAATAACTTCTTTTCAATTTTGGTACTACTTGGAGATAATAGAGCTCTTAAGTGGAGTGAATTTGATTCACAAGTACAGCAATTGTTCCTTCAATTGCTGATGTTCCTACAGTATATGTTTTATTCTTTCAAAGTTTAATCAATAAGCTTGAGTTGTCTCTTTCTCACCTGTTTCTTATATACAGCATTCTCTAGCTTCTAGATTTGTGGGGCTTTTTGTTTGACATCAGGATTGTAGGTGTAGACATAATTATGTCAGATGCATATTTTATTAATTTCCTGGCAAGAGAGATGATTGTAAACATCAAGCTAAGAATCTCAGGAAATGATGTGTTTAATGATAAACGGACATTATTCCAGGTATTCACATGACCGGATTCACATCTCTCAGATTTAGTTAACACACTTCAACAGTGCGACTAAAAGGAACCACACCCAGAGCTTGCAAGCCAGTGCCCTGCTCATCCCTGCACCAGGGTGGAGGAATAGTCACCAAAGGTGGGGATTGTCTTCAGGATCCAGTCAACCAGAAGGTCCATCTCCCCAGCCTTGTAGAAATCAAGACCACTTGCCTACTTGCAACTGGGGTATTGCATTGGTTTTCTATGGCTTCTGTAACAAATTACCACAAACTTGGTGGCTTAAAACAACTGAAATTAATTCCCGCACAGTTCTGGAGGCTAGAATTCTGAAGCGGTTCCACTGGGCTAAAATCAGTGCTTTCACAGAACCACACTTCCCCCTGGAAGCCATTCTCCTCACAGTCTCTAAGGGAGAATCTGTTCCTTCCCTCTTCCAGCTTCTGGTGGCTGCCCACGTTTTTGGCTTGTGACTGCATCACTCCAATCTCTGTGACCACAGGCCTTCTCTTGTGTCATCACATTGCCTTTTGCTTCCCTATTATAAGGACACACCTGACTATATCTGGAGTTCATCCAGATAATCCAAGATAATCTCCCCATCTCATGATTCTTAACCGTATCTTCAGAATCCTTTTTAACATATAAGGTAAGATTCACTGACTCCAGAAATTAGGACATGGATATCGTGTGTGTGTGTGTGCGCCAGGAGTGGGGGGGGGGGGTTGCAGTAATTATTATCCAGTCTACCCCAGAGTGTGTGTGTGTGTGTGTGCGCCAGGAGTTGGGGGGGGGGGGGTTGCAGTAATTATTATCCAGTCTACCCCAGACATTAGAAACTGTTCCATAAATGACTGTTCTGAAAGTAAACTATTGGCTATAATGCTAATGGTTTTTTTTTTTTTTCTTTATCCAAGTTCTAGTTAGGTAAAAACATAGCTTTCTAGCGGTTTGCTGCACATTTCCTGTGAAAGGAAAGATTCTCCTTTCTTAATGAAGAGCAGCTCATATATAATGACAAAACAGAGGCAAGGTTAGCACTTTTGGGACATTTTTCATGTTTTAGTTTTAATTTCTAATCTAGGTTTTCTATATTCTGATTGGTTGTAACGATAAAAATCATGGCATTGTAACTATGTTATGAAATATCCCATGAGAAGAAAATACATTAGACTACCTTTTAAAATGATACTTATATTTATTTTCTGATTAGAAACATACAGCTCATTTTAGGGAATTTACAGAATGCAGAACAGCATGAACTCATAATCTTAAGCTAGAAATGACTAGTGTTGATATTTTGGGTTCTTTTATCATATGACATTTGTTGTCTTCGTAGAGTGTTTAGCAATTGTTATACCATTTGTCTAGATGGATTTGAAACACCATCATCATTATTATAGGGAAATAGGTTTTTTCGAATGCAGGAAAACTGAAGCAGAGTCGTTGTTAAGACTTAGACTCGACTCTCTTCCTCGGTTGAAGACATAGCCTTATTGAGCTGAATTTACAAACAGAGCGTAGTATTTACAGACATTTCCTTGAACGGAAGTCCATCAACTGTTAGTGTAAATTCTTCCTGAATACATCTTTAAGCCATTTTCTTGCATGTTTGAGTAGAACTCAAATGTTGAGAGATATTCTGAACAGGGAACAAAAGTTGATGAACAAGTAAGTTTGGGAAATACACTCAATCACACACACATGTGTTTTAGTAAAAGTCCCAGCACGTATTAGCGTATTAAAATATCGCTGTATTCCAAAACAGTGGAGCTTGTTAAATCTAGAGTTCCTCCAAGCTGACTGATTTTTTTTTTTTCCTAATCCCTGTAACAAGAAACTTTGTGGAACAAAATTTGTGAAGTAAAATAATAATTTAGATAAGGGTTATCCAAATGTTTTTGGTAAGAAAAGAGTTTGGTCAAAAAAAGATATATGTGTGTGTTTGTGTGTGTGGATGGATGGATGAGTAAATAGAGGGGTGAGTGGATGTATGTCTCTATATAAATATTTTTGTTGCCACCCTTGCCAAAATTAGTTTTTAAAAAGTGGCTCATTTGATTCTGGTACCATAAAAACCTTATTAAAGATGTCTTACATTCTAACACATTACATAACTTTTCTCTGCCCTTGGGGGAATTTGGAATTAAAATCTAGGAATAGTATCAAGCAGAGTGAAAGTTCAAGGGAAGAGTGAAAGAGGTTCGTATTTTTTTGTTGTTGTTAATGTGTGAAAGCCTCCCGACCTCTCCCACCAAGTGTCATTATGGCCTGAAGCTGAATTAGTTCTCATCTGATTAAATCAGAACCAGATTCTGCTACTTCCTAACTGCTGTGAAGTGCAGATTTTTAAAATGTGTTAAAAAAAAAAAAAAACAGAAGAATGTAATCCTAGTAGGAAACAGCTCTCTTACATAAACTAGCATTTTTAATATCATCATTTTACAACTTTGCAACATATAAAATTATTCACCCCCTTTATGTAACATGTAATTATTAACCGCCTGGTCAGAAAATGAGCATTACTGTTGAAATTGAGGTTTCTACATTTCTATCCATGAAGGTTTCAGAAAGCGTAGGTGTAGGTGGAAAACCATACTAACCTTGTTTTAGTGTCTGTTGTCTGTCGAATCTGAGATTTGGTGATTTCAGTAATGTAATTAAACTTTTGGTTTTTATACTTATGGAGTAGAAAAGGGGCTCAGTTAATTTAAAAAAAGGGGCTCAGTTAATAAAAACTAGTGGGTAATCCAGAAATTGGGTAATCTTAATTTATGAAGCAGCCACAGGTGTGCATTTTTACATTCTCTTTTCAAGAATATTCTCTCAAATATTTGGGGAGTGAAAATGTGGTTTCTCTGATGGATTAAAAATGTAAAAGCCTGAGGCCGGATGTGGTGGCTCACACCTGTAATCCCAATCACAACTGTAATCCCAGCACTTTGGGAGGCCAAGGCGGGTGGATTACCTGAGGTCAGGAGTTCAGGACCAGTTTGGCCAACACGGTGAAACCCCATCTCTACTAAAAAATACAAAAATTAGCCCGCGTGGTGGCAGGCGCCTGTAATCCCAGCTATTCGGGAGGCTGAGACAAGAGAATTGCTTGAACCGGGAGGTGGAGGTTGTAGTGAGCTGAGATCACGCCATTGCATTCCAGCCTGGGTGATGAGTGAAACCGTCTCCAAAAAAAAAAAAATTTAAAAACCTGAAAGGAGGAGTAGAAGAGGCCATTATAATTGAAAAACCCCTTGCTACTAGATGATTTTACTTGGCTTGGCTTATGTATCTTCATTGCTGTCCTGCAGGGCAGTGGCTCTCAGGAATACCAAGATTTCAGCATCACTTGGTGTGATGTTTAATTTTGGGTGTCAATTTGACTGGGCCATTATGTCCACTTGTTTGCTCAAACACCAGTCTAGATGTTGCTATGGAGTTATTTTTTAGATGTCATTGATATTTAAATCATTAGACTTCGAGTAAAGCACATTACTCTCCATAATTCTGGTGAGCCTGATCCAATCAGCTGAAAGCCTTAAGAGAAAAGATTGAGAAACCCAGAACAGAGAAATTCTGTTCCAGTTTATCTTCAGACTGAAGACTGGAACAGTGACTCCTACTGGAATTCCACCCTGCTGGCCTGCCCTGCAAAACATTAAACTTGCCAGGCCCACAGTTGTGGGAGCCAATTCCTTGAAATCAGTCAATCTCTCCCTTCTCTTGTTTTTTCTCTTTACACACACATACAAAAACAAACACATCCACACACCCCTATCTACCCACCCAGTTGATTCTCTTTCTCTGAAGAACCCTATTACACTTGAGTACTTATTAGAAATGCAGGTTTTTAGACCACACTCCAGACCTGGTGAATGGAAATGGTGTGGGCTCCAGCGGTCTTCTTTAACAAGCACTCCTGCTAATGCTGGTGACCCCCAAGCCTGAGGGCCACTGCAGGCAAATGAAAGAAGCCCCTTTTACCATTGAGGAAATTTAGGTTCAGAAAGATTTAAGTAACATGCCCAAAGTCATCCAATTGTTTAATAGCATCAGCCAGATCTATTCTTGGTGCTTTCGGAAAGATAAAATAATATCCATAGATATCTTAGTAATTTTTGAATCTGCCTTTATATCATCGTTCATTGTTGTGGTGCCCATTTTCCTTAAGGAAAAAATAACATGAAGGGGCCCAGCTGTATCGATATGGTATGTGAGAGCAGTGATTCCAAATCTTCGTACCACCAGGTATCACTTCTATTATTTCATGTAATGAAAGATTTTTGTTGACTAAACAAGCTGCATTTTACAGGGATATTTATTTGGCCATACTGCAGCTCCAGGCTCCTGACTGGCACGAGTTGGCCAGTGCTGCGAGCTCAAGTGATGCATCCCAGCCAAAAGCAGAGAGGCTTGATGTTTTAATTAGCCTGGAAACCTAAATGTAGAATTTTCATTAGGCATTTTGAATACTGAAAATAGCTAAGGACTTTTCATTACTATATTATAGTTTTCCAAAACACCTGGAGAACCTTGTGGGATATCTTTGCGCTAAAGAATAGTTTCAGGTATAGATGCTTAGTGCTGCCATATGTGCAGCTAGGATTATTATAAGGGCATAAAAGATAAATGCCCAAATCTTAGTAGTACACCACTTTTTCAGTCACCAGTTCTGGTTTAGGTGGCGGCTCTCCTGCAAGGAGTAAATCAGAGACTCATGGTCGATCTTTCTGTTTCGAGGCTCCATGACCATCAGCATGTAATTTGCAAGGTTGCTGCGTAAGCAGGAGAGTGTGGAGGTGTTTGCTGGCCAGGCTGGGACGTGGTATTCATCATTTCCATCCATAGTCTGTTGGCTGGAACTCAGTCACATGGACTCATCCAACTGCTAGGGAGGCTGGGGAATGTCGTCTGATCGTGTGCCCAGGAACAGGAAGAAATTAGTTTGATGATCAACTAGCAGTCTCTGCCACCTGCGGCTTCAGTGCTCTGATGGTTGGTAGGTTTGTGCTTCTGCCCACGATGGATTTATGTCCCTTTCTGATAACCACAGTGTGGCAGATATGAATGGTGGAAACAGATTTAGGCGTTATTGATGCCACCTGACTCTTTCTGAGTCCTCCTTAACTTGTGGAAACAGAGCCACAGAAACTATAACTTAAATTGTACTGGCTCTTGCCCATACCTTCAGCTGGGATCTTCTACCATCCCTAGGTTTTCATCTCTATATCTTATGGACTAGTTTATTGGCAACACTTACCATTTGGCCTCTATCATCATTTTGCTCTCCCACTTCATGTGCACTCGTACTTCTCTTGCCACCATTTAAATTCACTGCCTGTTTAGTCATCTAAGGGTACCTCAGTGCTACCACTGTGCCAAGAGAGTACTGACTTTTGGGATTCATATACCACTGTCCCCCTAGAGGCTTGAGTGGTACTGTATTAAGGGCAGAAGTAAGGAGCTTACCCTTTGTCTTAGTTATCTGTTGCTGTGAAACAAAGTATTACAGAGAACTACAATTTATTTTTCCTCCCAAGTCTGGGTGGATTGGGTTGACAGACTGGGTGGATTGGATTGACCGAGACTTACTCCGTTCCATGTACTTTTGGCTTGGGTCACTCAGGTGGCATTCAGCTGGAAACTTGGCTGGAGCAGATAAGTCCCAGATGGCCACATCCTTCAGGGCTTCTCTCCATGTGACCACTCATCCTTCAGTAGTCTGTCCTGGACTCCTTGGAGCTTAACTGCAGGGCTCTGAGAAAGAGGCAACCACCAGGTCTTTTAACCTCTTGGAAGTCTCTCATCACTTCCACTGCACTTTTATTGGTCAAAACAAGTCACAAAGCCAGCCTAGATTCTAAGAGAAAGGAAAAAGGTCTTGTGTGTTCAGGGATGGGAGGAATTGTAGGCGATTATCACCATGTCTTGTCAGTCTGTCTACTTTGTACCTCAAGGCTGTGCTACCTGTGTTGCAGTATGTCAGTCACCCATTAAATGATTCCATCTACTACCAGTTTAACCTTTCTTCAGAGGGTTCAGGGTACTGCCATCATCTTGATAGTCTCAATTCTGGGAATGTGTGAGATATGCAGAGGAAATAGTGAAACTGTTTGACTGGTGCTGAGAGTTTGTGTTATGAGGGTAGTGAGCTTGAAGAATTAAGCAGTTCCCAAATTCTAGGCTAACGGGCTGGGGAGCTTTGAACTAGTGGTGGTAAATTGGAGAGTAGTCTTTAAGGAACATGAATCCCACAACAGTGTGTAAAGAAGATTGATTTGTGACTTCAATAATCATTGTAAATTTCAAAATTGCTGAAAAAGAGTAGGTCTTAAATATTTTACCACAAAAAATAAGTGTGTGAGGTGATGGATTTATTAATTAGCTTGATTTAATCATTCTATAATGTAAACATGTATCAAGACATCACAGTATACCCCTATAATATATACATATAGCTTATATATACATAAATACAATTATTTGTCAATTAAAAATTAAATTTTAAAAAGTATATATTAAAAATAACATTTTAAAAACAAGTAAATATTAAAAAGAGAGTTGAAGGGTAATATCATTGGCCATAGCCACCATATACAGACATGGAATGGGCAGTCATGGACTACAGGGAGAATAGGAAGGCCTAAAAGAAATAGTCATGAAAGGCAAAGGAATAATCACCGTGACTCTGAGATGATGTGGGGAGGCAGAAAGAAAGAATGAGAGGCTGGGAGCAATAAACTCTCCCATAAATAACAGTTTAAAAATATTAGTAGCAGAGAGGTTTGAATTTAATATGGAACACCAGCAGTAATTGGAAATAACTGAGGGACTGTTACAATTATTTAAATCCTAGTTTGGTCTTGGGAGAGGTGGGGTTGGTAAATTTGCTTTATTAGTCAGCTTAGAATGTGTTATCCCATGGTAACAAACAGCCCCGTATCTCAGTGGCTTATGGCAACCCAAGATTTCTTTCTTTCTTGTATTTTGGCTATGGCAGATCTGCTTCGCATCTTTTTGCTGTCCAGGCTCAAGAAGCATCTCCTGTCTAGAGCATGCCTCTCTCAGGGTGGAGGGAAAAAAAATTGATGGAAGCACATGATAAGTCTCAAGGTCTCTGTTGGGAGTTGTATGTGTCCCTTTCACTCCTGTTTTATTTTTATTTCATTAGTCAAAGTACGCCACATCGTTAAGCCTGACGTCTATGGGGACAAGAGTTATACTCCTCCCATAAAAAGAGGCACCAGGAAAGGGTCACTAAGAAGGGGCAGTGGATATTTTTGAATAAATAGTGTAATCAGCCACAGTTGCATTTTTTTCTATTTATATTACATACACAAATATGAAAAATCATCATAGAAAATACAGAAAAGCACATGGCAAGCATTTCCAATCACCCCCAAAATTTCTCTCACTAGAAATAACTCCTGCTGTTAGTATGTTGATGTAAATATCTTCAGACATTTTTCTCTGGGAAATGTTTATAACAGAATCAAATGATACGTACTATCCTGTAACTCATATACTGACTTAATGGCACATGATGCGCATGTATCCACATCAATAAGTATTCGTCTACATCCTAACTCATACCTGTCCTCTGGAATTCCACTGTATGAATACACCATAATTTAATTGTTGGACATGTATCTTTAATAAAATGTTATAAGCATCCGATACGTACATATTTTGCACATTTAACAGACTATTGCTCTTGGATACATTTCTAGCAGTGAAATAATTGAAAGGAATATCTTTTAAAAGTCCTTTTTGATACATCATTGGCAGATTTTATAGCTTATTTGTTAAGGCCACTCTTTTTTTTCCTTCTCCTACAATGGAGTAGTGTTACCATAGCAATAGGAAAAATTATTCAGTACTCTCATAGAAGTGCCTAATTTGTCTTTGTCTTCATTTTAACGCAACAAATTATATTTTGTGCCAAGGTTGGCACATAAAATACCTGAGCAGAGCCTCTTGGGTTAAGAGGTCAGTGCTCTCTGTGAGGTGACCTCCAGCATCTCTGGTTACCGTTTCACAAATTGGCTCCCCTGTTGTCTGCTGGGAAACGCTTTGTCAGGAACAGTTGGTTAAGATAAGTTGTAGTCAGTGACTAATAGGTGTCCCATCAGCAAGTAATTTGGAAAATGATCAGTCATAAACAAGGAAAGATGAATTAATTTTCAAAAAACATTATGGTAGATTTCTTTTGGGATCTGATACGTTTCTCACAATGGTTAGCACAATTCAAGCTCACTGTCATCTGGATTTTGTTGAAGAGAGGGAGAAAATTGATGATGATGAAACGGTTAATTTAGTGATACTTAGTCCACACTCTGGAGAGGGACTGCTATTATAAAAGCTAACTCCAAAATCTGGATTTGGAAATGGGTGGTTGAATGAAAAGATGGTCATGATGGTCAGATGAAACGTGAGGCATCCATGTGAGGTCCTCATGGGGTGAAGGGTGGAACGCTGCACTTGGGGAATGGGGAAGGCAGAGGCGAGCATTAGAAAAGCATCTTCGTTATCCAGCTGCCTCCATTGGGCTGGGAAACCCTGAAGCTAGACTTACACAACTTTTCAGTGGTGTTAACTAAAATACCAAGTTGCCTATTCTGTATGGCAGAAAATAAATTTACATTTATATTGTAAAATGCAGTTTCACGTGGTAACTGGAGCAAGAGCCATTACACCACATTCTTATCTTGCTTGCCTTTTTTCTCAGAGAAGGCAGGGTAGCAAAGAGGTAAGGCATGAGCTTTGGAGAAAGACAGTGGAGCTTGAGCTTTGGCTATGAAACTTTCTAACTGTGTAACCTAGGCTTTCACCTTTTACCTCTAAGCTTTCTCCTTTACAAAATGAGACATAGTAGCAATATCTACCACATATATTTTATATATATGTAATATAATACATAGTATATGGTATATATAATATATACTATGTATAATATATATGAAGTATATATTATAGTATATGTAGTATATAATATAGTATATATAATAGTATATATAATATATAAATTATATAAATATATAAATAACATAAAATATAGTATATATAATATATATATACACATATGTATATATATGTATATTCTGTAAACATATATATATGATTTTTAGAAATCCATAAAACACAGAGTATGATCCCTGCCTAGCACAAAGGGAAAGGTCAGTAAATGGTGCTATTTTTAATCAATATAATGGTTGTAATCATTTTCAAAAAGCAATAGTATACTCTTAAGAGGTTTGATTCCTGTGGTCAAGGGCAATTCCATAACCCTCAGTATCATGCCCATGGAGATGGTTTTAGCTAAAACCTTAAATATTTCCAGTTGTCCTGATTTTTTGGTGCTGTAAAAAAGCAAACTTCAATATTTTAGTGAATTGGTACGTGGAATTTATTTCTACACTTATCAGTGAAACGTGGGTGCTGCTGGACAGAGGATACTTTACTTCACATGGTGATCCAGAATCCAAGCTGCTTCCTTTTGTGGCTCCATCACTTAAGACCCCAAATTTCATCACTGCTGGCAGCGAAGGGAGAAGCATATACGGGCACTATGAGGAAGTTTTTCATGGGCCTGGCCTGGAAGTGGTACACATCATCTCTGCTCACATTCCGTGGCCTAACATTCACTAGCACACCTTATTGCAAGTAGGGTAAATAGAACTTCAGACTAGGCCGTCACTTCCTGGCAACAGCTCTACATTATACAAAGGGAGCATGAATTTTGGAGAATAGCTAACTAACTAATGTATGCTGTGGTCCTAAAACATAGTCAAGGGAAGGCTGAGATGTTTTGGTGTGTCACCAAGTTTTTAAAGAAAGAAATGTTGAGATTTGGTGATAGAGGAGAGAAATAGGAATGAAGAAAGATTTGAGGATTTTAACTGGCAAATGTAACCACCTTGGTGTCCCCAGGCCATCTTCATCTTGGCAAAATCACTTGATACATTTGGTCATCACCTTGCCTTTACCAATTCAGTAGGTTTTACTCTACATTGAAACTTATTTAGTGGCACTGAGGGTCTTTTCTAGATTTCAGGTGGAGAAAAGAAAAGGTACAGCTTAATCTATATTACTGCACTCTTTTCCTGTTATGATAATGTAGCCATTGCTTCATTCTGTAAACATTCATGACACAGTTACCAGGCGATGGGCTAGGTGCCAGGGATGCAGAGATTACTGGGGCATGGCCAGAACCCTCAGATAGCTTGTGGCTTTTTGTTTTTGTTTTTGTTTTTTAAAGGTGGGTAAGGGGAGCGAACCTTCAATCAAATATGCACAGCCAAGTGCTATGATAGGAGTTAGCAAGCATAGGGTACAGTGGGGCCACACAAAAGGAGTGGTTCATTCCACCTGGAAAGATGAGGGGATTGGAAAGAACTTTCTATCAGAGGAGGCTGTGAGCAAAATGGTGGCTTGGTGCTGAGCAGGTAGGCATAGAGGATATGGGCACTTCAGGTTAAGGATTAGTGTGAGCAAATTCATGTGGCTCTGAAATTATGTGTGGGAAAGCAAACAGTTCAGCTGACTGGACCATGGCTTAGGTAGGGGCTTAGCTGGAGGTGAAGATAGATGTGTAAACAGGTGCCACGTCTAGGAGGAGTCCGTCCTTCATGCTAAGGAACTTGGACTTTATCTTTTGGACAGTAGGGAGCCACTGAAGGAACTTAAGCCTAGGAATAACATTATTGACTTCTGCATTTTAGAAAGATCACTGTGGCAAAGGATGGAAGAACAGACTTAGCAATTCATGTTATGTTTTATTTCTGGACCACAGAGGTTGGGACATGTATTTCCATGTGTTTGAAGTAGTATCAAACATCTTTTGAGGATCACTATGACTCACATCTAGAAATGCACTTATGAGAAAGTACGAGAGAGACACGAATTCCTTTGTTCAGCAGCTCTGCGTTAAACACTGACCTACAGAAGCTTGAGATCACCAGCCATTTCGTCCCAGGGCACTACGCTCCCACCTGGAAAAGGTCATTGGTAAAACTGCACTGAAAGCTGCCCTCAGGTTCTGCTGCCTTGACATCATCCTGTCAAGTGATGTGTCTTAAATGAGAAAATAGCATGCTGGTCCAAGAAAAGGAGTGTGCCCTTTTTCTTTTCTTGTTTTGTTTGTTTGTTTGTTCAAGACAGGGTCTTGCTATTTTATCCAGGCTCGAGTGCAGCACGACTGACCACACACTCCCACAAGCAAACTTTGAGCCTTTTTCAAGATAAAGTTTCATGAAGTTCCATACATACTTACTGTGGCGTTTAGGTAGTTCTTAATCATCTAATACTTGTCAAACTGTGCTATTTTTATTAGGTTCCTCTACGTCACTAACAAAACTTTATGAGTGACCCCAGCCCCAATTTTCCCATGAGCCCTGTGGTTTTTACCGTGTGATTTTGCATAGCAAGGTGTTTGTTCCTAATGCCCGTGCTGCATGCTGGCAGAACTGACTGTTTTTTAAAGATTAAATATTAGGATGCACATGATAACATTCTCAGTACAATATTCACACATTGTGGGCATTCAATCCAGACTGATTTTCTTCCCCTCATGAAGTCATTCAATGGGGACCAGATCAAATGGGAAGAGTCTTTTTGTTGGGAATCATTAGGGGTCACACTTCACCATCAGTCGAGAGAACAGGATATTTAGTGATGAGCTCCTTCAGCCTGCCCTGTCTATTCTGTTTACCAGCACACCTGCCCTAATGGAGGTGTGCTAATTAGTACTTAAGCTTTGTCTCCAACTTCAAACCCACCCTTCTGTACTTAGCTTTGTTTTTGGACTGGGAGTTCCTGAAGCTGGTTCTTCAAGTCCTTAGATTCTGCCTATAGGAGCACTAGAGGAAGACTGGGAGACTAGAGGAGAGGAGAAGCATTTGCTCCTTCCTATATCCTATATATTTGCAGTTCCTGTTTTCACCCTAGCAACAGTGTTTAGTTTCAGTCGCCAGTTCATTTTGGTACACCCAGTACCAGCTGGGCAGCTCCTCAGAAGTCTGGTACCCAGCTCTGCAAAGTTCCTCCTCCAAACTTCCAGATTCTAATTACCCTGCCTCTTCCTTACGTTCCCTAGGGGTGGTTGTTGCTTCTTCTGGTTTTGATGCCTGGATTGCCTCCGTGTTCTTTGTTTACTTTCTCAGTTCCACAACACCAATTTAACTAATTTCTTATCTCAGATTCTCTCTGGTAAGACATTTGGTGTGGTTTCTGTTTTCCTGCTAAGATGGAAGATTTAGTGATTACAATGTAACTAGCAGAAGTGGTATTACACCACTACCATTATTACACTTTTACTATTACAACAAAATATAGGAAGGCCCATTAAGGACTCAGATTTGATGGGCCTGACTAAGATGGAGAAACTCAGACATGGTATGACTAGGATGCCAAAGGAATGCCAGTGACGTGAAGAACTTGACTCCTGGAGCCTGAGTGCTTTTATTTACTAGTTATTTCTTCAGTAGCCTTGTTGACGCCTTTAAATCTGAATTTCTTTATCTATAAAAATGGGATAATAATGTCAGTGAGTTGTAGTCAGGAGTAAATGCGATGATGCTTACAAAGTACATAGGGCAGTGACTGGCACAGGAATGCACTCTCACTTAAGGGTTATCCATTTCTATAGTGATGATGATGACCCTGGGGAGTACCTTTTGACATCTGTGGCTGCAGTTACTAAAATACTTTTGTTTTGAAAAGGCATCAAGACAGACATAGCCCATATTTTCAGCACTGAAGCATAAGTGATCATTCCCTCTCTTTCTACCCGTAGGAAACTTGCTGACTGTGAAAAAGAGTGACTCACCTTTTTGAAGTTCATTTTAAGCAGAAAACTTTCTTTGATGACTTGAATTTAGAATGGTTGGTTAGTTGCTTTGCAGGGGAGTTGCAGCTCATCTGTTGAGGAGGCTGGTGACTGTGTTCCAGTGCTTTGTCACAAAGATTGGACGTTAGAATGTGCTGTGGCCTGAAGGCATGATAGAACAGCACCGAAGTTGCCATGATATCACTCCAATAAAATGAGGACACTTTACTTCCCCAAACTTAAAGAGAAAAACTCTCCCTAGAGTTAGTGTGAGTCTTCCATTTGAGTGGTAGGTGTGAATTCGTTCTATTACATTTGGGTGTATGGATGTTATATTATTATTCAAAACCTAAATATGAGTCTAAGCCCATACATGCCAAAGTAGACACATGCCCAGTGCTAATGGGGTAGGGATCTCCATAGAGTTTTACATGCCTTCCAGAGACCTGACATAGTTCTGACATTCTGTGATGTGCCCTTTGTTCTGATCTACATTGGTTGCCACCAAGCAATTTATTGAAATCAACATGGTCCATTTTAAAGGCAAGTTAAATACAGCAATCATTTGTCAAGACTCTAGGCTGAAGGATTTGGTTCATCCTTTCCAGGCACCATGTAGTTTTATTTGGAAAATTAACTTGGGCACATATTTGCCTTCTCAGGTGAAGGAGGATAAACTCTTCCCTCTCCCAATTCAAACCATTTATATTAATTTAACGCAAACCTGGATAGAAGTAAGAGGGCAAGAACCCCACCGTCTTCCCTTGCTACCTTCTGCTCCCTTTTAGCCTCCAGGTAAGGCCCCAGAACTCAGATGACAAGGGCATGGCTACATGATTGTAACAGAAGAAATGCCGCTCATGATTTTGCTTCTTAAAGCAGTTAGTAAAATGCAGATTATTTTCTGAATAGATATTATGCCACAGTGCTACATTCTAGAACCATAGCCTAGACTTTGCGTTCAGCAACTTTAAACCTTGACAATTCTGCATGGCGTTGGCTCTGGCCAACATATAAGTAAACTGAGGATTCAGGAACATTTATGATATGCCTTAGGATATGACAGAGCCCGCATTAGAAGATCACTTTTAATATATGAGACTTTGGTACATGTTTCCTTATAAGAAGGCTGGAAAAAATAGATGATTTGATGATCAACTCAAAATGAAAGAGAAAGGGCCATCCATGTGAAGGAGAACTTTGTACCTTGGAATTATATTTATACTTGAAAGTGTTCAGCATGGGTGTTTTGCATTTTGCTTTTAATGAGAAAAATAAAGTGAACATAAATATAGATAAAACTGTGACTATGTCCTAATGAATGCTCTGAGGTGAGAGGTTCTTACCTGCAGGAAGCCTGCTCGTTGCATTAATGTCACAATGGCATGCATTGATTTCTGGGCCAGGTTGTGTGGCTGCAAGTATTTTGGTACACTAGGTATTTTAAGTTTTTTGGCCTAGAGCTATTAAATATGAGATCACTGGTTATGAGGATGTGAAATCCATTGGCATGACCCCTTTTCTCCTATACCCATATACCCACATGGTGGTTTCATGACCTTTTATTTTTTACCTGCATTACCACAAGTGTGACTTGCTTTAAGAGCACTTGGCAGTGAAAGCAATAGGCTCATAATTGGAAAATAAATTTACATTTTTTTAAATGGGAGAAAAACTCATCTTACCAATAAAACCCACTGATTGTGTTGCTTTAAAGAATAAGCTGTCATAGTGTATTTAGATTCATCCAGGCAAGGCAACACATTTATTGAAATCTTACTTTGTGCTAGGTGCTGTTCTGAGTGTTCTGGACATATCACTGAACACAATACAGATTCCTGCCCTTGTGGATCTTACAGTCTTTTGAAGGAAGCAGGCTAAAAACATTAGGTATAGTATATACATATATACACATACCTATAGAAAAAGTAAGATATGCAGTATGGATAAAAAAGGAGAACGAGAGACTTCCAGAATTGGGGTGAGGAATGTTACATTATTAAGTAGTCCACAGGATTATATTTGCATGAACTTAGGTTAGATATTGCTAAAAGTTGGAATACTAATCAACAAAGGGTTTTCAAAATGTATCTAAGACTTGTCTAGTTATTCTAAGGCAAATCTGACCTGTAATTTCTGTATCGGATGGTGGAAATGGATATTACAATGTGATTTCATTGTTTCGAGTCAAAGATGTGCTGCTCTTGTTTTCCTTCTGCCTATGACATCGCATGGAGTTTACCAGGCATGGTTTCTCCACAGATATGTTAAGTCTAGAAACATTAATTTTTATAATGGTGATTTATTCAGCTTCTGGTTTAATACATTTAATTAATTTGAAAAAATTAGAATAAATGTGCAGATATGCTGGCTATATGCTAGATAGGACATTTACAAATTAATTGTTCCTCATAAAGTAATGATTGTCTATTGTTATCACGTCTCAAATAGACTTTCTAGAGGTAGTTTTTCCAGAGGTAAACACACACCGTCTTTGTAATGGTGAGTGAGAAAAATCAATTTGATTCATTTTTGGCCAAATGTAGGTAAGCAGCTGTGGGATTAAGTTTGTGAATTTATTTATTTTTTAAACAAGAAGTTTATTTAAACAAGACACTGGAAGGGAGCACTATTGAGGATTCATTTTTTTAGAGTAATGTATCCCTACTTAAAGACATTGCCCTAAGTGTAACAGCTATATGCAAAAAGTTATAAAATTGGCTTTGGTTTTGCAGTGATGAATGAAAAATGTTCAAATTCTCCAAGTGAGCCAGTCGAAGATATGCAAGGATTTTTGTTGTTATTGTTAAAACTGAGAACAAAATAATTTACTGGAATATAAAAATGAAAGCTGAATGAGCATGCAACTAATGAAGAAAGGGGGCATTTTCACAGATCCAATACTTTCCCCCATCTCATCTCCATTTCATGTCCATCAAAAAATACCATGGCCATTTAGTTAAAAAAAAAAAAAAAAAAAAAAAAAAAAAAAGCAGTATGCTTGTGCACGTACACAAGCTACTTTATATACAATAAAGGAATAGGGAAGAGGAAAATGAAAGAACACAGAATACTATAGTAGTCAGGATGTGGCAAAACCGAATTATAGTTTCCTAGTTGAGACTGCATTCTTAGTCTGTAGGAAAAGAGTTCTGGAGTTAAGTAGTAGGTTCATTTGTTAGTAGACACCTCCTGACTGCTGCTGGAATACATCAGTTGTATCTTCATCCTTGTATTTAACTGTGCAGATATGCCTGTTATATTGATTGGAATTTGATCTGCCTTATTGACAATAGGCTTTCATTAGTTTACTAAGTGGTGTATACCACCTAAGCTTAAACTACATCACAGATGTATTCTGCCATCCACCTTCAAATTAATGTGGTGGTGGTTCTCAGTCTTCATTCCTTCCTTGGGCTTTTCATTGGTCTCAGTGGATGCCAGAATCTCCTCAGCTGCCACTTCACAAAGGAGGTATCGAGTCTTTGTGACTCAAAGTGGCACCAGCAGTAGCAAAAGCAGTTTAAAATTTTAATTTGAAATCAATTTCTTCCTTTTCCCTTACCTGCATCGCTAAAGGGACCCATTTTTAACAACCTTTGAAAAATCTGACGGGCGGTATTCAACTGGTGTCACAATTCATCAAATATATGTTTGGAGTATTTTGTTCATTTTACTGGAGTTATTACTTCTGTATTGGAAAATTTTATCATTTGACTTTTTGGCAGTCATCAACCCATATAAATCAATCTAAAGTCCCATTATATAAGCCATACTTTTTGAAAGAAGGAATAAAATACAACTATTTAACAAAACTGTTCATTTTTTTTCATAGTTTTTCTTTTATGGAAACAAGTTTCTTTTGACCATGAAACACTGTCTGAAAGAAATAATATGGCCCATCAAATGCTTTCAAAAGTTGGTAATTCTTCATTAATGTATACATTTTAACTATTTGTGTGGAAAGGAGCCAGGCATGGTGGCACATGCCTACAATTCCAACTACTGAGGAGGCTGAGGCAGGATTACTTAAGGCTGGGAGTTGGAGACCAGCATGGGCAACACAGCAAGACCCCCATCTCTACAAAAATGAATGAAATAGGTGTGGAAGGGAAAAAGAAAAAAAAGAGCTAATAATATGGAACTCTACTTCTTACTTTGGTTCCAAAATAACTGTTTAGCTCTTTTCGGCCCCAGAATGTCTGCTGTGGAACACAGACATGCAAGTTCATACCCACCTTGTGCCCTCACTCTAAGGGAGATGAGGAGAGAAAAGGAACTGAGTAACTACTTGGAGGCAGACGCTGTGCTAGGTACCAGTGACAGTCACGATGTGGCTCACACCATGCTGACTGTTCCGAGCTCACTGTACAGCACATTGGGTCATTGCCGTGTGTAACCTACACTTCATCCTTTGAGATGAGTAGCTGGTATTATTGCCATTTACAGGTGAAGAAACTGAGACATAAGGAATTAAAGGTGGCCTAATAATACAAGTTTTAGTTAATTTGGCTGGATTTCAAATTGGTATTCTTTTTTTCTGCATAGTGAACCAAGATATGAGTGCCAAAGTATACTGATGTTTCTTGCTCCTCTTATCCAGGAAATGCTCTCAGGAGGCCTTAGGGAAACATTTCAGAAGCAGCTTTGTTATTCTATCATATTGGCCCATTTATCCTTCCTAGTTATCTCCTTTCTCCCGTGGCACTGGGTGCTGCTGTCCAACATTATAATATGTGTCTGTCTGTTTAGAATTGTATTTATTGGTAGTAGAAACTTTAATTAGCAGTGATTCACAGCACCTAGAACAATACCTGGCTTGCAGTAGGCATTAAATACATATTTACTGAATGAGTGCATGAATCTGTCCTCCTCCACTGCGTCAGTCTGCTTACCCCCATGCTCTGCATTTGCTGGAGATTCTAAGAAGGGAAGGCTGCTGCCCCTGCCTACCCAGGACAGAGCACTTTCCGTCTTTGCTCACTGACTGCCCACTTTGGGGAATCAGGCTCTGTGGTTGTGAAGCCTTTTGTCAGACTTATGGTGTAATTTCTAGCCCTGAACTCCTTTCGACCATCAAGAAATTCACCTGGGGTGTCCTTGTGTAATGAAATTGCTCTTAATCCCTGAAATGCTGAGGAAAGCCAGGTTAAAGAACCCTCATTTTATCTACAATACTCTTAACAGGAGACTCAGATCATTCAGTCCTAGTATCTGTGAAAGTAAGTCATCTGAGAGTCAGAGCAAACGTATTTCAATAAATAAGAACCGGCAAGTTTATTTTAATAAATAAGACTGACTGTAGAGATCAAATGTAAACTACTTACTAGTCCCACATGCCCTCTAAAACCTTTAAAAGAAAGGCAAAATACCAATATCAGTTCCCTTTTTACTTCTCTTCCTTGGAAATTTTGAACCTAATGTTAAGTTTGCTTTGAGAAGAGAGAAGAAAACATAACATGTGTTTATATCCCAGGCCAGCTGGTATGCCCCTCAGGGCCCTTCTGGCTTAAAACGTAGCACAGTTCAGGTGCCTAAGCTCTAGTAGGATCGCTATTACTTTGTGCTACGGAGATGAACTGCAAACTTTTACTTTAGAATTTGGATCAGATGATATAAACCAGTGGTTGCTCAGCTGCATCCAGCACCAGGTGTATTTTTTGACCTGGATGACTTTTACTTTCATTGCCAACATTTCAGAATTGGGGGATTTCACGCTAAAATTTGTATTTTCACTTCTCTTAAAATATCACATTTGCCATACTAGACCTGCATGCTGTCATGGCAAAATATTGGGCTAGAGTTGAATAGTGGCTGCCCTTTGGATAGGGCCTGGACTTGCCACTTTGTCGTGATTCTCTCTGTTTTCTAAGCAGTTCCCACACTTGCTTCCCTCAGATACTTGTCTGGCTCCCACAGAATTTAGGCAGCAACTGACTCAAGGCTGGCTTAAAAACCTCAACTCTTGGCCATACTTCATACCTCTGCTCTCTCCTCCTCAAAGTACTGCGTCTTTCTTTGGGTCTTTTTTTATAGCAATGCCTAGGTTTCACCAGGGTGGGTAAATTGATTGGAACCTTTTGGGAAAGGCTCAGAAAGCTGATTTGGAGATTGGCCTGTGTCTCTGCTATTTTACTGAGATGGGAATATTTGGTTCAGTGTCTGCAAAATCAAAGATAGACTGTAGCCTTCTCCTCCTTCCTGAGCTTTATCCCATCGGGAGGAGGCTCGATAGAAACTCTCAGTAGACCTTCAACATGCTGTGCTAATAACTAGAGCGAGCATCAGCTATCACGTCTGTACAGCGGGGTAAGCACATTGACAGTCCTCTTCCTGCCCACCCACTCCCTTTGATATTCAACACTCTTCTTCTTTTGCAGCCTGTTTTAGTTGGCTTTTATGTGACCCAGTGGATAGAAACCTTAATGTCAGTGCCATTAAATCAGGACCTACAAAAAAATCTGAAAATGCTAAGCCCTGGCAGGAAGAATGTCCCAATTAGTACTGATAAAAGTACAGTCAGATGGAAACAAAAGTAACTTCAGCAAGGAGGAAGGATGAAGATACAGCTCCTCTGGCTCACTTGGAATGTGCAAGGAGTCTCAAGAATTAATCTTTGTTAAGTGTATTTATAACAATTATTATAAGATAGTTTCTTTTAAATTTAGTTCACTGGTTGAAAGGGCCGCTGAATGTTCCTTTGCAAATACAGGTCTTTAAGACTTTGGGACTTTTAGTAAGAGTCTGTGTGTGTGTGTGTGTGTGTGCACGTGTGCATGCATGCATGCATGTGCAAGGGAAAAAGAGAGGATTTTAACTGCTGTCTTCTCCAAGCTCCATGTATTTGAGATGTCATGGAGTTTGCACTATATGTCCCCAGTGCCATCAGAGGAATCAGTAGGGCTTGTGTTAGGAAAAATCATGCCAACTTTCCAAGAGCTTCAAAGATAATTTTGTGTGCTATCCTTAGATCTGATCTGAGTTTTCCATGGATATAAAAGACATGGAAAACTTTTACATACTGGGATTGTGTTTTGTTGTTATATGTGAAAAACAACTATTAGCTTTAAAATACTATTCTTTTTACCCAACTATCTCCTGCTTATCATTTAAAACTCTTTATTCAAGAAACCTTTAGAGCTCCCATCTCCTCCCTTATCTGGGCAAGGTATCCCTTCTCTTTGCTCAGAACAGCATCTGTAATCCTCTCGTACACTGTCTTATGATCAACACCATGTCTCCTGTCAGATTCCAGGCAGTATCCCCTTGAAAGACATGTCTGTTTCCTTCATCTTTTTATCCTCAGTGCCTAGCACATAATAGGACTGCAGTATATGATGACTGAATTTTAAAAATGAATGGATAATTGGATGAATGAATAGAGGAATACATGCCTTTTTTAGTGATTGCCAACTTAGCATAATTTCTGGATTTTATGTATGATTGGACTAAAATACATCTCCTGTGGTGACTTGTCATTTTGCTTTATTTTATGGATTTGCATATTCTGACTTTAAGTTCTAGTATATGGCCTGTTTTAGTTCAGCATAAATATGAAGCATTTTTTCCCAATTGGTAATTGGAGTGTTCTATGAAAAATATGCGGTGTTGAAAAAAGGGACTTGGCCCTAAGGAAAGTGAGGGCAAAATGGAAACATTTACTAACATATTGACAGGTTTGGTTACAGCAGCACTGAGGAACTTCATAGAGGTTATTTTTACTTCTAGGCCACTTCTTCTACAAGGCGAAGAACCATGGAGATTTGCCAACGTCTTTATAGATCAGGAATGTTAGCGTGGGAGGGGACAAAAACACCTCAGACTCTGAACGCTCGGATTTAATCCACCTTATGGACGTCTTTTTTGCTGAATTTTTTAAAAATTCAGATTTGAATGCCATTAGAGGAAGCGTGCAGTCTCCAAAGTCACATTTTTATGGTAGCTGCCCAACTCCTGAAGACATTTACTCCCTCCATTCTCACTGTCCATTTTTTTGACACTTTTTTAAATGTATATACTTTAAGTTCTGGGATACATGTGCAGAATGTGCAGGTTTGCTACACAGGTATACATGTGCCGTGGTGGTTTGCTGCACCCATCAACTCGTCATCTACATTAGGTATTTCTCCTAATGCTATCCCTCCCCTAGCCCCCCACTCCTGAGAGGCCCTGGTGTGTGATGTTCCCCTCCCTGTGTCCGTGTATTCTTATTATTCAACTTCCACTTATGAGTGAGAACATGTGGTGTTTGGTTTTCTGTTACTATGTAGTTTGCTGAGAGTGATGGTTTCCAACTTTATCTATGTCCCTGCAAAGGACAGAAACTCATCCTTTTTTATGGCTGCATAGTATTCCCTGGTATATATGTGCCACATTTTCTTTATCCAATCTATCATTGATGGGCATTTGGGTTGGTTCCAAGTCTTTGCTATTGTGAATAGTGCTGTAGTAAACATACATGTGCATGTGTCTTTACAGTAGAATGATTTATAATCCTTTGGGTATACATCCAGTAATGGTATTGCTGGGTCAAATGGTATTTCTGGTTCTAGATCCTTGAGGAATCACCATACTCTTGTCTACAATAGAATTTACACTCCCACCAACAGTGGAAAAGCGTTCCTGTTTCTCCACATCCTCTCCAGCATTTGTTGTTTCCTTACTTTTTAATGATCGCCATTCTAACTGGCATGAGATGGTATCTCATTGTGGTTTTGATTTGCATTTCTGTGATGAACAGTGATGATGAGCTTTTTTTCACGTGTTTGTTGGCCACATAAATGTCTTCTTTTGAGAAGTGTCTGTTCATATCCTTTGCCCACTTTTTGATGGGGTTGTTTTTTTCTCGTAAAGTTGTTGAAGTTTCTTGTAGATTCTGGGTATTAGCTCTTTGTCAGATAGATAGATTGCTAAAATTTTCTCCCATTCTGTCAGTTGCTTGTTCACTCTGATGATAGTTTCTTTTGCTGTTCAGAAGCTCTTTAGTTTAATTAGATCCCAGTTGTCGATTTTGGCTTTTGTTGCCATTGCTTTTGGTGTTTTAGTCATGAAGTCCTTGCCCATGCCTATGTCCTGAATGGTATTGCCTAGGTTTTCCTCTAGGATTTTTATGGTTTTAGGTCTATTCGTTTTTATATACCTTACTCTCAGTACTTACCATAGAGATGTAAGGACTTACCCAAGGTCATAGAGTTCAAGCCTTTTGCCTTTCAATTCACTACAACCTCGTTGTTTTTGTAGGCACCTTGGAGAGTCCCATCTCTAGCAACAACAATAAAGGCATATTTTTTTAAACGTGATTTAAAAGGAGGGCATTTGAGTGAAAAAGTCTCAAAAAGCAAAAAGATCTTTCCCGTAAGGCAAACATTTATTGAACTGAAACTTTAAAGAAAGTGTGTTGCTTTTGTTGACGGCCTCATGCATGAGGGCTTTGTTTTCTGTGTTACTCTATGAGCCAGGCAGCCTAAACCCAAGCCTTGAATGTGTTCAGTGCAGGAGCCCTGGCTTTGGTGGGGGGCTTTACAGATAAAATAATTTCAAAACCCACTAAACCTCCAAAAATACTCCACAAGGTAAAACATATTAGAAGTTTGCCTTTAGCTTTTAGCACATAGAGGGCCCACAGAGAGTCTAAAGTAGCTATAACTCTTTCTTTAAACTTATGCCATCAATGGAGAATTTAAACTCAACAGAATTGATATTAGCAGATAAAATGTAGACTCTAAAATATATGATGATATGATATAAGATTATTTCTATTTAGTAAATATAGCATAGAGTATATAGACGAAACAACTGCTGAAACAAATATAAAGACTACATAATCTGCAACGAAATATGTTGACTTATCAGTTTGAAAGGAATATTAAGAGGTCATTCATTCATATTCATCCATTCACAAAACATGTGCTTCTTCCTCTTGCTGTTTAGTAGTCCTTAATAATCCCAGACAAATGAGGAACACTGGAGGTTGTGATTTCCAGATAACTTGTGTCCATTATTATCTTAAGTAACTCATCCAAAAACCAACCAAACAAAACCCAAAAACGTTCTAGTATCTTGAAATTATATCTTATCTTTAGTAGTGATGGAGAATAAGCTTATTATTTTTCATTGTATAAAACCCCTTTACATACTTGGAATACCCATCATAAAAATTACCTTCACTACTACTTCTCCAAACTGAATAAAATTATCTTTTCTAACCTTCTGCGTTACTTTGTCACTCTACCCTACTTCTGACATACATGTTAATGAAAATTAGGACAAATTACAAAAAATTTTGGAAAAGAAAGAAAATTTAGTCTGTTTAATTTCCATTGAACTTTATTCTGCTTTGATTATGATGAGCTCTCTAATTATATTAGTCATTGCAAAAACCAATCCTCTGAAACAAATTTCTGATATCTCCTCTGTAATGTGTCACTTTGATGGATTGTGTTTTCAGGACCATGTTGGGAAAAGGACCTTAAAGATCCATCTAGTCCAAGGTTTTGTGTTGTTTTTTATAACGTGTTACTTGTTCGTGCATGTCAGGGGAAACCCAAAATCCTGGAAATTATAAACTACAGGGTTTGTGTGTTTCTGTGCAGAAGGTTCATAACATTTATCAGATTCTCTAAGGGTTGGTGACCTCTAAAAAGTCAAGAATCATTAAACAACACATCCCTACCTCCCCTTTCATTTTAAACTTGAGTGCTTATATAGTTTGCCTGAAATCCATACATCAACAGGCTTTGGATTTCCACACTCATAGTATGGTGTGTCTCAGAGGTGATCATACCAGATACCTACCAGGAACTGATGTGTAGAGGGAACTTGGTATGGTCTTTCCACATAGTACTGTCAGTAGAACTGTCTTGGACATCATGACCAAATAGACAAAATCTGTTTGAAATGTCAAGAATCCGTTTGGACAATATCATTTTAATGTCCATAACAGATATTATAGGGTGGGGCAGAGTTGGGAAATACAGAAAAAGAATGAGTATTCTGCCATTTATATCAAAGGTTTTTAGATTTAAAAGGGGAGATATTTATATCTTTTAGGAGCCGAAGAACTGTACAATCCAGTGAAGTGGTATAGCTACCTGAGTGACAGTTACAAACAACTCTAATCTGATTTGCAGTTTGGTTACAATGTGACTCAAATCTCAGGAATTAGGTTACATGACCACCAACATGAGGTTGAAGTCCCTCACATAGACTATAAATAGGGCTCATGATCTCCATCAGTTTTGTGAAGACTCTAGTGACTTGGTCAAAATCAACAGTGGTGTTCATTAGTTGGAAAAGAAGTCATCTTTTTCAACTAGGGAGTTAAAGGAGTAAAGTTTTAAATTAAATACAGCAATATTTGGGAGAATCAAAACTAACACAACATGCTTTTGTGTTAAAAAGGAATCTGTGTTTATTTGGCATTTAAGTTTTTGTAATGCTTAAGACAATTTGTTCTGTTAAACAAACCAGCCTTATAATTCCAATATAAAATGTGTAATTGACTAATTGATTTAGGCGTATGGTTTTAGGTTGAAATATTACTAAATTGATCTACAGTGCTGGAATATTTAAAAGAATTTGATTCACCATATTTATGAATTTAATTCATTTGATTTCAGAGATTTATTTAATTACCCAGGAAGGTTTAAAGTCAGACAATTGAAGTACTTAAAGGAAATCAAATATATTAAATTTATACATGAATTTAAAAATGTTTGAAGAGGTTTAATTAACTATTTATAAATGGTGCTAAATATTCCTCTAAGTACCCTTAAAAGCAATTGCTAAACTTTACTAGATTATAAACAGAATTACATTTGTAAGCTGAATGAAATGAGAAGCTTAAGGAAAAAGTAGGCTTTTAAATTTATTTATTTTAGACTTTTAAATTTATAACCTGAAAAATCAAATATTAATATTTAAAACCAAAGTGCCATCAGAGTAATCTTTTCTGAGCATAAAGGTCAATCTCAAGGACTCCAGAAACTTCATACACAACACACACTTTTTGTTTTAGACTTAGGATCGTTCTTCATTTCCACAGAGAAGTATACATTCTCTTTTGTTCTAGAATCATATGCAGTGCTCTGGCTAGCAGTAGTTTTCCTTTTTCCATGTTAGCTAGACACATTTTTGCTAGGAAAGGAAAAATCACTGCAAGTGTAATGTGTGGGAAACAAAAAGAGTGGTGGGGACTGTGGCAATCTTAATACATGTTTTTAACTGATTCGAGCTATGTGGTTATCCCAATATATTAAAACTTTTGGGGGTTTTAACCCTCAGAAGTCATAGTTCAATGCCGGTATCAATTTTTAAAACATCTAATGGGGGATCATGCGGGGGGAAATACCAAAATGTACGTCTGAATCAGTGAGCAAGTGACTTGTTTTAGAGCTCTGGTGTGTTAGTGCTTTGAACAGGGATATAGCTGGGATGTGCACTGTCCCCTTGTCAGCGCCCACCTCAGGTGTAGAGCATGGCAACTTTCCGAGTGCCTCTAGAATCACCTCCTACCAAAGCGTTAGTGGATAATGTAGTTTGCACTGAAGATTTTTAAGAATAGAGGGGAGAGGAAGTTTATTGTATGTGCATACGTGCGTCTCACATTAAGAAACAAGAATCTATGAAAATGCGTCTGTTTTATTTTCTCCAGTCTTTTCTACACAGCTATTCTTCCTAGAGCAGAATGGAGAGGAGGGGTGGTGATTTTTTTTCTTTCCTTCCTTGACTTTCACACAGTACCCAGGCTCCTAGGCATCTGTCTTCTTTCCTGGATTCTCTTAGGGCACTTTAAGTTCCGCTCCCCTTATTAAGCAGAACAATCCAGCTCTGTCTTCCACCTAAGCTCTCTGGGCACTGGGTGGTGGTGGTGGTTGTGTGGCTGCAGCTGCTGGGGGTATATGAGTAAATTTTTTTTGGTTTGGTTGAAGCCTGTAACAAATGCTAGTATCTACAAGCGACACTGAAAGCCCATGTTTTCTAGTTCACTATAGTCCGCTGGCACTTGCTTCCTTTTTGACTTTTCTTCCTGCAGAAGCAGCTGCTCTTGCTGCCCCAGATCTCTGCCATTTCAGTGCACACTGGGCTTGACTTCTGGTGCAAGCACCAGCTTCTTTTTCCTTACATTCTTTCCGTGGCTGCTGAAACCCACTCAGCCTTCTCCCTCAACCACCACCCGCTCCTTCACCCTCAGGCGGGCAGCAGGTTAGAAAGTGCTGGACAATTAAGGCCTTTTTCCCACCCCCAGCATCCCTTAATGGAGAGTTGGTAGTGACTATACTTCCTCTCTCAGGCGGGTTAAGTTTTGAGGCACATTTTCTATGCCGCTTCCTAGAATTTCCCAGTGAGATTAAGCTCCACTTGCCCATTGTGGTAATTTATTGACAGTGAACCTTTTATTAGCTCACTTTCCTTTTCCTGTCTCATGTTTTTGCTGGAGTTGCCTCAAATCGCCTCCCACTTGCATTCTCATATCCACCTCTTGATCTGCTTCTGGAGGAACTGAAACTATAAACTATTTTTCAAACTAAATGTCATTTTAATGAAATTAATTAGGCCTAGAATTTAGTTAGCCCTTAGCAATCTTATAGGTAGGAGGAAAGCATGTATTTCCTATATAACTCAGGCACAGCATTTCCCTTACTCACTTCAAAGAAAAATGTGCTTGGACAGCAGGATGGCCTTAGTTATGGTTGCCCAAGTATTAGACAAGGGAATTCTCACCAGAAATTTTGATTCAGTTATTAGAATTTTAATAAATCATGCCGACCCGTAACTTTTTTCTTACAAAATCACGTACCAGTCATGCCATCCCAGCTTAAGGTAGAAAATGATGTTGGTGTGGCTGAAGAGAGAGTTTACGCTTTAGGTTCGTCTCCAGTTGTCTTCATAAAGTTCAAAATGTGGCTGCACTAATGGTTTTCTGTTCAACCCTGTTGGGAGGCCTCCTATACTCTTGGGGCCTAATGGATGCATGCAAAGTAGTTCATTATTCCTCCACTAAAGGTTTTCTGTCTGCCTCTAAATCTCCTTAGTTGGTGACTCAACTGCTCCCAGGAAGTTTGCTTCGGGAAAGACATTTAAAATTTCTTACCACTGACCAGGGAGTGGCTTATTCACCCAAAGGATGCAATCTATTCATGCTGCCATAGGCTGTCTAATGCAAACATTATAAAGTATTCATAAGCCTCCCCTTTGCCTCAAAATAGAACCCATTTCTCCATTTGGGGAAGATATTAGAGCTTTAAATGCCTCCAAAATGAATCTGCTCCCTTCTGGTTCTAATTGTCTCTCTCTTCCTTTGAGGGTGACTCTAGGATGCTCTGCTTTTCTTAGCCATCTGTCCTTTTGCATTGCTCTCGCCTCATCTCCCTGTCTCACTTTTCCCTTCAGCCTTGTTTACAGTTCTTTTTCTGGAGGGGTGGTTGTGGAGTTGACTTCCCAGGGAAAAAAAGATTAAATATTCATGAGAAAGATAGTGTGGGCTTATGGGATCTGGAAGAAGGCACACTGAATATATAGTAAATGAAAAAATTTAAACATGTTAATTTTAATACTTTAACAAGCATTGGCATGTCTGTAGCCCCTTTCAAGATGCAAGTCTTCTTAAAGCTGGATAGCCTGCGTTATAGTTATTTTAGTCATGCATGATTTTTCCTCTCTGTCATTAAATTAGAATATGATTACCTCCCACAGACAAAATCGCACCTTTGGGTACTAAGTAATATAATTTATTTCATAAATAGGATCAAAACACCTTTATTAGATGCTAGTGACTAGGGGAAAAACAGCATTTTATTAACATTTTAGTATTGACTCTCTTTTATTACATTTAATCAGAAAGGGATTTTGACAGCAACCCAGAGATGTACTCTAAACTTTTATCTGGGCTTCAGCTACCTTGCTTGAAAAATGCTTGTTTTTGTTTTTCTTTTAACCTAGAAACCAGACTGTTTGCACTGGATTCTTTTGAAAACCACAAAAGCTACATGTTTAGTTTGTCTGAGATCTGGGCTCCTAGCGATTTTTCCCTTGATATGTTCAAATGAAAAGGCCTACAAAGAAGCTAATGTGCCGAGTCTAAGATGGAGAATCCTTGAAGATACTGACTTGCTTCCTCCTTCTCTTCTTTCCTTTCTTTTCTGTTTTCAACAAATATTTATTTAACACTTGGGGACATAGCAGTCAGCAATAACAAAAAAATCCTTTTCCTTGTGGATCTGAAGGTTATGGGGAGATAGACAATAAAAATAAAGAAATATGTGCCACACCAAGGGCTGAGTCCCTCATTCAGCACAGCTTTTCAGAATGACTGTTCTATGCAAGTATTGAAGTACAGTGTTATGTGCCACCTACACTCTGAGCCCCCAAGGTGCTGGACAGTCACACTTGTACATTTTGGAAAGTTTTCTCCCTGGAGATGATAAAAATAGGATAGCACCACATTTCTAGTTGAGGCATAAAAAAATTACTGTGAAATTTAGAGGACACATTAAATTTAGAGGACACATTAAAGGTCATTTAAAAAGCTGGCTCTGCCATTTCCTGGCAAGGTGAACTCAGTCAGGTTATTTGACTTCTGTGTCTTAGTCTGTGCTGTAAAATGAAGACAGAAGCACCTGCCTTCTCAGGTTGTTGTAAGGATTAAATGAGTTCATATTTGTCATGTACTTCGATGAGTGCTCCTGGCATCTGGCATGCAGTTAGTGACATACAAATGTTAGTTATTTTGTCTGCTGTCTCACCTAAGGCTTGAACTTTTCCTCCCTATTGAATTGGTTAGCCAGCTTCTGCTTAAAACAGCTCTGCTGATGGGAACCTGGAACTTTCTAAAAGGCCCTTGTGAACTTTCGACTGTCGCTTTGCCTGTTACTGCTCGTCCTCGTGTGGAGCTGAAATCTTACTTTCTCACTTGTCTTCTACCCTGTGGTCTTTCCACTGTTGCGTCATCCATAGCATTTCCAGTCCTCCTTCCACATGATACCTCCAGACATTTGAAAAGAGGATACACCATCTGAGAGTACTTTTTACTGGGGCTGAATATCCCAGGCCCTGCCGTTTTCTCCCAAAGCACATGGTGTCCAAGTTTTTTCTAGCCTCATTCAGGTTTTTAGGTGGACCAGACAGCAGCTGCTTCTTCATAGACTGTGGTGTGGAATCTCGTAACCGTCCCATGTGTGCTCTCCTCTGGTCCATTTCCTCCTTATCTTTCATAGGGAAATGGCCGGGTGTGAATAAATGGTCTGGGGGTACCCATAGTTCTGGACTATACTAGTAACAAGACCGAGGCAGTCTTGCTTTCATGGAACTTGCACTCCAGTTGTGAAGACAAGCAATAATCAAGTGAAAGAATGTGCACATTTCAGTTGATGCTACTTTAGATTGGGTGGACAACAGAAGGCCTCTTTGAAGAGGTGCTACTGAAATGAGATCTCAAGGTTGGGAAGGAATGTTCTACGTAGAGGGAAGAGCACACACAAATACTTTGATGGGAGAATAAGCTTAGCTGTGAGCTCAAGCAGCAGAAGGCAAGCCCATGTTGCTGGAGCAGAGTGAGCAGAGAGGGAGGAGAGTGGTGTAAGATGAGGGCCTTGGTCTCTGCTCACCCTATGCTAACCCAGAGATAACTCTTCCCCTCTCCTCTAAAACGTCAGATTCTCAGGGTTGCAAAGAACATATCCTCAGCTCCCCAGTCTCCTTTTTCAACACTGCCTATACTCAAGCTTCACTCAAACAGTGCTTAGGTTCTCATAGGATGTTCTGTGTGGGAATGTTTCCGAAATATACCAGTTGCCCAAATGTAACTATTGCAAAAGTAATTCTTTTCTACATGGATTGCTTTCTCAGACCTCTAGCGCCGTGTTTTCTCACACTTCTGTTCCATAACCCCTACTGTTTTCTCCATCTGGAATTTCTTCTTCCATCTTGGCAAATTCCTATATGTATTCTACAAAACCCAACTTCAAGGCCTCTGAGAGGCCTCCCTACCCTTTGAACTGCCCCACACCCCAATAGTTAAAGGAGCCCTCTGCCCTATCCGTGCCTGTCCAGATTTCTGGATTAGCCATTTTTCACTCTCTTGAAACTGGTTACTTTTTCTCTCCCGTTAGTCTCGAGCTTCTAGTAAGAAGGAACTATCTTGTGCAGCCTTTTAACCCTGAAGTTTTAGCAATGTGCTTGAAACTTGCCGATCCCTCAGTAAACACTTACTTCACGGTTGAATGTTGATCTTTAACTAAAACATTCCCTCCAGGATTTGTCTAGCTCAGTATTTCTCAATAGACATGCTGTTGGCATTTTGTGTGGTGGTAATTTCTTGTGTGGGGACATCCTTCACTGCATTGTTTAACATCTTTGCTTCTCACTATGTGCCTCAGTGCATTTCCAAACACCTTTTAGGAAGAATTATCAGCCCCAGTTGAGAACCACTGCCAGCCTATTCACTCATTCATTCATGTAAAAATGTTAAATTGCTGTTATATGCCACACCTTGTACTTGAGTAACACTGGAGCAGGAATTTGCCTACTTCCTGAGGTTGACCATTGCACCTTGGGCCATCTTTGTAGGACAGTTCTTCCTCGTTATATAAAAATGTATCTTTCTGTAACATCTAAACATTGATTCTGGTGTTGTTATTGTCTAGTGCAATATAGAACATACCTAATCTTTTTCTTTTGTAATCGCCTTTCAGCTATTTGAAGACACTTTTTTATTGCCCTCTGTGCACCTACATTTTTCTCTTCCCTAGGTGAAACATTGCTGATTTTTTGGACCAGTTCCCTGTGACATGAATTTGACTGATCTCAGCTCTTTCTTAGGGAGTAAGGGTGTGTCAGTATGCGGTCACTTCGACTGTCCCATTGTCATATTTTTACTCTATTTTCATGTTTGGCATTTTCCTCATTGTTTACAACTCAATGATAGACCTACGAGGTTTTTGTGTGTGCGTGGAGGTATTTTTAAATGCATAAGGTCAGATAGATTAATAGCACGTAGCAAAGCTGTCTTTGTGAAATGATTGCTTCTTTATAGGCTTCTATCAAGTGGCAAAATGTTGAGCACCCACTGTATATGTTGAACAACACAGAGGGCAAAGACAAATATGAAACATTCCTATGATGAAAGAGCTAATGAACCTAGTGGAACAATTTAAAATGTGCAAAAGCTAAAATCAGTGGTTTGCCTCTAAATGTTTAACAACTGGCACCAGAAAGTAGGGGTATGGAGGCTGGGCATAGTGGCTCACAGCTATAATCCCCATACATTGGGAGTCCGAGGTGGGTGGATCACTTGAAGTTAGGAGTTCGAGACCAGCCTGGCTAACATGATAAAACTCCGTCTCTACTAAAAAATACAAAAATAACCTGGGCTTGGTGGCATGCACCTGTAATCCCATCTACTCAGGAGGCTGAGGCAGGAGAAGAGCTTGAACCCAGGAGGTGGAGCTTGCAGTGAGCCGAGATCACACTACTGCACTCCAGCCTGGGGACGGGGACTGTGTCTCAAAGAAAAGTAGGGATGTGGAATCCTGATTTGCAGCATTTGCGGATTTCTAAGGTGTGAATTCTCCTGCCATAACCAATTGCAAGTTACAAGTTGCCAACATGATGACACTGAATCCAGAAAGAGATGCACAGTGACACTCCATTTTATAGTGTCCTCTATGTACATATAACAGACATAACTTCAAGAGCATAGATAACAGCAAAATACCATAAATGTTATACAAATAATGGAAAGTATCATGTTTTGAGTATTGCCTTTGTTTTTAATATAATTTATTTAATCATAATTTTCTGTAATTTAATTTTTAAATAATGGGATATTTAACAATCATCTCTTAAAATTTCTGAAAATTTAATAATTAACTCCAAAGATCTAATGTGAACTGGCTCCAACCTAGGACTGGAAATTCAGTTTATGACAAAATAAGATAGGAGTATCAGGCACATATTTGTAGTAAATGGTTTGGAAATCCAGAAAAAAGAAATCACTACATTGTGTATTGAAGTAATCAAGGGAGATTCTCCTGGAGGAGGTAGTGGGACTTGAAGAATGCGTAGGATTTTTATTAAGAGAAGGGAGAACCATTGGGCCTTTTCAGTATAGGTGAAGATTACTAGCATCTTAGAAAGAGTAATACAACAACTATTTATTGAAGACTTACCTTAGGGCAGGGACTTTTATGTGCATGGTTTAATGTAACTGTCCTAAAAACCCAAGAAGTAGATACTGCCATTAGCCTTCTCTTAAAATGAGGAAACAGACTCTGGTTAAACAACTTGCCTAAAGTCACACAGCTGATAAAGAGTTATTTTGCTTCTTGTTTTCATCTTGTCTAGGATTATCTTGAGATACACTGAGTAGAGGGGACCATACCATGAGCATCCTCTGGCTTGTCAAATCATCTATTCATTTACAACCATCCATAATTTTAGAAGAGCTAACTAGTGGATTTTTAAAATCACTTAAGCATTCCCATCAATTTTTCATTGGTGGGAAAACTACCAAATCTGTAAAACTTTTCCATGGACATCACACGTCATTCTTTGGCCGGGGGTGGAGAGATAATGGCAAGTGACAAAAAACCCAGCTGAGTTGGCTTAATGAAAAGTGAAATGTATTGGCTGCCAAACTGAAAGTACAGAGATAGGTCTGCCTTCAGGCACATCTGAACTCAGCAGCTCACACAGTATTGTGCCGTCTCTCCTCTGTGTTGGCTCCATTTTAGGCAGGCTTTCCCTTGGTGGAGCCAGATGTCCGCCTGCAGTTCCATGCTTACATTTTCACACACTAAGTCAGGCTCTTTCTCTGCGATCTGAAGAGAAGTCCTAATTCAGGACTTCCTAGTCTGATCTTATTGGCCCAGGTTAGGGTACAGCTCATCTCTTAACCATAACACTGGCTAGAAGGATATCCTCCTCTCACCAAGACTGAATTACATGGCTTTCCTGCTTGCCACAATGCGGAAATGAAGGAGTGAGAATCAGGAAAGCATATTCCTCAAGGGGAAATGAAGATGCTGTTAGTGGGCATCATATATATATATTATATATATATGTATGTGTATGTGTGTGTGTGTGTGTGTGTGTGTGTGTGTAGCAAAATAAGAGACAGAGGAAGAGAAATTCACAAAGGAGAAGATGTTTTTTATCTTTATACTTGATAGCTAAATGAGGTACAATAAACTATGCACATTTAAAGTGTACAATTCAGATTTGACCTATGAATCCATCTATGAAACCATCATTACATCTAGAAAACAAACATCTATATCACCACCATCTTTATCTATATCACCAATTTGTTCATTCGTTTGATGTTGATTTGGGTTGTTCCTAGTTTTTTGCCATTACAAATAAAGCTGCTATGAACATCACCACCATCCCTCACAATTTCCTTGTGCCTATTTGGAATCCATTCCTCCCTCCAAAACCTTCCCAGACAACATGTCTGATCTGTTTCCTGCCGCTATAAATTAATGTTTGAATTTTCTACAATTTTATATAAATGGAAAAATATATACTCTTTTATCATATAACTTCTTTCACGTGGTGTAATGATTTTGAGATTTATCCATTTTGCATGTATCAGTAATTTGTTCCTTTTTGTAGCTGAGTACCACTTCACTGTATGGATATGCTACAATTTGTTTACCCATTTATTTGATGTTGATGTGGGTTGTTCCTAGTTTTTTGCCATTACAAATAAAGCTGCTATGAACATTCATGTGACGTCTGCATGTGAACATATATATTTGTTTCTCTTCCCTAAATTCCTAGGAGTGGAATACCTGGGTTATATAGCAGTTGTATGTTTAATTTTGTAAGAAACTGCCAAATAATTTTTGTTTTGTTTTGTTTTGAGATGGAGTTTTGCTCTGTCACCCAGGCTGGAGTACAGTGGCATGATCTCGGCTCACTGCAACCTCCATCTCCTGGGTTCAAGCGATCCTCCTGCCTCAACCTCCTGAATACAGGCACATGCTACCACGCCAAGCTAATTTTTTTTTTTTGGTGAGTTTTTTTAGTAGAAATGGTATTTTGCCATATTGGCCAGGCTGTTCTCAAACTCCTGACCTCAGGTAATCCGCCCACCTTGGCCTTTGAAAGTGTTGGGATTACAGGCCTGAGTCACCACACGCGGCACCAGATAGTTTTCCAAAGTGGTTGTACCCTTTCGTATTTCTATCACAAGCATGTGAGAGTTCCGTTTCCTCCATATCCTTTCCAGTGCTTGGTATAGTCTGAGGTTTTTTGTTTTTTTTGTTTGTTTGTTTTTAACTTTACCATTCTAATGTGTGTGTTGGAGTAGCGCAGTGAGGTTTAATTTGACCTTCCTGAAGACTAATGACACATTCTCATTTTGACATAATTTCTTACCAAGAGATGATAGGATTTTTGTTTTATTATAGATAACATTTCACCATATGTATTTAATATAAAAAATATATGTATATAGAAAGAAATCCTATCACAAATAGAAATATCTTTCATATATATGAGAGATATTTGTTCAAAATATCTTGTGCACAAAGGTACTCTTTCCATATGGGATAAGGACAATTCAGTCATTATCTCCTTGACTGATTATGTCTGTGAAACTTTCTCTAAAGAAACTATCCTCTCAAAGTCATCTACCTCTTGAAACCATTGGTTGAAACCAGTGTAGTTTAAAATAATAATAGACTAGGGCTGACCTGCCGTTTTTTGTTTTGTTTTTTTTTTATGTGACTGAAAATTTGCATCTAGAAATGTATTTGCATCTAGAAATCTATCTTTAAAAGTAGTCAAGGCAACATCTTTCTTGTCTTCTCTCTGAAAAATTCTGGACTCACAGCTAGAGGTGAAGCAACATAGTAAAGGAGAGAACATTTGCATTATTGTCAAATGGTACAAGTATTCTACTTTCTGGAATTGCTCATATCCACAAATCAGTGATACTGAACATTGTCATGAGGTTGGATTTTGTAGAAATAACTGCTTGTTTACTGTGCTTGCCTCAGTTCTGAGGCTGCTGAGGCTGTATTTGACTCTTTCTAATCTTAATTGAATGCTTCTGATTAAGTCAGTATTTTCTGGTGCACATGCGTGCACACACAGCTTTAATTTGAAGGAGGAAATAGGATTATTTATCTTTGTTTTCTGGTTTCCACCTTTCTGGCATGCAAGTCAAATACCTGCCCATCGTAAATAGGCTTCCTGGGTTTCTGGAGAAATTGTCATCCAGTATTTCAGCCAGAGATCTATCTGCTGATCTTGAAAATCCGTGGTAGTTGTTGTGGATAGTTAAGTTATGGGATCCAAGAGGAAGGGAAAGGATAAGTAGAGGAAGAGTTTTTTAAAAGATTTCAGGGCAATGCTGGGAGCACATTTTAAAGAACTCCATCCAAGGTATTATAACCACTTCTAATACATCTTAAGCATTTGGCCTGTGGCAAATACAGTGCTAAATTATTTACTGGCACCTTCTGATTTAATAAGTGTAAGCAGTGTCACTATCTTCACGTTTGTAGATGTGGAAACTGAGGTTCAAACATTTTAAATAATTTGCTGAAGTTCATTGTGAATGTCTTGGCAGAGCTGGGGTTTGAATCTGGGCCTGTATATTCTAGAACATGTGATTTTAATCACCACGTTGTACTGACTTGACTGGGTCCAGAAGATCAGGAAAGTTGGAAGGACAATTTTTATAGCCTTGGAAAATTTTTGCTATTTATGTCTCTAAAAAATAGGTTTTATGCTAGATAAATAACATGGATTTAACTACAAAACTGTGCAAAGCACCTGTGCCATAGCTGGATGCTCCACTGAAGATCAACACAGACTGGCTACACTGAACTATTCCTAAAAGAAACATCAGCAATATAAGGCAAACATAAATAAGCCTTCCCCAGTGCTTTTTCTTTTATTCCAAGTTCTGGATGACTGTATCCCCTCCTGATAAAACACCCTAGATCTATGTTTGGAAAGGACTTCATTATCATCCCATTGAGACCCTGTTCATGGTTAATTTTACAAGTCAACTTGACTAGGCCACAGAGTACCCAGAAAGTTGGTCAAACATTACTCTGGGCGTGTCTGTGAGGGTATTTCTGGAAGAGATTAGTATTTGAATCTATAGACTGAAGAAAGCAGATTGTCCTCTAACGTAGATGGGCCTCATCCAAGCAGTTGAAGGCCTGTAATAGAACAAAAAAAACCTGACCCTCCCCCAAGTAAGAGAGACTTCCTCCTGCTTGGCTGCGTTACAATTTGGACTTGAACTGAAACATCAGCTCTTCCTGAGTCTTGAACCTGCTGACCTTCCGACTGGAACTACACCATCAGCTCTTCTGATTCACAGGCCTTTGAACTAAGACTGTAACTATATCCTCATTTCCTCTGGGTCTCTGAGCTTGCCGACTCACCCTGCAGCTCTTAGGACTTTTCAGCATTCATAATCACATGAGCAAGTTATTTGTAGTAAGTCCCTTTACACATATACCCCCACACATGCACTATTGGTTCTGTTTCTCTGGAGAACCCCAACTAACACAGACTCCTAATCTGATTTCCTCTACATAACCCCATGCCAAGTGATCATTCAGTCTGTGTGAAATTTTCTACTTTCCTGGCCCTGGGGGATGTGGGGTTGGTCTCTTCAACTCTGCCGAAGGGTAGTAGTTAGGTCTTTTATCACCAAATTCATCTTGCTAGGTGCTTAGTGTTCCACTCAACCCTTTAATCTCTGAAGTCTAAAGCATCTGAGCTGTTGTGAGGCTGTAGTGGGAGTGAGTTTCCTTCATGAGGCGAGTCTTCCAGGGGCTGTGCGAAGTCTTGCCCCTCTCATGCTTCTTGCCTCCCAGGCAGGCATCCGTGTACTTGAAGTACTGAAGCAGTCAGAATGCAGCACCCTGAGGCACAGGCAATGTATGGACCTTGTTCCAAGGAAATTTGGACCATTTGCAAATGTTGACTTGGTTCTTGCCTACAGGGTCTCTCCAGGTAAATGCTGTCATCCTGAGCTTCACAGACTCTGAGTTCAGAAACCTCTAAGGCTGTCTTCAACTTCTACCTCAGAGCAGGATTTTGGTTTCTAGTGTAGTAGGAGATTTTTTTCCCCTTCTCATTCCCTGAAGAGTCTAGGCTTTGGAATACAAAGGTAAGAAAGGGCTCCATTTTCCTCTGCTTTGTGCTCATCCCTTCCCAGAGGCAATGAGGACTGGCAACTTGGCTGCTTGTAAATAATCGAGGGCTACCAGGGCAAAGAAAAGTCTTAGAGGTGGGCAGAAGGAGTCAATTAACATTTCAAACATAGTATTGTTATATTTGCTCAAATATGTCCAGGGATAGAGACTTAACTAGTTTGCCTCCTGCCAATCCAGGGAAAACACATTCAATTTTTGGATGGTGCTATTAGCAGGAACTCAGTTTTTCCAGGTTTAACATCCCCAGTTCCTTCCTTCCTTTCATTCTTTAACTATTCATTCTCATGTGTCATTTATTTAAGTCTCGCTTTGTCCTGGTTGCTTTCTTCGAATGTGCTACACATCTCTTTTGAGGCCTTTGGCTGAGACTGGCCACCACCTGTGGTCTGAGCCAGGACACCTACATAATTTCAAGTGGTCTATCCAAACCCTGGAGTGCAAGTGTGCGTGTACACACACACACACACACACACACACACACACACACACACACACACTGTAAGTTTGAGGCTTAGTCAAGGATACAGAAACTTAGCAGAAGTGATATGACTACACAGAGCAAAAGCAGCTGCAGAATATCTTCCTGCCATTTCACTTGGACCCCAGAGTCTCTAATGGGCGAGGTGGGAACATGTAGCTACTGGTAACATTATCCATGTAAGGTAAGGTCTTGCAGGATCCGAGAAGCTTAAGTTTCTGCTGGGTCAGAGTCACTTTATATTGTGCCTTTCATCACCATTTATAACGAATCTACACATCAATAACATCTCTGTACTTCATTCTTCAAGGAGATATTTGCAGACTTTAGGCTCTGCTGGTTGTTGAGCCAAAGTCAGGTCAGAGCATTCCTTTCTCACCTGGGGGAAAAGGCAATCGGTGTGTAGGCATTTCTGAGCAGTCTTTCTCTGCCCTCAGCTCTCCAGCATCCTGGAAAACCCGTTCATTCACAGCACTGTAGAGCACACTATTACTCTTTAATAGTGGCTTCACCTGGCTATGGAGAGATTTGCTCTGTGCAGTGTAGCTTAGTGGTAGACCTGGCTTTGCCAGACGGCACAGAATTTAAAGCTATTGTCTTGTATTTTCCTTGCCTCTCATCCCTTAACAGGAGGGCCTAAGAACATAAAAATTCTGATTAAAGTTCTTCCATAGGAGTGGAGAACTGGGAAGGTCACCTTTGTCTGTGTGAAAGAAGAGTAGACCCACCATCCAATTTGGAAAAAATAGTAGCTCATGAGAGACTCAGCATGCAGAGGGACAAAGGCCAGACCATGTGTGACGTCAGAACACTGACTCACGAACTGCACAGCCACCAATCCGGGACACCAAACCACAACTTCTGTAGCATCATCCCGTTATTGTCAGGACTTGGTTAGTGACTGTCTGCTCCCCTAATTTTTACCACTTACCACTCAGGATCAAGCAGAGAAAGTCCAATATTGTTCGCCAGCCAATCTCTTAAGATGTCTGCCCCCGGTTAGCCCGTCTCCAGCTTCCCCATGCCAGCAGCCTCCAATCAAAGCACACCTGACGCCTTCCCTTTTTTCATTATAAAGTTTTCTCATTCCCTGCCTGACTTTGACTCTGCCAAATGCAATTGACAGTGGCTGACTCCTTGTTAAATCAAGTTCTAATTAAATAACCTTTGTTCTCATTTTGGGGGTATCTTTATTGACAGGCCCCATCATTTAATTTTCACAACAACCCTGTGAATAAAATATGACGATTATCTCCATTGTTCAGGTGAAGCAGAGAAGGGATATGTTATCTGCACAAGGTCACACCACTGCTAAGTGATGGGTTAGAATTTGAATCTAGATTTGTTGGCCTCCTAAGCCCCTGCCTTTAAACCAGGACTGTATCACTGTGAGGACTTAGGAGCCATGCACTGGTAATCTCCTGGAGGATTGGTAGGCATTGAGATTGGTAGATCGTGTGTGTGTGTTTTTAAAAACAGATGTCTACATTAGGTCCTCAGGACAGAGATGGCGAGCTGATCACCAGCAACTTGGCATTCCCTTTCCATGAGGTTGAATGCCATTGAGCTGGGTTTACATCTCCCAAGGCTCTTGAATCAAAGTGAGGCCTTTGACTATTTCTGGCTTGTTTAATGTGAACCTAAATTATTGTGTGTTACTTTGGAAGAGGTGGTTCAATTTTTGGCAGGCCGTGCCTACATTCATATTATTCCATGAAAATAGTGGCATGTCATGTTGCAGTTGCAAGCAGTAAAAGTTGGAAGGAACCTGGATCCCTTAGTTTGTGCTTAGAGGACCAGCCACACAGGAGAACAGCCAGACCAGGAATATCCACATTACATTTGGCATATATGAGAACTAATTATTGATTATATTAAGTCATTGAGGTTTTGGGGTTCTTTCCTCACTTAGCCTACCCTGATTAATATACTCCTCTTTAAGGACACTTTTACAGGGAAGATTAGGCCCCCATATCGTTTTCTAGTAACAATTATATTTCACCTGGATAACTCACATGCAGATGCTGATGTTTTCTGGAAAGTGTGCATAGAATTTTTAGTGTATAGAGCTAGAAGTGCAGGCACAGTAGACTGTTGTACTACAAGTTGACATTGAATGCAATTGATTGTAGCCACACCGGGAACAGGACAGACAAGGTAAATAAATTATGAATTCCAGGGGAAAGGAGTTTGCAATAGCTGCTATTTCATTTCTCTCTTAACCCCCTGCGACTGTAAACACGCTTATAGATATATTTTATTAATCATTGTTTTGATGTATTTGGAGTTTGCAAGTGGCTATTATAGCTAGGGGATTTCTGGACACCCCTCTAGCTAATCAGATTAGGGACACAAATGCTGCAGTGACAAGCTAGTCTGTGTATGAAAAGACAAATGGAAAAGCTCTCCCTCACCAGCACTTGTAACTAGCTATTTGTTTAAAATAACAGCTTTAGGCCCCTTTCCAACTGTGCTGTCCTCACTTCTGTCTACAGATGATGGACTTTAGATGGAAAATTACATGAGAGATACTTAACAAGTGGATATCTTTCAAGGGACATCATCAGAATAAAACACTTCAAAATTCACTTTATGCTGCTTGACGAAAGATAGCATTGATATGATATATTGAAAGAGCCATAACTACCAGAACTTAAAAAGACCTGTTCATTTTATAAAGGAGGCAAAGAAGTGTGTCATTAATGATACAGTACACTAAATCTTGAGAGGAGAGGATAGGCTTTGCATAACTCCAGACTTATCCACAATACACTGTGTGTGTACTGGTTTATTTCTATCTACACTGCATCAGGTGGTGGTAACTACTAGTCTCAAACCTTGATTCTTTCCCAGGACAGCTCACAGTGAGGTCTGACCCAATCTAGCATCACCCCAGGTCTCAGGAAACCTGGTGAGATCTCTTCTCATTCTGATAGTCTGTCTTGGTAATCTTGCCATAATGCCTTTTGCTATACAAATATCTTTTCAATTTTTGTCTGATTGTTCCTCTGCCTTGTTTACCACTCATCTGTTTTGTTCACTGCTGCATCTCCAGTGCCCAGCACACTTCCTGGCACATAGAATACATTAACTCTTTTGGAATATACACAGTTGTAAGCAAAGTGACTGGAGATGGCAGGAATTGGAGAGGTCTTAACATCTAAATATAAGATGGGGCTTGGGACAAAATGTGAAGGTTAGAAGATAAGTTTGAATATGCAAAGATAAAAGTGTTTCACATGGGGAATGGAACACTAAGGTGCTAAATTTTGGAGTCAGGAATGAGTTCAGTATGTTTAAGGGACAGCAAGTAGACAGTTGGGGAGACTGTGGAAGAATGGAAAGTGTGTTTCGTGGCTTTGGAATATCAAGCATTAATAGAAATATGCAAAATTCTTCATTGAAAATTATAGGATAGCCTTGCTTTAACTCAAAAAATAGCAAAATGTCTTGTATGGAGTAACTTTACAAGTCAAAACCACACACTTCAACTTCTGTTATCCTGTGTGGTTCATGTGCACGAAGCTGTCTTTAATACTCTATGTGTAAAACCAGAATATAAGAGCATTTTTGGTTTCATGGCTTGCTGTGGAGTGAATGTTTGTACCTTTCACAATTTGTATGTTGAAGCCTAAGTTCTCAATGTGGTTAGCAGTATGGCCTTTGGGAGGTAATTAGGTCATGAGGTCAGAGGCCTCATGAATGGGATTAATGCCTTTATAAAAAGATAAAGATGCCAGAGCTCATGTGCTTTCTCTGTCTCTGTCTCTGTCTCTGTCTCTCTCTCTCTCTCTGTCTCTCTCTCTGTGTGTGTGTGTGTGTGTGTGTGTGTGTGTGTATCTACACACATACATCATGTGAGGGTACAGCAATAAAGAGGGGCCATCTTTAAACCAGGAAAACGACCCTCACCAAGAACCTGGTACCCTGATCTAGGACTTCCAGACTCCAGAATTATAAGAAATGCATGTTATAGCAGCCAGACTGACTAAGACGTGGCCGCAAACCAAAAGAGAAATTTGTCACTTAGCCGTTGCACTTTCCTTTCCTGGCCCCCAAGATGGAGGACTTTTATGGGTCATGAAATATTTCCTGGAGCAGATGTGGTTATGACAGACATAATGTTAGTGTCTCTTTGTGGACCAGAGTTCATTTGGTTGGGTTTGTGTGCCCGGTCCTGGAGAGAGTGGGAGGAGCAGGGCTAGATCTAAGATATCATTCTGATGAGCTGGATGTAAGCCAGCTGCAGTAGCCCCAGTCTGTTTAGGGGCTCATATTTTTAATTGTCTCATCTTCCTGCTTCCCTCCAACTCCTGATAGTTAGAGAATAACACATTTATCACTGGTCACTATCCCATAAAACTCTTACATGTGAAGCAGGAGTCTTATCTCTCTGATTCATTTCCTTCTTAGACAAGAGCAGAAGAGCAGGTAGTCTTAACAACCCTGAGCTCAGCTATGTTAGCTCACTTAGGAAGACCAATAAATCAGAAAGAACATTCTTCCACCTCAAACATGTTTTCCAGCAACAATAATGATCATTACTAACATGTGTTTCATCATTGCATTAGGTTTCTCTAGAGAAACACCATCAGTAGGCTCTGTCTGTCTGCCTGCCTATCCATCTATCTGTCTATGAGGAAATTTATTATAGGAATTGGCTCACACAATTCTGGAGGCTGAAAAGTCCTACAATTTGCCTTTGGCAGGCTAGAGGATGAGGGAAGCCAGTAGTGTGATTCAGTCTAAGTCCAAAGGCCCCAGAACCAGGAATGCCAATGTGCCAGGGCAGAAGATGGATGTCACAAGCCAACTTAAGAGAGCAAATTCACCCTTCCTCTGCTTTTTTGTTCTACTTGGGCCCTCAAAGGATTGGATGATGCCCACCCACATTGGGGAGAGTGATCGTTACTCAGTCTGTCCATTCAAATGCCAATGTCTTCCAAAAACACCCTCACAGACACCCCCCAAAATAATGTTTTACCAGCTATCTGGACACCCTTTAGCCCAGTCAAGTAGACACCTAAAATTAACCATCTTACCTATGTTATTTAATTTATTTTCAAGAACCAAGTATTTTTCTGACCCCCATTATGCATATCAGGAAACTGTGCACTGAGAGTTTAAGGAAGTTCCCTAGAGAAATATAGTCAGTGAGTGACACACTGATTTGTAGATTCATGATATGTTTTTCTCTAACATATAGTCACTATATAATGCTAGCCTTTGCCTCCATTTGAAAAGGGAATGATTTTAACATTTCAGCTAACATCTTCACACTTTTCCTCGGGATCTTTAAGTTTAGACAGTCACAAATATCACTTTAAGAGAGATCTTTTACAGTGATTATTCAGGTAGAACTAAGAACACTACAAGAATGCAGTGAATTCAGTACCCACTTATTGGATGGCCTGGGCTCAAATCTCAGTGTGCCATTTACTAGCTATGTAACTTAAGCCTGTTTTCTCATCTGTAAAAATTGAGATAATACTTACTTCTCAAGGGATTTGAGGCTTAATTAAGATACTATATGTAACCACGTAGCACTGTACCTGGCACGTGGAAGAGCTCTGTAAATGCTGTTAGTAGTGTCTTCTACAGTATACAGAGTTGAATTAATAATGGTAGAACGATTTTCCTAGTTCAGCAATGTGCACTGCCTTACCCTTTTTTTTCTTTTCTTTTTTCTTGTAGAGAGCATATTTTGGAGTACCTGGCATTCTCTGTCATGAGAGAATGAACCAGAATGGGGCATATGCTTCTATCCTGAAGATGAGACTGCAGAACTGACTATATACACAGTCCTGTGTCACCTAAAGACAGGGATACATTCTGAGAAATGCATCCTGAGGCAGTTTCATCATTGTGCGAATATCATGGAGTGTCCTTACACAAAGCTAGACGGTATATGCCTACTACATACCTAGGCTCTATGGTGTAGCCTATTGCTCCTAGGTTACAAACCTGTACAGCATGTTACTGTACTCAGTACTGTGAGCAATTATGACACAATGGTAAGTATATATTTGTGTATCTAAACATAAGATAGAAAAGGCACAGTAAAAATACGGTATTATAATCTTACGGGACCACCATTTTACATTCAGTCCATTATTGACCAAAACATCACTATGCAGTGCATGACTGTATTTGTGTAAGGAAATTTAAAAATAATAAGGTATGTTCGGAAACTGAGATGAAAAGAGGAATCATAAAGTGCTGAAAGGACTCCTCTTTGAACCCTGAAATTTCTCTGGCACTGTTCCTAAACTTTTGGAGTCACTGGCCAGTTAACAATTGTAGGAAAACCAGAGAGCATCTACCTTCTAAATGTGCCTACACATAAAATTATGCATACAATTTTGGGGATTCACAGAAAAGTCCTTAAAAGTCTATCTATGTGATTGCTCTCAGTATGAGAGCACCTGGCCTGAGTGAAAATTCTCCATCAGGAGGCTTTTCCCTGTGGTGAACATGGAGTTAGAGGTTGAAGGCTAAGGAGAAGTTTTGTAGGTAGAAAAGAGAGAAAAAGCCCAGGCGCGGTGGCTTACGCCTGCAATCCCAGTACTTGGGAGGCCAACGTGGGCAGATCACTTAAGGTTAGGAGTTCGAGACCAGCCCGGCCAATTATGGTGAAACCCCATCTCTACTAAAAATAACAAAAATTATCTGGGCATGGTGGCATGCACCTGTAATCCCAGCTCTTCAGGAGGCTGAGGCACAAGAATCGCTTGAACCCGGGAGGTGGAGGTTGCAGTGAGCCAAGATCGCGCCACTGCACTCCAGCCTGGGCGACAAGAGTGAGACTCGGTCTCAAAAAAACAAAAAAGAAAGAAAAAAGAAAAAGGAAAGAGAGAAAGACATTGCAGTAGAGGGGATTTCACGGATGAAGTTACAGAAGGGTGAAAGGGAATAGTGGAGTGGTATTTGGGGAAGAGCGAAGGGGCTGGGACTAGATGAAGAACAGTTTTTTATGCCATGCTAAGGAGTTTCACTTTGTCTTTAGACAGATAGTATCAAAGTGCTCAGAGGTTTGCAGTGGAATGGAGGTCTCGAAGCCCCTACTAGAGTTATAACTAGAGCAGCTACATTTTATGATTTATATATAAGATTTGGTTTGAATTATATAGCTTTAAAATGTTGGGAAAATGTTACGAGCAATAGAGACCAGAGAAGAATTTTAAATGGGAGATTGACTTGAACCCACTTGTATCTGAAAAGATAACGCAGGCCACTGAAGCACAAGAATGCCAGTGAGGAAGTCCGTATGAGTCACATCTCTAACTCAGCACTGTCCATACTTTCTGCAGTGATTAGAGTGTTTTACATCTGTGCTGTCCCATTCTGAAGCCACTGGCCACACGTGGCAACTGAGCTCAAAGTGTGGCCAGAGTGATGGAAGAGCTGAAGTTGTAATATTATTCAATTGTAATTAGTTTAAATAGCTATGTATGGCTACAGCTACCATTTTAGGCAGTGCAACTCTGATCAGTGGTTTTCCATCTCCAGAAAGGAACGTAGCCCTGCTCATACCTTGATTTTAGCACACTGAGACCTGTGTTAGACTTCAGACCTGTGGAACTGTAAGACAATGCATTTGTATCATATTAAGCCACTGTGTTTTTGGTAAGTAGTTATGGCAGCAGTAGAAAAGTAATGCAGTTATAAATCTAAAATGGCATCATTAAAGGGGCTTTTGGGCAAATGTTATTTCAGGTTAAATTTACCAACTGAGATTTTTTTTTGAAGTTTATATATTTTTTGATTATCTGAGTCGTATATGGGCATTATACAAAATTTGGAGAAAGCGCAGGACACCATAAAGAGGAAGAAAGCCCTTTTCAGAGGTAGATAATAATATTTGGATATATTCTCCCTAGTTTTTTAATTGTATTTTTATAGTGGAGATGATAATGAGCTAACAATTATTGAGTGATTATTATGTGCTAGTCCCTGTTCTAAATACTTCACTGATACTAACTCATTTCATCCTCCTTACAATCTATGATGTAGGCACGGTCTTCCCATTTCCCAGATGAAGAAACTGAAGCAAAAAGATACATCACTGGCTTATCTGATTAGACACGGCAGAGTGAGGCATCTGCCCCAGGCAGTAAGTTTCAGAGCAAACTTAATTCTGTGCTATACTACCCATATTCTGAATATACTACTTTTAATCTTGATTCCTTTCACTTAACCCTTTAAATTCAAAAATTTCTCATGTTATTAACAACTCGTTTAACTGTGGTTTGCAGATTGTGTAGGTGGTACAAGTGTCACCATTTTCTTTTGCCACATTTATGCCAAAAATTATAATGACCTCTTTATCATTGAGAAGAGATATGTTAGAAATAGAAATTCTTTAGCTTAAAAATGAAGTTAGCACAATGCTAGTTTATTAATAGAGATGGAGGGTGTGGGAGCAAGTGTCAGATACATTTGTAAAGTTATTTACTTGGAACTTGAAGCTAATTTTCCTGTAAAGTAATATGATACATAATTGGACCTTCAGTAGCCCCCATCTTCCCACATGCCTATTTTCCCTGCAAAGTAATGGAAATACTAAATGCTGTTAGTATGTTGAAGTTCAACCCAAGAGCTTATGTATACAGGAAAAAAAAAATTCCCCCTAGGGAGTGCAACTATAAAATTAGTATAAAATTGATCAGAACATAGATATGCAAAGTTACCTTTAAGAAGCAAAATAGCTTTGGGGCCTATAAGAATGTTACTTAAAGAATGGAAACTCAGTTCTTAGCCCTGGAAGAACTGATACACTAGCCCCTTGAACAACCATTGGCAGCATCCCCAGGTGGTACTACATATTGTAGAAGGAGCTTTAGCCAATGATGACTGAAGGGTCAATCTCTCTGGAAGATAGATGCATCAGCCCGTTTTAGGGAGTGTGGCTAAAATCAGCTAACTCTTGTTTTATTTGCATACTCGCCTAATAACTTCTGGTTAAAATTGGGCTTCTTATATAGGTCTACAGGGAGACATTTCTCTGGTTTTGTTGCCACAAGTATTACAGCTCTGTCATAATTATGTTTATTTTATTATTGTAAATTAAAAGATAGGTGTTGCAGTTCTATAAATGTTTCCTGAGTTTGATTAATTCAAATGTACCCCCTGAGAGATGGGTCCATTCTTAGCAAGCTGACAAAATCAGACCTCAAGCAGAGCCTGTGATCTGAACATCAGGCCCTGAACCAGGTACCCAGCAGTTAGCCTGGGTCTTCCCCTTGCTTTACCTCCTCTAACATTATCATTGGCCAAAGTGAGGCTCCTATTATTATTTAAGTAATTTCAGTGTGTGTTTATAATAAAAGAATAGGAAAAAAATAGTTGCAGTCAGTAATTACCACAAAAGGAGGGTAGGAGCAAAAAAATAACAGTTTAATTGCAGAAAGATGTAGCTGCTGCTACTGCTGATAATGATGAATAACATTAATTGTGGACTTAAAAATGTGTGACACATTCTGTTATACACTTTAAATAAGTTATTTCATTTAATCCTAACAACCCCAAGAGGAAGGTACATTATTGTGCACAATTTACCAGTGAGGAAATTGAGGGATTTAAAGGTCAAGTAACTCACCCATGGTCAGATATCCAGAAAGTGCAGAGCCAAGATTACAGTCCAGGCAACACAAGTCTTTGCCCAAACTCTTGACTGCAAAGCTTGATTAAGAAGCTGGGAAGGAGGCTCTGGGGGAGAAACTATGGGAGCCCTTTGTTTCAGTTTCAGGTGTTGATTTCTCTGGTTTATGGTTAAACTTTCTTCTTTTTGACCAGGTATATCATTAACTTCTCATACTGACTAGTCTGGATATGATTCCAGTCTTGGCTTACTACTCAATCAAATGGTGGGGTGGGAGTGGAGATCTAAGAACAGTGGATAAGAATTGGAAGAGGCTGAGGCAGAGTGAGATGGAAGGGGTCAAAGATGATATATGTGTATGGAAAAGGTGGCCAGATAAAAAAAAAATTAAGCAGTGCACATCAGCAGAAGGAAAGAGGGACAGCAGGTTTGATGCCCAATCATAATCCCTTTGAGAGAGTAAAAGAGTAGATCAGACACCAGTAACTAAAAGAATCTTTGTTTCTGACTGGAGAGGCAGTGCGGGGGGTAATGGAAGCATGCTCAGTTGGATGTCAGCCCGCATGTTCCCTGATTTGTAACTGGAAGTCCTTGCTATTGCCTTTGAGCTCTGGAACTGTTTTATTGCTTTTATAAACTACTAGTTATCTTCTTTTAGGGGGACATAACAGATGGTCATGCTGGAACTGAGCTTTTTATCTGAATCTTCAAAACCTTTTTGTGCACAATTTATGAGGTTCACTTCTTTGCAAATTCAGTGCTTTCTTGTAGCTATTCCTTTTGAGATGAGCCACAAGAGCCTCATTTTCGTTGGGCATTGCCTATTAGTGGCAAAACTCCTTTCTTATTTAATCAGCTTCTCCAAAGGAGTAAGGCTGAATCCAGATAGGTTCTGTTTATGAGGGCAAAAAGATTTTGGTGGTCTAACTAAAAATAACGCATGGAATCTGCCACCTGGGTCTCCCTTTCATATTCATCTTGTATTTTTATGCATTTTGCTCATGAAGTTCCTGCTAGTAAGTCAGCCCCTGAGAGCATGGAAGAAATTTGACTGGGTTAACTGTTTGTGGCTATAGAAAGGACAACCCCAACCGGTCATGTGGTTGGAAGGCAAGGCTGACATAATCCCAGATCCTTGCCTTGTTGGGTTCAGAATATGCAGAGGATCGTTGCATATACTCTCAGTTGAATGAAAAAAAAATGAGTAAAACGGTATTATCTATGAAAAAAAAAAAAACTCAGAAAACGGTATGTTTTTCATAATTACCAGAAACCTGCAAGACAGTTGGATACACACTGGGCTCAGAAAACAACCAAACCAAAATCAACTTTGCAAACTTCAGCATCTTCATAGTTCATTTTGTTCTCTAGGCTTGTTTCCCAAATCATTTGGAATTAATACTATTCTGGTTTATTATTCAAATTCCTGAATCCAGAGATACTTTCAGCTAGCTTTTGTGCAGTCTCTGAATATTACCTAGACTCCAGAGTGGCAGTATAGCGTCTAAGAAAACACAAACTTTGGGGTCAAGGCCTTTGGGTCTGCTACATACAAGCTGCATAACTTCAGGCTAATTGTTAGAGTCTTTAAATCCTTCAGTTTTTTCAACTGCAAAATGGAAATAATAACAACTATCTCCCAGGGTTACTATAAAGATGAAATCACACGTACACACACACACACACACACACACACACACACATTTATCTATTGCATAGTTTGTACTTAGCATGTATGTATGCATGTGTAAAGTGCTGGCCTGTAATACATACAATAAACAATAGTTGCATTATTGTTGTTTGCTTGCACTTTGCTCCTCTATTGTCCTTGTGAAGGAAGAAATGCTTCTCTCAGTGTTGGGTATTGTTTGCTTATGAAGTCTCTGAGAAGTTCTTCAATAAAGAAGCCTGTTAAAATTCTTATATGCTGAATGTTCTCAAACTTATTTGATCACCAAACCAGTTTTTCCAGTAATACCTATTAATATCCTGTGGATCCACTGCTCTGCAAACACAGCAAACATACTTTAGGAAATGCTGATCAGGTGGTTATAGCCATGATCTTTAATACGGAAATGTGTATTTGAAGCCTTGTTCTATACTTCCTGGGCTCTGTGACTCTGACAAGACACTGAAATTAGCTGCTACTATCAGTTAGGGCTCAGCTCAGATGTAATCAGTTCCAGGACCACCGGTCCCCAGAAAGAGGGTAAGAAACCTTTCCTGTATGTACGTATAATCAGTGCCATACAGAGCCATACTGGAACCTGAGGCACAAGACAAAAATCAGCCATGCTGGTATTGTCTGCTTTTAAAAGGAAGTTGTTTGCTTGCCTTGTCCTAATCCTGACCCTGCTCATAATGCCCTAAACATGTATTGATCATACTGTAATAATGTATTTATATATGTCTTCACAAATAGACCAAAAGCTCCTGGTGGGCCAAGACCATGCCTCGTTAATCTTTATATTTACGGAATCAAGCTCAGTACTGGCATGAAGTCGGTTTTGATAAATGTGTCTCTGGTGAGAGTGCTCTTTTCCCATATACCTACTCCTTCACTTCATGTTTCTGTTTAACTATCATCATCAGAGAGACCTTCCATGTAAAAGGGCCTCCCTGTCACCTCCACCTCAATATTTATCCCTTATGTTGTTTAGTTTTTCTTCATGGCACTTACTATGTCCTGACATCTTTTTGAATTGTGTGTGTGTGTGTGTGTGTGTGTGTGTGTGTGTGTGTGTGTGTGTGTGTGTGTTTACCTTGACTTAAACCTTGGTCAAGCAGGGTCTGTTGTTTCATTCCTGCATCCCCAGTACCTAGAGTGGTGCCTGGTATATAGTAGATATTCATATATTGGTTGAATAAATTAATAATTAAATGGATGCATGACTATCTTCTTTTTCTTTCATTGCCTCATCTAGCAAGTGGAAATAATGCAATCTCCCTTATCTGCTATTAGGATTACATCAAAATGTGTTTGTGGAAGCAGTTAGTATAGTGCTGTGCCCATTGTTAGTAGTCAATAATGTATGTTAAAGAAATCTGTATCTAGCTGAATGTGAATAGAAGATGGTAACTCCTATGGAATTTTTTAAATAATTATAACTTCTGTGCCAGAGTTTTCTAATACCTCGGAGAGAATGCGAAACACCATGGTGTCATTTGTTGAGTGTGTTTTTATAAGGAGAATATTAATGAAGCAACAAACTACTTTTGTATAGTATTCAATCAGAGACTGAGATAATGGCTTTTCATCTCATGGTCTTATATATTATCGCACAGCATTAAGGGTATTACAGTCAAGTGTCTGGGCTTGAATTCTGGCTCTGCCCTTTACTAATGTGAGTGATTTCAGATAAGTCACTCTCCTTTTGAGGCTTAGCTTCTTCCTTTGTAGAAGAACATTGTAAATAGCTATATCTCAGATTTGATATAAGAATTTTATGTGCTCATTTTATAAAACATAATTACTGTTAGTTGCTGCTGTTCTTTTTACAACTATTACTACTGCCGGCACTACCACTGCTGCTGCCAATACTACCACTACTACCAATAGACATCTGGGAGTTTAGAAGACAAAATATAAAGAAAAACAAATGCTACCCACTTTTTTTTTTCTCATAAACTTTTAGCAGATCTCAAAGTCCAAAGGGAAGCTGAAGCCAGGACAAATTGAATTAACAGATTATACCCACTGACAGAATCCAGCAACTGCTATTGCCAGCAGTAAGCCGTCTTTTGGGTCCTGTAACTCCAATCTCCACATCCCCTTAGGGTTCACCTGCTATCTCAGGGAGGTTCCAACACAATCTGACAAATCTTTAGGACAGCATCCCTTCACTGACAAGCAGGTTGTTGTCTTGGACATGAAGAATTGCAGATGACCCACATTGCTCCTCTGTCGATGCACTATTTCTCTATTTTCTGTCTATGTGTTTTTCACAAGGTAATTAAGCAGTTTTGCATAAATTAATCATTCCTATAAAGTGCAGACTATTTCCAGAAAAAATCTTGAGGTATGACCTCAGTCTCCTTGGAAGGGTGACATCAGCAAGGCCATGGGAACTTTGATGGAAGTTCAAGGAGCTGTTCTTGAAAGCGAATCATGACTCTTTAAGGTTATTTAAAGATTACACTGCTAAAAAGGTATATTTGTTTATGCTGTTTTCCTGAGGACTTGAAAAGAGCTAGCAGCTTCCCTTGGGTGCTTTTTCTTGCCTAACTCCACTCCCTTTCTTTTATTACTTCTTAATTTATTTTCGGAGAAATCACAGCAAACTGTGTGTCTGTGTGTGCGTGTGTGTGTGTTCTCTGTAAGCATTAGAAAGAAAAGATAGCCCCCTTAAAATAGAATTACTGGGAACATATCTCCTTAAAAGAAGCTGAGATAACAGATTTCATTAAAACTGTACTTTAATGGAATTGAAGGAAACTCTATCATTAAGATGTGTTTGCAGAAGGTAAGTAGAAAGTGGTTTTAATTATTGAATGTTTCTAAATATATCCACCCACTCCTCCCCCACCAAGTAATGCAGATCTGTAGTTCCAGGAAAAACCATGTAATACCACTGAAGGGTGATAAGAGATATCCAACTGACCATCATTTGGCAAGGTCACTTTTTAATTAACCCAAAGCAGAGATAAACCTAGAATTTTCTACTCATATCATGGGGGGAACCATGTTTTGAAATATTACAACTATGCTTCTTTCCCCCGTATTTTCTGCTGAATTTACCTTGTTCCCCTTTCAGGCAGTAGTAAGTTTTCATTGTTTTTTTCTCCTGCGGTTTGCTATAGCCTATATATAGAAAGATAGAATAGGCAATGCTCAGATTTTGGGTTTCAGAATTAACTTTTCGAACTTGAAGCACAGATAAACCTCCCAACAGTTGTGGGAATTCTGCTTTCCAAGTATCCTCCTTTCCAGAAAGTCAGGCGTGGAAGGTACAGAGTCATAGAGAAGCAACTGTGGCCAGCATGGTTTAGGCTGGTAGGTGCGAATAGCTACAAGAGGTGCCCAGGCAGGGGCGGGCAGCTTCAGAGGGTCTCCATCCCTTCATGGTATGGAGTGTAGAGTGGCAGAATGTTTGCCCATGTGGCTTGCAGTGGGGCAAATGTGACCCAAGAACTTAGAGCTGGAGAAGCTTTATAGTTGCAAGAAGATGATGGCAGGCACCAGATAGGAACATGCATGTCTTAGCAGATGGATAGCGAAAGCATAACCTTGGTTTAAACCTCCCCTTACAAAGGATATTCTTGTCACATGAATTTGTGACAATTATAAGCATACTTGGGAAAGAATGGAAGATCAGTTAGTTAAGTTCATATGGTAGCACCTTCCATGCTTGGCATTAATTTTTGATTTGATATGTTTGGTAACTAGGAGTAATTGTATTAAATAGTTTCTCTGGAAGGAGAGTGTCAAGACAAAACATGCTTTAATTGGAAGAATGCAAAGGATATTAGAAGGAACAAAGACATTTAGATTTTAAGAATAAGGACTGGGTTTTATTCATCTTTACGCCTCTAGTGGCTACTAGCACAAACTCTGGCACACAATTTATTGAATGCACACAAGTGCTTAATAAATGTCTGTTGAATGAGAAAAAGAGAACATTTCTATCCTATTGAATCCTCACTAAAATCTAAAAGGATTTCAGCAATTTAGTGCAGATATGAAGAAGGTTTTCCTGGTAGGAAATTGTTACACTGTGAAATAGAAACTGAGGGAAAATGTGCAACATCTTGGGAGGTCGCTATGCTTTAGGCTTGCTGTAGCCTAAATGTCAGAGGTAATTTTGCTGACTTTTCAACACTAAGGTATATATGACTTACTCAACTCTATTATGCAGAGTTGTTAAAAAAAAAACTTTAATGAAATGACATAAACCTTCAATGCATATTCCTAAGTGAAAGAAGCCAGTCTGAAATGGCTACATACTGTATGATTTCAAATATATGACACTCTGGAAAAGGCATAGTATAGAGATGGTTAAGAGAATCGGGTTGAAGGGAGAAAGGGATAAATAGGTGGAGCACAGGGAAGTTTTAGGGCAGTAAAATTATTCTGTATGATACCGTAATGGTGGATACATGACAGTATGTATTTGTCAAAACCCATAGAGCTGTACAATTCAGAGAGTGAACTCTAATGTAAATTATAGACTTTAGTTAGTAATGTGACTATCAGTTCAACTAGAACAAATGTGCTACACTACTGCAACATGTTAACATAGGAAAACTATGCCAGGGAAGAGAAAGGGATACTTAGTCTGCTCAGTTTTTCCATAAACCTAAAACTGCTCTAAAAATTGTATATTAATTTTTAAAAACTGTAAATCCTCAAGACATTGAGGAATGGGGGTTCTCTTAATTTGGGGGACTAATTTTTCTAACATGTTGATGAGAAATGGTACACCAACCTTTCTCTACAAGTTAGGAAGGATTAAGAGACATTGAGAAAAGAAGCATTCTTCTTCTCTGTCAGACAAAAAAGTGATTTATAGCAGTCAGTTCCTTTACGCCTGCTCTAACTGAAAGATACAGGAGAGAAAAAAGGCTCTTCTTTGACTTTTCTCCCTGGCAATTGATGGCTTATGGTCTTGGCAGTTAAAGCAACTGACATGTGATTAGGCATATGGAAATCAGAGGGCAGAATATAGTAGAGTCCAGTCCTCATTCAACATTTTACAAAAGTAGGGTCCAGTAGTCAAAAGGAAAGAGCAAATCCCATTCCCACAGCCCAGATTGTTCCCCCGTGCTCCAGCATTTCCTTGGGGTTTGTCTCAAGCTACCCTCATTTTTTTGGGGGACATGTTTATTCCTTTGGTGCCACTCCAGCCTGCTACATAATGCCAGATAGTATTTCCAGTTTGTATTTCCTTCTTAGCCAACTATTAGAGTGGACGTAGCCTTCTGTTGATTTTTTTAAAACATTTTTATTGGAAATTGAGCAGATGGATTTGAATTCCTAATTTTCTTTAAAAACGTGCCAAGTATTTGTTCCTTTGTTCCTTATTTTCCTCTTAACCAATTCCTTGTGTCTTTGCATCTTTTTCTTTAAAGGCATCTCACTGATTAGTCTCATCTCTCTATGTTCTAGGCAACTCATTAGAAGCTAAGTTCTCTAGAATTGATTCTCTTTTTGTTTTGATACATTATTGTCCAGTTTTCACACTTGTAGTGTATGTAGGTATACGCACAAATAATATTAGTGAAATAATTGAAAATTATGTTAAAATATTAAAATACAATTCATACTTATGATTGCTTTAGAAAAGGAGATTGGAAAGACATATTTGTCTAGTCTTTTATTGAGTACCATGAACCAGCTACTTTGCAAAATGTTTAAGATAAATTATCTTATTTAACTTAATCTTATTGAATGCCCTCAAGAAGTAGACTAATAGTCCCATTTTACATAATAGAAGGATAGTGAGACTACCAGAAATTGACTTGCCTGAGGTTAGATAGCTAGTAAATGGTACAGCTAGGAGGCAAATTCAGATTTATCTTACTGTATAATCTATTTTGCTTTTAATTGAAAGAGCATTGGTTTTATCATCTGAAAGGTTTAGGTTTGAGTCCTTCCTTTTGTGGAGTGGGGACATGTAGAACTCTTAATTGACTTACTTAACCCTTCATTTGTCTTTAAAATGGGAATGATACTCATTTACTTTCAGTATTGATCTGAGAAGAGGTCATGAAAGTAAGGTCCTTGCAGGGAGCCTAGCATACAGCAATATGAGAAGTGTCAATTATGTTTACATTAAAGCTATTTTTTTTGATGACGATATAATTCATCCTGGGACAGAAAAGGAAACTGTACTAATTTCAGAGATAGAAATTATCATATGTTACTAGATCTGTGTTCATTACTGTTCTAGTCCATTGCGTGATGCTATAACAAATACCTGAGACTGGATACTTTATAAAGAACAGAAAGTTATTTTCTCACAGTTCTGAAGGCTGGGAAGTACAAAATCAAGGTGCCACAGTTGTTTGGTGAGGGTGGTTCTCTGCTTCCAAGATGACGTCTTATGCAGCATCCTCTGGAGCAGGAAACACCGTGTCCTCACGGGGCAGAAGACAGAAGGGCAAAAAGAGACAAACTCCCTCTGTCAAGCCCTTGTGTAAGGAAACCTGATCATATTTACAAAGGAGGAGGTCTTGTGGCCTAATCATCTCTTAAAGGCCTTACCTCTTATTACTATCAAATTGACAATACCTGAATCTTGGAAGGGACACATTCACCTGGGATGTGTGACTGAAGCCAAATCTTAAATTGTTGAGAATGTAGTCCCATATGGACATCTGCAATCTCATTTCCCAACCCTGTGGCCAAAAAATTATTAGGAGACCTCATGGTTTTGCTCTTTTCTTAGAAGCTGTGTTTTTCTGGTCAGCAGCTACCTATACAATTTAATGCCAGACTTTCTTCTTCTGTCAGCACATCTGTCTAAAACCTTCCTACTAGACTGAAATGATCTACTTTCAATCCTTAGTGAGACTCTTGTTGGATTAAAGGTCAGACATCCACATCTGCAGCTCTTTGCTTCTGCAGCTGCCTGTGCAAACAGCGGTGTTACACTGACTTGTTTTGCCGTCTTCCTCCTGCCTCTCTTTCTACCAGTCAGATATTAAAGCCTTACCTTGGCTAGGTGCTTACTTGCTTTTGCCACTGGTTTTAGGATTTGAAATGCAGGACCTCCAAACTCAAAATTATTAAAAATAAAACCAAGCAAAATAATAAAGCATAAGTAACCAGTGACCTTTCAGACTATAGCAAATGGCATACTGGATGTTTTAAACTAAACACGTTTTGAAATTCCTCTTTCATGCTGTAATGTAGACTTGTTTTTCATTCTATTTTCTTTAAAACATGCTTTCTCAACCTTAGGAAACTCTGCCTTATTTTCAAGAAGAAATAGGGTCCAAAATCCAAGTCAGTCTATTATAACTTAATGGCATGGTGGCAGGCAGGGGCAGGGGGACACATTGGTCGTTTTCTGTATCTTAGTGCTCTATTTTTGTCAAGTTAACCTACATGGAACAAATGTTCGAATGGCTGTGATGTGCCAAATAAAACTTGCGTGGCACAGGGTATGAAATAACCAAACAGAAAAGGTCTAGGAAGCTACAGGTGGGAGGGTAGTTTAGAAAATTAAAAAGGAAACATAAGGATGCTAGATTGCAGCCCAACAGGAGGCCAGTTTCTAGTTATGATACAACCAGGAAGCTCTACTTCCCACAAAAGAGCTTGCAAATGAAGACTTTTCTCCCACAACCTCAGTGGCCTAAAGAGCACAGGGCAGCCGGGCAGAGAAATGCCCAGAGATGGAAGTGAGACAGAAAGGCTTTTTGCGAATGGTATTGATGGAAAGTAAAGTTTGCTTAGTGGTGTAATTGACTGTGTTGCTGATTTAAAACCTGAATTTTAAACACTTGCAGATATAGACAGAGAAAAAGTTTTGCAATTGAAAATCTGAACTCTAATACAACAAAGCAATATGCTAGTGTGCCCTTTGGTGGATTAAGAACAGAGTTGGAATGGAAAAGATCATCAGGCATTTAAACATTACCAAGCAGATATTATTCTTAGGTACATTGGGCTAGGGTTTATCGATGTCTTACTAAAAAGGAGTTAGAAGTTGGTAACAGAATCTTACTTTATGGAAACTGAAATTTGCCATATATTAGCTATGCTTAAGCTAAATACAATGAACTGCAAATAAAAATTCCCACATCAAAGCACTCCTCTGGATTTTGTGAAAGATGAATATTTGAACCAGGTGGTCCAGCCTGACAACTGCAGTCACAGGGGTATACCAAAATTATTTTATTTATGTTTTATCGTCAAAGTAATAGATATGCATGTTAACAGCAAAGCAAATATTAAAAGAACAGCCTATATATTTGTTAAAGTCCCCTGACCCTCCCACTCCCTGCTTCCACTCTCTATCCAGACTTAACTACTTTTAACTACTTCTATTTTTAGATCTTCTGTTAGTTTTGATTCCAGCACTAAAATATATGTGTAAGCTACTTTATCATTATTGGTAAACATTATGCATTATCTATTGCTCCACATGATTTTAAGATTTAGCTCACCTCCTTCCTTATGCCTATCAAATTTTATAATTGTATAATTGTGTTTATTTCTTCTGATTATTTTTATAACTAATTTCGTCTATATTTTTCCATTCCACAACTTCTGAGGGAATCTTTTTTCTTTCAGCATTCTCTCCTTCAGGCCACCTCCAACTCTTGCCCAACTCCATTGTCAGAACCTGAACTTCTACAATGTAAAAGGCAGATAAGTTTTACTTTCTGTTTCATAGGGAGGCTTAAGTCTCCTTGCTTTGTATGCAGATTATTTTAGTAGCAATATAACGTTCTCCACAAAGAAATGAAGCATGCATAGTCCAGGTTATTCTACTAGTTCCTTTATGAGATCTGAGAAATCAGTAAAGGTGAATAAATGGAAAATGATTCATGAGACATTAGGACATGATCTGAGTCTTACACAAGGCAGACTGTGTAAGCCTCAATGTGCAACCTCTAATGAGCAGAGAGGTTGAAGGTACAGAGAGGATGCGAAAACAGAATATTCAGAATGAGTCTGGTGTAGTCAGGTGATAGACACATGACAAGGCAATATGGAGAAAATTATTTCTTGGAGCAAAATGGTGGATAAAGTTGGAAAGGTAGTTTAGAACCAGATGGTTGGCTACGCGCCTCAGGCTGTCTGCTTCCCAAAAGTTGTAGCCTACACTTTCCCTGCCTCCACTTCCTGCTCTCTCTCTCTCTGTAACCTCTTTCAATCTGCCGAAAACCCACATAGCTCTGTTAAAATTGCTCTCAAAGACCACCAGGACCTTCACTAATAGTCTTGTCCTAACCCATATCTTCCTTTGTGTCTTTGTGAGATTTGATACTATTGGCCATAATCTACTTCTTAATGTTTCTCATTCCCTTTATCATGTGGCATTGTATTCATGTTCTTCTCCTGCCCATCTTAATATTACTCCTTTGTCTCTTTAAGTGTGCTTTCTTGAGGGTCTTTTGGGTTCCTGCCCTTGACTCTCATCTCTCTCCATTGGTCATTCTATTGATTTCTGTCTTCCTTATGCTGTTGACTCCTGAGTCTCCACCTTTGATTTACTTCCTGTGTTTTAGATCTATTACGCATTACCAAGAGTTTGCTGAAAATGTCATTCTGAATAATAAATCAAAACTTTTTTTACGCTCAGCATGTGCAAAATTTACCATATTCCCTTCCATGCCAATTCTTCTTCCTGTCTCCTCTGTCTTGCTTAGTTCTGTCATCCTTCAAATCAGCTGGGTTCAAACCCTAATTATAGCTCTTGATTTCAGCCCCTGACTAGCCTTCATATCCGGTCACTCACTGCGTTCTATCCATTTTCTACCTATGTCATTTCACCCCACCTTTACATTCCTAGTATTGGAACCCTGATAGGGCCCCCTTTTGGTCTCATGTGAATTGAGGCAAAGATATTTGTATCTTCTAATGTCCCCCCATTTTAATGTGTACTTCACAATAGTACCAGAGTAGGATAGGTTGGATCCTTCTATCTCTTGCTCAGAACCTTTCAGGGTTCCAAATTATTGGCAGAATAAAGGCCTAATGCTTTACCTGGCTTGCCCATTCAAGATCATCCACACTGACTTTTCCAGAACTGTTTTTCACTATTTCCTCTCATGGAACCTATAGCTGGGCAATATCAGATTTCTCAGTTTTTCCTCCACTTGATCTCCTACATTCCTTTGCCAGATTCCTGTCTTGAGCTCGTGACATCTTATCTTTCACAGAAGACCCAGATAAATTGCTGCCTATGTCATAAAGTCTTTCCTGTGTAACACTACTTTTCTTCTACTGGAGTAAAATAATGCGTCTGTTTCCATCTATATATATATATGGAACATTTTGCCTTATACCACTGAAATATTATTCAGGGATGTCTTAGTCCCTTTGTACTGCTGTAACAAAATACCAGAGACTGGGTAATCTATAAACAGAAATTTATTGCTCACAGTTCTGGAGGCCAGTAAGTTCAAAATCAACGTGCTGGCAGATTTGGTGTCTGGTGAGGGATGCTGTCTGCTTTGAAGATGGCACCTTGTTGCTGTATCCTACAAAAGAGACAAACACTGTGTTTCCTCATGGCAGAAGGCACAGAAGAGGTGAAGTTGCCCCCTCAATCCCTTTTATATTTTATATTTTATTCATTCATAAAGTCAGAGTCCTCATGGCCTAATCACCTTCTAAAGCCCCACCTCCTAATACTGTTGCATTAGGGGTTACATTTCAACATGAATTTTGGAAGGGACACAAACATTCAAACCATAGCAAGGGATAAGATAGTGGCTTAATTTTATATCACTCCCCTTCTTCTACCCCGAGAACAATTTCTTATTTAGCATGATTATAGAAAGGGTATACTTAATGAGAAAGACATGCCTTTTGAGGTCAAATTGCTTAGTAAAAGCAAGGGTCCTGTTAACCATTTTATCGTAAGCAAGTCACTGAGCCACTTGAACTTTTGTAAAATGGGAATAACAATACTTGTACCTCCACTTCTCTGAGAATCAGTGAGTTCATATCTGTGCAAGAACTTTGCAGATTGCAGGGTTGTATATTTTTCTTCCTCTTCCAAGAGTTAAAGAGTTATAGTCTTCCAAAACACTGTCTACCAGGCTGTATCACTCTAAGATGGGTGTTACTCACTAATTCTGTTTTAGAGAGGAGGACTGTGAGAAAGGGAAGAATTGAAACTTACATTTATCTAAATAGATATCCTGTCTCTGGAAAGGATTCATAGCCCAAGGAAGGAGGTCTACTTTCCTTGAAACCTTTTGTTAAATACGCTGAAGTGCCTAGAACTTTGGAAGCAGACCCAGAAATCTCCAGCTGCCTCGGTGTCTCTTTCATACCCAGGCAGGCTCCTGGCCAATTTAACTAGGAAGGGGCTACAGGTCTCAGCCTCTTTGGGAGAAGGATCTGGAGAAGGCCTTCATTCAGTCTGGATATCCCCCTGCCCACCAGAGGGTGCTCCATGCAGAGGCAGTAAACCATGGTAATAGACTTAAAAGTAGCCTCTGGAGCCCTAAGTTCAACTCTTTAGTTACTCTTTAAATTTAGCCAAGTTGCCTATCATTTTAGAATATGAAAAATGGGATCATGCCTGCTTTGCCTAATTGTTAAGATGAAATGAGGTCATGTAAGTGAGAGCACCTAGCTCTAGTCCTGGCATGCTATTGGTATTCTGTGAATTCCCTCTTTCTTTTACTTCTTCCTAGTCTCCCATTTCTTCTCCCTGTTGTAGAGTTTGCTTCCTTGGCTTGGGTCACAAGAGGCTTTCTCAGAGCAGGGTCACATCACTTGACCTGTCTCAGGGTCCCTTAAATCTCCAAGGGTTGTCACTCTAAATATAGCTTTTGGATGAACAAGGAAATGCAACCAGTCAGCAGCTCCTAGTGGCTTCACAAAAGCAGTTATTGGCAGGGAGCCCGCAGTTAGAGAGTGTGGAGACAAGAATAGTACTCAAGGCTAGTTCAGGGTTCTTTCTGCCAGTTTCTGCTGCCACTGCACATGTGGGCACAATTGGGGATTAACTCTTCCCTTCTTTCTGTAGCATAGCCATAGCCACAACTTTGATTTAAGTATGAGCCCAAATTCAGTTCTTTGCAGAAAAATTATTTTCTCATGCTTAATAAAGGGGCACATTAAGTCCACCTTATGACCAATACCTTTGTTTGCTATCCCAAAATTATAGATTACAGGCCTTTCAGGTTGTTTACTAGGCTGCCTTGTATATCCACTTAAGTGAGTTTTGGGGAGGCCCAAATGGAGACATGGCCTCTTGAAAAGGTACAGACCGTATTTTAGCAGACACTTACTTAGTTATTCCTCTAGTTACTTTAGGGATGATTACTGCTTTGCCATGTTTTCCCAGACCACTTAGCTTTATTGTAGCTGATTGCACAGAACTAAGATATCAGATCACATTTGGTCTGCTTCAGTGCCTAATTCATTGGTCTGCCCTTGACAGTAAAGGGGAAGTATCTGTTCCCTCACTGTGATGATTAGTGGCAGTTGATATAGGTCACTGGCTTTCTGTATCTGTGTCTAGTCTAGTCTGGGCATCTCAGAGTAATTCTTGCTTTCTGGAAGCCAAAAGGAATAGAGCCAGAGTGTTAGGAAAAAGAAATTACTCTTATGGAAAAATATAAACCAGCAGCACATACCTAAAAGATCATTGAGTGTTTTTTTTGTTTGTTTGTTTGTTTCACTGAATAAAGTAGAAGTTGGGTTCCAGATATCAGCTGGTTTCTCTTAATCAAGCTTGAGGAGCATGGGATACCACTGAGACTAAGAGATCGTAAAGTGCGGGGTGTAGAGCTGAACAGACAATTGTCATGTCCCAGGAGGGAAGGCAAGAAGAGAGATTCACGAATGGCACTCGTAATTTAAAACGTCAGCTATTTAATGAGCACTTTCTATGTGCTAGACACTATGGTAAATGCTTTATGTGCATTATTCTACACTGACCCTCAAAACAAATCTATGAGAAAGGTGTTATTCTTACTTTACAGTTGAGAAAATTGAAGTTTAGAGAGGCTAGGTCACCTGACCAAGGTGACTTCAGTAAATAAATTCAAAGTTCTACTAAAGTCATAGTATATATCATTATTTTTATCAGTTAAAAATATAAGAAAGAATATGGTTTACTCAATTGTCACTTCTTAGGATTAGAAGCAGTTGATCACATTGATTCAAGTACCCACTACCTAAAAAGGTGCCATCGTTCCTGACATGACTGAGGTGTGGATTTACCACAAGAAAGGTAAATTTAGAAAGGTACCATTCAGGGTGACCTGTTGGCTCTCCCTTCTACCCCTCCCGCCCATATGGCTGCACATCACCTTGTACTTCAGCCCTCTTCACACTGCATTGTAATTGCCTAGTGGTCTGACAGCCCTTTAGACTGAGTGACCTAAGAGTGGGATGGGAACCAGGTCCTTTTCTATCTCTCCAAACACTGGATACAAGGCGTATAATATAGTAGTTCCTCAGTAAATGTTTCTTGGATGAAAATCAGTGTACTCAGTGAGCCAGTGAGCTAAGTCTTTTATAATGAATAAGCTCCAGATTATTTAAGTATGCATGGAGCCAACAGGGATTTAGCACAGAGTATTAGGAAACAGAAATCTCTCCTTTTATGGAACTATGTGGACCTACAGATGCTCATTCAGAAAAAAACATTGAAATTTTAAAATGGACTCGTATGGAAATATGTGAACACAAAGTTTACATTGTGTCACTTTTTGGACACCTTCTCTAAGGGAGTATTGGAATATAGCACCCAGTCATCCAATTAGTGAGCATTGTATACTGGGCCTGTGTGGGACATCAAGAAAGATAGGGGATTGCTAGCCCTTCTCAAGATGTGTGCCAGGTTGTGCTTTTCAAAGCACTGTCTCAAAATAACTGAAATCACTCCATCAGTCACAGAGACCTGAACAAAAACATGTCCTTTTATGTCTTTATACAACTGTTCTGATATTGGGGTTTTCAATATCAACATAAACCTTGACAAATTCTTGAGCCTTATGTGAAAGTTTCAGTTCAGCCATTTTTTGTTCGAGTATCTTCATCCTGTCTGGTACCTTGGTTTTAGAAATAGACATGGCAGCCTCAGAAAATGGAATATCCATAAGTCACTTATGATGATGGAGTGTGACTTTATTTTCATGATCATTTTTGCCCAGGTGCCTGTTACTGTGTTACTAAAACAAAAGTAGATACTATTCCACTGTTTGGCATAGAATCTTGACAAATAACTATTTGCAGAGGAATGGGCTTAGAATCTTAGTATGTTTCATTATCACCAAGAGTTTCAAGGTTTGAAGTGTGCATCCTGTTAGGGTAAAGTGTTTGGGACCAAGATCAACTACCTTGCTGAGAGTCCAGAGGAGGAACTGCTTATTTCTCATAATGATCTTGAAGTAGAGTCTGCCATGGTCTGTGTGTTGACACGCAACATGCACAATAAAGAACCTTCAGGGTTAATTCTCATTGGCCAAGTCATGTCCTATTCTTTTGTTCTTTTCAAATCCAGATTGAGACGTCTGGCTTATGGAAGAGCCTGCCCAACTCATGCACATCCACTTTCTGGCTTCATAGCTGGTGCTAGAGATATCTCTCCTTAAGGTGTTACCATGAAAGTCTCCTGCTATTTCATGCATTTGTATTCTTGACCTAGCTCAATTGTAAGTGCCATAAGGGTGGCAACTTATCTTTTATTGCTTATGTATTTTCCCCACAGCAGCTATTACAACATTCTGAGTGCAGAGAAGTGCTCAATGAATATGTTGACTGAATGACCAAGATATTTGGAAACACATTGGAGTGGTGACACAATGTCAATATAATCTTTGGCTCGTGGTGAGAAACATACAGAATTTTAGCTATTGTTTCTCCAGATGCTCTGGTGTAGAGTAGTTGAGTTGTTTTGCTTTGTGTCATCCGGCCTTACCCGCCATTCCCTTCCCTTCCTTTTCTTCCCTTTTCCGTTTTTAAAAAAATTTCCCTTGCTTTCCCTTCTTTCCCTATCACCTTTTGAAGAAAATATATTGGCATTGTTCTTGAAGACTTCTCAGGGATATGAGGATTGAGAGTTTAGTATAGCAAGATGTCATAAAAACAATATATGTTCCACATGGTTTGCCTCTCAACCTTTGAGTCTCAGTTTAGTTATGTGTAAAATGGGGATATGACATCTGTCTTGTGGAGTTGGTTGCAAGGATTAGAGATTTTAAAAGTGTCCAACATTATTAGTAATTGGCATCAAAGGAGCTCAATAAATGGTATAGACTCTTTTGTTTCTGAAAAATTTTAAATGAATTTTTTTTTTTTTGAGATCGAGTTTCGTTCTTGTTGCCCAAGCTGGAGTACAAGTGGTGCAATCTCGGCTCACTGCAACCTCTGCCTCCTGGGTTCAAGTGATTCTTCTGCCTCAACCTCCCAAGTAGCTGGGATTACAGGTGCCCGCCACTATGCCCAGCTAATTTTTTTCATTTTTTATTTTTAGTGGACACGTGTTTCACCACATTGACCAGTCTGGTCCTGAACTCCTGACTTCAGGTGATCCACCCACCTCAGCCTCCCAAAGTGCTGGGATTACAGGCATGAGCCCCCGCACTCAGCCTGAAATGGAAATTTATAACTAATTTTTGTTACTCAAATGAATTGTGTGTTCAGTCATTTCTATTAAACTGTTAAAAAATTGAGTAGGATGACACAAAAAGGCTCTACTTTCTGTCCCAAGAACATTTTCCACACAGTTTTGCAGGTGACAGGAACAGACCCACACAGAGCATGCTGTACTTTTTGGTACACAAGTCACTCAAGCTATAATCATCTATTTTCCTACAACATTATTCATTGTTTTAAAATTCTTTCTGTGTGTGATAAACCTATTTCCTTTTGCTTTACAGATGAGTATACTTACAATATATAAACCCTTGACAGTGAGAGTATGTGAGTGAATCAGTGGGCAAAGGATAAATGTAAAAGTTACTGCAAAATGTTAGTTGGATCGTTAACCTACAGCTAGTAATACATAAGTGATGGAGAACAAAGGTCTTACCTATGTGACCTGCTTTAGCATATGAAGGGTAAATATAACAATTAAAGAGCTGATCATGATTATTCAGAATAAAGAAAACACATTTCTCAAGACTAATTTTCTTGATTACCAGTTTTCAGATTGATGTGACTTTGACACAGGATATTTCTACTTGGAGCACATCTCAAAATATCTTGTACTAATATAGCTTTCGTTCTATAAAATTTGATTCATCAGTAGGAAATTTGTTATAAGAGGAGAATATGAAATTCAACCACAAGCCGACCTGTGTTAGAAATACAGCTCTACCCTTACTAACCATGGGACCTTGTGGTGTAATAAAAAATACATACTTGGTTTTTGCCCCTGGTTCCTGGCACAGATTTCTAAAACCCTTGGACTTCACTATCTTTTGTGTACTAATGAGATGGCTAAAGCATGGGCAGAGGCTTTAGAGAGTCATGTTATTAGAATGTTAGAACTTTCAACCCCACCCCTCGATTTCCAGAGAGGAAAGATGGGCTGGAGATTGAATTCAGTCACCAGTGGCCAATGATTTCATCAACCATGCCTACCACTTACAGTTGGTATCTGAAGTCGGAGAAGTCTTGTGGGACTGAGCCCTTAAGCTGTATGATCTGTGTCAACTCTGGATATTGACATCTGAAGAATGATGAGTTTCATAAATTTGGACAGGAAAACTTTATTTCTCATAAAAGAGAAATTGGCCATTCCATAGGCTACGAACCATGGCCTTTGGCTGCCGAGAGCAAGCACTTTGAGGGAGGGAAGCATAAGACAGGAATTTATGCTGAATGGGCTGGCTAAGTATACATATTTAATAAACTGTAGGAAAAGGGAATATTTGAAAGGAGAAACATATGCATGCACAAATGAGCTGCATGGCTCTTCATGAGTCACATGTTGAAAAACAAAGGGTGTTGTTAGCATGGTCCAGGGGTGGAGTTTTGAGCTTGCTGTTGTCAAAAGGTGAAGCAGAGGGACACGAGAACCCTCACTGCACATCCTCCATGAGTTGGCCAAAACCAGCCTGGAGAGGGTGGTTACTCTTCAGGAAGGATGCATTGTGAAACTGGTGAGTTGTCATGTAGAAACAGCAAAGAGATAGGGGAAGTGCAGACATGGCCTCAGATGGTTGGTTAAAGGTGATTAATGAAATGAGTTGTCTGCTTCTTGTTTTCCAAAGCTGATTTCTGTTTACTCCTTAGGAAATAATTCTGGTTAAAGGTTAATAAGAAAGGAGCATACTGAGGCATGTCTCACCACCTGTCCTGTCATGGCCAGGAACTCAGTTTTTAAGATTTCTCTGGTGTCTCCTTGGGTCTTAGGATTTTGTTTTTATTTCCCAATGGTTATTGGAATTGAACTGAATTGTTGGACACCCAGTTGATGTGAAAGATTTAGAGAATTTGTGTGGAAAACAATGTGTATTTGGTGTCCAGAAAAATAACACAGTTCTAAAGCAAGTTTCTGAACTACAGTAAGCTTGTTAGTAATCTCTCTTCTCTCTTTGAAAAGTTGAGGGTATTGTAAGACCTTAAAAAGTGGTTAGAAGGACCAAAGGGAATAATGTATATAAATCTCCTAGTACAGTGTTTATTTAGTAACTGTACATAAATTACATAAATTTAACACCCACCCTCATTTTTCCACCTGAGCTTTAAAGGAGTGCCAGACATCTGTGGTGTACTGTTTAAAATGTGGTCGAGAGCATGGCAAATAAATTATTTATGGTGGCTCTAAATTACCTGGTGGAGAGACGGAAAGGAAAATCCTGGGAACTCTTCATGAAATGGAAAAATATGGAGAGTTATCTTTTGTGGTACATTAACAGACAATTGAAGAACAGTTTCACCCCAATATTTATAAATTGCTTGATAACCAGAAAGGAAAGCTCTTTTAGCATATTGTCCCTGCCTTGTTGAATTTGGATGATGTTATGGAGGGCTTCTTTGGCAAATATGTTGGGAGAGAAAACTTGCATATTTGATCAGTAAGGATGTCAAATAATTCTTCTTAGGCCCAGATACGTGGACCAGAATCGAAATGGTGAGTGTTGACACCAAGGGTGGTTGTAGACGTCTACAATCACCCTTGGCGGTTATAGGCATATTGTGTTGTTGTGTTGTTGTAAGAGTTATAAAATAAGTGACATTCACTAGGACAGAGTAACCAGAGAAGGGCAACTATCTGGAATGAGGGGTGGACAAAGGGACTATAGAAGTTGCACCAACTGAGGAAGAGTTCAAGGCCCGAATTGTTTCTCTACAAGAACAGGGATCTTAACTTTGTTGATTTATTTAAAGGGCTGTCATATGCAAGGAGACACAAGCTAATTCTGGTCACTCAAAAAATCAGTATTAGAAACAGTATATGCATGACACTGAGAAGTAAAATCCAATTCAAACTGTGAAAGGCTTTTCAGATCATTAGAGAAATTTAAATGTTGAATTGGCTACTTCACAGAGTAGAGAGACCTTGTTGCTGAAATTTTAAGCAGAGGCTGCGTGATATGATGAAGAGTAGAGTCTAAATAGAGTCTCTTCCAGTTCCACCTCTACAAATTCTCTAAAATATTTTTTAAAATATTGGACTGCATTAAAACCAAAGGAAGACATTCATAATTCATCTAGCTTTGACAAATCAAATTTGTTTGTTTCTATCCTGTATTAGGTCACCTTTTAAAGACAAGAGACCCTGACATAGTATGTAGTTGAGTGCATCACTCAAGATACATGCATTTTCAAGTTTCTTTATTAGCCTTGCTGTTGAACCACCCAGAACTTCCGACTCACCAAGTCACTATTATCAGTAGCAGCTGTCAGTGAGTGGTCATACCTATGGAAGTTTGCCCGGAATGTATGTTCTTTTCTTGATTGTTTTATTAGCTGTTTTCAATTTCTACTTTTTATGTTGACTTTAAAAAGATGGAGAACAACATTTGTTGAGGCAGACACTGTTAACTGACTATCCAGTACCCATTTCTCCCTTTTTTGTTGCTAACAGAATCCAGATTCTATGTCCAACTCCAGAAACGAGCTCCAGGAAATATAAGCACTTTCCCAGACTCTTTTGCAGCAAGAGGAAGTCATATAATACTGCTAATGAGATTTAACTGGAAGTCTACTGGGGGCTCATCAAGGCATATTCTTGCCTTCAACATGGATTTGTGACTGCAGTCATCTTAAGGCATAAGGGGAAGGCTGAGAGAATTTTAGAGATATCACCCCTGACATATGCTGAGCCATAGAACAAACATCAACACCTGCTTTCTTCTGAACATCCAGCTAGATAAGGAAAAGATACCTATATGTTTGTTTATATCACCGCCTTTGAGTTTTCTGCTGCTTGCAATTAAAATTATTCCTCATTGATCATTTGCCCTTGGCCTTTATTCAGTAGTCAACAAATACTAATAAAACTTGTGCCTTGTGCTTTGTGGGATCCTAGTCACTGTACACAAAGATGAATGAGACAAGGGTCCTTCCTTCAGAGAAATCTCAGCCTCAGCTAAGGTCTAAAAGAAGTCAAGCAACAGCATAAATATTCAGTTTCTTCTTTTCACTTCCTTTCCTAGGAAGTAGGACTATGGGATGATACATTAGAATGACTGGAGGACAGCTGTGTCAGGAAGTGAGTCCTGTGTTAATTGTCACCTGAATGCTGTTCTCATCATGTGCTTCTCAGGGTTGTTGTGCTAAGATTTTGGTGGCATCTGTACCTGGTGATTTAGCTGTTGAGAGGGAAGAAGTAGGGGCAGTGTTTGAGGAGAATGTTAAATTGTGTTACTTTTCTGGGTACTTTATTTAGCTTTATTTATCTAAAAGGTACATTACCACTGTAAACTGTGAATATTTAGAAATTTAGATATTTAGAAATTTCTATTTAAAACCATGTGAATGCTCTTTGTAAGATGTATTTTTGAAGTGGCAATTTATCCCCAAATATCTTGATGATCATGTATTAATATTTTCAGGGAAATGATACATATATTCTTTTCAAGAACTATATATAAACTATGTCTTTAAAAATAAACTCAGCAAAATGTAATCTTTAAATAGAAAAAAAATCCGCAAAAGGAAATACACCAAATGTTCATCTAATGCCACTGAATGTTAGGAATTTGTGTGATCAAGAAAATCTTCTTTCTGCTTTTCTGACTGTATTCTAATTTTATTGTAATTAGGAAGCATTATTTTTATACTCTAAGAAGAATGAGTCTAAGGAATTGTATACCGAGTCATGACAAATGAATTGACATAGAAATAGCAGAACCATTTTTAATGTGTTTATATAAATAGATCTGTATAATTATAATTAAGCATCTTAAGCACATACTGCTAAAAAGAACAATTCTATTTACTCAAATTGAAGCTGGGTTTTATTACAATATACAACTCAGTAAGTTAGATGATATTCTAAAGAGAATGAGATAATGGCAACATTAAAGCCATTAAATTCAGTATGTCTGTGTATTACGTATCTGTGCATTAATACCTATCTATGTATGAAGCAGTCAGTGTTACATATCCAAAACTTTGGTATCAACCTAAAAATGCTGATGTATTGCTTCTGGGACCTTGAGAGAAGGCTATATTGTCACATCCTTTTTATGTGATAAATTCAAGAATCTTCTATTGAGTGAGTCTTTTCCCTCAGTGGAGGATACTTGATTCTTAAATTCATAAAACCACTGTAAGAAGAGCACGCAGTCACATATTTTAGATTTTGAAGTCCAAACTTTTAATTTGAAAAGATGAAGATATCAAAGCTTAGTGACAAAAGCATTTTATTCAATTATCTATTGGATAATCATTATACTCTTACTTGACATACAAAGATGATTAAGTGATGGGTCCTGCATTACCAGCATTAGTGCCAGGAAGCGGTTCAGTGGATGAAAAGCAGGAAAGCTCAGTTCATGGGAAACAGGGAAGAAAAGGAACCTACATTAAAATTGAAATCACCCATTGGATGGCAACTGTGGCAGGACAGAGTCATTGATGAGCTTCACTTGAGTAGATTCATCAGAAGAGTGGAGGTAGAAACTAGCTTTTGGAGGAGAGGAGAGGTGGGGAAGGGAAAACATTGGCGGTAGGTTGTCTCTTCTTTCAAAGGTAAATAGAGGTTTGGGGACCAGAATTCAAGTCTGCTGACTCCCAAATTATTATCCATTCTACCAAAACATTTAAAAGTTTCATGAATGCAGAATTCCATCAGTATCAAAATCTAGTAACACTCATTTTATATTCCTCAGGAAGAGCCCCATGTTCAATCTTTGTAACCCCTCAATAGAGCCCATTGGCCTATTTCATAATCATGTGCAAGCTCTTCTGCAGCAGGCTACTAATTTTTGTTTGTTTGTTTGTTTGTTTTGGCATGGGAGGGCTCAATAAAAGCAAGGACTCTAGTTTTATGTACATGTGTGTTTATGTGCATGGTCATCTCCCCTCAACCCCGATCAGAATTTTATTTTCTTTAAAAATGAGGCCACATATTACAGAATTTCTTGCTGCCCCTGCCAGTACAGACCCCTTTGTAATCACTTGCCAACTGCATGATAGTTCCTACTCTTTCTCTCTCTTGACCCTTGGAAAGTTTAGCTACATAGCTGTTAGGCCAGTTAAGGCTGGTCACTTCCAACAAGCTGTACCCTTCCATTCCCAGCAAATTGTCCATCCTCTCTAAAACCCAAATTATCTGATTACTCTGCAATTCCCTACTTCTAGGTCCACCCAATATTAACCCTCCTCTGGATCCTTTCCACTGAATGCTCAGAAACATTCCTTTCTCTGTTAAACAGTACCCTACATCCTCAACCTTTTAGATGGAGTCTTGCTCCGTCACCCAGGCTGGAGTGCAGTGGTGCAATCTTGGCTCGCTGCAACCTCCTGCAACCTCCGCCTCCTGAATCAAGCAATTCTCCTGCCTCAGCCTCCTGGATAGCTGGGACTACAGGTACATGCCACCACCCCCAGCTAATTTTTTGTATTTTTAGTAGAGACGGGATTTTACCATGTTAGCCAGGATGGTCTCAAGCTCCTGACCTCGTGATTCATCTGCCTCAGCCTCCCAAAGTGCTGGGATTACAGGCATGAGCCACCGCGCCCGGCCCCTCGACCTTTTATCAAAATGCCATTCAGCCAAATTAAAAAAAAACCCTTGTCTTCCTCAGAATACTCTTCCCCCCCCCACCCCCCGCAAATTGCTCTGCAGTGAAGGCCAATCTTCCCTTAAATTCCTTATTTCATGGGGCCAGGAAGGGGGCTTGTCACTCTCCCAACTTTCCAAAACATTCCCAAGTTATTAATCATCCTCCTTCATTGAAAACACATTCTACTCTGAGGATCAGGCCTCCCAGTTGTAGCCTCAACCCTTCTCCTTTGCTGTTGTCATCAGGCTTGCCTTTCTCTTCCAGTGAAACCTTGACACATGGGTTCAGAGTTTTCTTCTTTATGCTAACTACCCAAGTTTCAGGATGCCCCTAGCTACAGCATAAGCCTATAGTATGAAAGTGAATGCTTCAGTTGGTCACATAGGCATTTGCATTCCCAGTTTGAGCAGGGCTACCAGGAGCAAAGCCTATTCCAAGCAGGAACTATGGGCTTCCAAGAGCAAGTGGTGTGCTGAGTGGCAGATCCCAGGACAGTTTCTCTCTAGAACATCTAGGGGCTCCAGGGAGACAGGAGACTTTTCAGAAAACTTCAGATCTATTCAGGTAGGATCTTAAAACTCCTGAACCACAGGCAGAAAAAGATGTTGTTTCAGATTTCCCCCAAGGCTCGGGTGAAACACTGTAGTATCACTGCAGGTTTTAAAAAGAGCAAGAATATTCCAGCTAATCAGAGAATTGCTTGAAAAAAAACTTTCAATAATAATAATATTAATAAGGAAAAGTCAGAGAGCTCCAGGTGGCTCTGATAAAAAACAAAACAAAACAAAACAAACAAACAAAAAAAAACACGCACACACAAATATGTTACAATCTTTGGTGAAAGGAACTCAAAATAGTTTCCTCTCTAGTTTCAACTGCTTGCAAGTCTGCCTTTGCTCTCCCAGCTTAGCTTTATCTGTGTAGTGTCAGTTAGATTTGACCTGTGAGGGAAGATCTTTGCTTTTCATTTCTGCCAGCTGCAGGAGTTTCTTGCTGGGCAATGCTTTTGCTTCATCCTTTTAATGGTTGACCAAAGTGATAAATGCTGGGGGTGAAGGGGAGAATCGTCTTATTCAGAAACCAGAATAATTCTGAATCCATTGAATGGAGAGGCCAGGCTGAGAGTCTGCCTTGGACCTTCCCTATCTTGGCTTTTATTATCCAACAATCAGACAGGGGGAGTGGGGGTGTGGAGGAAGAGGCAGAATGTTTTCTTTCCTGAGTACTGGATTTATTTCTGACACATATAGCAATTCCAAAGAGAAAATGGCTCTTTAACATGTCTTAAGCAGACAGCTAAAAATCTTGAACTCTGAATCACAATCTCAGCTCTGACTTAATTCATAAATATTATAGCCAGGAAGAAACATAGGGATACTCACATAGCTGAACCCCTCCATTTTACAGATGCACAAATTGGGGCCCCAAGAGAATACCATATGTGACTTAATCAAGACAACATGGCTACGCTCTTTTCTCATCAGTATCATCTTTGCAGCATTTTCTCTCCCAAATCAAATTCTCTAATATTCATCTTGCTTATATGGTTAAATTCTTTTCTCCCTACCCAAACTCATTTCTGTTGACTCATTTTTCCAAGAAGTCAGGGTACCTGATAGCCTTTATCTCTTATTTTACATAGTTCTTATTAGGTAAGGGATATAGTTTCCTGGGGACGGTTAATGCTCAGAAAGTGTCTTATGACTTGTTCAAGATATAAAAAAGAATTGAGAACCAAGAGCTGAAAGTGACAGGAATCCAAATATATATTTAACAGAAGAAGTGACTCTCTAGAGTATGCTAGAAAGGCGGAGGCTTTAGATCTGGGGAATTACTATAATTAATCACACTGTGCATAGGCGACTCATGGAACCTTGAGCCAGTTTACCTCCTTCTCTTACTCTTCCTGCTTCCGGGTCAAATCAAGGCTAAATCATGACATACATTTTTTTTTTTTTCCTTTTTAATGATTTCACCTTTCTGACTTAATACTTGTTTGCCATCTTATGTTACCTAAATAAACAGATATGTATGAGAAAGGCTGATCTCTAATTTTTTCATCTTTTTTTTCTTTTTTCTTTTCTTTTTTTTTGTGTGTTTGTGGCCTTTATTCTGTTTGTTCTGCTTTCAACTAAATAGAAAACAGATCATAGTCTCCGTGAACCATTTGGTCTTCCCCTGGACTTGACCAGATGGGCAGAGTATAGTTTTTGTTCTTGAAGACAGCGTAGTTCCTTTGTACTTTTCTTAATGGATTCTTGATCAATTGTATTGCTTAAAATTTTCTCTTTTACTTCATATCTCAGCATTTGACTCTAAAAACCATTATGTTACTGTCTTTGTTTTATGATTCTTCTTAGCAACTGCCTCTTGGTCTGGATGAGAAATATTATGGGATTAAAAAACACCGGGGGTGAGGACAACAAACAGCGGTCAGACCTTGAAGAATTTGTAATCTTATGTAGAAAGTAATAGGAAAACCTTGCAGAATAGGAAAAAAAAAATAACAATCCCAGAAATTTGTGCCATGTTGAGATTTGTGAAGCTATAGCAATGTTAGTGGAAATTCCTCTTGAAGAGAAGATTATTAGCCAGAAGATATGAATGGTGGATAAGCCTTCATTTTCAACTTAAATTCTAATTTCCTGTAGCATACAAGTCAGAGCAGTAATATACTGGTGGTACTTTCTTTTGGGAGAGCAATTTTGGTTTCTCCCTGCCTCATTCTTAAATGAAAAAGTTACTTCCTACCACTAGAGGTGAGAATGTTAGAATGGCATTCTTTTATTTATTTTTAGTTGTATATCTATGATCTTTCCAAATGATTTGTGAAAAGTAAAACCTTAACATTATGGGGTTGGAAATTTTCTTTCTTTCCTTTTTAAAAGAATTTTTGAGTAGCAATGGCTCCCAATTCTATAGTGTGACTTTGGGTGGATAATTACTATAGAATACTGCAGACCTTTTTTTTTTTTTTTTCTCCTGTAGAGTGATTGATTTTAACCTTTCTCCTCTGCCAAACCTTTGTTCTGTTCATGACATTTCAACCCCCATCACTTCCTATGTTCTATTTTGCTAAAGAAAATAGCATTTTCTATTTCTGGACAAAGCATGGTTGTTTGTGTCAGTCAATTTAACACAATACACCAGTTCTTATTTGTGCAGAGGAAGCACTAATAAGATTCCAGCAGGAGATGGGTCCTGAGCCCATGACCATTTCTCCCATTGGGCCCAGAAGATGGAAGCCACAATAAGCCATTACTGACAAGGCTACTTAATGGTGATATAGGACCTTTTTGTCTCAGAAACTTCCAGGTAGTATGGAGTCCCAATTCCTGCCCTATACACTCATTCCTACAAATTGTACAAGGACATAGAAATAAAATGGTTGCATGGCATAGTGGAAAGGGGAGGCATTTTGTCATTTTGGAGACTGTGTCATAACTTCGATCTCTGCTCTGTTGTTTACCAGCTCTGAACCATTAGCATTGCATATCTTTTCTGAGCCTCTGGTTCCTCATCTGAAATGCCAAAAAAATATATAAGTTTCAACTTTGCAGGGCTGGTGAGAGGATGAAAGAAGCTAATGAACACAAAGCTCTTAGCATAGTTTATGTTATGTTACATGGCGGTCACTCAATAAATGGTAGCTATTAAAATGAACCTATGGCATTTTGATGAAATAAGCAATTCTGGGTTTTTTTTGTTGTTGTTTTTGTAAGATAGGGTGATAGGGTTTGGATTTGTGTCCCCATCCAAATCTCATGTGTGAATTATAATCTCCAATGTTGGAGGAGGGGCCTGATGGGAGGTGATTGGATCATGGGGGCAGACTTCCCCCTTTCCGTTCTCCTTACTGTGAGTGAGTTCTCACAGAGCTAGTTGTTTAAAAGTGTATAACACCTCCCCCGTCATTCTCTTTCTCCTCCTCCGGCCATGTAAGACGTGCCTGCTTCCTCTTTGCTTCCCGCCATGATTGTAAGTTTTCTGAGGCCTTCCCAGCCATGCTTCTTGTACACCCTGTGGAACTGTGGGTCAATTAAACTTATTTCCTTTAAAAATTACCCAGTCCGGGATAGTTCTTTACAGCAATGTGAAAATGAACTAATACATGGGGTCTCGCTCTGTTGCCCAGACTGGTGTGCAATGACGTGATCATGGCTTGCTGCAGCCTTGACCTGTTGGGCTCAAGAGATCCTTCCACCTCAGCCTCCAGAGCAACTGAGACCACAGGTTTGTACCACCACACCTAGCTAATTTTTTTATATTTTGTAGAGATAGGTTCTTACTATGTTGCCCAGGATGGTCTTGAACTCCTGGGCTCAAGCAATCCTCCAATCTCAGCCTCCCAAAGTGCTGAGATTACATACCTGGCCAAAGTAAGCAATTCTTATTGTGAGGTGTCATTTTTCATTTAAAACAAGGTTACGAACCTCCCGCCTTTTTGTTTCATAGAGTAAATTAGCTATGGGAAAAGTTTAAAATACTTTATATCACTGCTATTTATGCCTTAATCCATTAGGCAATCACTTAATGAATGACTAGTAGATGCCAGGCACCATGCTGGATGCCTGAGTCTTGAAGGAAAAACAAAGTGCAGAGAGGCAGTATGATGGAGAGGAAAGAGCCTCTAGCATAAGCAGATGTCACTCCCCATTCTGACTCTGCCGTTTACTAACTGTGATTTGGTTAGGTTACTTAACTTTTCTGAGCCTCATCTCTATATCTCTAGAATATAGATAATAATACATCCCTCACAAAGCTGTGATGATAGTTAATAAAGCAGTTAGATTCAAAACACAATTGGGATGGTGATAAAAATATTTACTAACCAGTATGGTTAGTAAATATCAGCCCTGATTTCCACAGGGCCTAGAACATAAGAGGGAGGAACTCAGGTTTTAGTTTGAGGGTGGGAGTAGTATCATTTACATTGTTCCTTTTCTATATATTATAATGTTTGTACATTTTAAAAATCTTTGTGGTTGGGGAGAGACTGTTAATTCTTAGAGACAGCCCAGGACTCAGCCAGGAGCATTTCCTTTGATATGCAAACTAACCAATCCAGAGCCATACCTCTTCTGTCTGGCCCATACACCACAGGAAGCAATATTCCTTCACTGTAAGCATCCCTGGCCCAGGTACCAGGCAACTAGAGACTCCCTAGAGCCCAAAGCCCGCCAGAATTACTCAATTTAGTCAGTCCTAATCTGTTTACTATACCCTGCCTTTCCTTTCCTGAGGAAACCCCAATAAAGGCTCTGGTCTAGACTTCCCCTGGCTATTGTATTTTGTCTCCTGACCAAAACCTGGTGCTTCCCCTGTGACCCTACATAGGCATGTGTATTAGTCTGTTCTCACACTGCTAATAAAGACATACTGGAGACTGGCTAATTTATAAAGGAAAGAAGTTTAATTGACTCATAGTTCCACATGGCTGGGAAGGCTTCCAATCATGGCAGAAGAATAAGAGACATCATACATGGTGACAGGCAAGAGAGAATGAGAGCCAAGCAAAGGGGGAAACCCCTTTTAAAACCATCAGGTCTTGTGAGATGTATTCACTACCACGAGAACAATATGGGGAAACCACCCCCCATGATTCAGTTATCTCCCACCTGGTTCCTCCCCTAACACGTGGGAATTATGGGAGCTACAATTCAAGATGAGATTTGGGTGTGGACACAGCCAAACCGTATCAGCATGCCTTTTGTTTCTAGGACCAGTGAGTATAATAAACGTTGTTTCCCTGAGCCTCTTGTGTGTTTCCTCTTGTAAGCACACCTGACTGACCATCATAAACACAGGAGTAGACATAGAGATATTTAAATGATGGCCATACAGTATGAAATGTGCTATAATAAAAGTATGTAAAAGGACAAAGCCAGCACAGCATAGAGAGCCCTTAAACCTAACTTGAGGAAATCAAGGAATGAGAATAAGACATAACATTTGAGCTGAATGTTGAAGGATAGGTAGGCAGGTTTGTCAGGGCTGAGATAACTCCATACAGAGAGGGAAAAGCATGCACCACAGTGTGAAGGTACACACACGTAGAACGTGTTTCGGGATGGATGAGGGTTGCTGGGCTGTGAAGAAACGGGGGACTGGATGGATAATGGGCAACTCTGGAAATGTAGGTAGGAGCTTGATCTTGAAGGGCCTTTGAAGTCACGCTGTCACAGTGTGAAGAGCAATGGGAAAGGGAGAGATACGGGATAGAAGAAAATGAGTGAGTGACATGGCTGCTTTGGTCCGCAGAGATATGAGAGCCTGAACTGTAGAGGAGTGTCCAGTGGGCAAGGAGACTGCCAGCTCAGGAAATGTTAGACTTGGAACAGATGGAGCCATGTTTGAGATTAAATATAGGGATTTAATGAAGAATGAAGCAATTGAAGATAACTTTTGGGTCTTTAGCTTGAGTGACACGTGCCCATAGGAATCCCAAAAGAGAGAATGATTTTAGGCCAAAGTGCTTCTCTACAGACCTGTGTAGCTACATCATTCCCCTGACTACCAGGTCAAGTGAGGCTTTTTTTTCCCCTTGTCTCACAGCTGTAAATATTTCATGCCAGTGGCCATGTTTCTGTTTTATTTTGGGAATGGCACTTTAACTGGTTTTTCAGTTTAAACGACTCAGGAACTGAAGGGCCATTTTTGTCCTCAGGGATATGTTTGGTGCTGAAGATGGCAGACAGTTGGGTGTGGGTGAGGACAAATAGCGCCTGAGGTCTTGCAACTTAGAAGTAACATCTTGTCGTTTGAGGATAACACTGCCAAAGGTGTGTGGGTGTATCTTTGAAGTAACAAAACAGAAAAAGCATGACCAGCAATCCGATCTAGGCTAGGTATCTATAAAAAATCATTATTTTCTTTATTGCTCTAACTCTTGTGGAGCTCCCTTATTGGCCTCAGAGATGGCCCTGTGTTCAAAGGAAACCACCCCGTTGCTCTCAGAGGGTGGTTGGCCAGCGTTTCGTTGATGTTTTCTTTTTTTTTTTCCTGGCACTGCCCCGTTATGCTGATTCATTTAAAATTTTGCTTTTGTGTTTCCTCTCCCCATCATCCTTGGCAGTAGCTAGTAATCACCCACTCCTGGGGCTGTAGAGTGCAGTAAGCCCCTGGCCTATGTGTTCCAGCAGGCATCGCTTCAGAACTAGGGAGGCTGTATACAGGCCAGACTTCACTGCCCCCTTACTGTTCTGCTAGCACTGAAGCCACTTCAATGGAAGGACAGATTTATAAGAGGATTCCTTTCTCATCATAGTCAGTCCCTGTCCAACTTTTTGATTCTAAAGAAATTTGCAATGGTCTGGAATTTTCTTGACAGCACACATTTCCATTTTTTAAAAAATCTACTAAAAGCCAGGTTTTTTATACCCATCATTTCATTTAATACTACTCTACAACCACCACTGGCTACATTTATTGAGTGCTTACGTGTCTGTGCTAAGCACTTTACGTAGATAATGAGTTCATCTTCACAACAACCCATGTGATAGGGCCATAACTACCTCCATTCTTCAGAGGAAGAAACAGGCTTCCAGAGGTAAAGTCATTTGTTCAGGTTCTCTGAACACTAAGTGGACAGGCCATGAATCCAACCTAGACATTCTTAACCGCAGAGTTTGCATTCCTAACCATCACTTTGTACAACCCTGCAAGTAACTAAATATTACCCCTTTTAAAGAAGATGAAATTGAGAATTAGACAGGGTTAGAATCCAGAACCCAGGCCTCTCTGATTTTAGAGCCATGTTCTCACTTGTTATAATTTGTGGCCAAAGCATTTCTTCATATAAATTGTTTCATCCCAGGTAACTGACCTTGAATCCTGGGATCTTCAGAGTAAGTTGATGAAATTGGTATTGGTTTATGGGGTAATACTATTTCTGGTCCTTTGTCTGATCATGCCATGCTTTCTCAAACTTGGTGGTAGAAAGTACATAAAAAGAGAGTATCTGCATCATAAGTGATTAACCATGAAATCCCAGAAAGTCAATTTGGGCTTGGCTTGTAACATTGCTGACTTTCACTGAATACCAAGCATTCTGCCATTAAGGCTGATATATGGGAAAATTTTTCCCTCTTTCTTCGGAGTTTACAATCTTCAGAGAAATGCAGGACAGCTATTTATTTTTGTATTTATGCAAATTATATAGACATAAAGAGTAGTTAAAATATAAAAACAACATATGGTTTAGAAGAATTTCTGTAAGTGTTCCTGGCATCTCCAAATACAGAAATAGCATGGCTGCTAATAACATGGCTTCCTCAGCAAACAGTGATCAGTGCTTAGCCTCTCTCAGAATATGAGAGGTGAGGGACTCTTCGAGAAGTGGGTGCAATTTTGTTACTTACACACTAGTTTTCCATCCTCATTCATAATAAATAACTGCCATGTTAAGGAAGTTTAAGCTGGGCGAAAGGGGGAGAAGCCTGAAGTGACAGAATAGGACAGAGCAAAACTCACTTATGGGATCTAGCCTGTCTTCTTGGGCTCAAACCAGCCAGAAACGCTGATCTGTATTATAAAGCAAACTTGACAACTTAGCAGAATTTGATTGAAGCTCAAGCCTCTAAATCAGAAATATTTAAGGACAGCATAGAACCAGCTCCTTAATCAATGGGCCTAATAATATCGCTTGCTAATCAGAAGAAAAGGACCCCCCCAAAAAAAAAAAAAAAAAAACATTTTTTTTTGAAGGGAATATAAAGAAAGATGGACCTGCCAGTTACCACACTGTCTACATGCCAGGGTTGTTGTGTCACATTATCTTCGTAACAACCAAAGGGAGCAGATGCTATTCTTAGTTCTCCGTGTTGTAGATGGGGAAACTGAGGTTTCAGAGTTTAAGGGATTTGCCCAAGGTCATGCAGCTAAGGAAGTGGTAGGCTCAGAATCCTTACCCAACTCCTTCTAATGTAAGAAAAACCTGTACTTTCCTACCTTAGTGGAAAGCTTTCCTGAAAGACTCCAAATCACTGCCGAGCAGCATTTGCAGTCTCTGGGCACATCCGCCTTGATATTTGGCAGAAACCGTGGAAACCGAAGGTGAGCAGTATGGCCAGAAAACAGCTGGGAACTCTTCCGTTCTCTCTCCTTCCAAGCTGGTGGACGATAAGCACAGCCCTTGCTTTACACACCAGGCTTCATTTGTTCTTTGCACCACAATGCAGCCCCAGTGCTTATAGTGCAGAAAGAAATTAATTTTCCCAATATTATGTAATTTTTGGCATGTACTGAATGCAGCCAGAGAGACTAAGCCAGGATTGTATCAAGGACTTATGCCTGTGTCTGTGCAGAGGGATGTGCAGTTGCCATAGCAGCAATCAATCTACTAAATAACTAGTAACATAAACTGATTCAAAGGCAAAGACTGATTTGGGTCAGAGAATTGCACTCTATAAAGCACAACTTCTTGGTGACTTCTGAGGGTTTTTTTTAGCTTTTATGGGTGGCCCTAGAGATGTATAGTGAGTGACTGCTCAGATGCAAGAGGGTGTGTGTACCTCAAGAGGAGATCAGCATGCTGTTCTCAGGCAGTCAGAATAGAGAATTCCATGGAACGTGCCATGAAACTGCTCTTCCACTGCATATCAATTTCCAGGGGCTTAGGAGGACCAGGAACAAAAATAATAGCATCCAATTATTGAGTTCTTACCATGTCCTAGGATGCCTCTCAGTGCTTTACAAGCATCTTGTCAACAATCCTGCAAAATGGGATTTGTCACCACTTTTCTACAGATGTGGACGCTAACATGAATATGCCCAGAGTCATTCAATTACCAGGTATAGATTGAGGATTCACACTCAGGTGGGCTTCGTGCAGATGCTGTTCCCTCTCCACCTTGCCACACAGCTTCTCTACCTTGGACTTTCTCTGAAAGGGAAGGATATTTCTTCTTGGCCACCCACATGGTGAGGATTGCAGTGTTCTGATTCTGCTTTGCACAGTGTGGAATGCTACTAATTATTTTTAATCCAACATGAAAACTGTTAGGGCAGGAGGACTTGCAACCCCTAGAGGTAGCACTGACTAATTCCAGAGATTTGTGTTGTCATACTCAAAGAAAATTTATTTTTTCTTTTCCTTGAGATTTTAGAATAGTATCAAGTATTCTGTTGTCTCCTTTTGATCTTGCCAAGCTTTTGAGTAAACCTGGACTAGGGAGAAAGAATTTCTGAATTATAATAAAAGGTGGCATGTTGTAAGCAGAAACCACTGACTGCAGAGTCTATGTTGCCTTATGGGCTGTGCTACTTTGTAGATGTGTGATCTTGGGCAATTACTTCAATTCTTTTAGCCTCAGTTCTCAACTTTATACAATGGGAATGATAATAATAATAGTGGTGATGATGATGCCAACTATCAGTTGCGTAAAATACTTCTGGGAATGCGAGGTAAAAATTTCCTCACAGGCTTAAGAATTAAGGACTCCTGCAGACTCCCTTGCAACAGGGAATATATTCCCTCATCCATATATCTTGATTTTTTTTTTTTAATTTGCTTTTTGGCTTAGCAGCTCTCCATTAAATATTTGTGAAATGAAGGAAGACTAGGAAAACAATTCATAGAGTGCTGTCACATGGTTATGGTTTAATGAATATTCGTTTTCTGTTTAAAGAAAGGCTAAATTTTAGAGAATCTTTCATCTTCAGTTTTTAGTTGCTAGTTTGATTCAGTATCTCAGAAGAACTCGAGCCCCAGGAACCTGGAGGAAGGAGATGTATTTGGACATTTGGAAGTACTTTTATGTTTTCTGTTCCTTATTTCTGACTCCGTGGCTGAAAGTCAGGACATAAGTTAAGAGATGTTAACTGAGTGTCCCCCTGGAAGCCTCACCTTCCCAGGGCCCACAGCCACAGAGCCTGGGTCAAGAACGCTGGAAATGGGCTTTAGTCAATGGGCAATTGACATGACTGTGCCAGCTGGAATACACCTCGAGGAGCTGCATAGGTGAGTTCATTTGGGGGGTTCCTACTGTTTCTCAGTCTGTTCCCTAAAAGGACGACAATTTCTGGTGAAAAGATAGTCTCTGAGCCGACCCTTTTTACATGGACTGTCAGTGGGTTATAAACATCATACAGGCAGAGCTGGGCAGCATTTTGAACTTGTGACCTGGAGGTGAAAATTCTGCCCATCCCTTCTAATCATTCTTCCCCATGAGGTAGTATTTTTGTGTTGACCTATAGCCCCTCTACTGGTTTTCTGTACATGGCACTGCTGTAATCTGTGGCTTTAAAATAAATGCTCAGTTTTATTCCTGTGCATGGACATTGATTTTTTAAAAACTCCTAGAATGCAAACGGAACCTGTGCCTGCTATCTGAATATCTCTAATTAGACTACTTGCGCAAATCTACCAATTGACTTCAATAGATTGAACCCAAGTCCACAACTGTGTTGGAGGGGAAATGAGATTGTCTTGCCTCTGAAATTATCTTCAGTACTTTGAAAGCAGACAGATTTCCCAAATTCAAGATACAACAGTAGCCAAAAGTTCCTGAGACACTGGAGGTACTATGTAATCATCACATGGGTAAATTATCTCTGCCATGAGAAAACTGGAGCAGTAAATGAAACATTAGTCCACTTCAATAGGAGGTCATATATGTTTCAGTGCCATGTCAACCTGCTTCTCAGATTATATAGAGTTGAGACAGCCATTCATGCCTTGATTTTTTTTTTAGTCCTTTTTCTCTTTATGTTCTGCTGAGCTTTGTTTTACTTGAGCTTCTTTGCCTTCTACCAATTAAGTCCAAAATTGGCAGTTAACACAAAATACAAATGAAAAGGCGGGTGCAGTGAGAAAGTAGAAAGACAATGGAGAATAAAGTTGAAAATTGATCTTTTCTTCCTTCCTCTCTGGCAGCTGTGTTGAGCAAAGGAGATACTAAGCATTGCATGACAGGGAACCCATAATTTGCCAGGTTTGAATCCCTGAGCAGTCTTGAGTAAAACCATAGGGGACAAAGGTTTGCTATTTGAGCCTATCTTCTCTCCATCTGACCTCGCTGCTTAAGTTTCTGAACCCTCGCTGGCCTCTTCCACATGCAACAACTTTGGGTGACATTTATCAAGGTTTGCTGTATGCCAGCCACTGTTCTAAGTGTTTCGTGTGGACTACCTCATGATTATCTTATAAAAACCCTAAATAGAACCATCATCTCCATTTCCAGATGGGAAAGCTGAAGCAATCAAGAAGTGTAGTACTTGCATGAAGGTCACAGTTATAAAGAAGTGGGAATAAGATTCAAAAGAGAGCATTCTTGCATTTTCTAATTATAAAAATATTCTGCCTTTATCATAGAAAACCTGAAAAATATGAAAAAGCATATGGGAGAAAATAAAGCCATCCACACTACTGCTCTTACAAAATCACAATTATAGCAGTTTGTTGCAGTTCTTTCCTTTTTAAAAATATAAATAGTGGCCGGGCGCGGTGGCTCACGCCTGTAATCCCAGCACTTTGGGAGGCCAAGGCAGGCAGATCACGAGGTCAGGAGTCTGAGACCAGCCTGGCCAACATAGTGAAACCCTGTCTCTAATAAAAATACAAAAATTAGCCGGGCATGGTGGTGCGCATCTGTAGTCTCAGCTACTTGGGAGGCTGAGGCAGGAGAATAACTTGAACCTGGGAGGCAAAGGTTGCAATGAGCCAAGATTGCGCCACTGTACTCCAGCCTAGGTGGCAGAGCGAGATGCTGTCTCCAAAAAAAAAAGAAAAAAAAAAAACAAAACCAAACAAACAAAAAATATCTATACACACACACACACACACACACATATATATATGAATATAATTTAAAATGAATATAATGTTGAGATCATACTTTTGATAGAGTTTTTATGGTCCTTTTAGTCAAAATTGGAAGTGAACATTTTTGTATGCCATTATAATTTCTTCCTTTGGATAGTCCATGATGTAATTAACCATGCCCCTATTGTACATGTAGGATATTTCTGGTACTTGCATTTTAACAGTGGAATAAAAGCCCACTTTATTTAAGGGGAAAATGAATATTTTTAATGTATGAAGTCAGGAAGAGGTGGCCTTTGAAATCAAGAAGTCCTTTGATCCAGATTTATTTTTATTTCTCAGGTTGTCATGTTCACTTTTTATTTGTATACATTCTAAGGCATCTTTAGAGAATGCATACGTTCCTAAGCCTGCTTTCCTTTGACATCTGTACTTAGAGAAAAGTGTAATTCCACCTTAAGTCTGACTGACAATCTGTAAAGCAAAACTTATTCAAGAGCTGCAGTGGACTTCTTTTGCTGGCATATTTCCTAGGTTTCCTGGAAAATATTCACAGCATTCCACTGTCTCTAGTCACATCTGGACTGTACACCCCAGGAAGTGCCGTGTTTTCAACTCAATCATACACTTATTTTTTATTACTCTGGTGGGGTGGGGGGAGCAAGGGGCAAGATACTCAACAGGCCAGGGGGAAAGAGCCGTCACACGTCGTTCTTGTCATCAAGGACATACGCATCTAGCAAGGATGAGAATGACGAGCAACAATCATGACTTTCGTAAGTGCTGTGATACATGTGGTTATAAAGGGTTATGGGAGGCCGGATCCAGTGACTCACGCCTGTAATCCCAGCACTTTGGGAGGCCAAGGCAGGTGGATCACCTGAGGTCAGGAGTTTGAGACAAGCCTGCCGAACGTGGTGAAACCCCGTCTCTACAAAAAAAATACAAAATTAGCCAGGCGTGGTGGTGCATGCCTGTGATTCCAGCTACTTGGGAGGCTGATTCAGGAGAATCGCTTGAACCCAGGAGGCGGAGGTTGCAGTGAGCTGAGATCACACCACTGCACTTTGGCCTAAGCGACAAGAGTGAAATACTGTCTCAAAAAAAAAAAAAAAAAAAAAAAAGGGTTATGGGAACCCACCTTAAGGAGCATGTTTCCTAGGAAGAACAGGTATCAGAGATGTGGTTTAAGCTCAGCTTGGAAAGATGATTATGAATTATGGAGGTAAATGAGGTGGGGGAAGGGTACACCTTACACAGGGAATGTTATACATCAAGACATAAGGTGGGGGTTGTTAAGGAAACACATGCAATACAGGGTGGGTCAAGCAGAGGATAGATAGTAGCGGAAGATTAAATTTATGCCTAGTATTCCATCATTGGAATGCTAAGCTTGTGGGAGTTATTTATATCCTCCCTTCTGCTCAAGGTCATTGCCAAGGTCTGATTTTTCACACACAAAAATTTGCAACCTCTGGCATAAATCGGTTAAAGAGCTGAGCAGGGATGAGATTATGGAGAGTGTTTAGTGCCAACTTTAGAGGTTTTGGACTTTATTCGCTGGTGTATACATGAAGCATTTAAACAAAGAGGAACCTGATTACCTTTCTCAGGAGCTCACAGATTTGGAAGGGGCATCTTAGGTACCAGTTGCATTACCCCCTTACTCATCTTTCCTTCCATCCACTCCTCCTTTACAACTTGGTTCCTCATATGCTCTGGCCTTTTGAAATTTATTCAAAAACCTTATTATATCTTCATATATAAAGTTTCTTAACCATCAATATCCAGTAGAACCATTTAGAATGTCTGCAGTTAACTCATTCATCTGTAGGTTAGTTCATGGCCTACAACATTGTGGTCTACTATGGTGGGCCCTGTGTCATTTCTGCCTTTGGTTGACTTAGGGTTAGTCAGCTACTGAACAAAAAAAAACACTGGAAGCTCAGCCACTTAAGGCATTTGCTTCCTTCCATTGAGGTCTAATGTGGGTCAGGGCAGATGTGTGTGGAGGGGTGGGATGGCTGTGCTCTGCTTAGTCATTCATGGTCCCAGGCTCCTCTAGGACTTCCATTCACATTTCATTGGGTGGAACTCAGTCTCAAGGCCACACCTCATCTAGGGGAGGCTGGGAATATGGGCACAGAAGATGAACCCAGAGAGAAAAGGAAATGGGATTTGGTGAACACACAACTACAGTATATATGCATATGACTAAAATTATAGTTTCACTTTTATGGGAGGCACCAGCAAAACCACAAGTCAGGCTTTCTGATTTGGGGACATCCCATTCCCACAAATATTTTATCACTTATGAAACTTATCTAATCCAGTTTGGATATAGAGTCTGGCTTATTTGCCCAGATTTTCTATTTCTGCTTCTTATCCAGAATTGATTTTCCATTTTTGTCCCCATTTGGTAAAGCTCTTATAACGATGTTTATAATTTCTACTTTCACTCTGATGTTGAAATGATGATTGTGAATCAACCTTCAAGTTGTAAATGCAAAATTGAATATTCTATCAAAATAGTTCTCTCTGTTAATTTAGAGACATCTTAAATAGAAGGTAAATCAGAAGCTTGTGAAAGGCTGAAAACAGTAAGACAGTGTGTTCAGACTACATTTATAATAGAGGAAACCGCTAAAAATTATTTTCAATTTGATGTGATTTATCTGTATAAAAGTGTGACTCTATTGTGCCTTTTGCCCTAATCTTTATATAGAGTAACATTTGCTTTTTTTACCGTGTCCTCCACCAAACCAATCAGTCTGTCATATAAGTCATATATTTTGTTTTGTTCTGTCACCTCCACACCTGCCTTATTTAATTCCATGCAATCAGGAATGTGCTATGGAGAATATAATTAGCACTGCCAACAGACTAGCAATGAAATTGCATCTCTGCATGGAAGAAGAAAGAGATGCTGCTGGATAAGGAAATAGATTTTAGTTTAAAATTACACAGGAACAATTGGAAACCCAAAGGATAGGTATTGTTGAAATTCAAAATATGCTTTGGTGATATCATTTGACAATAGGTCTGTTTGGGTTTTTCCCTTAATCCCTTCTTTCCCCAGCCTCCTTCTTCCCTGCCTAGCAGTCTATGGGAGTCAGAGAGAGAGAGAAGGCATTATGCTCTTTGCCACCAAGATAATGTTCCTAATAGAAAGCAGATTGCTCACTCCTATTTGACCTTCAGATAACTCCAACGACACTGCCTTGAGAAGGGCTTCCCTGAGCAATGAGGCTAGGCTTGAAAGAATTCCCGCAGTTTGCTTCCTTAGCATTCATATTCCCTGTCTAATACTAATGATACTTTATCTATCAGCAAATTATTGTAATCCTGGTATCTAGCACAATTCCCAGCACATGGTTGACACTCAGCCAATATCTGAATGAGTGAAAGAATTCATACTATTTGTAAATAGGAGAAGCTTTAGAAACAGGCATACGTGGGTTTCTAACTTGGCTCTGCTGGTTCCTAGCTCCATGTTTGTGGGCAATTTATTCATTCCTTTCATGATCCAATCACTATAGCTGCAAAATAAAGATGGTGGTCCTAACTGTAGGGTTGGTCTGAGGATTAAGTGAGACAATGTATGTGCAGCCCTAGAATAATTCTTATCACATGAATGCAAATTAAATGTTAGTTCTGTGATCTGTGGGGAACATTGGAGGGTTCAGAGCAGGGGAGTGTTGGAGCAAAAGTTGTGATTTATGAGAGATGAATCTGATGAACAGGTGCAGAAGAGATGAGAAAGGTAGTGAAGAAACTGCTGTGGTATCCTTAGTATAAGGTAATGAGGGCAGGGAGCAACTAATATCCTGGATGGAGTATGTAGTCCTAGATACCATCTCTGGGTGGGGCATTTTGTTAAACTGGCTATATAAGTGGCATATGAATGTGCTAACCCCTCATTGAGCCCACTTACTGAACTGTTAGCTATCTTGTCAACAGGTACTGGTTCAGGTTAGTCAAGCTTATAATCAAATGAGGAACAGTTACTCATTTAGACCCCTTCATGAATGGGGTTTATTTTAAAGACATCCTGCAATTTACTACAATTGAAACAGGAAGGCTGTGAGGATCCAAGGCAGTTGCTTCATCTCTCTTGACTGTCACTACTTTACAGAGTGTGTCTACTTCTTTCTGTGTATTTACTCTTTTATGTTTTGCTGGTTAATTTCCAAACTCCTCTAGTTCAAATCTCACAGGATAGCTATCTGTCTTAGTTACCATCACTCCTTTAGAATTTACTTTATGCTAGACCAACTCATGAGTCCTCATCCTGGCTGGGAATGAACATGGGGGCCCTTCCTGTCGCTTACAAAGAAAGCCACTAGGGTAAACTAGAAAGAGACATTGGGAATGATAAGATACCATGACTGATATGCTCAGGACAGAGCAGTTGTGAGGGCAACATAAGTTTGTTACTGCTATTAGAAAAACTTGTCCCATATGTTGGCTTAATTAAAGACGGGCCTACTCTTATGACAGGGGCTCAGTGACATAAGCAGAATAAAGAATATGGTTTCAAGAGCATCTGAAAGAAGAGGTAATTATGAGGGCATCAGAGAGTGTGCCCCACAAAAATGCATTTAATAATTCAAGAAATAGTTATTGGTGCCTTCTGTGTTCACAATTCCAAGCACTGTACTAGGTACTGAAAATACAGTGATGAACAAGAGAGGGTCTCTGCCCTCATGTAGCTTACACTCTCATGAAGAGAGGCAATTAAAAGGTAAGCAAATAAATATGTGATTTCATATCAGGTAGAGATAGGCCTTATTATAAAGACAAATATAATAGCATGAGGGGCTGGTATGTATAGTAGATTACCAATCCCATTTACTCTTTCACATGGACACAAAGATAGAGTGTATTTGTCAACCTCCCTTGCAGTTCAATGTGGCCATTTGACTGAGTTCTGGCCAATAAAATGTGAAAAGAAGTGACATGCCACTTGCAGGCATGGACCATAACAATTTTTCATTTGTGGTCCTTCATGCTCTTTTCTATTTTGGTTGACTTGGAGGGAGACCACTCCTGGGATAACCGTGGGCACTGTGTTAAAAGAAGTGGTGCCATAGGATCCTTGAATCACTGGATGGAGGAATACTTCCCAGCTCAAAATGCCTATATGGAATGGTCATGTGAGTGAGAAATAAACTTTGTGTTAAACTAGTGGTTCTCAAAATTGGGTCCCTAGACTAGCAGCATCAGCATCACCTGGAGTCTTAGTCTGTTTGTGATGCTATGACAAAATACCTGAGACTGGCTAATTTATAAATAATAGAAATGTATCCCTCATAGTTCTGGGGACTGGGAAGTCCAAGATCAGAGCAAAGCAGATTTGGTATCTAGTGAAGGCTGTTCTCTGTTTCCAAGATGGCACTTTGAATACTGTGTCCCACATGGTAAAAGGGACAAAAGGGGAAAAGGAATCTAGCTAGTTCCTGCTAGTCTTTCTGTAAAGTCGCTAATCTCATTCATGAGAGTGGAGCCCGCATGGCCTATTCACCTCCTAAAGTAAAGGCTCTACCTGTTAACACTTGATATGGTTTGACTGTCTCCCCACCAAATCTCATCTTGAATTGTAGCTCCCACAATTCCCATGTGTCGTGGGAAGAACCCCGTGCAAGGTGGTTGAATAACGGGTGTGGGTCTTTCCTGCATTGTCCTCGTGATAGTGATTAAGTCTCACGAGATCTGATGGTTTAAAAAACAGGAGTTTCCCTGCACAATCTCTCTTCTCTTGTCTGCCACCATGTGAGATGTGCCTTTCACCTTCCACCATGATTGTGAGGTCTCCCCAGCCACATGGAACTGTAAGTTCAATAAACTTCTTTCTTTTGTAAATTGACCAGCCTCCAGTACGTCTTTATCAGCAGCACGAAAATGGACTAATACAACACTGTTGCACTGGGGATTGTTTTAACGGGAGGTGACACAAACATTCAAACAATAGCACCTGGGAACTTACCACAAATGGATATTCTTGGGCCCCACCCCAGATATACTGAATCTTGGAGGGGTGGGGTCTAGCAATCTGTGTTTTAAAAAGTCCTCAAGATGATCTGGATGCACCCTAAAGTTTAGGACTGTTTTAAGTCACTGAGATTCTAGAGTTTGTTCATGACATCAGCAAGCATTAGCTTAACCAATATAAAGAGTAATTTGGATGGTAGGAGTGAAGTTAGCAGTTTGAAATGGAGTGGTCATGTCCTTCTGAAGAAGGACACTTAAGAGGGAGGGAGGGAGCCATATGAAGATGTAGAAGAAAATCATTTTAAGCACTAGAAAGCTATTGCAATGAACTTGAGAGAACAAGTCTGGTATTTTTGCAGGAAAAAATAGGAGTGCAATGTGGTCAGAGTAGTGTACTTATGGGAAAAGGGTAGGAGATGAGATCAGACAGGACAGCAGGAGCCACATCACATGGTGTAAGGGGCCGTGAGTAAGGCTTTAGATGCTCTTCTAAGTACAATGTGATTTATTTATTCGGCAATTTTTTTCTTTTTAAAATTGTGGTAAAATGCACATAACATAAAAGTTACTGTTTTAACCATTTTTAAGTGTGTAATTTAGTGGCATTAAGTACATTCACAATGTTGTGCAACCATCACCATTAAACCATTTTGAGAACTTTTTCATCATCACAAACAGAAACTCTGTACCTACTAAAGAGCTCCCATTACCCCTTCCCCTTCATGCCCCTGTCTCCTGGTAACCCCTATTTTAATTTCTGTCTCTATGAATTTGCGTATTTTAGACACTTCACATAAATATACAATATTTATCCTTATATGTCAAGCTTACTTAGTATAACATTTTCAAGGTCCATCCATGTTGTACATGTGTCAGAATTTCCTTCTTTTTAAAGGCTGAATAATATCCCATTGTATGTATTATATGCCACATTTTGCTTATCCGTTCATCTGTGATGCACACTTGGGTTGTTTCCCACTTCTGGCAATTGTGAATAATACCACTGTGAACATTGGTGTACAAGGATGAGTGTGTGAGTCCCTACTCTCAATTCTTTTGGATCAACAAACTTTTTGAGTGCCCTGGTGCTGTGTACTGAGAATGAGGAGAAGCATAGGATGTGATCTGGTCAAGGCACTCATTCCAGGGAGGGAGAAGATAAGTGAAAATCAGTTGCAATGTATGGGAGTGCTAGAGGTATGCTCATATAGAGCACCTGGGAGGATCACTAGAGGGGGTCAGGGAAGGCTTCCTGGAGGCAACAGTGCTGAGCTCCATCTGAAAGAACAAGCAGGAATTAGGTGAAGAGAAGGAGTGGCATTTTAGGGAGATCGATGATAGAGCATCAAAGCAAAGAGGCGTGAGTGTGTAACTCCTCTGGAGAAGCTCAAGCTGGCAGAGGAGGGATGAAGAATGGGTAAGAAGGGAGTAGGAGAGAGTGGTGAGCAATAGGGCCACAGAAATAAGCAAGGGCCTTGCTGCAGAGAATTTGGCAAGAGATGTTAAGGAGCCTGACACTAATCCCTTAGGGCAGTGGTTCTTAATCTTGACTGCACTTGAGAATTGCTCAGCAGCTTTCATAAAACACCAGTGCCAAGTCTGAGTTCCACCCCCATAGATTCTGGTTTAATTGGTCTGGGTTGGGGCCAGGACATTGGCATTTTTAAAATTTCCCCAGGTAATTCCAGTGTGCAGTCAGGGTTGAGAAGTACTGCCTCAGGCAATGGGGAAGCTTTTGGAGGGTTTTAAGCAAGGGAGTAACAAGATCAGATTCTTTCTTAACCACTTGCACATATTTCAATGTAAAGTGAATTTTATACCTGAGGAGGCCTTCTTGGGGAAAGAGGCCCTTCTCTGTTCTCTGAGAATCATTTTTTTTCCCACTATAAAATGAAGATACTACCTACATACTTCAAGGGCTGCCATAGGATTACACAACATTGCATTTTGTCCCTACCCAGGGTAGATGGAGAGCACTTTTTTTTTTTTTCCTGGGCAAAGCTGACAGTACAGAGAAAGCGTAGGCAGGGTCCTTTATCCTCAAGATTCTGAGACCCACGCTAGGGGTAGCCCTGGAAGGCAGCATTGCTCCCCGCTCCACCATCCCAGAAAGACAAAAGCAGCCTTCCATTTGTGTGGCTAAGTCTCCCTCAGGCAGAGAGCCCACTGGGGGTCTGAGTTTCTCTGGTCTTGGCACTCTGCTGGGATCGCGTCAGTCTCATTTCCTTAACGGGAGACTTCCTGATGAGCAGGATGAATTTACAGTGTATTTGACCAGAATGAAAAGTAAAAGCTGATGCAGCTGTGCCTGATAACGATGAGAGGGATGAGGGAGAGTGAGGCGGCACCTGCCTGCTGACTTCATCGCAGGCTCCATGCTGTGGCAGCAGTTGTGTGGTGTTTGCTTGTTTCCATCTCTATCCGGAGCAAAAATCCTATAGCAGAGCCACTCACCCCACTCCCTTCTCTCCCCTTCCCAGGAGGAAGGTGTGTGACTGGGTTCAAAACACAAATAGTAAAAACCCTGATTCTGATTTGCATCTTTTCTTTCTTAGGGCACAGCAGCCCTTAATTTTGTGGGGAGTGGCGATCTTGTTTCCTCTGCCTTTATTACTCCTCGAGGGCTTGACCCATGCCGTTAGTCATTTTGTACTTTGAGCACATTAGGTGGACAAGAAAAAAAAAGTGCTTTCAAATTGTGCTAGAAAGTAGAGGAATGAAGATGACTTGGGTGGCCTTGGGACTTGGAGAGAAGTGAGGTTGTGGGGAGGTCTCCACATCTCTCTCCCAGTGCAAGTTCATTTTTAAGATCTGGCAACTGCTGTATGTTTGTGATCATTATAGGTTCAGGTTGCCCCCACAGTAGTGAAATTCCAAGCCTCTCCTACTCCACTGACAGCAGTGCCAGGTTTAACATGAGAGTATCTGGGACGGGACATCCAGAAACAGCAGCGTGTTTGGAAGGGTACACCAAGATCTTGCATAGCCTTGATGCTTTTTGCATCAAGATATAGATAAATCAATGCAATGTTTTAGATTTTATGTGCTCTTTGAGGTCACACATAAAATCTAAAACAGCATTGATTTATCTACACCTCTGCTCTCTCTCATTTGAGTGGATAAGTAAGTAGTTGATGGTAATTTTGGGGGATCCTAATTCCAATGGCCTAAATGTTCAAGGGTGTAATGTTTCTCTTCTCTCTATATTGTAAACCTCACCTTGTTAGCTAGATTTATTTTTAGGCTTTGTACTCTCTTTTCCCAATAAGCTGTTCTTTCATTATTTAAAAATAGCATCATGGGGTTAATAGTGCATTCAGGGTAAGCATGTCAGCCTGTGGCTGTCTATGCGGCTGTCCTGGAGCCATGGCCCAACAGGGGGCCCTATGATTCCTCACCTCAGTAACAGGGCCTGGCCATGCATGCATACTCAGATGATGGGCCATATGTGCCCTGCCCTGAGCCAACACATAAAGTACCTCACTTGCGAAGTAAAGGTAAGGACACCGTAGGCTTCCTAGGTTATTATGAATGTGGAAACCAGCCTCTTTTAAGAGGAACTAAAAGAAAGGACCCTACTGAAAATATGCCAGACATGTTTTAGAAATTACTTCTTTGAACTCTCGCTAACCTTGTGAGACAGGATTTTTTATCCCTATTTTACAGATGGAGGCATTGAAGCTCCAAATGGCTAGGCAATCTACCCAAGATCACACAGCTAGATTGTGGCACCTAAAATTCGAACCCAGGCCTGATGTGTTAAACTTAGCACCTGGATTTCTCCAAATGTTAAGGATTGATATGCTGGGCTGGTAAATCCTTATCGTGGAGGGCTTCTTTGTGAATTGTAGGATGTCTAGCAGTATCCATGGCTTCCATTCTACATCATAGTAGCACCCCTACTCAGACCCCTAGAAGGACGACAAAAATGACAACCAAAAATGTCTCCAGATAGTCAGCTGTCTCCTGATGGGCAACATCACCCCACTCCCAACTGATCACTACTGCCCTATGTTAACATATAGGTTTTCTCATTTAATTCTCACAACAACCCTATACACTAGGTGCCATTATCATCCCCATTTTGCAGATAAAGAAATGAAACCCAGAGAAATTGTGAGTTGATGAGGGTCACAAAGCTTGTAAATAGCTCTCATTTTTTTTCCTGGGTATAAAGTGGTAGAACTAGTGAAGGTGACGAGGGGCTGAATATTTCAGTGGGTGATACCAGGCAACTGCAACACCAAAGTCTTGATTTTTTTTTTTTTGCTGCTTTATTAGGCATTTGAAAAATTTAGTGCTTATGACACTAACAACCGGGAGTAGGCTGTTAAAATTCAAACTCTTGATATAATCAAATTCAGCAGATCTGTGGTGGGCACAGAAATGTGTATCATAAAACATAGCTACACTGATTGGCGGTGCTGTTGTCCAGGGAACCTAAGCGTGAAACATGGAACATTGTGCCTCGCTGTGTTTGAAGTGACCCTAAAAGAAAATTTCAGGAGAAAGAATGGAGATGATAAACGGAAAGGATAAGGTTTGGGATGAGACCTGAGATGCAACTACTTGCACAATTCAGTTTAACTGCCAGACAAAGAGGGCACCGAATATGCATTATACCAAGTGACATGAAATGCTTGGACGAGGGGTCTACTCTAGACCTTGGGATGATGCATCCAGTGCCTTCAAATCACTACTCACTCTTGGCTAGTGTTGAATCCCAAGGCTGAGTGGGCTGCCTCCTTTGGAAGCTTAGTGCATCCTGAGGTTCTAAAAATGGTTACAGTGAAACAAAAACAGCTGTGTCAATTTCCAATTTCCGCTCTATTCAGATTCACACTCTGCCTCCTCTCCTCTCTTAGAGGCAGTGGGACACAGGCACACACATGCACTCATTCCACCTCCTTTCCTCCCTCAGGCATGGAGGGACATGGGCGTGCACACAAGCACGCACACACAGACACACACACACGCGTACTCTCCTGCCTCTCTCTCACTTACTTGAGTTCATTTCCCCATGGAGAGGGAATGTTTCTAGTTTTCCAAAAAGGAATGGCAAACAAGAGAAGCCACAAGAGCCCAGACTACAATAAAATGCTACAATATGCTTTCAAGCTGGAGCGACTAAAAAGCTGGGAAGAGAAAGCGGCAGTATAGTGTCTATTTTTATCTTCAACTATAATCTACCCACTTGTAGTTTCATAGCTGTCAGGAGGCAGAAAAGGACATGTAATCAGCCTACTGCTCTCTGCTCGCATCCTACACCTGTGTGGCATGAATGTAGGTGTGTGTGCACATACACAGATACTTTAACACATCGTCAGAGGGTTCGATTGAACGCACACCTGAAGCCAGATTTTTTTAGAAGTTTTTCCTTTGTTCATTATTTCTTGGCCAGACACAGAAGATTAAAAGCAGGTTATTGAAACCCATTTTCTGGGTCCCGAAGGATAATCATTAGCCGTAGATGACCAGAAGGAGCAGCTATGCACTTATTAGTCTTTTTCAGCCTTGGCCAGACTGGGGGATGGGGATGTCCTAACCTCCGGGACACTACTCACTAGTTCGGTGATTATCTATCTCCTTGAGAGAAGGCAAGTATGGCCCAATGGAAATAGCACAGCCTTGGAGTCGAGACACGTGAGCATCTTGCCTCATTCTGCCATGTACAAACTCTGTGACCTCCAGCAAATTCCCTTACCTGTCTGAACCTCAGTGTCCTCATCTGCAGAAGGACGACAACCCCTATTTGACGATTGTTGAGAGAATTCAAGAAAATGTATGCAAACACTAAGTGTTATATGGTGGAGGCTAAAGAAATGCTGACTACTAACTGTTATTTTTGTTATTGCTGTTTTTATCTGCATTATTATTTTATTAATAGCATAGAAGTAGTAGAGGTGGTTTGGGGTTTGATTTCTACATCTGTTCTATAGTCTTTGTTGTTTTTCAGTTGTTTATCTCCTATATTGGTGGTGTGAGGTATCACATAAGGTTCCTATATCATCATCATAAACAAGGCAGAGGAAGGACCTGCTTTGGGTGTAATGCTTAGCTTTTGAAAAACATGTGGGATACCCTAGTCTCCTCCTTTAACATGCTGGCAGATAAAGGACTTAAAATCTTAATGGAGAAGTTCAGTCCCTTGAAAGCTCCTTCTATCAGAAGCTTCCTTTTTAGCTGTTTCAGTGACATCTCAGCATATATGGGGGAACTGAGAGTAAGTTTGGTGATAATTCTTCAGAGAGTCAAGCACCTGGAGTCATGCAGGTCTCTATTCAAGGGCTGTCCCTGCCTTTTATTAGCCACATGAACTTGGGTATTTTGTTGAACCTTTGAAGGCCTCAAATTTTCTCATCTATAAAACAATACGTTTACAGTGATATGGTGAGGTTCAAAGTGTGAAAACACTATAAACCCTAGAGGATCAGATAGCTGCTAACATGCTACTGTTATCGTAAAATATTGCAGGGGGATGATCTGGCCTTTATAAGTTTTGAAGTCTCAAGAAACACAGTAATTCCTGCGGGCTCCAAACCAGTTTTTTGCACATGAAGTAATATTTTCGAGCATAGATCTCCCTCTGTGCATTACTCCCAGCCTGCATGCGGACCCTGAGCTACACACCACACAGTCGTGCCTTTGTCTGGAAGCTCATTAATGCAGCAACAACTTCAACAGAAGAGCAGCTGTGTGGTGGTGTCTGGCTCACTGAGAGGGACACACAGGTCCTGCTGCTGCTATTAAGCATTTGCAAGGTGACAGATTGCCTCAATGACGTGTCCATGTGCTTCCTCATTATAACGCCTCAGGTCTAGAAAAAAAGCCTGGACCCACCAAAAAGCTTTCACAGATTGGAAAGTGCACAGTTTGGGGGTGTTTAGCACTTCAGCACATGCTCTGTGACTGTGCATTCAAGGCAACATGTCACAAGAAATTAGTCTGCAGCAGGCCACATATGTCAGCCAGCCGGTGGAAGCATTTGCCCAACACCCAGGCAAGGGACTCGGAAGAAAAGGCTGCTCACCTTAAATCGCCCTCACTGTTAGCACATTGGCAAGATCATCCAGAATCCTCTGCTCAGGTCCAGTATTGCTGTGGAGAAGCTTGAGCTTGGATAAAGGGAGAAGTAACCAGGAGGTGCTAAGGGGGGGAAAAAAAAAAGCATCTCATGCCATTTACTTTGCATCAGGCAGAGAGAGATTTGTGTTGCACACATTATCACATAATATAACAATCCTGCCAAGTGGGCACTATTAATATCTGAATTTCCAGATGGGAAGATGGAAGCTAGGAGAGGCCATGTGTCTTGTAAGCCATCTAGCTAGGGAGTCCCCCAAAGATCTCTTAAAATCTAAAGTCTGCTGACACTCCTTCCCTTACATTGAGCATGTGCCTGAAATGTGATGAGGTTGATTTTCTTTGTGACAAACGTACCTACACTTGTACATTCAACTATCATTTTCTTCAAAGAAGAAACTGGCAGGTGCTATTCCACAACCCATGTTCATGTTCAAGTTTTGTTGGATTCCTATTTGGGAATTTCCTTTCGAGGTGGGCGGTGTCACATTCATTTGAAGTCAGTCAATAATGGTGAGTTATTGCCTCTTGCAGGTAGGTTTGCAAGGGATAAAGAGAATGATTGGAACTGTATTGTTAAAGTCGCAGGAGATGACTGAAAGTCAGGGGCGGTAGTGGTGGAGGCAAGGGCAGATGTGAGAGAATTGAAAAGACACAGTGACTAACTTGCTATAGGAGAAACATTTGCAGCTTGGGAGACTGTATCTACAGTAGTGCAGTTTTCTAACTAAACATACGAGGAAGAGGAATGATTTTCTGGAAAAATTGGTGGTTGGGGGGGCAGATAGCAAAGGAAATGGGAAAAACGTTCTCCCTGTAAGACTTAGGCCTTCTGCTCTTGGGTTTGGAAGTTAGGAGAGAGTTCCAAACTGTTGCTAAAGAGTTGCAAGTTTCTGATAAATGAATGACCAAGGAAACCATGGGAGGAGATATGCTGGGGAAAGTAGAAAAATGAATAGGGAAGAACACTGAGTTTAATGATGGTTAAAGGAGGTATGAGGAAGGGGCATGATGTTAGTAATCTTCAAGTAGCAATGCTTCTGTTTCAAGCATATCTTTGAAGCAGCCAGTTTTAAATCGACTGAACATTTGTGAGAGCAGGGAGACCAACATAGTCATGTGGCTTAGGCCAGTCACCTTGTCCAGGCTTGGTCTTATGAAAAGGGTCAAAGCAGGTAGAGCGATGCTAAGTGAAAAAATCAGATGTTTGCCAGCCACACAGACACTCCCATTGGGCACCCCTCAGCCACAGAGTAAGATTTTTGGGCCTGACTGGCTGAACTCTGCTTTGAAGGGTAAATTTGGGAGATAAAAATTCAAGCAAATATTCAACCCTTCTTTTCCTACTAATGGGATCTCCATTCTCTGGGATTCTGTGTTCCTGAAGAGCCACAAAGTGTGGAAGGAAGTAACAGTGTGGTATAGGACAAGAAGAAAACATTGGCTTATTACAGTCAGTCTCCTCTTAGGACTTCATGCCTGAAACAATTCAGTTTTTTCTCCTGCTTAATTGACTCCCTTTTCCTTAGATGGGCACGCCATGGACCTAAACTATATGGATTATATGTGTTAAACAGAAGGCAGTGTGAGGGAAAACAAAGGAGAAGACCTGGGAGAAGACAAAGGCAGGACTAGACTCTGAAACAGTTGTGCAAACTGTGGCAAATCACTTCAGTTCTCTGGGCTTTAGCTTCCTCAATGTCAAATGAAGGCCTTGGTGTGTACTCTTAAGTTTGTCCCCACTCAGATATCAGAGAATATCTGTGATGTACAAGTGAACATGCAAACCCATTTATACATGTATTTCACAAATAACAGTTCCCAGTAATCTGAGGGTACTTAAATAAAGCCAAAATAAGCCAGGGGTTTTTTTGATAGGTGGGTCACAGAGGCTCTGACCTCCATCTGTTTTCTTCTCTAAATTTCACTGCAGTCCTTAGGATTGCAATGCTAGTACAGAGATGTCCTCCTCCTTGTTCATTGGCTGCCTCCTCCAGGAGAATTAAAAGGCTGATGCAGCCCTCAAAGGGGCATCTGATTAAGTAACAGTGTCTGATAAGATTCATACTGGAACCTCGGAAGTCTCAAAGAGATTGAGATTGGCCAGATCTCATGCTCCTGCTTTCGCGGTGCCTTGCTTGATTCTCTGAAGACCTCAGTGTAAGCCTCCATTCTTATACTGTTAGATTAAAACCTAAGCTCCTTACTATGGTCTGTAAGTCCTAAAGGACCGGGCCTCTGCCCACCAGCCCAGGTTCCTAGTGCTCTCCTTCCTGGTTGCTAAGCTCCAGCCACAGTAGCTTTCTTATGGTTGCTCAAATACACTTAACCCCAGCTCTCTCTTAGGCTTCTCTCTGCATCTGACCCTACTGCCCCTCCAGCATTTCTCTTTCTCTCTTTCTTTTTTTCTCTTTTTCTTTCTTTCTTTCTTTTTTCTTTCTTTCTTTCTCTCTTTCTTTCTTTCTTTCTTTCTTTTTCTTTCTTTCTCTTTTTCTTTTCTTTTCTTTCTTTTTCTTTCCTTCCTCCTTTCCTTTCTCTTTCTCTCTTTCCTTTCTTTCCTTTCTTTGTCTCTCTTTGTCTTTCTTTGTCTTTCTGTCTTTCCCTTCTTTCCCAGACTGAGTGCAGTAGTGTGAACATGGCTCACTGCAGTCTCTACCTCTGAGGCTCCAACAGTCCTCTCATGCCAGCCCCTCAAGTAGCTGGGACTACAGGTGTGGGCCACCACACCTGGCTAATTTTTGTATTTTTTTTGTAGAGATGGGGCTTTGCCATGTCACCCAGGCTGGTCTCTAACTCCTGAGCTCAAGTGATCCACCCGCCTTGGCCTCTCAAAATCCTGGGATTACAGGCGTGAGGCACTGCACTTGAACCAGTCATTTTCTATCCCTGTCCCCTTTATGTTCTCTACTTCAGCCATCCTGGCCTCCTTGCTGTTCTCTGACCCTGCCAGCCATACACCCACCTCAGGGCCTATGCACTTCCTGTTTCCTCTGTGTGGGGTAACATTTACTCTTGCCTGATCTCTCATGGTAGCTTCTTCACTTATTTTAAGTCTCTGCTTAAGTGTCACTTCCCCAGAGAAACCTTCACAGAATACTCCATATATAATAAAATATAAAATACCAATTATGTAACATTTTTTCGCATCCAGCTTTCTTTTTCTCCATAAGTGTACTTGATATTGTTATATTTGTTTATTGACTATCTCTGCATACTAGAATGTAAGCTCCAGGAGGACAGTGACTTTGTTCATTGCTTTATCCTGAGCACCTAGAATGGTGCCTGGCATAGGGTAGGTGCTTAATAAGTGCTTTTTGAATGACTAAAAAAAAATAAATTAACAAAGAGTAGAGAAGGTGCTCTAAGAGTTTTCTCTCTTGGTGGTACAACTCTTTCAACTCATTCATGTTGTGATTAAGGAAGATAAGATCCTCATTTTCATGGCCTTTATGTTCCAGCAGGAGAGGTAGTTGAAAAAAGTATGCCTATACCTTCATTTCAGATGATGGCAAGTCCTATGAAGAACATAAAGGAGGGAAATGGGAAAGACCACGGCTGGGTTGGGATGATGGAAGTTCTTTTAGGCAGGGTGGTTAGGAAAGACCTGTGTTTCAAAAGATGTGTGTAAGTGAAGAATTGAGGAAATAGCAGGTGTAAAGCCCCCGAGGTTGGAATAAGTGTATTTGAGCCAACATAAGAATGCCACTGTGGTTGGAGCTTAGTGAACAGGAAGGAGGGCACTAGGTGGGCAGAGGCCCAGTCCTTTAGGACTTACAAACCATAGTAAGGAGCTTAGATTTTTTTCTAAGGGTAGTGAGAAGTCATGCACTGAACCAGGCTGACCCGGTGAAGTTTCAGTCTATACCCTGTTTGTAATTCCGCTGACCTTGACCCTGCTGTTGGATCAGGGTTACACAATCCAGAGTCCTGCTTTCTGGACAATTTCCTTTATGGGGCTGCATGATGTCCTTTCTCGTCATCTGGTTTTAGTTACACCAAGAGAGTCCATCACACACATTCTTAAATATATTTAATATTCATCTGGGAAGAGTCAAGGTCCCATTCCTATGTTTTCCAGGTTCCCCTGTCTCCCCCGAATAAGTGATTAGGCATTTAGGAGAAGGGGTCTACCTCATTTCTCTCTCCTTTTTATTTTTTTATTTTTTGAGATGGAGTCTCACTCTGTCACCAGGCTAGAGTGCAATGGTGCGATCTCGGCTCACTACAACCTCTGCCTCCCAGGTTCAAGCAATTCTCCTGCCTCAGCCTCCCAAGTAGCTGTGAGTACAGGTGCACACCACCATGCCCAGCTCATTTTTGTATTTTTAATAGAGACAGGTTTTCACTGTGTTGGCCAGAATGGTCTCGATCTCTTGACCTCATGATCTGCCTGGCTTGGCCTCCCAAAGTGCTGGGATTACAGGCGTGAGCCACTGCATCTGGCCTCATTTCTCTCTTAATGCCCATAGATGATACTTCAGTGTCAAAACTCTACGCCCTTGAACTGCTAAAAATGTTAGTACATGCTTGTACATGAATGTACATGTGCACACACACAAATATACACACACTCTTTCAGATTTTTTTTTTTTTTTTTTGAGATGGTGTCTCACTCTATCACCCAGACTGGAGTGCAGTGGCATAATCTCGACTCACGGCAACCTCCACCTCCTGGGTTCAAGCGATTCTCCTCCCTCAGCCTCCCGAGCAGCTGGGATTACAGGTACATGCCACTACGCCTGGCCAATTTTTGTTATTTTTAGTGCAGACGGGGTTTGATCATGTTGGCCAAGCTGGTCTTGAACTCCTGACCTCAGGTGATCTGCCCACCTTGGCCTCCCAAAGTGCTTGGATTACAGGCGTGAGCCACCACGCCCAGGCACTCTTTCAGCTTTAAATGTCTGTACTTTTTTTTTTTTTGCCTTTCCAGTAGAAGACCCTTTTTACTTCCTGCATTGGATTTCTAAAATAGTGGTGAAAAGTTCTGCAAAATTTCTATGATTTTGAGCCACTCAGAAGAACTTTCTGGCACAGGACTTTTAGAGATGTGCAGTTCAAAGAATCTCAGGTTTGGAAAAATCTTTAGAGATTCCTATCTTTAAGGGTTATTTCCAGTAGGAACAGGTTATTGGGTATCAAGTTATTTCCATTTACTTTATCTTTTAAAATGTAGTTAGGCCAGTGTTCTAATACTTTCTTTCTTTCTTTCTTTCTTTCTTTCTTTCTTTCTTTCTTTCTTTCTTTCTTTCTTTTCTTTTCTTTTTTTCTTTTCTTTTCTTTCTTTCTGAGACAGAGTTTCACTCTGTCATCAGGCTGGAGTGCAATGGTGTGATCTCGGCTCACTGTAGCCTCTGCCTCCTGGGTTCAAGTGATTCTCCTGCCTCATCCTCTCGAGTAGCTGGGACTATAGGTGTGCACCACCACGCCTGGCTAATTTTTGTATTTTTAGTAGAGGTGGGGTTTCACCATGTTGGTCTCAATCTCTTGACCTCATGTTCCACCTGCCTCGGCCTCCCAAAGTGCTGGGATTACAGGCGTGAGCCGCCGCACCCAGCCATATTTTAATACTCTTTCAGGTGTTGATCCAAATCTATTACATTATGAAACTGCCCAGTGGAATATTGGGCTGAGATGGCTAGTATTAGTCAAGGGTAGTAGCAACGCTTTCAAAATTTGCAGGGAGAAAACCTTGTCATATTAGAGGAGCTAATTTTCTCAATGTTTTATCCCAAAATTTATTCTTTGACTTTGATGCCTGCTACCACTTGTCTGGTAGCAAGCACTAGCAGACGACCAACGAAATGAACAAGCAGCAAATGAATATTAATGGAAAAATTCTGAAACAGTTGATCATGCTTGGTTTGACAGCTTGTTTCTTTGTGGACATGTGGGCTCCCAGTTCTACATACAGAGTTTTTCTCCTCGTAAAATTGTTCCTGCTTCACATGATGGAGTTCACTATGCTGATATTTTAAGGTATTTGGCAGAACATAGTATTTTGCAAAGAGCATTATTTCTTCCAGGTTCTACTTTTCTTTCATAAGTCTGAGAAACATTGAGATTTAGGGATCAACTGAGGTCTAACCCTTAGAATGTCCCCAAATAAGGTTCTGTCTCTCGGCCACCAGAATGTTCCTGACTGGTTTTTAAAAGGCTGTGTGAAAATGTGGCTACTTCAAGTGTTCAGGGATTCATGTTCACTTACCCATTCATTCGCAAGCCTGGGCCTCTTCATGTTGTGCTGAGTCGTCTGTTATCAGCTTGAAATGACCTTCATCCACATCTGAGGTTTTATAGAGGAGAAGCTAGAAACATGTCTTCCAGGATACCCCTCCCTGTGTGGTTCTAAGTTAGGGTCTGCCCATGACAGTCAATCATGTCAGATTTAGAAGGTGAATAGAAAAACAGGCCATTATACTCCAGAGGCAATGTATGCAGACTTGTGAACAGGTGACAGAGGAGGTTTGCAGAAGTTTGTAGCAAGCTCCTGTGAATTACCTGCTTTGTGATCCAGGCAGCGGAGATAGACAGTGTGGCTTTTAAAAAATCTTTGATTGCATGTTCTGGCTGAGATAGGTAGAGGGAGCTTCCTGGAGGTTCTTGACATTTGCAGCAGCTTCTTGGGAATCACAAGTTTCACTGTTGTGGCAGAGATCTTCAGCAAATGCTTGTCTGTTCCTTGCTGCCCCAGCCTTTCCAATGATTGCTCAAGCCTTTAATTCCCTCTATTCAAACCCTTCATCCTTAGAACATGTGGAGGTTGGAGGTTTTAGGAACTGGGACGTTCGGTTGGTCCTATCAGGCATTTTGTGCCACCAACATTCACAGTCCCATAGTGTATCATGAAATGGGTCGCAATCATTTTTCAACCAGCCTAATAATTCCCTTCGATAGCATCAGCTTGGTGGGAAGACAATCTGTAACACACAAATCTCAAAGGACTTCAGAGGACACTAATCTATTCAGATTGTACATCATTGGATTTACCAAACCCTCCTTGAATCTGTTTACATTTTCAGTGTTACGAGCACTTGGAAAATAATTTCACTCTCCTTCTTTTATTTTTCCCCATAACTATCATGTTTAATGCAAAACCTGGCTGGTATCACTGAAACAGTTCTTTCAGGACTTTCCAAGTTAAACATACTAGGCATGGTGAAATCAAACTTTCTCCTAGGAATGTACTCTTGCCCAATATCTGTGTTAATTATCATACTTGAAGCTGATCAGGGAAGGGTGCTGAAAGCAGCAATGTAATAGACATCTACTACTTCCTCCAAGTTTGCTCAACATGCTCAACATGATTGTGTAAAAATATTTTCATCTTAGCTGTTTCACAGAGAAAAAGCAGCACAGAAGTTCAAATAAAATAAATTTTAAAATAGATATGGAAGCAGAGTGAAGGGATTACTTAGGTAGCTTAACTCTTTAATGGATATAGGCTCAGAGAGCCTGCTGGGCCTATCTCCACCATTGATGAATCCTGATGAATGGACCAAAGTCTCTCCTGGATTAACATTAAGATGAGTGCAGCTGTTGGCATTGGCTTCCATATTCTATGCCAGGTGGCTAACAGGGTGACTAACAAACCCCATTTTTTGTCAACATAATTTTCATGACTATTGAAACATTCAACTGTGTTACCGTGAGTCATGTTTTAGGAAGCACATCCAGGGCTGATGTTCCACTGTTGCACCACCTCTATGACCCTATCAATTTTTAAACTATTGGAAAACTTTCTTGCTACTGGGTCACTCTTTAGGTCTTCTCATTGTACGCTACCATCTTTCCACGTTTCTCCATATTTCAGCAATTAAAAGGTCCCTAATGTCTGGCACAGCTTGGGAGCCCCCAGGGCCTGCACATTCTCTCTGGTTGATACCTGATTCATACCAGCTGTTAAATATTAACATTTTGCCAGTGTACATTTGTTGAAGAGCTGAAATCTCAGAAAGAATAATTTCATTTCTATTTCACTGTCTCATATTACCATCAATGAGTGGCCAATCAGGAATGTTTATAACTTTAATCATATGTAATTTTGGTGTAAAACAAACATAGACACCCACAAATGAGGCTACTAACAGCCTGGTTAGATATTCACTGGACAAGAGAAGGGGAATGAAACTTCAGAGAAGGGTGCCTTCAGTTCTTTTCTACTGTAGAAAGTTAAGCCATAGAGACTGTCCTTCTCTTGTTCCATTCTCAGACCCAGATGTGGCACATGAAACAGAGTTGGCCAGGAAAAAAGAAGTCCCTGTAAAGCTCATGTCAGAGAGAGAGAGAGAAGGAAGAAGCATGGATGGGCCTTAAAGATATTCTAGGTGCGTAGGTTATTCACCCCTGAGATGGGTTTAAAGTGTGTGGTGAAGGAACCCTGGCTTTGTTGCCACAAACCTGTTCTAATCAGAATACTGATTTGTCCACTTCAGGCTCTATGACTAGGGGCACTTTAACCTCTTTGGGTCTTAGTTATATTATTCTATTTATTATTGTTATTTATTTATTTATTTGTTTATTTTATTTTTATTTTTATTTTTTATTTTTTTGAGACGGAGTCTCGCTCTGTCGCCCAGGCTGGAGTGCAGTGGCGCGATCTTGGCTCACTGCAAGCTCCGCCCCCGGGTTCCCACCATTCTCCTGCGCCAGCCTCCCGAGTAGCTGGGACTACAGGCACCCACCACCATGCCTGGCTAATTTTTTATATTTTTAGTAGAGATGGGGTTTCACCATGTTAGCCAGGATGGTCTCAATCTCCTGACCTTGTGATCCACCCGCCTCGGCCTCCAAAAGTGCTGGGATTACAGGCGTGAGCCACCACACCCCACCTGGGTCTTAGCTATTTTAAAATGGGGATAATTCATAGGGCAGTTGTGGGGATCATGTGAGGTAGTAAATATATGCAAAGCACATAGCACTCAAATGATAACTGAAACCTGAACCACAAAACAAAAACTACCTGCTCTTCAAATTTCTTATTCTTGACAGTGTGCAGCAAAGGCTCCTGGCCAGTGGCACTCTGTGTTGTGAGTGTTTTTTGTTAGTTTCTGTCATGGACTTTCTTATGTATTAGCATACTGCCTCAGGGGCCTGTATGCTAATATGAAGGTCATGTCCAAGAAAAAGGAAATGAGATCCAAGGCTTTCCCTTATCACTTCTAGGAAGAGGTGGCCAAGGAGAAACAACTTCCTATTCCTATCCTGTAGCCTGCCAATCCTGAGAAGCCACTTCCCTGAAAATCTTCCTAGGACTCCTCAGCTTCCTCAATGCCAATAAATACCCACTATCTCCATAGACACACACAAGTGTATGTATGTCAAGTTACCACTTTTCCAAGCTTGTCCTCCCATCATGATCCTCTATCCCATCCCACAGGCTACATTCCATGTCTTCTTGTGGAAACCAGGAGCACCTCCTGACAATGGTGGACATGCCCTTTTGATAGTAAAAGTTGCATCATAGAGTCTTTTCTCTGCCTCTTGAGCAATGAAGCTCACTTCCTATGCTTTAATATTTGCAGTATGTGGTTATTATCTTTAAAGAAGGCGACAAATAGGAGTAATCTCAAATACCAGAACGGATTGATTGGTAAAAGCTGCTGGTATACTGTGCTTTAGCAGAATTTGAAGGCTACAATTAAGGCCTTTAGTGACCAGCAATATCTATAACAGGTATGAGAAGGGATGGTGGCAGTCTGTCTGTAGAGCATTTGCTTATCTTATTTTAAAGTGGTCTCTTTGGTTCATGTTATAACAAAAAGACTTATAAAGGTAAAAAATAGTAGATTGAATGGATCAGAGAAGCCTTTCTTAGAAAAATTATAGAACACAAACTATAGAGATACCCACTCCTAAAGAGTGTTCTATGATTTCAAATTGGAGGGTGTATTGTTATATGTGCAAGACAGGTTTCCTGGTACTTATGTCTACATGAAAAGAAAAGCCAACAGGCCATAAAAAGAAAAGTATGTATGTAAGTGTGCATAATCAATATGTCCTGACTTTCACCTCTATCTGCCAAAGTCGGGTATATAGACAGGCCTCTTCAAATTTTCAATTTTTGACTTTCATTAGGGGTGTTTGCACAATGTTCTGTACTATAATGGGTTATGTCCATTTCCTCCTTTTCTTTTTTCTTCAGCCCCTCCACCTACAATGATGTCCTGGTAAGCTACTTGGTATCTTACTGCAACAAGTACTCAATGAAGCAGCTTGATGTCTGTGCTAAAGATGCCATACCCTGAGGTTCTGAAAGTTGTAAATGCTCAAGCTCCTGCAGCAGTGCTGCTCAGGGGAAGACGGCCCCCACTCTCTGTGTCACACTTTGTATCTTGGGCACTAAAACAGCACTGCACTTAATCCATTCCTTCTGCTTTTGCATGTAGCCCCTGTCTACTGAGGGCTCATGCAAAGAACTGCATGAGGTTTACAGGCCATGGTAAGCTCCTGTCCCATCCCTCACAGGTGTGTCAATTGCACTTCCTGCAAAACTGCTTGTCCAAATTGCTAGCTTGTGGGCTGGCCTTCACCTGACGTTAGTGCTTGGGCAGTTAGAGTTTGTGATCCTTTAGACTATAAGTTTTTAGTGAGTCTGGTTTTCTTTTTAATTATTCACAGCCATTTTACTTCACAGTAAAATGGTATGGTTTTTACTGTAGCACACAGGAATATCTACAATAGTGGGGGTTTGGAAACAATGTTTGACATTTCGTTTAGAGATAGTCTTCTTTGACATTTTCTTATATTCCATTTTGTTAATTCCTGATATTTGTTCATTTCTGTCATTCATTTATTCAATATTTATTGAGCTACTCTGATATATCAAGAGATAACACTGTATCCTGAACCAATAAATATGACTACTACAATGTCTGCCTTCAAGGTTCTATAATTTTGGGGAGAAAGGGAGATAAACATGAAAACAAAATTCTATTGATGAGTATAAATGGAAACACTCAAGCATTTATTTCCAGAGGATAACTTATGAAAGGAAACATTAATTCCAGCCAGATGAGGGGATCAAATGATATTTCTCACTTTCACTTTGCCACCCAATCTCGGACACTAGCCTCTCTGGACTGACATTGACTTCATCCAGCTGACAGAGGCGTCATTAGTGAGCCCTGAGCTGCCAGTATGTTCTAAAAACTAAAATTTAACAGCCTCCTGAGCTGGGGGAAATCTTAACTGAGAACTGCAAGGAATAGCTGCCTTGGCACAAGCTGTGTGGAATCTTAAAAGGGAGCAGGTTTTGAGGCCAAGATTTATGTTCAACAGCTAATGCTTTAGAGACAGAGTTATATGTAGAAAAGCTGACTCTGTGTTTGTCCCTTACTGATGCAAGTAAGAGTCACATCTGTAACCCATGCTTTATCTGTTTATTTTTTTAGACCCTGACATAATATAAGAGGTGAGTATTAAGGCCCACTAAACCTCTGAAGGTCTATCTGCTTATCCCATTGCAGGACGGAACTAAAAGGAGCCACGAAGATGATGGAAGTCAGTTACCACATGGTCCCTAACTGTAGGGGTTGCTTAGCTGTACATGTCAATAGTCCTAATGAGGGCTGTGGAGTAATTTGTTAAATAACCGAGTGAGCATGCCAGTCAGAAGCTGCTGGATGAGAGCGCAGCATCAATTAGAGACAAAGGAAATCGCTTGCTTTTCTCTGCATCCAGCGGGCCCTTGGAGGCGCGGCACTAGCTGGTCCAGAAAAAGCAGAGAAAGCACAGGGAAGGAGTGGGGGAAGGACAAGGCAACTCAGCTTCCTGGAAGTCTGAGGGGTGATAAAGAAAAAGACCCCTCTCGCTCACACTGAGCAAACGCACATGACCAGAGCGGAGAGTGGAAAGAAAACCCCGCAGTCCCCAGGGAACTTGACAGAGAGCATCTGACAGCCAGACTGAGTGACCAGCCAGACCATCTGCTCCCACACGTCTCTCCCCAACAATGGGGGCTTCTGCAGACCTTCTGCCCCCTCCCCCTCCCTCACCCTTAGCATGAATTTAAATGAGGCCTCACAACTGGGGGGCAGCGGCTCCCGTTGTGATCTCTCACACAGAGAGAGCTAGCCTAGTGCCCCGAACAGGAGGCCCGAGGGGAGAGGTTAAAATCTCAGCTGCCCGGAGAGATGATTACGGAGCCGCTCCCAAATTAAGCTGCTTCACTGCTGGTCCTTGGGCATGTGTTCGGATAATTGTGCTTGAATACTTAATGCTTGATTGACTTGGCTGTTTTGTGTTTGACCATATTTTGAAATGCGATCTCACTGTTGGGGTAGGCAATTAGCATAGAGCCCACGGGGTTGCAAAGAGTGAAACTGAGTTGCTTCTGTGGTGATTTCTGCTTCTTTCCTGGATTCAGCACAGAAAGCTGAGTGTTCTACTGGGGCTCATTTGCCTATATTTGGATCATCTGGAATTTTGATCTTAAAGAGGAAGTCTCTCTTAATCCTGAACTTTAGTGTAGCTGCCAACTTTGATCTTTGCGCCTTTGGTAACAGCTGAGTTTTGCTTCCCTTTCAAGTGACCTTTGTTCCGGTTCAACAGTGGAGGAATAGAATAGGATAGGTGGGGTCAGCACTCAGAAAGAAAGGCTAGAACAGAATGCGGGTGATAAAATTATGACACAGAATCCATAATTTCAAGATGATAGTCAGCTGAGTGGCTTTGGTGCCCTGTCTGGTTCACTTCTTTGTGGGTGTACCTTAATCATCTTTGTATCTCCAGCACCTAGCACAATGCCTGCCTTTTAATAAGGGTTTATTATTTATATTTGTGGCAATGTATGTTAAGGCTAGCACGGTGTCTTGGAAAAAGGAGAAGGGCAATTAACAACACTAAAAAAATCTGTTTGATAACATTTTTAAATGCTGACTTTGAGCATCACTTTATTCTTGGAATAAAGCATTCCAGTTAAGTATTACAAAAGGCAGGCAGTGGATCTCACAGATTCAAGATCACTTTGGGGATATTTGAAACCATCAGCTCGTTATAATAAAGGTCTCTATTCATTTAATCTCATTAAAAGCAGTACAAGCTGGAACCGATTTATTTAAAAAGAAGAGGAAAGTTGACCATAGAATAGTCAGATGACTTACTGTGTAGCACTAATTTCATAAAATGAAAGTGTTCGTTCTATAAACGAAGATGCCACAACCCATTTGTTGAGTTTTGTAACAAAGTAAGAACCAATAACTAATTAAATATGTTATGAAACCTAGGCAATGGATCTCCTGAAACAGTTCCAGAAATACAGAAAAGTTATTGGAGAGATCTAAGACCAAATGTTGATAATATATGTGAAGTAGCAATTTGGGTGTTATTTTGGATCTCTGAGGACTAAATCTTAGCAAAATGAGAGTGTTCTCTGACTCAGTAGTATAAAATCCAACATATCTAAGATATGCGAACCCAATTTATTTGTAAACTGATCACTAATATCCCTCAATCTTGAGGAACAGCTCCTATGTTGTTGTTATTGTTTTGCTTTATAAGTAAGATTAATTTTTCATTTTCTTTTGTGTTCGTTGCTTGTTAAAGACTTTTTCTTGTCCTGGATGTTTAATATACTCTTTCAAAAGTAGTTGTTTATAATTTTTGTGCCTTTGTTCTCTTATCTGTAAAATGGGAATTTTAATAGTATCTACATCATAGAATTTTTGATTGTGGTAAGAATTGAATAATAGATGTAAGATGCTTATCATTGGGCCTGGCACATAGCATTTACACATATATTGGCAAATAAAACTACAGCTAGATTGAAGGAATAAGTTCTGGTTTCTTTGGCACTTAGAGTAACTATAGTTAACAATAATTTATTGTATATTTGCAAATAGCTGTAAGAGAGGATTCTGAATGTTCCCAACATAAAAAAATGATAAATGTTTGAGGTGGTAGATACACCAATTATACTGATTTTATCATTACACATTGTATACATGCATAGAAATGTCTCTCTGTATCACATAAATATGTACAATTATATGTCCATTAAAAATTTAAAAATTAATTACTTAATTTGAGCACCTTTTTAAAAAGTATAGTCTCATTTCTATTTCTTTTCTGTTTAAGTGTGTGCAACTCTGCTTTAGAATTCTGTAGACTTCTCCAAAAGATAGTGAAGACAAATTTATTATAGTAAATACTTTTGTAAGGTCGTATATTGAAGTATAATAATTCTCAGTCACTACCCTAAATTTGAAATTCTAATTATACAATTTAGCATAAAATCCTAGCAGCCAGGGAGCCTGGGTTAAGTATTAACAAGGCTAAGTATTTTCATGTAGCACATAATGCAGAATAAAGTAGTGAATAAGAAAGTGGAGTATGAATATTGGCACTTTCAGTTATTAACCTCTTTGAGCCCTGAGATTCCTATTTATCTCTTAATGGGGTAATAATACCTATGCACAAAATTGATGAGAAGATTAAATAAGATAATACATGTAAAAGACTTAGTAAAGTACTTGGTCTGTACAGAAAGAACCCAATAAGTGGTGAGCATTATTTTATTATTATTATTGCTATGATCATCATCTTAGGCCCCAAAAATTGGAGGATGGGCCTTTTCTTACTTCTCATGAGAAAATATCCTCAGGGGAAGCTCATGGGGGACACTTTGGAATCTTAGAGGGTATGCTTTGGTCTATTGCAAAGAAAACAGGAGACATGGGTTGAAATTCTTAAGATGAATTGTAGTTTACAGTCCCCCTTAGAAGGCTGTACAGAACCGAACCGAAAGCCCTTTTCTGACAAAGGATGACTTTGCTGCTACAGAAGCAAAGGATTGTTCTCCTCCATCTGTGTTCTCTCTGCCCTCAGAAATCACAACCATCATCATTATAAAAGCACCATTTATTGAGTTCCTTATATGTGTAAGGACTTTATTTGCATTATATTTGACATAGAAAATCTAATTTGCAAGCTAGATATTATTCCAATCTACCAATTGTGTAAAAAATCACATAGCTAGTGGGTAGCAGAGACAAAGATTCAACCCAGGTCTTTCTGACTGCTGAACTTGAGACTTTATCGTTGTTACTTGAGACTTTATCATTGTTCTCTGCACATTTTACCCCCTTGGTGCTATCTCAAACTCTAACCTTAACAAAAGTCTCTAAAAACAGTGATAAAGAAACATTTTTGAGGATAATTTTTCTTCTCAACTTGAGTTGTATTTCTTTTCCTCCCCTACAGAGTACAAAATTATCAGAATCCACACATATACACACTTGTGAAACTGTAGTGCGAGTCACTACTCTGAGTGATGTTACATATAGTTTGGCTGTAAGAAAATTAAACTCTATTTCAGGAAATGGTTGCCAAGACCAGTAATTTTTTTTCGTATAGAAGCAGATGCCAACAAAAGAGTAAAGCAAATTAGAAAAAAGTCAGCCAACCACAGATAGTAAATATGTATAATATTTAGATCAATATTCTAAAGAGGTTGAGACATGTTCAAGGTCAGTCACTCAGTAAGTTAGTAATGGAATACAATTAGACTCTAGCCTTTGGAAATTCATTCCAGTACTTTTTCCTGTAACTTCTGCAGTCTTCCAGGGGTTGGGGTGGAAGAAAAGGGAATAGCTTTTTAACAAAAATGAACTGGGGAGAAGTGTTTAACACACTCTAGGGATAGTGTTAACTGAGGAAGGTCTATAATTTTTGAGCTTTTTTTTTCACACAAGTCACCACTTTTTTATTTCTATTTTTAATTTTACTTTAAGTTCTGGGGTACATGTGCAGAATATGCAGGTTGGTTACATAGGTATACATGTGAGCACTTTTTTTTTTTTCTTAAAGCGAGACAACAAATTTATTTGCAACTTCACAGCAACACAGATGCCCAGAGATGGGAAGCTATTTTCATATTTGACATCCTTGGGAGGAGTAACAACACAAATGCTTGATTGTTCAATGACTGTAGGCACAGCAGTTTCTGAAAGAAAACTATGATTCTCTATAGAGACTCGAAGTTAGGCCGGGCGCGGTGGCTCACGCCTGTAATCCCAGTACTTTGGGAGGCCGAGGCGGGCGGATCACGAGGTCAGGAGATCGAGACCATCCTGGCTAACACGGTAAAACCCCGTCTCTACTAAAAATGCAAAAAATTAGCCGGGCGAGGCGGCGGGCGCCTGTAGTCCCAGCTACTCGGGAGGCTGAGGCAGGAGAATGGCGTGAACCCAGGAGGCGGAGCTTGCAGTAAGCCGAGATCGCGCCATTGCACTCCAGCCTGGGCGACTAAGCAAGACACTGTCTCAAAAAAAAAAAAAAAAAGAGACTCGAAGTTGACTGGGGAGAGGACAACTGGCTAGAAATGGTGCTGAGCACTTGGCTTCCCTAACTGGGATTTGCCCTTCACACCTGTATGTCCCTGGAGTTGAAACAACTGAATGCACATTACAGAGATGAGATTTTATCTGCCTTTAACTCCTCTTCAACAGTAACAAGATTTTCACATTATTTTCTGGAAAGAGTCTGTAACTTTTATTTAAGGAAGGAAGTTGAGGATGGCAGGCACTGAAAGCCGCAGTGTTTATCCATTAGCTTGGTCTTCTTCTTGACTACCTTAATGCCTCCTACCGACTAATCTTGGTGAAAGACTAACTCCAGACTATTTTTATTTTTCCTTGCAAGGAAATACTGTGTACATAATTGATAGCACTTTCAGGTTGCCCACCCGCTTGGATCCAGGTGTCATGTGCAGAAACAGCGTATTTAGCTTCCAGCCTTGTCTTGGTCCTGAGCATATCCTCCACTGAACCAATTAAATATCTCAGGGACAACTGAGTTGCAGGCAAAACTTGTTTATGACAACCTCCTGTCTTCCCTCTCATAGTCTCTCTAATTCCTTTTAAATATACCTACTAGCTCCCCAGATGCCCCTAAAATCCTATTTGTATGTTTGAATTACTGAAGAGTTTATTTTGATGTAACAACAAATTTCTATACAATTCTACTAATTTCTACCAAAAAGTGACATGAATCACTTGTATCTGTATAGCTCATTACATTGTAAAAATCATTCACATAGGCACCATTTTATTTTTCTTGTTAACTCTGCCAAGTGGACCAGACAGGTGGGTTATCTTCATTGTATAAATAGTAAGACAAGGTTAGAGAGGTTAAAAGACTTGCCCCAAGTCACACTGGGCAGTGAGCAGTGAAATCAGATAGAGCCAGGTGTCCTGAATCCTAACAGGGCACTCATCCCTGAGATGTACTTCCTCACAGTGTTTTCACTTTGAGAGAAAATGCCTCAAGACAGAAAGGTGTTTAATGCACAAAGACTGTATGTATAGATTTTAGACTTATGACAGGTATTAAGCAAAGGTTCACTTTGGGGCACCTCTTGACTGATATCATACAAACCTAAAACAATGACCAAAGACCATTGGAAGCATTTCTCTCTTTAATGTCTTATCCCACAGCAAACATTTGACAATTTTTTTTTTTTCCAGAAGAAAAGAGGTACATTTTTATCATTGTCAAGGATAAATAAAAGTCAGTGTCGAGCCCAAAATACTTACTGTTTCTTCCATTTACCATGTGCTAGAGGATTTTTGTGAGAGGTTTGAAGCTTCAAAATAGATGCTAAGCAAATGAATAAATGGGGTTAAATTGATGGGGAATGGCTAAGCAACTAATGTAAAACAACAAAGTTAACTTTTGGTCATCATGTTGGCTGTGGGGCCTTTAGAAGATTAAATTGTGTAATAATTTCTTAGGTTCTTGGAAGATGAGAGTCAGCACTGTAATTATTATCAGGTGGACAAATTATCCTTATCATTATAGAATAAGCAACTTCTGATTTTGAGAAAGAACAGATGTCCCAGCCATAGTTGCTAGTTATATAAACCTCACAACTTGAGATCGTGTTGTTGATAGTTGTTTTTTTTTTTTCATTTGTTTCAAGAGAATTCATCATTGCTCATGAAAGCATTTTTATGATGATTACTTTAACATCTTTGTCAGATAATTCAATATCTGATTAATCTTGGTGTTGATGGCTGTGGATATCTTTTCTATTTAAATTGTGATTTTTCTATTGTATCATGGACATTTTAGATGTTATATTGTGGCACTCTGGATTCTATTTAATCTTTTTTTTTTTTTTAGTATTATACATAGTCCCCTTGTTGAGGTGTAGCCTGAGGGCTGGGTGTGAGTATGTGTCCAGCTTCACAATGGGCTCTACCAATAGCAGAAGTGAAGTGCTGATTCACACTGCCTTATTGCAGGTTGGTGGGTTAAAAATTTAGCTTCTTCCTTAGCCCCACTGATATGTTTCTAGAGAAAGTGGGGCATCAATTTGTACTCCTTCTTTGCCTCGGAGTGGGGGTGTGAGACCAGCTAATGACTGTGACTGTGCCCTGCCATCATCAGGGAGGGGGAAAGCGGAGGACTGACTCACATTGCGTTGTTGCTGCAGGGTGGGACGGAAGCCCAGCTCCTGGCTGGGTGTTGTTAACACAAAAAGAGGGGATGGCAGGACAAGGAGTTCCAACTAACCCAGTCTCATACCTCCTATTACTGCTGGGTGGGCATGGATGTTCAGCTTTCCACTGGGCTTCACTGCCACAGGGCCAGGGGAAAGTGGACTCACAGTTGGTTTAATTTTGTGATACCTGGTAGGGACAGGAGGCTCTTCTTGCCTCCGGACCTCTATTGGTGGTCAAGACACTATGCTTGTGGGGAATATGAGCCTCACTGATGGTTTCTATAAGGAGGGAAACCTTATATGTGGGTGGAGGATGAGTGCTGTACTCAGCCTCACTAAAACCACAGGATGGGGGAGTGCAGTTTTTTCTTTAGGATTTGGCTGCTGAAAGGTAGTATTGCCATAAATATTTCTGTTGGTAGGACACCCTTTCCTAGTCCTTTGGCTGAGGAGAGTAGGCTTTTTCTGTGCATGTTGATGGTCTCTTGTTGGAAGCTTCTGCAGTGCCACGTCTGGTATATATGAGGGGCTAGGGGAAGTAAGGGGAGGGAAACTTACTACAGTGTCTTTCCTTAAGTCCTGAGATTGCTAGGCAGACTGTCTCCTCCTCTTTCAGAAATTGAGTCAGCTTGTTGGTGCTGTTATGTCCACGATTTTTTACTTGTAAGAGGAAGGATTTCCGCTTCTGTAAGAGGGAGAAATGGAGTAACTCCCATCTTGGCTGGAAATGGAAGTCCCTGTTTTTTGAAAAAGAGTTATTTTTATTTATTTATTTTTTTGAGATAGGATTTTGTTCTGTCTCCCAAGCTGGAGTGCAGTGGTGTGATCATAGTTCACTGCAGCCTCGACCTCCTGGGCTCATGTGATCATCCCACTTCAGCCTCCTGAGTAGCTGGGTCTACAGGTGCATACAACCATACCCAGCTGATATTTTTTGTCTTTTGCTTTGTTTTGTTTTGTTTTGTGGAGATGAGGTCCCATATTTTGTCCATGCTAGTCTTGAACCCCTGGCTTCAAGTGAGCCTTCTGCCTTGGCCTCCCGAAGTGCTGGTTATTATAGGCATGAGCCACCACAGCCAGCCAATAATTCATTTTAAAAAAACTCTTTGTTTGACATTCACTTTGATCAAATTATTTTTATGGACCATCCCATAGGAATACTCTGTGTGTGTGTGTGTGTGTGTGTGTGTATGTGTGTGGGTGTGTGCATGTCCACATGCACAAAATTTTCCTTCTCCTAATAACCATTTATCACATTTTGCCTTTCCTCCTCCATTTTATATGTGTATGTGTATATTTATGCATGTGTGTGTATATATAGTGTTTTTGTGGTTGTTGTTGTTGTACCATGCAAGTTTACTTTGCTTCTCTAAATGCAACTTTTATTCATACCCCTACTGTCAACTCACTCTAAGTTTTTCCCCTATAATTCCTTGCCTTAGGGTAGATATAAGAAAATCAACAGTATTTACTCAGGTCGCCAAGTGATCTCAAGAATCTACCTGTTAGTCTACACTAATTTGTTTATTTCCTCTGGTATTGTAATTTTTTCTTAGTGGCCTTGCATGGAGAATTCCTTGAGCTCAGGATTCTATTTACCTTTATATCCAGCACATTTAGGCTCAGTGCCTGCTTCCTTAATGGTTCTCAATGAATGCTTGTTGAATGAAATGTCCATATATGAACATCTTTATTCACCCTTGCCTCTGATTGGAATCGTTCCATTGCACATCCTCATGTGCAGTTTGTTAATACATTGGAGAGTGAAAGGTATGGCTTACATGATATTAAGTCATCTCACTCTGTAACTTTGGGTAGTTCAAAGTTTTAGTTATCTCCTGATGTGCAATAAATTGCTTCAAAACTTGGTGCCTTAAAACGGCAATGATTTTTGTCATTGGGCAGAGCTTGGTGGAGACAGGCAGCTTATCTCTGTTCCATGCACCATCAGCTACTGTGTTTTGACTGGGGCTGGGGGATGGATCACTCACATAACTGGCAAGTTGGTGCTGGCTGTTGGCTGAGAGCTCAGTGGAAATTATCAGCCTGGGGCCTTGATTATTCTCCACATGGCTTCTTGGGCTTCCTTACAACATGGTGGCTAGATTTCAAGATGTAGAAGCTGCCAGGCCTACTTAATTCCTGTCTTGGAAGATTTATAATATTTCTTTCTCTGCATTCTATTGGTCAAATCAGTCTCAGATCCAGCACAGATTCAAGGAGGGGGAATGTGAGTTCCACCTTATTGTGGATGGAGCAGCTTGTACATATAGGAAGAGATGGAATTATTTGGGGCCGTCCTTGGAGACTAGATGCCACCTGTAACTTTAGCTATCTGCCTTCAACTTTTTTATCTGTAAAGTGTGAATTGGAGGGAGGGCAAGAACAGTTATATATAATAGAGTTGCTATGAAAATTACCAAGGATAATTCACATAATAAGCTTAGAATGATTCCTGGCATGTAGTAAGCAGTCAATATATTTTAGTTAATTTTTTAAAATACAGGAATGGAAAATTGTTACAAAACACTGAGTTAGATAAGAGCATACTTTTTCCCGATAAATCTCATTTAGACAATTTTGCTGGTTATTATTTCCTTTGACAGCTTCAGTGAATGCGTTCTCTTTGATTTGCTTCCTCTTAAACAACTGATGAATTTTTTTTTTTTAAGACCTCAAATCAGTAGCCATCAAATGAAAAAAATAACTCACAGTTATGTTGTATAATGACTTTTGGTATCTCTGTTGGAATCCTTTTTCTTTTTATACTCCCTTGAAGGTATTATTAGATGCTTTCTTTTTACTTGATGTCACTTTTCAGTGCCTCCACATTGTACTTTGTAAAAGCAGTCCTCTAAAGAGCTATAATGAATGATATTGGAAGGATATGCCCTTGGAAGCTGCTCTTGGTTTTCTCTCCAGAAGCACTCATGTGCAGTTAGTCCTGTAAAAAAATTACAGGTCAGTGGAGGTCTTCAGCCAGATGAATTCAACAGATAACCAAGGGTGCCAGATAAATTCCCAGTCAAGTAGTCTTTACATTTTAGCAATTCCAAGAGAGTTTCTTGTTTCCATACTAGAGATGGGAATCTTTGCCAGACAATGTGCTATTAAAATTCTGTAAATTCATTATTTTTGGCAGTTGTAATGTTAGCCAGGTCAAACTTTCATTAACCAGTGTGTGGTGTCTCTGTAACTACCTTGATTTTGTATTAAAATAGCTATCAAGTTCATGCCATGTTTTTCTTACAGCACAGTGAATTTCCATTCTTTTCTTTTTATTCTGTGTCCATACCTGTAATTTCTCCAAGTGATTAAGGCCATAAGTTGTTCCTTCTACAGCTGACATTTCCTTCTACAATTATTCATCTCCTTAGTTCTTTTAACAGCCACGTTTTATTAATGGTCATTTACCATGCAGTAATAAACTCCGTGTCATTTAGTCCTTCTGGAATTTTCTGATCTTTGATTACAGTGTAACATATTGCCTGATTAATTGCTCATCATTGCTGTTTTCAGTATCTGCATGCACTAGTTAAGGTTATTTTTTTCCCTTTTGGCTTTAATATCCTCTGAAGATTTTCAACAATGTTATTAGTTGTCCCTAACTTCTCTCACTTCCTTTTCGTATTCCCTGATAGCAAAGAATATATAATGAATCCTTATAAATGGCTACCATCTACTCTTATTTCAGCCTAGACAATGTTTCTCAAATCTTAGTGTGCCTTGGGAGCACCTAGAGGGCTTGAAACATAGATTTCTGGAGCTCCCTCCCAGAGCTTTTGATTCAGTAGTCTGGGGTGTGGCCAGATAATTTATATTTCTTACAAGTTCCCAGGGATGTTGATGCTGACTGCCCAGGACCAAGCCCTGAGAACCAGCAGCATAGCAGATGAACATGGTGGTTAAAAGGCTGGATTATGGGTTCAGCTGATAGGGGTCCAGACCATTGCTCTCCCACTTAACTTTCCCAGCCATGTGACCTTGGGAAAGTTACTTAATCTCTGCCAGCTGCAGTTTCCACATTTGGGAAGTGGGAAAACCAACCTTCCAGACTTCTAAGGAATAAGTTAGATACTCCATGTAAAACGCTTAGTTCAGTGGCAAGAAGCAAATGCTCAATACATGTTAACTATAGGTATTTTTTAATAAGATGTGAGGAATTAATGTTCAAGCTCAATTACTAAAATTAATAAAATGTGCCTCCTTCAGCAAATTGGTCACTTTGTCTGAAACTTGATTAACTATATTGCTGAAGTAAAAATGCATTACAAAAGATTGGCCGTGTGGATGCAGTGGAAAAATTATGAAATTTGAAATCAGGAAAATGCCTGGGTTTTAGTCTAGACCCTGCTATTGCTAGCTTTGTGACTCATAGCAATTTTCTTCATCTCTCTGATCCAAGTTTCCTGTAAATATCTTCTAGAGTGGTGATATAAATGGTAAGAACTGTTATATGGATCAAATGAGCCAAACCATTTGAAGGAATTTTGTTTTATTTCATACTTTAATGTTCTGTACAAGTGTACTTATTGTTATTTTTATTGAGAATAAGGATCTAGAGTAATTTTTTGTACTTATTAAAATTGTAAAAAGTTATGCTTCTATGGAATGACAATTATGAAAAAGACTTTTCTACTATAATTATTTTGAGATGGTAGTGACTCTAATTGGGAATTGTTAGACACTTGCTTAGTATTAGGATGTGCTTTTATCTATTAGTAATCTAGCCAGATCTCTTTCTTTTTGACTATAGTGCTGGTTCATCTTTAAACCAAAAGCACACTTAAGAAAGTTTTGTTCTCATGCTGTGAGTTTAATTTTGACAATAAATTTTAGACAAAAATCACAGTCTTATTTTCAGTTGATACTACAAGATTCTTTCAGAAGACAAAAAGAAGCACCATTTGATCAAATTTTAAAAATGTAGCATGAAGCACTGTGCTAGGCACTCTGGGAGATGCAAAATGAAGCACACGTGCTTTGTGCTTTAGATGCATTTTTCTCCAGCAGAAATCAGAACAATATACAAAAATCACCACATAAGTCACAAAGAATGACAAGTCAGAGGGCAAAGTGAGTTTAAAAAAGGAAGAGATTGTTTCTGGCTTGGGGTTCAGAACCCTCCATTTTCAGGCCATGTGCTGAGCCACATTGAGCCAGTGTATCAGAGCATCATCAGGGGCCTGGAAAGGACTTGGCAAGCCAATTTATTGACCTTCACAAAGGATTATATTTAAGCCATCTCAGACAGGTAGAATCTATTCTCCACTGGGGGAAGAAATCCTTCTCTTGAAGGACAGTCTATAACCTTCCTTATTAGCTCATTTCAATATTTAACAGCCTTTGTTTTCTGCAGAGAAGGCTGCTTTAACTCACACATAAACATCAGGATTTGTCCTACCTAGACTCGGTGAACACCAACTTGCCTCTTTATGCTAGGCAACCATTATCTTTGGAGACCCCTGTATTATTGCTTTAGTTGGTTAACCAATTAAACTAATAATTCTGGGAGTCAGAATATAATACTGGTTAGGAGTGCTGAGAGTCAGACAGTCCTGGATTAGAGTTTGGGTTTCTTCACTTTTCTGTTATATCACCTTGGGAAAAGTTACTTAAAACCACTGAGCCTCAATTTTATTACTCATAGAATAGGTATAATAACACATCACTCCTCAAATTGCGGTGAAGATTAAAACAATGCATGTTTTAGGCTGAACTACCTAAAATTACCAGGTATGACCTGGTCATAATATATGACCATTTTGGCCAATAGACACAGCAATTCTATGCAATTCAATCTAATAAATGCCTTAGCAAAATGCCTAAAGTCTACCAAATAGTCACCATTTTCAACAAAAGAAACAACTATTATTATTATTACACTGCTGTCGTTATTGTGATCATGATCTGCAATATCCAGACTCAGTGCTGGACTCTATTCCTACAAGGAAGCCATTACAGAATGGTTAGAAGATTGTTTTGTGGAGCTCCGTGTGTAATGCTATAGATGTGGGAAGGTAGAACATCGAGGTTGGCAGCCTGCAGAAGTCAGGGAAGGCTCGTGAGAGGTGGCAATGTTTGAACTGGGACTTGTAGGGTGAGTTGGAGATTTCTAGAGAAATCGACAGAATAAAAGCAGTAATCAGTGTGACCAAATCCTCAGTTCTTATTTTTGTTTCTGCTTCTGACACAATTTATTTCCTTCCCCAACTCTTAAAACAACCTTTTCTTTATTTGCTATGTTCTGTGATGCTAGACTTTCTTTGTTCCTTCTTGTTTCTTCACAGTTGTCTTTGTTTTCTCAACTCTTATTCCGCTTACTGTGAAGAGGAAAGGGCATGTGCCCAGAGCACAGAGCGAGGAGGGAATGTGGGAGATTTGGGAACCTGCAGTGAATTTTTGTGGCCAAAGGATAAAATAGGGCCAGTGGTGTGGAAGGAATTGAGAGTGGAGAGAGGAGCAGGGAGGTGGCTCAAAAGAAACATAATTTTTATTGGGGAAGTGCCATGACTGGTTTTGCCAGTTTGAAACTTTTCTCCAAGGGTTTTGTAGAGAATGATTGGCCTGGAGCAAGTGTAGAAGCAGAGAGGTGCATAAGGAGGCTATTGCAACAGCTCAGCTGAGAAATAGTGTGGGCAGAGCCCAGGGAAGCAGCAGTGTGCCTGGAGAGGAGTGTATGAAAATGATCTATTTCTAAGGTATATATTAAAGGTTCTAGTGATGGGGAGTTAAGGCAGGAATGAAACATCAGTTGACTTGTAGGGGTCTGACTAGCTAGAGTTTCACCTGGGCCCCTGGGTGGGGACTATGCTATTTCCTAAGATATAGACAATAAGAGAAGTAGGAGGAGATAGACCAGGGGATGGGAAAGGGGATGGGAGAAGGATAAGAAGGTAATGAGATAAGATTGGGGATGTGGCATTCAAGGGTGCGTGCGAGATTTCCGTTTCCTGACTTTCTTAGAGCCTGATGTTTCTGATCTGACTGCACCGTAAGGTGTTTTGTTCTCATGAGCATCACAAGGATTCATGAGATCCTGCTTGGGCATTCTGACAGCACAAATTACATTGTGTTTTTTACATTTCACTAGGGTTTTGCCTTCCCAAGCACATTGGCCATGCACCTGTGCTGAGGTAATAGTTAATGAGTATAAAAAAAGGTAGCTAACGTTAATAGAATTCTTACTGTGTTTTAGGCACTGTTCCAAGTGCTTTCTGCCAAAACTTCATTTAATTTTAGTAAACCTCCATGTGTTGGGTAGTAGTATTAACCTCATTTTATAAGCAAGGTCATTTAAACTCCTGGAGGTTAACTAACATGTCCAAGGTTATATAACTTGTGAGTGGCAAGACCAGGATGCAAACCAAGGTGAAGGGCTGCAGGTGCTGTACTGCTAAGCATTGTGTTGGGATAGTGAATTCGGCCTAGGCTAGAGAATACTGTTGATTGGAGTACTTTATAATGGGATTTTACTGTTTTAAAATGTATTTTTTATTTGGCACAAATTCTTTTACATAATGTTCTGAGCTTTGTCGATTCATAAAGACAATTCATTGATTAAAATGTATTTTGTCTAATCCACAGTCTCCACTGGGAACATTTCTAGAGTTTGATTCTAGATGATCTCATTGTATTTAGTGTGTTTTGTTTGGCTTTCTACTTTGGTGCTCCTCCTTAGGAGGAGTCATATTACACTTACAAGTGATATTCACTTGTGAGGGTAAATTGATTAAATATATTGCCTATTTTTAATTTTAGCTGAAATAGAGGTTTTGTTTTGTTTTGTTTTCTGTGTGTGGTGGGGGAGAGCCTAAGTCATCTATGTGATGTGCTGATGTCTGTCATTCTCTTATAATTCTTTCATTTAGTCCTCCTGGGACTCCAGTAAGACAAGTCTTGCCTTTCATGTGGACTCATACAGTGGTATACATCAGTTGTCTCCAGCCTTTTTGGTACCAGGGACAGGTTTTGTGGAAGACCATTTTTTCAAGGACTGGGGTTGGGGGATTGTTTCAGGATGAAACTGTTCCACCTCAGATAATCAGGCATTAGATTATCATAAGGAGCGTGCAACCTAGATCCCTCACATGCATAGTTGACAATAGGGTTTGGGCTCCTGTGAGAATCTGATGCCACTGCTGGTCTGACAGGAGGCAGAGCTCAGGCAGGAATGCTTGCTCACCACTCACCTCCTGTTGTGTGACATGGTTCCTAACAGGCCACAGACCTGATATGGGTCCGTGGTCTGAAGTTGGGGACCCCTGCTGTGCTGGATCCTTGATGTAAAGGAATCCTCTACCTTGGTGGAGCCAAGTCACTGGTTAATGGAAAAATCTAAGTTAAACATTTTTTTCTGTAGTTATGCTTTTATGAATTATCTAACTGGGCTTTGTCCCTCCCTTTACTTAATTGCACTTATGGAGAAGAACTATGAAGTGTTGGCATTAAGAATCCTTTAAACCACAAAGCAGTTGATTATTCTTTTTTTTATTAAGTAGGTGCTCACATTGGTAGAATAAGAAGCACTGCACAGAAATAGCTCATTGGCAGAATTTTACTCTCAAGGGTGGATATCTTCAAGCCATCCTTGACTCGCTAGGGCAGAAAGACAAATAAGTATAATGCTGAGGAGTGGGAAAAATGTTTAACTGCAGGCAGAAGAATCTCATGTGAAAGTGTGAGTGGACTTCAATGATGACTATCAAAGGAAATTCTCATAATGATTCATTTTTCTTCCCAGTGATAGCACTACCATTCGCAGGAAAGCCTAGTTCCCTTCCTGGCTTGGATATTAACCGATAGTTTGAATGAACATAGTATTTTTATAAAATTGTCTTTGCATGTGTTGATTCCACTGTCAGGAAAGTCCTTTCCACCTCCCTTCTCCCAGTTCTTCTGGGAATTCCTACATGGCCTTCCATACCTAAATAATAACAGTGATACTAGCAAGCACTTATATAGTAGGTTCTGTGTACCTGGCAGTTGAGGGTGGGAAGGTGGGAATATTTCCTTCGGATGAAGGCAATAAGGGGTTACATTGTCTGTAGAGAATTAAAAAACAATAATAAAACCAAAAAAGGAGTCTTCTTTTTCTGACTACCATGTGTTGGCAGTTCTAAACAATGTCCATGATAAAATACTCCTCCCCACTAAGGCCAGCCTTCTCCCACTGAGCCCTCTATCACCCTTACTACTCTTGTATTGTGTATAGCACCTTCCTAAGCATTTACATGTATTAACTCCCATAATTTGTCCCCAGTTTACAACTGAGGAAACTGAAGCACAGAAAGGCTGTGCTAAGGTCAAGCAGATCATACTGCTTAATAGGTAAGTGATGTGGCCAAAGTTTCAATCTGGGCAGTATTGCACCGGTTCACCTACCTAACTACTGAACATATGTTTCTCATTTGTAGGTGTATATTTCATACACATATAAATACATCCTTGAAGACACCCCTGATCCATGCAGTATAAAATGGCTTCCTGAGTGTGTTATACAGCACTCTAGTCGTATTTCCATTCCAGCACTCCCTGGGCTGCAGGCCAGTAGAATGAGAACTCCCTCACTGCTGACCTATAATAGATGCAGAGTGAATAAATGAATGCAGTTTTTGGTAACAGAACTAGTAGAATTGTGTATATAATGGCAGATTGGTGGAATGTTCTAGATTTTGGTGTGGAAGTCAAAGACAGGCTTTATTTCAGAATCTGTTACTGATGATCTCTGAACAGGCATTTCGTATGTCTGTATCTTTGTTTCCCAGTCCGACTCTCTACAGCAGAAAGGCAACCAAGTACAAGACTGAGGAGTAGGAAAAATGTTGAACCGTGGGCAGAAGAATAGGGGACAGAATTACACCAATGATTCTTAATAGTGGCAACCTTTATTCAAGCAAAATGGAGTGGATTTCTTTCCCAGCCCCCAACATTGCTAACAAGCATTTTTGTAGAAAAAGTTTGTATTTAAGTATAACATACTGTATAAGCCCACAAATTATAGACGTATGGTTTAATGAACTACTACAAGGTAAACACATCCATGTGACACCACCTGGATCAAGGAATAGAACAATACTAGCCTCCTGGTGCCCTCCCTCCTAGCTATGTATGGAGCTCTTCTGACTTCTCACATCACAGACTAACTTTCTAATAAATAGAAAACTGTAGTATATATTATTTTGTTATCATGTCTTCTTTACTTAACATTATGTTTGTGATATTCATCCATGCTGCATGTAAATGTAGTTCATTCATTTTCATTGCTGAATAGTATTCCACTGCATAAATGAAATATAATTTATTTATCCATTCAACAACTTATGAATATTTTGGATAAACAAAAGAAAGTCGTATCTAGTGAGCCTTAATAAAATTGCCAAAAAGATCACAGACATATCTATAAAATTTATTTATTCATCCTAATAATGCAAATTCTTTTCCCTCTTTCTGGGAACTATTCCTCTTTCCTCACTTTAGCTGACGATTTCTTTTTCTATTATTATTATTATACTTTAAGTTCTAGGGTACATGTGCACAACATGCAGGTTTGTTACATAGGTATACATGTGCCATGTTGGTTTGCTGCACCCATCAAATCGTCATTTACCTTAAGTATTTCTCCTAATGCTATCCCTCCCCCAGCCCTCCACTCCCTGACAAGCCCGGGTGTGTGATGTTCCCTGCCCTGTGTCCAAGTATTCTCATTGTTCAATTCCCATGTATGAGTGAGAACATGTGGTGTTTGGTTTTCTGTCCTTGTGATAGTTTGCTGAGAATGATGGTTTCCAGCTTCATCCATGTCGCTGCAAAGGACATGAACTCATCCATTTTTATGGCTGCATAGTATTCCATGGTATATATGTGCCACATTTTCTTTATCCAGTCTATCATTGATGGACATTTGGGTTGGTTCCAAGTCTGCTATGGTGAATAGTGCCACAATAAATGTATGTGTGCATGTGTCTTTATAGTAGTATGATTTATAATCCTTTGGGTATATACCCAGTAATGAGATCGCTGGGTCAAATGGTATTTTTAGTTCTAGATCCTTGAGGAATTGCCAAACTGTCTTTCACAATGGTTGAACTAATGTACACTACCACCAACAATGTGAAAACTTTCCTATTTCTGCGCATCCTCTCCAGCATCTGTTGTTTCCTGACTTTTTAATGATCGCCATTCTAACTGGCATGAGATGGTATCTCATTGTGGTGTTGACTTGCATTTCTCTGATGAACAGTGATGATGAGCTTTTATTCACGTGTTTGTTGGCAACATAAATGTCTTCTTTTGAGAAGTGTCTGCTCATATTCTTTGCCCACTTTTTGACGGGGTTGTTTGTTTTTTTTCTTGTAAATTTGTTTAAGTTCTTTGTAGATTCTGGATATTAGCCCTTTGTCAGATGGGTAGATTGCAAAAATATTCTCCCATTCTGTAGGTTACCTGTTCACTCTGATGGTAGTTTCTTTTGCTGGGCAGAAGCTCTTTAGTTTAATTAGATCCCATTTGTCAGTTTTGGCTTTTGTTGCCATTGCTTTTGGTGTTTTAGTCATGAAGTTTTGCCCATGCCTATGTCCTGAATGGTATTGCCTAGATTTTCTTCTAGGGTTTTTATAATTTTAGGTCTAACATTGAAGTCTTTAATCCATCTTGAATTAATTTTTGTATAAGGTGTAAGGAAGGGATCCAGTTTCAGCTTTCTACATATGGCTAGCCAGTTTTCCCAGCATCATTTATTAAATAGGGAATCCTTTCCCAATTGCTTGTTTTTGTCAGGTTTGTCAAAGATCAGATGGTTGTAGATGTGTGGTGTTACTTCTGAGGCCTCTGTTCTGTTCCACTGGTCTATATATCTGTTTTGGTACCAGCACCATGCTGTTTTCGTTACTGTAGTCTTGTAGTATAGTTTGAAGTCAGGTAGCGTGATTCCTCCAGCTTTGTTCTTTTAGCTTAGGATTGTCTTGGCTATGCAGGCTCTTTTTTGGTGCCATATGAACTTTAAAGTACTTTTTTACAATTCTGTGAAGAAAGTCATTGGTAGCTTGATGGGGATGGCATTGATTCTATAAATTACCTTGGGCAGTATGGCCATTTTCACGACATTGATTGTTCCTATCCATGAGCATGGAATGTTCTTCCATTTGTTTGTGTCCTCTTTTATTTCGTTGAGGAGTGTTTTGTAGTTCTTTGAAGAGGTTCTTCACATCCCTTGTAAGTTGGATTCCTAGGTATTTTATTCTCTTTGTAGCAATAGCTGACAATTTCTAAAATAGCCACAGTTTATTTCTCACAGACATTATTGATTAGCCAGGGTTGGACACTGAAAAATCCAGGCTGGGCATAGTCTTTGTGCTCATGCCTATAATTTCAGGAGTAATGACAATCAAGGTGTTCCTCCAAGATTTTTGACCTTGGATCAGAGAGAGAGTGATTATAAGAGACGTTGCAACTGACTGAGGTCATGTTCTTTAGGGAATAAGTCCTTCTGCAATAGAAGGAAGTAAAGCTTACACATGGCTACATACAGTGTGGAAAGATGGAGAGAATCTAAGTAGTATCCCTGGCTTCATTTATCCCAAGAGCCCTGCTGTACCTTCCTCTTCCTACTATTAGTCATTTATCCATTTACTTCCTCTTTGGCTTAAGTTAGTTTAGGTTGGTATATAGTCCGTTTTCATGTTGCTGATAAAGACTTACCCGAGTCTGGGCAATTTACAAAAGAAAGAGGTTTAATGGACTTACAGCTCCATTTGGCTGGTGAAGCCTCACAATCATGGCAGAAGGCAAGGAGGAGCAAGTCACGTCTTACATGGAAGGCAGCAGGCAAAAAGAGAGCTTGTGCAGGGAAACTCCTGTTTTTAAAACCATCAGATCTTGTGAGACTCATTTACTATCATGAGAACAGCACAGGAAAGACCTGCTCCCATAATTCAGTCACCTCCCTCCAGGTTCCTCCCAAAACACAGGGGAATTGTGGCAGTTACAATTCAAGATGAGATTTGGGTGGGGACATAGCCAAACCATATCATTTGGTATTCTATTATAACCAAAAGAAATCTTGCCAGTATAGACATGTTAAAAAGACCAAAATATATAAAATCAACAAATGTGGAGCTGCTCGGTCTCCTTGCTGAATCTCACAGAAGCCCCCTTTAAGAAACATTGGGTTGAATGATATTTAAGACCTAGATGTAATTGAGGGATGCTAAAAGTGGTAAGTTTTGTCAGTACAAAACAAGAAAAATTATTAGAATCTTGAATAGCATTTTGTGAGTGGCTCTGTGCTCTGGACTCCTGGCCAGCACTTCCTTCAATGGTATCCCCACTTCCATACTAAGTAATCCTCTCCTTGACCCTCTGCACCCCTGAGCCCTGGTCACAGAGTATTGTGTTGTTAGTAAAAGATGTATTTGGCTTCAAATACACATGCCTAGCACATAGAAGGAACTTAGCAAATATTTTTTTTGCAATTGCTCCCCAATTTAGCACTAAACTACTTAGCTGCAAGTTCTTTCCTCATTTATGGATGCATACTTAACACATGTCTACCAACAGCCATTTCAGAGTCTCTTAATTCTTCTGAACTCCATATTCTTACTCAGTGATAAATGATTCTCTACTCTGTTTTTAATGTTTACCCCTCTTGCCCTTCCCTTCATCTCAAAGGAATCTATGTCTTTATTTTTCTCTAAAACTAAATCCTATCTGGGAATGATGTTGCTTTATTTATTCCCTCTCTCTGGTAGCTTCAAACCCTTTCCCTGTGTAGACTTCCAACCTATATGTTTCTCCTTCACCTTGAAAGAAAATCTTAGCATGATCTTGGTGCCCTCTTGAGCTACCATCTTATTTCTTTTCCTTTACGGACACATTTATTGAATAAGAAGCTCAATAATATATTGATTATCTGTCTTGAAACCTTGAAACACCCTCTATCTATTTCCAAGGTTATTCATTTTACTTCCTTGCTTGATCTTTGCCTCAAATTCTGGCATTTCTTCTTTCTGTCCCCTAACTCTGAACTCTGAGCATTTCTGAAAATTCAGCCTGGTTTCGGCCTCTTTCTCTTGCTACAAATGTCTGTCTGCTTCTTGGATAACATCTATAAAAATAATGCCCAAATCCATACCTTCAGCCATGTTCTCTCACCTAATTTCCAGCTGTGCTGTCTTTAATTCCTGCTGAAGATCCCCACTTGGCTGTTCTATTTTCTCCCCTCATATGATCGCTTGCCAAGCTGCGCTCATCCTTTTCCTTCCATCTACACTGGGCTCAGCATGCTGTACCTTTCCTTCATCGGTAACACCAGCATTTCCCCAATTAGGCAGGCTTGAAACTCCATCAGCATTGACAATCCCTGTCTTTCATTACATATGGTATTCAGTCACTGTGACTTATGGAGATTTTTTCTTTGAAAACACTCTAGCCTGCCTGTGTTTTCCTTTTTCTTACTTACCTACCAATCCACAATTTATATTAGCTGTCCCCACTACAAAGCTCATAGAAAAACGTGGCATCTTCCTTTTCCCATGTTTTTCCTCCTCAATGGACATGTAAGTTCTCTCTCTGAAAGGTATTTTTAGTGCTATGCTATTTTCAGAGCCAAGGTAACTGATCAACATGAAATCCTGGAATGAACAAGTCTTCTCAGGATCTCTCTACCAGATCAGACCATGTCCCATGAGCTCTTTATAACTTCTCACTTAGAATATTCTCCCCAAGGGGGGCATATTCTAAAATCAGAATTTTACAAAATCAAAATACCTTAAACACATTGAATAACAACCATCATTCTCAGGTAGAAATGCAGAGATGATTTCCATGCATCCACATTTCAGGACTCAGAAAAGGTGACTACTTATTTCTCTATATTACAAGGAGTTTAGGGGCTATGTTTACTATTTTACTTAAACCCTGTAGTATCTAATTCAGGATTTTGCATATAGTAAGAATTTTAAACATTTTGATGAATGAGTGGCTCAATAACACATTATTCGTTAAAAAAAAATCACTTCCCAATATTTAACTTTATAGGACTCAAAAAGTCAACCTTTGAGGTAGGTAGGTTGTGTTATTTTTTCTATTTTCTGCTGCAGAATTTGAGGTTAAGACATGTCGTGGATTGACCCCAGTCACAAAACTGTTTGGTGGCATGACCAGGTCCAGAACTGATCTGCTTTCTGCAACCCAGTGTCTAACCAGGTCAGCAGAACTGGTTTTGAAAATAATAATATGTAGAATCAAAATCTAGAAATTTGAATTTTCTCCCTTAGAATATTTGGTGGGTTCATAAATATTTACAACATTTTTTGTGTGTGTTTTAAAGTAAAGCCAGTCAATTATTTCTACATGAAATTCAATTGTTTATTTGTGAGAGAAAAACAACTTACCTAAATTTAGATATTTTATTTGCTGTTATTTTATGATATTACCATACAATTTCCAAATGTTAGATAATATTACAAAATAACAGCAAATAAAATATCTAAATTTAGGTAATTACATATTTAGATCTGGAAGGGAATGTTAGAGTTTGTCTGGAATGATCTCGTGATAGTACTCCCTTTTTTTGAGAGGGAGAGATGGAAAGGGCCTTAATGTACAAAACATGCCATTTCTTCAAGGGGACTTAAAAGGTGAGGCACTTGAAAGAAGAGAATTGAGCTGTACTAGGAAACTCTGCACTTCCTTGGCTGATAATCTTTCCACACGGACTCTTTGTTTCTCCTGTGACCTTTGTCTAGCATCCCACTACAGAAGAGTACCACTTGGGAATTAGCTGAGTTCAGATTTGTCTTAGGAAAATTTGCATTTGCCTCCCAGTCAATCCACCTCCTTTTGTTTTTTCTATCCTAGACATTCTTCAAAATTCCTGGTCCATGAATATCACTTTGTTTTTAAGGATGAGTTACTGTTCTTCATGTGGGCCAAGCTCACATCTACTCTAGGCCTTTGTGCTTGCTATATGCTCTACTGGGAATATTCTACCCCAGAGACTTTTGCAGATCTGGATCTTTGGATCATTTAGGTCTTTGCTCACACATTATCTCCTCTAAAAGGATTTCCCTGGCTGCTGCATATGAAATAGTCCCCCAACCCTCTTCTACCAGTCACTCTCAATCATAGTATTCTGGTTTAATTATTTTGTTGAATATATTACTATCCACAATTATCTCATTGACCTATTTGTTTGCTTGCTTATTGTATTTTTTTCTCTTCTCTCCTGGCTTGACTTTAATGTAAGTTCCATGGGATCAGCGACCTCATGTTCACCATGTATTTTGTTCACCACTGTAGCAGCAACCTCATGTTCACCACATATTTTGTTCATCACTGTAGCACCTAGAGCATAGTAGGAAAGCCTTAGATATTTGTCAGATGAATGAAGGAATCATGTTTACAAAGCATTTTTTTTTTCTGTCACTTCAAGGGATTTAGGGTATTGGGAGATAAATCTGTGTACTCAGTCTATCATATTGGTTCATTTTTTTTTTCCTGCTTAATATGTAGGATTTTGGTACCGTTGATAGTCACTTTGACATATCAATAATGATAACTGAAAAAAAACACTATTATTCCAAATAATTGGTATGTAGCATCTGAACCTACCTGGATACTTTTTCAACATCTAAAGGATTATGTTGTAGAAAAAGATGCTTGAAGCCCAGAACAAAATAAAAGATGAGCACTTCTGGAAAGTAAGCAAAGTCCCATTTGCATACTGTCTTCTCATCCCTTCCAAAAAATGCTTCTGCTTTTTAGTCATTGGATGTGGAACATAATGGTAGTAAGGGCTACTGTGGAGAGGATGTTATGAAAGTGTGCAAGTGTGAGAAGAAGTTTTTATCTTGTAAATGACTGTGTCGTAACACCTACTCTGAGCTGGGCTTAGGCTGCAGTCTTGCCATCTTCTGTGATACTGGCAGACATTGTCATGCCCTTACCTTTTCCTAAGGCTTTATAAGCCCGACAGGTCTTTGTCTTTTTCTTGGTTACCCTGGGAGGCCAAAGCAGTTTTTTGGAGGGCAAGGGGAACAGGGGAGGCTCTTATAATATGTAATCTTCAGAACAACTCTGATCTGTTAGGTATTATTAAGACCAATTTTTACATTAAGGGAACAGACTCAGAGGTTTTGCAACTTGGCTAAGGTTTTGTTGCTAATAAGTGACACACTGGGATTCGAACCTCAATCTATCAGATACCAAAGTTTATATTTGCTGTATGTTGCAACATTCAGCAGCATCCCTATCTAGGGAGATGAGGAGTTCACTCTTTCTAATCTATTATTGATTAGCTTAAATTATTGGAAGGCAATTTCAGATACTGAACCAAAATCTGCTTTTTATTTTTATATAAAATTGCCCTGTGGAAGTTGTGGCTAGAATGTCCACCTTTTATTTTTCCTGAATCACTTGCAGATACTTGAGTAAAACTCTTGAATATGATAGTTAAGGATGAATTCATAAAAAGGCAAACCTGCAGAAGAATCATAGCATTTGGATTGGTCAAAATGAGAGAAACACATAGGCAATCAAAAGTGATAATAGAAAGATTTGTTGAATGCTTATTATGTGTCCAGTATTGTGCTACTCACTTTCTACACATTATTTCAAGTAATTCTGATGATGATTGTGCAGTAGGTGGATGACGTTCTCATTTTGTAGATATAAAAACAGACTCAAGAGATGTGAGTTAATCCAGTTTACCCAGGTACTAAGTGATGGAGATTTGAAACCAGACTTAGGTGATCCTAAAGAATATGTTTTCTGCACTAGTCTAAGCTTGTGTTTTGGCTACATAAATTAAGTTACAAAAGCAGTGCAATCTGTTTATCAGTTTGAATGTAGTACAGGACAAGTCTGAAAAAGACCTTATTGTTTTTCAGTTACCATCTTAAACATGTTCTGCAGAATTACTCTATTTTTGTCCTCTATTAACATTTTAAGAAGATTCCAATTCTTTTTGGAACTTTTTAGTTGTAATGAAGCCCAGCCCATGTAAGTCTAAAATTCCAATCTCCTTTCTTTTCCTCTCCCTCTCAGACCCATCAAATATAGCCAGTGACTTGTAGCAAAGAGCATGGCCTTCTTATTTACTCTATTTCTCCCATCTGTTTTTCACAGGCCTTTGAGGTAAGGAGCAGGGAAATGGTGAAAGTCAAGTGACTCTTAACTTATGCTGTTGTCATCCTCTCTGGACAATTGCTACGTTTCTAGGTAACTCTGATCAGCTACTGATGCTATCTGTAAGGCTGGCATCTATCATTGGGCTAAATTTTGGGAAATGAAGGAGACAAGGAGGCAAAGTTAAGGTTTGGGTGCCAGGGAAGATGATATTGATGTACATGAACATTCTGGAAGAAAGTGAGCTGGTTCAGGATAAGCATAATCCAACTGAGCATCATAGAAGCTCCTACATGGTGACTAAAATGGAAATACTGTTAGCTTTTGCTTTATGGAACTGATGCGCTCCAGCTGTTCATCCTAAAATGAATCCAATTTTCCTTGTTAAATGGTTTTATGAAATCAAGTATATATCCCCACAAGGAAAAAAGAAAATCCTCAATAGACTCAATTAAAAACTTTTGGTGAAGATGTAGTTGAAATGGTGGCCAGTTTCATAGGCCCTATGGGATTTGTTGTCCCACTTAGTGGTTCACTTTCCTCTGCTGTGATTTTTTAACTCTTTGGTCTCCCCTAGGCTGTCGGGCCCACTCCTACTCCCTTTGGGATACAATGTTAGTGCAATGTCTATTATTGGAGAAATGACTGCATAGTTGCTAATACACTGGAAATTTTCTGGCTGGCTATAGAAGATTTCACATTTGCATTTAGGTTTTACACATTTACTCCATTGCCATATCTCACCTTTGGAACATTTCTAAAAATAAGACAACCTACAGAGCATCCATGAGGGATAACAGTGACCTGTATCTCTTCATCTTTAAATGAATAAAAGTCCTCCAAAAAACTATCTATAGATATGGCATGTTATATTTCATCAGACTCTTAGTTGTTCTAGAGATTTGACATTATTTGTGTCTATATAATTCCTATTGGCCTGTTTATTATCAAAGATCTCTCTTTTGAAGTAGTTATTTAAACATCTAGTAGGGCAAATTGTGAGTTACATCCCTAACTCTGCCCCTTGAGCAGTCTGATTCTGGACACCATGGGAATATGCTGAGGTTTGGGAGAGGATCATGCATGGAAGACACTAAGAGATCGAATAACCTAGGAACATTTTGGGAAAGAGAAGAGGCATAAGGAGGTAGCGAAGGGCTCCTGACAAAGATGAAATTGCTTTAGAAATATTTCTGCACTGGTTTCTATGTGGGAAACCTATAATACCAATCTTGTTGAAAAGACTGGGTAGAATCACCTCCTGAACTCTCAATTTATAGTACCAACACTTTCTCTAACTTTGTTACAGCTGAAGGAAGGAGTCATGTTGATACAAAACACTATTACAGCTCTTCTTGAAAAGAAGAAAAGGATTTTCACAAATGCTTTCCTTCTCATTTATTGTCACTACCATTTTTACCCCCAGACTACTTTCATTCTCAGCCTACGTAGGAAATCAGAAGATAATTTAAAATTAAATGAAGATGGCTCAGAGCTTAAAGCACTTAAAAAAGAGAAGAAAGAAAAGCATCACATCTTGACTGTGCTGGGAGTGATGGTGGAAAGCTTGCCAAGGAGGCCCAGAAGAGTGATTGGAAAGTGAGCTTTGGGCATTTTGTGAAATCATAGAGCTCCTGAAGATATTATCCTTTCTTATGCCATCGAGTAATGTTTGAGTTCATGGAACCTATGTTAATGAGTTGAAAACAATGCAAAGAAGATACAGATAGAATTAGTGAGTTAGGAAAATCAGGCCAAATCCTTGATTTACCAGTTACTATCTTCTAATACAATCCCACTAAGCATTTATTTCTGTACCTATAACAATATCTTCATAGAATATCTATGAGAAATCAGTCAAATTATATACATGCGCATTTATATACACACATATACATATATGTTATATATAGCATATATATGTTATATACATATGCTTATGTACATAAAACACTCACACCATACACATACAATTATTAGTCAGCTCAAAGGTTGACATATAAAAAATGCCTTATAAGTAATAATAGTTTTAACTATTTTTATTATAGGTTATAAAGCTATTTATTCAGTAGGTTTAGCTTTAGATCAACTTGTTCATCATGTGTAATGACGTGCAGATCACTAAAATGGGCCATTCCACTTATCATCATCCATTTATTTTCAAAGTTCTCTGACTATTAGAAATAAAAAGTGCACAGGCATCAGAGTCTGACACATCAGAATTTAAATTCGTGCTTTGCCATCTATGAACCATAGAACCTGTGGTAAGTACCTCTCTGAATCCCAAAGTCCACATCTGGATAATGGTATTTTTTTTTATTTCTTAGAGTAGCTGGGAAACTTAATGAGGTGAAAAGTATGTAACAGTGACAAGCATATTGCTTGGCATTATAATGTATAATAACTAGGGGTTGGCAAACATGTTCTGTCAAGGACTAGATATTAAATATTTTAAGCTTTGCAGACCTAACTGGCCAGGTTGGCTATCATAGCATGAAAGCAGATAGAGATGATATGTAAACACATGAGCATGGCTATATTCTAATAAAATTTTAGTTTTTAAAAAGTGGGCCAATTTTGGACCATGTTCCATAGTTTCAATATCCCAGCACTTAATCAATATTAGTTTCTTCCCCACTTCCATAATTTGTCTTGTCTGAGATTTAGGATTTTTTTTATATGTATAATGGAGAAAATAGTATCTGTCAAAGTTTATTTACTGAGCATCTATTGTGTGTCAAGAACTGAGTCAAATGCAATGAACAACAAAGTTAATAAGATTTATTTCTACGCTTGATGGGCTTAAAGGATAACAGAAGGTGGTTACTTAAGATTGGTCATTTTAGCCATAGAATGGCTTAATAATACTTATTTTGTGAAGTTATTATGAGAATGAAATGAATAAAATAAAATCTATTTTAGTGTAGAAGTGGTTCCAGCCATAATAGGGATATGATTGTTGGACCTTACATTTTGCTGTGAAGAATTGTATAACTGGATAACATGTATGAAAAAACTATTTTCAGATTTTAGACAATAGATAGCACAGGACTGTAATGCTTGAGATAAGGAAACACCACATTTAATTCTTACTTTTTGCCTAGGACCATTATTCATAACAAAAACCAACTCAAAATGGACTAAGGACTTAAACATAAGGCTGGAAATGGTAAAACTCCTCGAAGAAAACATAGGGAAAGCGTGTCTTGACATTGGTCTGGGCAACAGATTTTTTTGCATATGATGACAAAAGCACAGGTAACAAAATAGATAAATGAGATTGCATCAAGCTAAATGGTTTCTACACAGGAAAGGAAACAGTCAACAGAGTGAAAAGGCAACCTAAAGAATGAGAGAAAATATTAATATTTGCAAACCATAAATCAGATAAGGAGTTAACATACAAAACATATAAGAAACTCAGCAAACAAACAAACAAACGAACAAAAAACAAAAAAACAAATAACCTGATTTAAAAGTGGGCAAAGGACCTGAAAAGCCACTTCTCCAAAGAAGACATATTTATGGCCACCAACTATAATAAAAGGTGCTCAACATCACTAATTGTGTTAGTCTGTTTTCACACTGCTGATAAAGACATACCAGCGACTGGGAAGAAAAAGAGGTTTAATGGGCCTCACAGTTCCACATGACTGGGGAAGCCTCAGAATCATGGTGGGAGGTGAAAAGCACTTCTTACAGGGTGACAGCAAGAGAAAATGAGGGAGAAGCAAAAGCGGAAACCCTGATAAACCCATCAGATCTCTTGAGACTTATTCACTGTCATGAGAATAGCATGGGAAAGAATGACCCCCATGATTCAATTGTCTCTCACTGGGTCCTTCCCACATCGTGGGGGGGATTCTGGGAGATACAATTTAAGTTGAGATTTGGGTGGGGACACAGCCAAATGGTATCATTCTGTGCCTGGGCCCTCCAAATCTTATGTCCTCACATTTCAAAAGTATTTATGCCTTCCCAAGAGTTCCCCAAAGTCTTAACTTATTTCAGCAATAACCCCAAAGTCCACAGTCCAAAGTCTCATCTGAGACAAGTCAAGTCCCTTCTGCCCATGAGCCTGTAAAATCAAAAGCAAGGTAGTTACTTCCTAGATACAATGGGGGTACAGGTATTGGGTAAATATAGCCTTTCCAAATGGGAGAAATTGTCCAAAACAAAGGGGTTATAGGGCCCATTCAAGTCCAAAATCCAGCGGGGCAGTCAAATTTTAAAGCTCCAAAATGATCTCCTTTGACTCCAGGTCTCACATCCAGGTCACTTTGATGCAAGAGTTAGGTTTCCGTGGTCTTGGGCAACTCTGCCTCTGTGGCTTTTCAGGGTACAGCCTCCCTCCTGCCTGCTTTCATGGCTGGTGTTGAGTGTCTGCAGCTTTTCCAGGCATATGGGGCAAGCTGTCATTGGATCTACCATCCTGGAGTCTGGAGGATGGTGGCCTTCTTCTCACAGTTCCACTAGGCAGTGCCCCAGTAGAGACTCTGTGTGGGAGCTCTGACCCCACATTTCCCTTCTGCACTGCCCTAGCAGAGGTTCTACATGGAGGCCCTGCCTCTGCAACAAACTTCTGCCTGGGCATCCAGGTATTTCCATACATCTTCTGAAATCTAGGCAGAGATTCCTAAACCTCACTTCTTGACTTCTGTGCACCTGCAGGCTCAACACCACGTGGAAGCTGCCAAGACTTGGGGCTTCCACTCTCTGACTTCAGTACCCAAGTCATCTCTGAAGCCACAGCCCAGGCTATATATTGCCCGCTTTTGGCCACAGCTGGAGCAGCTGGGACTCAGGGCATCAAGTAGCTAAGCTGCACACAGCATGGGGACCCTGGACCTGGCCCACAAAACCACTTTTTCCTCCTGGGTCTCCAGGTCTGTGATGAAAGGGGCTGCCTTGAACACCTCTAACATGTCCATGGTCTTGGGGATTAACATTAAGCTTCTTGCTACTTATGCGAATTTCTGCGACTGGCTTGAATTTCTTCCCAGAAAATGGATTTTCTTTTCTATCACATAGTCAGGCTGCAAATTTTCCAAACTTTAATGCTCTGCTTCCCTTATAAAACTGAATGCCTTTAACAGCACCTATGTCACCTCTTGAATGCTTTGCTGCTTAGAAATTTCTTCTGCCAGATACCCCAAATCATCTCTCTCAAGTTCAAAGTTCCACAAATCTCTAGGGCAGGGGCAAAAAGCCACCAGTCTCTTTACTAAAACATAACAAGAGTCACTATGCTCCAGTTCCCAACAAGTTCTTTATCTCCATCTGAGACCACCTCAGCCTGGACTTTATTGTCCATGTCGGTATCGGCATTTTGGGCAAAGCCATTCAACAAGTTATCTCTAGGATGTTTCAAACTTTCCCACATTTTTCTGTCTTCTTCTGAGCCCTTCAAACTATTCCAACCTCTGCCTGTTACCCAGTTCCAAAGTTGCTTCCACATTTTCAGGTATCTTTTCAGCAACGCCCCACTCTCAGTAACAATTTACTGTATTAATTTGTTTTCACACTGCTGATAAAGACATACCAGAGAGTGGGAAGGAAAAAAGGCTTAATTGGACTTACAGTTCCACATGGCTGGGGAGGCCTCAGAATCATGGTGGGAGGTGAAATGAGGAAGAAGCAAAAGTAGAAACCCCTGATAAACCCATCAGATCTCGTGAGACATATTCACTATCACGAGAATAGCATAGGAAAGACCGGCTCCCATGATTCAATTACCTCCCCCTGGGTCCCTCCCACATGTTGGAATTCTGAGAAATACAATTTAAGTTGAGATTTGGGTGGGAATACAGCCAAACCACATCACTAATCAACAGGGAAATGTAAAACAAAACTACAATAAGGCATCGCCTCACACCTGTTAGGATGTTATTATCAAAAGATAAAAGATAAGTCTTGGTGAGGATATAGAGAAAAGGAAATTCTTAAATACTGTTGGTGGAAATAGAAATTTGTACAACCACTATGGAAAACAGTATGGAGGTTCCTAAAAGTAATAAAAATAAAAACTACCACACGATCCAGCAATTTCACTTCTGGGTATGTATCCAAAGGAAATAACTATCTCAAAGAGATATCTGCACTCCTGTGTTCATTGTAGCATGCAGCATTATTCATTATACCCAAGATATGGAAAAACCTGTGTCCATTATGAATGCACGGATAAAAATAAGATGTATATACATATATGTGAGATATACATATTAGGAAAAAAAGAAACCCTGTTACTTGCAACATCAATGAACACGGAAGACATTATGCTAAGTAAGATCAATCAGACACAGAAAGAAAAAAGCTAATGATAGCACTTGTATGTGGAATCAAAATGGTCAAACTCCTAGAAGCAGAGAGTGGAATGGTGGTTTCCAGAAGCTACAGGGAGGGGGAAATGGGGAGATATGGGCTAAAAGGTATAAAGTTTTGGTTATGCAAGATGAATGAGTTTTGGATATCTAATCTAAAGCATCGTGTCTATAGTTAACATTATTTATTGTATTGCATATTTGAAATTTGCTAAGAAGGTAGATCTTACGTGTTCTCACCACACACATGTGCACAAAGAAAAAATGATAATTATGTGTGGTGATAGATATATTAATTATCTTGTTTTTAGTAATCATTTCACAATGTTCATGTGTATCAACACATCAAATTGTACACCTTAAATATAAACAGTTTTATTTATATTATACCTTAATAAATCTGAAAAACAAAAGACTGTATATATGATGGGGCCATTAAAAAGTGTTGTATATTTAAAATTATCGAAATATCTCAGTATGTATTCTCTGTCCATAAAATAACTGGATTAGAAATTAATGTCACAATATCTGCACAATTCTCTTGAACTCCTGGCCTCAAGCCATCCTCCTGCCTGAGCCTCCAGAGTAGCTGGGGCTTCAGGCACATGCCAGTATGCCTGGCTCAATTCTCAAATATTTTGGAATTAAGCCAGACAATTTTAAGTAATCTATGTATCAAATAAAAAAAAGACAAGGATTATCACAAAATACATTACTAAATGATAATAAAAACAAAGTATCAAAGTTTGTGAGATACAGATGCAACATTGTTCAGATGGAAATTTAAAATATTAAATTATTATATTACAAAAAGAAGAATCATATTAAATTAACCATCTAGGTTTGCACTTTAGGAAGATAGAAAAAGAAAAGCAATCCAGGTATGGTTGGGGGCACCTGTAATCCCAGTTTCTCGGGAGGCAGATCACTTGAGCCCAGGAGTTTGAGTTCAGCCTGGGGAACATAGCGAGGCTCCATCTTAATAAAACAAAACACTGGAAAAGAAGAAGAATAAAACAGTAAATTATACCCAAAGTAAATGGAAGGAAATAATAAATAATGAAAATCAATGAAACAGAAAATGAGCAAACATTAAACAAAATCAATGAACCAAAAAATCAATTATCTGAGAAGATCAATAAAATTGAGAAGTGACTTTTCATAACTGGGATTTTGAAAGATAATTGAGACTTAACAAATATGATTGGATCATGTATTTCCTTTATATTCCAAGAAAGTTACATATCTAATACTACTACTTTAGATCTATAGGATTTTTTTTTTTTTTTCATTTTACATGGGAGATACTTTAGGGCATTCAGGCTTAATTCTTTCATGGAACCTCTGTTGAGAAGAGTTGCCCTAGCTATATAGATAACCATTTAAAAAGAAAATAAAAATACAAATTACCAATATAAGAAATGTTGGAATCACTCTGTAGTGCTATAGGCATGAAAAATTAATAAGAAAATACTATGAGTAACTTTATGTGCCCAAATTTAAAAACTTAATTTATAACTTAAATAAATTTAATTTGTAATTTAAAATATATCCATAATTGGCTGGGCGCGGTGGCTTACGCCTGTAATTCCAGCACTTTGGGAGGCCAAGGCAGGCGGATCACAAGTTCAAGAGATCAAGACCACCCTGGCCATGGCCAACATGGTGAAACCCTGTCTCTACTAAAAATACAAAAATTAGCTGGGTGTGGTGGCACGTGCCTGTAGTTCCAGCTACTCAGGAGGCTGAGGCAGGAGAATCGCTTGAACCTGGGAGGCGGAGGTTGCAGTGAGCTGAGATGGTGCCACTGCACTCCAGCCTGGCGACAGAGAGAGACTCCATCTCAAATATATATACCCTCATAATTTCAGAGCTAGGTTATTTATCTGGAAAATGTTATTTTACATTAAGAAAGAAATATTTCTAGTTTTACATAAACTTGTTCAGAAAAAGGAGTTAGAAATGCTGCTAAACTTTATAAAGCTAACGTAACCTTGATGTCATACCCTAATATCATTCATAAACATAGATGCAGAAATCTTGACAAAATATTAGGAATTGAATTTAGAAATATATAATTGGATAGTACATCATGACAAAGTGGGATTTATTTTACAAATGAATGCAATATTATTTCATTGTTTGAAAATCAAAGTAGTATACCACAGAAAAAGATAAAATTCAATAGTCATTTGTAAAAAAAACTCTCAGCAAAGTAGAAATAGTAGGGAGCTTCCTTAATCTGATAAAATGTACAGCTGAAATATTTAATGTTGAAGTACTGATTGTTTTCCCTATGATATTGAGAACATGGCAAGGAAGCCTGCTCCTACTGTTTCTATTCAATACTGTGCTGAAGGTCATGGCTAGCATAAGGCAAATCAACCACACAGTCAGAAAAATGGAAATATGAATGTGTACGTAGAAATTCTATGGGATCTACACAAAATAACCCTAGAACCAACACATTAAATTAGCAAGACCACCGAATACAGCGTCCATACACAAATATCAATTGCATTACTATGTAACAGAAGCACATAATTTGCTAATCATATTGAAAAAAACAGTAAAAACATTAAATAATTAGAAATAAAATAAGATGTGCGAAAACTCACAGAAAATTTAAAAATCTTGCTGGATAAAATTAAAGATCTTCATAACTGAAGAAATATACAACATTCAAGATTAATTATGTTAAAATGTCAGTTTTCCCCAAATGTGTCTCCAGATTTTCAATGTAATCTCAAAATTCCAAGAGGCTGTTTCTCCTTGACAATCAGATTCTGAAATTATTTGTTAATGCAGAGGACCAGGAATAGTCAAAATAATCTTGAAGAGAAAAGACAAGACAGAGAATATACATTACCTGGTTTCAAAATATATTGTGAAGTTACACTAATCAAGATTGTTTGATATTGACCTAATGCTAGATCTATTATGATCAATGGAACAGAATAGAGTGCCCAGAAATAGATCAATACTTATATATAGGGATATAGTTTGACTCTGTGTCTCCACCCAAATCTCATGTTTAATTCTAATCCCCAATGTTTGGGGAGGGACCCGGTGGGAGGTCATTGGATCATGCGACTGGATTTCCCCTTTGCTGTTCTTGTGATAGTGAGTTCTCATGAGATCTGGTTGTTTGAAAGTGTGTAGCACTTCCCCTTTGCGCTCTCTCTCCTGCTGACCAGTGATGATGTGCTTGCTTCTCCTTTGCCTTCCGCCATGATTGTAAGTTTCCTAAGGCCTCCCCAGCCATGCCTCCTGTACAGCCTATGGAAATTGAGTCAATTAAACTTCTTTTCTTTATAAATGACCCAGTCTCAGGTAGTTCCTTACAGCAATGTGAGAATGGACTAATACGTATAGTCAAGTGATATTTTACAAAAAGGCCAATGCTATTCAATGGGAGAAAATAAATTCTTTTTGAGAAATGAAGCTGGAACCCTGGTATTCACAGTGAGAAAAACAAAACAAAACAAATCAAAACAACTGCGTCTATGTATTTATCACTCCTCATTTAAAAATCATTTCAAGATGGGTCATGAATCTGATACAAAAGCTAAAAGTGTTTAGTTTCTAGAATAATCTGGTAAGAGAATATCTTCATAATCCTGAGACTGGTAAAGGGTTCTTGGAGAACAATGACCTTAAAAGAAAAAACTCAATCATTTGTTATTCAAAATTAAAACCTTCAGCTCACTGAAAATGTCTGCTGAGAAAATGGATAGGCAAACATAAGAGAAAATATTCATAATACATACATATATAACAAAGGACTTGTATGCAAAGTATATAAGGAATACCTTCAATTCAATAATAAAACATCTCAATAATAAATAGGCAAATCAGACACTTCAAAAGGAAGATATAGAAATAACCAATAAGCACTTGAAATGTTGCACAATATTATTAGTCATTAGAGAAATACAAATTAATATAAAAATAAGATATCCACTTCTAGAATGGCTTAAATTTATAAAGCCTAACAGCACTAAATGTTGGCCAGGATGTAAAGCAACTAGAATTTTTATATATAGCTGGTGGGAGTACAAAATGGTACAACCAATTTGAAAACTGCTAGTTTCTTATAAGTTACAGCATATGACTGCCTTAAAACCAAATAATTTCATTCTTACATAATTACCCAAGATAAAGGAAAACATATCCCCAAAAAGAGATTTTTATACAAATATTCATAGCAGCTCTATTAATAATAGCCCCAAATGGAAACAATCCAAATGACCATCATTAATAGAATGAATACATTGCATTTTTTTCTCTGGGCAGAGTTTCGGATATCTTCAAAGGGAGCTTTGTCATTGTGAGAGTGAGTACTGAGAATGGTCTTGAGAGGAGATTACTTATCATGTTTCAGTACTCCTTGCTCTTCTTTCTTATGAAGTATTTTTAGTTCAGGGATTTGTGGGTCACTGATGGGATGGGTGCCTGAACATTTATCCTTCTGTTTGGTTGTATTCCAGCTGGGGGAATTTGGACTGAGGTCTGCTATTTTGAGTGCTCAAGGATGATAATGAGAAAGGAGAAGAAAGCCATCACATAGTACCATATGTCAGGACCTTTAAGAAATTGTCATCACATTTATTTATTTTCTATAATATAGTTATTTAGAAAATTTTCTAGTTGGTGAATTATTTTAGGGTAGATTGTCTCACTCATCTTTTTTTCTTTTCTCCCTGAAGTTTATCATGAAATAAAGTTGGTGTTCAGTGAATAGATGCTGAAAAAAGTAAAATTTGCCTCTAGAGATGTCATCACCACTTCCTGTGAGATACAAAGTTTTGTTATTAAAGAGAACAATAACAAAAATAAACAACAGTAACAAAGTGGATTTTAAAAGAAACTTTCCTCTCAAGGAAAAAAAGGAAAAAAGACAGGCTTAGTATAAAAATGGAAAGACCCTTGACTAAAACTGACATTTAAAGACCAGATTGGAGGGATAAGAGAGCAAAAGAGGAAAATCAGATACTCAAGCTTTCTGAACTCAGAAAGGAAAAAAGCAGAGGAGACAGATCAAAGAATCAAAACTCCATTAAGGGGAACAAATGGAAAGTAAAGGGATGAGGGTGTCCCTGCAAGATACAGAAGCATTTTGATTTAGCTGTAGAAACAGAGGAAGGTCACACAAAAACAGAGGGGAGGCTACATGAAAACTACCCACTGTTACTCAGGAGAGAAGCTAGGATTGACATTCAGTTTTTTCTCATTCTCCACTCAGAGAACTGCTCTCTAGATTATTCACCTCTTGATATTTACCCATAAACTTGAGAACCAGATTAGAAAAATGCCTGCTCATGAAGGATTCATGCTATGACAACTCAGCCACCTTGCGTTTTCTAGCTACTGTCATGTCCCTTTGTACTCCTTAAACCTGACCTTGAACAGAAGAAGTACTCTTCTGTTCTGTGTGTTTCATTCAAAAGACAGCATAAATTCTGGTATCCTCTACTTCTAACTAAAGGGATTAGTTGGAGCTGTGTTCTTTGAGTGTACAAGAATGAATATGGGTAAAGAAAGTAAAATAATTAATGATAAAGGAACAGAGGGTATGGTTATCTTCTTCAAATATTATTTGGCAGTAATATCAAAGTCCTCAAAGTCAATACTGTGGCCTGAGAAGCAGTTTTCTTATATTCCAGGGTTGCCTTCTACAAAATCAAAGTAGATTAGTATTTATTTTTAAATATAAGTATTAAAAAATAATATTTGAGAATGAAGGACAGTCCATTGACAGAAATGCTTTCAGTATGAAGTTGTCATGGGTTGTGTATGAAACATTCAAATACCTCAGCAAAAGCAAAAGTCAGCTGTCTCTGGAAAAGTCATTGAGAGTTTGTCTTCTTAGTAAATAAAATTTTGTGTAAAGGAGATATGGGAAAAAATAGAAGCAGTGGTTTTATGCTTTGGGAGTTTAGATGGTTATTCGTTACCTATCTGCTGCTGCAACAAATTACCATAAATATAATAGTTTAAGACACCACAAATTTATTCTCATACAGTTCTAAAGGTCAGAAGTCCAACATGGGTCTCACGGGGCTAAAGCTACGGTGTCAGCTGGGCTGTATTCCTTTCCACAAGCATTAGGGGAGAACCCATTCTTTTGCCTTTTCTAGCACGTAGAGGCTGCCCACACTCTTTGGCTCATGGTATCCTTCCTCCATCTTCAAAGCTAGCAGTGGTTTATCTAGTCCTTCTTACATCTCATCCCTCTGACTTCCTCTCTGTCTCCTTCTTCTACTTTTGAGGACCCTTGTGATTATAATGGGGCTACCTAGATAATCTACCTATTTTAAGACCAGCTGATTAGCAACCTTAATTCCATCTGAAACCTTAATTCTCCTTACCGTGTAACATAATGTACTCACAAATCAAGGGATTAGTTTGAGGACCTCTTTCAGGGACTGAAACCACAGCTGGCTTTTGGTTTCTGCCTCCAGTGCAGCATGATGAATTATATGATGGTAGTCCCTGCTAAACTTGGGCAGTCCCAGCTACATTTGCTTAAAAAATATAGGCACTCCAACCCATATGCACAATTGTTCCTGGCACATGATGGAAAACATTGGAGTCTAACAAAAATATATAAAATGTTTGTGAGTTGCCTTTTAGTGTTTTACACATCAAAATTAAATTATGAAAACTTGATTTTCCCAACAAAAGACTTCTAATAAATTATTTTATAATTATCTGCATCATTAGTTCAAGTCAGGGCCGATGTTTTAGTTCATTTTGTGTTGCTGTAACAGAATACCTGAGGCTGGGTTATTTATAAAGAAATGAGGTTTATTTAGCTCGTGGTTCTATAGGCTAGGAAGTTCAAGAAGTGTGGTGCTGGTATCTGCTTAGTTTCCAGTGAGGGCCTCATGCTGTTTCCACTCATGGCTGAACGCGGAAGGAAAGCAGGAATATGCAAAATGATCACATGGAAATGGAGGAAGCAAGAGAGAGAAACCCAGGAATTCAGACTCTTTTTAACAACCCACTCCGGTAAGAACTAATTTATTCACTCACAGGAGGGCATTAACCTATTCATGAGTGTTCCGCTCCCAGGGGACCCAAACACCCTGCTAGGTCCCACCTCCCAAAACCTCCACATAGGGGATCAAATTTCAGCATGCCTTTTTGGCAGGGATAAACCATATCCAAACCATAGCAGCCAGGTCAGCTTTTGTTAAATACTCCCTGTCACACTTCAATGACATTTCAGTTGTCACTGAATGTCACACACTTTGCTGCATTTTAACCGCATTCTTTATTTCTGTAGGTAGATGAATGGAACAGAGTTTTAAAAAACATGATGTCTCGGCTGGGTGCGGTGACTCACGCCTGTAATCCCAGCACTTTGGGAGGTCGAGGCGGGTGGATCACGAGGTCAGGAGATCGAGACCATCCTGGCTAACATGGTGAAACCCCGTCTCTACTAAAAATACAAAAAATTAGCCAGGTGGGATGGCGGGCGCCTGTAGTCCCAGCTACTCGGGAGGCTGAGGCAGGAGAATGGCGTGAACCCGGGAGGCGGAGCTTGCAGTGAGCCAAAATGGCGCCACTGCACTCCAGCCTGTGCGACAGAGCGATACTTTGTCTCAGAAAAAGAAAAAAAATGCAGTTTTTTTCTTGATCCAGTTCTGAGGCCCTAGCTAGATGTGGATCAATTTCCCGTATTCAGTTGCTGATTAAGTCTACACTCCAATCACTTCTCTTATCAGGCTTTTTCACTCTGGGACCACTATTACCCAGGGGTAGACAACTAGCCCTCATGCCTTGGAGTCCACAGAATTATTCAAATTAGCTAATCTGCAGCGAGTCCAGGACACCTAGCTCTCCCAATCCCATTTGCCATACACAGGCTGCTTCCTCCAGCTCCAGCTTGCTGCTATCCTCTTCCTGGATGCAACCCTCTGTGTGACCCTGGCTGGCAGCCCTTTTTCACTTGGAGCTGGAGTTCTGCCTTTTATCTGTCTGAGTATTTTATCTTTTCCACCACCAAAAGATCTTTATATCTGTTAAACAGTGAGTCCTTTCAAATATCCACCTATTCTTCCATGCCGCAAATATTTATTGTGTATTTTCTGTGCCAGGCCACAGAGATGAGTATTGTGGTCCCTGTATCTGAAAGCTATTCAAGATGCAGATTTCTTTCCTACCTGGGCTCTAGCTGTTTCCTCTCTCACTCCAGTTTTGTATCATATGCTGCTGAAATGAATAGCTCTGCATTACTTTTGCACAAGCCAACCTATGTAGCTGGAAGTCTGTGAATATCGATCATAGGAAGGAGACATTCCATTTGAGTTTATATGGATTTAATATGCCACAATACTGATTGGATACATTGTACTTTTAAAAACAGTGTTGACCCTTAATGATACCAACTAGTTACCAACAGTTTTCTTGGAGATGGCTTTGATACGTAAGCTACTAAGGCAAAGAAAAAAACATCTAACCTATTGTAGTTAACATTGTGGACTAGCTGTGTAATAAAAGAAATTCAAGCCACGTTTTAACAAATGCTGCCATCTGTAAAAAGAATATTTTTCTATCAGAGGCAGCAGGTATAGCATTCGTTTGAATGACCAGGTTCTTCTCTTGCTTTTATAGGCAGCCACAACCCATCTTAGGATGGGGAGAGACACGTTGCAAGCTCATTTGAAACACATCTCTGGCAGACAGGGAACTGTATGATTTGCACTAGAAGTTCTCTGTTGTTAGAAGGGGATAAAACCGCTTTGACTTCAGGAGTACTGGAGGTGTTAGGAGCTGCCTGGCATTTTGACTGTGTTTTTGGAGACGAATATGTATGTGTGACTGCCTAGGGAAAAACCACACACAACAGAACCTGAAACGAATAACATTGCGCGATATATTGCCCCTTACCATCAGTCAGATCATATGCAATGTAAACAAAGTGAAGTAATTTGCTACTTTCCTGGGTTCCATTATGTATATGTGTTTATTTAATCAGAACTAAACGATATTACATGAAGTTCCCCTTGCCCTCCTGAGGAATCCAGATTCAACACTTTCAGCACTGTTCAGTGCTGGAGAGCGAAGAAAGTGTAACCATAGTGATGGAATGGAAATGATTTTCTTTGTTCAGAGGCTTCAATATCCAACAGACATTACAGTTTTCAAGGTCAAAAATATATTAGGATGAGATAAAAATTAAAGAAAAATGTGCTGGCTTAGCTACAAAAGCTAATTTAGTTTATGCATTATAAATTATGTTAAAATGACTAAAATGAGATTTCTCAGCAAGAACTAAATGTGTGGTTTCACAAAACTAATTTCCAAAGATGAACATGATTACAGAATTTAGCTTTAAAAGCCTTTCAGGCCATCAGAGAAAACAGCAAAGCTATCAATTATCAGACTTTAGTGGTGCCTCTGTCAGAAATATAATGGTATTTTTAGCATTCTGCTCAGCGTTTACTAAATTAAGAATGTCTACAAACAAATCAATTAATTGGGACATTATTTAATTAAGTAAAACATGTGATCTGCCAAAGAACCTTAAGCAGACGATTATAACAAACATCCCAGTAGCCTTCCTTTTCTATTGAGGGAAATAGCATACCATGCAATAAAACGAAGATGGAAGCTATGGAAAATGAAATGTTGATCAAACAAACACAACCTCATGCTTTTCTGATTCATGCTACATATTTATGTAATTTTAAAAAGTGCTTGTTTTGAAAATCTGTGATTTCCTGGAAGAAGGTCAATGTTTCCTGTCAATCATTTCATCCTGTTAGGTGGGTATGTGGCATTTGTTTTATTATAACAATGCATATATAAACATAAACAATCTGTATTCTCATGTGTGGTACATTTAAGCCTCTGGACAGTAGGAAGTTACTGGGTTCTTGATATATATATTTTTCATATTACTGGAAGGCTAAACAGTTCAGGTTTAGTGAAGATTTATTTTGGACCCATCATAAGCCAGGCACTTTCAAACAAACCATTTCATTCAACTTTTTTTTTTTTTTTTTTTTTTTTTTTTGAGACGGAGTCTCATTCTGTCGCCCAGGCTGGAGTGCAGTGGCCAGATCTCAGCTCACTGCAAGCTCCGCCTCCCGGGTTTACGCCATTCTCCTGCCTCAGCCTCCCGAGTAGCTGGGATTACAGGCGCCTGCCAACTCACCCGGCTAGTTTTTTGTATTTTTTAGTAGAGACGGGGTTTCACCGGGTTAGCCAGGATGGTCTCGATCTCCCGACCTCGTGATCCGCCCGTCTCGGCCTCCCAAAGTGCTGGGATTACAGGCTTGAGCCACCACGCCCGGCCTCATTCAACTTTTAACAGTCCTGTGAGATAAGTATCATGGCCCCAGTTTTGTAAATAGGGGACTGAGATTCAAGGAAGCTTAGCACGCTCCCTGTATTCACATATCTGGTAAATTGCAGAGCTAGGATTTAAATGCACGACTATGACATATCCAGAACACTTTCCATTATTACATAAAAGCATCATTTTCTCCAGGAAAGCCACTATGGACTAGCCTGCATGTAAGTGGGGCTTCACAGATGAAACAGCTATCCTGTTGGCCAACAGAATTGTTGGAAATACATTGTCTCAAAAGAGGGTTAGCAATAATTTGGTTACAGGGGAGCAGAGACTCTAATCATACTTTGGACAAGTCAGTGTATCTAATTGCCTATTCTTTTTAGGCATCATGGGAAAGTGAAGATGGCCTTTGCACCTACAAACAACTCACAATAGAGTTCCAGCCTTATTTGAAATAATTGCAAGTAATGGATCAAGAGTAAGTTAAGTGAAATGTAATGGAGAGCAAGTACAGGGGTGCTGGAAGTCAGTATATTCAATAGCAATGTTGTGACCTGTTAGAAACTTTAAAATTTAATTTTTCCATTTTGTTAATGAAGATTATCTTTCCACATATATCAGAAGGGTGAACTTGTATACTGGGGAACAACTCATTAGCTATGTGAAACATCCTTAAAATCATTTTCAGAAATCATTTGATCTGAGCAATTATTATTGGTCCTACCCAGGTGACTCTCATCATTCAGGCCAAGTAAATCTTCTAGTCCTCTTTTTAATTTGTTTCCTTTTCTCCTCTCAGATGCAGGTGCATCCCTGATACGAGTATGCATTTGGGCTTTCTTATCCCACTGGGCTTATTTTTCTGAAAATTTCTCAAATAAGACATGGTATAAGTCTGCAAGTCATTGACAGCTGATTATCTGAGAATGGTATAAACATCACAAAAACACAAAGTCCCTTCACAGTCTTGTCTCACTAAACATTAATTTTTTAAGTCAAAGTTTTGTTGCTTGTTATTCTCCACATTTTTATTACTAAGTGATAGGTTAAACTTTTAATGAATGCCATGTGGGAAAACTGTAATGTTTCTACTCAATTCTAAAAATAAAAGAACTTATACTCTGTTCGTCATCAAACTGGAGAGAAACGTCTTATTGCTCAACCCGTACCTGATGACTGATGTGTGATGCGGGATGTTCTGACTGGAACTATAGGGAAGGACACAGATGGACTCTACGTTTTGCCTGGGGTTGACAGCATGAGAGCAAAATGCTTTACTATAATTAGAGTAATTTTGTATGCAATGGGGAAAAACAATCCCTTAAATATCAGTGTGGAATTCAACAGCAAAATATGTCTAGACATGTGAAACCTTCCACACTGAAAGAAGTTATTGAAAAATGATTCATTTTTACATCCTCCACCTGCTGCCTGATTCTTTGTGATATTGATTTGTGAGAGAAAGGACTTTTTCCAAATGATAGTACTGAGATGTGTTGCTAATATGATATATAGTTTTTAACACTCAGCCTTTATTGAGCATCAACCGTGTGCTAGATGCTGTTTAGAAAAATTAGAGTAACTGTATTTATCTTAATAATTCAAATTTCATAAAGATTTTCTTTTGTCATTCATATTCATCAGTATAGGATCAAGGAAATATGGGTGACATTTGATCTTTTTTTAGAGCAGGAAACTATGACTTTGGAAATATGCTTTTTAAAGTAAGGATATATATTATAATACAATTTAATTTTTAAAATCTCACTGATATGTGTACTTTAGAGATGGTGATTTAGACGTTTTTCTGTATTAGTTGCTGTTTTACCTGTAATTATAACAGACTACCTTAAAATACCTTAGACAAATAGAAGTTTGTTTTTCTCATGCAGCAAGGAGTCTGGATATAGGTAGTTATTCAATGAGGTAAGAAGCAGCATCTCTGCAGTTTTTTTCTTTTTTTACCTTTTCCTGATGGTCACAAGATGATTGTTGCTGCTCTAAGCATCATTTTCATATTCAGGCAGGATGTAGAGGTGCAGGTGGAGTGTTACAGATGTATGTTTCTTCTATCAAAAAGCAGAGTTTTCCATATCCATCAACAAACTTCCACTTACAAATCATTGACCAGAAGTCAGACAGCTGGCCTTCCCTAGCTTCAAGAGAATCTGAAACAGTGAGTATTTAGGTGTTTGAAAATGAGTCTTAGGCTAGCTATTCAACGGTGCCTGACACTTCTTGCAACCAAATGTGTATTTTAATGACTAAGATTGATACTGTGACTGTGTGAAATCACCTATAGGTTGAAGCTTTGTTATAAAAGAAAAGGAAATGAAATGAAATTAAACTTATCTGTGTTTAAATCTCATCTCTTAGTTTCTGTGTTGTAATCCTAAGCAGGTCACTTGCATAAGCTTCAGTTTTCTAATTTCTAAATGAGTATAACAGTTCCTTTTTACATTGTTGCAATAAGGATTAAATAATATCAGGAGGTATCTTGCACTATTAAGTATAGATCTGAATACTAAATAGAATTTCACTAAATTGTTCAGTTATTCACTCCTTCATTCACACACTTAGTTGATCAATATAAACTTTACTTGGGAGAAGAATTAAAAAGTGGTCACCACTGGGAAGGTTTGCATCCGTGACGTCAAATGTGCAATACTTGTTCATGTGAGGATGAATGTGTGTGTGTGTGTATGTGTGTGTGTGTGTGTGTGTGTGTGTGTGTGTGTGTGTGTTGACTCTAGCCTCCAGATGGCAATGTGGAAGGGAACAGGGGGAGGAAATCAATGTTTGTTGACCACCTCCTGAATGCTTCTCTTAATCTTGCATCCTTTTTACCTGATGAAGCAGTCATACCTTTCTTCTATGTTAAGCCAGGCTATTAAGCTAAAACCAGAATGGCTTTGACCCCTCATATTTCTAAACTTCATTTATGTACAATTTTTCCATCTCATTCCCTTTTTTATTTCCTTGAGAACCCATCGTATGTCCCTGGGAGCTGGGCAGAAAGATCATTAAATACTGTTCAGGGTCGCACACAAAATCTCTTCTTCCTTTCAACCTTCAACTAATATTCCACAAATGGGTGCAACCTGTCTTTCCCCTGAGACTGTGTTTCTTTCCCTATCTAGAACTCCTCCATCCACTTCCACCCTGAGACAAAGGATAGCTATTACTCATTACTCCTTTGGAGTCTGAACGTCAGGGATAGTTGTCCACCTCTTCAAATATTGCGTCTTCTCTGAAGTTCATTATGTCATCTTTGCTGCCCTTCTGGTGTGTCCAGGTGTGGCCAATATGACATACTGAAATTTTCTGTAGATATGTTCTTCAGGCCCTTGATCTGGGAATTTTGCCTCATACAGATTATATAATACTGAGTCATATACGTTGTTTTCCAAATAAGAACATAAATATGTCTTCTGATCAAGGAAACTTGAAAAAAAATGTTTCCGTTGTTCTTCCCTCTATCCATCCAATCCTCATGCTTTTCCTCCATCCTTGTCTGTCTCTGCTTCTCACTCTGTTTCTCTTTCTCATATCTGGGTGCTCTGCAGCCTTTACATGATAACTGCATCATTTAGAAGGAGGACACTCTGAGAGATGGGATAGTAATACGTGTGTAACATACTTACGTGTCAGACATTGAGAATTCGGCACTCCTGAAAGATTGTACATGGAATCAAATCAGTCATTAAGTGGTTGCCACAGTTGGCTGGGATCAGGCTCCGTAAATAGATGGAAATAGGCTAAAGGAAGATGATTGAGGATAAGTACTAATTCCAGGCTTTCCTCTAGAGGGAGCTGATGATCAGGCTAGAGGAAACCAACATTGAGACTGGTCAGACTAGTGAGGAAGCTTTAAATGTAGGCAGTATCACAAGACTGGGTGGGGGTGAGCTACTAATCCTGAGCCTGTGAATTAAAAGCCATCAGAAACTCTTAGTATAGTATCAGACAAACTCTACTAATCCTGAGCCTATGAATTAAAAGCCATCAGAAACTCTTAGTATAGTATCAGACAAACAACTACTACCTACCTCATCTTAATAGTATATACTCCACGGTATAGAAAATGCTCTAGCGCTAACATTCTGATTTCAGTCCTGGAGACTAATTCAAATATTTTCTGAAATTTCAACCATCTATTTCTCTATCTGCTTCCTATCAAAATTTAATATTTGCTGAGTTCATATTATGTGTCTAATGTTGTGTCAGATATTAGGGATGCAGAATTTAAATGTCATTGTTTCTAACTTCAAGGAACTTGCATTCTAATGGTGGAAATAAATACAGAAGCAGCTAGTTCCAATCTGGTGCAAAAGTGGTACTAATCTGAAGATTTATATAACACATAATAACACGGAAGAAAGTATATAGGGGATCAGCATGAGGTATTGACATACATCTAGTTTCAAACTACCTATAGCTATCTCAGGAAATTAGGGGACGGGCTGACAAGGCAAGAAAGAGGGGCATCATGAAAACCCTATAGTCAGGGGTTCCTCCATCACCTGCAATCTAAACTCTATGCCTGACATGCAAGCCTCATCAAGCCATCGTTGATTCTCAACTCTGACTGTTGGTTCCCAGAACATGCCATGTTATTTTACACATTCATTCCACTGTGTATGCTGTTTTCCCCCACTTGACATGCTCTCTTCTTTCATTCTGCCCTCTTGTGTCCACCCGGGAAGGTTTAACTTCTTCAAGTATGAGTTTGAGTAATTCCTTTGTGAAAATGTTCCTTTTTCTCTCTGTCATCCTTCCTTTATTCTTTATCACTATCCTTCATCCCATAATTTGTCCACCTCAATAATAAATAGCACCTGCACACTATTCAGTAGTTTTCTTCAAAAGGTATGACCCTTCACCGGCACTCTAGTTCCAGCCCTCCAGTGGCTTACTCTTTGGGTATAATCTGAGCACTTTGCCTTGACCCATAAGAAACACACTGCATGGCCTCTGACCGGTTTCTGTGATTACCTCTTTATACTTTCTTGGTCACTCCTTTGGTCTCACAACACTCTCCTTTCTGTTTCCTCAAACACATCCAAACTTCTTTGCTCTTTAGAATGTGTTCCCCTAGGATTTTAGATTGCTTGTCTCCTCCTTTATCTGTCATTGAGTGTCAGCTCAATGATCACCTATTTAGAGATGTCTTCTCATCCTGTCTAAAGTGGTAACTCCATCCACATTTGCCAACACATCACACTTTCTTATACTCCTCATGATACTTGTATATATCCAAAATGATCTTGTTCATTTATTTGTTTACTACCTGTGTCTAACTCTTGATTAACAAGTAAACTCCATCATATAGGGACTTTGACAGTCTTATTCACTGCTATATTTTGCAGCGTCTATAATCATGCCTAGTAAATAACAGGTGTTTAATAAATATTTCTTGAATTAATAAAACAAATTAATAGGACTTTTGTGGTTGGTTGGTGGTTTGTTTTTTTTTGTTTGTTTGTTTTGTTTTTTGGGACAGAGAGGTCTCACTCTGTCACCCAGGATGGAGTGCAATGGTGTGATCTCGGTTCACTGCAACTTCCGCCTCCTGGCTTCAAGCCATTCTTCTGCGTCAGCCTCCTGAGTAGCTGGGATTTCAGGCCCCCACCACTACACCTGGCTAATTTTTGTATTTTTAGTAGAGATGGGGTTTCACCATGTTGGCCAGGCTGGCCTCCAACTCCTGACGTCATGATCCGCCCACCTTGGCCTCCCAAAGTGCTGGGATTTCAGGCTTGAGCCACTACGTCTGGCCAATAGTTCTGGTTCCCCCGCCACACCCCCCATCCCCTGCGCCACAGTGGAGTGCATGCTTCTTAAGATAAGGGATCATCAGTTTTAATCTATGTATTCTACCATACTTGGTACAGTCCCTGATGACACATAGTAGATGCCCAATGAATATTTATTGAATGAATGACTGGGGATCAACAGCGTTTTTGCTGATAACTCCTGGGCTGGAGCTCAGGTGCTAATACTGCAGTTCTTTTTGGAATGTGAGCTAGTTGCTGAGCTAGGATAGTTTCAGAGTGATTGCTGCTCCAATTGGAGCATGATCACTGACCTGAGACTGAAACCACGTTGCCTCAGTTGACAAATTAGGCTTGCTAGCCCCAAGCACAAGAACAGGCTTTGGAAACTCAAAGGACAGCCACCACACAGCCCTTTTATTTCCCACACTCATAGTTTCTACGGTGATTATGGTATTGACAGAAAACTGTAGAAGTCTCTAAAAGCCAAGCTTTAAATATTTTATATACATTATCTTGAGATAATGTACTTGGAATTTTGAAGTGTATGACCTAAATCGATCATGGCAAAATTTAAATGGGTAGTGGCAAAATGCGTAAATATCTGCCTAAGGTTGTTCACTTATTCCAGTGTTGTATAAAAGCAATTAGTTAATATTAGCATTACCAGTTTGTAGGTGCAGTTCTTCTTTTTAAAAAGTAAATTGATTCTACTGTGTAATACATTTTAACCTTCTAACGAGTTTGGCTGTGACTATATGGAAATTTTAAAATGCAATTGTGTGAGCAAAAAGTTATAATATTTGGCACAAATAGAAGTTTGAAAAAGGAAATATATTATTTACATGTTAAGTCCAGTCAACGTCCAAACCGAGTGTTCATGCCTCTTAGTAATATTAGGAAAAATTCCTGCTTTCATGTATGTATAATTTACTCTGGCCAAAGTTCAGAGGAAAACAAAAATTATCCTGGGGCCCCTTAAAAAACTTCAGCTAAAAAGGTAAACTTTTTGATAAAATTATTAACAGTGAAAATATCTTCTCAAAATAGGTTTTCTCCAAAAGATTCTCTAGGTTTGGATTTGTTTTTTAACGGGAATCATACAATCTATGTGCCAAGTGGTGCTAAAGAGCCCTAATTTAATTGTATTGGCATGAAATGATTGAATTCATTGGTGATGGAAGAAAGAGTGATTTAGCATCAGATTTCCTGATAGAAGAAGCTTCACCGTTTGGTTTTCATTTCTTCAAAGAACGAGAGGGAAGTGGCTGGTAAGGAGATCACATTTTTCTGAAACACAGCCAGGATCCAAAACCCTCACTTGAAAAGAAAGTAGTGAAAATTATTTCAAGTTAATCACACATTGGGATATATAAAGACCCTGGAGATATTTTGAAATACTTTATGAGTCAGAATGAACCAATCTATGTGGATTCTAATTTATCCAAAATATTGTTTTGAGTCATTTGAAGGTAAGAATACCAAATCCTTGCCCTCAAAAAGTTTATAATCTGTTGATGAAGACAGGATATTTCCACATAAAGTGTGGTAACCTGTTCAATGAATGGGTTAGTCCTGAACAGAGAAATTCAGAAAGAATGACTGACATTTCTAGGTCTCATGCTGAGCAAAAATTCAAGAATCAGTCAATACAACTTGCCTTTTCTTGAACTTTTCATACATATTGCCAGTTGGAATAGAAATATTGGAAGTAAGGAACATGTATTTTAACTTTTTGAATAATTTGAAATATCTAATATTTCAATGTAAATATTTTTTAAGTTAATGTAACTGATTTTTTTTCCTATAAGAAAATGGAATACTATGCAGCCACACAAAAAAATGAGAGATTATGTCCTTTGCAGGAACGTGGATGGAGCTGGAGGCCACTATCCTTAGCAGGAACAGAAAACCAAATACCTCATGTTCTCACTTGTAAGTGAGAGCTAAAAGATGAGAACACATGGATACACAAAGAAAAACAACAGACACTGGGGCCTATTGGAGGGTGGCGGGTGAGAGGATGGAGAGGATCAGGAAAAAATAACTAAGGGGTACTAGGCTTAATACCTGGGTGATAAAATAATCTGTACAACAAACCCTCATGACACGAGTATACCTATATAAGAAACCTGCACATATTTCTTAAAATAAAAGTTAAAACTGAACTTAAAATAAAAGTTGAAAAAAGAAAATTTTATATTATGAAAATAATGATGTTAAAAAAATATTCTAAAAAGCCCCCCTGCCTCCAACTACCTATGTGTTCCAATGGCTTCCAGTACTTCTATGATAACACATCAGGAGAGTGTATCTCCCTCATTCGAACATAAGCTTCACGGGGAGTTGTCTTGTTCGAATAGAGTATTTGATGTATAGGTGATACATTAGTGTTTATTGAATTGAGAAAAAAACCGTTTTATCCTCAACTGAGAAGAGCTTGGCTTATACTTTCTGATAGCTCTGAACAGGTTGGCTTCTGGCTGATTTTTTGAGCATGCCAATTTCTTTCCTGCCTCAGGCTTTTACAAACACCTTCTCTTTTCTAGAAAAACTCTCCCTGTTCTCCTTCACTAGCCATGTCTTCCAGCACCACTGTAACCTCAGAGTGGACTTCTCTATCACCCTGTCTGAAGTAGGTCCCCTCTGATGCTAGCTTAGCTTCTTGTTTTTTTCCCATCACAGCATCAAATGTTTTACTATTATTTATATCCCCTGCCCCACTGTATTGTAATCCTCATAATGACAGGTGTATTTCTTATTGTCCGTGCTTGCAACTCTAGTGCCTAGCACAGTGTAAAGTAGAGAGAAGTCAATAACAAACAAAATAAATAATGCTCATGTGTAGGACAGACTTATTAGTAACATTTACTCTCATGCTGGAGTATCTATATAAATATGGTAGTTGGAAATTTGTACATAATATTCTGTGCACAGACTATAACTCTACATCCTATATTTTATACTGATTTAGCAACATGAGACACCCTGGTAGAAAACCACTTGAATGTAGAGTACGGTTTATGAGGGAACAGAGAAGACAGCATGGTTCTTTAGGACAGCAGATCCCATTTGGGAAGGTGAAGTACCTGGGAAGCTCTGGAAAACACAAATGCTGATGACTTCTCACAGCTGAATGTTTTAGTGTTTTTATGGTCATTTGAATTCTTTGCAAATTACCTTTCACTCAACTATTTATTGATATGAGAATGTTAATATCTCTTATATTAGACTAATTCCTCTGAAAATTCTACTTGCCAGATATTATTTTTTCTATATATGCAAGACTGTTGTGTAGTAAAAATTGTGTTCCATTAGACTCTGCAGGTTTATCTATATGAAGGAAACACCAAGGGAGCATCAATACCCAAGAGAATTGGGTGGCTTTATTTCCAATGATCATTTCAGGGATATCATCTTGTTCCACTGGGGACGCTGATACTAATGATGATTGTATAATAAAATGTAGACAATGACATAACCCACATTTCTCAAAATGGCACCAGCTTGGGTCCACCAGGCTTATGATAACGACAACAAACCTTTTGACTCAATGCTCTTTTGCAGTATCTCTGGAACCTCAGCCTAAGCCTCTTTGTGGTGGTCCTCAGGGTATCACTGGGAATTCTCATTTGCTCTTGATTGGCCATGACAACCCCCTGCTTCTACCTCAGAGTGGGAGCCATACTTTCCCCTGCCAACCCAAGCAGCGGCTACTTGTGGTCATTTGTCTTCACATGACCCACCTCAGAGTTTGCAATGTGAGCCCTTTCTTCTCCAGAATCCCGTGTGCCTGTGTGCCATCATGGGAACTGCCCCACCAACTCTGACATGTTAGAGAAATGCAGCCCTGAATTGTGCTCCCAGGTTCTTAAGATGAATCCAGTCATTTTAGCTTTCCAATTTCATCCTTAGAGTCCTGGCACAGATTTCCTTCGAAGCTGCTCTAAAATAGATCTTTGCTATTTGAAATATACTTCATGAACCATTAGTATACATATTGTCTGATTATTAGATACTATACTATTTCTATGCTGCTTATTAGAATTGCAAACTCTCAGGATCTGCCCCAGCCCTACTGAATCAGAATCTGTATTTTCATGGGCTTCTCAGGTGATGTGTGGCACACTGAAATCTGAGGAGCACCGAGAAAGGATTAGATCGACTTTCCCTAATTTATCTCTAATGATTGCCACCTAATTGCTTGCTCATCACCACTATCTCTTGCCTCAATGGTTATGGGGTAATTGAGTTTCTTAGTGCCTTATAGGTCTATTTCTGTGGACTGCTGTAAGGCCTCCTGTGGTGTCTGCTTCATAGGCTTTCCACATACACAAAAACCTGCTTGAATGTGCAGTAGATCTTTCACAAACCCTTGCATTGGAGCCCTGTTGACATAAACTATATTAGTAAAGAGAAATAATAGTAACACCACTACTAATACATGCCTTAAATTTCCATTATGCTTTTTTTCTGTTCCAATGACTTTAGTTTGCTATGGTCATTTTTCCCTAAACAACCCAGTGAAGGGGGTGTAATTAGCATTGTTGTACCTATTTTGCAGACGAAGGAATGAGACTTATGGAGAAGAATCTAGTTCCCAGACAACATCATTGGCACACCTTTGAATCCAGTTCTCATTTCACTCTACAAACCAAAGGAAGTAAAAATGAACATAGACAAGTGAGAATGCAATTATGACAAAACATGGCCACTGTTTTGAAGGTATTTTAAGTCATTGAGAGAGGTTTAATACATTCTTTATAGCCCCAAGAACATGTCTTCATGTTTAGTCTTTTATTAAACAGAAAACATTAACTGAGGAAAATATTTCAAATGAGATATGCTTCCAGAAAACAGCTGAAAGCAATATTGCCAACATTTTGACAGGCTTACTTGGGTTAAAGCAGTCACTATGTACTTCTATTATCTTTGAAAATGTTAAAAGAATGCCAACTTTGTGTTTGCATCTCTTCAATTTATAAACCCAAATGAATTTTAGTTCAAATGATACTGGTTTGGAATGAAATGTTTTATACCAGTTTTGGAATAAATCCTCAGGTACATTTCTAAGATTGCTGTACTCTTTAGTGATGAGGCAAACTGTTGATCAGAAAGCAAGGCATCATTTTAAATTTTTACCTGGAATAAAACACAAGATAAATTGTTTTTATTTTAAAAATTTTACCCTGTTTTGTACTTTCTCAAGGAGAAATTGATTTGGCACCTTTAGAAATGATTAAGCATTTTCTTTTTTCATTTTCTGCAGAACACTTTGGTTGCTTTTGGTATGAAATGTAATAAACCTTTTTCCATCTGTGGGAAGGGGTGCCTGACTGCCCAGGGGCACCCAGAGATTCTCTCAGATATGGAAAAATAGGAGCCAAAAGTAAAGCTGAGCACTGGCACAGCCAGCAGGTGTTTCTCGCTGAGCTGTCTCTCTGCTCCGGATACTCCAATGTAACTATCTACAGTGGTTTTTTGCTCAGGCCAGGTCTAACTGCCTGAATCACCAATAAATCTGCATTCTCTTTTACATTTCCAGTTGCTTCAGCTTTTATTTGGGTCCTTTCCTCTGGCTCCCTCAGTAGCATTCCTATTTTGGTCCTCAGACTTTCCAAAGTCAGCGAAACTTACTTTTTATTTATTTATTTTGTTAATCACTCACTTACTTCCCCATCTCTCCTTACGTCTCCCTTTTCTGCTCCTCTTTCTCCTCTGCCTCCTCCTCCTATTTTCTTCTTTATAATAATCCTTTAACTCTCCTTTCAGTTTTTTCTGTGATCAACTTTTCTATTTAAATGAAAACCAGTATTTTCTTGTGAAGTCATAGAGGCTGTCATAATATTAAGAATCTGAGACAATTGGGCATGGTGGCTCATGCCTAAAATTCCACAACTTTGGGAGACCTGGGTAGGAGAATCACTTGAATCCAGGAGTTCCAGACTCGCTTGGGCAAGATATAAATCCTTGACTGATGGATGCAATGAAAGGTAGAGTGAGACCTTGTCTCTACAGAAAAAAAAAAAAAAAAAAAAAAAAAAAAAAAAATGCCAGGTGTGGTGGTGCACTTATGGTCCCAGTTACTTGGGAGACTGAGTTAGGAGGATCACTTAAGCTCGAGAGGTTGAAGCTGCAGTGAGCACTGTGATCACACCACTGCACTCCAGCCTAGGTGGCAGAGTGAGACCCTGTCTCACAAAAAAAAAAAAAAAAAAAAAAAAAAACCCTAAGACAATCACTGTAGAAATTTATCAGTTATATCAGAGACACAGCCTAGTTATTTCTATGACATCCCAAGCCTGAATACTATCTGTCTGAAACCTGTGTATTTAACCTGTACCAACTTGTGCATTTAACTTCTGGATCAGCATAGCATCCAATGATAGAGCGGTACAGTGGTCTCAGGTCTGTTTATAGTAAAAATTCTGTACCTTTTGATCTTGTTGCTACACTTGCTTGACTTTTTTTTTTTTAGCTGAAGTTGTTCATTTACCTAAATATTATAAGATTTTTATTTTTTGACTTTGTTCTTATCATGTTGGCTTGGTTAATAAGTATTGTTTCTGTGACTTTTGGTAATTTGACATTTACCCTTTGGTTCTCTATGTACATAACACAAATAAGTTTGCCCCTGGTGACCCAACCCTAGGGTTGCTTGATGGGGTGGGTTTCCAAGTGCCCTTTCAGTCCCAGCCTTCAAAAACTGCTTAGTTGACAGATCCAAGGCTTCAACTTCTGTTTAACAATTAAATAGAACCAATAATCCATGTTATAAATCCTTGACTAATGGATGCAATTAAAGGTGGAGTTGCCCCAGATATAATAAATCTGACTTTCTTACAAATGTACCTCTTTCTCATCTTTAAATATTTATTGAAATTTATTGAAATTTATATACACGAAGAAGGTAACAAGCAGATACAGCTTACTTCCTGCATTAAGTGTATTCCTGAAAGTGTGTTGTATAATTAGAAGGCGTGTACATGAATTCCTATTAAAACCTCTTACAGGATCTTACACTTAAACCTCAGAATAAAAATTTTACAAAGCAATAAAAGAAAAGTCATCATGTTCTGTATCGGTTAGGGCAAGCTGATTTATGCTACAGTAACGAATAAGTCCCTAGTCACAACAAAAGTGTACTTATACCTCATACTATATGTCCAGAGTGGGTTGGTAGGGAAGCTCCAGAAAGTTGATGGAAGCTCCATCTTTACACTTGCTTCTAGGATCACCTCAACAGGGAGAAGGGAGAACTCAGGAATATCCTGCACCATTAAGAATTAGAATTAAGTGTTAATTAGAAATTAAGTACTTAATTAAGAATTAGAATTAAGTAATTAAGGAGCATCTTACACCATTAAGAATTAAGTGTTCTGGAAATGATGCTCCAATGGTCAGAACTACTATTCCCCCGCACAACCAATAAAGGGCTAAGAAGTTCAGTTTTTTATATGGGTAGAAGGAAAAAAGAATAGATATTAGTGAGTAGCACCAATGCTTATTACAACGTGCCCTTCTGGCTACCAACTATTTGTTCCTCTCTGCTTTCTCCCGGTAAGATACACTCCCTCTCCTGTTTACTTGAAGGAGACAATCTCAAACACCCTCCAATCATAGCATCAAGCACACAGTCCAGGATCCCTGGTAAGCTAATATCTAGGGGTGATGTGAAATATTTGCATCAGATCCAGATACGGCCCCTGATGACCCAGAGACCTGTAACTAAAAAGGCAAGTTACCAACCTCCCTACTCACCCATCTACCTAGCCAGTATACAATGACAAAATCAGGCCAAGATAATCCCAGTAAATACTCTTGTTTAGAAAGTGTACAAATTGAAGGTGTACTACAATCACTGCTATGGGTCGTTGCAACTCTCATGTCTTACTGGGCAAATGCTTCAAGGACTCCTCTCCTGAGATGGCCCTGGAGTAGAAGGGTCTCCTTAACTCCTAAAATCTATGGTCCTTGGCTCTGTCCTCTGGAACAGTCTTCCTTTCCATGATCGTCTTTGACCACATTTGAAGTGGGTGTCAGGGAATATACCTCTCTTAGGGAATAGGCAGCCTCCTTAGCCTACATCCTATCCAATGATGGTTGAAGCCTCAGTGTTATTTTAAGTCCTGAACTGTCACATTCTCTTTTAGTTCAAGCTGATTCTTTTGGCAATATAATTCTCTCAAAAACTTCACTGAATTTTTCTCTTTGATTTCAGTCAGCTTCATGTACCAAAACTCGTGACAGTTTCTTTTTAGATATAACACTCATATTTGCTAAGCATCTTTTCTTCCTCACTCCCATGCTTCTGTCCCTTTCCCTTACTCTCTTGATTTCATTGTGGGTATCTTGTGCCTATCAGGTGTCCAGAACCACACTTTTAATATCTTTTCCCAAAACAATTTTGCCCAGTTTAAAAGATATTCTAGGTATCACTCTGTCGCAGGCAGAGTAACAGTCCCTCCAAAATGTCTACTGTCTAATCCCCAGACCTGCAAATATGTTATATTATGTGGTCAAGAAGAATTAAGGTTGCAGATGGAATTGCTAGTCAGCTGATCTCAAAATAGGGAGAGTATCCTGAATTATCCAGGTGGGCTCAATGTAATCACAAGGGTTCTTAAAAGTAGAAGCAGGAGACAGAAGGAGAATCAGTGTCAGGGGGATACAATAGGAGAATGATTCAACCACTTATGTCTGGCTTTGAAGGTGGAAAGGGGCCACTAGCCAATGAATATTGGAAAAGGCAAGAAAATGGATTCTCCCTTAGAGCCTCCAGAAAAGAACACATTTCTGTCAACATCTTGATTTTAGCCCAGAGAGGCCCATTTAAGATTTATGCCCATCAGAACAATGAGTAAATTTGCATTGTCTTACGCCAAGAGGTTTTTAGTAATTTGTTACAATAGCAATAAGAAACTGGTAATCCTTAATTTAATATTAGCTGCAAGGCTGAATTTTAATCAGACTTTATTACTCAAAAATATTTCTCTGTATTTTACTGTTTAAGTATAAGAAGTAGTCATTTCTTCTAAAAACTTACCAGTCCCTGAATTTGTGAACTTTCTATTTTCTTTTTAATCTAGTTTGCAAGCCAGCTAGTTCTTTCTTCATCATATCTCTACCATAGTACCTTGTCAGATAGAGCCAGTAGCCAATACATGTTAGTAACATTTTTTTCCAACTTACTCCACCAGTTCTCCAAATTTATTGGGTATTTGATATTCACTCTGTTATTGCACATGACAACCTTTCCAAATAGTCTGCCATTGCACAACATGCATCAGCATTCTTCCAGGTCCATGGACAATTTTCTCACCACGGCTTTTAATGAATGCCACATTTTTGTTATGGTAGGAGCCCACTTCTGTATACTAATTTCTGTTAGTGTGGAGCCCTATTCAGTCTACTCAAGATGGAAGAGATTGTGCTGTATAACAAACAATCTTAAAATCTTCGTGGCTTAGAGAAGAAAGCTTTGTTCCTTACTCACATTGTGTCTATCATGGGGAGGCGTCTCTGCCTTGTCCTAACTGCAGAACCTAAGCTAGCAGAGTAGCTGCAATCTGGAACACTGTCAGTCTTTATGGCTGAGAGAAAGAGATATATGGCTAGTCACATACTGCTCTTAATCCTCACTCATAAGTTACACACATATGACCACTTATGCAAACAAGTTGTATGACTCATCAAATTCCAAGGGAATGGAGAAGTGCAATCCTAAGATATGCCTGTAAAGAGAATAGAAGCTATTTGGTGTACAGCAATCCCTACTACCACACCTTTTGCAATTTGTGTAAACTGAGGTTCATTACAGTAGGCCACAAATACATTCAGAAATTGATGCTGTAATATGAGAAAAGACTTTACAGAAATATTTTTTAATATTTGTAATGACACATGTAGTCATAATCAGCTGCTTACAATGAGTTCATATTTTAAAAGCCCATTTTCAAGCATATTTTAGAATGTAAGGAATAATTTAAGACAAACATAATACTCAATTCCACACCTAAGTATATATCCAGAAAGAAATCTAAAATGCCAGCAAAGATTTATGTTTAAAAATGGGTAACACAATTTTAAACAGCAAAGATTTATGTTTAAAAATGGGTGTTCATAATGAAAAATTTGTAGTATCCCATATGCACCTAAATAGAGTAAAATACAATACATTCATTCACCATAACATTATGTGGCCATTATGTAAATATTAAATGCCAAATGACTCCCAACTTGACAATGATTTAAGAAGTACAATAGAATACTGCATATACTTTGAACTTCCACTTTTATAAATATGTGCAAAAAAGAATGACTAAAAGAAAAGATATAAATACTAATAATAGTGGTTATGTATAAGTGATGAAATTATAATTGGTTGTAATATTTTCTACAGTTTTTATTTTCCAAATTTTCTACATTGAGAATATTTTACTTTTATGTCCCAAACAGTAATCATAGTAAAGAAGAAGAATGCATTTCCTTCTAAAAAGGACTTATGGTGCCTTATATGAAGTCATGTCAATAAAACTATTAAAAGGGAAATAGAAAATTTTTAAAAATCACATTTGGCATATAAACTTCTAATGATGTCCCTCTAAGTGTCCCATCACTTGGCTATTTGATTAAATCTTAATTTAGGTATTCTTGTGAGAGGACTTTGAAGATGGAATTAAGGTTTCTGATCAGCTGACCTGAAACAGGGAATATATTCAGGATTTTTCAGGTGGGCCCCGTGTAGTCATGTGATCCCTGAAAACAGAAGAAGAAGGGAGAAGAGTCCAACAGAGAGATATGGCAGAATAAGAAAAGAGGCAGAAGAGGTCAGAGATACTCAAAGCTTGAGAAGGACCTAAACCACTGTTGATGGCTTTGAAGATGGAGGAAGGGGAACATAAGGAATGCCAGTAGATTTTGGAAGCTGAGAAGGACCCCTTACTGACAGCTAGCAAAGAAACTGGGACCTCACTTCTTTTTCTTTCTTTTTTTGTTTTTTTAAGACGGAGTCTCACTCTGTCGCTCAGGCTGGAATACAGTGCTGCCATCTTGGCTCACTGCAAGCTCCGCCTCCCGGGTTCCCGCCATTCTCCTGCCTCAGCCTCCTGAGTAGCTGGGACTACAGGCGCCCACCACCACGCTCGGCTAATTTTAAAAATATTTTTAGTAGAGATGGGGTTTCACTGTATTAGCCAGGATGGTCTCTATCTCCTGACCTTGTGATCCGCCTGCCTGGGCCTCCCAAAGTGCTGGGATTACAGGCGTGAACCACCGCTCCCAGCCACTGGGACCTCACTTCTACAATAGCATGGAATTGAATGCTACAAACAACCTGAATGAACTTGGAAGCAGGTTATTTCCTAAAGCCTCCAGTAAGGAACACAGTTCTGCAGACGCCTCGATTTTAGCCCAGTGAGACTTGTGTTTGACTTTTGACACAGGGAAACTGCAAGGGAATAAATTTATGTTGTATTTAGCTGCTAAATAGGTGGTAACTTGTTATAGCTGCAATGGAAAATGAATACACCATGAAATGGAAGTGAATAAAAACACACTGATTCAAAGCGCTAATACAATTTCTGTGGTTGAGGATTAAATATGACTTTGAATTTCTTGACATTAAAGGCAAAAAGGAAAACAGTGGATGATGCTTTTATTTACCAACTAGGAACTCAAAAACCTGTCCATGAAAATTGCTTTAATGGGGGCCTGCAACAACTTCTTGTGGACCTCTTTGCTTCCAGTTACAGACCTGAGATTCACCTCTTTCCATTGCCGTAACAGCCACGATGCTCCAGCGACATACTTGTAGTGTCCTCACATCAACACCCTTTTTACACTCAGCATTTACAGATGCTCTTTCTTGCCCCTAAAATGGTTTTTTCTTCTTGTCCAGCTAAAGAAAAGTTTATACTGAGGTCGGGAGTTCGAGACCAACCTGACCAACATGGAGAAACCCCGTCTCTACTAAAAATACAAAATTAGCCAGGCGTGGTAGTGCATACCTGTAATCCCCGCTACTCGGGAGGCCGACGCAGGAGAATCGCTTGAACCTGGGAGGCAGAGGTTGCAGTGAGCCGAGATCATGCCAGTGCACTCCAGACTGTGCAACAAGAGCAAAACTCCATCTCAAAAAAAAAAAGTTTATACACCATGACTTGGTTAAAGGTTTCTCTTTGGTGAAACTTTCCTTATTGCCTCTCCCATTCAACAAGGAGTAACAAGGAGAGTAAGTCCTTGTCAGTCCTTTCTCTGTCCTCCTATGATGCTTTGTTCTTTGTTTCATTGTAGTACTTAGATATTGCAACAAAATCGCTGGCTTACAGTTCAGTCACTTCCACTAGATGGTGAACTTGGTGAAAGCAGGTTCTGTATTGCATTCTAATCTGGAACTTTAGAACATAGAGCTGTGCTTGGCACATAGTAAATCCTCAGTACACATTTGTAGAACAAATGCCTGTGTTAGAGACTTAATCACTGTTGAGTACATGATTATAGGCAGAGTAAAGTAATGGAAAATGTCAGATCTCAGTTTGAATTATGCCCAAAGTGACAAAATACTTTCTGACTTTGTAACTTTCATGGATATATATTTTAATCTTATCATGATTAATAAAATGAAAATGAATGTATAAACATTAAATTAAGAAATTAGAAAAAATAAGCCTACATAACATAAGTATAAAAATAAAAGAAGAAATTAGTATGTTAAGGAATACAAAACAGTAGAACTTACTAATAGTTTAAAAATCTGGTCCCTTGGGGGAAAACTCATCTATTAAATAGCCTGATGGACAAATCACATTTTCAATGAAAAACGAATTTGGCAAAACACAAATATTCCTCAAAAAACTAAGGCCAAAGATTCATATAAAAATGTACTTATCTTTAGAGACGGTATAAGTTCTCAAAATGATGTTAGAAGAAGTTGCAAATCCAACTTGGTAAAAACCATGAAGATATGGGAGAAAAATATTTTAGAATTAAAAATTTATAATTATAATTATAAAGAACAAATATTACAATTTTTAAGGATCATATAATTTTCATGTCTTTGAACTATCATAAAAGATAGAACAGTTTTGCTATTTGGTTGTTTCTTTTTGTGTGAACAATGATGCAACTTGATAAAAGTGTTCTCTTTTGATGCAAAGATATTGAGCTACACATAATTTCACTTATAAACACAAAACAAAATGCCTAACTAAAACCCTAGCAAATCATATACAGCTATGCATTAAAAATAATATAATCAAATCGAATTTATTAAGAGTATAGTTAATATAGTGTTGTGCTTGTATAAGCACAATGACCCCAAATGGTGACGCAGAAACAAATCCAAAAATATACAATAATTTGTTATACGATAAAGGCGATAAAGGAAATCAGTGAGGGGGATTGGTATAGGAGTTATTCAAGGAATACTGCATACTATTGGTTAACTATTTGGTAATATGTAAGTTTTGATCCTTATTTTATGATTTATGTCAAAAGTAGATGAAAGAACTTAATGACAAAATAGAGAGTAAGAGAAAGAGACATAAGGAGAGAGCAAGACTGGATGGATGGATAGATGGATGGATGGATGGAGAGATTGGAAGAGAAGAGGGAGAGAGAAATAAACCAGAGGAAAGAGGGAAAAAGAAGGATAAATATAGAGAATATAGAAATAATTAAAGGTAGCGTGGGCAGATTATCTCCTTGAAGGATAGGAAAGGACTTTCTAAACAAAAAAGCAATAGTGAAAAGCAAAGAGAAAAATATTAATTGGTTCAACTGCATAAACATTAAATATTTTGTACATACAAACACATGAGTAACAGAATTCAATGTTAAGCAAGAAACTCTTTCTGAAAGGTGCCACAAATAAGAAACTGGGTTGATATTCTTGATGTATAGAAATATACTCAAATGGAAAACTAGGCAAATCAAAGAAGAAATACAGTTGATAAAAGTATTAGGAGAATACTCTTTTTACAGCTTTTGAACTAAGCATAAAAAACTATGATTTAGGCAAGAATGTCCTAGAACTAAAATATGAAACCCAGAATAAGAAACAATTACATATCACAAGATTTACAAAAAGTTTGCAAATTAAAAAAAGACAGTATAAATATTTTTAGAGTAAAATTATATTTAATGTTTATTTTTAGTTAATTCTCAGATAAAAATAAAAATCTTAGATGAAAAGAAAAATTTGATTAAGCTCATAGATTTTAAACTATAATGCACAATACATATGCCTTTCTAAATTGTTGCATAATTCTCCTGTAAGACATAAATGATATAAAAAAGCCCAAATCATCCTAGGTTAATTGACTTGAGACTCAGCCAAAACACAAAGGCAGGAAGGAGAAGAGGGCCCCAGTTCAGAGCACAGCCCTCTGGTTGTCATTCTCTATTCACCTTGCTATTGCTAAATTATCCTAAGCCGGTAATTTAATATCTGCAAACTCATGTTTTTTCATCTGAAAAATGGGTAAATATGGTTCTTGAGAGAGTCAAATTATATAATTCATGTAGAACGCTTAGTATGGTTCCTGACACTTAGTAAGTACCCAATACGTGTTTGTTATTATTATAATTCTAAACATACTGAGCACAATTCATCAGGAAATATAACATGGCCCTACTTTCTGAATAGTTACTGAAAGGAGGTGATGTGAAATCAGCCAAGAGACTTTGAGACACAATTCTGGTGGTGTCTTAACCTTGGTTGAGTCATGTTACCTCTGTAATCAATTTAGTTTCCTTCCCTTTAAAATGAGGATACAACCTGCTTAGCCTACCACCTAGAATGTGTGAGAGTGCTTTGTAAACAGTAAAACGCAGTGTCAGTGGAATTTAATATTATTAATATGTCCCAGCTACTGCTAGTGACCCTCCTTTTTTGGTATTACTATTACTGGCATGATTTCCTATGCTATGAAAGGAACTCACACAGCAATCCCAGAAAACATTCATTCAGCATCTCCATAGAGTGGGATCTGGTATAAGGGGTAACAGGGCTTGGGAAGAGATGTGAGATAGAAACTCCGGGAGAAAGATTGATCCGCTAGCAGTATTGATGACTGATAGAGAAGGAAGAGATGGATTTGGGAAGATCAGTCTGGAAGATTTTGTGATAGCACAGGTAAGATGTAATGAGGACCTGCTGTAGCATGGTGACAAAGGCACAGGAGATGAGGGAAGTGGTTGAAACCATTGTGTCATAGTCTGAGCATGGGATTTGATTGGTAAAGGTTTTGTTCAGTATCAATGGTGGCTGCTGGAGCTCAGCATATCGCCATCTAGTGATTTCTCCTCACCTTCAAATCCTGGGGCAGAGATAATTGATAGTGATGATGATCATGATGATACTATATAATATTTATAGAGTATGTACTATGTGCTAGGTACAAACATGACTTTTTTTTTTATATTAGATCCTCAGAACAATGTGATAAAGCAGGTGCTATAATTACCTCTATTTTACAAATAAATAAATAGAGGCAGAAAAATGTTAAATAACATACCCATGAATATACAGCTAGTAAGTAGTAGATTTGGGATTCAAAGCCTGGGTAATGTGTCTCCAGAGTTCACACTCTTATCCACTGTTCCATAGCATTAGTCATGATGATGGTGTCAAGAATAAATATGGGCTTCCTCTGTGACACCCTGTGTAAAAGGCCATGCATGAACTCTCCACTTGATCAATAGAGTGAAGGCAGCTCAATCACATATGCTCTTTTAGGAAGGCCTCCACACTTATATTAAGGTATTAAACCAGGCCAATGCTCTTGACTGCAACTGCAATTCCTCTGAGTGTATGTCCACATTCAGGGCATGGAGCATTCAGGGGTGGAAATGGGTCTTGCAGAAAAGCACATTCTTATTCCCTGAAGCTCTCTGCCTGCTTCTCCTAAAAGGCTGGGAACCTTTTAGGTCTCACTCATTTACTATCCATAAGGAAGCCTACCAGTACCATGACCCAGTATTATGACATCCTTAGATCAAGGGACTTACCTCCATGACTATGCAGAGAAGCTTCCAGGCCACTAGTTTGCTCACATGGGGCACTGGAGAATAATATGCAACTTGTCACTATTTGCAGTCATATCCTTGTACATGCATTGTTTCTTTAAATTTTCCCTTAATTAAGAAATTGAGTTTTGGCTATACCACTCTCTTGGGCAGGTTAATGAATATCTGTGAGCCTTAGTTTCCTCATGTATAAAAATGAGGATAATAGTTGCTGTGGGACTTAAATGAGATAGTCCATGTAATACAGTACTTACCAAAGTACTTGACCCATATACTAAGTGGCAAATAGATGTTAGCTGTTGTATCATTTTCTTCATTTTCAACAATCTAAACCTATGTAGAAGCTATCTACAGCACTCAAGCAGAACTTGAAAAAAATAGTAAATATAAAGATTTTCCCAAAGAGCTATCTCATATAATGAAAATGTAAAGAAAAGTGGGGTTTTTGCTCCCATCTGATTTAATGTACTTTAAAGAATGATTTAGGATCACAGGCTAGTAGGGTGTTAACTAACCTTCTGAACCATAATCTAAATTGCTGGAGACAAATGCTGAAGATTTCCTTTTAAAAGGCTTGAGGGAGCTATAATTATTGCGATATTAAATAATTTCCACTTTGCCCATCACCGTCATTAACACTTCTGTTTTATTTTTTAGAGAAGAAAGGAGGTTGAAACTTAGGTGGCTCTTTTGGAAGGCTAGGGACTTGGAGAAGGGTGAAAGGGTGGAAAAAGGGTTATAGAAGATTGAATAGACCTTCAACCAACATAGCCTCTCTTAGAATAGCAATGTAAAGAAAAATTTCAGGGCAAAGAACAAAATCATAAAAAGAATTTAAAATGGAGATAATTTAGAGTGGTGTCCCATGGAAATCAAGGTTTAAGTGACTGATGAGGACAGGAATTTATAGTTAGGGGTTAGAACATTTGTACTTGGCTCCTAAAGTATGTGAAAAGTTCTATCTTATGGAGCAGGACAGAGGATCAGAGAGAGCAAGCCACAGCACCTGAGACTGCTTTGCCTTTTGGTGCCAAGCGCTTGCTGAGGGGACTTCTCTGAGTGTTGGGACTGAGGAGAGGTCCACGGTAGGGTGGTCCTGCATAGTTCCTTTGCCCCCCCACATCTATCCTGAGGCCATGCAGCCATGTACATATACAGGTGTCATCTCAACTTTTTCATGGCTTTTCCATCAACCTGATAACTCTCTGCCACTTTACAGTTAGTTCCTGAACACTTTCCAACCTTCTCAGGTTTTGGCTCCATTATTCCCATATGTACTTATGACTTTTCTTTTCCCTTGGATCTATAACTCCTTTTGGCCACAGACTTCCAGCTCTTAAGGACACACATGCCTGTGTCCATCCTGGCGCCCAGAAGACCTGAAACTTGATGTAAACAATTTGCTGATAGGCTGATAAGGCTTGTTCTGTTCCTAAAAGAAGGACCAGGACAAGTGAAAATTATTAATGTGCCTTAGTCAAGAAGTGCCTGGACATTGGTAGGAAGGGCATCAAGAAGCTTGTGTCAACACACTGTTTTTCTTTACTCACCTGCTTCAAATGAAGCACCCTTTTTCTCACCTACGTACCATTGCTCCAGTTCTTTCTACATCTCTATGGTTGATCATCTGCATAGTTAAGTTACATTAATAATTAAAAATTCAAATGAACAAATCCAAGAAAGTAAAGGCTTTCTAAATTGGGCTGAGAAGTATTTTGAAAAATGAATACAAATGATTTTGCTACTTTTTTTTTTTTGTTAATACGTAATACCCTCATCCTGGAATAATTTTTAGCTTCTCAGGGAACACAGACATTGATCAAAGAAAAATATATGCTTGTATGAATCCAAAAGGAACACAAGTTAAATTTGGTAAATGCAGACATTCTTAAGAAAAAGGAGCAAGGAAAACAGAAATCAAATGAAAAAATAGCCCTAGATGTGAACATATGAAGAAATGAAAAAGAAGCTTCTCTGCTTCCAACTTTTCTTGAAAAGTTTTAGAGTTAAGAGCAAATGAAAAATCCTTAGCTCATTTATGTGACTTGATTACCTTTTCAAATGTAAAACAAAGAAAATCCTTGAGAGTAGAGAAGATACTGGGAAATGGAAAGTGTTTTCATGCAGCATTTTCTGTTTTAAAGAGAAACACTCTCAGACTTGAAAAGAAATACATAAGCGTGGATCAATAGCTCTGATATTTACCTTGTGGTAAAGATTACAGCAATCCACAATAGCTGATTAGTTGTCTACATGGTATCTTCTATGGTTGCCAGTGCTGAGATAGCTGCATGTAACCCCATGCAGGACCAACTTTTTGGAGGAAGAAAAGGCAAATATCTACCTACACTCTGAAAAATATCCCTGGTCTTGCCCTCTTGAAACAGGACATGGAAATTATTGCACAGTGACAAAAATTTCCCTTGATTTAACCTAAATATAAGAAATACAGAAATTGAACTGAAAGGTTAGGTGGTCTAATAATACAATTGATCAACAGAAACCAATGGGGATATATACAAAGGAGAATGGACAATGACAACCCAAGAAGATTGTTTAATATAATGTCAAAAGCTACAAATATAAAAGACCCAATTTACTCCTGTCTCCAGATGCTGGAAAAGCTTTTTGACAATTAATTGGAAGCTTTTATTTTTGACATTGAAAAGCATGGGCTTGCCAGAAGAATTCATTTCATGGGCAGAAACATTATCTGATCATTCAAAGGCCAAAATTAAGGCTAATGTGTATAATTGGACACCATTTCTTTCTTTCTCTCTTTTTCAAAAAGGAAGCAGCCACAGACTGTCCACGTTCTTCTCTATTATTTGGTTCATCAATAGAATCTCTGCCTGGCAGGATGAGGGAATACAAATGGAATACTTAAGGCCCACCGTTTTATTGTGAGTAGATAATGTGGCTCAATTCTGGGTTGCATGTAAACTTGTGAAATCCACTTCTGGGGAGTCAAGTGGGAGGTGAATCTCCTCTCCTAGTGGAGGGGCTATTTGGTTTGTTCAAGTGGTATTTTCCTTTTAGGATCAAATTATTGCTAAGTAAAAATGTGTTTCAGGTGGCTCCTTCTTTGTCATCGGAAGCAGTATTATATCCCAGCTTTAGCCTATTTCTTCTATTCTTGCCCAATTTTTTCCCAGAGCAACCTCTATGAAACCGAAGAGTATAACTTTCAGTAATAGCCATGCACTTTACTTTCTCTAATTTTTTTTCCTAGCAAAATATATAACTAATTCAGATTATTTGATGGGTAAATAAGTAAATGAGAACTATAGGAACTGTAGATTATTACATATAAACATAAAATACATAACTTCAACAAATCATAAAGGAGGTATGATAGAGAATTTGCTTTAAAGCTAGTTTTACCTAACAGGGAAAATAGTGGGAGGTGTGGTGCATTGTACAGTTTTTCTTCTCTTTCATTTTTTAAACAGCCTTATTGAGCTATAATTAACATACGAAGAAATTCTCTAACTTAAAATTGTGCAGTTTTTCTGGTATATTCACAGAGTTGTGAAACCACCACTGACATCAAGGATTTCAGAATACATTCATCACCCCAAAAACAAATACACCCATTAGCAGGCACCCTCTTTTCCTTTCTAACTCTGAAAGTTCCAGGCAATCATTAATCTACTTTCTGTTGGTAAAATTTTGCCTACTCTATATATTTTGTATAAATAGAATCATACAACATGTGGCCTTTTGTGTCTGGCTGTTTTCACTTAGCATAATGTTTTCAAGATTCTTCTATATTGTAACATAAATGGTAACTTCATTTTTTATGGATGAACAATATTTCATTGTGTGTATATATCACATTTTGTTTATCCATTTATGGGTTGTAGGACATTTGGGTTGTTTTCACCTTTGGGTATTATGAATAACGTGGCTATGAACATTCATGTGCAAGTTTTTATGTGACTATGTTTCTATTTATCTTGAGTATATACCCAGGAGTGAAATTCCTAGGTCATATGGTAACTGTCCAACTGCTTTCCAAAGTGGCTGCATCATTTTATATTCCTACAAGCTGTGTATGGGGGTTAAAATTTCCTTAAATCCTCACCAACACTTATTATTTTTCATTTTTATTATCATGATCAATTCTATTTCATTGGTTTATATGTCTATCCTTATGCTAGTACCACATTCTCTTGAAGAGTGTAGCTTTGTAATACATTTTGAAATCAGAAACTGTGAGTCCTTCAACTTTGTTCTTTTCCTTCAAGATTGTTTTGGATGATTCAGCTGTATGAATTTTAGGAATAGCTCATCGATTTCTGCAAGGGAGTCAGCTGGGATTTTGATAGGAGATTTATTCCTAAGTATTTTATTCTTTTTGATTCTATTGTACTGGAATTGTTTTCTCAATTTAATTTGAGATTATTGCAAGTGTATAGAAATCCAATCAAGTTTTGTATGTTGTTTATTTTACAACCTAGCTGAACTCTTATTAGTTCTAGAAGATTTTTAGTGGATTCTTTAGACTTTTCTATAAGCAAGATCATGTCATCTGCAAATAGCGAAAGCTTTACTACTTCCTTTCAATCTAGATGCTTCTCCTCTCCTAACTTTTCTTTCTTTTCTTTTTTTATTTTTATTTTCTTTTATTTTTTTTGAGATGGAGTCTCGCTCTGTCGCTCAGGCTGGAGTGCAGTGGCGTGATCTCGCCTCACTCTAAGCTCAGACTCCAGGTTCACGCCATTCTCCCGCCTCAGCCTCTCGAGTAGCGGGGACTACAGGCGCCCACCACCATGCCCGGCTAATCTAATTTTGTTTTGTATTTTTAGTAGAGACGGGGTTTCACCGTGTTAGCCAGGATGGTCTCGATCTCCTGATGTCATGATCTGCCCGCCTCCCAAAGTGCTGGGATTACAGGTGTGAGCCACCGCACCCAGCCCTCCCCAGCTAACTTTTCTTGCCTAATTGCCCTAGCTAAAACCTCCAGTGTAATGTTGAATGAAAGTGGTGAGACTAGACATTCTTGTCTTTTTCCTGGTCTTAGGTGGAAAATATTCAGTCATTTATTAAGTATGATGTCATTGGTGCAATTTTTTGTAGATGCGTTTTATTATGTTGAGGAAGTTCTCTTCTATTCCTTGTTCGTTGAGTGTTTTTTTTCTCTCTCTCATAAAAATGTGTCAGATTTGCCAGATGCTTTTTGTGAGTCAATGTAGATAATTATGTGTATTTTATTCTTTGTTCTATTGCCATTCTATATTATATTGATTGATGTTTGGATGCTAAAGCAACCTCACATTCCTGAGATTAATGCCTCTTGGTCATGATTTATCATTCTTTTAGTATATTGCTGGATTCAGTTTGCTAGTATTTTGTTGTGGAGTTTTGCATCTATATTCATTAGAGATATTGGTCTGTAGTTTTCTTATCTTGTGATGTCCTTGTCTGGTTTTGGAATTTGGGTAATACTAGGCTCATAGAATGAATTAGAAAGTATTCTCTAATTTTCTGTTTTGGAAATGTTTGTCAAGAACTGGCATTATTGATTCTTTAAGTAATTGATAGAATTCACCAGTGAAGCTGTTTAGGTTGAGGGTTTATGTGTTACAGGTATATTCAAATTTTCTATTTCTACTTGAGTCAGTTTTCCACAGTTTGTGTTTTTCTAGGGATTTTCCCATTTCATCTAAGTTATTTAATTTTTTGGCATGTAGTCATTCATAGTATTCTTATACAAACCTTTTAATTTCTGTAAGGTCAGTAGTAATCCCCCACTTCCATCCTGATTTTAGTAATTTAGCTTTTTCCTTTCTCTTGGCCAAACTAAGTATTTGTCAATTATTTTGATCTTTTCAAATTATACACTTTTAGTTTATTTGATTTCTGTGTTTTTTCATTTTATTAATTTATGCTCTAATTTTCATTATTTTCTTCTTTCTCTTGTTTTATGTTTACTTTCTCACCTTTTCTAGTGTCTGAAGCTGGGAGGTTAATACGTTAATCTGGAAACTTTCTTTCTTGGTAATGACAGTGGTAAACTTCTAAGCGATGCTTTAGCAGCATTCCATAAGTTTTAGTATATTGTGTTTTCATTTTCGTGCATCTCAAAGTGTTTTCTAAGTTTCCTTGTACTTTCTTTTCTGACCTATTGTTTATTTAGGAGTGTGTTATATGATTTCCACATATTTGCAAGTTTCTCAAATTTCTTTGTTATTGATTTCTAATTTTATTCCATTGTGGCCAGAGAACATACTTAGTATCATTTCCTTTCTTTCAAATGTATTGAGACTTGTTTTATGGTCTTGTATATCATCTCTTCTGTTGAATATTCCATGTGCACTTGAGAAGGATGTGTATTCTGCTGCTGTTGGGTGGAGTGTTCTATAGAAACCTTTCAGGTCTTATTGGTTTACATTCTTGCTCAAGTCTTCTATTCCTTTGTTGATCTTGTCTGACACGTTTTGCTCGTTGTTAAAGTAGAATATTGAAGTCTCCAAAACTTATTGTTAAATTATGTATTTCTCCCAATAATTCTGTCGGATTTTGTTGCATGGATTTTGGAGCTCTGTTTCTAAGTGCATATTTATTTTTGAAATTATGATATCTTCCTAATGAATTTACTCTTTCATTATTATACTTCCCTCTTTATCTCTAGCAATATATTTTTTTAAAGTTTATGTTTTCTTAAGTATGGCTCTCCAGCTTTTTTATGGTTGCTGTTTTCATGATATATCTTTTTGCTTCCTTTTACTTTCATCGGATTTCTATCTTTGAATCTAATATACATCTCCTGCAGTGAGCATATAGATAACTATATCTTGGGTTTTTAAATGTAGTCTGACAATGTTTTCCTTTTGTCTTGATTGTTTCATTCATTCACATTTAGAGTTATTGGATTTGGATAATCCTGAAGGATACAATCCCAAATGCCGTAATCCCAAAAGATCAAAATTCTTAAATAGAAGATGGTAACATTAATAGGGAATGCTCATGTCAGCAAATATTGAATCACAGAAGAATTCAAAAGGAGTAGCACAACATGGAAAATGAATGTGAACATACTCTCTGAGGAGAGCCAAAACCTAAAAGGAAAAAAGTAGCTGATCCTTATGATGCAAGATTTCAAAATTATCATGAACGCTGGCCAGCGCTTATGGAGTATTTCTGTGCAATTGTCTATAAACTATCTCTGTAATACATTTTTTTGGATGTTGATTTTTTCTTTTTTAAAACTATTTTAAATTGTCAGCATTATTTTTGACAATTCACTATGGCATGTATTTAATTTTTGCATTCTCTCCAATACTGGAGGTATAAATTCTGTAGAGACTTTTGGAGAGTTCTAATTCATTTTGTGCATTTTTTGCAAATTTAGCTCCAAGGAAGTGCATTATCACAAGGTTGACTTTGTAAGCATTGTGTATATATGTAAAAATGTTGAAACTTCCTCAATAAATGAAGAGATGTCCTTTGTGTACATGTGTATTTGTGAAAGATAACATTTCTCAAGATCTTGGTTATTTCGGTGACTGCATATGCAGTGGTAAAAATTTGTAGTTTTTGATCAATCTTAACAAAAGACCAGTTGTTCATGACAGTGTTTCATATGACTGCAGTAATAAAGCTGAGTGCACAGCATGGCCAACCATAGTGATATGCAAATACATTTCCCTTTTGACCTATTTTTTATGAGTATGATTCATCTGCTTATACCTTTATACTCATGTGACTGTTATTAGTATACCTGAGTGTTTATGCTTGCAAAAATACATATATTATTGACTTTTATTATGTAAAACATCCTATGAAGTGTTGTGTTGTATTTTTATGTTTCTAAAATAAATCCTCTTTTAAGAATGTAAATAAATATATTTAAAATAATTTTAAAAATTTTTTCCAGAATTATGTTTTTTATAATTTTGACTTTTCAAGATTGTGATTTGGGGGATTTTAGACTTGTGGGATTTTGATCTTTTAGAATTTCAGTATTAGGGATTATGGCATTGGGGATTGTGTTTTTGGGGATTATTATCAGCTCCCAATGATATTACTGATATAGTGATTTACATATATAATTTTACTTTTAAAAAATACGGTCTCAGGTCTTTTTTGCTCTCTTTTATTGCTTTCTTTTGCATTAATTTAATATTTTCTAGTGTAACATCTTAATATTTTGATTTACTATGTACTTATATCACCTTAATTGCAGGGGCCACTTGTTCACTTGTTTTCAGCCTGAAGGAATTTCTTTTTTTTTTTTTTTTTGAGATGGAGTCTTGCTCTGCTGCCCAGCCTGGAGTGCAGTGGTGTGATCTCGGCTCACTGCAAGCTCCGCCTCCCAGGTTCACGCCATTCTCCTGCCTCAGCCTCCCGTGTAGCTGGGACTACAGGCACCGGCCACCACGCCCGGCTAATTTTTGTATTTTTAGTAGAGACGGGGTTTCACCGTGTTAGCCAGGATGGTCTCGATCTCCTGACCTTGTGATCCGCCCATCTCGGCCTCCCAAAGTGTTGGGATTACAGGCGTGAGCCCCCGCACCCAGCCTGAATTTCTTTACTATTTCCTAAGTGGGTTCGGTGGAAACAAATTCTCTCAGTTTTTGTGTATCTGAAATGGCCTTATTTTGCCTCCATTTTTAAAAGATAATTTTGTTGGATATAAGATTTTTGGTCAATTGTTTTTGTCACCCAACCATTTATGTTCTCGATAGTTTTTGGTGACAACTCAGCCATTCTTCATATTGAGGTTTCCTTGGGCATGATAAATTATTTTTCTCTTGCTGCTTTTGTGATTTACTCTTTGTCTTTGATTTCAACATTTTTACTATGATGATCCTGGGTATGAATATCTTTATATTTACCCACTGAGCTTCTTGCATGTGAACAGTATTATTTTTCATCAAGTGTGGGGAGTTTTTAGCCATTATTTATTGAAATATTTTTATGCTCATATCTCTCCTCTTCTGGTACTACCATTTTGCCTATGGTGGTGTGCTTAATTGTGTCTCTCTTAGGATCTGTTCAATTTTCTTTACTCTTTTTTATCTCTGTTTCTTGGCTTGCATGATATGTCATTATCTTCAAGTTTGTGTATTCTTCTGCTTGTTTGGACTTATTGCTTTAAGCCCTTCTAATGACTTTTTAAAAATTTTATTTTTCAACCCCAGAATTTCCATTTGGTTCTTTCTTATATATTCTATGTCTTTGTTGATATTCTCTATTTGAACAGACGTTGTTGTCATACCTTCTTCCTTCACTTTGTAAAGCATGCTTCCTTTAGTTCTCTGAGCATATTTATAATGGCTATCTTGAAGTCTTTAAGTTAGATATCTTACCCCTCTCAGAGTCAGATTTTGTTGCCTGCTTTTTCTCTTCTGTATATTAGTTGCACTTTCCTGTTTCTTCACATCTTATAATTTTTGTTGTTGTTGAAAATTGAGCATTTTGGGTAATATATGGTAATTACTCTGGATATTGATCCTTCTTCTCTGGGGCTTGTCATTGTTAATGGTTTCTTGGTTATTTGTGTTGTGACTTGGCTAGGAGATTTCAGTAATGTCTATTTCCATGACAGTTGAAGACTCTGATGTCATGCCTCACAAAGTGCAGCCTTGGGAATGCATACAGTGACTCTGTGGTGACAGTGGTTTTGGCAGGTTTCTCTTTGTTTCTGTCTATGATCTCTCTGTTAATCTCTCTGCTTCTGTTGGTATCACACCAACTGTTAGGCTCCACTAATTCTCCTAGGGCATAAATTGCTTCATAGTCTGATCCAAATAAATTCAGACTCTTTTGCAAAGGAAGTTTCTGAGGCCAATCTTTAGGTGTGTTCTGATTCCAGGAAAGCTCTACTTAGCTGTCCCGTTCCCTGATTCTCTCTGATGAACTAACTGAACAACAGTTTAGCCTGTTGCTCTAAGTGTCAGCCTCATCTGAATTATTTTCCATCAAAATATCTATTTTTTTTCAGTGCACCATTAGGCTTGAACTTTCCCCTTTTTTAGTTCCAAATAAAGCCAGTTCCTTTGATAAGTGTTTCAGAGTTCTATGTTATTATGGATTGCCTCTTTCTGGACAAACTCTTTGAGACACTGCTTCAGAAATAGAAGTGGCCCATTTATTCAAGAGTAGCACCCTTACTTTATAAGAGGGGCCAGTGTCATAGCCTCTGGTCCCTTTACTTGCTTCTCTCTAAATGGACCTTCTGCCCTACAAATGAGATAGGGTGACAGTGATTAGGATGCTAGTATTCTCAAGTTGCCACATCTAAGGTAGCTAGGAGTGGAAGATGGGTGAAAAATAGAGCTCTTTCCTTCTCTGCTGTACTGCTAGACTGGAATTTAGTCTATGTGACATGGAGATGGGAGACCTGAGAAATGCTGGTGGTCTGCCTCTCCTTGGTCCTATTCTAGCATTTGACTGTTGCTGTGGGAAAGGGATCCTTGTCTCCTGGTCATGTCTACCCAGAGTGGAGCTTCTGTCATCTTAAGCTGGAGGTTGGAGTTCAGTAAAAAGTGGATTGTGGCTTATGTGCCACAGACTGTCACTGTTCTTACTGACATTTAGTAGATAATATTGTGTAAATATTTCTTCCTTTGCCGTATATGCTTAGGACAATTTACAGAGACTCTAACTGCTTCCTGTTGTTTTTGTAAAAATACATTTTATAAGTCATTATTGTTTATCTGGAAGCAGGTCCACGATGCTCCTAATGTTGCCATTTTATTCCTTTTCTCTTTCTTATTCTAGGTTGACTGTTTCCTTGCTTTTGACTCTGGGATTAGTCATGTATTTATATTAGGATTCTCAAAATCTCTGGGCAAGTTCCTTAGGTTCTTCATCTCAGGATGCTCCAAGTTTATATTAGGTACAGTTCTTATTAATTGATTCGTATTCTTGCTTGGTCCTACCAACAGACTTGGCAAAATGTTTATTGCTCTTTCATAATCTCGAGGATGTTTTTATGTTTATGCTTGGTCTTGATGCCCTTTCTCCAACCTCAGTCACAGTCACCTGTGTCCTCTTTTATCAATAATATTCTGAATGTATTGATAGAAAGAGCATTTAAAATTTCTTTTTTAATTATTATACTTTATGTTCTAGGGTACATGTGCACAACGTGCAGGTTTGTTACATATGTATACATGTGCCATGTTGGTGTGCTGCACCCATTAACTCGTCATTTACATTAGGTATATCTCCTAATGCTATCCCTCCCACTTCCCTCCACCCCACAACAGGCCCCGGTGTGTGATGTTCCCCTTCCTGTGTCCAAGTGTCCTCATTGTTCAATTCCCACCTATGAGTGAGAACATGCGGTGTTTGGTTTTCTGTTCTTGTGATAGTTTGCTGAGAATGATGGTTTCCAGCTGCATCCATGCCTCTACAAAGGACGTGAACTCATTCTTTTTTATGGCTGCATAGTATTCCATTGTGTATATGTGCCACATTTTCTTAATCCAGTCTGTCACTGATGGACATTTGGGTTGGTTCCGAGTCTTTGCTATTGTGAATAGTGCCACAATAAACATATGTGTGCATGTGTCTTTATAGCAGCATGATTTGTAATCCTTTGGGTATATAGCCAGTAATGGGATGGCTGGGTCAAATGGTATTTCTAGTTCTAGATTCTTGAGGAATTGCCACACTGTCTTCCACAATGTTTGAAATAGTTTACAGTCCCACCAACAGCGTAAAAGTGTTCCTATTTCTCCACATCCTGCACTTGTTGATTCCTGACTTTTTAATGATCGCCATTCTAACGGGTTTGAGATGGTATTTCATTGTGGTTTTGATTTGCATTTCTCTGATGGCTAGTGATGATGAGCATTTTTTCATGTGTCTGTTGGCTGCATAAATGTCTTCTTTTGAGAAGTGTCTGTTCATATCCTTTGCCTACTTTTTGATGGAGTTGTTGGTTTTTTTCTTGTACATTTGTTTGAGTTCTCTGTAGGTTCTGGATATTAGCCCTTTGTCAGATAAGTAGATTGCAAAAATTGTCTCCCATTCTGTAGGTTGCCTGTTCACTCTGGTGGTAGTTTGTTTTGCTGTGCAGAAGCTCTTTAGTTTAATTAGATCCCATTTGTCAATTTTGGCTTTTGTTGCCATTGGTTTTGGTGTTTTAGACATGAAGTCCTTGCCCGTGCCTATGTCCTGAATGGTACTGCCTAGGTTTTCTTCTAGGGTTTTTATGGTTTTAGGTCTAACATTTAAGTCTCTAATCCATCTTGAATTAATTTTTGTATAAGGTGTAAGGAAGAGATCCAGTTTCAGCTTTCTACTTATGGCTAGCCAGTTTTCCCAGCACCATTTATTAAATAGGGAGTCCTTTCCCTGTTTCTTGTTTTTGTCGGGTTTGTCAAAGATCAGATGGTTGTAGATGTGTGGTATTATTTCCGAGGGCTGTATTCTGTTCCATTGGTCTATATTTCTGTTTTGGTACCATTGTCTCAGCCCAAAATCTCCTTAAGCTGATAAGCAACTTCAGCAAAGTCTGAGGATACAAAATCAATGTGCAAAAATCACAAGCATTCTTATACACCAATAACAGACAAACAGAGAGCTAAATCATGAGTGAACTCCCATTCACAATTGCTTCAAAGAGAATAAAATACCTAGGAATCCAACTTACAAGGGACGTGAAGGACCTCTTAAAGGAGAACTACAAACCACTGCTCAAGGAAATAAAAGAGGACACAAACAAATGGAAGAACATTCCATGCTCATGGATAGGAAGAATCAATATCGTGAAAATGGCCATACTGCCAAAGGTAATTTATAGATTCAGTGACATCCCCATTAAGCTACCAATGACTTTCCTCACAGAATTGGAAAAAACTGCTTTAAAGTTCATATGGAACCAAAACAGAGCCTGCATAGCCAAGACAATTCTAAGCCAAAAGAACAAAGCTAGAGGCATCACGCTACCTGACTTCAAACTATACTTCAAGGCTACAGTAACTAAAACATCTTTTGACAGGAAAAACCCATTTTGATTGTGTTCCAAGTTCAAATTATTGTCCCATTGGGTAAAAGCATGTGTGCCTTATTCCTGGATGTAGTAATCTGGGGACTTTTTCTGCTTAACCCTCACAAGCTTGATGCTATTTAATTTGAAAACCTCCTTTTCTGTGCTGTACAGTCATACGTCACATAATGACCTTAATTGCTATTTTTCATGCTAATTAAAAATGACTAATAAAATTATAATTTCTATGTAAAAATGTTTAGATACAAAAATACTTGCCATCATGTTACAATTGTCCACAGTATTTAGTACAGTATCATATTGTACAGGTCTGTATCTAGGAACAATAAGCTATAGCACGTAGGCTAGGTGTGCAGTAGGCTATACTATCTAGATTTGTGTAAGTACACCATATTATGTTCACACAATGACAAAATCACCCAACATAGAAGAACATAACCCTTTCTTTAAATGACACATGATGTACTCTATTGTCTATCTGAGTTGGTATTTGAAGGGGTTTACCTCTTAAGGTACTGCGTAGATAGCCACATAACTACTTTCTTTGCAGTTTGTGTCAAAGTCACAAACTGGAAATGTAAGATGTACTTTAACTTCCTGTATTCTTACTATACACATCTAGCAGATATAAGAAAAATTATCTGAATAAAGGACTATGAATAAAGGAACCAGGACTATTTTATGCTAACTGTTAAGAACAGGAACGTTGCTTTATGTAACTTTTATCTACCATAGCATTGAGTATATGCCCTTGCATCCAGTAATTGTTAATTAAATCATTAATTTGACTTAATTAAACATTTTTCATGCTAACAAAGCAAGCCCAGTTTGAAAAATATTTGATTTTATAGTTTTACTACTATATATTTGGAATCTATTTGATATGAGGGGCAAAACGATTTCTTCTGAGACAGAGATTAAATAAATTTTTAAGCTGTATTCATGTGTCATTGGGTTCAGTGCAACATCTGTCTTGGGCTCCCCTGTCTCAACTTTTTGGAAGTGTTTAGGAAGGATTGGATTTAGTTCTTTAAATGTTTGATAGAATTCAGCAGGGAAACCATCTTGTCCTGAGCTTTTTGTTGATGACTTTTAATTACTGGTTGAATCTCCTTACTTGTTATTGGTCTGTACAGATTTCTAATTTATTTGTGATTCAGTCCTGATAGGTTGTATGTTTCTAGGAATTCATCCAGTTCATCTGAGTTCTCCAAATGATTGGTTTATAATTGTTGATGCTAGTCCTTTGTATTTATTGGTTATCAGTTGTAATGTCTCCTCTTCCATTTCTGATTTGATCTATTTATTTGATACTTCTCTCTTTTTTCGTATTTAGTCTAGCTAAAAATTGGTCAATTTTTTTTTTTGGCTTTTTAAAAAACCAACTTCACTTCATTGATGTTTTCTATTCTGTATTTTCTTATTTCTGTTCTGGCCTTTATTATTTTCTTTCTTCTGCTAACTTTGGGCTTAGTTAGTTCTTTCTCCATTTCCTTGTGTATAATATTTGGTTGTCTATTTGAGGTTTTTTTTTTTTTTTTTTTTTTTTTTTTTTTTTTTTTTTCCTGCTTTGATGTAGGCATTTGCTGCTATAAACTTCCCTCTTAGAACTGTTTTTGCTGTATCCCATAAGTTTTGGTATGTTGTTTTCATTTTTATTTGTCCTAAGCTATTTCAAAATTTCTCCTTTAATTTCTTTTTAGAGCCAGTAGTTGCTCAGGAGAATATTGTTTAATTTCCACACATTTGTTAACTTTTTCCATGATTTCTTCTTTTATTGATGTCTAGTTTCATATAATTGTGGTCAGAAAATAATTTTGTATAATTTTGATCTTATTAAACTTGTCAAAACTAGTTTTGTGGCCTAACATATAGTGTATCCTGAAGAATATTCTGTGTACATTTGAAAAGAATGTATTCTGTTGGGTGGAGTCTTCCATCTATGTCTGTTAAGTCTATCTGGTCTAAAGTGTAGATGAAGTCCCATGATTCCTTATTGGTTTTCTGTCTGGATAATCTGTCTATTGTTGAAAGTAGGGTATTAAAATCCCCTGCTATTATTGTGTTCTAGTCTATGTCTTCTAGATCTCTTAATGTCACTTTTAATATTTAGGTGCTCTGATGTTAGGTGCGTGTATACTGGTAATTGTTAAATTCTCTTGATGAATATATGCCTTTATCACTATATAATAACCTTTGTTGTCTCTTTTTAAAGTTTTTGACCTAAAATATATTGTCTGGAATAAAAATATCTACCCTTATTCTCTTTTGGCTTCCATTTACATGGAATGTCTTTTCTCATCCCTTCACTTTTAGTCTATGAGTGTCCTTTAATGTGAAGTGAGTTTCTTGTAGACAGCATGTAGCTGGGTCTTGTTTTCTTAATCCGTTCAGTCCTCTATGCCTTTTGATTGGATAATTTAATTAATTTACATTCAAAGTAATTACTGATATGTGAGGACTTACTGCTGCCATTTTGTTGTTTTCTGGTTGTTGTATAAATCCTTTATTACTTTCTTGCTCTATTGTTTTCTTTCTTTGTGGCTTGATGACTTTCTTTAGTGATATATTTTATTTATTTTATTTTTATCTTTTGCATATCAATTACAGTATTTTTGCATTTTGTTTACCCTGAAGCTTACATAAATCATCTTATACATATAACTGCCTATTTTAACCAGATAAAACTTAACTTTGATTGCATACACAAACTCTATATTTTTATTCTCCTTCTTCCCAGGTTTTATTGTTTTTGATGTCACAATTTACATTTTTAAATAATTTGTATTTCTTAACAAATTATCGTTATGTTAGTTGTTTTTAATAGTTTTTTCTTTTAGCCTTTATAGTAGAGATATAATTGATTTACCCATCACCATTATTGTATTAAAATATTTTGTATTTGACAATATTAATCATTTTTGGTACTATTTAAACCTGTCTTTAGACCTTAATTTTCATCACATGTCAGCTTTCTTCAGCATGAATAACTTCTTTTACCATTTCTGTTCATACTGGTACACTGGCATTCTCAGCTTTCATTTAACTGTGAAAGAGTCTTTAGTTCAAATTCATTTTTGAAGAATATTTTCACTGAATAAAGAACTATAGGTTGATGGTCATTAGAAGTGTCATTCCACTTTCTTTTGTCTTGTACTGTTTTTGGTGAGAAGAAAGCATTTCTACTGTGATCATTGTTCTCCATGTGACATTTTCCTTTTGGCCGCTTTAAAAATATTTTACCCATTGTTTTAGTGATTTGCTTATGATTTTCTAAATTTGGATTTTTGTGCATTTCTCCTCTTTGGGGTACCTAGAGCTTTGTGGATTTGAGTTTAAAATTTCTATCAAATTTGAATTTGTGGCTTTAAATGTTATATGAAATTTGGAAAATATTGTCACTCTTATTTTTTCAGTTTGTTCCTTTTCATTTTCTCTTGTTTCTTTTACTGAAAGTCCAGTAAAATGGAAGTAATACCACTTAATAATATCTCACTGATCATTCATTGTTCAATCTTTTAAAATGCTTTCTTCTCTCTAAATTTTATTTTGGATAATTTCTATGTATATATCTTCAAGTTCCTGTTCTGTTCTTTAACAATACTATTCTTTTGTTAGGTCAGTCTAATATATTTTTGTGTTAAATATTTTTAAAAGCTCTGCTCTCTATTTAGTTTATTTAAATTTTCTGTCTGGCTTCTTTCTTTCTTTCTTTTTTTTTTTTTTTTTTTTTGAGATGGAGTCTCGAGCTTGTCACCCAGGCTAGAGTGTAGAGTAGTGCCATTGCAGCTCACTGCAACCTCTGCCTCCCGGGTTCAAGCGATTCTCTTGCCTCAGCTTCCCTAGTAGCTGGGACTACAGGTGCCCACCAGCACGACTGGCTAATTTTTGTATTTTTAGTAGAGACGGGGTTTCGCCATGTTGACCAGGCTTGTCTCGAACTCCTGACTTCCGGTGATTGGCCCACCTCGGCCAATCATCGGGATTACAGGCGAGAGCCACTGTGCCTGGCCCTGTCTGCTTACTTCTTATTCCATACTTTTCTCTAAATCCTTGAATATATTATTTTACAGATCTTGTTTGCTAATTCTAATTTTTGGGTCGCATGGAAGTCATTTTAAGTTGACTTCTTTTCTGAATTTGGCTCGCATTTTCTTGTTTCTTTGCATGTTTAGTAACCTTTGGTTGAATATATAATATTGTGTCTTGAACAGTAAGGATTGGGAATTCTGCTACTTTATTTTCTACAGACAGTAGGAGTTTCTGTGTCTTACTGCTTAAGTGAGACGGAAACTAGTCCAATTTTCACTGTTAAGTTGATCTGTAACTGGACTCTAGCTCTAAGGTTGGGCTCATTTTTTATTATCCCAGCCTATAACCTGGAGCACTGCCACTGAGACTTGATTTTACCCATGATGACACCTAGATGGTGATGTCATCAATGCAACTGCCACTGTCACTGCTGTCACTATCTCTATTATTTAATTTTAGAAACTATTGTCCTCCAGCTTTGACAGAAAAAAAAGTTTATTGTAACAACTGAAAATCAATAAGCATTATTTATATTATTATAATTATTTAAATTTTATTTATTAGAGGCAAATACAAAGTTTTCATTTTCTTTTTTTTCTATATGAACCATAAGTTACTTGAAAGACAGTGTTTCTAGCATCCTTTTTTACGCTCCTAAGTTTCTCATAATCAAACCATAGTTTAGTCTGCTTCATATTTGGACCACATCTCGTTGATAGCACTGTGTGTTTGCTTGTATCTTTCTCTAAAGTTTTCTATTAAATTTATTATTATTGAAAGAGTTATAGGCCTTCTTTTAAAAAATGATACTCTTAATATCTGCTAGTAACTTACTTTTTACTTATTGAAATTAATTTTGTCTTCATACATGTATTTAATTTGGAGCCATCTGCCTTTTTTAAATGCAGAGTTTTGTGTGTGTGTGTGTTTTCTGGGCTTGCTGTTTAGCTATCACACTGTCCATCCTATTCCCATGGAATCTTGAGTTAGTGTCACCATTTCTAGTATCCTACATATTTCTTTCACTTGATCTCTCTCTCATTTTGTTGAAGTACATCGTTATGTAACTTCCACAGAAATGTTGCATGGCATTTCCTATGTGATTGAGAAAGCTTTTATTTTGCCCTCAAGCTTGATTGCATGTTTGGATTAATATTCCATTTTAGATTTACAATAATTGTCTTTCATAACAGAAGAATTTGCTATTTCATCTTTTACTAATGTCTATTGTTTCTATTTTTAAAAACACTAAAGTCCAATTTTTCTTCCTTTGTAGAAAACTTTTTATTTCTTTGAAGGCTCTTAAGACTTTCTCTTTATCATTGATAATTTACCCTCAGTGGTACCTTTGTTGAGACTTTTTAAATATTTTGACATTGTTTTGAAATTACATAGGTAATAAAAACATTATCCTTAAAGGAAAACAAAATAACACAGAGAAGTCATCTTTCTCTCCTAGTCAATCCGACTACTGTCTACCTGCTCCTTCTGACCCTATTCCATGAAAATGTTTACATACATTTACATGTACATAGAATGTGCATGGTATTGTTTCTACATCTATTTGGATGTGTGTTTGCTTTTGTAAACATTATCATATTGTAGGTGTTTTTCTGCAAGTTGTCTCTGTCTCTCAAAACCATGACTGGTGATATGATTTGGCTCTGTGTTCCCATCCAAATTTCATCTTCAATTGTAATTGCCACTTGTTGAAGGAGGGACCTGGTGGAAGGTGATTGGATCACAGGGGCAGTTTCGCCCATGCTGTTCTTGTGATAGTGAGTTTGTTCTCATGAGAACTGATGGTTTTAAAAGTGTGACACTTCCCCTCTCTCACTTTCTCCTGCCGCCGTGCATGGCCTGCCTTGCTTCCCCTTCTGCCATAATTGTTAGGTTTCCTGAGGCTTCCTCAGTCATGCAGAACTGTGAGTCAATTAAACCACTTTTGTTTATAAATTATCAAGTCTCAGGTAGTACCTTTGTAGCAGCGTGAGAATGGACTAACACAACTGAGATTTATATTATTTCATCTTATCTAACAAATTTATTTTTGCTGTTGCATATATTTTTATATCTGTATTGGGTATTTGTATGTTATTTTTGTGAATTATTTGTTTTTTTGCTATAAATCTATTGGTTTATTTGTGTTTTACTTTTAATTCTTAGAAGTTATGTGTATATTCTAATTACCAGTCCTTTTCCTGTTATACAAATTGTTAATATTTCTTCTAGTAAATTCCTTAAAAAAATGTTTTTGGTGTTTTCTTTCTTGTGGAAGATTTTAGTTTTTATGTTACCAAATTCATTAGCTTTTTCCTTCATGATTTTTTCTTTGCATTTGATTTAAGGCCTATCAGGTCCTAAGGGATTAAGATATTCTTCTATATTCACTTTAAATATTTTGTAGTTTTCTCCACATTTATGCTTATAATTTATTTGAAATCAGCTTTTGTGAATTCCATGAAACAGAAATCTAGCTTTATCTTCCCTATAGACTGCCAATTGTTCCTGGGATTGTCTTGAATAGTTATCTGTCCTCTACTGGTTTTGGATGCTGAATCTATCATATTAAAGGTTTTTGAATACATTTTAAATGTATTTTCATATATATTTATGAGTTGGGTTTGGGGTTCTTTACTTAGTTGTTCTTAACTTGTAACCAAAATAGCAATATACCAATTACCATAGTTATATACTATGTCCTGATATTTGGCAAGAAAGCAACCATCCTTTTGAGCCCCTTTTTCTTTTAAATTTCTTGCCTATTCTTGCAAATTTAACCTCTCATATGAATTTAGAATTGAGTGTAAGACTACCTGAAATATTCTGTTGAAATATTGATTGTAATTTAGATGAATTTACAGATTAATTTGTGAAAAGTTGACAACTGAACAGTTTTGAGTCCTCCTACCCAGGAGTATGAACTATTCCAGTATTCAAGTTTTATTTTATATCATTCAACAAAATTTTATAATTTTCCCCATGAGTGATTTACACACTTTTGTTTTTTAATTTTTGTTTCTACTGTGAATAGGTTCTTTTTTCTACTGCATTTTCTAATTGTTATGACAAACATGCAGGTCTTTGATTTTGTATGTTGATCTGAATATTGCCTACGTGCTTAATTACCTGATTTTAAAAATATTTTGGCTGGCGTGGTGGCTCACGCCTATAATCCCAGCACTTTGGGAGGCAGAGGCAGGTGGATCAGGAGTTCAAGATTAGCCTGACCAACATGATGAAACCCCGTCTCTACTAAAAATACAAAAATTAGCCAGGCATGGTAATGCAGCCTTGTAATCTCAGCTATTCAGGAGGCTGAGGCAGGAGAATCACTTGAACCCGGGAGGTGGAGGTTGCAGTGAGTGGAAATTGTACCACTGTACTCCAGTCTGGGTGACAGAGCAAGACTCCATCTCAAAAAAAAAAAAAATTTCAAGAGGTAGCTTTATTGATTTTTATAAATGGACGATCATGTCATCCATTAGCAATGATAGTTTTGTCTCTTCTAAACTTCGTTTTATATCTTCTACTTTTTTCTTAATTGACTAGAAACTTCAGTGTAGCTTTCAACAGTATCTACAATAGCAGAAAACATGTGCTGTGCTTGGTTTTAAAGAAATGCCTCAAAGGCTTACCCTTACATACAACTTTTGCTGTAGTTTTCCAATGAATATTCTCTATTCTTTATTCAGTTAAGAAAACGTACATACACACATATATGGATACACACATACAATGTAGATTAAAATGCTAAGTATAACTTTATTCTAAGAGGTGGGATTATGGTTGTTTTAGTTATTTTTCTTTATTTGCATTTAAAAAGGTTTTTGAAGAAGATTTACTACTTTTGTAAAATAAAATGCTATTTTGGATAAAAGAAAATTATGTAAAATGTGTATTATTCATCCTAAGCCACCAGAAAAGGCCCAGTTCTCAATGGTATAGTCCATCTTTATTTCTTTTATGATAAGATTTCCCAAAGTTTGTTCCTCAGGCTGTTATTTATTATGCTTTGCAAAAGAAATTTGTCATCTAATACATGTGGAGTAAAGCAAAGTTAAACATGTTTTCTTTAATCCAAGATTTCTTGAAATCTTTAATATACAAATGTGAAGAGTGAAGCTCCAACAGGAGAAAACAGAATCTGGCATATTTTTCAGGAGCATCTTTTAACCAGTGTGTCATTCTTCTCCATTATTCAGTGGACTTTTCATGTTGTTGCTGTTTGTAAAACAAAACAAAACTCAGTGCTATATGTGTCTACTTGAGCACAGTTTACTTCAGAAACACTTATGTAATAAAGACTTGTATGAACAGCTCTCTGTAGGGAGCTTTATACTTACTTGTCTTAGAAAGCAAACTAAGTAAGCCAAAAAATTAGTCAATTTTGTTCTGCCCTCTAGAGCATTGGATTAGATGGAGAGGATAAAGAACAAGTTTTTATTGTGTTGAAAAAATGAGTGACTCTCAAGGAATTTTCATTCTACCAAGACATGTGCCAAGTGTCTTCCTCTTGATTCTAGGGCATGAGACCACTAAGAGCAGTAGTTCCTTTTAGCAAATGAGGAAACAGAGACACAGATGAATTGGTGATGAGTCCAAGTTCATGCAAATTGGAATGTCAGTTGGGAACAGAACAGATTCATTTGACTACATTTCCAGCACTGTATTTAATTGACCTAACTTCCTTTCTTACAAAGTAGATATAAATAAGAGATTAACTGTTGGGAAGGGAAAAGTGAGGGAGTAGGAGCTAAGTATTTTGGAATATCAAAATAATTTAATTGGATCCCAGATGAATTAAGATGTGTGGGAGTCCAAATTATACCCCGAATACCAAGCCTGCATAAGGCTAATTTAAAAATAATTTAAATGAACAAAATAGAATGCCTGTCTCATGCTAATAAAAGGAATGCAAAAATTCACAATAAATATGCTGAAAATAACCTTATTCATATCAAACCACAATTATTAAACTTTGATTTCAACAAGGTAGGTAAATTTGAAATCTATTCAAAGTGTAAAAAAGACAGACGTATATACCTCATTTGAAATATGGTATAGGTATTACTGAACAACAGAGTAAATCTCTTGGGTTGGTTCATTTTAAGGACCAACATATTTCTAAAGGTGACACTTGTTCTTGCCAACCAATGGGTGTGTACACATAAAATGGCCTCTAGAGTCTGCAGAATTACCTGTGCTACCTTCTCTTTGTAAAACCTGAATGCAGAGGGAGAAGGTCCAGTTCTCTTTTTGATTTCTCCTTTCCTTTCTCTGCTTCTTTCCCAAGATTTGAAGGGTCTTCCTTATGACCTCTAAGAGCTCAGTGAACAATTCTTTTTTTCTTCTTTCTTTCTCTCTTTTTTTTCTTTTTTTGAGACAGATTCTCACTCTGTGTCACCCAAGCTGGAGGGCAGTGGCCCAGTCTCAGTTCACTGCAACCTCCACCTCCTGGGTTCAAGCAATTCTCCTGCCTCAGCCTCCTGAGTAGCTGGTACTACAGGTGTGTGCCACCATGCCCGGCTAATTTTTGTGTTTAGTAGAGACATAGAGTTTCACCATGTTGGCCAGGCTGGTCTCAAACTCTTGACCTCAAGTGATCGACCCACCTTACCCTTCCAAAGTGCTAGGATTACAGGTGTGAGTCACTGTGTCTGGCCTCTTCTTCCTCTTTAAAGTATCTGTAATACAATGTTACTGTTTGCTCCTTTCTTGGGAGGAGCTAGTACTAAAGAGTATAGTCTTGAGCAAGTTGCTGTGCACTGCAAATTCTCCATAGTAATAGCGGACTTTTGGGATTATAGTAAGTGAATGACACATGGAATTGAAGCCAGTATATGATTTTGATGTTTATTTGGGAGGGAAAGAGGAAAAATCAGGACAAAGCAAAAGAATGCTTTGTTTTCCCTCATGATTCCTGGGTTTCTTGCTCTGATAGTCAGATGTTCTGACCTTCTTTATGTACAGGATTTTTACAGATTAATTGCTCTAGCATTCTCTAGTTGAGAAGTTGATCTACTTCTGACTATGTCAAAGCATCTAGCTACTTATTCCACCTTTTTTTTTTTTTTTTGAGACAAGGTCTCACTCTATCCCCAGGCTGGAGTCCAGTGGTGTGACATAGCTTACTGCAGCCTCCAACCCCTGGGCTGAAGTTGTGTCCAGAATTGGTGGGTTGTTGGTTTCACTGACTTCAAGAATGAAGCCACCGACCCTTGCAGTAAGTGTTACAGTTCTTAAAGATGGTAGTCCGGAGTTTGTTCTTTCAGATGTTCAGATGTGTCTGCAGTTTCTTCCTTCTGGTTGGTTCATGGTCTCGCTGACTTCAGGAGTGAAGCTGTAGACCTTCGTGGTGAGTGTTAGCTCATAAAGGTGCCATGGACCCAAGGAGTGAGCAGCAGCAGATTTATTGAAAAGACCGAAAGAACAAAACTTGCACAGTGTGGAAGAGGACCCCAGTGGGTTGCCACTGCTGGCTCTGGCAGCCTGCTTTTATTCTCTTATCTGACCCCACCCACATCCTGCTGATTGGTCCATTTTACAGAGAGCTAATTGGTCCATTTTACAGAGAGCTGATTGGTCCATTTTGACAAGGTGTTGATTGGTATATTTACAATCCCTGAGCTAGACACAGATTGCTGATTGGTGTATTTACAATCCTCTAGCTAGACATAAACCTTCTCCAAGTCCTCACCAGATTAACTAGACACAGAGTGCTGATTGGTGTATTTACAAACCTTGAGCTAGACACAGAGTACTGATTGGTGCATCCACAATCCCTTAACTAGACATAAAGGTTTTCCAAGTCCCTACTTGACTCAGGAGCCCAACTGGCTTCACCTAGTTGACTCAGCACCCAGGCTGCAGGCGGAGCTGCCTGCCAGTCCTGCATAGTGTGCCCACACTCCTCAGCCCTGGGGCAGTTGATGGGACCCAGCGCCTTGGCGCAGGGGGCGGTGCTCTTCAGGGAGGCTCCTGCCCTGCAGGAGCCCATGGGGGCGGAGGGGTGCGGGAGGAGGCTTGGGCATGGCGGGCTGCAGGTCCCTAGCCCTGCCCGGCAGGGAAGCAACTGAGGCAAGGTGAGAATTCGAGCACAGTGCCGGCGGGCTGGCACTGCTGGGGGACCCAGGGCACCCTCTGCAGCTGCTGGCCGGGTGCTAAACTCTTCACTGCCAGGGGCCGGCGGCACTGGCTGGCCGCTCCCAGTGCCGGGCCCACTGAGCCCACGCCTATCTGGAACTCGCGCTGGCCTGCCAGCCAGCGTGGCGCACAGCCCTGGTTCCCGCCCTGCCTCTCCCTCCACACCTCCCTGCAAGCAGAGGGAGGCGGCTCTGGCCTTGGCCAGCCCAGAGAGGGGTTCCCACAGTGTTGTGGTGGTCTGAAGGGTTCCTCAAGCGCTGCTAGAGTGGATGCCAAGGCCGAGGAGGCCCTGAGAGCGAGGGCTGCTAGCATGTTGTCACCTCTCAGTGACCCTTTCACCTCAGTCTCCCAAGTAGCTGAGATTACAGGTACACACCACCATACCCTGCTAATTTTTATATTTTTGTAGAGATAGGGGTCTAGCTATGTTGCCCAGTCTCGTCTCAAACTCCCGACCTCAAGTGATCCACTTTCCTCGGCTTCCCAAAGTGCTGGGATTACAGATGTGAGCCACTGCACCCTGCCCTATATCACATTTTTTGAGATAGAGTCTTGCTTTGTCACCCAGGCTAGAGTGGAGTGGTGGGATCTCGGCTCAGTTCAACCTTTGTCTCCCATGCTCAAGCAATCCTCCTGCCTCAGCCTCTTAAATGCCTGAGACCACAGACGTGTGCCACCATACCCGGCTAATTGTTTTGTAGTTTTGGTAGACAGTTTTCACCATATTGCCCAGACTAGTTTTGAACTCCTGAGCTCAAGCAATCTGCCTGCCTCAGCCTCTCAAAGTGCTGGGATTATAGGCATGAGCCACTACGCCTGGCCTCTATATCATTCTTGATGCTGAAATGGACTCCCCTGTCTCTTCAACAATTGAATGTCACCTGAGAACTCTCAGACTGGGCTTCAAAAAGAAAACCCATTAGAGAGAGTGACTGGGAGAAGGATTGACGGGAGATTTAAAGCACTGACCCTATTCTTTCCTTGGGCACGTGGTAGGGTTAGTGAGTAAACAAGGAAGTGGATAAGAATAAGGACACTTTGTAACCCTTAGCTCCTGAAAGTGCAGGATATAGGATGACCTGCCTCAGAAACAACTTCAGTTTCTAATTAAGAAACCTGGCAGAGTTGTTTCCTTCCCTGCTCAGTTCCTTTTCTCTCTTCCCTCAGTGAATTCTGAGAATGATTTGCTTGGCTGAAATAAAGGGAACATTTTAATATTTGTTTATGTTGACTGTCTGACTTTTATGCCCAATGAACTTTTGACACTGTAGTAATTATTCATATCATTATGTATGAATTGGATTAACGTTGTTTTAAATTACATGTAATAATTGTTCTGGGCTTTATTTAAATGAAATTAATGATATTTCTTATCAAATATGATCATTTTACATTTAAAATTTTGAGGAAATTTGAGAAGTTGGTAATAGTTAAAATTATTTCAATAAAATTCTGAATACAACTATGACTAAAGCAATTCATTCACTTACTCAGTGAGCACTTATTCAATACCTGGCACTGTTTTACTGTTTTAGGAGATAACAACACAGAGGTGAAAGCCATGGATCGACCTTCTAGAAGCTAACAGTTTAGGATGGGAAACAAATACAGGCAGTTGTTGTAACAATATGACAGGCACTAGAAAGGTGTGTATTAGGGGACTCTCATCCACACCAAGGGGCAGGACTTGGCAAGATCAGGGAGGCTTCCTAAGTAAATGACACGGGAGCTGAATCCGAGGTGACTTGTAAGAGTTAAGCTGGTAGAGAAATGGGGAAAGGGAGATCTAGGCAAGGGAAGAGCACCAACGAGGGCCTAGAAGCAAGAACTTCTAGGTACAGTTAGAGAACTCCATGAGGTTCAATGTGTTGACAGATTAGTACATGGTGATAAGAGTGGCAGAGACAGGCAGCAGCCACATCACAGAGGGCTTTGGATGTCTCACCCTTAGTAGGAAAGAACAATCCATGTACCAGGCATTTCTGTTTCTTGACCAGTTGCTGGTTTGTTATGTAATGTCTTTTCATTGCAGAAATCGTTAATATTTACTGAGCTTTAACTGTGTGCCTACAGTTACGCCATGCCCTGTGAGGAATATGTTTTCTATAAGGAGGTCTCAAATCAAGTTATTACCTGATGTTGTTTTTTAGATGCATGATGTAAAATTTAAGAAACTACAGCTACTAACGTGTAAACATAATTCCCCCTATCACATGTTGCATATTTTAAAGAAAAATCTGTCTATCTATCAATTGAAATACATCGAGGGGTTTTTATTGAAATTGATCAGGGTCTTTCCAATATGAAGCAGGTATGAAACATTTAGTTCTTGTAGTTCTGCTTTTCAGTTAGTCAGCACATAGAGTCTCCAAAGTACAGGAGGAAAGACAGGAGATTTAAAAATCTCCAAAGATACACATTTTATGGAGTCTCCAAGATGGACTGAGAGGCTCATAAATTAGGAAGAGATGATCTTTTAATGCTGACCCGTGGTGAAGAGGCAACATCTCTCGCTTGATAGGTTCCACTTTACATCCTGGTTCTGCTTTTGATTTTGGCGGTAGGGCAATCTAGTAATCACTCTGCTGGATACCATCCACCTGGACACTCTTCTGCTAGCCTAAAGAGTTGGAGAAGTCTCACCCTAGCTGTGAAATTCCTGATATTGATATTCTATAACATCGTTGGCTGATTGTTTATTGAGAAGCTACTTTACAACAGTTGCTTTGTATATGTTATTTTTAAACTTCATAACAGCATTACACAAACCTTAATTTACAGATTAAGAAACCATGGCTGTGAAAAGCTAAGTAATGGTCTGTCTGATTCTAAAGCCATGCTTCTCTTATACCACATGTATTCTGACAAGGAAAGTTGATTCTATACAGGTCAGGTGGCTCCTTCTTTACCGTATTAAAGGGTTTGTGGGATTTTTCTCCTTTAAGTAACTACTTTTTTGAGATATGATACATATCCTAGCATTCACCTTTTTAAAGTGTATAGTTGAGTGGCGTTTAGTATATTGACAAGATTGTGTAACCATTATCACTATCTAATTTAAGAACATTATCACCCCCAAAAGAAACCTCATACCCGTTAGCAGTCATTCCCCATTCCCTTTCATCCCCCTGCTCCTGGAAGCCACTAACTTGCTTTTCTGTCTCTGTGGATTTACCTATTTGGGGCATGTTATATAACTTAAATCATACAGTATGTGGCCTTTTGTGTCTGATGTTTTTCCTAATTACGATGTTTTCAAAGTCCATCCATGTTGTAGCATGTATCAGTACTTCATTTTTTTCTTATGGCTAAATAATATTCCCTTGTATGGGTATACCACATATTTGTTTATTGCCTCAATAAACAAATTGATTATTGTTGATGGATATTTGAGTTGTTTCCACATTTTGGCTATTTTGAATAATGCTATGTCTTTGTGGTTTAAGACTGCACTGGGAGCACCTAGGATACAACACGTTTTATTGTAATTACCTACTGTTTTGTCTTCTTCTCTTGAGGTTCTGTAAGCTCTGTAAGTGCAAGAAGTGTATTTGTTTTGTTGATCATTGGATCAAATGCAATATGTCCTGCAAGGAATGTATGAATGAATAAATTAAGGAAGGCAGTTCTGTAGCTCTAGGTGAGGACTTTGAACTGCTCGTCTAGTTTGCCTTGCATCACTTAACTGAGGGCTGTATCTCTCACTCTTAAGAGTGTGTCTTTCAGGGTGAAGATAATGCTGTAGATTTTCCCTGACATTTTTGATTGTTGGGAGAGTGGAGGTTACATTGATATAGCAGCCTTATAATTTGTTTGGTTGAGTTGAGTGTTATCACCTATCAACAAAAGTCAGAGGAAAGCTAAATTTGTTTTGACAGCTTGTGCTGGGAGCATTTGGGACATTTATTAGTAAGGGAAGTAGACCATGATCCCAAGTTTGTCTGCTGTCTTGCCCATTAAACTTGCCTGCTTGGGCATGTGTCACTATCCCACAATGGGATTCTTCCCACTGGGGACACTGGAAAAATCCATCAATGTTAAATTACTTTTTTCCTTTTCCTCTTTCACCCATTCTTTGCCTAACTCTTCCTTGCTCTTCTCTGAACTCATTCAGGAAGATTTTCTGAGTTTAGTGAAAAATGCTGTGTAACTTCTCAATTCTCTCTTGTAAAAATAAGAGGATTTAATCAGAGCACAGTCATCCTATGTATTTGTTACTTCAAATAAAGCCTTGGATGTTGGGGCATGCCTTTCTTGTGGGGCACTTTGCTCAATTGCTTATATCTATTTCTCTGTCTTGAACCTAGCAAGAGCACCTGAGAAATGCTGGGCACTGAGGAGGCCTGTGATGGCAACTCAGAACGTGGCAAGTGCTCTGGCAGCCTTTGCATTCCCCCTCCCTCCTGCATCTGCCTACTCCTTAGCCTAGTGAGAATGACAGGAAGAGGGAAAGGAGCTGCCAGGTTTCCTGTATGCATGTCTGTGGGAGGGAGACGAAGAGGGCTGGCAGCCACGAACTAAGTGGGCTCCATTCCATCTATCTTTCCTGATTAAAGTGAAGCAGATTCAGGCTGCTGCCTATGAGCTGTGGTGGGAGCCATAGCTCAGAGATAATTCCTGGAATGACTGTTCTAGATGTTGCACCCATTTCTACCCCTGAAGCAACTTACAGACTGAGGGGGTTGAGAAGTCTAGAGCTGTTTGTAGTATATCCATGGTATTTGGATGATAAACTTCAAATAAAATACTGTGAAAATATAAATAAAGATGTCCTTAAAAGTATAACGTGTTTTTGGTGTGGCATCCCATAACTTCAATTTTTATGCCATTTTATTGCTGTTGATATATCTCATTTGGGGAAATATGAGTTTAGCTTCCAAGTAGTTGTCATTAAAGGCTCTGATGTAAAGATCCAAGGAATGTATTAATTCTGTGTCTGATGATTGCAAGTATTCTAGATCCTTCTGGATGGTTCCATAAACATCCTTTTTAATATGAATTCCTGCTTTCTCTGTCTAGTCTAAAGGAGGACTGCCAAAAATCTGGGGAGCAATCGCTGTGACACTTAAATGGGTCTGGGCCTCCATGGTAAAATTTCTAGGTCCCAATTTCCCACCCGCCCCTTGCACACCTAGCAGCATCCTGTCATAGTTTATCAGTTTTTCTTGGAACAAATAACATTTTGCTGCATGTACCAGTGTTAATCTCTGCTCAGCCATAGATAATGTTTGTGGCTGCAACCCTTTGGGGCTGGTTTCATAAGGATGTTGCTGCCATGTACGGGAGAATCACGGCTCTCCCTGTTGCTGTGAGTGATGGACCTGTGTTCTTTCAGTCATTGCTGTTCCTTCCACAGTCACTTTAAGAGCTGTCGAAGCAACAAAGGGTGCACCAACAAAATTTTGTTTCTATTTTCTCCTCCATTACTCAGAGGTCTTCTATTGTTATAACTTTTTTTTCTTAAATTAAACTTAAATCTGGCTCCCTATTTCTTGAGAAATTTGAAATAGATTCTCGAGGAATGTATCAAAGGATATTTCAGAGGTATTCTATGTTGCTTCTTAAAGTCATCTTCTCTAGTAATTAGGGTGCCAGGATAGGTAGCAGATGCTTCAATTCTTTCATGTATTAGTGTAAATTCACTCATCTTTTAAAAATGACCTAATATCTCACATTGGGCACATTGCGCTCCTTGGTACTGTTCTTCCTAAGGTGGGGAGGAAAGACTACTGGGTGCTCATAAACAGGATTGTCACGGCTTTGCTTGGGATGTTAGTCAGGATAAACTATTTTATGTTATTGTAATAACCAAAAAGTCTTAGTCCCTTAAAACAAAAGAAGGTTATTTCTTGTTCATATTATGTTCCCCAAAATAATTGCATTGTAGTTATTTTGAGGCTGAGACTGATAGAGACTTCATCTCAAAATAATGTTCAGGGCTTGCTGTGCTAGTGGAAAAGAACAGGTGAACACAACTCTTAAACATTTCTGTCAGAAAGTGACACAAGTCACCTCTGTTCACTTTCTTCAGTCAAAGAAAGTCACGTGGCTGTGCATGACTTCAAAGGGAAGAGGGCCGGTAATCTTGGCGAATTCTGGAAGTGAGAGGATGGCGGCATAGTCAGCAAGTAATTTGAAAAGAATTTTGAGTGGGTTTAAAGGCATACGTGATAAGCCCAGAATGTCCACAACTGATTTTCTGCTTATAGCATTTATTGTTTCTTTCAAGGGAACCAAAGGAAAAAAATCAATAACGATACATTCTGTAACTAAATGATACTCTCACGTGAGTCAAGTGCATTGGAGGCTCACTTCTTACTGAGAGTGTGAAATGCCATAGGAGTAGCTGGAGTGGTAGAACTGAGCCAGTAAGGACACTCTGCCTTGCGCCTCACATTCTGCTGCCATCGAGGGACTACCAGAGAGTGCGGGAATCACGGAATGCACTTGAGGTCCTGTGTGCTGCGTCTGCCTGGTGAGAGTGCACCATCTGCCCGTAGGAATGACAGTGCTGTCTGTGGGTTTGAAGCAGGAGTCTGTGGTGAACATGAAGCCAATACACAGCCATTTAGGCAGTGAGTTCGTGAGAGTTATATGACGCATCTTCTGTAACTTGCTTTGAGTAAACCCAAAACATAAGAAAGATACTTCTTAAATTGGATAGAATTTTCAACCTTTGCCTTATACTTCTCTAAGCACTTTTATTATTGTAAGCTATCTCATTTGGTGTTTTAAAAGTATAATAATCAGTTTTAGCTTCTTTGCCTGCTTCATCTGCTTGACACTTACCATCATCTAACATTCTAAATATTTTACTTATTAATTGTCTCTCTTACCCCCTATAATTCAACCTCCTTAAGGACATTTTTACTCAATTATTGTATCTTCAGGACTGGGAACAGTGCCTGGCATAGGGTAGGCCCTCCTCAAGTATTTATTAAAGAAATGAATGAGTAATTGTAATATTTACTGAAGCTAGTTTCACAGCTCAGTGATGACTTAAAAACATAAGTTGACTTATTATTACATCATCCTGTGTTAAAAACTTACAAATCATGGAAAGTAGTTTTCCACTTTACCTTCTTTCATGATTTGATATTTTTCGAGCACTCACAAGGTGCCAGGCATTGTTTACAACAGTGAGTAAAACAAAGGTCCCTGACCTCGTGCAGCTTTAGATTCCCAGGGGTTGGAGGCAGAAGGAGAGAATACATATAACACATACATTATATAATTTGGAAAGGGATAAATGCTAATACATAAAATAGAAAACTAGAGTAGGTGAAGGAGGTTGGAAGTGCACGAGGTGGGGAGGAGTGGAGGCATTGATTTGAGTGGTCAGGAGAAGCCTCATAGACTAGGTGAGATTCAGAGGTAAGAGAGGTAGCCTGTGGACAGGGTGGGGGTGAAGTGAGTTGGGGTAGGGGGAAGTTCTAGGGAGCTGTGATGGCTGGCGATGTGACTGGGGCTAAGGGAGGAGGCTGGAAAAATACAGAGGAGTCCAGTGTGTCTGATAATGAGAAGGGAGGGGTATAAAGTAGCAGGAGATGGGCTCTGATAGGGCCTCGTAAGTCACCCTAAGTACTTTAGCTTTTACTCTGAGTGAAGTGTGATATTTTTACAGGATTTTGAATGGAGGAATAACAGGATTTGACATAGGTAAATATCCTTCTGGTGGCAATGTTAAGAATAACTGGTGACACCATAGCTGAACCCAAGCCAGAGACAATGGTGGCTTACACAGAGACGGTGGTGGAAACGGTGAGAAGTGGTCAGATTCTGCAAATGTATCCTAAACTCATGTCTGGTAGCTGCTTCCTGCCCTGCTGAGGTGTAGGCAGAGCTACATTTCGACACACAGTGAAGCCTTCAGTCTGCTTTCCATTCTCAACTCCTCTCCTGGCACTCTCCACCCTCCCCAGAGGAAAACCCTTCCCCTCTTCTATTTGTGTCATGTCCCCTTGTACCTCCTTCTGTATCAAACCACAGCACTTAGTGAAGGATTATGGTTTGAAGCTAATTTATATTTTCAGCCTTTACTACCTAAATTGTTTAATATAAAATGCATGTTCTTTCCTTTTCAAGCCATTTTAGCCATCATGTGCATGAAAGGAGGAGCAGAGCCTTAGAGTCCAACTGTCCTGGTTTTATTGACTCTTATTTATTCATTTATTTATGAGACGGAGTCTCACTCTATCACCCGACTGGAGTGCAGTGGCACCATCTCGGCTCACTGCAACCTCTGCTTCCCAGTTTCAAGTGATTCTCCTGTCTCAGCCCCCCGAGTAGCTGGGATTACAGGCATGCGCCATCACGCCCCGCTAATTTTTGTATTTTTAGAAAAGATGGGGTTTCACCATGTTGGCCAGGATGGTCTCGATTTCTTGACCTTGTGATTCGCCTGTCTTGGCCTCCCAAAGTGCTGGGATTACAGGTGTGAGCCACTGTGCCCGACCTGTTTCTTATTTTTTAGGTTTGACTCCTTGAATCACAATAGTTGCTGTATGGTGGGGGGCTGTAAAACATTCCCAATTTCATCTTCTTAGCGTGATAAGGGAAAGGTCAGAGGAGTAACCCTGGGGGGTCTGTTATGGTGGCAGATAACTAGGACTAGGGCAGTTTGAGGCTGGTGTTTGTTTCTCTCATGGAAGAGGGACTAGCGGATCTTTTCCCTCCAACCTACTCATATCTCCTCCCCCAACTCCCCTTTCTATCTTTTCTTCCTCTTTCTTTCTCCTTTCTTCCTGCTTACCAGATCAAAAGTAAAACCTTAAACTTTTATAATTTTTTATGTAGAACACTTTATCTCTGAAACCTTCATGGTCTCACTTTCTTTCACAGTTAGGTATTTTTCTTAAGCAAAGGTAGCTTCCTTAAAAAGAAGACTTCTGATGTCAGGAGGTATTATAATATTTTTTCTAATCTCATTACATGTCAATTAATATGAAATAATCTTTTCCCCTCCGTCTCTCTTTCCTTCCTTCCTTCCTTCCTTCCTTCCTTCCTTCCTTCCTTCCTTCCTTCCTTCCTTCCTTCCTTCCTTCCTTCCTTCCTTCCTTCCTTCCCTCCCTCCCTCCCTTTTTTCCCCTTTATTCTTTCTTTCTCATTCTGATGAACCAGAAATTGAAAGTGTCAACTAAGTTGATAAAATTGTTTAGTGGCAGAGTTAACACTGAAACCTCTTTCTGAGTTTGTGTGCATTTTAAAAGTTAGAACTGGTGCTCTACAAAGCCTAAGATTTGCAAATCGTAACAGTGGGGCCACAGTCAGGTTACTATAAAATTGAAGGGAAAGTGACTGAGATTTGAAGTTGTGTTGCTGAGAGTGGAATGGGCATGGTGAGTTACTTCTGGACACTGAAAAATGGGAATCATTCCTAAATGCTATTTATTAATGCAACAGTTTTTTTTTTTTTTTTTTGGCAAAACTTAATGGGATCATATATAAAATTTTAGGTACTTTAAATATTGTGATACAATCACATTCTTTCTCCCAACTTCTTTGAGCAGAGATGAGCCCTATTTTTCTTCAGTGGGACTACATTAGTTTCCTGTGGCTGATATAAGAAATGACCATGATGTTGGGAGTATAAAATGATAAAACATATTCTCTCAAAGTTCTTTGGTCAGAATTTCAAAATCAGGCACCACCTAGGCCGAGCTCATTCTGGAAGCGCTGGGAAAGAAACCTTAACTCTCCTCTCCCAGCCTCTGGTGGCAGCCAGCAGTGCTTGGTGTTCTCGGTGTATCATGATGTAGCTCCCATCTCTGCTCCTGTCTTCATGCATTCTCCTCTGTGTGTGTTCTGCCTGTCTCTCATATGGACACTTGTGATGACATTTACGGTCCACCCAAAGAATCTAGGATAATCACCTTTCCTCAAGGTCCTTAATGTAATCACATCTTCCAAGACTCTTTTTTCAAATAGGGTAACATGTACAGGTTCCAGAGATTGCAATTTGATTATATTTGGGGTCATAATGTAGCCAACCACAAGGCCTTAACTCAAACACTGCCTTCATCTCCCCTCTTTCCTAATCTCTCACAAATTTCTAAAACCATAGTACATTGTTTTCTGTCACAATTAGTGTTTTTTTTTTTTTTTTTTTTTTGAGACAGAATTTTGCTTTTGTCACCCAGGCTGGAGTGCAATGGCACCATCTTGGCTCACCGCAACCTCCGCCTCCCAGGTTCAAGCGATTCTACTGACAGAGGCCTTTTTTCTGATGTTCTAAAGCAGGGGTTGCCGAGCTAGTTCTGTAAAGAGCCAGATAGTAAATATTTTAGGCTTATGTGCCCTGTAGTCTCTGTTGCAACTATTCAACTCTGCCTTTGCAACAGGAAAGGAGCTATAATCAATAGTAAATGAATAAGTGTGGCTGTGTTCCAGTGGAACAAAAACCAAAACCAGATTAGGCATGCTGGCCTTAATTTGCTGACCCCAGTCCTAAAGACATCCCTATGTCTCATTTATTGTTTCTATTTCAGCATACGAAGTTTTGATGTTATGTTTTAATCAGTCCTCTGTTAAAGATATCACCATCTATTTATTTGTAAGTTTTTTCCTACCATCAAACCAAAACATTTCCAAAGAGCATCAATGAATTGTAGGTTGGTACTTCCTAAATCACAAATTTAATTTTTTTTTTCTTATGGCTACACTTTCTTGATCTCCATCTGGTTACAAAATCATTAATTTAGCAGGTATTTATTGTTGTAATTATGCTAGATACCAAACATGTGTCCAGAACTGAGGTCCACATGACCAAGTGTTGTGAAGAAGGGATTTAAGTTGGAGTGATTGTTTTTGAGATACTTAGGAGACAAGGTCATCGAGACTTAGGGTGAGTGAGATATGGGCATGAGGAAGAAGATCTCAAGGATGACTCCTGTGTTTCTGACTTGCCTATGGCTGGAGAGTGTCTTCATCTTTCGATGAAGCATGTGGGAAGCGGAAGGTTTGATGGAGCTTACAGTATGATGCTGGGTAGGCTGATTTTGAGGCATCTTTGAAGTCTTCTTTTCTCAGACTTTTGCTTACCTTATTCTTCTTATTTTACTTTAAAAATTTTTCATAAGTGTGTGGATACATATAACTTAAGATATATATATAATTTGATATATATATATACACACATGAGTATAAAATTGAGATTGATATATATATATGTATATATAATTTGAGATCCATATGCACATTGAGCTATCCTTTCAGGGACTAGAACAGTAATCTATCATAATCTTGACCCACTTGCTTCACATAGAAATTCTGGTATGAGAGAGGATAGCTATTCTTACATCAATTCATGCGAACAGAAGGAATTAAGCCAGCAAACATTTGTGGAGCACCAGCCTTCAATACATATTTAAAGTTTTCATTATTACAATTAATCTATGATGTAGGTACGAACGTTGCTTCTATTATGCTAATGTGTAAAGGGAGGCATAGAAAGGTTAATTAATTTGCTCAACCTCTGAGCTCAAATTTGAACCCAGCCAGCTTTTTCTGATTTGTGAGTTGTGCTGATAGGCAAGTAAATAATTTGCTTATGCTTCGTCACATTAAATGACACTTCATCTAGGAGGTCTCCCCCGAACACTCTCTCCACCCCCTAAAAACATAGTTTAGATCCCCCTTTCTATGAGCTCCCCCCAAATTCCATGTTTCCTTTTTCATAGCACTTATTGTATTACATTTTTAAGGTTTTTGAGGATAAAGACTTTTTATTTTTTGTTTATCTTCTTTTCATATTGTAATCCGACCACAATCAGTGCTCAGTATATATTTTTGAATTAAGAATTAATCTTTTATCTAACGAAGGGCTATTAAACTGATGATATAGTTTACTTCTTTTATAGCGTCTTGAGAACATGATATGTCACCATCCAGTGGTATATTAGTTATCAACAACCATGTTCCAGTGCTACAATCATTTTGTTTTTGAGGATTCTTGACTAAAAAGAAAGCAAAATGAGCTCAGAAAAGCAAGCAAGGCACTATAAAATAGCAAAACAGTGATAAATCTTAAGTTCAATGGAAGTCTGATAGGAGATGTTTTGGGGTAGTCGGTCCTTTATGTAAAAGGTGAGCTCCTGAGTAAAGGAGTGCAAATGAGAAAAGGTTGTGATTATCATCTTCAGGGATTGGCTAAAGCTGAGCACGTTGAGGCAAAGTAGGGATTTGACAATTAGCTTTCAAAGTCTCTTCTCATACTTTATAATATTCAAATATTCATCTACTCTGGTTCAGTCACTGGATTGTATATTTTAGATACATTGTTACATATACACTTCAAAATTTTGTGGATATAGGGTTTATTATTTAACACATGGGGAAATGGAAAACTAGAGATGTTAGGTAATTTGCCCAATGACCTACAGCTGCTAAGTGATGCGCAGCGGTCTCAGTCCTAGGAAAAGCTACTCCAAAGCCCCTGCTTTCTTCAGTTTACCACACGAAGTGGTGGCTCGATAGCAATTTGTAGGCTGCTAAATGGTGTCACCCTCCAGGTTTTCTTAAAGCACTTTGCGAACTTTAATGTGCGTAAAAATTACCCTGAGATCTTGTTAAAATTCAGATTCTAATTCAGCCTGAGTTTCTGCAGGTCTAGCATGTTCCCAGGTGAAGGCAATACTGCTGTTCCGTGGACCATACTTTACTCAGACACAAGAGACAGCTGAAGTTAATCATTGCTGTGATAGGTAAAGTATAAACGGTTTCCAAACAGCAACCTGTGTCAGTTTAGGTGGAGAAAAAGTAGCTGTGGGAGCAGATCTCAGAAGATTATTGTGCTTGATGCTGCTGTTAGAGATATTTGCTGTCTTACAGGCAAGGGAGAGATTGTGGAAACAGAATGGGATAGAGGTAAGGTTAAGATTTGTCTGTCATATCCTCCATCAGCAGTAACTGCCTTTGGCACTCTGTTATTGTTCATTTCTGAATACAAGTTCACAGATTTAGCTGGTTGTTACAGGAAGGACCTCGTATAAAATCTTTCCTTTTGGTTGTTCCTGGAACTCTAGTCTTTTCTCACAGTTTGTCTTCAACACAAGACTGATGAATTAGAGATGGATGATAGATTCTCTTCTCCAAACTTTTCCTTCCAATCCAGAATATTAGAGAGATTGGGGAATCTTAGAATCTTAGGGTTGGAGTAGAACCCCTTGAAGAGGTATGCAAGAAATGGCACAATGCATCAGCTCCTCACTGTCCCAGATACTTCCTTGCATATCTCGGCTCCTTGCTTATAGATTAAGAAATAGTAGTATAGCTAAGACTCGTGTCTTCTTCTGATAGTGGGTATGGAGCTTGGGAAACTCAGCATCTCCCATGGAGCAGTGAAGCATTATTGAAAAGAAATACAAGAAGGAAAAGAAAAGGAAGAACAAAAGCAATAGAAACGGCTAATTTATAATTTATCTTTGCCATTTTAATTTTTATTTAATAGTTCAATCAATAGTGGGTGTTTGAAGGGATCCCGTAAAGCCTAAAATCTACGTTAAAAACTAAGACACAAGCACACAGGAATTTATTAGCTACACTGTAATCTTATGGGACTACCATCATAGGCTGTATGTGGTTTGTTGCAGACCGAAATGCCAATATGCAGCACGTGAATATAACTGGAAGAGAAAGTACACGTTTTTGTTGTTGTTGTTTTTTAATACAGAGTCTGACTCTGTCGCCCAGGCTGTAGTGTTGTGGCAGGATCTCAGTTCACTGCAACCTCCACCTTCTGGGCTCAAGCCATCCTCCCACCTCAGCCTCCCTAGTAGCTGGGACTACAGGTGCACGCCACTATGTCCAGCTAATTTTTGTATTTTTGGCAGAGATGGGGTTTTTCTCTGTTTCCCAGACTGGTCTCGAATTCCTGACCTCAAGAGATCCTCTGCCTTAGCCTTCCAAGATGCTGGGATTACAGGCGTGAGCCACTGTGCCCAGCCAGTACATGGGATTTGAAGGTGTGTTGCTGGGAGTGGGATTGGCATGGTGAGTGACTTCTGGATCCTTCTCAACTAGTATTGAAAAATGGGATGCATTCCTAAGTGCTATTTCTTATGTAATAGTTTTTTTTATCAGCAAAACTGAATGGGACCAATGACAAATGCCCAGGTATTTTAAATAAATATTATGGTAAAATCATTTCATTAAAATCAAATGGCATTTAGAAATTCATGAATGAGAAGCAGAGTTTTTAATTATTAGAGCAACACATCAATTCTAGTGAAAATGTAGGAAAAAGAGAGAGAAAAAGTAATTTGTAATTCCAGCATCCAAATAAAACAAGCTTTATTACTTTATATTTTCTTTTAGACACTGTCACTATGAATGCTATACAGTGTTATCATAATATACATCTAATTTTATATCATGATTTATAAGCATTTTCCCTGTTTCACAGAATTTTCAAAGTCGCTATTTTAGATATAAAACAGAATATTTGATGTTTCTCCTTGGTTTATATTAACATTTATAATTTTCATTATTAGAAATAATTATGATGTGAATATGATCTGTCAAATAGATGGAATATATTTCCTTAAAATAAATTCCCTGAGATAGAATTACTGAGTCAAAGCCTCATTGTGATTATCTAATACCTCAACTTCATGAGAAAGAACTTTGGTATACTTTTGTCAAATAGAATATTATAATTTTTTAAGTTGCTAATTTAGTAAGTGAAAAATGGTACCCAGGTTTTCTAATGTGCTCTTTTTTTGATAACTAGGTAGTGAACCTTTTTGTTTGTCTGCTATTTGTACTTTTTTTCTTATGAATTTAGTATTTATATCTTTAGCACATGCATCTGTTGTCTTATTGTTTCTTTCCGTTGTCTGTCTTATTGTTTTCTTACCCATTTGTGGTGATCAAAAGGCTTGTTTTATGATATTAAGAATGATTAAGCAGTGCTTTGTTTAAAACACTAGACTATTTCTGATGCGAGCTCCTTGTGCTTAAAGCAAAGGGGTATGGAATTCCATTCCATCTTGGCATATGCTGACTTCCTCAGCAGATTTCAAAACTGTCTCTGGGCTTCATGTCAGTGTGACCTAGAAAGGAATGAAAGCACAGCCAGCCCAAATCCCTATCAGAGCTGTAACCTTCACTCTGATTTCCTGTTTTCCTTAAGGTTGACCTCAATATAGATTCCATATTCTTGAGCAGAGTGCATCATTGGATTTATTTTCTTTTTGCTTTGTCAAAATTGATTAATGCACATTGAGGTCAGAGACTGCCTGAGAATATATGGTAAAGAAGGCAGATCTAATTTTGGTGTCTCCATCTCATTGTCAGTGATCCCATTATGCTCCTAGAGGCTTCGAGAGCTTCCTGATGAACCACATGTTCTGGACCTTTCAAAGGCTTCCATTGACTATCAGAACCTCCCTGTCAATTACTTTATTTCCTCTGAATCCTCTAGTCTGCTAGCTGTTTACTGCAGGGCCTTTTAGTGACCGTTTTATCCATTTTTGATTGCCCATTTTGAAAGAAATGTATAAAGAAAAAAGTCCCTATGCTTTTGCTCATTTGCTTCTTCTGCTTTTATGGTATCAGTGTTTCATCTGTTAAAAAATCTGACTTTCTGGCCAGGTGTGGTGGCTCATGCCTGTAATCACAGCACTTTGGGATTTGGGAGGCCGAGGCGGTTGGATCACCTGAGGTCAGGAGTTAGAGACCAGACTGGCCAATGTGGTGAAACCCATCTCTACAAAAAAAAAAAAAAAAAAAAAAAAAAAAAAAAGAAAAGCCGGGTGTGGTGGTGTGCGCCTATAATCCCAGCTACTTGGGAAGCTGAGGCAGGAGAATCACTTGAATCCGGGAGGTGGAGGATGCAGTCAGCCAGGATTGTGCCACTGCACCCCAGCCTAAGTGATGCAGCAAGACTCTGTCTCAAAAAAAAAATAACAAGAAAATCTGACTTTCAAGGTGCTTTGCACATTTCCCTGTCTACAAAGATTTCCCCTGTTGCCTTAATTGTATTACATCTTTTCTAGTTTGATCCTCTTGGATATTGTTTGCTTTATTTTAGCATATATTGAATTCCAGTATAGTTATTTGTAATTTCATGCTTTTCCTCAGTGGATTATATAGTCTATAAAATAGAGAGTGTATATAATTAATTTTTAAATTTCCCAACACTTAATCAACGCACTTGCCTCATATGGTGAGTGCTCAATGGTTGTTTACTGAAAAATTTGAATGATATTAGTGGTTAGAATTTCAGACACTACAGCAGGCTGAAGCAGTGCGGAGGTATTTTACATGGTTTTATACAGGTGGCTGCCAAAACATGGGGCTTGCAGAAAGGGCAAACATTGGTTAAGGCAGTTCCTCAAGCTGAAGTCAAGTTTTAGCTGTTTGGTGACGTGCACTTGTAGCAATATCCTTAAAAGTCAATATTATACTTGGATTTTGTAGGAGACAAAATTGGCTGTCAAAATGAGTAGGAAAAGATGAATACTTATTCAACAAATGGGATGTGATTGTTCAGAAGTCCACTGGGTAAAATGTACTCTACTGGCCACAGGTTTTGCTTTCTATTGTTTGGTGTTCCCTGGACAAGCAGTGAAACTATGAGAAAAGCACAGGTGTTTCGCTTTCCTTTTTTGGTTCCTAACTGTTGGGAAGAGTAGTTAAGCCAAGGCTCCAGTGTTGGCTGTTGGGGAAGACCCCGTTTAATTGACACCAGTGTATTAAGATATGTTTGTATGAGAAACTTCTTTTGAGAAAGTGAACCTTTAATCCAAAATTGTTCATATGCTAATGTGTCTTGATTTTTCACTGCAATAAATGTAACTATTTCATAAACTTTGTTCTGGCAGTCTTTGTTTTTCTAACCAGTTAAGAATAAATGTTTAATGATTAATGATTAATGTTTAATGGTGAAACATGAATGATTTCAATGTCCTGCTTTAACATATTTAAAAAAAACTTTCTTGACATCCTTATGCTATATTGTTAAATAGAGCACACTATAAATAATAGTTACTTTCTCTTTTTTTTGTTTTTGTTTTTTGAGACAGTCTTGCTCTGTTGCCCAGGCTGGAGTGCAGTGGCTTGATCTCAGCTCCCTGCAAGCTCCACCTCCCAGGTTCATGCCATTCTGCCTCAGCCTCCGGAGTAGCTGGGACTACAGGCGCCTGCCATCACGCCCGGCTAATTTTTTGTATTCTTTAGTAGAGATGGGGTTTCACCATGCTAGCCAGGATGGTCTTGATCTCCTGACCTTGTGATCCGCCCACCTCAGCCTCCCAAAGTGCTGAGATTACAAGTGTGAGCCGCTGTGCCCAGCAAATAATCCAGTTACTTTCTACAGTTTTGTAAACCAAACTATTGTTTTCCAATAAATTGAGATTAACACCTACTAATCTGTATTTTTCCAAGCACCAGGAGGTGGAATAAAGATAAAGAAGACCTTGATTCTATTTTAAATAATAGTATTCATAGTATAAGTCAGGCTGTGAAAAACTGTATAATAGAAGTCATAGTGTTATGAGGTTCTTTAGCAGATGGAGAGACGAAGGCCAGCGAGCCTGCCTCCAGCCAGGTGTACCCATGGAAATTACTTTTAAAAGAGAGCTTCAGGTTTCCCTTTGCTTTTTAATCATTTGAATCCACGTGAAGGTGGCGCTGATATTTAAAGCAGTGGGCATGGCTGATTTTTTTTTTCTTTTCTTTTTTTTTACTTTGGATAAATGAAATGAAGGATTAAGGTAAATGTTCTGGCTTTCTCAACTTCCAGAAAAATACAATCTTCAATGTTTGTTATTGGTGCTTTTAACATGTTGGCATTGTCTAAAATGTCACTTTCAATTTCTACATCACCAACAGAGTGGACCTTGTTTATGTTTATACTCACCTGCTCCTAATTTCATTTTTCTGGTTTAAGAAAACCACTTCTGAGTTTAGAGTTATTGTGGGAGGTCAGTAGTTTTGAGAAACTGACAATCATGTAATAAAATCTTTTAGACTCTACAAAATTAAGACTCTTCTCTTTCTCTCCTAATTCTTTTCTTTCTCCTTTTTTCTCTTATACTACAATCCATAAAGCTCAGAGTAACAAAGCCTTTAGCAGAAGGAACGGTTTGATAACTGAATTTGAACCAAAGTACATTAGGCATACGAGAAATGATTGATACTTAAGTTTTATTGGGCTCCATAAGAAAAGAATCATATTTTGTTTGGAATTTCTGTCCTCTCAAGTGACTATAGGATAAAGTCTGAGTAGTCTAAGGCAGGCATAATTACTATATCACCTGTGGCAATGACTGGGTTAGGAAGGAGTATATGAACTTATTCTGGTCAATGATATGTGAGAAGATTGCTAGTGGGCAATATCAGTGTTGTCTCTCTGATAGAGATATATAAGATGAGATACCTGCTATTATTCTGGACTTGGTTGTGTCTATGTTTGAATGCCTGGAGCTATGGTGGGCATCTTGGCAACATGAGAGGGATTAGTAGAGACAAGCTGGGCGACATGGTGAAAAGGGCAGAGTAGAGATGGGGCAGCCTTGCACCTTGTTAGTGCTTGGAACTTCTTACATGAGATAATAAACATCCTTATAATTGTGCCTATTTGAGTTAGAGATTTTATGACTTGCAGCCAAACCATCATAACTGATAAAGTGTGATCTGCTGGAATAGGCTGGAAGACACTAGTTTGCAGATAGTTTCCCCTCCATACTGCCATGTTTCCTGAAGTTCTACCAATAGGCTCTCCCATGAGTTAAGGCACTGAGGCCTCTGTTAACTATAAATCTGCTTTCTAGAGGGTGTAACACATTTGCATTTTATCTCAATATTTAATCAAACTCTCATTTATCACCTAGTTTCTGAGAAACTAGCAAACCAAACAGCAAGGTTTGATGGTGAGAAAGGAGCCAGGAAAGATAAGTATGGGAGGATGCCAGGAAGAGCAGTTTGAGAGGATGGGCTTCCAAATGGGTGAGTTGTGAGGAACTTTGTGACAGCACAGTGGCAGCTGTAGGGAGACTCTGAGCAGAGGGCAGGGAGTGAGGGTGGAAACCAGGATGAGTACCACTGGCAAATATGGCTTATTCCAACTGTAAGTTTTATAATCCAGGACTGCCCCAAATGCCATGGTTCTGAACTGGGACACAACAAACTACAGGGTTTCCCATTCAAACCTGCAGAATCTTTGCTTTCTGCATTTTCCACTCTATTGATGCTATATTGAGTTTTGTTTGTTACGGTTTTTCTGGTTGGCTGAAAGAAATTCAACTTCTGTGACATAATGGGATTTAATCCTAGAGCAAAATATTTATTCCTAAGAAGTAGGCTCTGGGTCTAATGACTTTGGTATATACAATATGATGTGGGTTTGATAAGACATATTGATTTCAAGTCTGGAAAAGAACAGTCTCTTCTGTCCTTTCTTCCTCTCCCTTTAACCACTCACTATCCTCTTACACCAAGTAGACTTTTTATTCTGTGTATTTTATAGTAACATAAAAGTTTTTTTTCTTCTCTTGGTGGACATGGAATGGGGGGAAAAAAAAAACCTAACTCGCGTAGACTCTGTGTGAAGAAATATGTATAAGCGGAGGACAGGGGCCACTTCTGCAGTTATAGTAGGTCTCATTTACCAAACAGAAACTTCCCAAGTCTCCACTTGAGTCTGAAGCCGATGTACTCCCCCCAGGTGCTGCCCACATGAGCAGAGCATATGGCTGTGCTAATGTGCAATAAAACTTGAGAGAAACCATTGAAGCCTGCTCTCTTCTGGGAACACAGAATCTTTCCAATCAATTCTCCCATGATCCACCCATGTCTTCTTGGCACCTCCCTTCTGGGCCCTGCCAAGAATTAGCTCATGGCTACATTTCCTCTCTGTCTATTTGCTCATAAGAGGCTAATCCCACGAATTTCATTTGCTACTTTTAGAAAAGGGAGGAGGAGGTAAATCAAAAGATGAAGTTTTTCTTGAGATCATCTTAAAGCAATTTCAGTAATAAATGATGGCAGGGCTGAGTTACATATACTAATTATAAATGACTACTTGAGTAGATGGGCTCCTCTACAAAGTGCTTGGAGTTATGGTATGCCCCTAGCCTGGTGCTATTTCAAAAATATGTGTGAGTTTTATTGTGTAGCCCATGGAGTGACCAGTATAATTAAGTTGCCAAACAGCTTTTCCCTTTTTCTTTATCACCTTCTTTTTTCAATTACTGCAAAGTTTCTGAAAAATTCAGCTTAGTGCCTTAATTTTCTACTTGATCCAGGCAAATGAGGCCAGAGTAAACAGATGGTGCTGCTGCTGCACCCCTGCAGGCAAGCCATCTCGGAGGCTGCTGGATTAGAAGAAATGAATGGATTTTAGTGCTTTGGGGTCTATGCTGTAAATAATCTTTACAATTCAGAATCACGAGTCTTTCAGTCTGCACAATGGGATCATCTGAACTCGGTGAATTAGTGTCCAGAGTAAGAAATAATTTATAAGGGTGTCAGCAGTGGGATTCAAAATTTTAATAAATAATTGCACATTTATTAAGGTGAAAATTAGTTAATCTGGCATTCTATCAGCTTGAACTCTCAAGTAGCAATTTCATCCAATTACAGTAAAATACAATTAGTGCCCATAATGAGGGCCCTGAGTCCCTGCAATTATTAGAATGTCTTCTGCATCATCCAAGAGGGCTGTCACTGTGACCAACACAGTTAATATTATATTTGTTATGGATTCCATCTTTTAAAGTATGAGACTCTGCCCTTGACCTAAATGGTAATTTGCAGTCATATGAAACTCACTGTTGTACCCTGTATTGGGATGTTGTTGAAAACATTAAGTGCATAGAGCATCCTGATTTTAGATCTGAAAAGCAATGAGATCTATTTTTCTGATTATTTGATTTTGGCTGACTTGTGTAACCATCACTTTCCTGTCTTTCTTTGGTCTCTAGGAAGCTTAGAGTCTGTAGGTTATTATTGAATACATAGGATTGCATACTAACCTTATTCCTCAATTTTATTATTTAACCTTGATATTTTTATTCTTCTCTCAATGAATTATTTTATCTTTTTTGTATGTGTTTCAGTCTTACCTTGTCCATGGAATGACTAAAACTATGAATTTTATGTTCTTTCTCTGGGCCATGCCAGATAGCAGGAATCTTGCTTTTCATGAATATCTACTTAATTGTAGTGTCTGATTGGTAGCACATGCTGGGTATTAGCCTCAGGTTTTTGTGGGGTTTCCTAGTTTTGTTTATAAAACGTACCCAGTAGAGGTATTAGCCTCTATTATTATTGGTTGCTGGTAATTGTGATCCATATTCCTTTTGTTAGCTTGACCACAGTGCTATATATGTCTGGAGTGTAACTCCTATTGCATTCCATCAGAAACAAGGGCAGTGTGAATGAGAAAGCCACATGTTAAAATAATTCGTATCTACTGAGGGCTTTATACCCTGGGAGGATCTTGCTGTATGGTTCTGTAATGGAGTCCTCTGTCCGTTGTGTGGGAGATGTATAGCCAAGACTTTTCCTTCTACCTTTCCACAGGCCTTTCCAACCAGCCAGCTATAATTATTCCCTCTACCAAGTGGAAAGCCATATTGAGTAATTTTTGAGTGTAGCTCAAATGTTGGAAAGTCTAGGTTTGAAACCTTATCCTAGCCCTTGTAGTTATAAGCTAGAACATGAGCCTATTACTTCAATTCTCTAAGCTTCAATTTCTTTACCTGTAAAATGGGGAGATAATAATATCTTCCTAGAGGGCATAGGAAAGATGCAGTGTTTGCCACAGAATAAGTTTTCAATAGATGTTTGTTGTCACAATGACAAATTGTTTTAATAACAAAGGAGAATGAGAGTCAATTCTAGTCAAACTTTATTTTCTACTGGGTGTGGACACCAGAAAGAATGTGCCTTTAAAAAAGGTTTGGGGCCATTTCAGAGATTAGTCTTCTATCTCTGGTCTTTATTACATAGATTATTGAACAATGAGTGTATATTCTAGTTGAGCTCATGACCTAGGATCTGATTTGAAATTTCTGCTTTGTCTCTTAACACTTCTGTGCCTTAATTTCTTGCTCTATAAAATGGGGATACTGATCTCTATCTAAGAGGGTGATTACAGAAACTTATAAAAAATGTAAATTTGGCTGATGTAACCAGCCCAGAGTTGAATTCAAGACATTTCTGTGTTACTTGTAGGGCTACTATTACACAGGAAATGCTTAATAAGCATGAAGGAAATAATAAGCCTTTGCCAATACATAGACTATCTTAAAGGATTTTAATGCATTAAAAAATTGTATTGTGGCAAAAACGTAACATAAAATATACCATTTTAGCCATTTCTAAGTGTACAGTTCAATAATGTTAATTATATTTATATAGTTGTGTAACCAATGTCCAGAACTTTTTCACCTTGTGAAACTGAAACTCAATACACATTAAATAACAGCTCCCCATGGTCCCTGGAAATCCCTACTCTACTTTCTGTTTCAATGAGCTTGGCTACTCTAGATACCTCACAGAAATGGAATCATACAGTATTTGCCTTTTTGTGACTGGCTTATTTCACATAATATAACATTATCAGGTTTATTCATGTTATAGTATGTGTCAGAATTTCCTCTCTAAGGCTAAATCATATTCCATTTCATGTGTGTGCCACATTTTGTTTATCCATTCTTCTGTCAGTAGAGTCTTGGGTTGCTTCTACCTCTTGGCTATTGTGCATAGTGGTGCTGTGAACATGAGCGTGCAAGTATCTCCTCAACATCTTGCTTTGATTTCCTTTGGATATATACCCAGAAGTGAAATTGCTGGATCATATGGTAATTCTATTTTTAATTTTTCGAGGAACCACCATATTTCAATGCATTTTAAAAGAAATCTTTTCATTAATTTGTGAATGAAGCATCACCTAATTTCAAACAGTAAATGTCTGCTGAGTCAGATTTTATGGGAAAACTATGAAATGGAACTTTTAGTGCCTTTTCATATAATGTTATGAATATGCATCCATTTTTTCTAGATTTATGTCTCTAAAGCACACAAAAAATGACTTAAAAGTTATGAATGGACACATGCCACCACAAAACTGGGAGGTTCCAGCTCAGTTTTTTATGACTTCTCTGTTACTTATTACAGACCATTGTGTGGCTTTCAGCCATAGCAATCTGATTCCAATACATGCAGTCTGGGTCTTTGTGAAGATTGTAAATTACTATAAAAAGAACAGAATAAATTATGCAGCTACTTAAACCTTGGATGTTCTGCCTTGGTCACAGTCTCATTATCTACTTTTAATGGAGCATTATACCATATTAATACTCATTTTTCAAGTCTATATCCTTTCTGCAAAATGTGTTTGCACAAAAGGCTGAGGAAGAATTTTCTTTCTGTTTAAACTGATGATGAATAAGTGGGTCGTATGCTTTCAGTGGTATGTTTTGGGGTGAGAGAGCGAGAACAGTGTGAGAATAACAGGGGTGTTAGGGTGAAAGCTGGAGCCATCCAATTTTCCTGTATCTCTCAGGAACAGTAATCCCAACTCCATTAGTACAGAATGAGAGGCCATTTGGGTAAATATAGTCACATAAATATATCATTAGGCAGTTTTGTAAAATGCACATTATTTACTCAAGCAAATATGTAATTAGAACATTTTTTAAAACACAGATTATCTACCAAAGAGACTCAAACTGCTCCTTTGGAGCATTTAAGCCTATTGGGTAAAACTGTAATTAGGCCATTAATTAAACCCAAATCATATTATTTATTAAAAGGTGCTTTGCTGATCTGATAAGCATTTTCTTTGCTCTTTTAAGGCATTTTAATAATTAATTATTGTGAGCCCCTTGGCTATCACTTGCCCTTCATTCATTTCTTTCTGATTTTCTTCTTGCTTTATTTTATGACGATGGTTATAGATTTAGATTTCCCTGTGGATATGTGCAAAAATGCCTGATCTAGCATGCCACCGTCTTTCCCTGCATAGTCCTTCAAAGATGTGAGGATGAAAGGACCAGCTCACTATATTTTCTATATTTTTTAAACTATATCCTCTATGAATATTTTTTAGGGGGAGTGATTTTTAGAATTGTCCTGTATTTTTTCCTCATGATTGTACATAGACTTGGTAAGATAAAAAAATTTCAAGTTCTAAAACTCTGAGGTTCGTGTGAACCTGCTGGAGTGGGTTTGTTTTGAATGAAGTCAAATTCCCCCTTTGAGCCCTTTCTGTGACTAGAGAATGTATATTTGTAAAATAATTGAATTTGATGTAGTCTTTTATTTGTGGTCCTGAAAAGGAGTGGTGGCTCATATAGGTACTGGACCTGTAACAACAGTCTTTGGTTTGTTTCGAGCAATATTCACTTACGGTGAATAAGGATAAGGGTTTAATAGGATATGTGAAAAGAGTTAGCTGTTTTTGGTTTGCCCTGCTCCAGTTTAATTTCTCCATTGTAGCTCATGTTGTTTTCCCCCCTAAAATATGCAGCGTAATTAATTAGTTTCTCAGAAGCCCAGAGTTCTTTGTTTTTGCCTGAGAGTCTTTGCTTTTGTCTTACCCTTCCTTTGGAACCCTATCTCTTGACTCTCCTTTGCCTAGGTAACCCCAAAAGATTCCACACAATATAGAGTTAAGAACACACTAGGGGAGCTAGATTGTCTAGGTTTGAATTGAGATCCTCTCTTAATTAGCCTAGTGACCTTGGCAAGTCACATACCCGTTTTGCTCGCTAGTTTTCTTATGTACCTCCCTTATAGATGAAGAGTAGTGTAAATTGCTATGCACTAAGTACTTACATAGTGATCATTATTATTTAGGTCTTTTGTTTCACAAAAACCTTTAACCATCCATATCTGAGTTTTCCTCAGAAGCACCCCTGTTTAAACTTCTATCACACCTTGCATTGCACTTGCTTATTGAGTACCTTTTTCTTACACTAGACTAAAAATTCCATGAGCAAACAGATGCGCTTCATCTTCTTTAATGTTCTATGACAGCACCTAGCATGGGGCTGGTAAAACAGTGCCTGGCTCCAGGTCCACCTGCATTGGTCAGGGTACTTTGCTAGGCACTAAAGATATAGTAGTGAACAAAAAGTACACTGCTTGCTCTTATTTAGCTTAAAGTCATGGGGGAAGATAAATATTGAGCTAATGATTATCTAGAAAATGGAAAATGGTAAATAAGACAAGTTCTGTAAAGTATAACCATGTAATTTCATGAAAGGTTAAAATAGGGGCATTAGGTCTCATCTGGGAGTTAAAGTAGATATTTCTGAAGAAGTGATGCATGGCTAACATCTCAAGATTGAGTAATTACTAAATAGAAGAGGAAGAGAAAGAAACACATAGAACAAATAAGTTGTGCCAATATTCTAGGTGTGAGCCCAGCATGTGTGTTGCATTACAAAAGGTCCAGGTCTTTCAAATGGAGACTTTGAGCAAAAGAGAAATCTTAGATGAAGCTGAAGAGATAGACAGGGGCCCTGCATAGAAGGCACTGATGGACATCCTAAGAAGGTTTTATCTGTAATCAAATAAATGAGAAGTCATTGATATATTTTAAGTAGAAAAAAATGATATTATATTGGCACTTAAAAATATCACACATTTCGGGCTTGCTGGATGTGTCTGTAAGGCGAAGAATAGATTGGATTAGAGTGGCTGATGCATGATAGATACACGGAGTTGGCTCTTCATATTCATGGATTCCACAGCTGTGGATTCAACCAACCGTGGATCAAAAATGCTTGGAAAAATAAAAAGGGATGATTTTGTCTGTACTACACACATACATACTTTTTTCCTTGTCATTATTATCTAAACAATAGAGTACAATAACTATTTACGTAGCATTTCCATTGTATTAGGTATTATAAGTAATCTAGAGGTCATTTAAAGAGTACAGGAAAATGTACGTAAGTTATATGCAAATACCATGCCATTTTATATAAGGGACCTGTGTAAACTAGCCCTAGAAACAATGGACACTGAGGCACAAATATATGTGACAGTTTATATGTTGTTGCAAAAAGGCGAAGAAAATGATTTTGGTAACTTAGACTATACTTATAATTGTCAACATAAAAAAATTGATAGATTTTGAGACAGTTAAGAGTCAACAAGATATGATGATTGAAAATGGGTAATAAGGGAAAGAGATTCACAAGATGATGCCCAGGTATCAGTAAGTAAATTGATGTTTCCCTCTATCACTTCCTGAGAGCACACCACAGGAGGGGGACAAGGTTTGGGAGGAAAATAACAAGCTTTCCTTTGAATATATTGCACTCGAGAGGACATTGGGACATCATAAACATGATTTCAAATAGGTTGGAAACATGGTTTTGAGACTTAAAGAATAAGTCTGGGATATTGATTTAAATGTGGGTGTCATCTGCAAGTGGGTGGATTTTTAAAGCTATGAATGCAGTAATCTAGAGAGAGACTCTTGAGCGAGAAAAGGAAAGGACCTGGGGCTGAGGCCTGAGGACTCCAAATATTGTTGACTGGCAGGCGGTGGATGAGCTAGTGAAACAGAAACCAGAAATATATAGAAGGAAGGAAACCAAGATCATTATATTGCAAAAGCTGATGAAAGCCAAAATATACTTCTTTGACATATTTTCAGATGGCTGTTCAGAGAACCTGCAAACAGAAGTAGCCTCGTAAAGCTGTCTTCTGTGGGAAAGATTTGTATCTGTAGAGAATCTTCATTGATGCAGTCAGGTTTTCTCTGAGGCCCTCCCTTGTCCAGATCTAGGAAAGATTGACTGAGAGTCTGACACCTTTAAAGGTTTAAAAGAAACACTTGCCATATATCTTCTCTGAGGGCTGCTACCTGTGACGTTTCATCTATGGAACAGCACTGCCTTTGCTGGTTACTTCTTTTCTCACCATCCCATAGCCTGTTTTGCCATGATCCAAGCCCCCATTCTTTCTGTAACCTCAAAATGGCATAAAAGTATCAACTATCTGGCCATTGTTTTGAGTTCTTATATCTTGTATGACTCCCACACATGTTAGTACATTTGTATGCCTTTTCTCCTATTAATCTGCTTTTAGTCAGTTGATTTTCGGCAAATTTTTCAGAGGCTGAAGTTGAAATTTTTCCTTGGCCCCTACACAGCCATGCAAAGAGCATGTTTCAAAAGGAGGGCAAGGTCTATTGTGTCTAGAGCTGCCCAGAAGTCCTTTGGATTTAGGAACACACAGGTCATTTCATTGAATGAAGCAATGAATGAATTCACTGATGAAATAACTTTAGTATAATCTGGATAATGAAAGAGAAAAAATATTTTAATGAATATTTTATTAGAGCCTGTAATATTATAATATGTATTGTTTCTCATAAAATAGAATTATAGTATGCTGTGTTTTTCAGCTTCACTATCCTTGAAATCCTTGTTTTCCTGGTGTGTCTTATGGGATAAGATGTTTTGTAGAATCCTGCTTTGGGAAGTGTTCAGCTACAGGTGTTATTTGGGCAACAATTCTTGGTTCTGTCATTTCTCATTTCCCAGGAAGCCTTTCCAATCTACTTTCCCTGTCTCATGTTAGACTACAGTGTTGAAATTGTGTGGCAGTGTAGAGGCGGGTCTCTGAAACCAGACTTTGAAAGTTTAAATCCTCTTGCCTGCTGGATGACTTTGAGCACATTACTTAAGCTTTCTGTCCCTCAGTCTCCTCACCTGTAAAATGTAAATGGTGATATTTGCATAAAATGTAAATGAGGTAAGGCATATAAAGTACTCAGTAGAATGTCTGGCACTTTAGTAAGCAATTTAAAACTGTGAGTGATGATGATGATTAGAACACCAGAAGGGGACATTAGCTTTTTTTTTTTTTTTTTTTAAATTGTAACAAGGAGTAAAATAACTGGTTTCTTTCAGAATATATACTAAGGAGAAGAAAATGCTTTCTTGTGGCATCTGTTTGGTAGCAAAGATGAACAAAGCACAAACTGGGAGTGTGCCCCATTGTGGGTTTCAATTTCTGCTTTTTAAAATCAATACATAATATTTTACATATTTACGGGGTGCATCAGTTATTTTGTTACATGCATAGAATGTATCATAATCAAGTCAAGGTATTTAGAATATCCATCACTTGAGCATTTATCATTTCTGTGTGTTGGGAACATTTCAAATCCTCCCTTCTAGTTGTTTTGTAATTTGCGGTTTTTCGTTGTTAACTGCGGTCACCCTGCTCTGCTATTGAGCATTAGCACTTATTTCTTCTATCCAACAAGATGTTTGTACACACCAACAAAAGTTGATCTCATAAAGCAGAGTAGAATGATAATTTCTGCTTTTTAAAACATGTGGATTGAGTCTTTCAGAGAGTCTGTGGGTGTGGGGTGGTTTGTGTTGAACATCCATTCAGATACACAGCAGAATGAGGCACCTTACATTTCGCACAAGAACTGGCCCTATCTTCCACGCGTTTGAGAAAGTAAGCTTACAGCTTTATTTTCATTCAGATGTGATCCTGGCCTTTGTCAGAGAATCTTCACTGTTGTTCAACTGTTTTAAAAATCTTTGTTAGAAAGTGGATGATACTCATAGAGAATTACATAAAAGATTGTATTAGTCCATTTTCACATAGTAGAAATCATTACTTGAGACTGGGTAAATTACGTAGAAAAACGGTGTTTGTTTGTTTGTTTTGTTTTTTGAAATGGAGTCTCGCTCTGTCTCCCAGGCTGTAGTGCAGTGGCGCAATCTCGGCTCACTGCAAGCTGCACCTCCCAGGTTCACGCCATTCTCCCGCCTCAGCCTCCTGAGTAGCTGGGACTACAGGCGCCCGCCACTATGCCTGGCTAATTTTTCGTATTTTTAGTAGAGACGGGTTTTCACCGTGTTAGCCAGGATGGTCTCGATCTTCTGCCTTCATGATCCGCCCGCCTTGGCCTTCCAAAGTGCTGGGATTACAGGCGTGAGCCACCGCGCCCGGCTGAAAAAAGGTTTAATTGACTGACAGTTCTGCATGGCTCAGAAGGCCTCAGGAAACTTAGAATCATGGCAGAGGTGAAGGGGAAGCAAGGTCCTTTTTCTCGTGGCAGCAGGACAGAGAGAGTGAAGGGGAAAGGACCACTTTTAAACCATCAGATCTCATGAGAACTCCCTCACCACCCTGAGAACAGCATGGGGGAAACCGCCCCCATGATCCAATCACCTCCTCCAGGTCCCTCCCTGGATACATGGCGATTACAATTCGAGATGAGATTTGGGTGGGGGCCCAGAGCCAAACCATATCAAGGATATTCAGTTTGACAGTTTCTCCAAGTTCTCTAAAATTTAGCCTTAGATTATCAAGCCGTGAGACCAGTAGGTTTATAACCCATTATTGTGAACTTGCAGAATTACTTCTCAATTGCTCTGTACACCGTGCCCTCAGTGTGCCTCCGTGCATGCTCCAAGAAGGAACTCTACGAAAGTCACTCTGAACTTCCCATGGGAGATTTTTATCTCAAGTCTCTGTGTCTTTTCACAAACAATTGATATGCTATTAATGATAAATGCACAGATTTTTGAAACGAATTAGGCCTCTCATTTTCTGGCTGGTTGCTAAAATGTGCAGAAATGAATTTGCAAGATTATACTGTGTGTTAGATGTCTTCTCCTTCCCGCTCTTTCTGCAACCTGCTCCCTGCTCTGGGGCCTGATTCATATGAACTGTATCAAGGGATTTCTCTGCCCTTGGGCTTCCATTAAATTTGGCCCATGAGAGGTTCCAGAAAGATATCTAAAGGAGTGGAGAGAGTGAGACTAGCTACTTATTCTCTGAGCTCTCGGCAGGTTAGTTACTTGGCAGGTTAGTTACTTCTGTTAATAAGTCCACACCTCCTATCGGGGCCCTCTCTACAGAGCTCTTTCTCTGGCTACCACTAACAACCTCCTCATCTTGCCCTTCAGACTGAGTGAGAGTAGTAAAAACTCCCAGAGTTTTTCCTTGTTACTTTTCTGGAGGCACTCCACTGCCCACTTTTTATTTTTCATTTCTTAGATCCTTCTGACACCTTTGCAAATAGTCTCTTTATTAAACTGTACTTAATGGATTCAATTTGAGTGTGCCGTAAGATTCCTGCTGACACCCTGACTGATATACTATAGCAACTGTCTGGGCACCAACTAATCACCTCTTACTTTTACTCTGTTCTGTTTTACTTATGGCTTTATCTTTTATTCCAGCAAATTGTAAGAACCTCTGTTTTTTAAAGCATCTCAAAATATTCATTTGCAAATTCAGTGTGTAAATAAACAAGTGCTTATACAAAAGAAATATCAGGTGTTTTGCTCTATGGTGGGGATAAAAAGACAATTAAGCTTTAGTCCTTGAGGAGATTAGTCTTTGAGGAAGGCATCCAGAGAAACAACTAATCAAAATGGATTGTAGTGAATTAGAAAAGATAGATAGAGGCTGGGTGTGGTGGCTCACACCTGTAATACCAGCACTTTGGGTCGGATCATGAGCCAAGGCAGTCGGATCATGAGGTCAAGAGATTGAGACTATCCTGGCCAACATGGTGAGACCCCTGTCTGTACTAAAAATACAAAAATTAGCTGGGCGTGGTGGCGTGCTCCTGTAATCCCAGCTACTCAAGAGGCTGAGGCAGGAGAATCACTTGAATCCTGGTGGCAGAGGTTGCAGTGAGCCGAGATCACGCCATTGTACTCCAGCCTGGAGACAGAGTGAGACTCCATCTAAAAAAAAAAAATAATAATCATAGAAAAGACAGATAGAGGCTGGGCGTGGTGGCTCATGCCTGTAATCCCAGCACTTTGGGAGGCCAAGGCAGGCGGATCACGAGGTCAGGAGTTCGAGACTAGCCTGACCAACCTGGTGAAACCCTGCGTCTACTAAAATACAAAAATTAGCTGGGCATGGTGGCACATACCTGTAATCCCAGCTACTGAGAAGGCTGAGGCAGGAGAATCTTTTGAACCCAGGAGATAGAGGTTGCAGTGAGCTGAGCTCATGCCATTGCCCTCCAGCCTGGGCAACAGAGCAAGACTCCATCTCAAAAAAAAAAAAAAAAAAAAAAAAAAGAAACTCCTATGGGGACTTGAGTGATGAAATTCCTTACTGTGCTTGGAAGTAGAAAGGTAGAGGACATCAGGGAAACCAGAATGGAAGGGAATTGAGGTGGTTACAAAAGGTGAGCTTATTGAAGATGGGTGAATAGGATGGTAGGATGGTCACAAGCACTTTATCTAGAGGGACTGTCATTTGTCTCCCTGAAATATCCATACTGTTGCTTGTTATATTGAATTTCACATTCATTTCCTGAAGTGTTGCTTATTTATTCTTTACAAAATCTTTTAAAGTTTTGATTAGGAAACAAAACCTTGGAATTGCAAAATACTTTTTTATTTCCAAAGATTTATGTTTAACTCAAATGCAACTAATGAGCCTTGCAATATATGCCTAATTTCCTTTTCGTTTCCTGTGTTACAAGAATTGCATAAATCACATATTCACTTCAATTTTTTTTCTAAATAAGATGACAGATTTTTTATAGAGACTATGAACAGCAGGTAAGTAATGTTCAAGTAGTGAAAAATACACATTTTAGTTTCAATAAGAGGTGAAAATTGTAATAGTCCCTTAAAAGGAAATTGTGATTTACTATCTGATCTTAGAATAAGCTTAAGAATGGCCCACAAAGAGCCTGCAGGCAAACACAATGCATCCTGCTATGTGTGCTAGAGATGGCTATTTATTATCTGTCACATATGTTTTAAAAGAAAAGACCAAGTGATGAAAATCTCTGAATTGTTTAATTTTGGATTAATCAGAAGATGAAACGCAGGCTCTCAGTCTTTCATCAGCCTTCAAAATGAGTCCCGACCTAGTCTGCTAACTTGAAATAAAACTGAATGCAAACCTTCCCTGCCGTGTGAAAAGGTTTGGCTAGCAGGCCTCCTGGATTTTTTTGTCTGTTGGGTTTTTAATGAGAAACAAAGTCTAGGTTCTGGAACATTGTGAATTTTGATTACAGTGGGGTTCCAGCCTGGTTCGGATGGGAGAAATGTCAGAAACCTCGTGAACTCACCAGCCAGCTTCTAGATAAAAGGCTTTGGAGAGGCTTCTCAAGTGCTGCTCCAACTCTTGGTTTTTATCCAAACCCAAACTCTAAATCCGCAGAGGTTCAGTAAGCACAAAATTCCAGCCAGTCATTGGCTTTGTAAAATGCCAATTTTTCTTTCAGCAAACAATTATAAGGCATAATTGCTAGTAGAGGAAATCAATCGACCTCCATAGATTTTTAATTGTCCATTTTATTTTGCTTCCTCATAAGTATTAAAAAATGTAAGATTAGATTTGGTACAATATTGTGTTTCTGTTAAAGTCCGGACATACTGAAAGTAAGGAGGAACCCCAGCGCCTCCAGTGATCAAAGTGTCCCGTGACAACTCCCATCTCCAGGGAAAGCATGCTTGAGGAGCATACAGAAGCTAGCAAGTGCTCAGTTTCTTAGTTTCTCTCCAGAGACTTCTGCAGAACATGCCAATTAGTGACTTGCTGGGTGGTTTGTATGTGTAGATAGACATCAAGATGTAAGATAATTCCAAGCAGTGCTTACTGAGCTACTCAGCTGTAAGAAGGCTGTAATTAATTTTAATCCTTATCCAATTTAAATAACCCTTGGTCAAAATGAACAACTAGATATTCTTGAGATCATGTTCGTTCATGCTACTATGTTAGGGCAGTGGGTCTCAAACTCTTCAATCTCCCAACCCATGTGGTGAGACAAAGGTTTCTACAGACCACCCAGCAGTTTGGTTCTGTTTGCCTCTCAGTTGTCCCTAAATATTGATGGTTGCAAATTGGAATCTGGGGATGAATTTGGCTCAGAGATATGTTTTGTTTAGCTTGCATGGTGGGTTTTCTTTGTTAATTTAAACAGTTGCATCACTGAAAGATTAGATTTTATATAAAGTTCTAGTTTTCTAGTTGATTAAAAATTAGAAGATCTGGAACACATGTCTTTTTATGGTAATGATCATTTGGAACTCGATAGAAGTTACACCCTTATTATAAGGAGCATTTTCTCTTTAGTCCACCATAGTTCCTACCATTGTGTATTTTTTTTTCTTTCTTTTTTTTTTTTTTTTTTTGAGACGGAGTCTCGCTCTGTTGCCCAGGCTGGAGTGCTGTGACCGGATCTCAGCTCACTGCAAGCTCCGCCTCCCGGGTTCATGCCATTCTACTGCCTCAGCCTCGCGAGTAGCTGGGACTACAGGCGCCCGCCACCTCGCCTGGCTAGTTTTTTTTTGTATTTTTTAAGTAGAGACAGGGTTTCACCACATTAGCCAGGATGGTCTCAATCTCCTGACCTCAAGATCCGCCCGTCTTGGCCTCCCAAAGTGCTGGGATTACAGGCTTGAGCCACCGTGTCCGGCCTTTTCCGTATTTTCTTACACATGGCCAGATAATTTTTTTTATATTACCTGACTTAGCTCCATAGGTTTGATTTTGACCTTGGACAGGTTATGACAAACTTCCCAAAGAATGATTGAAAAAATATGCAAAACCAAGAAAAAAGACAAAGAAAATATGGGAGTGAGTTTTTCCCTCCTGTAATTCCTTTCACCCTGTTTTCTTTAAAGCATTGATTTTTATATGCATTTTAAATAGGAATAAATAGATTGTAAAATGTGGGTACAGTTCAGTTTCACCTCTAGCCTCTGCAGATGAATCTGCTTTCTAGAACAACACTCAAAAAATTCTTTTCCTCTATAACTTTGGTTTTACAAACTGGCATGTAATGATGACATTTTTTTTTTCCCCCCAGGGAACCCACAAGGACTTTCAGGACTAGAAAACATTTTAAATTTTCAAAATGATTTTTAAAATTAGTATAATATATTGTTGCCTATTTAGATGGCCCGTTTTAAAAACTTCCCCTTGATTTATGAACAAATTTGCAATTGTCTTTGCAATTGTCTTTGCAATTGCATTGCTGTGAGTGATCATCGAAAGAGATAGCATTTTACTGAATTTTTTGAACTTCAGTGCTCGAGTGACTGCTGTGATATTTTAGGTCATCCATGATTCTTTCGTTTTTAAATGATGACTGTCTATCAGTTTTGTGAACTACTGCTTCTAAACATTTTGAAGCTGGTGTAATGGAATTTATTTGAGAACTATAAAACTGAGTGCCGTGAAGATTGGCAAAGAGGACGCATTTAAAGTCACAAGACCACAAGAGATGTGTATTTTCTATTTTCCTAGAATAAAAGATGAAAATGGTAACAGTCACCATCATTTATTGGGCATACAATATATGCAAGGCTTTATGCCAAGAGCTTTGCACACCTTACTTTGCTTAGTCCATAAGTATTATGAGAAATCTATAAGGCATAGTTCGACAAAGAGCTGAGGTTCAGAAAATGAAGTTCCTTGCTCAGTGTCACACCATCAGGATTAAAATCTAGCTTCTTTGACCAGAAGGATAGAGTTGTTTGCCATGTCTAAGAGATAAATATAGAACACAGGAAGGTAAGGAAAGAAAATGTAACCCTCCTAGACAAGAAAACATTGTTAGCTTTGTAATATTGCCTAATTCTTTGTAACTTGAGCAATACCTGTATTTCAAAGAACTGTTTTTTTCATTGCTGTAGTCAGGAATGAATATCTACCATTACCTTATCAGCAGGGTCTGCATTTTTCCCTATACCAAACGTCTCAGAGATGCTTTTCTGTTTAGCTGAGAATGTTGGTACTTGGCCATTTTACATGTTGTTTGTTCTTAAAGTAACGTTATGTTAAAAGCTTATTGAAATATAAATTTTTGTGCTCCTGTGAAAGCTTAAGCATTTCAAGGCTCAGTTTCATTTCAATTAATTTGCTCTATTATTCTGACATTTTAAAATTCTGCAAGTGTTAATATAATTAACTTTTTACCATTATAGGATTGCTATTGTTCTCTGGATAGCATTTCTGTTGATTGTCATACAGCTTCTCAAACTTTAATTTTATTTTGCTTGGGACTAAATAGAAGAATAATTTTTTGGGGGAGGGGTAGAAAGCTATAATTGTGGATGTGAAGGAAAAGACCTATTATTTTATTATAATGAAATGATCAAAAAGAATATAGCTTTGTTTTTAATTGCCACAGCTCAGAGTTTTAGCATGAGGATGACTTTAAACATGGGAAGTCCTCTAGTAGACGAATAAAACATTTTTATCAGTAGTCTGTGGATGTCCATATCCCGTTATTTAATTTTGGCATATCTAGAACATTTAGTGGTCTTCTTCATTGGACAGCTTGATTTGGATTTGGTCATGTGACAACAATCTCACCAACTGGGGATTATTTTGAGGACATGATTTCCAATAGAGAAGGGCAAACCACTGTAGCCACCTTAGGCTTGGTGTTTGGGCACAATGCCCACTGCTAGAAGATACAAAAAGTGAAAACCAGGCTGCTGTGGAGAGGTAAGAGGGAAAGATAGGAGGAAAATGTAAATGCTAGAGAAGACAAGATGTAACTGTAAAATTACGAAAGAGATACATTTATCAGAAGCTTCTCAGAAACCACTGGGTCATGTTTGCTTAGTAAGTATATACATGTATAATTGCTTACCCACCCTAAACCATCAAAGGAAATGGGTGAGCATCCTACCTCACATTCTACACCTTGTGCTTGCTCTGTGTTTACACACTTTTTGCATCTAATATCCAAAGAATGTGTCTGAATAAGCAATTGTAGATTTTCACACAATAGTTCTGAAGTGCAGGAGAATAAAAGAAAATGAAGAGACTGCATGGGTTTTATCCCATGTAAAGAAGGCAGCAACATGAAGATTTGAGAGGAATATTAAGGGACTCATGGGACTTACAATTCATAACAACATGGGGACAGATAGGAGGTAACATTTATTGAGCCTCTTCTAGGTGTCAGGTACTATATTGAGCAGCGGGGACATAGTACAAGACAGACTTGGACCCTCTTCTCATGCAACTATATTAGGAAAAAGAAAGAATGGCCAAGGAAGTAGAAGTATTTTGAGGGTTCAGAAGGAAACTACAAGGTGCTAAGGAAATATATATAAAGGGAATTTAACTTAGTCTAGGAAGTCTAAGTGGTGTCACTAAGGAAAAGCAAGTACTCAAAGCAACAGAGTTGTGAGAAAGGAAATCTTCCAGGCAGACAGTGTCTACCTCTGTGAAGGAGGGAGGTAATAAGAAGCAAATATATAAACACAAATTGTGTGAAAAGCTATAAAGACAACCAATAGGCACAATGACAGGACAAAGAAGAGAACTTGTATAATGAAGATATATGTTGTATACATTCAAAGAAATGCATCCTTAGGCAATTTTGTCATTGTGTGAACATCATAGAGTGAACTTACACAAACCTAGATGATGTAGCCTACTACACACCTAGACTATATGATATGGCCTGTTGCTCCTAGCCTACAGACCTTTACAGTATGTTACTGTTATGCTCAATAAATGTTAGCTCCTACCTGTCCCTGTTTACTATGAATATAAATCCTATGAGCCCCTTAATACCCTCGAGAGTCTTCATGTTGCTGCCTCCTTTATATAGGGATTAAACCCAGGCACAGTCTCTTCATTTTCTCTTTCTTTACTCGATTACTCTTACACATTAGAACTATTGTGTGAAAATCTAAAATTACTTATTCAGACACATTCCTGGGATATTAGATTCAAAAGAGTGTATACTGTAGGCAACTGTAACACAATGGTAAGTATTTATGTTTCTAAATATATTTAAACATAGAAAATGTACAGTAAAATCAGTATAAAAGATAACAAATGGCACACACGTATAAGGACACTTACCATAAATAGAACTTGCAGGACTGGAAGTTGCTCTGGGTGAGTCAGTGAGTGGTGAGTGGACGTGAAGGCCTAGGATGTTACTGTACACCACTGTAGACTTTATAAACACTGTACTACTAAGCTACACTAAATGTAAAAAAAAAATTTTCTTCAATATTAACCTTATATTTCTGTAGCTTTTTTCCTTTATAAACTTTTAAATTTTTGTTAACTTTTTGGCTCTTTTGTGATAACACTTAGCTTAAAACACAAACACATTGTACAGCTGTACAAAAATATTTTAAAATATCTTTATAAGCTTTTCTGTTTAAAAACATTTTTGTTTTTAATTATTTTTACTTTAGAAACTTTTTTTGTTAAAAATTAAGACATAAGCATACACATTAGTCTATACCTACAGACAACCAGGATCATTAATATCATTGTTTTCAACCTCCATATCTTGTCCCACTGGGAGGTCTTCAGGAGCAATAACACATATGGAGTTGTCATCTGCTATGATAACAATGCTTTCTTTTGGAATATGTCCTGAAGGACCTATGTGAGGCTGTTTGACGGTTCTCTCTCTCTCTCTCTATATATATATATGTGTGTGTGTGTATGTGTATATGTGTGTATATATACACACACATATATACACACACACATAGAAGGAGTATACTCTAAAACAACAATAAAAAGCATAGTATAAGACATACTAGCAATAAGAATTTTAGCTCTGTTATAATCTTATGTGACCACTGTTGCATATGTGATCTGTCCTTCATGGGAACGTTGTTACGCAGGGCATGACTATACTAGCGATGAAACCTGAAGGTTAAGAAACCAGCCCTGGTACAGGGAGCAAAGAAATTCAGGTAGAGAAGACAAGACATGAGAAGGCCGTGAGAGAGGCAAGTCTTTGGCATGTTTAAGAAACAGAAAGTAAGCCAGAGTCCTTGACATGTTGTGTAAGGAAGAGAGTAGAATGAGATGGGATTGAAAAATGTAGGCAGCGGCCAGATTTAACAGGCCTGGTAGACTCTATATAGTTTCTGTGGGAAGTCATTGGGGAGTTTTTGGCAGGGGCTTGACAGCATGTGCAGAGGCCTCACAATAACTCTGAAAGATGAGGAAATTAAGGCTATGAAAAGTTAAATAACTTTCCAAATGTCTTTCACACTGTAAATGACAGAGCCAGGTTTTAGACTTTATTTAACCCCCAAACTTGGGCTCCCTGGGAAGGTATCTGTGAGTGAATCATTTAAACTAATAATTGACGAGGAAGAGCCCTGAGAGAAACACATTCAAAAAGAATTTTTGGATTTGTCAAAATCTCCACTCCATAAAGAAAGACCCTGTGAATGGACACTCAGATGTTTGTGAACGAATTGTACACTGGTCAAATGCTAAAGGAAGAAAAAATTCTACCAAGCCACAATAAAACCTACATGTAGGACATGTTTTAAAGTTCTCTTTATTCATTTAAACATGGAAAGGCAAAAAAGACATTTGAGACTGAGCAATGTTCCCATATCTTATAAATGAAACTAAGATTGGTTCTTCTTTCCTTTCATACTTTTTATAGTACATTTATCACTTATTTCTTGTTCTACTTAAATGTTGTATATTGGCTTTTGGAGTCCCCTAAAATTATGTTGTATCCTTTATGGGCAGTGGCAGTCAAGTAGTTAGCAGGCATCTGCTTCCCCATTCCCTGTCTCTATTGGCACAACAAAGGTGTCCTCTACTGGGTACCTTGGAAGAATGATTGGCATGGAATGGGGTTATGGCCAATGAACAGCTCATAGACATACACTTTTTTTTCCCTAATCCCAAGAGAGTTTCAGCAGTTTTCTCAGTTGCTTTCTTAAAGAATCCTCTGGTTAAGAAATTTCCAATGACCATTCTCCAGACTCTTCGAAGAAAGAAAAATAGATTAAATCATTAGGAGAAAAAGATTTGAACTGAAAACACAGCCTAATCATCGTGGTGAACGCCGTCTGTTCATTGGTGATCTGGGCAAGTGAAGGAGTCCTGGAGATCTGACAGCTGGCTGGCATATTTCTGAATGAGTGAGGAAATTTTCCAGTTCATCTGTGGAGAATTTAGTCCGAAATTACAGCATTAGGCTACCCATCTGCAGCCTGCAATTGGTACAGACAAGAGAATCACTATTACTTTGTGGAGACAAGCCACAAATCTGGAATGAGGCAGACTGGCATGCCTATTTGGGGTTGGCAGGGCTGAGGTTTAGTCTATTGTTGCAAGCCTGCCTTGCCAAGGGAGAGTGAGAGTCTGATTAGATTGTGCCCTCGTCACACACATTATCTTAGAATGGACGGAATGTGTGGAATGAACTGAGAAACTCTGACTTTATGAAGGCTGTTGTTCACACTCCCTTGCTTGTTGTTTGTGCCCTTCCTAATGGGCTAGTGTCTTTTTCCTCTGAAGGCCATCTATTCGTCGAGTTGGATGGCTCTGTTTTGATGCTGATATCAGTTTATGGGTTATTATATCCATTTGCAAATCATGACTCAAAAGAGGAAACTCTGGGATGCAAAACACTCCATATGCCCATAAATCACAAACTGAATAAAAGTTGGCAACATAAACGTGATTGTGTTGGGAGTTTGAAAGCTTCAGTCAGCCAGCCTTTATTGAAACTCTGATGTTGTATGCTGCACTACTTGGGGACTGCAAAGAAAATAAAGACTATAAAAGAGAATGTGTGGAAAGGAACTTAGAGGTCATATAGTCCAAATGGCCATCTTGAATAGATGACTGGCTTCTTGCCATTGGGCTTATATTTTAAAGAGGAGGATAACTCCAAAAAAGAACCCATGTTTTGGCCCAAATAGAGCACATTGACTGTGGCGTGTGTGTGTGTGTGTGTGTGTGTGTGTATATGTGTGTATATGTATGTATATATATGTGTGCATATATATGTGCAAATATATATAAAGCATATATGTTATCATTAGTTCCTGTTAAAATGTATGAGGGCTTTGAGGTTCACCTGGATTTAGTGACTTGCCCAAGATCAGAGATAGCAGTGTACAGTGCCAAAATTGTACCCCAGGTGAAAAGCCCTACCTTTCTATTTATACTTGGGGAAGGAAAGTAGATGTAGAGTCATAAGAACTGAAATAAATGCTTTTATTTTTCCAGCACTTGAAGTTGTATAAATTAGGAATAATATTTTCCACTCTCTGAGTTTTAATTTACTCATTTATAAATGGCAAAAGTAGTTGATTGTCAACACACAAGGTGGCTAGGATGAAGTATGAAAATAATATATGTGAACTCAAAAAAATTCCAAAGCATTACAAAAAATGAACTTCTGTTTAGGCAAGAAACATGAATTGAGTGACTCTATTATGTTTAGCATTTTGCTGGAGTAGCATTAGAGAGAACACGAAGACATTGTGGAGGCCACAGAGAGCTCAGCCTACAGTGGAAAAAGGCAAGCATATGATTACATTGTTATGAGATAATTGCCCTGGCATCAGGAGAAGGAGAAAAAATAAACACTGTCTGGAGAGGTTGAAGATGATGCTGTAGAAGAAGCCATGTCTCAGATTTTGTCAAATGGAGAAGGACGCTCATGTCTGACCAAGATAATATCACAATGAGGAGAGGTGAGAGGAATATGCTATGTTAAAAATATTTTTAAATTGTAACCTTTTATTCTAAAATAGTCTTTTCATTTTAGAATAGTTTTAGATTTACATAAATATTATGAAGATAGTATAGAGTTCCCACATATACCCCACACCCAGATTCCTATATTAATATCTTACATTAGCATAATACAATTATTATAATTAATGAAAAATATTGACTATTAACTAAAGTCAATACTTTATTGTGATTTCCATAATTTTTACCTAGTGTCTTTTTATTGGGTCCAGGAGCCAATCTAGGATATTACATTACATTTAGTCATGATGTCTCCTTAGGCTCCTTTTGGCTGTGAAAGTGTCTGAGATTTCCTTGTTTTGGATGACCTTTACATTTTTGATGAATACTTGTCAAGCATTTTGTGTAATGTCCCTCAGTTGGGGTTTGCCTGATATTTTTCTCTGATAGACTGGAGTTACGGCCTTTTGAGAGGAAGATCGCAGAGGTAGAGCACTATTATTATCACTTCGTATCAAGGGTATATATTGCCAATATGACATATCACTCCTGATATTAACCTTAATCATCTAGCTGAGGCAGTGTTTGTCAGGATTTTTCACTGTAAAGTTTCTTCCCTTCCGGCCACCACTTTCATTACTGTACTCTTTGTAAGAAAGTCAATCTGCACAGTCCTACTCAAGGAGTGAGGAGTTATGCTCAACCTTCTTTAGGGTGAAATCGTTATTACATAAATAATTTTGAATTCTTTTGCATGGGAGAGTTGTTTATCCATTCAATCATTTATATAAACCAGTATTGACCCATGAGTGCTTATTTTATACTTTGGTTTATGATCTAATAATTTATTTTGTTGCTTACATTGTCCAGCTTTGGTCAATAAGAACTCTTAAGTGGCCTTCTGTATTCCTTTGACCTACCTCTCATTGTGGTTTTTTGCATACTTACTTTCTGGCACTATTGGATGGTCTAGAATTATCTCATATATTTCCTGCTTGAGACCATTTCTCCAAGAATTTCTGGCTCTTTTTATTGTATCAGAAATCAACATCTGGGTATAGGTGTGCTGGTTGCTACTGGAATGTTATTGCTTCTAAGGCTTGTCAGCTGACAGAGAAGGAAATAAATGTTTGAAAACTAACTCATGTGAATACACATATTTATAAACATCTCTGTATGCAACCATTTGTGTCAATACTGAGCTAAAAATGAATTCAGACTGATGTCTCCCATCCTAATCTATTACAACAGGGATCATTTCAGTCTTCTCTCCTTGTAGATTCTTTGGGGTTTTTCTACATGGATAATCATGTCAAATAATAGTTTCTTTTCTCCCTTTCCAATATGTATCTGTTTATAGTTTTCTCTGGTTATATTGCACAAGTTAGGGCTACCATTAAGATATTGAACAATTTGCTGTTTGTTTTGTTGTGTTTGGTTTTTGTTTGTTTCTAGTTTGCTTATTCATTGCTGTTTTTTCAGATAACGGCGAGTCCTTCAGCTGGTGAATAAAATCCCCCAGGTTTTTAACATTTTACAATTGATTTTATAAGCATTGAAAATGACTTGAAATAAATCTAGTTCAAAAAAAAAAAAAAGATATTGAACAGGAGTGGTAGGAGAGGATATCCATGCCTCATTCCTGATCTTGGTGGGGTAAACGCCCAGTCTGTCATCATCAAGTATGAGTTTGGTTGTAGGTTTTGTGTAGGTGTTCTTTATTAAGCTGAGAATGTTCTCTTCTATATTCCTAAGTTGTGAGTGTAATAGTTGGGGCTCCACAGAGGGACAGAACAAGTAGGACACACACACACACACACACACACACACACGAAGGAGTTTATTAAGGAGAATTGGCTCACATGATTACAAAGGTGAAGTCCCACAATAGGCCATCTGTAAGCTGTGGAATGAGATAAGCCAGTAAATGGCTTAGTCCTAGTCTCAAACCTTCAAAACCAGGGAAGCCAACAGTGCAGCCCCCCCAGTCTGAGGCCAAAGGCTTGAGAGTCCCTGGGAAGCCACTGATGCAAGTTCCAGAGTACAAAGTCCAAAGAACCTGCAGTCTGATGTCCAAGGACAGAAGGAGAAAAGGCATCCCACTACAGAAAGAAGTTTAACAATGAATATGCCCCCTCTTTGGCTTGCTTTGTTCTCACCTCAGTGGTAGGCAGTGGATTGGATGGTGAACACCCACATTGAGGGGAAATTTTTTTCTCCCAACCTACTGATTCACACACCATCTAGGCATTCCTTAATCCAATCAAGTTGACACCTAATATTAACCTTCACACTGTGTTCTTTTTTTAAAAGCATAAATGGATGTTGGATTTTGTCATGCTTTTTTTGAGGTCAGTTGATATAACCATATGACTTTTCTTCCTTAGCCTGTTGATGTGATGGTTACACTAATTTTTGAATGTTGAATCATGCTTGCATAACTGGAATGAACTCTACTTGGTTGTCGTGTTTATTATCATTATATATTGTTAGATTCAATTTGTTAATATTTTATTGAAGATTTTGTGTCTAGCTTATGTCAGTTACTGATCTGTAGTTTTCTATCTTGTGACTTTTTAAATCTGGTTTTGATATTAGAGCAAAGTTGGCCTTATGAGATAAATTAGGAAGCCTTCCCTCTGCCATTTTTTAGGAAAAAAATATGAAGAATTGGTGTCATTTCTTCATTACATGTTTGGCAGAATTCACCAGTAAAGATGTGGGCTGGTGCTTTCCTTTTTGAAGTTTATTGATTATTGATACAATTTCTTCAATAGACATGGAACTTTTCAAGTTATCTGTTTCTCCTTGTATGAGCTTTAGTCGTTTCTGTCTTTCAAGGAATTGGTCTGTTTTATCCAAGTTATCTAACTTGTGGGCATAGTGTTGTTCATAGTATTCCTTTTTTATACTTTTAATATCATAGGATCTGTAGAGATGAATCCTCCTTTTTGACCTTGTTCATTTGTGTCTTTTCCTTTTTTTTGGTTATAAATTTTACTGAACTTTTTAAAGAACCAGCTTTTGGTTTCATTGATTTTTTTTTTCTATTTTCCTGTTTTTAATTTCATGTATTTCCATTCTGATTATGCTTGCTTATACTTAAATTACCATTTCCCCAGTTTCTCAAGGAGAAAAATATTAAATTACTGATTTTATACCTTTTTCTCTTCCAATAAATATATTTAATGCTATTATTTTACCTTTAGGAACTGCTTTTGCTAAATCCCACACATATTGGTAAGTTAAATTTTCATTTTCATCTTGTTAAAATTATTTTTAAAATTTATCTTGCTACTTATTCTTTAACCTTTGTGTTATTTAGAAGTCTTTTGTTAAATTTGCAAATATTTGGGGATTTTCCAGCTATCTTTTTATTATCTCTAGTTTAATTCCATGTGGTCTTTAAATAAACTTTGTATGGTTTCTATTCTTCTTTATCTGTTAAGATGTGTTTTATGACCCAGAATATACTGGTGACTATGAGCTGAAGAAAAATGTGTATTATGCTGTTATTGGATGAAGTATTCTATAAATGTCAAAAGAACAAGTTGAGTGATAGTGTTGTTAAGGTCAACTGTGTCCTTACTGTTATATTCTGTCTGTTTGATCTATTACTGACAGAGGTGTGTTAAAGTCTCTGACTATAATAGCAGATTCCTCTATTTCTCCTTGCAGTTTTATCAATTCTGGCCTCATGTGTTTTGCTGCTGTCTTCAGTTAGGATTATTATGCCGTCTTAAATAACTGATCACTTTATCATTATTTAATGCTTTTCTTTTCCATAATAGTCTTCCTTTTTCTGAAGGTAGCTTTTTCAGAAATTAATATACTTCCAGCTTTTTTTTTGATTGGTGTTAGTACAGTATATCTTTCTCCATCTCTTTATTTTTGATTTATTTGTGTCTTTGTACTTAATGTAGGTTTCTTGTAAACAATATGAAGTTGGATTTTGTTTATCCACTCTGACAGTCTTTTTTTATTTTTTATTTTTGAGACAGAGTCTTGCTCTGTCGTCCAGGGTGGAGTGCAGTGGTGCGATCTCGGATCACGGCAAGCTCTGCCTCCCGGGTTCACGCCATTCTCCTGCCTCAGTCTCCTGAGTAGCTGGGACTACAGGCGCCCGCCACCACGCCTGGCTAATGTTTTGTATTTTTAGTAGAGACAGGATTTCACCGTGTTAGCCAGGATGGTCTGGATCTCCTGACCTCGTAATTCACCCATCTTGGCCTCCTAAAATTCTGGGATTACAGGCATGAGCCACTGCACCCCGCGGGTGGTGTCCATTTTTAATTGGTGTATTTAGACCATTCATATTTAAAATGATAATTAATTTAGTTGGGTTAATATCTACTGTGCACATATCTGCCTTCTATTCATTACCCTTCTCATTTGTTTATTTTACTTCCTCTTTTTCTGTTTTTCTTGTTTTAATTAAATATTTATATTTTCATTTTATCTCTTCCCAGCATCTCAATTATAATTCTTTATAAATTTCGTTTGTTGTTCTAGACTTTACAATATCTAGTGAATTATGCAGGCATGACCTTATCTGTAATATCAATCAGATTGTGATAAATAATGAAATAATAAGATGATAAAAGTAATGTAAACACCTTTCTCTGAGTTTTTACTAGTCAAGCCCTATGCTAAGCATTTTTTATAATGATCACAGTTAACAGCGAAGATCTTGCTGGGTTTCTGGATAGTAAAACCTGTGAAAATATGTCCCCTAATGCCCCAAACCTCCAGCCTCCAGGGGTTTGTCCTGCTAACGATGGTTCACCCTCACCTTTCAGCAGTTCACCAAAATTACCATTTAAGTATTCCTTTCAGTTTATGGCTCCAGTGGGTTTCTGCTTCAGATAAGAGGATCTCAGCTGTGTTTCTCTGAGTGAGCCTGTTTCTCTAGATTTCAGGGTTGCAGGTGGCACTGCAATCTCAGTTCTCTGAGGGTTCCAAGAAAATTCATTCATTTTCAGTTTTTCCAGGTTTTAAGAATAGGAGTGATGACTTCTAAGCTTTTACATGGGAAGTTGAAACTGGACGTTCAAGGAGACAATTTTCATGTGGCTGGAGTATAAGCGGTATGAATAAGATGTGATAAGCGAGGCTATAAAAATAGGTATGGTTAGGATTTCAGCAAGGTTTTTTGTGCCATGCTAAAAGTTTGGACTATATGTTTTAAGCCAGAGATGTGCAAATATGGAAGAGTTTTAGCTGGGTAGTCACACAGCCAAAATGATTACATTGGTAGCAAGGTGGGGGTTTATTCCCTGGGTAATGGAGGCACAGACATGATGTAGTCAGAATTATGCAATGGCATCACAAATACTTGTCCCATTTAGATATCTTAGGTGCTTTTAATGCTATTGTTATTTCAGCAGGACATATGCTACTGTTTATTTTAATTGGACTAGACAGAAAGCGTCTTGTGTTATCTTGTTCCATACTGCTTTCCCAATGAACTAGGGATAGCAGATACTTAAATAGAAATTGAATTGGGTGAACTAAATCACTTAGGAGTTTCAATGCAATTTCAGCTCAAGCTACCTCTGGTAGATATGTTGTTGGAAATACAGGTTAGATGAGACTTAATATGTTATTTTCTGTAAGCCTTTTGAAGTCATGTTAATTTTATACTTTCGAGTGAAGAAGAGGTAAAAAGAAACTTGCTTCTGTTTCTGCTGTTTAAAGGATTATTGTGGCAAAATTATGAAGAGAACAATGTATAGCATTACATATATTTATATTGTTAAAGTAATACACATGATTTCATACACAAATCAACAGATATGATATATTGGTACATTTTCACAACAATGCCTAGGAAATCATTGTATCAAAGGCTAATGGACTTGACAAGCACTGAGATGACACTGTCAATAAGTCAGACACTGTGTTAGGCACTATAAATACAATGTGAATATGATAGACCTGCTTTAATGACTCAAAATCTAGTTGATTATGCAGGTATGACATTATCCAAAAATCAGATTGTCATACATGATGAAATAATAATAAGATAAAAATAATGTATCTTTCTTTGAGTTTTTACTAGTCAAACTATGCTAAACGTTCTTTATAATGATCATGATTAATCTTCATCACAATCGTAATATGTCGATATTATACCCATTTTTTAGGTGAAAAATATGAGGCTCAGGGACCTTAAATGTTTTGCTCAAGGTCATGGTAAGCAGAAAAACCAGGATTGGAAAGTACATCTTTCTCACTCCAAAACTTTCACTCCCATCTGTTACACTCTATATTAAAGGTATAGGAACACAGAAGGTATGATTAATTCTATCTGGATGAGTCAAGAAAAGCTTCCCAGGGAAGGTAGCATTTAAACTAGATTTTGACAGAAGAGTTGGATACTGCCAAGCCAAAAATAAAGGAACATGTAAAACAGAAGAGCAAGAAAAAAGGTATGTAGGGGTTCAGGATTGGTAAAATATGTGGAATGGCTGGAGCATGGGCACATGGATGGCATCTGTGGGTAAAGAGGCCTGGTCTGCTTAAGGCTGAAAAAAAATAGAAGGGTAAAGTGTGTTTACTGCCATGGTAAGGCATGAATTATAAGCCACAGAAAATTTTGGAATGGAAGAGGAAGTGACCTGATCAAATCTGAGTTTTAGCAAGGTTACCCTGGAGGCGTGTGAAGGATGAAGTGCAGTGAAGCAAGCCTACAGGCAAGGAGAACATTTTGAGAGCTGTTATGAATACAGGAGAAAGAAGTTTTAAGATCTAATTCTTAATACCAAGTCAAAAATATTTAATATTCAGGATCAGAATATTTAGATTCTCTTGTAAGAAAAAAAAAAACTCTTGATTTTCTTGAGATTTGCACTCACTAATAAGTAGAAATGGTTTCAATGCCTGGGTTACAGGATGAGTTAATCCCAGCCTCAGGGTTCTGAATTTTACAGAGAAGTCCTCCTGTTTCTTCCGAACAAAGAAAGATAAAACAACAATGCTCCAACTTCATCATGCCTAGAAAATTCATCAATGTTCATTTATTCTTTGAAAGAATATTCAATTCCTACAATGTCGTAGACATTCCTATTCAAAAAAATTTATTGAGCACTAGATATAAAGCACTGTGCTAGGCACTAGAAATAGAATGGCAAACAAAACACACATGCATTGTGTTTCCAGATGGTTTACAATCTAAAAAATTTGGCATGTGGTAAGAAAGTGCCCAAACTTCGAGGAAAAAAAAGATACCCAAATTTTAAAGCAATGCAGGGTAAAAATCTCCTTTTGATTAGATTTTAGGACTGATTTAATTCTATATGTGTGCCTCACTTCTTCTCCACTCGTGTGTATCCAAACCACTGTTCTCTCGTGGTTTACTATTTCCTTCAGGTTTATCTCCAGATGTGGCATGGTTTTGGCCCATTCCTTTGCCATGTAGCTCAAAACTTGCTATAGATAACTCAGGTTGTCTAGTAACTGTCAAGATCTGACTAACCTAGTCTCAGGATCCTCTTGCAAACAGAAAATATCCCAATATAGATGCATGGTTATTGGTACTGGACATTTGATTGGGATAGTCGTTTTCAGACTTATCATTGTTTTCCTTAAACAACATTGGAGTTCAGGATCCTGAAGTTTGAAAGATAAAATATGCCTTCTAATCATAATATGTTTTCATCTATTTTTGTGAAAACTTAAATGACTTTGACTCAAAATGTTTCAATCCTAAAGTTGTTTGAAAAGAGTAGTTAATAACGTGTATTTGGTCGTAGAAGGAAGTCCAATAAATTTTCTTATGTTTAATCCATGTCCTTGAAGTTCTTTTACAAAGCATGGACACACGTCCTTGTTAGCAATTAAGCTAAGAAAGAGTCTTAAAATAAAATGCAGCTGGACACTGAAGTGAGAAGTTTGGGTGACATGCAGACATTTACAAGCAAGTATCAATGGGATATATCACACAACTGGTCATAACTAACCTCTTAATTTCTGGAGGGGGCAGTGATGAAACTTGGTGGGCAGGAGTCTGAGAAAATGGACAAGTGAATTATGTGTCACAGGAAAGAAGAGATCCCCCAGCCAAGACCTCTTTTAATTGGCAATGGCCCTGTTTGAGATTGGAGCAGACTCTCATCAAGTGAAGTCAGGCCATCATAGATGGGCCATCTGCTCTGTTTCCTCGCAATGGCACTTGTTCAGTTCTTACCTTTAGAACCTGCTCCCTTTGATGAGATAAACAATATGTTTGAAGCACCATAGATGCTGTGCAGCTTAGCAGAGAAATGATGTTTTATGAAGTGTCATCCTGTGCAGCCATCTGCAGAAAATCACATTTGACTATCCTTGGGGACTATTGCCATTTATGTCAGGGTTTCGATTCCATCCATTGAAAACTGTCAATTTCTTACTAGGTTAAACATAGCATACTGCACTGTCCTTTTTCTTGGATGATGAAAGGATTTCCATTATATACTGATTCATGGATAAAAGTCAGTTATTGGAGATGAATTATTTAATGGGAATACAATATAGAAAATGATAATGCCACACATCCTAACAAGAGTTGATTGTAAACCAATTTCCTGTCTCCTATAAATGAATTATTCAGAACTATGAACTATCCCACCTCAAGATTAGCTAGAAATTGAGTTGTATAAGTCACAAAAAGAATTATATTAGTCACTAACACATTAAAACATTTTAAAATTTCAATTTATTCAAGATGATGTAATGAGACAAAGGCATTACTTGACACTGACAAATACATTATGTCATTTAAATCCACTTCTGTGTGTGTGTATATATATATATACATACATTCTATCTGTATATATGGAATATCTGTATATGTGGAAAAATATATATATACACACACACACAGAGAAACAAAATTTTGTGTATGTTTACAAAAAATATATTCATATATGTATATATATATTTTCTAAACAAGTATTTTCTCACATAATCACAAAGCCATTATTACACCTAATGAAGTTAATAATAATTCCCTAGTAATGTAGAATACCAAATGCATGTTAACATACCTTCAGTCATATCAAAAATACATTTTCAGACTTGATTTTCTTTAATAAGTTCTCCTCATTGCACATGGTTGTTATGTTTCTTAACTATCTTTTTTCCCAAACTTCATTGAGTTACAAATGACATGTAAAAATTGTATACATTCAAGGAACATTATTTTGTATATGTTTTGACATACATATACATTGTGAAATGATTACCACAATCAAGCTAATTAACATATCTATCACCTCACATACTTTTTATGATGAGAATGCTTAAGATTTACTCCTAGTAAATTTTAAGTATACAATATATTATCAATTCTAATCACCATGCTGTACTCAGGTATCCAGAACTTACAATTGCAAATCTACATCCTTTGAGCAACATCTCTTTGTTGTCGCCGGCCCCTATACCCTGTTAACCATCCTTCTAGTCTCTGTTTCCATGAGGTTGATGTTTTTAGATTCCAAGTAATGCAGTATTTGTCTTTCCATGTTGGTTTATTTATTTCATTTAGCACAGTATTCTCAGGTACATCCATGTTATTGCAAATGGCAAATTTTTCTTCTTTTTAAAGGCTGAATAATGTTCTCTGTGTGTGTGTGTGTGTATGTATTTTCTTTATCCATTCATCTCTCCATGGACTTAGGTTGTTTACCTATCTTGGACATTGTGAATAATTCTTCAATGAATACGAGAGTGCAGATTTCTCTTTCAGATAATGATTTATTTTCTTAAATGTATCACCAGAAGTGGGATTTCTGGATCACGTGGTCATTCTACTTATCTGAGGAAACTTTATAGTGTTTTCTATAGTGGCTGTACCAATTTATATTTTCATCAACACTGCACAAAGGTTTTCTTTATTCCACATCCTCACCAACACTTAGTTTTTGATTTTTTTTCATAATAGCGATCCTAACATGTGTGAGGTGATACTTGTGATTTTGATTTGAATTTCCCTGAAAATTAGTGATGTTGAACACTTTTTCATATACCTATTGACCATTTGTATCTTTTCCTTGGAAAAATGTCTACTTTGACTAATTTTCCACCACATTATTTTTGTACTATTGACTTGTATGAGTTCTTTATATAGTTTAGATAGTAACCTCTTATTGTATATAGGGTTTCCAAATCTTTTCTCTCATTCTGTGAGTTGCATTTTCATTTTGTTGGATGTTATGAGTGCAGAAATATTTTGGTTTGATGTAGTCCCACTTGTTAATTTTTGCTTTTGTTCTCTGTGTTTTTTATATTCTATCCAAAAAATCTAATGTGATGGAGCTTTTCTCTCAGATTTTCTTATAGGAGTTTTACCATTTCAGGTATTATATTTAAATTTTTAATTCATTGGTGAGTTGATTTCTGTGCATGGTGTAATTTAAGGATTCAATTACTGTTTTACTGCATGTGGATAAACAGTTTAACACACACTGTCTATTGAAGAGACAGTGTTCTCTCCGTTGTATATTCTTGATGCCTTTGTCAAAGATAAGTTGACCATATATGTGTGGGTTTATTTCTGCACTTTTTATTTGGTTCCATTGCTCTATGTGTCTGTTTTTATGCCAATACCATATTGTTTTGATTTATCATAGATTTGTGATATGGTTTGAAATCAGGAAATTTGATGCTTCCAGCTTTATTCTTCTTGCTCAAGATTGCTTTAGTTACTCAGAGACTTTTGTCTTTCCATATGAATTTTATGATGGTCTTTTCTATTTCTGTAAAATATGCCTTTGAAATTTTGATAGGGATTACATTTGACTCTATAGATCATTGTGGGTAGTACAGACATTTAGACAATATTGAGTCTTATCCACGAACATGAGATGCCCTTCAATTTTTTTGTCTTCTTCAATTTGTTTCATTAATATTTTATAGTGTTCAGTATACAGATCTTTCAACTCATAGGTTAAATTTATTTCTAGGTATTTTATTGTTTTTAACGCAACTGTAAATGGGATTATTAAGAATTTCATTGTGAGATAGCTCATTAGTGTATAGTGATTTTTGTTTGCTGATTTGGTATCCTGCAGCTTTACTGAATTTCTTTATTAGTTCAAACAGGTTTTTGGTGAAGTTCTTCATATATATATATATATTTAAAATTACATTATCTGCCAACAGACAATTTTATTTCATCCTGTCCAATTTGGATGTCCATATTTTTCTTTTGTTGACTAATTTATCTGACCAGGACTTCCAATACTATGTTCAATAAAAGTGGCAAGAGTTGGCATCTTAGTCTTGTTCTTATTCTTGGAGGAAAAGTTTTCAATTTTCTTTTTCATTGAATATGATGTTAGCTCTTGGGCTTTGTAATATATGGCCTTTACTGTGTTGAGGAACATTCCTTGTATACCTTGTTTGTGACAGTTTTCAGATCATGAAATGTTGTTGGATTTTGTCAAATGCTTTTTCTGTATCTTTTGAGATGACTATATAATTTTTGTCCTTTATTCTGTTAATGTGGCATAACACATTTATTGATTTGCATATGTTGAAACATCCTTGTAACCCAGGAACAAATATCACTTGGTCATGGCATACGATCCTTTTAATGCATTGTTGAACTTGGTTTGATCGTATTTTGCAACTATGTTCATCAGAAATATTGGCTTGAATTTTCTTTTCTTACTGTTTTCCTTAACTGACTTTTAATTTTGGATATTGGCTTGTAATTTTCTTTTCTTGTATTGTCCTTATCTGGCATTGGTGGCAGGTTTATGCTGGTCTCATAAAATGTGTTTGTAAGTGCTCCTTCTTCAATTGTTATGGAAGAAGTTTAGAGGTATTGACATTAATTATTTAAATATTTGGCAGAATTCATCACTGAAGCCATCCGATCTCGAGGTTCTCTTTGTTGAGAGAGTTTATTTACTAATTTAATATTACCAATTTTAGGTTTACTTAAATTTTCTATTTTTTCATGAGTCCATCTTGGTAGTTTGTATGTTTCTAGAACATTCATCTCTTCTATGTTATCTAATTCGTTGGCATATACTTGCTCATAGTAGTCTCATGATCTTTTGTATTTTTGTGGTATCAGTGGTAATGTCATCTTTCATTTCTGATTTTATTTATTTGAGTCTTTAGCTGATGATTTGTCAATGTCGATTATCTTTTTAAAAAACTGTTGGTTTCATTGATCTTTTCTAATGTTTTTCTAGTTTCTATTTCATCTTTTTTCTCTTCTGATCTTTATTTCCTTCTTTCTGCTAAATTCAAGCTTAGTTTATTCTTATTTTACTAGTTACTTGAAGTACAATGTTAGGTTGTTTATTTGGCATCTTTCTTTTTCTTCATGTAGGTGTCTATTGCTACAAACTTCCCTCTTAGAACTGCATTTGCAGAATCCACAAGTTTGGTGGGTTCTGTTTTCAGTTTTGTTTGTCTCAAGATATTATTTTTAAATTTTCCTCTTAATTTCTTCTCTGCCCCATTGATTATTCAGGAATGTGTTATGTAATTTCCATATATTTGTGAATTTTCCAAAAATCTTCCCGTTATTGACTTCTAATTTCATATTATTTTGATCAGAAAAGTTACTCGATATATCTTCAGTTTTCTTAGATTGACTAAGGCTTGTTTTATGGCCTAACATATGACTTAGCCTGGAGAATGTTTTCTGTGTGCTTGAGAATAATATATATTCTATTGCTGTTGGATGGAATGTTTTGTATATGTCTGTTAGGTCTATTTGTTCCAAAGCATTGCTCAAGTCCAGTATTTTCTTACTGATTTTCCGTTTGGATGACCTATTCATTGTTAGAAGTAGGATATTCAAGCCTACTACTATTATTGCATCACTGTCTGTTTCTCCCTTCAGATCGATTAATATTTACGTATTTAGGTGCTATCATTGGTGCGTATTATTTACAATTGTTATATCTCCTTAAACAGTCAATTCTTTTATCATTATTAAATATCCTTTTTTATTGTTTTTACACTTTTTAACTTAAAGCGTATTTTGTCTGATACAAGTATAGCTACCCCTGCTCTTTTTCTATTTGCATGGGATGCTGTTTGCCATCTCTCAACTTTCAGTCTATGGTTCTTTTTTTTTTTTTTTTGAGACGGAGTCTCGCTCTGTCGCCCAGGCTGGAGTGCACTGGCCGGATCTCAGCTCACTGCAAGCTCCGCCTCCCGGGTTTACGCCATTCTCCTGCCTCAGCCTCCCGAGTAGCTGGGACTACAGGCGACCGCCACCTCGCCTGGCTAGTTTTTTGTATTTTTTTTTAAAGTAGAGACGGGGTTTCACCGTGTCAGCCAGGATGGTCTCGATCTCCTGACCTCGTGATCCGCCCGTCTCGGCCTCCCAAAGTGCTGGGATTACAGGCTTGAGCCACCGCGCCCGGCCGGACAGTCTATGGTTCTTGAAGCAGAAGTGAGTCTCTTGTAGACAACATTGATTTAGTTTGTTTTTTTAATCGGTTTGGCCACTCCATATCTTTTGATTGGAGAATTTAACCCATATACATTAAAGGTAATTATTGATAAATAAGAATTTATTATTGTTTATTAATTATTTCTGGCTGTTTTGTGGACTCTCTGTTCCTTTCTTATTCTCTTGCTTTTCTTCCTTGTGATTTGATGATTTTCTGTAGCGGTTTCCTTTGATTCCTTTCTCTTTATCTTTCATATATCTACTATAGGGTTTTGTTTTGTGGTTATAAAAGACTTACATAAAATGTCTTACTGTAACTATTTTAAGTTTATAACAATAGTAATTACATACCAAAACTTTACCCTTCCCCCTCATTGTATGCTTTTGATGTCACAATTTACATCATTTTATATTGTGTATCCATAAATACATTATTATAGCTATATTTTAAATTTTTTTCCTCTAGCCTTTATACTGGAGCTATAAGTAATTTATATACCATCATTCAAATATCAGAGTATTCTGAATTTGACTACATACTTTTACCAGTGAGTTTTATACTTTTATATGTTCTTATGTTACTAACTTCCTTTCATTTCAGATTGAAAAACTCTCGAGTATTTTTTTCCTTTAAGTAGAGAATTAGTATTAGAGACCACAACGCATATGCTAGGGGTGCTCATTGCTCCTGAGTCACCACAGATTCGAGGCCTTTCTAGTAGACAGAAACAGGCAATATGTATTCTTAAAATGAAAGAGAGAAAATATTTTTACCTTAATATTTCCAATTCAATATTAAGATGTGAAATTTTATTTTTCTTATACTTATTTTTTTCTCAAATTGAAAATTCTTGTTTTAATTGGCATTAACATAGTTATTCACTTTATCCTACAACATACTTTAAAAACAGAAACATAACATAGCTTAAAAATAAAAATGCTATTAGTATTAAAACTAAATCTACATAATACAGTTTAAGATCTCCATTTTCCTACTTATAAATGAGAGTGAGCATCATACACACATGCATACATGTGTGTATATATATATAATATCTTCCTAATTTTTTCTTGTGTGGTCTCTCTTCATATTACCTGACAAATTTTTGTATTACATGCTTGATTATATTCTTTTTAATTATTAGAAGGGCTTTAAATTATTAAGGATGTGAAAACTGATATAAATTACAAACTTTTTATCAGTTCATTATTACTTTTTTCTTTGTATATAGTGTTTTATAATGTAACTTTTTGTGTTCTTAATGTTTAGTCAAATTTATCAAGTTGTTTTATAATACTTTAGAGTCAAAGGAAAGTTTCATCTACCCTTGGTTTATAAAGAAATTCATCCATGTTTTTTCCTACTGCTTATGTGATTTCTTATTCTGATTCTCTTGATATTCACACAGGTGTGTGGTGTGAAGAACAGATTCAATTTTATCTTTTTCCATATGGCTCCTCAGTTGGCAAAACATTAAAGTCTATTTTAGAGCTCTACTTCTAGATGGGATGGACTAGCTTGTATCTTGATAAAACAAAATAGAAACGGGAGGATAATAGTAATACAAAGTGGATTTTTTGAAGGTATTGCTGAGCTGTCATGTCCTTCAGGACTTGCGGGACTCAGTTGTTGGATAGAAGGGAAATGCACTGTGATGAATAAAGTACTCTCTACTGTACTTACCCTTAAGGAATTTGCTAAGGTAATGTGCCTAGAACTGAGAGACTGAGAAGCCAAGCATAAAGCAGAGACTAATAGATTGAGACCTTGAGTGAACAATTTAATGTGTTTTGACAAATATAAACTTCTTTATAACCAACACTCAAACAAGATACAAAATATTTCATTGCCCAAGAAAATTCATTTGTACTTCTTTCCAGTCAATACAGAAGAACCACTGTTATGATTTCCTTCAACTAGTTTTCCCATTCTTGAATTTCTTATAAATGGAATCATACGCATTTACTAATTTATACCTTTATTATTTTGTTAAACATAATGTTTTTGATATTCACATATGTTATTAGTATCCATTTGGGTTTTAAATTAGCTAGTTTACTTTTAGAGAATACGGTACTATCCTAAACTATTTCACAGCTGTTTGGGTTATTGAATACATTTTGTACCTGTCCTATTTATCTGTCTTCTGGGGCTAGACTTTTCTGTTTTTGAATATCTACTTGACCTTATATATATTTATATCTATCTCATGGTATCATGGTATCTATAACTTTGTAGGTAGGGGCTGTGGATTAACCATCTCTTTTTAATTTATTTTTTATTTTTTATTTTTTTTGGAGATGGAGTTTCACTCTTGCTGTTGCCCAGGGCGCGATCTCGGCTCACTGCAACCTCCACCTCCTGGGTTCAAGCGATTCTCTTACCTCAGCCACCTTAGTAGCTGGGATTACAGGCATGCACCAGCAAGCCCTTCTAATTTTGTATTTTTTTCAATAGAGACAGGGTTTTGCCATGTTGGTCAGGCTGGTCTCAAACTGCTGAACTCGGGTTATCCACTTGCCTCAGCCTCCCGAAGTGTTAGGATTACAGGCGTGAGCCACCACACCCGGCCTAACCATCTTTTATCCAGGTTTAACACAGTTTCTGTTACATAGTTGGTGGCCAGTACATTGGACCAAGATTCTGCTTTTCATTGATTTATCACCTGTAAGTGTAGCACTGTCACTCCAAAATTGTTTGCCTTTGAACCAACCCTTCTCCTTTATCTTGAACAAACTCTCAAATTTATTGTCTTTATTTGATCTATTGGATCACTTCCCAACATTGAAAGTGGCAACTTAAGTACTGAGTCAGTTAAATAAAAATTTAAACTTCCGAGTATACTAATTGACACAAGTTAGTTGCTCAAGAAAGTCGTGGGAAAGGAAATGGGAACTCAAGCTCAATTCTTCTTGGGCTGTTAATTGAAGCCACAGAGGTCCTACTATGTCCTACAGTTGAGCCTAAGTTATATAACTATTTTTATTGTTTCAAAATTATATCAGCTTTGTTTTTCTTTTCTTGTGTTTTTCTATTTAAAAATTTATGCTATTATATCTATGACATTCCTATCTTTATCAGAAAGTAAGTACCTTACAATTAAGAGACTATGTCTTTCTGTACTTCTGTCTTTTGCTATAGGACCAAGCTAGAGTTTATACACACTGGACACTCAAATATATAGAGAAAAGAATGATGGTGCTAATGAATGCAGAACAGAATAATACATGGATATAATCCCTAGGTGCTCAAAACATACAATGTCACATAAAAGCTTATTCTAACTGTCACTTTTGATGGCAGAGCAAAAGGAACAGAGATGAAAATCAAAGAGAACATCTGTATATAAAGTGAGACGAAGTAACAGAAGAAAAACTTAGTCATGAGAAGGTGTTATAACTGTGAATTGCCAAACTCAAGGGAAGGGTTTAGAAAAATACGATAGGCTCCACTTACAAGAAACTCAGTTTTGTTCAGTAAATGGATTCTGTAATTGGAATTTTTGCTCCTTCTTCTCCTCTGGGAGTATGTGGATGAGAGTTAATTAATGTGATAAAGTTGTGCAGTTTCTGTGAATACTATAATTGTTAAAGATTCAAATTGCCCTTCATCTGTGTAATTTGGGTGAAGATACGGGAATGGGCAAAGAAGACCCAAATCTGCTCTCTCTGAAGTTTTAGGCTCCAGAGTTAAGATTATATAAGGAAGGGATAAAATGGAGGAAGACGAATACTTCAGATTTGTAACAGATAATTGTAAGCCTGATTGTATAGCTTCGTGCATACATCTCATCTGTCAGGTCATTGGGATAGCTTTTAAATAGGCATACTCAGGATGAATTCCACAGCTTCTAAGTCTCCATCCATCTCAATTTTTTTTGTCTCATTTTTTTCAGGAGTTGTTTCAGTAACTATTGTTGAATTATAAACCACTCCAAACTTAGTAGTGTAAAATAACCATTTTATAATACTTACCAATTCTATGGATTAGGAACTGAGACATAGTACTGAAGGGATGGCTTGACTCAGCCCCGGAATGTCTCAGGCTTCATATAGTGAGGGTGAGTGAAGCACTGCAGGCATATATATAAAGGCTTCATTACTTGCATGTTTGATGCCTAGGGTAGGATGACTCAAAGCTGAGCTTAGCTGAGACTGTCACATAGGACTTCTCTCCACATTGTGGCTGGATTCTAAGATGGAGTCTTGAGACCAAAAGATCCAAGAAAGCCACATGGAAGCTCCGTTGTCTTTTTGGCCTTGTTGCACGACTCACATGCCTTTACTTCTGCCAGTGTATTTTCAAAGCAGCCACAGGACTCCAAGAATCTAGAATAAGGAGAGGATATAGACCCCACCTGTTGATGGGAGAAGTATCAAATAATTTGCAGCCATTTTAAAAAAAGCACTACCTCATCTCTACAATTAAAAAAGAAACAAATATTTTATTAGGCAATACTCTTCCAGATAGCTCAGAGGAAAGGTCTTGCATTGGTTTCTGGTCCTTTGCTTGTTAATGGTAATAAGCCCTGACTGGTAGGATTCTAAAGTTAGGTTATTTCAATAAAAGGTACTAGCGTGACATTTGGAACATGGAAGAGAAACCATTTTATTATCTGGCAGTGGTAGGCAGATGGCAAATCTCTGATTCAGTGCTAACATCAGCTGAGTTCATTAGTGGCAATTTCTTCAAATGTCTATAGTTTCTTAACCTCCTAAAACCCAGCAGTCTCTTCCCCTGACCTTTGTCCCACAGCCCTTCCATTAGTTCTGTCAGCATTAATTCCTTGTATTAAACTCATTCTTACTTGAAATGCCTCTTTAAACTATCTAATACAATTCATTTTTGTATTTATATTTACATTGAATTAAGGAATTCTTTATAAGGTATATATTCCCAATAGACATATTCCATTTGGGGACTGACAGACATTGTCTTTATTATGTGGTAAGAGCTAATTTTATTTATTTATATTAGCTGGGGGCATGGTGGTGTGCACCTGTGGTTCCAGCTACTAGGGAGGCTGAGGTGGGAGGATTGCTTGTGCCAGGGATGTGGGAGTTTTAGTGAGCCAAGGTTATGCCACTGTTCTCCAGCCTGGGTGACAGAGCAAGACTCTGTTAAAAAAAAAAAAAAAAAGGAATATACTTTTGGCAATAAAATTATTTTTTAAATTTAATTTTTTGTTGGTATACACTAGGCATATATACTTATGGAGCATAAGAGATATTTTGATATAGGCATGCAATGTGTAATAATCACATCATGGAAAACGGGGTATTTATCCCTTCAACCATTTATCCTTTGTGTTACAAACAATCCAAATATACCCTTTTAGTTATTTTAAAATGTATAATTAAATTACTATTGACTATATCCCTCTGTTGTGTTATGAAGTATTATGTCTTATTCATTCTTTCCAAACTTTTTTTTTGTAACTATTAGCCATCCTCACCTTCCCTGTAGTCCCCTAGAGGCTACCCTTCCTAGCCTGTAGTAACCATCCTTTTACTGTCTATCTCCATGGGTTCAATTGCTTTGATTTTTAGATCCCACAGATAAGTGAGAATATGTGACATTTGTCTCTCTGTGCCTGGCTTATTTCACTTAATACAATGACCTTCAGTTCCATTCATGTTGTTGCAAATTACAGGATCTCAGTTTTCTATGGCTGAATAGTACTCCATTGTGTGTAAGTACCACATTTTCTTTATCCATCCGTTTTTTTTTTTGTTTTTTTGTTTTTTTTTTTTTGAGACGAGTCTTGCTCTGTCACCCAGGCTAGAGTGCAGTGGTGAAATCTTGGCTCACTGCAACCTCCGCCTCCCGGGTTCAAGGGATTCTCCTGTGCCAGCCTCCTGAGTTGCTGGGATTACAAGTGTGCGCCACTATGCCTGGCTAATTTTTATATTTTTAGTAGAGACAGAGTTTCACCATGTTGGCCAGGCTGGTCTCAAACTCATGACCTCAAGTGATCCACCTGCTTCGGCCCTCTAAAGTGCAGGGACTACAGGTGTGAGCCACTGTGCCCGGCCCCATTCATCTGCTGTTGGACAGTTCAGTTGCTTTCAATTCTTGACTACTGTGAACAGAGCTGCAACAAACATGGGAGTGCAGATATCTCTTTGATATACTGATTATCTTTCTTTTGGGTAAATACCTAGCAGTGGATTTGATGGATGATATGGTAGCTCTACTTTTAGTTTTTTAAGCAACCTCCAAACTGTTCTCCACAGTGGCTATACCAATTTACATTCCCACCAAGAATGTGCAAGTGTCGCCTTTTCTCTACATACATTCCAACATTTGTTTCTGGCAATACAATTATTAATTTGAGTCTGAGATAATTTCTCGACATTTTGAAAATTGCTTTTGACTTTTAAATTTTTACAATTTTTTATATATTGAGGTACAATTGCAGGTTTATTACATGCATATATTGTGTTATGGTAAAGTCTGGGCTTTTAGTATACCCATCACCTGAATGGAAACATTGTACTCAGTAGATAATTATTCAACTCTTATCCCCCTTCCACCATTTGTAGTCTCCAATGTCTGTCATTCCACTCCATATGTTCATTTGTATCCATTGCTTTGCTTAATTCCCACTCATAAGTCGGAACATGTGGTATTTGGTTTCTGAGTTATTTCCTTTAAGATACCAGCTTCCATTTCTGTTCACATTGCTGCAAAAGACATGACTCCATTCTTTTACATGGCTGAGTAGTATTACAGGGTGTGTGTGTGTGTATATTTCCTCCACCACTGATGGATACATTTAGGTTGATTCCATATCTTTGCTTTTGTGAATAGTGCTGTGGTAAACATATGAGTGCAAGTGTCTTTTTGATACAATGATTTATTTCCCTCTGGGTAGATACCCAGTAGTGGGATTGCTAGATTGAATGATAGTTCTAGTTTTAGTTCTTTGAGAAATCTGAGTCTGAGATAATTTTTAACAAGGAAGAAAGCAAAGAGAGGGAAAGAAAATTGTGGAAATACCCCCATTTTGGGAGAAAAGAAGCCGTAAATATGAGGAAAGCCTAAATAATTTACTAAACCCCAAAAAGAAAAAGATATGATCTGATCTAAGCTGAGTAAACTATACAAAATACTGATGAAATTCTGATATTTAAAAAGAAATTTAAAATTGAAAAAATAGTATATTTTAATTTAGATTAGTTTGTCCCTTATTTGGTGTTCTTTTCCAGTTAAGAGTTTTTATTGGAGAGTCTGTTTATATTACACTTAGAATCATGAATATCTATAAAGATATTCATCTATATTTATGAAACAAAGTGATGATATATTTTATGTATATAGTAAGTATATATATTGAATATAATATACAAGTACACTTCTATTTCAGAGGGAATCAAAGACAGAAATAACACCATCCTTGCTCCCACAATCACATTATTATTACCATAATTTCAAAGAAATAAGAACTGGTTATAAAAAGTTATAGTTAAACTTGAACTTAACTGATAATGGTGTATTAGTTCATTTTCGTACTTCTATAAAGAACTGCCTGAGACTGGGTAATTTATAAAGGGAAGAGGTTTAATTGACTCACAGTTCAGCTTGGCTGGCAAGGCCTCAGGAAGCTTACAATCATGGTGGAAGGCAAAGGGGGAAGCAAGGCAATTTGTTCACAGGGGACAGGAAGGAGAAGTGCCTAGTGAAGATGGGGAGAGCCCCTTATAAAACCATCAGATCTCATGAGAACTCACTATTATGAGAACAGCATGGGGAAAACTGCCCCCATTATTCAATTACCTCCACCTGGTCTCTCCCTTGACATATGGGGATTATGGGGATTTCAATTCATGATGAGATTTGGGTGGGGTCACAAAGCCTAACCATGTCATTTTGCCCCTGACTCTCTCAAATCTCATGTCCCTTTCACATTTCAAGATCAATCATGCCTTCCTAACAGTCTCCCAAGTCTTATTTCATTCCAGCATTAACCCAAAAGTCCAAGTCCACAGTCTCACCTGAGACATGGCTAGTTCCTTCTGCCTGTGAGCCTGTAAAATCAAGAGCAAGTTATCTACTTCCTAGATACAATAGGGGTAGAGGCATTGGGAAAACATACCCATTTCAAATGGGAGAAATTGGCCAAAACAAAGGAGCTACAGGCCCTGTGCAAGTCCGAAACCTAGCAGGGCAGCTATTAAATCTTAAAACTCCAAAATTATTTCCTTTGATTCCATGTCTCACATCTAGGTCACATTGATGCAAGAAGTGGGCTCCCCTGGTCTTGGGCAGCTCTGCCCCTGTGGCTTTGTAGGGTACAGTCCCACTCTTAGCTGCTTTCACAGGCTGGCATCAAGTGTCTGTGTGCTTTCCAGGCACATGGTACAAGCTGTCAGTGGATCTACTACTCTGGTGTCTGAAGGATGGTGGCTGTCTTCTTACATCTCCACTAGGCAGTGTCCCAGTGGTGACTCTGTGCGTGGGCTCTGATCCCACATTTCCCATCACCGTAGCAGAGATTCTCCATGAGGGCTCCACCCCTGCAGCAAACTTCTGCCTGGACAACCAGGTGTTTCCATACATCCTCTAAAATCTAGACAGAGGTTCCCAGACTTCAATTCTTGACTTCTGTGTACCTGTAAGTCCAATACCATGTGTAAGCCACCAAGGCTTGGGACTTATACCCTCTGAAGCAATGGCCTGAGCTACACATTGGCACCTTTTAGCCATGGCTGGGATGCAGGGCACCAAGTCCTGAGAATGCACAGAGCAGCAAGGCCCTGGGCCTGGCCCATGAAATCATTTATTTCCTCTTAGCCCTCCAGTCCAGTAATGGGAGGAGCTGACATGAAGATCTCTGGCATGCCCTGGAGACATTTATCCCATTGTCTTGGTGATTAACATTTGGCTTCTCTCTACTTATGCAAATGTCTGTAGCTAGCTTGAATTTCACCTCAGAAAATGGATTTTTTTTTTCTATTGCATTGTCAGCTGTAAAGTTTTGGAACATATTATGCTCTGCTTCCCTTTCAGATATAAGTTCCAGTTGCAAACCATATCTTTGTGAATGCATAAAACTTAATATTCCAGGAGCACTCAAGTTACCTCTTGAATACTTTACTGCTTAGAAATTTCTTCTACCAGGGATGCTAAATTAGCTCCCTCAAGTTCAAAGTTTCACAGATCTCTAGGGAAGGGGCAAAATGCCACCAGTCTATTTGCTACAGCATAGGAAGAGTCACCTTCATTCCAGTTCCCAACAAGTTTCTTATCTCCATCTGAGACCACCTCAGCTGGGATTTTTTTGTCCATATCATTATCAACATTTTGGTCAAAGTCATTCAACGAGTCTCTTAGGAAGTTCCAAACTTTCCCACATCTTGCTGTCTTCTTCTGAACCCTCCAACCACCTCCAATCTCTGCCTGTTATCCAGTTCCAAAGTCGTTTCCACATTTTCAGTTTTTTTAAATTGTACCACCCAACTCTGTGGTACCAATTTGCTGTATTAGTCCATTTTCATACTGCTATAAAGAACTGCCTGAGACTGGGTAATTCATAAAGGAAAGAGATTTAATTGACTCACAGTTCAGCATGGCTGGGGAGGCCTCAAGAAACTTACAATTATGGTGGAAGCCAAAGGGGAAGTAAGCCACCTTCTTCAGAAGGTGGCAGGAAGAAGCGCCTAGTGAAGTAGGGAAGATACAAAAAATTAGCCTGGCATGGTGGTGGGCACCTGTAGTCCCAGCTACTTGGGAGGCTGAGGCAGGAGAATGATGTGAACCCGGGAGGTGGGGCTTGCAGTGAGCTGAGATCCAGCCACTGCACTCCAACCTGGGTGACAGAGTGAGACTCTGTCTCAAAAAAAAAAAAAAAAAAATCCATCAGATCTCATAACTCATTCACTATCATGAGAACAGCATGGGGGAAACTGCCCCCATGATTCAATTACCTCCACCTGGTCTCTTCCTTATCACATGGAGATTATGGGATTCCAATTCAAGATGAGATTGGGGTGGGGGCAGAAAACCCAAGCATATTATGTAAAAAGTAATGTTGGGCAAAGTTTTCATGATTTCTGACCACTTCAAGAATGTTTCATAATATTATGTTATTCTTGATCCCCTTTATCACTAGATCTCCAGAGATTCAGACTGTTGGAAAATTTTAACTTGTGTTTTCCAGTCAAATATCTCTTTGCTAGATGAGATGAATTTTGCTAAATTCAGAAATTCTACTTTGATGAATGATATGCTTAACGTTTTGCACTTTGATGTCATCTTATAAACAAATCTGAATGAGGAGCCTAGAAAGCATGTGTGTGTGTGCATGAGTGTTGTCTGTTAGTATGTTGACTGTACTGCATCACCTGCTCTGCTGGTGAGAACACAGGGTTATTATTGGATCATGAGTCATCTACACCAGCTGGGTATACCTTGCTTCTTGACCACATTCATAGTTTCTACTAATAACTTTACTAATGAATAATTTTAAGCACAGAATTGAACAAAGATTGTTAAAGAATAGGGACATTCTACATTGCTCCAAAACAAATTCCAAATTCATGCTTGTGAATCAGTGGAATGTTTGCCTTGTGGTATTAACAAATACAATTTTGTGGAGTTCTGTATGTCTATATTCGAAGACACTTTCATGAATTCTGAGTAAAATGTGATTTGCATGAACATATGGACCCTTCAAGGAGCTTAGAGACTTAAAATGAGACACATAATGTAAGCAAATGAATAAAATACTTACAAAGGTCCTGGTAGATGTCTCTATAAAGTATAATGGGAGCACAAAATAAGGACTATAGTCACTGTAGATTCTGGAAAGTCTTAAGCAGAGAAAGGGACACAAAATATGCTTTGAAGAAATGAATAAACTTGCTGGGTAAAATAGGAAGAAAGGGAATTATACTTGGAGGGAACAACAAGTTTAGGGGCCCAAGGCCATTTGGGAATACTAGCAGCTAGTAGCTTTTTAGAGCTGGAATATATGGAGTAAACAGGCTCTGGGAGAAGAAGCTTCAGAGAAAGTAAGGGGTCCAGAGATACGAAAAGGCTGGACGTAGAAGAGCGTTTGTTCTTATCTCAAGAGTTTCACTTTCTGCTTGAAAGGGAGACAGGAAGGATTCAAATCACCATCATATTGCAAGGCCAAAGTTGTGTTTTAAAAAATGTAAATCTATGTACATTATGGAGATTGATTAGAAATCTACTAAGAGTGGTTTTTGTTTGTTTTTTTCTTTTTTTTTTTTTAGGAAAAATGAGTCATGAGCTATGATCTTGCCACTTCCATCTTGGCTCTCACTCTGTCACCCAGGCCAGAGTGCAGTGGTGTAATCATGGCTCATTACAGCCTTGGCCCCTGGGCTGAAGTGATCCTCCTGCCTCAGCCGCCCAAGCAGCTGAGATTGTGTGCACATCCTACTATCCCCAGCTAATTTTTGTATTTTTTGTAGAGATGGAGTCTCACTGTGTTGCCCAGACTGGTCTTGAATTCCTGGCCTCAAGCATTCCTCCTGCCTTGGCCTCCCTAAGTGTTAGGATTACAGGCATTAGCCACTGCACCTGGCCTACTAAGTGGTAATCTGACAGAACTTTGATGTAGTCTACCCAAATGCAGTAAAAACAATCTTCTTAAAAGTCCAGCATAGGTGCGGCTACCTTCAGGGACTTCTTTGATATTCTTTACCTTTCATTGTGTGTGTGTGTGTGTGTGTGTGTGTGCGCGTGTGCGCACGTGTGTGTCCACAGAAACAATGAATCAGGCATGGTGTGATATCAGTAGGTATTTCTGTCTACACCTAAGTCTATAATTCAGATATTTATGCCTTCATCTTACTGCGCAGATTAGACCAGTGAGATAACAAGTGGGAGGGAGGAAGTAGAAGTATTTAAAAGTAAAGACTGGAATAGTCAAACATGAATTATACAAGCACAAAAATCTTTAATTTTGGCAGTTCCTAAAAGACAACAAAAGGCTGGAATCTTTATGGATAAAAGGTTTTCAAAAGACATTATGTAGGAAGAATTCAATAAATGTAGTAGGTTCAGAGAAAAATCAACAGCTAAGAAAGACAAGTCCAATATAAGGATGCCTGCTGAGGTAGGCCAATCTAACTTAATTGATGATGCCCTGAAGAAAGATGGTTTTCAAGCAATAATCTGGAAAGACAGGAGATTTAAGAAAATAAATAAGAGGTAATTAGAAATATATTATGCTTGCTAGCAGGAAACAGTGCATTGATTTTTCCTTAATAAAATGTTAATAGGTTCCTCGGAGGAATTCTTGGCTTAAAATTTGGGGACATCCCAGACTTTGTGAAGAAACCAATACTTTCACAAATTTATTAAACTATTGGCAATGTAAAATAACTCAGGACTTTAGAGATGCTAATATTAGTCATTATAAGGAATTTTTAAAAGATGAACTCAAAGACAATTTAAGTAATACGTTCCAATGAAATTAATAGAAAAATCATTGATATATATGTATGTATGTGTGTCTGTGAGTTCATAATTTTGTGGAAATAGATGTTGAAAACAAGACATAAAGAACTCAGGTGCCTATTTTGTGAGTTAAGGCACTCCCAGGGATATAGCCAAGTTGAGCATTTAACCCAGATAACTGTATACCTTTATGAGTCTCTAAAGGGTCTGAAGTTGGGGACAAAAAAATTCATGTCTAGAAATGTGTTTGTTTTTCAGAAGTGATCTGTTCTAGAAGATGAACTACATTAATAAAACTTGTTAAAGAGTGAACTAACCAGAATAATGTATACATTTATAAGAAGAAATTTAGCTTCTAAGCAAATTGATAAACTTTTGTCAGATGATCTGCACAGTGGGAAAGAATATGTAGACAGGCAAGCTAAAACCAGGAGACTGCTTGGTAAGCTTGTAATAGGAACCACTAGCATAAGTGGTATTATCTAGATGGCTGGCAACTTACAGACACTATAGCTTGGTGTTTTCAACAATATAAGCAGACCATAAACACTAAACCAGGCTTGTTGGCTCTTCAGGGCATGCTCTTCCCTTGATGGGGCTAAGTGTGTGTTTATAAATGTTCCCTTTTTGTGTTCTCTTTCTGGACACTGCAAACCATTTCTCTTTGTAGTTCAGCAAACATTAGAAGGAACGATAGAAAATCTAAGATATTTTTAGTGAGTATAGTGCAAACTAGAGAGAGGAAAGAGGTGAGAGTTACTTAGGGATAGAGCTAAGTTAAGCTTAAGGATTGTAAAGAAGTTATAACTTGAGCGGTTTTGACCTGAAGCAAGAATGATAAATAAAGTCTTGAGGGAAAAGCATCAGGGATGCCAGAATTGCTTATTGCCGAGGGCAATATGGACTCCCGGTGGTGGGTAGCTATGATGTCAGTGGTTTGACCTAAAGCCATAGAGATAGATGTAGAGAGAAAAAGAACTTTTCCTCTGGAGAACAGATGGGGAGCTGGAGGGTTAAAGGAAGATGAGAGGGTGTTATAACAACCTGAGTCAGAAAGAAAGACACACTTGAAAGAAACCTTGAGTAGGTAAGCAGCCCAGAGGTTTTGGTTAAAGCTGCTCTTCACTCTCAATTGTCTGAACTCTTTCTGAAAGTCTTTAATCAAGACCATGCCTTGAACTCCCTCAAGGAAAGAACAAGCTTGGTCTGAAACTGGAAAGTTGAAGCCTGAACCTCCTGAGAGTGACCAGCAATCTAAAACACCAAGTCTGAAGTTCGCAGACAATTCACAGGTGATACTATCTGGTGTAGATATTCAAGGGCATAGCTGGGTCTCATCTAGATGGAGTAAAGTAGTGGTAAACGTCTTAATTAAACTAGTGTCTAGCCCAGTGTCTGGCATATAATAAGTGCTCAAATATTTTTGAAGGAATGAATGAACCTTGGATGCTGAATGAGTAAGAGAATGGTAGGAGAAAGAGGTTCCTGGGTTGATGTTAGCACTTATGCTTTTGGGTAGGCAGTTAAGGTTAAGTAGTAGCTTCCCTGAGTTGCTATAGATGAAAGGGATATTAATTGTGGTATAGAGATGAAGTTATTGTGTCCATTTTTTCACAAAGTGAGTGAGCACATTGTTGGCTTGTAACCTCCTTCCAGAAGCTATTTTTTCTCAATGAAAGGGATCAGAGTTGAACTATGGCTTCCATCACAGAAATATGCAGAACTCATGCCCAGCACCAATTGCATGGGGCACTCAGGTGTGGGAGATGAACTACAGGATCAAGTAAAAAATACAAGGACTAATTAGTGGCAGATGTTCTCCAGAGTGTGTTGAGGGGAGAAAAATCCTATCTGGAAATACAATTATTAAAGCTAGTACTTAACTTTAAGCAGTTTTTATAAAGAGACTGTAAATAAGTACTGTTATTAAAAGGAAAACATGTTTGTTCAGCCTAGACTAGTATGAATAAACACAGCATGGAGCCCACAAAGGAGGGTAAGCAGGGCCTACATGTGGCATGGAGAGAAAACACCATGCTGAATTAGAACTAATACCACTTTTGAAATGCTGGCAAAAGGCTTTCATCAGCCTCTTAATGTAGAGGAGCTGAATGTGTATTCTAAACCTCCCACTATTAATTGTATGTGAGTATGCTCAAGTTAGCTATACAATGAATTGCATAAACACAGTTTTCATTCCATAATGCAGATAGAGGCATTTTCAGAGAATTTCTTCTTTTTCACAAAGTCATGATTAAAAAAAACCACCACTAGAGAACCTCTGGGCATTGACATAGATGGGAATTTGGACTGAGGAAACTTGACTGATGATTGAAATCAGGATGCTGGATCACAGTGGGAAAATCCAGGTAGATCATAACAATTACAGAATATTGTTTTTACTCAGATTTTTTTTTTCCCCAGAGTGCTATAAATTGTAGAAAAAATACGGATACAAGAAGCAGCAATTGACCCAGCCTCAAAGTTGAGGACATGGAAAGGCAGATGAAGGACTGACATAGATTAGGGTTTAGGTCAAAATGGTAGATTGAAAGGTGATTCTTCTATACTGGCCATATATGATGAAGGTTATATTGTCTTTAAAATGTGTTTCCTGGGCTCTCTCCAGAAACTAAAGGGGAAATTAATGCCCCAACCCTGAAACATCCGTTTTGAAACTGGTTCCCTCCCATTTGAAACTGGTTTTGAAACTTTTCTACCTCCCTTGGCGGGAATATGGGTTTCTAGTCAGTTACTGTGTCTGGGTCTCATTGGCTCCAGGTCTAGTGTGCACGGAAGGCACTAAGCAAGCATTGTCAGCAGGCCCTAGGAAAAGTTGTAAATTCCAGACTCCCCTTATTTGGTGGGTTTGGGATACAGACTCAGATACCGATTTTAAGATCTTCAAATTTTACAACTGAGAGTGGCTGGGAAGGCTTGGCTGGACAGTAGATGTGAGCATCTTGTTAAAAACTGCCTGATGATTATCTTTGATAGGGTAGCATAAGTGATTTGGAGCTGATTAACTCATGCTATCAGGACTTAAAGCCTTGCTATGTATTATTTGCTGTACTCTATAAAACCTTTTGTTCATAAATTATTTGATTTAGTATTTCTTTCCAAGAGCTGCTGATTAACTCACAAACTATGGAGGAAATTACATCTGGAACAGGTTAAAAGACTGCCCAGGGTTATGTGGCCAGGCTGTGGGGGCAGAGCTGCTATGAGCACAGAACTCTCTGGAGTTCTCTCTCAGCCTGCTGAGTCACTGCACTGCTGAGCGTCACCATGCGGCTCCCTCCACCCAGGTTTGTGATTCTTAAAGCAACTCTCACCACAGGCAGTTTACAGAGCAGCTTCTTGTTGTCCACAACTATAAATAATCTCTTGGCAAATGTATTTGAACTACAGAGTAAGTAATAGAGTTAAAACACCTTCATTTGATTCTTGAATCTGGTAAAAGACTGATTTTCTTAGGCCTCCCATACACTTAGGTAGAGCTTCTTTTGAGGCCTGTCAAACCTCTAGAATATTCAAGGAAAGATGGTTTGTACTTGAGTCTGAAAATATGTTCATTTTTGGCCTTGGCTGACTAGAATAATGGTCTGAGTAATGTAAGCGTGAGACAGTGAATTAAGATAATGCCCCAAATTTGACTCCTATACTGACAACCCACCTTTACAAACTCATGCCTTTAGACTTACTTTTTCTCTTTTTAAATCAGTAAGGCCATTGAAATCATCAGAAAAGGTTTTTTATTCCTTTTGGCTGTGACCAAAATTTGAAATATAAAGATAATATGGTTTTTTTTTTTTTTTTTAAGATAGTGTCTTACTCTGTCATCCAGGATGGAGTACTGTGGTGCAATCATGATTCACTGCAGCCTCGACCTTCTGGATTCAGGTGATCCTCCCACCTCAGCCTCCCAAATAGCCGGGACTACAGGTGCCCAGTTAATTTTTCTGTTTTTTGTGGAGACGGGGTTTTGTCATGTTGTCCAGTCTGGTCTCAAACTCCTGGGCTCAAGCTATCCACCTGCCTCAGCCTCCGAAAGTGCTAGGATTACAGATGTGAACCACCACACCTGGTCAATACATGGAGATTTTAAAATCACGTAACTGATGGATTTTGAGATGATCTGTTTATACGGTATATGAAGAGAGTAAGGCTGCTTTTGGGTTTTCTCTTTTGTGTAATCTGTTAACTGGTATTGGACTGTTAACTTGTAATGGACCAAATGTTTCTGTCTCCCCCAGACTCATATGTTGAAATCCTAGTCTCTAACTTGGTAGTATTAGGAATTGGGTCTCTGGGAAGTAATTAGGCTATAAGGCTATCCTCACAAATGGAATTAGTGTCCTTATTAAAGGGGCTCCAGAAAGTTCTTGTGCTCTCTTTCTGCGAGGTGAGAGGACATGGACAAGTAGTTCATCTGCAATCTGGAATAGGGCCCTTAACAACTGACCCTGTTGGCAGCCTGACCTCTGACTTCCAGCCTCATGATCTGTGAGAAAGAAATGTCTGTTGTTTATAAGCCTCCCAGCTTATGGCATTTTAAAGATATGGCCCAAAAGATAATAGCATATCTGAATAGTCAAGAGGCAGTATTACACTGAAAACTGGGAGTATGGAGAGTCCAGAACCAATTTTTGAAGTACCTATCTTTTGTCATCTTTACCTTTCTTTTCTCTTTACTTATCCCATCCCTTTTGGCTGCTCTAAACACCCTTCCTCCGTTTTAATGTCCTACCCAAGCATGTCTTTACTTAAAGCCCTCTCCTCTTATTCTGAAATTGCTCTTCTTTCTTCTAAGTTTCTGCTATTAAAGTACTCATTACTCTGGGGATATCTCAACTAGAGTTTAGGAGAGAAGTAATTTGACTAAGGCAGCCTGTGTACTCTCCATAAAGGACTTAATTGTTGAATGAATCCTTTCAGAGTTATTTACCTATAAAAATGGGCTTGTTAACCCAAACGAACCTTGATTTGGTAGCATTTCACACCTAAGAGGGAAAGCGACATATTCAGGCAGTGTGAAGAAGAGATGTTTAGGGCAATGGGCTTTTTTTTTTTTCTTTCATTCCCAGTCTTGTAGTTCATTGTAGGGACTTATACATGAGGCTAGATAACTGCAAATATTGATCAAACTGTTTCTAATTCAACATTACTCCCCTACAGATGACTAGGTGATTCAAATAGTTGATTTTTAGATGACATAAATGAAGACTTAACAAGCGACAGCTGGTCTGTCGGACTTGTTCCCAACTTCGAGGTGGTCATGCATATCATAAGGGTAGATTACTTGTTTGGAATCTAAGGAGTGCATAAGTATTCCGCCTTGCTTGAGATGATATCCCTTTGGCCTTGCTTGAATTTCACATTATTGGTCACTAGTAGTCTAGAAAACAAAGTAGAAACAGGAATATCTTCTCTTGCTTAGTAGCAGTTTTCTCTGTCTTTTCTACTGTCTTGTAACTGACTCGATGATATTTACCAGTTGGTAATTTAGAGTCTATAGAAATGGGACAAAAAACAATTCTAGGTTATGGTTCTTTTTTTCACAGTTGGGATAGAATAACAGCATATTTTCAAAGAAACTGGCTGAGAAATGTCAACTATGAGGGGATAGAAAAAGAGAAGACTCTAATGGAACTTCACTTTCTTCATATTCCTCCCCTCAAAGACATACAGGTTTGGTCTTACGTAAAATAAAAAGCTTTAGGTTTCTAGCACCAGGATTCCAGTTTATTGTTCACATTCATTTGAGTTGCTGAAATAACTTAAAGAACAAGACCAATCTGGTTTTAAGGAACTTGAGAAAATGTATTATGTTTGTGAAGCCCACAAGCTTCATATGGGACACAGGCAATTGTATAACTTCAGATTGTTTCAAAGCCGTATATGTTGGATCTAAGACATATATAGGTCACAGAAATAACTTCTCTCACTGAAAATAAGCCTCACTTAAATAGTTCAGCCTCTAGCCAACATCATTTCTTGAGAGAGTGTGGTGTGGAGGAAAATATTTACAAGAGATATGAAAGGAGTCAATGACTTTGACATCTACTTGAAGCATGTTTGTCTTAGCAAGTTCCCATCCAGGTTTTCCATATGAATTATTGGCATCTCCCAATATTCGGTTCTTGTCCAGAGGGACTAGGTATTTCTAAACACCTTGGTGCAATTGTATAGTTTGCATTCTACCTTATAGGTGACAATAATAGACTGGAATCAACACTAAAGTTACTGAAACAGTTATCTACTCTAGAAAAATAAAAATCATCTGAGATAATAAGGGAGTACTAATATTACTAGTTCTATTTGGTGGATGAAGAAAATTAAAGACCTGAAACTGCTTGAGGCTAGGTGGTGGAAAAGGTTATAATTGTATAATTATAAAGAAAATAGGAATAATTTTAATTGGTGCAGATATGACTTCAAACCTTAGCTGCTTTCAGGTAGTAGTCTAGAACAGGCCTGCTAAAATAACTGATGCCCTGCACTCTGCTATGGTACAGATGGTTTCAGGACAACTAGGTTTGTCCTGTAAGAAAAGCACTTGCATGACTTGAGATTGCTGGAAAACATACTTGTTCCTGATATTCACTGGGAAAGTTTTGTAAACTTGCTCATCCGCGGCAGAAAGTATGGGCTACCTAACCACCATATATCCCTCCCCATGGATCTCTAGGTCTTGAGCAGGGCCAGGAGCAGCTGATTTGGGTGGTATGGTGGGCAGAAATGTAGAACAAATGGCATTTTCTTTCTTGCATTAACTGGCAGACTGCCTTCTTGGAACACATAAATATAGACAGTTGTCACACATCTTAATTATGTGGAACACAACTGTAGATAATACAGGAAATTTATTTGCCTCTCTGGAAAATATTTGGTAGAAAACATACTAACATCAATCTGAAAAAGCCCACAATTCTTGTGACATGGTAAAAAAATAATATCCTGTGGAATTAACCGTATCCAGAGAATTCAGCTAGGAGCTTTGATCTGACCCCAAGGACCTTATTTTCTTTTCCTCACAGAGCCAGAGACAATGCCAGGATCATTAGAAGTGCTGCCTTTTACTTTCAATTGATGAACATATCTCCCACTATTCTCTCTGCTCACATCATTCTTAAAATTCTGAACTAATTCATATTTGCTGTTTTTCTAATAGAAGAAAAACAAATTTTGTTTATAATCACATAATATAAGGCATTTTAAGTCTCTTGTCTATTTCTAGACTTAAATTAGTTAGGCCAATAATATTCTATAACATTTACCTTTCTTTGCAGCACTTGGACTATGAAATTATGTGTTTATTATTACTTGTTTACTTCTTGTATCCCCCAACAGAATACAAGCCTCATGTAGGCAGAAGCTATAGCTGTATTATCTTTTTGCTGTATTGTTGAATTTAGTTTACTAGTATTTTGTTGAGGGTCTTCATCAGTGTTGTTAGACTGTACTTTTGTTGTTGTTGTTGTATCTTTGTCTGGTTTTGTTACCAATGTAATGCTGGCCTCACAGAATGAATGTGGAAATATTCTCTCCTCTTCAATTTTTTAAAAAATATTAAGTATAATTCATACTTTTTTTGGTAAATGTTTGGTAACATCGAGCAGTGTTGCTGATGCAGTAACATCAGGTCCTGCACTTTACTTTGATAAAAACTTTTCATTACTGCTTCGATCTCATAGCTTTTTTTGGTCTTTTTGGTTTTCCATTTCCTCATAGTTCAATCTGTTAGACTTCTATCTATTTCTTCTAGGTTTTTCATTTTGTTGATGTATAGTTTTTCATATTAGTCTCTTATGATCCTTTGTATTTCTGTGATATCAGTTATAATGTTTCCTTTTTTGTCTGAATTATTTGGGTCTTCTCTTTTTCTTAGTATAGCTAGAGATTTGTCAATTTCATTTATCTTTTTAAAAAAAACCCAACTTTTTTTTAATTCTTTGTTTTTTTAGTTTCAATTTCATTTATTTCTGCTGTGATGTTTATTATTTCTTTCCTTCTACTAATTTTGGGTTTGATTTGTTCTTGCATTTCTGGCTCCTTGAGATGCATCATTAGGTTATTTAAGATTTTCTAATTTTTTGATGTACGTGTTTATTGCTGTAAACATCACTCTTAGAACTGCTTTTGCTGTATCCCATAGGCTTTGGTATGTTGCATTTTCATTTTCATTTGTCTTAAGGAATTCAAGACAAATTTTCATTTGTCCCGAATTTCTTTCATTGACCCTCCTGTTCAGGAGCACGTGGTTTAATTTCTATGAATTTGTCCAGTTTCCAATTTTCCTTCAGTTACTGATTTCTACTTCTCTTCCATTGTGATCAGAAAAGATACTTGATATAATTTTTATTTTTTAAAATTTAAAATACTTGTTTTATGACCTAATATGTGGTCTACACTGAATAATGTTCTATGTGCCATTGAGAAAAATATGTTTTCTTCTATTGTTGGATGGAATGTTCTATAGATGTCTGTTTGGTCCATTTGGTCTGGAGTGCAGTTTAACTCCAATGTTTCATTGTTGATTTTCTGTCTGGATGATTTGTCTATTGCTGAAAGTAGGGTGTTGATGTTTCCTACTATTACTGTATTACAATCAATCTCTCTCTTTTGGTCTATTAGTATTTGTTTCCTACATTTGAGTATTTTATTGTTGGGGCATATATATTTCCAATTATATTCTCTTGCCATATTGACCCCTTTATTATTCTAAGTATTATTATGTAATAGCCTTCCTTATCTGTTTAAAATCACTTTTTACTTAACACCTATTTTATGTGATGTAAGTATAATGTCTCTTGCTTTTTTGTTTGTTTGTTTTCCATTGGATATCTTTTTCCAACCCTTCACTTTCCGTCTGTACATATCTTTATAGGAAATTGAGTTTCAGGTAGACAACATATAGTTGGATCCTGTTTTTTAATTGTGTAGTTACTGTTTCTTTTAATTGGAGAATATAATCTATTTGTATTCAAGGTTATTGTTAGGTAAAGGTTTACAATTGCCATTTTGTTACTTGTTTTATGGTTATTTTATAGACCCTTTCTGTTATTCATCTCTTGCTCTCTTCTTTTGTAGTTAACTGAGTTTCTTTAGTAGAATGTTTTGATTCTGTGTTGCTTAGAGTATCCATTGTGGGTTTTTGCCTTGAGGTTAACATGAAGATTACAGAAAACATCTTTGAGTTATTACAGGTTTTTTTAAGCTGATATCAACTTAACATTGATTGCAAAGGAAAGTACTGAAAACAAAATTATTTTCACCCCACATTTTAATTTTTTGATGTTTCAATTTACCTATTTTTATATTGCCTCTCTCTTAACCAATTATTATAGTTATTGTTATCTTTAATACTTTTGTCTTCTAGTCTTTATACTTAACATATAAATAGTTTACTTGTACACTTATAGAATTAGAGTATTACAAATGTAGTTTCTTATATTTACCAGTGAGTTTTATAGCTTCAGATGTTTTCTTGTTACATATTAGTATCCATTTCTTTAGCATTTCTCGTGACAGGTCTGCTGTCAATGAATTCTCTCAACTTTTGTTTGTCTGGTAATGTCTTAATCTTTTCTTTGTGTTTTAAGAATAGCTTTGCTGAGTACAGTATTCTTGGCTAAGGGTTTTTGTGTGTGTGTGTGTGTGTGTGTGTGTACGTGGTTTTTGTTGTTGTTGTTGTTTTGTTTTTTACCTTCAACACTTTGAATTTAGCATTCTACTTTTTTTCCTGGCCTGCAGGGTTTCTCCTAAAAACCCACTGAAAGCCATATTAGGGCACCATTGAATGTGATATGTTTCTTTTTTCTTGCTGTTTTGAGCAATTTGTGTGTGTGTGTTTGATATTTGCTAATTTTATTCTGATGTACCTTGAGGAATTCCTCATAGGACTGAATTTGATTGGTGACCTCAGAGCTTCCTGTATCTGGATGCTGCCCTCTTTCTCCAGATTTGGGAAATTTTCAGTCATTATTTTCTTGCATCTTCCTTCCTTCCTTCCTTCCTTCCTTCCTTCCTTCCTTCCTTCCTCCTCCCTCCCTCCCTCCCTCCCTCCCTCCTCTCCTCTCTCTCTCCTCTCCTCTCCTCTCCTCTCCTCTCCTCTCCTCTCCTCTCCTCTCCTCTCCTCTCCTCTCCTCTCCTCTCCTCTCCTCTCCTCTCCTCTCCTCTCCTCTTTTCTTTTCCTTTCTTTCGAGATGGAGTATCACTCTGTCACCCAGGCTGGAGTACAGTGGCAGAATCTTGGCTCACTGCAACCTCTGCTTCCCGGGTTCAAGCAATTTTCCTGCCTCAGTCTCCTGAGTAGGTGGTATTACAGGCAGGTGCCACCAAGCCCAGCTAAATTTTGTATTTTTAGTAGAGACAGGGTTTCACTACATTTGCCATGCTGGTCTTGAACTCCTGAGCTAGTGATCCACCCACCTCGGACTCCCAAAGTGCTGGGATTACAGGCATGAGTCACTGCACCTGGCCCTTAAACATGCTTGCTAAGCTCTTTTCTTTCCTTTGGGAGTTCCAATTATGCAGAAGTTAGTTTTTTTTCTTTTTCTCCTCTGATTGGGTAATTTCATATGTGCTGTCTTCTGGCTCAGTAATTCTTTCCTTTTTGAACAAGTTTGTTTTTGAACCTTTACATTGAGTTTTTCCATTCATAATGATATTCTTTATTTTCAAGAACTCTATTTGCATTATAAAAACTATTACTATTTTTCTGTCAAATTTTTTTCCAAAATTGTTTTTCAAATTTTATATAATTTTCTATTCATATTTTTCTGTGACTTCCTGAACTTACTTAAATTGATTATTTTGAATTATGTATCAGATATTTCATAGATCATCAATTTTTCTAGGTCTATTGTGGAAGTCTTCTTGGTTGCCTTGGTGGTGTCATATTTCCCTGAGTTTTCACAATCCTTGTATCTTTATGTTGATGCCTACACGTTTGAGAAGACAGCCACCTCTTTCAGCTTTTGTAGGTGCTTTTTGATAGTGTGAGATCTTTACTTATGATGATTGAAACCTAAATGCTGGCCTATTATTGCTTTCCATTCTGGAGAAGACTTATAGTGAGCACCAGAACTCAAGACAACACTGGAACAATCTCACTGCTGTCATTGTTTCTTGATCTGAGGAAGATTCAGATTGAATATTGGAAATTAACTGCTGCTCTAGATCTAAATTGCTGCTTTGCCATTGTTTACCTTTCTGGGAAAGACTTAGAGGGAGAACCAAGGCTTAAATGCTGTCCCAGAACTATATTGCTTTATCCCAACTGCTTTGCCAGTGTGCAGGTGCCCACTTTCACCATACTCCCCTTGCTTTGGTAATGTGCACACACATGTGAACATTTTAGCAGAAATCCTACAACCCAGAATACATTGAGGGCCTATATTCAGCATCCTTAAAGAAAATAAATTCCAACAAGAACTCCATATCCAGCCAAACTAAGCTTCATAAGTTAAGGAGAAATAAAATCTTTTTCCAATAAGCAATGTTAAGAGATTTCACTATTATCAGAACTGCCTTATAAGAAGTCATTAAGGGAGTGCTAAACAAGGAAATGAAAGACTGTTACCAGCCACCAAAAAAACACACTTAAGTACATAGCTCACTGACACTAAAAAGCAACTACACAATCAAGTCTACATAACAACCAGCTATGGTTGTTCATGATGACAGGATGAAACCAGCACATGTCAACATTAACCTTGAACATAAACAGGTTAAATGCCCAATTAAAAGGCACAGAATAGCAAGTTGGATAGAGAAGCAAGACCCAAATGTATGCTGTCTTCAAGAGATCCATCCACATAGAATGAGACACCCTTAGGCTCAGAGTAAAGGGAAGGAGAAAAATCTACCATGCAAATAAAAAACAAAAGACAGCAGTAGTTGGATGGGCATGGTGGCTCACGCCTGTAATCCCAGAACTTTGGGAGGCTGTGGTGGGTGGATCACTTGAGGTCAGGAGTTCAGGACCATACTGACCAACATGGTAAAATCCCATCTTTACTAAAAATATAAAACTTAATTGGGTGTTGTGTTGCACACCTGTAATCCCAGCCGTTCTGGTGGCTGAGGCATGAGAATCACTTGAACCCAGGAGGTGGAGATTGCAGTAAGCCATGATCACAACTGCACTGCAGTCTGGTGACAGAGCAAGACTTTTGCCCCCCTGCTTCCCATAAAAATTAAAATAGTCTAAAAGAGCGGGGGTTTCTATTCCAATTTCAGAGAAAACTGACTTCAAACAAACAGTGATCAAAAAGAACAAAGAAGGACATTATGTGTAATGATAAAGGGTTCAATTCAACAAGAAGATTTAACTATCTTAAATATATATTCTCCCAACACTGGATCAACCAGACTCATAAAACAGGTTCTTAGAAACCTACAAAGAGACTTGGATAACCACACAATAATAGTGGGAGTTCTAGACATCAAAGGAACACACTTCAACATAGTAAGAACCATCTATGACAACTAAAGATTAAGAGAACATATGTCAAAATAGTGCCTTCTATGACATACCCACGACCAACATCATACTGAATGGGCAAAAGCTAGAAGCATTCCCCTTGAGAACCAGAACAAGATAAGAATGCCCACTTTCACTACTTCTATTTGACATAGTATCTTGATGATGTATGCTTTATTGTTATTATTTATGGACATGCTCAGGGCATTGTATCTAAGAACTCTTTTCTTAACGAAAGATCATAAGGATCATTTTCCTAGGTATTCTTCTGAAAGTTTGATAGTTTCAGCTCTTAGGTGTGTTATCCACTTTGAGTTAATTTTATGTATGGTATAAGGTGGAGGTCTAAATTCATCTTTTTACATATGGGTATCCAATTATTTTAGCACCATTTGTTAAAAGGACTATTTTTTTTCTCCCATTGAATTGTCTTAGCACCTTTGTTGGAGATGAGTTAACCATGAATGTTAAGGATTTACTTTTGGACTCCCAATTCTGTATCTCTGATTTATGTATCTTTTGCAAGTGCCACAGTATTTTGATTACTGCATAATTATAGTAAGTTTTGAGTTAGAAGTATGAGTACTCAAACTTTGTTATTGTTTTTCAGAATTACTTGGGCTATTTTGCATCTTTTGCATTTCAATTAGAAAAATAACCCCATCAATTTCTGCAATGGCCTGCAAGCACACACACACAAAAATACCATTTAAATACTTGCTTTCATTTTGATAGAGATTATTTTGAAGTTATAGATTAATTTTAGGCAAATTGCCATCTTAACAAGATTGAGCTTGAACATAGAATGCTTCTCTATTTACACCTTCATTTCTCTCAGCAATGTTTTGTGGTATGCAAGACTTGCACTTCCTTTATTAAATTTAATCCTACTTTTTTTTTCCTTTTTGAGGTTTTTGTGAATGGAATTGTTTTCTTAATTTCATATGTGAGTGGGTCATTGCCAATATATAGAAATTTAATTAATATTTCCTTATTTACCCTATTTGCTGTGACCTAGCTGAACTAATTTATTAGCTCTGGCTTTGTGGTAATGTGGATTTCTTAATATTTTCTACATATAAGACCATGTTGATTGAAAATATAGTTTCACTTCCTCCTTTCCAATATGGATTAATTTAATTCATTTATATTGTCTTATCACATTGGCTAGGACTTCAGTATAACGTTTAATAGAAGTGATAAAAGTGAATATTGTTGCCCTGTTTACGATTTTAGTGGAAAACATTCAGCCTTTCACCATTAAGTTTAAAATTAGCTGTAGATTTTTCATAGCTGCTCTTTATTAGGTTGAGAAACATCCTTTGTATTTCTAGTTTATGTAGAGTTTTTAATTCTAAAGGAATATTTGAATTTTTTCAAATAATGTTTTGTCCATTGAGATGATTCTATATTTTTGTCTTTTATTCTAATATGGTAAATTAATTGTCTTTGTCTTAAGTTAATTTTGCTTTTGTGGAATTAATCTTGCATTGTCATGCTGTGTAACTCTTTTCATATTGCTGGTGTCTTTGTATTGTTAATATTTTGAGAATATTTTGCATCTATATCAAGGGTAGGCAAACTATGTTTCACGGCCAAATTATAACACTATTGAATCTTCTAGTCAATGTATATAGTATATTTTCTGTTTATATAGATCTTCCTTCATTTGTTTTTTCAGTATTTTGTAGTTTTCCACAAGCAGATTCTACATATACTTTGTTAGGCTTGTACATAAGTGAGTTATTTTTTGGAATTTTCATAAATGGCATTTTTTAAAAGTCTCAAATTCTGAGACTTTTAAATACTGGTATATGGGGTAATGGTTGACCTATGTACATTAACCTTTTATCCCATGGCCTTGCTAAAATCATTTATTAATTTCAGGAGTTTTTGGTTCCTTGAGATACTCTATATCCCAGTCATATTCTCTAAAAATTTCATTTTCATTATTGAATGATAGTTTTGCTGGTTTAATTCTTGGTTTACTTTTTTTTCTTTGGTACTTTGAATGTTATCACATTACCTTTGAATTCTATTATTTCTGTTGAGAAGTTAGCTGTTGATCATGGTTTATTTTTGATCCCTATAAGTGACAAATTATTCTTTTGCTGTTTTCAATGTGTTTTTATTGTATTTGGCTTTCAAGTTTGAATATAATGTTACTAGGTGCAGACTTCTTTTGTCTACCTTACTTTGAGTTTATTGAGCTTCTTGGATGTCTAAATTAATTTTTTAAATCAAAGTTAGGAAATTTTTAGCTATCTTTAAGTATTTTTCTTTCACTTTCTGTTTATTCTCTATTGGGAAGCCATTATACGTATATTTATGGCTTCCCACAGGTCTCTGAGGCTCTGTTGCTTTTTCTTCATTATTTTCTTTTTTGTTTAATCTTATTTTTCTTCAAGTTTGTCCATTCTTTCTTCTCCCATCTCAAAACCAATGTTGAGCCCTTCCCACCTCAGTAAATTTTTTATTTCAGTTATATTTTTTGTCTTCAAAATTTCCATTTTGTCCTTTTAAGTAATTTATTTATCTACTGATAGTTTATGTATGGACCACTATTGTCATCTTTTAGTTTTTGAAATGTGGTTTCTATTAGTTCTTTGAACATGTTTATAACAGGTCCTTTAGCTTTATCTACTAAATCCAACATCTTTGCCCCTCAAATACAGTTTCTACTGACTGCCGTTTTTCCCTGAATATAGTCATATTCCTTTTTTCTCTCTGCATGTTTAGTTTGTTTTTTGCTAAAAACTGTACATTTGAGATAATCTAGCCACTCTGTACTTTAATCCTGGCACAGTTGTTTTTATTGCTACTTACTGGTTTGTTAACTGACATGCCTGCACTAATTATCTCTTGTGGTATGTGGTCAGTAATATCTCTGCTCATATATTTTTAAAAATTATGATTTCCTGTGGGGTTAGCATAATTTAGAAGTCAGATATTAATTGGTCAGAGATTGTACTCAATTTATGACATCAGTAAGGACTGTATACCTCACCTCTGAATCTGTGTTTGGATTGGGGAATGCATATAAAGTTTAGGCAGTTTATGAATTTGACCCACCTTTTATTTTATGTTCTCTCATGTCTCTCTTGTTCATATGCAGGTCTCATGTACATTTAGGGACGTGTGACCGGCTGGTTGCCCCCCTCTTGTCCCCCAATCATGTGCATAACCTTGTAAATGAACACAGCTTTTCAGGCCAAAAGAGCATGTGGGAGTTTCTTGAGGCTCACTATGACTTTCTAATTACCTGGATAGTCCTTTTACAGTTCTTGCTTCTCTGCTGGTCTGTTGCTTGCCACAATGAGATTGCAATTTTAGATTAGCTGTGATATGATTTTTCCAGTTTGGTTGTAAACTATTTTCCAATGGCATGTTGTTTTCCCACAGTCTGCTTAAAATCAAATCGGCTTTCTTTGGCAGTAAAGCATCTTTTTTTCAGAAGTTATCTTCCTTTGGTAGAATTCCAATTTTGATGGAGCTGGGGGAGGGGTGTATGGTGGCGTTCCCAGGCTAAAACACCACAAACTCCCATTTTTCTTATTCAAGGTTCAGTAGCTTTTCTTGAATAAACACTCCTCAGTTTGTTGTATGCACGTTGTTGGTTTCCAGAGCTCTGAAATTATTGGTTTTGACACATTTATCTAGTATTATCATTGATTTTTGGGAAACAGTTGGGTATTCTGCCATTCTGGAAGTCCTACCTCCCAATTAATCTTTTGAAGAAATTAAAATATGAGAAGACATTGCCTATATTCACCCATGTATTTACAGTTTTAGTATTCTTTATTTCCTGTGTAGATCTGAGTTTATATCTGGTAAAATATTCTTTCTACCTGAGGAACTCTAGCTTTTTTTTATAGTACTAGTTTGGTTGTGATAAATTCAGATTTTATTTTTTTGAGAGTCTTTAGTTACCTTTTTGGTACGGTTTGGTTCTGTGTCCCTACCCAAATCTCATCTCCCTGATGGGAGATGATTGAATTATGGGGGTGGGTCTTTCCCATGCTGTTCTTGTGATAGTGAATGGGTCTCATAAGAGCTTACAATTTTAAAAATGGGAGTTGTCCTGCACAAGCTCTCTCTCTGTCTGCCACCATCCATGTGAGACGTGACTTGCTCCTTCTTGCCTTCTGCCTTGATTGTGAGGCATCCCCAGCCATGTGGAACTATGAGTCTATTGAACCTCTTTTTTTCCCCAGTCTTGGGTATGTCTTTATCAGTGGCATGAAAATGAACTAATACAGTAAACTGGTACCAGTAGAGTGAGGCACTGCTGAAAAGATAACTGAAAATGTGGAAGCAACTTTGGAGCTGGGTGACAGGGAGGTGTTGGAACAGTTTGGAGGGCCCAGAAGAAGATAGAAAAATGTGGGAAAGTTTGGAACCTTCTAAAGACTTGTTGAATGGCTTTGCCCAGAATGTCAATGACGATATGGACAAATGGAAACAAGGAACTTGTTGGGATCTGGAGCAAAGGTGACTCATATAGAGATTTCTGGAGCTTTGAACTTGAGAGAGATGATTTTGCGTATCTGGTGAAAGAAATTTCTAAGCAGCAAAGCATTCAAAATGTGACTTGAGTGCTTTTAAAGGCATGCAGTTTAAATCCCATTTTCTGAGGAGAAATTCAAGCTGCTGCAGAAATTTACATAAGTAACAAGGAGCTGAATGTTAATCCCCAAGACAAGGGGGAATATGTCTTCAGGGCATGTCAGAGGTCTTCCTGTTAGCCCCTCCCATCACAGGCCTGGAGGCCTAAGAGGAAAAAGTGCTTTCGTGGACCAGGCCCAGCGTCCCTGTGCTGTGTGCAGCCTAGGGACTTGGGTACCCTGTGTCATGGCTGCTCCAGCTGTGATTAAAAACAGTCAAGGTACAGCTCAGGCTGTTGCTTCAGAGGGTTGAAGCCCCAAGCCTTGGAAGCTTCCACATGGTGTTGAGCCTGAGGGTGGACAGAAGTCAAGAATTGAGGTTTGGGAACCTCTGTCTAGATTTCAGAAGATGTATGAAAATACCTGGATACAGTCAGGTGCAGTGGTTAACGTCTGTAATCCCAGCACTTCGGGAGGCTGAGGCAGGTGGATCACCTGAGGTCGGGTTTAAGACCAGCCTGACCAACATGGAGAAACCACATCTCTACTAAAAATACAAAAATTAGCTGAGTATGGTGGTGCATGCCTGTAATGCCAGCTACAGGGGAGTCTGAGGCAGGAAGAGAATCACTTGAACCCGGGTGGCAGAGGTTGCAGTGAGCCGAGATTGTGCCATTGCACTCCAGCCTGGGCAACAAGAATGAAACTCCATCTCAAAAAAAAGAAAAAAGAAGAAACAAAATACCTGGATGCCCAGGCAAAAATTCGCTGCAGGGGCAGAGCTCTCATTGAGAACCTCTGCTAGGTCAGTACAAAAGAGAAATGTGGGGTCGGAGCTCCCACACAGAATCCCTACAGGGGCACTGCCTAGTGGAGCTATGAGAAGAGGGCCACCATCCTCCAGCCCGCGGAATGCTAGATCCATTGACAGCTTGCACTGTGCACCTGGAAAAGCTGCAGACACTCAATGCCAGCCCATGAAAGCAACCAGAAGGGGGCTATACCCTGCAAAGCCACAGAGGTGGAGCTTCCCAAGAGTATGGGAAACTTATCTTTTGCATCAGCGTGACCTAGATGTGAGGCAGAGTCACACATCATTTTGGAGCTTTAAGATTTGACTGCCCCACTGGATTTCGGACTTGCATGAGGCCTATAGCCCCTTTGCTTTGGCCAATTTCTCCCATTTGGAATGGCTATATTTACCCAATGCCTGTACCCACATTGTATCTAGGAAGTAACTAACTTGCTTTTGATTTTACAGGCTCATAAATGGAAGGGGCTTGCCTTGTCCCAGATGAGACTATGGACTATGGACTTTTGAGTTAATGCTGAAGTGAGTTGAGACTTTGGGGGACTGGTGGAAAGGCATGATTGGTTTTGAAATCAACTAATGGGAGGGGCTGGGGTGGAATGATATGGTTTGGCTCTGTGTCCCATCCAGATCTCATCTTGTAGCTCCTATAATTCCCACATGTTGTGGGAGGGACCTGGTGGGAGACAATTGAATTATGGGGGCAGATCTTTCCCTTGCTGTTCTTGTGATAGTGAATGGGTCTCATGAGATCTGATGGTTTTAAAAATGAGAGTTGCCCCACACAAGCGCTCTCTCTTTGCCTGACACCATCCATGTGAAACATGACTTGCTCCTCCTTGCCTTCTGCCATGATTGTAAGGCATCCCCAGCCATGTGGAACTGTTAATCCGTTAAACCTCTTGTTCTTCCCAGTATTGGATGTGTCTTTATTAGCAGTATTAAAATAGACTAATGCATCTTTATTTATAAGAATATTTTTGTTGTTGATGACTGTAGAATTCAAAGTTGACAATTGTTATTTTTAATCATGTTAAAGTTGTTGCTTCATTGTCTTATGGTTTTCATTTTGCTGACAAGAAATTGGGACCTTCTTACCTGTTTTTCCCTATGTGCTGTGTTCCTTTTTGCTCTGGCTGATTTTAATACTTTCTATTTATTACTGATTTTTAGCAATTTAATTATGAGATGGCTTTATGTCTTTTTGTCTGTTTGTATCTCCTTAGGGTTTGCTTATCTTCTTGGATCCACATATTTACATTTTTATCAAGTTTGGAAAAGTTTAGTGATAATTTGTTCAAATGATATTTTTCTGTACCCCTATAACTTCTCTCCTTCTGGGTATTCAATTGGTTGTATATTGGTTGTTTGATATTATCCCACATGTCACTGAATCTCTTTTTTTCTATTCTTTTTTCTCTCTGTGGATATGTTTAGATAGTTTTATTGACAAGTCTTTAAATACACTAATATTTTTAATTCTGTTATATTTATTTTATTTTTAAGTATATTCATAATTTTTTCAAACATCTCAGCTTTGGAAGTGCTTCTTTTAAAAAATATTTTTAATCTCTCACCTTGTCATTTTAATATTACAACTTTATGCACATTGAGCATATTTACAATAGCTTTTTAAAAGTCTTTGCCTGCTAATTCCATCATCTCTCATTTTTCAGTCTGTTTCTATGGACTGTTTTTTCTTTCAGTAAAATATTTTACTGCTTTGCATGTCTAAAATTTTTAATTGGATTCTTGACTTTATGAATGTCACATTGTTGAGGAATAGTACATATTTTGGTGTTCAGTGTGGGTCTTTGTTCTGGCCAGGAGTTAAGATACTCCTATATAAATTTGATTCTTTCATGACTTGCTGTGTATCTTTTTAGGGTACATATAGAGTAGAATTTAGTCTAGTGTTACTTTACCTCTACTTTTAAATCTTCATCTTTCTGGAGTCTTTATTGGAAGTCCTATGTAATAATTGAAACCTTTCCACTCTGACTAGTGGAAACTCTGTCCCTGTGTGACCTCTTGGAATTATTTGACTTATAGTCCCTTGATGATTATTCTTTTTCCAGCATTTGTTGTTTTTCCTGCCTTATGAAATTTTATCCTAAGCAATTACAACCAAGGACTCAAGGTGATTCCTATGCGAATCTGCAGAACTGTTTCCATGTATCTTTCTCCTCTGTGGTATTCTGTCCTCTAAAGTTGGCCTCCCTGAACTCTAATTTTTGTCTGTAGGCTTTCTTTTGTTTCAGACTTCTGGACTCTGTTTGGGTTCTCTGACCTTGAAACCATAGTCCATAATTGCCTCTAACCTAACCTCATTGCTTTTTCTTCTTTCAATATTCACTGTCCTGTAACTGTTGTCCAATGTATGCGGGATTGTTAAAGTTGGCAGATAAAAATAGAGTATCAGTATGTTGCAAACATTTCAAGGAACACACTTATACTAAAACTGTCTGAAATTAAAACTTATCTCAGCGTCTTGTGTTTATCCAGCACGTTAAATTTATCACAAATAGTCATTTTGATAGCCCAGGAAAATGGAAGATAGCAGGCAGGACTAACTTGCAGCTCCCACTTGGATGGACAGAGTAGCATGTGGAGACTGACATCATGAACTTTTGCTCCAAGAACTACCACAAGAACATACCAGAAAAGCTGAGAGAATCCACATACCCTTTGAACGAGGTGGTCTGCTGCTGCAGGCTCCATAAGTAGTTTGAGGAACTGCGAGTCAGCGTGCTTTCTCAGCTGGGAGGCTTGTAGCCTGGGGCAAGTTCTCAGCCCAGCTCACCAGCTGCCTGGAAATAAACTCAGTGCTGGTGGGAATGAGACCAAGACCAGCCTTTTGGGTTATGGGCTGCCTGGGAGCTGGGTGAGGCCTGTGGCTGCTGACTTTACCCCACTTCCCTGGTGACCTGTGTGATGCAGCAGAGACAGCCATAATTCCCCAGGGAACATAACTCCATTGGCTTATCGAGGGGCTGGGGAACCCTAACCCCTGCCCCACAGCAACCATAAGCCCCATCCCAAGGAGAGTCTGAGTTCAGACATGCCTAACCCTGGCCTCATCTGATGTTTTTTCTCTACCTTCCCTGGTAGCTGAAGACAAAGGACATAATCTCTTTGGAGCTCTATGGCCCCACCCAGCGCCTGATCCTCCCTATACAACCAGAACTGATGTGCTTTTGAAAGTGGCACTTCCTTACTGGAGGCCAACCAATATAAAACCATCACACTAAACAAAAATACAACCAAGGGATCCTCAGAGTACACTTCACTCCCCTGCTGCCTCCACTGGGGTAGGTGCTGGTATCCATGGCTGACAGATCAGAAGACGGGTCACATCACAGGACTCTTTGCAGATACTCTCTAGTACCACTGTCTGGTAGCTCTTCTGGGTGGCTAGATCCTGAAGAGAAATACCAATCACTGCAGTTCAGCTCTCAGGAGGCCCCAACCCTAGGGGAAAGGGAAGAGCAGTACATTGAGGGACCACCCTATGGGAGAAAAGAATTTGAACTTCAGCCTTTGAGTCATAGATCTTCCCTCTGACGTAGTCTACTCAAATGGGAAGGAACCAGAAAAAGAATTCTGGTAATATGACAAAACAAGGTTCTTTAACACCCCCAAAAGATCACACTCACTCACCAACAATGGATCCAAACCAAGACAAAATCTCTGGATTTCCAGAGAAAGAATTTAGAAGGTCTACTATTGAGCCAATCAAGGAGGCACCTGAGAAAGGTGATGCCCAACGTAAATGAATTTCAAAGAAATGATACAGGATATGAATGGAAAAATCTCCAGTGAAATAGCATAAATAAAAAAAATCGCAACTTCTGGAAGTCAAGGACTCACTTAGAGAAATGCAAAATGCACTGGAAAGTCTCAGCAATAGAACTAAACAAGTATAAGAAAGAACTTCAGACCTTGAAGACAAGGCTTTCAAATTAACCCAATCTGACTAAGGAAAAGAAAAAAGAAAAAATGAACAAAACCTCCAAGTCTGGGATTATGTTAAATGACCAAACCTAAGAATAATAGGTGTTCCCAAGAAAGAAGAGAAATCTAAAAGTTTGGAAAACATATCTGAGGGAATAATCAAGGGAAAGTTGCCTGGCCTTGTTAGAGATCTAGATATTCAAATACAAGAGGTTCAAAGAACACCTGGGAAGTTCATTGCAAAAAGATCATCACCTAGGCACACAGTCATCAGGTTATCTAAAGTCAAGACGAAGGAAAGAATCTTAAGAGTTGTGAGGAAAAAGCATCACATAACTTATAAAGGAAAACCTATCGGATTAAGAGCAAATTTCTCAGCAGAAACCTTACAAGCTAGAAGGGATTGGGGTCCTATCTTTAGCCTCCTTAAGCAAAACAATTATCAGCCAACAATTTTGTATCCAGCAAAGCTAAGCTTGATAAATGAAGGAAAGATGCAGTCTTTTTCAGAAAAACAAATGTGAGGGAATTCGCCACTACCAAGGCAGAACCAAAAGAACTGCTAAAAGGAGTTCCAAATCTTGAAACAAATCCTCAAAATACACCAAAATAGAATCTCCTTAAAGCATAAATCTCACAGGACCTACAAAAACAATAACATGATGAAGAAAAAACAAGTCATTCAGGCAACAAATAGCATGATGAATAGAATAGTACCTCACATCTCAGTACTAACATTGAATGGAAATGGTCTAAATGCTCCACTTAAAAGATACAGAATGGCAGAATGGATAAGAACTCACCAACTAAGTATCTCCTGTCTTCAAGAAACTCACCTGACACATAAGGACTCACATAAACTTAAGGTAAAGGGGTAGAAAAAGGTATTCCATGCAAATGGACACCAAAGGGGAGCAGGGCTCACTATTCTTATATCAGACAAACTTTAAAGCAATAGCAGTTAAAAAAGACAAAGAGTGATATTATATAATGATACAAGGACTAGTCTAACAGGAAAATATGACAATCCTCAATATATATGCACCTACCACTGGAACTCCCAAATTGAAAAAACAATTACTGCCAGACCTAAGAAATGAGATAGACAGCAACACAATAATAATAGGGGACTTCAATACTCCACTGACAGCACTAGACAGGTCACCAAGAGAGAAAGTCAACAAAGAAACAATGGATTTAAACTATACGCTGGAAAAAATTGAGCTAACAGATATTTACAGAACATTCTACCCAACACCTGCAGAATGTACATTCTATTCATCAGTAGATGGAACAGTCTCCAAGATATACCATGTGATAGACCACAAAACAAGTCTTGACAAATTTACCAAAATAAAATCATATCAACTACTCTCCCAGCCTGGGGTGGAATAAAATTGGGAATCAACTCCAAAAGGAACCCTCAAAACCATGCAAATGCATGGAAATTAAATAACCTGCTCCTGAATTATCACTGGGCCAACAATGAAATCAACATGGAAATTAAAAAATTATTTGAGTTGATCTGTAATAGTTACCCAGCCTATCAAAACCTCTGGGATACATCTAAAGCAGTGCAAAGAGGAAAGTTCATAGCATTAAGAACGAACCAAACCCAAACCCAGCAGAAGAAAAGAAATAACCAAATCAGAGCAGAACTAAATGAAATTGAAACAAAAAATACAAAAAAATTAATGAAACAAAAAGCTGATTCTTTGAAAAGATAAATAAAATTGATAGACCATTAGTGAGATTAACCAAGAAAAGAGAGAAGATCCAAATAAGCTCAATTAGAAATGAAACAGAAGATATTATAACTGATACCACAAATACAAAATATCATTCAAGGCTACTTTGAACACCTTTAGGTGCATAAACTAGAAATCCTGAAGGTGATGGATACATTCCTGGAAATATATAACCCTTCTCAATTAAACCAGGAGGAAATAGAAACTCTGAACAGACCGATAAGCAGGAAGATTGAAATGGTAATTAAAAAGTTACCAACAAAAAACATCTGGGATCAGACAGTTTCACAGCTGAATTCAGTCAGACCTTCAAAGAAGACTTGGTACTAATCTTATTGACACTATTCCGAGAGAGAGAGAGAGAGAGACAGAGACAGAGACAGAGAGAGAGAGAGAGTGTGAATCCTCCCCAAATCATTTTATGAAGCCAGTATCACCCTAACACCAAAATCAGGAAAGGACATAACAAAAAATGATGATAGGCCAATATCTACAATGAACATAGATGCAAAAATTTTCAACAAAATACTAGCTAACAGAATCAACAGCATGTCAAAAAGATAATCCATTATGATCAAGTGGGTTTCATACCAGTGATGCAGGGATAGTTTGACATTCACAAGTCAATAAATGTGATACACCACATAAACAGAATTAAAAACAAAAATCATGTGATCATCTCAATAGATACAGAAAAAGCATTTGACAAAATTCAGCATCCCTTTGTGATTAAAACCCTCAGCAAAATCAGCATAGGAGGAACATACCTTAAGGCAATAAAAGCCTTCTATGACAACCCCACAGCCAACATTATACTGAATGGGGAAAAGTTGAAAGCATCCCCCCTGAAAACTGGAAAAAGACAAGGCTGCCTACTTTCACCATTTCTATTCAGCATAGTGCTGAAAGTCTTAGCCAGAGCAATCTGACAAAAGAAAGAAATAAAGGGCATCCAAATTGGCAATGAGGCAGTCAAACTGTTGCTGTTTGCTGATGACATGATTGTATGCCTAGAAAACCCTGAGGATGCCTCCAAAAAGCTCTTAGAACGGGTCAATGACCCCAACAAAGTTTCAGAATACAAAATTAATGTACACAAATCAGTAGCTCTTTTATATGCCCAAAGCCACCAAGCTGAGAAGCAAATCAAGAACTCAACTCCTTTTACAATAGCTGCAAAAATAAAATAAAATACTTAGGAATATACTTAACCAAGGAGGTGAAAGACCCCTCTACAAAGAAAAGTACAAAACACTGCTGAAAGAAATCATAGACAACACAAACAAATGGAAACACCACCCATGCTCATGGAGAATAAATACTGTGAAAATGACCATACTGCCAAAAACAATTTATAAATTCTATGTGATTTTCATCACAATACCACCATCATTCTTCACAGAACTAGAAAAAAAAATCCTAAAATTCATATGGAACCAAAAAAGATCCCACATAGCTAAAGCAAGACTAAGCAAAAAGAAGAAATAGGGAAGCATTACATTACCTGACTTCAAACTATACTGTAAAGCCATAGTCACCAAAACAGGATGGTACTGGTATAAAAGCAGGTATATAGACCAATGGAATAGAATAGAGAATCCAGAAACAAAGCTGGATACTTATGGTCAACTAATCATTGATACAATAAACAAAAACATAAAGTGGGGAAAGGACACCCCATTCAACAAATGGTGCTGGGTTAATTGGCAAGCCACATGTGGGAGAATGAAACTGGATCTTCATCTCTCACCCTCTATGTCACTCAACTCGAGATGGATCAAAGACTTAAAGCTGAGACCTGAAACCATAAAAATTCTAGAAGATAACATTGAGAAAAACCCTTCTTGACATTGGCTTAGGCAAAGACTTTATGACCAACAACTCAAAAGCATATTCAACAAAAACAAAGATAAACAGATGGAACTTAAAAGCTTCTGCACAGTAAAAGAAATAGCAGAGTAAATAGACAACCCACAGAGTGCGAGATAATCTTTGTAATCTATAAATCCAAAAAATGACTAATATCCAGAATCTACAAGGAACTCAAATAAATCAGCAAGAACAAAAGAAATAATACCATCAAAAAGTGGGCTAAGGACATGAATAGACAATTCTTAAAAGAAGATATGCAAATGGCCAACAAACATAATGAAAAAATGGTCAACATTACTAATTTTCAGGGAAATGCAAATCAAAACCACAGTGCAATACCACTTCACTCCTGCAAGAATGGCCATTGAAAAAGAAATAAAAGAACTATAGATATTGGTATGGATGTGGTGAAAAAGGATCACTTTTACACTGTTGGTAGGAACATAAACTAGGACAACCACTATGGAAAACCGTGTAGAGATTCCTTAAAGCACCAAAAGTAGATCTACTGTTTGATACAGCAGTCCCATTCCTGGGTATCTTACCCAGTGGTAAAGAAGTCATTTTATCGAAACAGATACTTGCACATGCATGTTTATTGCAATTGCAATTGCAATTGCAAAAAAAAAAAAAATACAATTGCAATTGCAAAAATATAGAACCAGCCCACATTCCCATCAATCAACGAGTGAATAAAGAAAATGTTATATATATACAAACACTTATATATATATAATATATGTGTGTGTATGTGTATACATATATATACTTATATATGTATACACACACACCATGGAATACTACTCAGTGATTAAAATCAATGAAATAATGGCATTTGCTGCAACCTGGATGGAATTAGTGACAATTATTCTAAGTCAAGTAACTCAGGAATGGAAAAACCAAACCCCATGTGTTGTCACTCATAAATGGGAGCTAAGCTATGAGGATGCAATGGCATAACACTTATTCAGTGTGCTTTGGGAACTGGAGAGAAAGGATGGGAGAAGACTGAGGGATAAAAGACTAACACTGGGTACACTGTATACTGCTTGGGTGATGGGTGCACCAAAATCTCGGAAATCACCACTAAAGAACTTATTCATGTAACCAAACATCACCTGTTCCCCAAAAACCTATTGAAATAAAAACAAATTTAAACTATGTAAAACAAAACCAAAAACAAAACAGCCATTTCATATATATTTTATACTTTACAGTTGTTTACTGTGGGAGGACATTCCTAAAGCAGTTACTTCATGGGCGGAAGCAGAAGCCGTGGTGCTATTTGGTTATGAATCCTGTACATTATTATTTTCACATCGTTGATTTTATAATTCCTGTTGTCTTCTTTTAAAGAGTGTTGAAATATTTTTGTGCAACAGCTAAGTAACTTATGGCTCAGCTTGACCATTTTGAAGATTGTTTTTTTAAATCTTCCTTCAAATGTTTCTAGCGTAGTTTAAATTCTACAGCTAGTTTCTTTCACAATTCAGATGTGACCCTTCTGGAGTTTCTACTGAATGTCTCAGTTTTCAACACACCCTCTTAACGTTAGCTAGTCAGAGGACTAATATCTCCCAGCCCTGGGAACTGTGACACAGCCCTGGGAATTCAATCCTGGGATTTTGTCAGCCTAAGTGTCTCTAGTAATTGTTCTTTTCTTGCCTCATGGAACTTTGTTTTATATAAGCATAGAATAGTACTCAACCCAAGACTGAAGAAGATCCTCATGCAGCTATCTGAGGATAGCTCCCTCCTCTCTAATTCTTTGGCTTGCAAATTTTATCTGCTTCATCTTCCCCAAACTCCAGTTTCTGTCTTGTTAACTTGGGCAGGCTATGATACTCTGCTTGGAATTCCTCTCCCTGAACTGTCTTCTGGCAAGTGCCTCTAGGCATAAAGCTGATGTGACCATAGGAGTCATTTTGTTTCCTTTCTCTCAGGCATTACATTCCTGTGATTCCTATTGTCCAATGTCTAAAAACAGTTTCCTATGTATTTTTCTGGTTGTTTATGGTGAGAGGGCATGTGTAGTACCTCTTACTTTATCACGGCAAGGAGCAGAAGTCTGACTGTCTTACATCCTTGATGAGTGAGATGATTTAGGGTCGTCTTCAGCCCATTTATAAATTCTGCATATGGGGGAGTGTCTGTCTCACACTTCTGTTGGTAACCTTATATCCATTTGATTTTTCAATTAAAAGTTGAGTCAGGGCCAGGCGCAGTGGCTCAGGCCTCTAATCCCAACACTTGGGAAGGCCGAGGAGGGCGCATCGCCTCGGAGTTCGCAATCAGCCTGGGCAACACGGTGAAACCCCATCTCTACTAAAAATACAAAAATTAGCTGGGCATGGTGGCGGGTGCCTGTAATCCCAGTTAGTCAGGAGGCTGAGGAAGGAGAATTGTTTGAACCTGGGAGGCGGAGCTTGCAGTGAGCCAAAATTGCGCCACTACACTCCAGCGTGGGCCACAGAGCGAGACTTCGTCTCATTAAAAAAAAAAAAAAAAGTTGTCAGAAGAGCCACATTCTAAAATATTCTTACATGTTGTCCTCTAGGCCCTTTGTTCTGATCAACTCAAAATTATTACCTCCCAGGGTCCAGCATAGTGCCAGGAACAGATTAGATACAAAATAAATACTTAATGACTTAATGAATGTATGAATAAATTAATGAATGGCAAGGTTTGGGAATGGGAATGGCAGTTGGTTCTTGATTTGCCAACCTAGTAGTTTGGACATTGCCTTGTGGGCAGTGAAAACCGGTGTAAATGGGGTTGAAATGTGTTCAAAGTGGTGCTCTTCAAATTTTAATTTAGAAAGAGCTATACTACTATGATGTGTCCAATTTAAGAAAAGCAGAAGGCAGGCATGTAAGAGACCCAGGTGAAAAATAATCAGTGAAATACACATTTCAGTTAAAAAAGGTTTCGAATGGGCCCAAGTTCTGAAACCAGATGAAGAGAATTATGGTCCCTGAGTGTTCTGCTACAGGATAATGAAGCCAAAAGGAGTATAGCTGACCATTTGTTGGTAATGCTAGGTAAAGTGTTATAAAAGTCAGTGGAAACTGGGCTGTATGATCTTTTAAGATTCCTTCCATTTCAAACCATTCATTCATTCATTCATTCATCAGGTGTTTATGATTGAACATACCCTGTGGTCCAGCAACTGATCAAGGGACACAAAAAAGATCAAAACTCCCCCTCCATCTTAAAGGAGAACACATTATTAGAGGAAAATAGATATGCAGATAACAAGTTACAATACAGTGAAAAAGTTGTTAACGAAGGTTTTTTGTTTTCCCCTTACAGGTCACTGCTAGGGATGGTGGGGGAGAGAGACAATAAATAGGTTCTATGTGATTCTGAATTGAAATGGCAATATGGTATGTGGATTAGGCTTCCACTGTTACAGTATTTTAGAAACACTTTGAGTACCTCCAAAGAGTCAGCCAAAAAAAAAAAAAAGGGGGGGGGGAACTGATCTGGAGAGCGGTGAATATATATTCCTAACTATTAAGATTTTGCAAAACACTTTTGCAAGAAAATAGTCTAACTCATATGGATTATCATATTATTAAATATTAATCTGTATAAAGATTGTTGTCTTATTTAATGGCTGATTAATGTTATTGTAATAATGACTAGAGTCATTTTAAAAATACTATATTATTTTTAAGAGAAGACCAAAGTCATTGATGTTCACAGTGTTAAAGGGCTATGATATATTCCATGGGCACCGCTGGGGTTTGGTCCACTTGTAATGTAGGCAAAATAACAGTTCATGAAAAAATATTATCTTATTTTGTGTGAGAATTAGTTTTCTGAGTCACTAGTGGATTCAGTAGCCTTTGTATTCATTAATGAGAACATTGGAGTTTCCTTTAAGTAGTTTTTCCTTTCTATGAAGTTTATGTTTTTCATTAGGAAATTAAATATTAACTATATAAAGATTGGGAAACAGAGAACAGTAAAAGGGATATCGATTCATTTTCTACCGTGCAAAAAGTCCCTGTTAATAAATATATAGGTTTTTGCATTCTTTTTTAATATTATTAATTACGTATGGTTTTTAAAAAATTGATTTGACATTGTGCAGATTGTGGTGCACAAATTATTCTGTATCTTTTTTATCTGTATTATTTTAACATATGCAAATACGCAGTAGATATATAGCATGTCTTTCGTATCTCCTATTTCTAAATCACTTAGCAGAAAGAAAAAGGAAGGGGAAAAGCAACTAAAATGAACTCTGCACTTGTTATATTATGTGACTCTTTAATTAACTCATTTAATTATCATACAACCATGTGGGGAAAGTAATATCCTTAATTTTGAAATAAAGAAATTAAGTTGTGGAGAAGTACTTGCCTGAGTTTACAGAGTAATCTTATCAGGGTACACTTGAGACCTGAACCCAGGACTGTAGGACTCCTCAAAATGTATTCTTGTAGATGTCAACAAAAGCTGTAGATGAAGAATGAAGGAACCAATGTGGGAGCCGCAGATGGTTGGCGGAGGTTTGAGGGGATCATGATGTAATGGGTTCATTTTCATAGCATGAAAGTTTTCTAAATTTAACCCTTGATTTAAAGTTAGGGAAAATGCAGTGGAATAAAGGGGTAAATAGGAAGTATAATAAGTAGTTCTTATTTCTTATTCTATTCCCATAAAACATTTTTTTGCTAAGCAATTTTATGACCACTTATATTTTTATACTATCTTTAGAATCTTATTATTTTAACAAGTACTGTCCGATTGCCCTGTTATTTTGAGGAAAAGCTTCTTACATTTCTAATTAGACTTTATTTTTAAAATATCTGTCATCTTAAGGGCCTGTGAAGATTTATGTCTGTGATCTGTGAAGATAAAAAGATTTTCTTTTTGTCTTTAGGCTGATTCTGCTTGGGTAAAGTCATCAGAGAGGCAGTTTAAATTTTGTGTTTTATTGTGGAATAGCCTGAATTCTAGTTTGAGAATATAAGTTGGTAATATGCTATTTTTCTCAAAACGTAATTGAGGAATCAGCCAAACCACTTGTGTATATCTTAAGAGTTTCCTTGAAAAATGAGACGAAGAACAATGCATCTTTTCTGGAGAAGCCCATAGTCTGGATTTCTGTATACAGAATTGCTTTGAATAGCCCATCCTCTGGTCAAACTAACCAACTATCAGTATTGCAAAAATCCAAGTAATTATTGCTTTTGTCATAATCGTCTGCCTAGCAGTTTTGTAAAAAATCTCAACAATTCCGTATCTGCAAGTGGTAGCACAACTGTGATAAATCTCCCCTTAGGAAAACTGAAACTGAAGAACTCTTTTTTCCCTCTTATTTTCACCTATCAGCCTTGTACAAAATTTTATCTGTTTTCTTCAAAAATGTCCTGCATTTTATTCCTTCCTCTTTATTGCCAGGGGTCATATTTTTTTAAATTATTACTTTAAAAAGTAGCTACTGCTTTCTAGTTTGTCTCTGTAGCTTCAGAATTTCTCTTTCTTTTCATTATGCAAAATGATGCCCAGGTCATCTTCAGTCACCACTTTTATTATATTGTATATTTGTTGAAGTCTCTGATATCTCAAGTATCATCAGCCTTGTAATCTCCCATGGGATAGGGTTTGTTTACTCAGTGCTTGGGAAGTGTCTTATATAGCAGAACATGAGTATTTAGTGAATAAAATGAATGTCCACTAAATCAACAGACAGACATAAGGAATGGAGAACTAATATAACTGCATGACCGTTTCTCTTAAAATTTCAGTTAAGACCCTGAAGCTGAGGAGTACAAAGAATACCTCCATAATCTAAAGAGAATGCTCACCTGTAGCTAGTTAACATTCCTCTAGGGTAGGGATTCTCAGCTGGGGTAATATTGCCCCACCTAGAACCTTTGGCAATGTCTAGAGACATTTGTGGTTGTCACGCCTCAGAGGGAGGAAATGCTACTGTCATCTAATGGGTAGAAGTTAGGGACACTGCTAAACATCTTACAATGTGCAGGTCAGTCTCCTCAAACAAAGAGTTCTTGTCCAAAGTGTGATTGAGAAATCCTCTTCTAGGATTTAATACTAAAGTCTTTTGAATTATTCCTTCACCTGCTACTCAACCTGTATAGTCAGAAGATAAAAAATGAAGAAAAAAATGTGTGAATAAGGAGTCATAGGCTTAAGGGTAAAGTATTTTTGTTTTTCTTCTCTTCTTTACCTTCAAGTCAAGTGAGGGAGACTCCAAGAGAATCCCTCAGAGATTTGAGGTGGTTACAAGATGAGGTGATGACATCTCATACCCTAGCTGGATGTGCGTTGAGCTGCGGAGACTTGTTCAAGTAGTTTATTTTCAGACAGGAGCAGGATCAAGGGAGGAAATTCTTGGAAGTGCCTGATGTGCATTCTGAGGGTTTCAGAGTGTCCTTGAATAAACAGACTATTTTTTGACTCCTGCTTGGAGAATGTGAAAGTTGGCAATCTTTGTGGCGTGATCTCTGACAGCAGGACAAGAGAGGAAGGCAGTAAGAAGCAGAGGAAACATTCTTGTCAACTTTTGGTTCGACAAGAATGCATGAGTTTCCTGTGGGCTAACTGAGCACCTCATAAGATAAGTGGGATTAAGATATTTGGATGGAGCCATGCCTGTGAGGATAGCTTGCCTAGGCAAAGGGTCCCTGGTGATGTGAAGTTATAGGAGCATCTGCTGATAGCAGGAAATGTACAATGGGATGTCGCAAGAGGTCAGGTGGATATTGTTTTGTTTGCCTGAGGAAAGTGTACAATGGGGAGGTCACTGCAGTCACCATCAAAGAGCTATGAATGTTCTAAGAGAGCTAGTTGGCATTTAGGCATCTGCCATGCTGAGGGAACAAGTGGTCTGATTACAGCAGCACTTTTATTAATCCCTTCTCTTGAGTACCAATATGATGGATGAGGCAGAGGACCAAGCAGCAACAGCGGGAAAGAAGGAGCAAATGAAAGAAAGAGAGCAGAAGTAGTGAAAGAAAAGGAAGAGTAAGGACCTTCTTTCCCCTGCAGAGGTTTCTAAGACTGACTCCTGTATAAATTGATGTCAGGGTAGACTGTTTGAATTGGGTAGGAAATTGCAGTTTTGGTCTAGACTGTATTATTGGAAAGTGAATTCTTAGTTACAAAATCTGATTTTGTGATGTTTTTCTCTTAAAGGAAAGTAGCCCAAAAACCTGAAAGAATCATTCAAGATGTTGTCAAGGATCCTAAAGGAGATCCAGCAGGGCCTGTTAGAAGGAACTGGTTGGAAAAAAGTGTTTCTGTTTTGTTTCCCATAGAGTTCTGATTGTTAAAAAATCAGTGATGCTAGCTTTTGTTACACACATAGGTTGGTATGTTAAATATTTACATGCACTAAATTATTCAATCTTTTCAATAACCTCAGAGGTAATAATGTTTCTCATTTAAAGAGGAGGAGAAAAAGATTTATAGAAGTTAAATAACATGATAAAATAAGTTGAAAATTCTTTCTGTGTTCTTGTGTTTTGAATGTTTTCTCAAATAGCTAATGATTCTGCAAGAACTAAAATTTATATTACTTTCTGGGAGTTCTGAGCAATAGATAATGAAATATTAGAAATATTAATAATTGTTTTATATATAGAAATTAACATGATAGTTTAAGCATTAGAGCAATCATGCTTGTTCCGCCTTGGACCCATTACCATGTGATCCATAGTGAGTTCCTAAGATTTTTCCCTTTTCTGACAGATTTATACACTGATACTGTTATCAACCAACACATCCTATCCTTTAGCATTAGATATATCTACATTATGAATTATTAAATATAGTGACAATGAGTTGAATGAGAGATGAGTTTTTCCAAGTTATGTTGAAAGTACCATATAAGGGTGGAAGAGTTCATTCAAGTGATGATCCAATTATTTAGCATACACTAGGAAGTGTCCACTTTCTCTACCCTAGTTACCTGTGCAGGCATATTTGTATGGCCAGAGATGTGTTAAAATGCAGTAAGTTCAGAGCTAATTTCTACTGGACCTTGCTGTTTATTTTACTGTTTTGATATTCAAATTTTCCCAGAGCTCTGGATTCCAGGTGTGTAAATGAAACCATTTTGCACCCTGCTTTGTCTTTTACAAATGATCACTGAGTAAGCATATATGCATCCAAGGATGCAGTAAGATAGAAATCAGCACTCATTTGCTAGAGCCACAAGTCTAAATTTGGCTTTTTTTTTTTTTTTTTTTAAGCATGAATGAGGATACCATTATTTGTAACTGTTCATCTCTCTGGAAAAGTCAATACCTGTATACTATGAAAACTTTAGCATTCTTTTTTCTCTTATTTATTTTAATCAGCTAGTAAAATTGTACATATTTATGGTGTACAATATGATTCGATATATGTATACATTGTGGAATGGCTAAATCAAGCTATTTAGCACATGCATTATTTATTCTTTTGTGGCAAGAACACTTAAAATCAACTCTCAGCAATTTTCAAAATATGCAATATAGTGTTATTAATTGTATTCAACATGATATACAATAGACCTTTTGAACTTATGCTTCCTGTTTGATGAAAATTTTGTGCCTTTTGACCAGCATCTTCCTAATCCTCTACTCTCCAGCCTCTAGTAACCACCATTTTACTCTATTTCTATGAGTTTGGCATCTTTATGCTCCACATATAAGTGATATGATATGGTATTTACCTTTCTGTGCCTGGCATAGTTCACTAAACATAATGTCCTCTAGGTTCATTTATATTGGTTGTTGCATATAACAAGATTTCCTTCTTTTTAAGGCTGACTAGTATTCCATTACATACACACGTCACATGTTTTATCTACTCAGTTGTTGATGGACATTTATGTTAGGACATTCCGTATCTTGGATATTATAAATAATGCTACAGTGAACATGGGAATGTAGATATCTGTTTGACATATTGACCTCAATTCCTTTGAATATATACCCAGTAGTGGGATTGCTGGATCATATGGTAGTTCTCTTTTAAATTTTTTGAACAACATCCATACTGTTTTCCATAGTGGATGTACTAATTTACATTCCCACCAATAGTCTACAGGGGTTCCCTGTTCTCCACACCCTCACCAACACTTGATATTTTTCTTCTTTTGGATAATAGCCATCCTAACAGGTGTGAAGTCATATCTCATTGTGGTTTTAATTTGCATTTTCCTCATAATTAGTGCTGCCGAGCATTTTTATATACCTGTTGGCCATTTGCAGGTCTTCTTTTGAGAACTGTCTATTTAGGTCCTTTACCCATTTTTTAATCAGATTATTTGTTTTCTTACTATTGAGCTGTTTGAATTCCTCATATGTGATAGATATTGACTCCTTATAAGGTATATGGTTTGCAAATATATTCTCTCATTTCATAGTTTATCTCCTCACTCTGTTGATTGTATCCTTGCTGTGCAGTAGATTTTTACTTTGATGCAATCCTGTTTGTCTACTGTTGCTTTGCTGGCCCAAGCTTTTGCGATCATACTCAAAAAATTGTTGCTCAAACCAATGTCAAGGAGCTTTTTCCTTATGTTTTCTTTTTCTACTGCATTTAAAATTTCAAAAAGCCTCTGCATTATTTTTTTTTTTAAAGAAGGTGTATGGTGTTTGCTTTGTTGTTGTTATTCTATAATTTGAACTTTTAGATATAGGAGGTATATGTGAAGGTGTGTTGCATGGGTATGTTATGTGATTCTGAGATATGGAGTACAGATCCCATCTGTGGTAAGCATAGTACCCAACAGGTAGTTGGGTAAGCATAGTACCCAACAGGTAGTGTTTTGTAACCTATCTCTCCTCCTCTCCTCTCCCCCCATCCCCAGTAGTTCCCAGTGTCTATTATCCCCATCTTTATGTCCATATGTACTCAACGGTTAGCTCCCACTTATGAGTGAGAACATGTGGTATTTGGTTTTCTGTTCATGCATTATTTCACTTAGGATTATGGCCTCTAGCTGCATCTATGTTGTTGCAAAAGATATAGTTTTGTTCTTTCTTAAGGTTGTGTAGTATTCCATGGTGTATTTGTACCACGGTTTCTTTATCCAATCCACTGGTGATGGACACTTATGTTGATTTGAGATCTTTGCTATTGTGAATAGTGCTGCGATGAATATATGAGTGAATGTGTCTTTTGGGTAAATTGATTTATTTTCTCTTTTTTTTTTTTTTGACAGACTCTCACTCTGTCGCCCAGGCTGGAGTGCGGTGGTGCCATCTTGGCTCACTGCAAGCTCTGCCTTCTGGGTTCATGCCATTCTTCTGCCTCAGCCCCCCGAGTAGCTGGGACTACAGGTGCCCACCACCACGCCTGGCTAATTTTTTGTATTTTTAATAGAGATGGGGTTTCACCCTGTTAGCCAGGATGGTCTCCATCTCCTGACCTCATGATCCGCCCGCCTTGGCCTCCCAAAGTGCTGGGATTACGGGCATGAGCCACTGCGCCCGGCCTGATTTATTTTCTATTGGGTATATAGCCAGTGATTGGATTGCTGGATCAACTCTGCTGAGTAACTCTGTTACCATCTGGAGATTTCAGAAATCTCCAAACTGTTTTCCACAGTGGCTGAACTAATTTACATTCCACCAACAGTGGAATATAAGTGTTCCCTTTTCTCTACAACCTCGCTAGCATATGTTATTTTTTGACTTTTTAATTATAGCCATTGTGATTGGTGTGAGATGGTATGTCATTGTGGTTTTGATTTGCATTTCTCTGATGATTAGTGATGATGAGTATTTTCATATTTCTGTTGGCCACATCTTCTTTTTAGAAATATCTATTCACGTCCTTTGCCCATTTTAAAATCAGGTTGTTTTTTGCTTGTCCATTTAAGTTCCTTACAAATTCAGGGTATTGGAACTTTGTTGGATGCATAGTTTGTGAATACTTTGTTCCCTTCTGCAGGGTATCTATTCTATTGATAGTTTCCATTGCTGTGCAGAGGCTCTTTAGTTCAATTAGGTCCCATTTGTAAATTTTTGTTGCAATTGCTTTTGAAGACTTAGCCAGAAATTCTTTGCCAAGGTTGATGTTGAGAAAGATTATTTCCTAGGGTTTCTTCTAGAATTTTTATAATTTGAGAACTTATATTTAAGTCTTTAATCTATCTTAATTTTTGTGTATAGTGAAAGGTAAGGGTCCAGTTTCATTCTTTTGTATAGAGTTAGCCAGTTATCCCAGCACCATTTATTGAAAGGGAGTCCTTTCCCCATGGCTTGTTTTGTTGGCATTGTCAAAGATCAGATGGTTGTAGGTTTGTGGCTTTATATCTGTGTTCTCTATTCTGTTCCATTGGTCTATGTGTCTCTTCTACCAGTATCATGCTGTTTTGGTTACTGTAGCCTCGTAGAATAGTTTGAAGTTAGATAGTGTAATGCCCCTGGCTTTGTTCTTTGTGTTTCTTCTTTTTGCTTAGGGTTGCTTTGACTATTTGGGCTCTTTTTTGGTTCCATGTGAATTTTAGAATACATTTTTCTAATTTTGTAAAAAATGGCATTGTTAGTTTGACAGGATTAGCACTGAATCTGTAAATGCTTTGGGCAGTATGGACATTTTAACAATGTTGATTCTTGCAGTCCATGAGCATGGAATGTTTTTCCATTTATTTGTGTTGTGTCTGAGTTCTTTCAGCAGTGTTTTACAGTTGTTCTTGTAGATATCTTTTACCTCCTTGGTTAGCTTTATTCCTAGATGTTTTACTTTTTCATGGGTATTGTAAATGGAGCTGTGCTCTTGATTTGACTCTCAGCTTGAATATTATTGGTATATCAATTCTACTGATTTTTATATACATTGGTTTTGTATCTGGCAACATTACTAAAGTCACTCATCAGTTCTAGGAGCCTTTTGGGTGGAATATTTAGGGTTTTCTAGGTATAAAATCGTACTGTCAGTGAAGAGATATAACTTGACGTCTTCTTTTTCTGTTTGTATGTCTTTTCTTTCTTTCTCTTGCCTGATTGCTCTGACTAGCGTGTCCAGTATGATGTTGAATAGGAGTGGTGAGAGTGGGCCTCCTTGTCTTATTCCAGTTCTCATGGGGAATGGTTCCAATTCTTGCCTTTTCAGTGTGATGTTGGCTGTGGGTTTGTCATAGATGGCCCTTATTATTTTGAGGCATATTCTTTCGATGCTTAGTCTGTTGAGGGTTTTCTATCATAAAAATATATTGAATTTTATTGAAATTTTTTTCTGCATCTATTGAGAATGAAGCTTCATTAGGCTGTTTCTGTTGTGCATTTTATTTTTGCACCCCATTTAGCATCTTGAGTTCTAGATTTCCTGAAACTAGGAGGCTCCATTTTGAGTATACAATTTACCACCCTTGCTGATGAGGAAATCTTTCATGTGTTCATTGACTGTTTCCTTGATTTTCCTCTCATTCATTTGTTCCTTCATTTATGCATGTATTTATTCATTTATTCATTCCCTTGCATTCACTCTTGAGTTTAACCATTCATCCAATAAGTCTTCATTGAATTTGTTTAATGAACATATATCTACATAAAGAGAAACTCAGAAGACACAGGAGTACACAGTACAGTTAAATCAACCAAAACTGTTGCTAAGAATTCATGTTTCTTGATATCAAAGAGTTTGAAATCCCTATAACTTTTTGACTTGCAATTCACTTTTTGATTCCTTACTTCTCCAAATGTAGCAATCACCAAATCCCATTGATTCTGCAAATTAGTATCTCAAGAATCCAAATTCCTCTCTCTCACCTCACTTGCCACTACTTTGGTTCTTCTACTGTATGTGTTATAAGAGCTCCTTAACTGGATTTCTTGACACCAGCAATTTCCACTTCCCATCTACTTTTCCAAGAGTAGTATTTAGAAAATAAAATCTGTATTGGTAATCCCTCACTGAACAACTTTTCTTTCTTTCTTTTTTCTTTTTTCCTTTCTCAAGCCTGACCCTCTCCCAGACAATGTTTCAATAGGTATTTATTGCCCTGATTGTAAAACCCTAAATCCATAGCAGATCTGCAAGTCCTTTCATGATGTGTCTCTGCTTCCCCCACAACATTCTGACTCAACACTCTCATTATTTTTTGTGCTCACAGACATAGAAAAAGACTTACTGTAAAGCAAAGGGATCATTTTTTGCTCTGTTCTGCCTTGAACATCCTCCTGTTTCCTTGCAACATCCCTCTCTCCCTTTCCATTTTTACCTGATTTTCAAACAGATATTCCCACTTGGACTAAGCTGGGTCTCTGGTTACATGCTTCCTGTAGCTCTGCACTATCTTTGACATACCACTTACCACATACCCTACATTCTGGACTCTGAGCACCATGAGGCAGGGACTCTGTCTCCTATTTTTTCCCACTTAATTCCCTTTGACACATCATAGGTGAACAATAACACTTGCTACTTTAACGCATTTTTCGGAACCTAGTACTTTTGTAGATTTTAAGCCCAGATTGAAGAATTTTAAATATTGATAGATAAATGTGTACACGCCACTCACCTGTACACACATGCACACAGTTTTCTGTTGGTTATTGCATTTTATGGACTATGCTCAGGAAACTTGGGAAAAGTGCTCTACAAGCCTAAGGATCAGATTGAAAAATAATTCTTCAGTTCATCAGGCTGTTAATCCTACATGCCTGTGGTGATAAACCCCAGAAAATCTGGATAATCCTATATAATATTCAGAGAAAGCTGGAAACAGCTATAAATACATATAAAACTGTCAAATACCATTATCATTTAGACAACTCTGTAGTCCCTTCCAAATTATATTAGGCTATTCCTGCTTCATGAAGTCTTTCCAAGTCTCTTCCCACTTTTCCACTGTTATTCCCTGTACTTTCTGAGTTCTTGATCTATCTACCTAACCCTCTCACATTTCTCCCTTTTCCACCTTCTTTTTTCTTTTTATTCATTTGTGTTTTGACACTTTTCTTTTCTGCTTCTTTATGTCTCTAGGACTTCTGTCATCCTCTCTGATATTTCTCTTCCTTTTCTCTGATGTCCCTCCCTCCCTTGTTGAATTTTCTTTTTTGTCACGCTTTTGTATCCTCCTTTCTCTCCCTTTGCATTATCTTCTCTCTTTTCCACTTCTTTTGCCCTCTTCTACTAGTGGTGTACTGTGATTGCCTGACCCTGTGTGTTGGGCACGGGTCGGGGGAAATTGCCCAATGACCACAGTAAGACCCAGTGTTCTCTGCAGCCCTGTTTATTCTAGATCAGCATCAATATGACTCACAGGCAGGGAAAGTAGTTGAAATTCCACAGATAAGCAAATAATTCTTGGCAGTTTCAAAATGAAAGCAACTGCACTGCCAAAAGGCTTCTGTTTACCACACAAAACAAATGTTGTTACTATTTCAATTCCAAAAAAGCATCTTAAAAGCATCCTTTCACAAGAACATTGTTCTAGCCTTTATGTCTAATTAGATGTAAAGAAAATCTTTTGTTATTTTTGTTACACAATTTAGACTTGGCTAATAACCAGAGATAAATAATAGTTTACCCCTGCTGGGTTCTGTAGCAACATTCTTCTGAATAAAATAAGTGCACATGTGCAGTACAAATCCTGTGAAAGGCCTTTTTTTTCTACACTTATTTTTCTTTCATCTTTGTCCTGATTTCTTTCACCTCACAGTAATCTTCCTTTTCTTCTTCTTCTTTTTGTTTCTTCAGGAGCTTTGCAGTGTGGTTTCCATAAATATTTTTGGGAAAACAGCCTAGGTTTTCTCCATTTCTCATTTTGTGTATTTTCAACTAGAGCATGCCATGAATCTATTGGCTTCTTCAGTTGTAACTAAACTATTCTGTTGAGTCTGAATGGGATGGGGATAGTAAGTAAAGACATCAGAATGGAGAGGTGATTGACTTACACTGTATTGGCAAGGTAAATTACACCAGTGGTTTTTTTTTTTCTTTTTCCTGTGTGTAATCTACACCTCCACCACCCTCCTCACACCACCAAGATAAAAATCTCCTGTTGAGATTCCTTTTCTCAGTGTGCTGTTTGTTCTCTTTGCTTGCCGTTTTAATTTAGTTTTTGACACAAGCAACATGTTCTGTCTTTTCCAAACATGGTGAATATCTTTGGCTCTCTACCTAGTTGTATTTGTTGCTGCTCTGATATTCAAGTGCGGATAGTATGGCTACTACATGGCAAGCATCCAAAAACTCTGCAACAGATGCCACCTAGAGGTAAGGCAGAGTACATTTTAGCACAGAGCTAAAAGTTAAGAGACCCAGGCTTTTGTTCTGACTTGACCAAAAGCTTTCATTCAACCTTGAACAAATCCCTTGACTAATCTGTGTCGTTAAGTCTTTATCTTCTTTATGTAATTGGCATTCCCTTTATTGGAATCAAATGGGATGCTAAGCTTGATCTAGTTGAAGAAAAAATTTAAGGAATATTTGAATGTAACTTAAATTTTGTGCATCTTTAAGAGTAAAATTGTACATATTATTTGACCCTCTGTCAATTGCAGAATGTGTTGGTTTCCACTAGAGTGAGCATCCTCCTTTTCAGAAATAAGTGAGCTAATGACTCACTGTGTGCCGTGCTCCATGCTGGAATCTTATTTTTTTATTTCTCTATATTCTCTTCTCAGAGTAATAATAAAATTAGATTCTATTGTGCCTATTCCAAGGTGGAGAACCTGGGGATCAAATAAATTTTGAAACTGGTTCTTGAATTCACAAATAAGTGGCAGAGCTAGGATTATGCTCAGTGTTATTTGGCTGCAAAGTCAATGCTTTTTCCTATTACTCTAACACACACTCAATTTTTCTAGTCCATTTGGTGCTTCTATAACAAAATGCCATGGGCTGGGTAATTTATAAAGAACAGAAATGTATTTCTCATGGTTCTGGAGGCTGAGAACTTCAAGATCAAGTCACCATCAGGTTTGGTATCTGTTTATCACAGAAGACAAATGTTGTTACTATTTCAATTCCAAAAAAGCATCTTAAAAACATCCTTTCACAAGAACATTGTCCTAGCCTTTATGTCTAATTAGATGTAAAGAAAATCTTTGTTATTTTTGTTACACAATTTAGGACCCAGTCTCTGCTTCCAAGCTGGTGCCTTGAATACTGCATCCTCCAAGGGGAAGAACTTTGTGTCCTCACATGACAGAAGACAGAGAGAGAGAGAGAGAGAGAGAGAGAGAGAGAGAGAGAGAGAGAACCCATTCCTGGAAGCTGCTTCTGCAGTAGAAAATAGCTTCATGAACCCCTTCATAAGGACAGAACCCTCCTGACCTGCACACCTCCCATTAGGCCTCACCTCACTGTTGCACTGGGGATTAAGTTTCCAACACATGAGTTTTGTAGAGGAAAAAAACATTCAAAACATTGCATTGATTGTGCATGTCTTATTCACCTGCTCTTTATTTTGCTACTGTGCTTAGCAAATTAGATTAATCCATAAAAATAATTCTTTTCAGTCATAGACTCCTTGTTTTTCCAATACTTTTACAAACTTCATTCCTTTTTCCTTAGTGTAATAGCTAGCTGCCTTTCAATTAGGGGAAATAGTAAGATATTGCTAGACCATTCATATTAATTTCATATTGCCTAATTATAAGGTGTGTTGTTTACTTTTGAAAACCTGAATATGTTTGGTAATATCCAGCAAAGTATAATATCCATGACAATTTACTTGGTTAAATAAATAATTATTTAAATAAAGAATTTAATCATAATTAGATAATTTAAATCTATTTTAATTGAATCTTTATAAATATGTACTTGCAATACTGTGCCAAATTGAGGCAGAAATGATGTGTAAATTTAATATTTTTTAGAGGGTGCTTGGTAAAGTAAAAAATAGTGTACAAATTACAAGGCATAGTAAAAATATTTGAAAACTGTTATTTTCTTATTTCAGGTTTGCTGAGGGATTCTGGAAGTTAATCTTATGTCTGGGAATAGGATTATATCTTTAAATTGATGAAGTTAAAATTCCTCTAAATATCTTTCAATGTGACTTTTTTCTTTCCTTGTGGTATCATAGAGGGCAGCAGTTATAATTTCCAAATCTCTGTGATTTGCGGGGCAAGGATTTTTATTTTGTTTACTGTCTTCTCATCAATTCTAGATGAAGGACTAAAGTGGCTTGCTAATAATAATGAAAGGAGGTGTGGTAGTAACAGCAGCAGTAGTAGAAATTGCAGGAGCAGTAGTAGCTGCTGCTATAGTAGTGCTGTCAGTGATAGAAAACAACACCAACGGGTATGGCTGCCCAATACCCACTTTCTTTTGTTTTTTTTCTTTTTAAAATAATTATTTTTTTAATTGACAGATAAAATGGTATGTATTTATCATGTATAACATGATTTACATACATACATACATAGTGGAATGGCTAAACCTAGGTAATATTAACATATGCATTGCCTCACATAATTATCATTTTTTGTGGTGAGAACACTTAATAGCTATTTCAGGAAAAGAAAGTCAAAATACTGCATGATCTCACTCATACATGAAATCTATAAATGTTGATCAAATACCCTCTTTCTTGACGTTGGTTTCATACACAGGAGTGTATCTCTATTGGTGATATCTGTGTCCTTCTGTTCTTTGCTGATTGACCCCAGAGTAATACATATCCTGAATCAAGTTGGAGTAATTTGGCATTCTCTCTGGGAATCTGAAATTTGGAGTGGAGAGTTAGAGCAGCTTTGGGGTTGTGTGCCCTTAATGGTGAACAGTGCTGAGCCCCAGAACAGTGCTGGCCCCTCCCTGAGTGACCCTAACTGCTGTGTGTCTGCTAAGCATTATTCATTATTGTAACTACTAAGCATTATTTCTTGAGTTCTTCCACCAAGTATCATGCAAATTCTCTGCCCTATTCTCCCATTTTTTTGACTTAACCTAGCTGTTTCATTTTTTTGTAAGCAAAAACAACTCTTACGATAGTAATTATAACAACACCATTTATTGAGCTCTTAGTATAAGAAGGCATTGGCTTACTTCATGTTCTGTATCATATAATCTTCACAATAACCTTATGGAGTGGATACTATTGTTATTTCTATTTTTCACATCAGGAAAGTGAGACTGATAGAGGTTATGAAATTTAATTAAGATTACAATTGCAGTAAACGTTAGTCTGAGCCCAGCTTTCTGATCCTAATTGATTATTTTAGCAAATACGCTATGTTCATTTACAGTAGCAACTTAAACGGTACTGGCTAATGCATGACAAAAGATGGCATTAGAAATGGAAGGAAGAATGTAAAAGATTGTGGTTTGTTAGAGAAGAATGGGTCAGGGTGGAAGTGAGGAAGATTTAACAAGTCTTTTAATGCTAGGAAACCAGAATAGAAAATTTATATTTGCTGTTGGGAGGAATTTCTTGACCATAAGGTTTGTAAGCAGGGAAATAAGTTACTGAGGGGATAGTAAAATTAAAAGCTGTAATAAAATATTAAATAACTATTCATATGGAGCAGTTTATGTGGACTTTAATATGAAGGCAGGGAATTGGAATTGAATTCAGCCTCGAAAAATGTTGTAGACTCTTACAAGCGTAAAAAATTTAGTAGCTAATAAAAAGATTTTTTTTCTCTCCATTAAGAGATGCACAGCTTGTAATATTACAAATACCAAAATTATGTATTTTTTCTTTTTAATTTATTTTATTATACTTTAAGTTCTAGGGTACATGTGCACAACGTGCAGGTTTGTTACATATGTATACCTGTGCCATGTTGTTGTGCTGCACCCACCGACTTGTCAGCACCCATCAACTCTTCATTTACATCAGGTATAACTCCCAATGCCATCCATCCCCCCTCCCCCCTCTCCATAATAGGCCCCAGTGTGTGATGTTCCCCCTCCAGAGTCCAAGTGATCTCATTGTTCAGTTCCCACCCATGAGTGAGAACATGCGGTGTTTGGTTTTCTATTCCTGCGATAGTTTGCTGAGAATGATGGTTTCCAGCTGCATCCATGTCCCTACAAAGGACACAAATTCATCCTTTTTTATGGCCGCATAGTATTCCATGGTGTTTATGTGCCACATTTTCTTAATCTAGTCTGTCACTGATGGACATTTGGGTTGATTCCAAGTCTTTGCTATTGTGAATAGTGCCGCAATAAACATACGTGTGCATGTGTCTTCATAGCAGCATGATTTATAATCCTTTGGGTATATACCCAGTAATGGGATAGCTGGGTCATATGGTATTTCTAGTTCTAGATCCTTGAGGAATCGCCATACTGTTTTCCATAATGGTTGAACTAGTTTACAATCCCACCAACAGTGTAAAAGCGTTCCTATTTCTCCACATCCTCTCCAGCACCTGTTGTTTCCTGACTTTTTAATGATTGCCATTCTAACTGGTGTGAGATGGTATCTCATTGTGGTTTTGATTTGCATTTCTCTGATGGCCAATGATGAGCATTTTTTCATGTGTCTGTTGGCTGTATGCATGTCTTCTTTTGAGAAATGTCTGTTCATAACCATCAGAGTGAACAACCCCATCACAAAGTAGGCAAAAAATTATGTATTTTATTGTAAGCATCAATGATCAGAAGTAGTAGTTGTTTATAAAGACTGGGATTAAATGAAATTTTAAATTTCTTTGCAAATATATACGTTGACATGGTAATGTTCATTATTACATTTGAGAAATCATGGGAACATCCCCTGATATGGTTTGAATGTTTGTCTTCTCCAAAACTTATGTAGCAATTTAATCTCCAATGTAGCAGTACTGAGAATGAGGCCTTTAAGAGGTGATTGGGCCATGAAGGTTTTGCCTTCACATATGGATTAATCCATTCAGGAATTAATGCGTCATTAATTAATGGGTTAATGAATTACTGGGTTATCATGAGAGAGGTACTGATGACTTTATAAGAAGAAGAAGGGAGACCTGAACTAGTACACTCAGTCCTCTCACTATGTGATGCCGTTTGTCACCTTGGAACTCTGCAGAGAGTCTTCACTAGCAAGAAGTTACTCACCAGAGGCAGTTCCTTGATCTTAGACTTCACAGCCTCCATATCTATGAGAAAAAATTTTTTTTTTTAAAATAAATTACCGAGTTTCAGATATTCTGTTATAGGCAACAGAAAATGGACTAAGACATCTCCTGAAACTGGAGATCAATTAATTCTTTTCCAAGTTTTTAAACAGTGTAATATAGATTCTTAAGACTATAGGTAAGTAAAACTTGATCTCAGTTTTCCTAGATATTTTAAACTATTGAGAAAATCTAAAAAAGACTGTAGTACTTCACAGGAACCAGCGTAGATTCACTAAGAAAAATTTCTAATTCTCATTTTCTGTTTGGAGGCTTGCTAAGTTTGTTTCTGGAGAAGGCCATTGATATGGAATGTATTGATCATAGCAATGAAAGAGTCAAACAGGAGATGGGAAAAATATGGAAAATATTCTTATGAATATTTGAAGCTAATCATCAATTGTTCTTGAATTTGGAGGGAAATCATTAATGGATTTCCAAATAAAGTTTTATTATTATGTGCAGCCCAAAAATTTTATCAAGTGACTTGAAATGCTAGTTTTAACATATATTATTTACACATTATGATTTTTCTCTCTTGAGTTTTTACTTTTAGCATAAACTTTGTAAATGGAAGTATAATATACCTTCAGATAGCTCAATGATTTTCATATATAACTGAATAATTTTTGTAAAGTGAACCCACCCTTGTAACCAGCACCCAGATCAAAATAGAACATTACCAGAGCCTCAGAAGGTCTCTTGTGCTTTTTCCATTGCCATTTGCCCCTAAAAGTATCCCAACTTCTAATGTTTTAGGTAAGTTTTTCCTGTTTCTGAAGTTTATATTAATGGGATCATATATATATATTTTGAGATGGAGTCTCTCTCTGTCACCCAGGCCCAAGGCTCGAGTGCAGTGGTGCAATCTCGGCTCACTGCAACCTCCGCCTCCTGGGTTCAAGCAATTCCCCTGCCTCAGCCTCCTGAGTAGCTAGGACTACAGGTGCATGCCAGCACATCTGGATAATTTCTGTATTTTTAGGAGAGATGAGGTTTCACTATGTTTTCAGGCTGGTCTTGAAACCCTGACCTTGTGATCTGCCCACCTCAGCCTCCCAAAGTGCTTGAATTACAGGCGTGAGCCACCGTGCTCAGCCATAGCTTGTATTCTTTTGGGTATGACTTATCTTACTAAGCATTACGTTTGTGAGATTCATCCATGTTGTTGCATGTAGCAATAATTTGTTCATTCTCACTGATGCATAGCACTTCATTGTATGAACGCTGCCACAATAGTTTTAATCCATTCTACTATTGGTGGGCATTTGGGCTGTTTATAGTTTGGGGATTTTACAAGTAGCACTGATGTAAACGTACTTGTAACATATATTATGTGAATTATGTGAACATACATACATATTTCTATAGTGTATATGCCAGGGAGAGAACTGCAAAATCAGGTTTTGCATATTTTCAACTTTAATGGAATTAGAAAAGAGTTTTCAATGTGATTTCTGCAATTTACATGCCCACCAAAAGTGTGTGAGAAGTTCTGTTGGTCCACATTTTTAGCAACAATTTGTTGTCTTTTTAATTTCATTCATTCTGATGGTCATATGATAGCATGATTGTGATCTTATTTTATATTTTAAAAAGTAAGATATAATTTAATTATGAAATTAAGCCTTTAAAATGAGGTTTTTAGGTTTTTTTTTTTTTTTTTTTTTAGTATACTCACAATATTGTGCATCCATTATCATGATCTAAATCCAGAACATTTTTGTCACTGCAAAAAGAAACCTGTACCCATTAGCAGTTACTCCCCATTTCTCTTTACTCCTGGAACTTAGAAAATAATGAAGTACTTTCTGTCTTTATGAACTTGCCTATGTTAGACATTTTGTATAAATGGAATCATACAATTTGTGGCCTTGCGTGTTTCGCTTCTTTTACTTAGCATAATGTTTTCAAGGTTCTTCCCTGTTGTATCATTAATCAGTACTTCATTCCTTTTTATGGATGAATAATATTTCATTACATGGTTAAATCGTATGTTGTTTATCCATTCATCCATTAATAGACATTTGGTTTGTTTCCATTTTTGGTTATGAATAATGTTGCTATGAACATTCATGTATAAGTTTTAGTGTGGATGTTTGTTTTCATTTATCTTAGCTGTATACCAAAGAATGGAATTACTGAGTCATGTAGTCACGTGACGTTGAATTTTTCGAGGAACTGCCAGACAGTTTCCAAAGTGGCTGTGGTATTTTACATTCTTCCCATCAATGTAGGAAGATTCCAATCTCTCAAACCCGTCCCCACTGAAACTTTTTTATTGTTACAGTTATCATAGTGGGTATAAAGTGGTATCTCATTGTGGTTTTGATTTGCATTTTCCTAATGGCTGGTGATGTTGAGTATTTTTTCATGTGCTTATTTCTCATTTGTATATCTTTGGAGAAATGTCTGTTCAAATCCTTTGCCCATTTAATAAGTGGGTTATTTGTGTTGTTATTGTTGAATCACAATTGTTTTGTATATATTCTGAATTCTAGACCTTTATCAGATGTATGATTTGCAAATATTTTCTCCTATTCTCTGTGTTGTCTTTTAACTTTCTTGATGGTGTCCTTTGCTGCACAAATGTTTTTAATTTTGATGGAGTCTAATTTGTCAAATTTTAGTATGATTGCTTCGGCAGTTGGTATCTTAGAAACTGTGTCTAATCAAAGGTCATGAAGATTTGCGTCTGTTTTTGTCTTAAGAGTTTTATTGTACTTTTAGGTCTTTGATCCATTTTGAATTGATTTCTTTATATAGTAGTTGGTAGGATTCCAATTTTATACTTTTCCAAATAAATATCTAGTTGTTTCAGCACCATTTATTGAAAAGGTTATTCTTTACCTATTGAATTGTCTCGGCACCCTTGTTGTAAAGTAGCCATAAATGTGTAAATTTTGATTGTGGTTTTATTTTAACTTTCTCTTATGAATAATGATATTTAGCACTGTTCCATATGCTTATTGCCATTCATATATACTCTTTTGTAAAGGCTTTTCTACATTTCTGCCATTTTCCTAGCTGATTTATATGTTTTTATATATTAGTCTTTGTCAGTTTATGTCTCATAAATATTCTTACTTCGTGGTATGATTTTGCCTCTCTTAATGGTGTCATTAAATAAAACTTCAAAATTTTGATTTAGTCTAATTTATCATTTTCCTTTTATAATTAATGCTCTATGTGTCTTGATTGAGAAATCTTAGCTTATGCAAGCTTGTGAAAATATAGTATTTTTTTCAAAAATCTATGTTATATCTTTCACAATCCATCTGGAATTGATAGCTAGGTATAATGTGAGGATCAATTTAATAACTAGCATACAGATAGCCAACTGACCCAGAACTATTTGTTTAAAAGGTTACCTTTTCTCTGCTGCACTATCGAGCAATACCCTTGATAGAAATAAGAGCATCACATACGTGTGAATATTTCTATACGACCTCTTCTGTCTCTTGTATGAGTGTTTCCCATTGTTGTATTCTATTCTATTGATCTATTTTCCCCTCCTTTCAGTGAGAGTACACTGTCTATATTGTGCTCACATAATAAGCCTTAATATTTGGGTAAATGTTTAGCTATATTCTTTTTCAACATCGCTTTGCTATTAGTATTTTATTTTCCATAAATGTTTTTGAATCAGCTTGTCAATTTAGATTTATTTCAGATTTTTTACAAGTGAGGTCTTCTGTATCTTTTGTTGGATCTATTTCTTTGTATTGATTTAATATTTTTTTCAAAATTTCAGTTTTTGATTATTGCTGTTCCATAGGAATTATCATTGATTTCACATATTGATCACAAGATCAATCTCCAACAACCTTGCCAACTACAATAATTAGTTCTGTTGGTTTGAGGTGTCTTTTGGATTTTAAAAAATAAACTTGCAATTTGTAAAAACATGTGTTATTCTCTTCTGTCTAATGCTCATTTTCTTAACGTATTGCCCTGGTTAGGACTTCAAGTTTAAAGTTAATCAGAAACTATGATAAAGATATCCATTTTTTTTTTCCTGTTTTTGCTTCTGTAAAGTGTTCAAAAATTCATTATTAAATGTTATTGTAAGTGTTTTTTTTTTTTAGATTCTCTTCATCACATCTAGTAAGTTTTCTTCTGTTCCTTGTTTAATAGAATTAGGAAAAAATCTCGTGTTAAATTTTAGTAAGTGCTTCTTTACATCTACCTAGGTAATCATCATTTCCTCCATTTTTTCTTTATTGTGGTGAATTGTAATGATTTCTTTTAGGGCTAAAACATTTTGACATTACTGCAATAAACCACACTTGGTCATAATGTATTACATTTTTTTCTGTGTCATTAAATTCCAATTGCTAATGTTTTATTTTTGCCTCTATATTTATGAAACACATCATTCCTAATTTTGCCTTTCTTTCCATGCTTTCATCATGTTATTTTGTCAGCATTCTTCTAGCACATAAAACAAGTTTTATTGTCTTGAAGACTGTCTAAATTAAACACGGACACGCAGACACACACATAAATATATAAATTCAACATAAAAGCAATCTGCTCTGGTAATTTTTTCCTTTTTGGAAAAGTTTTTATTAAGATTCAGACTTTTTATGATAGCTAGGATTATTTAGATTTTCTATTTGCTCTTTTATCAGTTTACCAACAAATTTATTTCACCTCTACTCTCAAATTTGTTGATATAGATTTTTAAAAATAATGTCCATTTACTATCTTTTAAATTTCTCTAGTTTCTGTGGTGAGGTTAATTTTTTTCATTCCTGATATTAGATATTAATGTTTTGTTTCTTTTTTTTTCTCTTGATCAGCTGTCTAGATTGTTTATTAACTTTACCCATCTTTTCAAAAGTACAACTTTTGGCTCTAGTGATTTTTCTTTATTTCATTTACTACTTCATTTATTTCTTACTGTTATTTTATTTGTTTTACCTTATTTGGATTTGTTCAGATGTCTTTTTCTAGCTACTTGATATGGAGTTCATATTAGTTCATTCTTGTACTGCTATAAAGAAATACCTGAGGCTGGGTGATTTATAAAGAAAAGAGGTTTAATTGGCTCATGGCTCCACAGGCTATACAGGAAGCATGGTCACTTCTGCTTCTGGGAAGGCCTCAGGGAACTTACAATCATGGTGGAAGCTAAAGCAGGAGAAGACATTTCACATGCCCAAAAAAGTAGGAAGAGAGAAGGAAGGGGGAAGTGCCATGCACTTTTAAACAGCCAGATCTTGCCAGAACTCACTATTGTGAGAATAGCACAATATTCTCACCTGCTATTCTCTGCTATAGATGGAGAAATCTGCCACCATTATACAATTGCATCCCACCAGGCCCACCACCAACATTGGGGATTATAATTCAACATGAGATTTTTGCAGGGACACAGAGCCAAACCAAATCACTCCACCCCTGGCCTCTCCCAAATTTCGTGTCCTTACATTTTAAAATGCTATCGTGACTTCCCAATAGTTACCCCAAAATCTTAACTTATTCTTGCATTAATTCAAAAGTCCAAAGTTTAAAGTCTCATCTGAGACAAGGCTAATCCCTTCCGCCTGTGAGCCTATAAAGTAAAAAGCAAGTCAGTTACTTTCCACATACAATGGAGGGACAGGCATTGGGTAAATATTTCCATCTGAAATGGGAGAAATCATCCAAAAAGAAAGGGGCTACAGGCTCCATGAAGGCCCAAAACACAGCAGAACAGTAATTAAATCTTAAAGCTCCAAAATAATCTCTTTTGACTCCATGTCTCACATCCAGGACATACTGATGCAAGTGGTGGGCTCCTAAACCCTTGGGCCATTCTGCCCCCGTGGCTTTCCAGGGTTCAGGCCCCATGGCTGCTCACACTGGTGTTGAGTGCCTGTAGCTTTTCCAGGCACTGAGTACAAGCTGCCGGTAGATGTACCATTTTGGGCTCCGGAGGGTGGTGGCAGTCTTCTAACAGCTCCTCTAGGCAGTGCCCCAGTAGGGAGTCTGTGTGGGGGTTCCAACCCCACATTTTCACTCCAGACTAACCTAGAAGAGGTTCTTTCTGAGGCTCCACCCCTGAATCACGCTTCTGCCTGTACATCCAGGCTTTTTGTACATCCTCTGAAATCTACATGGAAGCTCCCACACCTCAAATCTTGAACTCTGTGCACCCGCTGGCTTAACACCATATAAAAACTGCCAAGATTTATGGCCTGCACCCTCTGAAGCAGGTACAGGCCCAAGCTGTACCTGGGCCCCCTTGGGCCATGGCTGGAGCTGGAGCAGCCAAGACACAGGGAGCAGTGTCCCAAGACTGTGCAGAACAGTGGAACCCTGGACCTGGCCCAGGAAACCATTCTTCCTTCCTAGACCTCTGGGCCTATGGTGGGAGGGGCTGCCATGAAGATCTCTAAAATGCCTTCAAAGCCCTTTCCCCATTGTCTTGGCTATCAGCACTTGTCTTCCTTTTACCTATGCAAATTTCTGAAGCTCATTTGAATTCCTCCCCTGAAAATGGGTTTTTCTTTTCTACTGCATGACCAGGCTGCAAATTTGCCAAACTTATACACTTTGCTTCTTTTGAAAATATAAGTTCCAATTTCAAGTCATTTCTTTGCTCACACATAGGAGTATAGGCTGTTTAAAGCAGCCAGGCAAAATCTTGAACACTGTGCTATTTAGAAATTTCTTCCACCAGATACCACAAATCATCACTCTCAAGTTCAAAATTCTACAGATCCCTTGAGCAGGGGCATAATGTGGCCACGCTCTTTGCTAAGGCATAATAAAAGTGACCTTTGCTCTAGTTCTTAATGATTTTCTCATCTCCATCTGAGACTTCATCAGCCTTTCCATCTCTGTTCGTATCACTATTGGGATTTTGGTCACAACAATTTAACAAGTCCCTAGGAAGTTTCAAATTTTGCCTCATCTTCCTATCTTCTTTTGAGCCCTCCACACACTTTCAGCTACTGCCTTTTACCTAATTCCAAAGCTGCTTCCACATTTTCAGGTATCTTTATAACAATGCCTCACTCCTCAGTACCAATTTCCTGTATTAGTCTATTCTCACACTGCTATAAAGAAATACCTGTGACTGGGTAATTTATAAAGAAAAGAGGTTTAATTGGTTCATGGTTCTGCAGGCTTGTACAGGAAGCAAGTCAGCTTCTGCCTCTGGGGAGGCCTCGGGGAACTTTCAATCATGATCGAAGGCAAAGCAGAAGAAGGCATTTCATATAGCTGGAGCAGGAGGAAAAGAGAAGAAAGGGGAGACGTCACACACATGCTTTTAAACAACCAGATCTCATGAGAACTCACTAGCTATCATAAGAACAGCACCAATGGGGAAATCTGCACCCATACTCTAATCACCTCCTTCCAGGCCCTACCTCCAACCCTGGGGATTACAATTCAACATGAGATTTGGGTGAGGACACATATTCAAACCATATCAGAGGCTTAATTAACTTTCAATTGTTCTTGACTTTCTAATGTATTCATTTAAGGCTAAAGAAATTCATCCAATCATTCTTTAGATGTATCCAACTAGCTTTCATATGTTCATATTTTCATTATGACTCAGGTCAAAAGATTTTCTAATTTCTGTTTTTTTTTATTTGGTCTAGGATTCAGTGAATGACTTTTGGGAATTTCTAGTTACTTTTTAGTTATTTGTTTTTAGGTTTCTTCAACTGTGTTTAGAAAACAAAAGCTGAATTATTTTAATCCTTCGAAATTTTCTGGGAGTTGCTTTGTGACACAGAGTAGGGTCAATTTTAGTAAATATTGCATGAGCCCCTGAAAAAAAAAATGGGTATTTGTTATTGTTGGGTGAAAGTTCTATAGGTTGTGTTTATCAATTATATTGTTCAAATTTTCCATTTTGTTACTGATTTTTGGCAACTCATTCTATCAGTGATTGAGGTAATTTTTATTAAAATTTTATTAAAATTAGTGTATTCTTTTTAGTTCTATGAAATTTAGTTTAATAAGTAATGTAAAATATATTGTTTGATACACATATATTTAGGATTGTAATATCTTCCTGGTCTACCATACCTCTTTCTCATTGAGAAATGTCTCCCTTTACCTCATTTATTGCTTTAAATCTATTTGAGCTATAGCTTCAGAAGCATATTGGTTAATGTTTCCATGGTGTATTCTTTTATCTTTTTATTTTCAACTTTTTGACATCTGTATATTTCAGGTAGTTTTCTTAGAAGCAAAATGTAATGAGTTTTGGGTTTTTATCCTGTCTAACAATGAGACTTTTTGCCTGAGTATTTTATCTACTTCTATGCATGTTTATTTTTCCTAACATTCTAATATTTGTGTCTATTTAGTTCACCTGTTTTATGTTCCCTTTTTTGGTCCTTTCTTCTTTATTTGGTATTTTTTATCAGTCTATTTTCCTCTCTAACTTATTAGAAATTATTTGTCTTGTTTTGTTTTTCTCCTGTTGCTTTACCGGTTAATCTGGCAATTACACAATGTATCTTTGTTTATTGTAGTCAAATGAAAATGATTACTTTGACCACTTCCATGATAATGCTAGGACCTTGACACACTTTAACTTCATCTACTGCTTATAGCCCACCATTTGTGTTGCCATGTATTTTGATTACATATTTTAAATTTATTGTATCCCATGTGGTTTACATTTCTAATGCTTCTTGTTTATTCGTAAATTTCCATGTTTTTCTCTGGAGGTCATTTTTCTTCTGCCTGAAGAACTTCCTTTATTATTTCTTTTACTGTTTGTCTACTAACACATTTTCTTAATTTTTGTTTATTTTGGAGAATGTGGCTCAGATATAAGGATCAGATTATGTTACTAATCCACTCTCCTTTTCTTCTCCCAGTCTAGCATAGAAACAGCCCACCTGAAGGAAGTTTTGATTCTGCAGAGTAGATGGATTTATTCAGTGTCACTTTTTCTTTGGCCACAGGTAGAGAGGAAATAAGACCAAATTATTGATGTTTTTGCTTTTTAGTAGATTAGATCCTGAGAAAGGTTTACCAATGGCCATCTTTCACCAACCAGGTATCTTACTCCTCTGGTATAAAAGGACAAGAAGGAAGTTGGAAAGCAGTCAAATATATTGCTTCTGCAAGGTGACTCCACATGGAGACCTAAGAAATGCGGGTTAAATGGTTCTTCCCTGAGTCATTTTCCATGAATTTCTTTTGCTTTTGGTTATCTTAATCCATTTATCTGAAATATTAAGCCTGGGCAAGTCCTGCTTCTATTTGAGTGAAGTGTCTCCCCTAACAATTGTTTCCCTCTGAATTGTCTTTGAACTGTTGGTTGTTGGTGCACATTTTGTCTCCAGAAATCTCAGAAATAGGTTAGAACAACATATTGATTAAATTTTATCAATGCCTCACTATATTCAGGGATGATAATTCACTCCCTCTTCAATTATCGTTGCAAAATTCCCAGACATGTAGTCCAGAATAGCTCCACATAGGTTTTATATAATGAGTTTATGATGATATTAAGTTATACCAATTATTTGAGGCCCACAGTTTAGAGGTACTCATACTTGTTATATAAATTCATTCTTATTGTGAATTTTCCAGAGAGAAATTAAAGTTCAAAGAGTATGTTACAAGTTTAAGCCCTTAGAAATTGCAGACCAAGTCTTTAAAGTCCCAAATCAAATTTTATTGAATTTTTGCATTAAAAGATCAAATCTCAAAGTCTAAAATCCACTCTTACCCATATCTTATTCTCCTTTGTCTCAGCAAGAGGGACTTTGGGACAGCTGATATGGTACTCTGTATCTCAGTCTGCAACTAACAGCTTGAGACTAGAGTCTTAGTGCTCTATAGCAAAGGTAGGTCTCAACTGCCTTTGCAATCCTGGCTTCCTTGTTCGCAAATCACACAGAGAAACAAAAAGGCATAAAAATTATTATTTCCCAATGCTTAAAAAGTCTGTCTACATAAAAACTTTCTTTTCTCTTTAACTAAAACTTTGCCTCAGCTGTGCCTGCTTAGATACAAGCCACACCTATATTTTTCCAAATCAATTGCTGGAGACCACACACTAATGCCTTCATAACTTGAATTATCCAAACACCCCACCCTATTAAAAATAAGCTCTGCTTACAGATTTGAGCCATGATTAGCTGTGACAACCAATGTCAAAGTCCCATGTAACCAAATTTATTGAAGTCCAAGTCTGTAAGTGCTCTTCAAATATAATTCATTGTCTTTTTCTTTTTCCTAGGTATCAAATCAGAAAACCAGGTATTGAAATTTGAGGGCACAAATTATATTCATTTTTTTCTTCACCGCCAATTGTGACATGACATTTCATTAACTATCTCCAAACACTGTTCGGAATATAGCTTAAAAATGACTATGAAATGCTATTTCCTAGCTCCCATTTCTTCCCGCCTACTCTTCTCCCACCCTGTGTCCCATTGCTGATTGCTTCTTGGGGCAGGTTACCCCAGATAAAATTATGGTCTATTGAAATTGTTGTTTCTTCTTGGTATCAGGAAGAGAGCAGAGAGAGTTAATCCCAATTGTTCAAAATCTTCAAGTAGGTTATTGCTATAAACAGTGGAGCAAGGGTTGTTACTCATGAACTTGGTAACTCACATCCTTTGAGGATGCATAAGCAAGGGATAGGCAAGAGGCAAGGAGCACTACTCTAGGAAGCCCCTCCACACGGGCACCTGAGAAATGGGAGAATAGCAGCTAGCTCTCAGAATTAAGTCAAATATCTGACTTCTAACTTCAAAAATTCACCACTTTATCAAAAAGCTTATATTTGGAAAGTAAACCAATATCTAATTATGATGATATCCATTATAGTTCGTAGTTGAAGAACACCTGTTGCTCATAAATCTTGAGAGGTGGAATGCTTCCTCATATGCAGACACCTTGTCTAAGGAAGTGGTGAAAAGAACTCACAGGAGCAGTGGAAACTGGAGTTGTTTGGTGTGGAGAATAGCAGGCTGAGGGGAAAAAAAAGTCTGTAATAATGGCTCTTTTCAAGAACCCTAGGAGCTATCATAGGAAAGAGACAATTTATTCTGTGTAACTAGAGAAAGCAGAATTAGGGCAACATGATAGAAGGTTTAGGGAAGTATACTTAAATTCACTAAAGGATTTTTCAGTTTTTCAAAATTAGAACTGATAAAAATGGAATAGACACATTCACAAAATACTCATCTTGTATCATCTTTGATGTGTGTGGGCAAAGGTTGTGTAATTAATATGGATGAGGCATTGCTCCTCACAAGAGGGCATTAGTCTGCGGGTGTCTGCCCGCAGACCCTGACCCAAACAACGGATCAATAAAACGTACACTCACACACAGATGTTCTGTTTTGCCAGTCCTGCTGAGTATCTGACCACCTACACACCAAGAGAGGTTTGTCACTGCGGTTGGCCTTCATGAGCTAGGGAGATTTGCATTTATTCAGCAAGATTAACTAACAGAAGCTTGAGACAACAGCATTAGACAGTAATTGACATTGTGGACTTCCCGAATAAAAGGCACTTAAGCACCCATGTCACATCAAAGGTTAACCTTAAGACCACATGAGTAAACAAGCTCACTAAATAAACTACTCTACATTCCTTTAACTAAAGGTAATGGGACCTGGCCACCTTCCACCAGATCTATTACAGAAGATATCAAAACTTCTTGGCCTTCCAAGAAGCTTTGTGTCTCTATTTCTATAATTATCTCTGATATGTTTCCCATCAGCCTGACTGAATCACAACAGATAGTGCAGAAGATAGGAGTGAGCGGGCCACAGACTGGATCACTCAAGCATCCTTTGACTTCTGACCATGTTAGGAGGTTATCATCGTAAGTGGAATATTGCACAAGCACAACTCATAGGATACAATCATAAAGCAATTTATTTGGTCTCTTCTAGTCCCATTACATCTGCTTATTGGGGCTACTTTTGCCTGTGACCCTGAATGAAAATTTGGGCAGGCAGCAAGACTTCTCTGTTCACTTTCAGGAATTATAATATAAAGTTGTAGAGTAACCTTAAGTTGCAGAATAAAATCCCAATTCTCTAATTACAGTTTTCTCTACCATGTTCTCTTTTTTCTCCTAGCATAAGCCTATTGTAAATAGGAAGACTGCTAGTAGGGAAAGTAGCTCATCATTCTACCTCTTCTTTCTTGTCTTATGAATAAAAAATTATGACTTCTTTGGCATGAAAGCTGGGAAGGTGATGAACTAGAGAGAGTTGGAGCTTTGTTATTTGGTTGAGTTGTGGCCATCTAGTTTTGACACTTTCTGAATTAGGCATATCCCATAGGCATACACTTGATCTTGGGAGAACTCTCATTTGGCGTGTACTTTTGAGCATGGCAAAATCATCTTCAGCTTCTTTCTTACTCCTTTCTCAGTCTCTGGGAATCTGGAATGCCTTAAACATCTCTCTCTTGATGTGTGTTTTCACCCTTTAAGTGCCCTATTGGTAGGGTATGACAAGCCCACCACCAGCTTTCTCTCTGCTATTGATACAGGCCATGTCTGAACCTCAGAAGATATTTGCAGATCCTTGGTTTTAACAAATTCTGAGAGCGCAGTTACTTGTAAGCCACAGCCCTCTAGTCTAATTTACCATCACAAGATCTTAGGCCAGCCTCCTAATTAATTGTTCATTAGTATCCAAAAACTGTAGAAGGCATATATTAATTTATCTCCCTAAGTTGTAAGGCCGTACCACCCCCCAAATCTCATCCAGTGGGGACTAATGGAACCCAGAGTTCTACTATCTCCCCCCAAAAAAAGCATCACGCATAATTCGTCATAAATTTTCACCCCTGGCCCTTTTATACCTATAATGAAGGTGAGAGGTCTCTTATACCAAGAGTCTTACAGATATTTTTCATACACCTATTTTTGAAAGTCTTACTGAGTAAGACTATATTGCAAGTTCCTTTGGCATTTAGTATTAATTATCACATAATCACAAGCAAAAGCTTTAATTTGAATATTCTGTTACATAATTTGTTGGAAAACATTTATTGAAATTTGACTAAGTAGGGTTAAGAAGATGGTGAGGTGGTACCTACCAACAAAGGTAATAATAGATTAACTAATAGATCTCCTAATAATATTGGAGATAAGTGACTTTCAAATGAATGACAAGAACAACATAAACTGCTAATAATTCCCTCCCCACCCAAATCATACCAGCAAATTTTTCCAACTTCCTAGGAGACTCTCATTGATAACCCAAAGATGTGTCACACTCAGTTTGCTCAAAGAATGATCTTATTTAATTTATCTTACCCTCAAGAAATATATTCCTTTTCCTGGAATCTTTGTCTTGGTTAATAGCATCACCAACTATTGTAAATCCTAAGCTAGAAATTTTAGTGTGATAGCTTTATATTCTTAGAATGGAGAGGGGAGGCCATGGAATAAAACTCATAGTCTTCTAGAAGGTAGCCCTGCAGATGCATCAGTGACAATTTTGTGTGTGTGTGTGTCAATCCTAGACTGAGGACATAGAACCATATTGCTACAGTGTCTGTTTCTGGTTGCCAGGTAAGCAGTCATTACATGATCATCAGCATTGTTTCATGCAGACCAAAGTCATTGGCCAGTAGGGGGCAAAATGGTCTCCTTTATACATGTTTTTAAAATATTTTTATCTCAACATTTTTTCTAAATGTATGACATGCAAATATATGTGTATACAATATACGGGAGCATATGACATCAAAAAAATTCTACCCAGCTACATACACATATCCATTCTATGGAGGATGAAGCAGGAGAAAAACATTATTTTCATTTTTATGAAGCCATGTGTAGGGTCAGTGGACTAATAAATGAAATCTGAATTATTCATCATTTTGTTGTCATTCAAATCTTTCAAATCAGTGTTGATGGAGTAGAATAAATGTTTCAACTCTCACCAAACCAATACAATTGTTTTCTTCCTTCTCTGCCTTTCATTTTTAACCAATTGTTTTTATTTAGGATTTTGGAATCTGGGTAAATTTCCATACATTGTCCTCTAACAACCATAACACTCATTAATAATGTATAGGCCTGAAGTATAGAGGGCATTTGAGAAGGAATATTTCACATAGAATAAACATAATCTCATAGAAGTAACTCCAGATTTCTGATTCACTTTAACTTAGGCAGAGACTAACTTATGGATTTTCTGTATTAACAATGGGTATCTGAATTTTTTGGAACTACTAGGCATGCATGAATAGGACTTTATGTGTATATACTTTTAGCAAACAGATGTATTTACTCTCATTTTTGTTTTTAATGCATATCTACATGGACAAAATGGCATTAATGCTAAAGAGTGACTTACTGATCTTTTAATTTCCTCTTAATTTTTAAATTTCCTTTCTTCTGCCTTCACCCCTGTAAATATATTTCTCTTGTGCCTTTCTTTGTGCTTTTTGAAATCACCTGTAATAAATGCTCAGAATATTTATGGTATCGAAAAGATTTCTTCCTGATCTACTGAAATGTTATTTTCCATTAACTTTTTAAAAAAACTTACTTTAAGGAACAGCTGTAAAAAAGGACTACTAATTTAATGAATTACTGAGAATGTAAGTAGAATAGAATGGGATACCTTAATACTCAGGCACTCATTCATTATATGTTGTGGATTTAGACTATATAATACCTGATATTAACAATAATAACCAACATTTATTGGGTATACCCTGTATGCCAGATAATGTTTCAAGTATTTTACATTTTTCCCCTTAATTGTTTCAACAACCGATGAGATAACCTTTTATTATAATACCTGTCTTACATATTAGGAGTCAGAGGCACAGAGAGGTTACATAACTTATCATACAGTTGCTGAGTGGAGGGGCAAACGTCAACCCAGTCTGTCTGTCTGGAGAGCTTTTACAAACAGTTGCTATCACTTGATACTTGGGTCAGGCAGTGCCCTGTGAATCACACAATGATATACAGTCATTTCTTTTCTAAGTGAGTAATGCTGAAGTCTGTTTTGGGTATTCTTCAGCATGTAGATTGGAATGTTCTCCATTATGCTGCAGTCTCTGTGTCTAAGGATGAGCAATATATATACAAATGGCATTTTTGTGCAATATTCAAAGACTCAAGATCTGTATTCATTGGGGATGGAACCTAGGAATTTATGTTTTTCAGAAGTTTCCCAGGAGATTCTGATGCTGTTACTCTTTAGATAAGCCCCTGGGAACAACCACATTAGAGCAAATCTATGAACAAATATGCCCATATCTGCACAAGAACACATACAATTTTGGCAAGGGACCAAATGGCACAGATGGGTGTGGGTGATAATTAGTTCAACTGGAGCTACCCTGTAAAATGTTTCATCACACCGTTGGTTCCAAAGCAGTGTGTCTTGTCCCTGGAGGGTAGCAGCATTGATTGCCAGTTTTCTAGTAAACTGAGCTTAGTCACCAGGATGGTGTACTTTACTTGTTCACAGTGGGTGCTCAATGAATAATATAATGGTAACGATAAACACAAATTTAATACTCACTGCATGGCAGGTGTTGTTTGAGGTGTTTTAGGTACATTAACTCTCTTAATCCTCTCAGCTTCCTGTGAGTTCGATTTTTTTTAATGTCCAATTTTTATCGTTAAAAACCTGAGAACAGAGATGTCAAGAGCAAGTAACAAATGAAGTAGCTGGGATAAGTTTGACTAACTATGAGCTCCAAAAAAATGTCCCAAGTGGATAACTTGAAGCACATCACTGCACTTGTCTTTCTTCTGCCAATTCAAAAATGAAGATGGGGATTTTCTATTATTACAGTTTTATGACATGTTTATATCTAGCTTTAAGAATGTCCCCCCTTCCTGACATGTGGCATTCTTTCTTCTCCCTCCCCCCTTTTCGTTCTTTCTCCTGTTTCCTTTCCTTTTTCTCTACCTTTTTCCTTTTTAATTCCTCACTCTCTTCTTTTTCCTTTCTTACAATTAGAAATGCTTATCATAAGCACACATTTTTTAGTAAAATGAAAAAGCAAATAATTTTTACCTGAATAATTTAATATTCTATTTGGCAATAAATTTTTAATATAACCATGATATAAGTTCAGTATTAGCACATGAGAGGCCTTTAAAAAGTTCATGGAAAATGCATATCCTGAAAAAATTATGCATTGAATTCATAGCTTTTTTGCATCAAAAAAACTTGTATTAACTTGTTATAACATGTCTGAACAGAATTTAGTTTAAGCCACCAAGAAAGATAAGACATCAGTTTGAAAAGAGCCCCTATCAAAGCAACATGAATTCTGCTAAAATTGAAGCAAGAACAAACATCAAATTTTGGTGAAGCTTGAGTAGAATGATGAAATCACTGATGCTTTATAGGGACAATGCCCTAGAGAAATCAGCAGTTTACAATAACTCAATTTCAGAAGGGATGAAACAAAGTTGAAAATGAAGCTTGCAGCAGCACATCATCCACATAAATTTGCAAGGAAAAATTTATCTTGTTCATGCCTTAATTGAAGAGGATGAATGATTAATGATAGCCAACACCATAGACATCTCAGCTGGTTCAGCTTATACAATTCTGACTGAAAAATTAAAGTTGAGCAAACTTTCTACTCCATGGTGCCAAAACCATTGCTCCAAAATCAGCAGACAAGAGTGGAGCTTTCTATGGAGATTTCAAGTGGGATCAAGATCCTGAAGTATCTCTTCAAATAATCATAATAGGAGATATAATATGGCTTTACTAGTATGATCCTGAAGACAAAACATAATCAAAGCAATGGCTACTAAAAGATGGCGTGGTCCAGTCAAAGCAAAAGTGTATCAGTCAAGAGGAAAGGTCATTATAATAGTTATTGGCATGCTCAAGGCATTCTGGTTGTTGACTTTCTGGAAGGCCAAGGAATGATAACATCTGCTTATTATGAGAGTGTTTTGAGAAAGTTGGCCAAAGATTTAGTGGAAAAATGCCTGGGAAGGCTTCACCGGAGACTCCACCAGGACAATTCTCCTGCTCACTCCTCTCGTTAATTAAGGGCGATTTTGTGAGAGTTTTGATGGGAAGTCATTAGATATCTAACCTTACAGTCCTAATTTGGCTATTTCTGCCTTCTTTTTGTTTCTTAATCTATAGAGGGCACTAGATTTTTTTTTCAGATAATATTCAAAATGGCATTAAAATGGTTAAACTCTTAGTTATTTTAGGATTGACCAAATGGCTGATACCATCACTCAAAAATGTGTCTTGACTTTGATGAAGTGTATGTTGAGAAATAAAGTTTATATTTTTATTTCCATTTTTCATGAACTATTTGAAGTTGTCTCATACACTTCTAAATCAAGTTTTGAGACAAGCATTCATTTAAGCAGATCCCCATTTTTGCTCAGTGAATAAGAAAGAACTGTGATTTTCTGTACTTGGCTACTTGTATACCTTCCCAGATGATTTAAGATTGGAGAAAGTGTTAGGCTTGGTAAATATTTCAACTTACCTGAAGGCTTTTGTAGGCTATCTACCTTTTGTATTTTTAATATCTTAAAGGAGATAGTGACTGGTAGATAAGTTTTTCACTGATTTAGAGGAAAATGATAAAAATACTCCCTTGAGCTTAAAATAATTTGGGGTTTCAAAAGCAACCTGGGAATACAAATCTGGAGCAACATTGGCTGAGATCCACATTGTGATCACTCTTGAAAATACTGGCTGATGAACTATGGGTAGCCAATGAGAGATATATTTGCTGGAATAAATGAATGAATCTATTCGAATTCTAAGTAATAATATAGGAGTATTCCCAAACCTTCCCTAAGTATCTTAAACACTCATCATTCCTCATGCAAGTCCATGTGTCTCAAACATCAACAATATATGTGTCCTTTTGTAGGAAAGAATATCCAGAAAGTCCCAAGTGTTTATTTAAAATTATTTTTGTCATCACATTACATAACACTAGGCATAAATTCCTAGTGCTTATACTTTCTAATTAAACCCCAAAACAAATTTAGAAATTAAATGCAAACAAAATAGCAAAATAATGGCATTTAAGACAACATTATTTACTTTTACCAATTTTTTTCCCACTAAAACAAAGGAACTCAAGTTAGATTTACACCGTTGGTGGGAGTGTAAATTAGTTCAACCATTGTGGAAGACAGTGTGGTGATTCCTCAAGGATCTAGAATCAGAAATGCCATTTGACCCAGCAATCCCATTACTGGGTATATACTGAAAGGATTATAAATCATTCTACTCTAAAGACACATGCACATGTATGTTTATTGCAGCACTATTCACAATAGCAAAGACATGGAACCAACCCAAATGCCCATCAATGATAGACTGGATAAAGAAAACGTGGCATATAAACACCATGGAATACTATACAACCATAGAAAAAGATGAGTTCATGTCCTTTGCAGGGACATGGATGTAGCTGGAAACTATCATTCTCAGCAAACAAACACAGGAACAGAAAACCACACACCACATGTTCTCACTAATAAATGGGAGTTAAACAATGAGAACACATGGACACAGGGAGGGGAACATCACACACCAGGGCTTGTTGGCAGGTGGGGTATTAGGGGTGGGATAGTATTAGGAAAAATACCTAATGTAGATGACGGGTTGATTGGTACAGCAAACCACCACGGCACGTGTATACGTATGTCACAAACCTGCACATTTTGCACATAAATCCTAGAACTTTAAAAAAAAGCAAGTTTCATGTTTTATTTATTGTCCACTTAATCCTTCTGACTCTAAATGTAATGAACCAGTATTTATATAACGGTCTCTATTGTCATTATCATTTGAAGTACTGATGATATTTTAGCCACCAAACAATTATTTTGAGGGATCTATCAATTTGATGGGTGTATCACAAAATTCATTACTATCAAGATGTAATAAGTTATTTAATGGTATGTCTACTGAAACCTTCTAATTAGTACATATGATGATAGGAATTCTACAGTTGGTTCTACCATACCACTCCTTAAAAGGTTTTATACTTATTGTACTGTATACTACATGATAATCAAGTTTTCTCAGGGTTCTTTCTCATTTAAACACTTGTAAACTCTTTTTATATTCCTATTTCTGAGTTGGTTTTCAGTGGGCACAAACTCATTATTTAAAAATTCATGGAGAAACCCCGTCTTCACTAAAAATACAAAAATTAGTAGGGCATGGTGGCAGGCACCTGTAATCCCAGCTACTCAGGAGGCTGAAGCAGGAGAATCGCTTGAACCCAGGAGGTAGAGGTTGCAGTGAGCCAAAATCATGCCACTGCATTCCAGCCTGGGCAAAAGAGTGAGACACCAACTCAAAAAAAAAAAAAAATCATCTTTATTATTGTATTTGCCCTCAACAATTTAAATAGTACACAGTGTCTCTCTATTGCAGTATTCTCATGCTATCAAATCTAAGTATTCTTTTATTAAATAAAATAAGGAACTAAAGCCTTATTCTATGAAACATGTTTTTCAACTGTAAATTATAATAGCGAAGAAAATTTTTATCTTATTAATTGGTAAAAATAACATGAATATGAGTTTGTACCTGAAATATTGTCATTTTGGCCTTAGAAATATAATTTCAACAACAAGGTGGCAAGGCAATAATTAGAAAATTATCCTTCATATGCTAAAAAGCTAATATAAAACAAAAGCCTTTATTTTAGATCTCTCAGACATTTAATAATTTATCCATTTTTAAAATCTAATCTGGTTTGGGCAACTTTGGCCTCCTTGCCTATTTGTCTGCAGCTTTAATCCCATTAAATCTGCTTTTAGACTAAAAGCTAAATGATCTATCTCAAATGCAAGTCTGTTTCATTCATTGCCTGATTGAAAATCCTTCAATAGCTCCATTTCTTCCTAAAATCTAAATTCCAAATATTTTGAATGACACACAAGACCATGATTTAGCTCTGTATGTCTTTTAAATCCCATGTCCATTTATTCCCTTTTGTGGGACCTTCATGTTCTGTTCTTTACATGCACTCTGATTTCTCACACCTCCAGTCCTTTTAATGTGAACTGTTCCTTTGCCCTTAAATGTCTTCTGCTCTGTCAAACCTTCCCTTCCTATTTCATGTCTCTGGAAACCTTGCCTTCAAACCTCTTTTATGTATTATATTTTTAAGTCAAATCTCTCCTTAGTTTCATCAGGCAGTTGAGCCATCTTTGTGCTCATATCAGTCCTGTATTGTATTTGTTCACATTTGTGTCTTTCTCCACACATAGATATCCTTATAATCAGTGACTTTGTATCCACCAAGTTTAAGAGTAGTTATTAGGTAAACGTTTACGAAGGAATGGCATTAACAGGTGCCCCTTCCCCAAGAAAGGCTTCAATAAAGGAGATTTGATAATTGATTCCCTATGTGTTAATTTCCAGCCTTTGTATGACTTAATGTTTTCATTTTGTTTTAACAAACCAAATGAAGTGGCTATAAAAAGCGCATGCTTTGGATTCAAATGCATTTAGATTCAAATCTACAGTCTTTTGTAATTCTCCATATGACCTAAGATTTGCTTACCTATTTCTACTTGCTGTATAAGGTTGTTTTCATGATTAAATGAGATGATATAATGGTTAGTACATAGTAAATATTCAATACCAATTAGTTATAATTGATAATAAAATATTAATGTCAACTTAGTAAAAAATTCACTTGAAAAGTCTTGATATGAGACAGGAAGTAGGAACACTAATATTAGATGCTGCATGTATTAGGGTTTCCTAGAGGGACAGAACTAAAAGGATATATACACACACACACACATATAGATTATGGATATATATACACACATAATATATATATGTGAGTTTATTAAGTATTAACTTATACAATCACAAGGTCCCACAGCAGGCTGAGGAGCAAGGAGAGCTGGTCTGAGTCTCAAAACTGAAGAACTTGGAGTCTGATGTTTGAGGGCAGTAAGCATCCAGCACAGGAGAAAGATGTAGGCTGGGAGGCTAGACCAGTCTCACCTTTTCACATTTTTCTGCCTGCTTTATATTCGCTGACAGCTGATTAGATTGTGACCACCAGATTAAGGGTGGGTCTGCCTTCTCCAGCCCACTGACTCAAATGTTGATGTCCATTGGCAACACCCTCAGACACATGCTGGATCAATCCTTGGCATCCTTTAATCAAGTTGACACTCAGTGTTAACCATCACACTGCATAAAAATACTTTTTGCCTTTTTGACATTCTAATCCTGCCCTGATGACAACTGGAAAAACGAGTCATGACTTTATTTTGTTTGATTAAGTTTATGAAGTTTTTCCATCCCTTGCCTCTCCTCTCCTTTATGCCAAGCTTCTACCATTTTGGACTTTTCATGTAGAAATCTCCAGTGGTAAAATTTACAAGTAATTGATGAAATGTTCCTGGTCTTTTACCCTTTGAAAGGATTTAATGAGTATCTGGTGGTTTGTGCTACCAAATATGTTTTGTGAGTTTTTCTTTGGAACTGAATCTAAAGCACATGTAAAATATGTCCCCAAAAAAGGTGTTTTTTTGTTTGTTTTTTTTCCCCTGTATCAAGAAGATGTCATTTGGAATCTAGGATGAATCATCTGTCATTGCTGAATGGCAAGATAATGGTCTTATGTTAGTAAAGAGAGAAACATAAATGATGTGTTGCAAAGTAATAACAGAAGATTGCTTAACAGGTATGCGAAAATGGCACTAACGCTTACAGATACAAATGCAATGTGACAGCAATCTGTTGGTACATGGTGCTACTTGTGGAATGCACATACAATCCTACAATGAATGTTTTAATTCTCTATAAATAGTATATGCATTTGTGTGGGATTTATAAACATGATATAATAATATCTTCTGTGTATTCAGGTTTAGAGTTCACATGAGTTTCATATATGTTATTCTATTTATTTCATATAAATAGTCTGTGCTGTAGGCATCCTTGGAAAACGAGAATGGATCTGAGAGATGAAATGGCACGTGGGAGGTCACACAGATAAGTAATGATGGGTAGATTTGCCTTATCCATCTCTGCATTTTTTTCTGATATATAGCAATCTAGTTTTTTTTTTTAACCATGTAACAATCTACTCTCCATACAAACACATTTGGAATATGCAAACTTAAAATTGCATTGAGTTATTTTTTTATGTATTAATATAAATAATTTCCCTCTTTTTATTCCCAGAAATATTTGTGATTTGATTTTTCCTAGTGACCAGGTTGCTTTGTTCTTCTGCAAGGATATTATTCGAATGCAGGACACAACAATTTTCTCTACAGTGTCTCTAGTTTTATAACATATAATACTCAGACAAGCTTAATGCTCTATAAATGAATGCTTTTTGGTGATGGACAGAAATGATGAAACCATTGTATAGCTATATTAAGGCATAATAGCAGCATTACAGTTGTCATAAAGGAACTAACGTTGATTTTTCTTCATTTGCTTTCAATATATTTTCTCTTCCAATTTTTATGTTATAATTGAACTTGATAAGTATGTATTTATGTCTGTTATGTACAAGATACTGGACTACCTTTTGGGGACATTATAAGGAGGGCTAAGGTCAAGAGGTTTATAATCTGATAAAAGATACTGATGCCTAAACTGTATAATACTAAACAGGTGAAACAAGATTATTTACATTGTTCTACTGCAAGTCTCTAAAATTAAGACCACTGTATTACAACTTACAGAAGAGTTATAATGCAGTTGGTCAATTTTGTTTAGTAGATGAAATTGAAATAGTATACTGTGTTTGGCCACATTAAGACAACAGAAGTTTAGGATTAGTGCCAAGAGGAAAGCTTATTTAACATTGATGTTAGAGTTATGCTCAGCATGTCATTTGTTATGTTTCTATTCACATAAAATATGAGTCAATATTTTTCAAAATTTTGGTAATTTGGCATAATTCTTTAGGCTAATTAGTATACATATACTAATATACTTTTTGCATAGTTTATCCAGCTATTTTGAATATCATCCTTAGAATATAATGTAATTGTGATATTAGTCTCTATTGTTTGCTTTTGATGGTTATATCAACATAAATCTGAACAAAACATCAACATCAGTTTTTCCTTATCAAGTCATATGATTACACTTGGAGAAGGAAAATATGAAGTTTAGATATAAATAGACATCACTTGATTAGAATTTTTAAGATTAGTAGTTAATTTCACTGTGTCATTCGCTTTCCACCATGTAGCCTTGCTTTTATACCAGAGACATTTGTCAGGCACCAATCATAGAGGAATTCTTTGGCAATCACTGATGGCAGACAAGTAAATATGTGCACTGCAGTGTGATAACAGGAGTTGGGGTACTGAACAGAAGGAGTTGGGGTACCATACAAGGAGTTTTGGGGTACTGCACAGAGTCAAGCAATGTTTAGATGTGCTAAGGAAGGATAGGCTAGGGGATAACATAGAAGGCTTCACAGGGAAAAAAAAAAGGCAAATTAGAACCTAGTCTTAAGGACTTACTTCGATGGCAGAGATGTGGAAAAGAGTGTTTTAGGCACAGAAAACAAGTACATACAATGATGTGGACATTGTGTCATAGCAGAATAACTGCATGATTACATTTGATGTTTTATTTGCTGAAATTTCTACGTTTGTGCATAAGTTTTTTATTTCATTAGATTAAAAAATTATATGATTTTTATTCTGGAATCTCCCAAGAAATGGTCCAAACACAAATATAATTCACAGGGTCCTTTTTCATCCATAATTCTCAGAGAAATTCTTACCAGGCTATTTAATCAGAAGCAGGGATAGGTAAGAAATAGGGAAAATGATTCTTCTTTGTTACAAAGACAACATGGTAATGTATCACTTCTAAAACTTTTCCATTTCTTGATGGTCTACTTTTAAAAGAATCTTTGTATCAATCAAGTCTAGGGACTATTGTTTAAACAATCAAATGGATGCGTGTAAGGCCATAGTATTTTAACCTGTATTTTTGTTAGAGTGTGTTGCGCCTTTTCTTGATAGGCAATGGAGCCAAATTCAAATCCAGATTTTACCATTCTCTGTTAGATCTTAAGCAAGTTGTTAAAGTCTCTTGGCCTCAGTTTTTCATATGTACTTTGAAGGAATGATTTATTTCTCCAGAGTCGTTTTCAGGGCACAATGAAAGTTTTCTTGCAATGCATTAAACAGATAATACTTGATACGTATATCTACTATTTCTTTTGAGGAATGAGGTTTTGATTTTAAATAATTTATTTAGGTATGTTCACTTAGGTGAAAGTAAATAGGCTGTAGAATGTTATGTATCTATCAAAATTTCACCTAGTGAACCTTAAAAATATTTGTATCACAGTATGTACTGAGAGGCCTCTAGTAGTAAAACTAATCCATTGGTAGTATTTTAAACATTTCAGGAGTTGATTTTCCCCTCACTTGTACCCAGTATCTATGCAGCTGAATAATATTAGCAGATTCACTCTACAACTTTGTGCTTCTATGCATAAATATTATAGATTTGGCTTCAAAAATAGAATCTGACAAATTATTGAATGTAACTGTATTCAATGATCACAAATCTAGTTGCCCAAAAATATTAAGTACCATGTAACATTCACGTTAAAGGCTTATACAATATTCTCCTAGATGTCAGTGAACTTTGGGCCTACAATTTTTACTTATTGTTTTGGTAATCAGAAGAGACTGTGGCATTTATGAAAATGTGCTACTCAAGATCTCCTGATGTGAGGAAGATAATTGATTGACATTCCCCACCACTAGCCCTCTGGGTTCACCATTGTGTTCACTTAGAGGTTATTCTTCCTATTGGCTGCTCTCAGCCAATGACTAAGCATGGTGGGGATATTAAGGTGGACCCATTCCAGAAATATTGTGGGCTTGCTCTTCCAATGAAGTTATTTAGCTTGAAGACATTATATCATCTGGCTGAAACTTTCTTACAACTGTGCCGTAGTCACAATTGTAAGAAATTCCTACTCAAGTCTCTTTCCTTCATTCTCTTTCCATAACTATCATACTTGTATTGCATTCTGAAGTCTCTCCCCACTTCTGCTTTTCCCTCTGCTAATAAATCTCTTGAAGTTCTAATCCTATCTTGTGGTCTGCTTCTTAGGGGACCGCTTGATCTCTTTTAGCTTCAGTGTCCTCATCTCTAGTTTGAACTTAATAATATTTCACTTCCCTACCTCATCGGGTTATTGTTAGGACCAAATATTAGAATATGTAACAAAAACTTGAAATTATAAATCACTTATGAATTATTATAGGCTACATTCATAACATTATTTCTCTAGAATACACTTTATTCCCACAATCAATTTCCTTTTAGACTTCTCACAGCTTGAAGAAGAATTTTTTGGTCCTAGTTATCATATGAAAGTTCAGTCTCAATTCATCTGTTTCCATATCTTGAAATGGGGATATATTATACCCAACCTTGCTATATTCTGAGAGTCTATTCATGACAGAGAAAAATTCATCATAAGGCAGGCATGTCTTAGAAATCATCCAAAGGGATTAGCTACTGACATTTCAAAATGACCTCCTTATATGTAAACCTTCCTGGAAGTTGTCCTCACAGTAAAAAGCCCAGTGATTGAGAAATTCTAAACATTATAATTAGGGGAATTGCATAATATGTGCATTTATTTTTTGAAAAAATATGTAAGAGATAGTGGAAGAAGAAGCAGTTACTTCATGCTCCAGATAATTTTGTTATATGATATACATTCCACAAATTAATCAATTTTAGAAAAAACTTGTTTTTCAGTCTTCTTTCAGGGCTGAAATAGGCAAGGAGCAGAAAGGATAATGTTGAGTTTGAGAGCATAAGGCTAATTTAGTACTCATAGTGTTCTTTCTCATCGCACAATCTAAGTTAAATAGCGCGGGCACACACACACACACACACACACACCCTGTAGCAGCATAGAAAAAAAGGATTTCAGGTAAAACACCTGTGTTTATTTAAACTCCCTTAATTTTATGTACAACCTTGGGTGAAACACTTAATTGCTCTTCATTTTAGATTTCTTTTTAGTTGAGTATATATCTTTTTAAATATGTGATAACTATTTTTTATCATTCTTAGAGAAGTGATGCTATCTAATTACAAATTTGTGACAGAACTGGGGAAAAGCATTTCAATCTATATAGTTATTTGCCCTTAAGTTTTAGATTCTTCCAGTAGAATCCTAAAAAGGCCCACAGTTATTTCATAGTATAACAACTTATCATGGTGGAGAGAATATGGCACTCATCTTGAATATGCCTGCTCATCTTGAACACAGTTTTTAGATGTTTGTATCACATTCAAAGGACTCTCAATGTATGTTAGTAGACTGGAAAAAATATATATGTCATTATATACCTTTATGTATATAAATACATACATATTATATACATATGTATATGTACACATATACATACTTATATAATACTTATATACATATTCATATATATTATACATGTATATACATATATACATATTCACATACATATATGTATGTAAATATATACATATATACATAAATATAATAAAATTTTTTCATTTTATTACATACATAAAATTTATGTTCTCTCTCTCTCTCTCTCTCTGAAAGTATTGAAATTGCCTGGTGTTGGGTAACATGTTCACTTATTGCCGGGCTGTGTATCTGATATAACATATGTTTAAGATGCTGGCTATTTCACCTGAGGCAACTTGCTTAATGTCTCTGGTTTTAAATTTATTCATCGACAGAATGTAGATCATAGTAATACCTATTTTGTAAGGGTTTTGGATAATTAAATGATATGTTACATAGGAAATGCTTAACACAATTCAAGGCACAAAGTCAACACTTGATAGTTTTTGGTAAAAATACGAACTGGGAGAAGAAGGTAAATTTTCCCCTTAAGCTTAGTGATTAAATATAGTCAGGTATATATGTATCAACTTGTATTACAAAATTAGAAAAACAATTGAGAAAATGAAGCAGTTACTTTAGCTGAAAGTTAAAGAAGTACGGAGTAAGAAGGTAGGCTGAAATGCAAATGACTGGCACCTTGTTGCAAAATATGTGATATGAGCAAGTTAATCGTAAGTGAGAATTGAGTCATCTGGTCACTCCAAAATTTATATCTCTTAGGCAGATATCTCCTCCCAAGTCTGCAAACCTATATCCAACTACCTACTTGAAAAATCTAATGGAAATATCCAAAAGGCTTCTCAAACCATATTTCTAAACCCAAAACTACAAATTTTGTCTTCCTAAATGTGTACTTCTGTTGACTTTGCCTTCAATTTTAAAAACATCCATCTATCTATATTTGTATTTATTTTCTTTTACTTGCATGCTTTGTTGATAGTGTATCTTCCCTCACTAGATTGACTGTGCATTTCAAAAGGGTAGGGATTTTATCTGTTTTGTGTACTGCTTTAATTTCAGTTCCTGGAACTATTCCAACTCCTAGGAGCTTTCAGTGAATATTTGTTGAATGAATGGATGAACCCAGAATGTCATTTATTTGCTTACAAGAATGTATTTTTTCTAGTTCTTGCCATAGCAATGTAAGGGCACAAAGCAGTGATGTTGACTGAATAATATGCAAGCTTATAAGGGGGGAAATAAGGAATAGGGATTGTTTGAAGTCATATCTATGAAATAGCATGACTATCAGAGGTTTATTAGCAAATGTGTTTCCACTCTATGGTGAAAAAAATGTGAAGCGAGAGTTTTAAATAACAAGATGGGAGGAATCCCTTTTAGGCATGTAGATAGCAACATGGGGTGTCTAAACATTGGAATCACTGAAAATTTCTTTTCTCCAGCTCTAGAAGGCGGGTTGCACTTTCTATTCTTTTGATAGGTTTTTGGCAGGGTCCTGCCTGGAGGCAGGGTTATGTACTTGAATGCCACATGAGCTCTGAAGCCTAAGGCTTCTTGCCCCACAAGTATGTGAATTAACACATCTCTTTGAAGAAACTTGTTTGATAGTTCGTGAAAGAAAACAGACTTAAATAGCAGTTTGGTAAAAAGTGAAGGCATAGGAAAGATCTCTTTTTAATAGAGAACTCAGAAAAAACTTCAGAGTAGAAGAACAGTTATATCTACAAATTGTTTCTCAAATAGGACTGAAAGACTGACCTGTCCTTTTCTATATCTATCAGTTTAGCCACTGGGGCATCTAAGTCTAAACATGTGCAATTCATTTAAAGGAGCAATGACTGGAAGTGAAACATGGTTTCCAAAGGAAATGGATATTTTTGCCATAATTGTGACATTTATGGTGTCACAGATTTAGACATATATTCAATCTAGGCTGAGTTTGGATGTTGCCAAGATTTGAATCAGCTAAGCTCTCAGACAAATCTGCAAGCTGGAAATCTTCAAAGTACAGAATTGCTCCATAACCTCAGAAAGCATTATAGTTTCTTTTAGATTTGCTTTATTGCTTAACCTGCTTGCCCTGTGTGCGTCCTGTCTCTGTGTTCAGGGAGAATACCCTTACTGAATGATAGGAAGAAGGTTATGATAGTTGTCTCTTCTGTGTTCTGGTTTAAAGATAGTTCTTAAGAGCACCTGAATCAGTCTGGCTCATGGAAATTCATACCCCCAGGGGCCACATTGCATCTCTAAATTGAAATGTCCTTGAGTAATCAGACCCGAGAATATTCTAAAAAATGTCTCCCATCTGAATTCTAATTTAGCGTGCTGCTGTAGACACCAGCTTTGGGTGAGCCAGCTCAGCATGTGTCCCTACTATTTAATGTCAGCCTATGACTATTCTTAGCCTTGACACCTCCAGACAGTTTTACCAGAATGAACAGATTTCTCCAACCCATCACATTTTCTATCCATTGAGTTGCAGATGGAAGAGGATAAAAAGGATACATATATGAAAGGGAACTGGTACACGTTTCCCCCACACTCACGAGCTAATCTCAGCAACTGAGCTAGTGTCAGTTGCATGTGAAAATAGGTTTTTATTTTTTATTTTTTTCCCCGTGCTGGGTTCTGGGAAAATGAAACATAGAGATGACAATGATGTATCCCTGCCAGCTTTGGTCTTTAGCTATCCAAGTTGGCAGATACCTAACATCAAGGAAAGACTTTCCAGCTAAAGAGGAAGGACAATTATAAAGAGATGAAAGTAAATGAGCATTGACTTTTTTTGGAGGGCAGGAAAATCCATTTTGAAATAGAAACTAATTGATGGTATGGAATATGAGGAATTATCTTCATATTTTCTGAAGTACTTTCTGAGAAACAGTACTGCCCACAGAATCTCAGTGAATGAAGAACAGAAAATTGGATTCTTGGTTTTTCCATTTTTGTCTTGAATAATTCTGCAAACTCTGAGGAACTGACTACTTCACACCGTGGGTTTTTTTTTTTTTTTTTTGGTGGTGAGAATGGCTTGTTAAGAGTAACCCTCTGAAACATCAGAAAAATACCTGAGGTGGGGACCATCATGGAAAGGCTCCTTGTCTGTACTGAGTTCACCCCTCCTCTCCCTGTTATTCCACACGGGTCAGAATTGGAACCTCAACCACTTGAGAGCAATTAGAGGTTTAATAAATGCTTTTTTTTTCCTTCATAGACAAGTTGGAGAAAATAAAGGTTGAAGTAAAAGTGATTTTAGAAAAAAAAAGGAAAAAGAAAAAATAGAAGAACTTGGGTCGAGATAAGAAGTGCTATGGAAGAAATTTCATCTGCTTGTCTGCCTGGAGTCGGAAGACAATAAATGCCCCCCACCACACATCCCCTGAAAAAAACTGGCAAGCCACTTCATTTCAAGCATGGCTTGCAAATCAGAAAATTGTAGCTCCATCTACTACTATTTGAGAAAGCTTACCCAGAAAGCATTTGAAGTCACAGGGTTTTTCATTTTTCAGAACCCTTGATGCACTTAATTTTTTTTTTTTTATTCTTTGGTTTTGTTTGAATGGTTTCTGAATCTATGTCATATTAGTACTTTTCATAGACTCACAGCCCAAAAGTTGAAGGACTAGTTCAAGATCACTTGTACAGATAGTCAGTGGTGGAACCAGGGCTATTAACCTCTGTGAAGCTGTTGCCACACTGTACCATGTCTTTGTCCTGGCAACTCCTTGTGAAATGTAATTACAGCATCCGTCAGGGCTTCTCTGTATAGTCTGATACACAGTGATTAGAATAAAGAATATGAGATGTTCGTGAGGACATCTTTGATTTGCATAAATGGTCATGGTATAAGTATACCTGCCTTGGTGTTCTAATTCAGCTTCTGTGTGTTCAGTTGATTGAGTTTTCAAATCAATCAGGGTTGATGTCTTTAAGATAAGACAAGTTTTAAAATGAGTTATTGTATTCTTAATAGAAAACATTTTTTATCTAATTTGTTGATAACACTATGACATTAATTAAAACAAAATTTGGGGGAATCAAACTTCCAGAAAATGTAGATACAAATTAATTCAATTTAAACAATTTCCATATGTACATGCATGGTAAATTATGATGGAAAGGTAGAAAACAGTAGCAATTTTATAAGAAATATGCATTTTCCTACTGAGAAATTGCATAGAGTTCCTCATGTATTGGAGAAGTTTAACTATCTTTTTATGTGGGAAAAAACATGATATTTCTCTCACACCAAGTTGAATATTTTACTAACACAGCCTTACGATCAGTTTTTATAACATTTGGACCAGTTGCATTTGTAAAATGTCACTACTAGTTATGTGCAGATCTCATACACAGATGACTGAAATCTGTTTAAGTGCCCAAAAGTTTCAGAAGACTTGTAGATAATTACCTTTGATTTTTCAGTCTATACAAATTTTAAAAAGGTTTATATTCTTCATACATCGTGCTCTCTAAAAGTAGGCAAACAGAAAGAAGAGACTGAATCTAAACATAATAATTACTTTTTGGATTGGCCCTGGGTAAGTTGCTAATCTGTGAAGCTGCCTGATAAGAAATGTTTCTTTAAAAAATAGTCACAAATAGTGCTAAGATGCAAAAAAAGAAAAAAAGAGCCATGTAATAGGAGGTCTTCATTAAATTTTTTTGTTAACTATTTTAACCCCAATGTCATAGGTTAAACACATTCTATGAGGCATTTACTATACAAAGGTATTACACTTTGGGTGCCCAAGATTTTCTCTACGATATGGTAAAATCTCATTACCTTGGACGTTTTCTGATTTAGAATCGGTGATCACTCTGATAGAGCTGGTGCTAGCTTAGAAAATCCTTTTTCTCGTAGAGGAAATTATAAACAAGATTGCAGAGTAGATGTTAAAATTCTTAGACCCAGGCAGATACAAATGATAATGTTGGAAGAAAATAAATAAAATGTTTGACATTGGTTCGTTTATGTGGTGGAATTATATATAATTTCACCTTATTTTCCCTATTTTTATATAATTTGTTTATGTTATTTCATAATAAAAATACACATTGAGAAAAACCAAATACCCAGAATGTTTGGGGAACTTTTAAGCATTTTAGAATTGTCCAGTTATTTGCAATTGAAAAATGCATCGAAAATTATTCTGATCTATCCTAGCAAATTTTCTTACTCTACCTCAGATAGTTGAAAATATTGATATTTTTCTCTAAGTATCTTATAAATGCTCTCACTCTTCCCCAGTAGATATTAGTTTAGAAAGAATCCATTATAGATCGAAACCCATACGAAACATGTTTTAAAAGGGTGCTACCATATTGACCAAAATTGAATTTGTCGTAAGGATGTAGACATAAGTTTTTAGGTATGTGTCATCTTGGACCTCTTACGAGTTTAAGTCCTGTTAAATCATAGTAGAGATTTTAGGTAATTTAGAGTATGAAATACAATTCAGGTGCTAATGTTTAAATAGAAGAGAGCTTAGGACAAAGCAATGTACATAGTCCATATTAAGTTAGTATCTATAGGTGTGGTTTTGTGACTTAATTCACGATTCATTATATCTTCAACCTTTTTTATTTCTATGATTTTCTTATGTAGATATTTTAACAATGAAATATTAATATATATTTTTGAATCATGTCAAATATTATTTGGTACAAAGATACTTCTTCTTTTTTTTTTTTTTTTGAGACGGAGTCTTGCTCTGTCGCCCAGGCTGGAGTGCAGTGGCCGAATCTCGGCTCACTGCAAGCTCCGCCTCCCGGGTTTTACGCCATTCTCCTGCCTCAGCCTCGCGAGTAGCTGGGACTACATTAGCTGGGACTACAGGCACCTGCCACCTCGCCCGGCTAGTTTTTTGTATTTTTTAGTAGAGACGGGTTTCACCGTGTTAGCCAGGATGGTCTCCATCTCCTGACCTCGTGATCCACCCGTCTCGGCCTCCCAAAGTGCTGGGATTACAGGCTTGAGCCACCGCGCCCGGTCCAAAGATATTTCTAATAAAATATTTAAATAGCTAATTTACTAATTAGATTTATTTTTTAGGATGAAGATTTTGTTCTAGAGACTATTTATAGTGTAGTCAAACCTATCTTTTATCATTAAATGGTGTCATGCTTAAATAGGCTTTCTTAACTTGAGATTTATAAAATGAATGATCTGGATTTCCCTTTAATACTTTATATGTTTTAAAATTAGATTTTTTGTCCATTTGGCATATTCTATAATGTAGGAATTCAAGTTTATTGTTTTCCAACTACTTGTCTCCTCCCCAGTGTTTGAATAGTATATCCTTTCTAAATATACTTTATATATTTTCATAATTATGTTTCATTAGTATGTCTGTTTATTCTATATTAGTGTATCCTTTCTAAATTGTGTTTTAAATTAAGCCCTATGATTACAATAGGTGAATGAATGAAATGACCATCTGGAAAGTACAGGCTAGAGAAAATACAAGCCTAATTTTTGCTGAGCTTATTGGGATGGTTGCTTCATGTCTTAATTTTTTTATTATTGTAAATAGATACTTGTTCTCTTAAAATTAGTACTATGAGAAAAACATTTGTCTTGACTAGAGTGTATACTGTGGTCACCACGATACTTTTCTTGGCTTTGCTTTGGGTGAGGAATGAGCTTTTCTTGGAGGGTCCCTGATGGGTTTATTACCTCTTATTTTGAAGTGCTAGTTCTGCAAATTTGGAAGTTGAAGAACTGTCAAGCTATGTGCACAGGCTGTAAGAGAACAAGTTTGTGATGTTGGTTTTGAGCTATATAGAGATTTCTGAGATTTATTTCAAGAAAGGTGTAAAATTAATAACGAATATTCCTTTGGATATGGCTTTATACTTCCAAGAGTGAAAATATGTACCTGAACATACCGTGAGTGAAAAAGTGGAAATAATTATTTGGTTATTTTATATTTTAGGCATTATGAATGAAAGTAATTTATTCTGATGCTTCTGTAGAATAGAAAGAATTCATACTTTCTTCTGTACAGGATTTTTTTTTCTTAGAACTATGTATATGCTTCCTTTTCTCTAATGAGTTTGGAATGCAACTAAATCTCATGAGAATCTCAGATCTACCTACTGTGCTTTCAAGGCTGCTTCCCCTTGCTGAGGCTGCTGGATGAGCTTTGTTGCATAAGGCATCATTTTCAGTACCATTGAGGAAGAAGGCTTTGCAGTAAATGCCCGATTTCTTTCACGAGAGATTTTTCTGAGAGAAGCAATGTTTTTGATCTTTATAAAGCACTGGAAATAAATTTTTAGTCATTTTATTGAAAAGGATATCAGGCTGGACTGTGATGAGCATACAATGATGTCTTTGCAATGTTCTCAGTGTATGTGAATTGTGGCTCATATGGTATGACTCTGTTTCCCCCCAAATCACACGTTGAATTGTAATCTCCAATGTTTGGGGAGGGACCTGGTAGGAGGTGATTGGATCAGGGGGCTGATTTTCCCCTTGCTGTTGTTGTGGTAGTGAGTTCTCATGAGATCTGGTTGTTTAAAAGTGCGTAGTCCTCCCACCTTCGCCTATTCTTTCTGCTCTGCCATGTGAAGAAGGTTCTTTCTTATCATTTTTATCATTCTTAGAGAAGTGATGCTATGTAATTACAAATTTGTGACAACTGGGGAAAAGCATTTCAATCTATACAGTTATTTGCCCTTAAGTTTTAGATTCTTCCAGTAGGTAGTTCTTTATAGCAGTGCGAGAACAGACTAATATAGTGGCTATTCTCTACAACCTAATTCTATGCTTGTTGGTGAAAAGGGCAAAATTTTAAAATGACAGTTTTGCTAATTTGGAAAGATTTGGTGGATTTAGAGCTCTTGAATGCAAATAAATCTGTATATTGAGTAAGGGAGATATACATATATAGCATATATGCACACACATATTATTGCATTATAATATCACACATATGTGTGTAAATTATATATTAACATAAATTAGCAACATACACATACACAATTAATATATGACATAAATAGTACATTAATATATAACTATATTATGTATGTAATATAATAATTTAATACTTCCAGAGTACAAAAATACAGAAAAATATGAAGAAGAAATGGTGCACTTTGTAGACATGGTAATTGTAGACATTTTTTGTTTTACTTCCATTTCTCGCTTCATTACAAATACACTCACACATATTTGTTATGTTCACTTCTCATTATAAAATGTTTCATATATTAATTAAAACCCATAATAACATCTGTCTAATATTCCATTCATGAATATACAGTATAAGCTTTCAACATTTCTAATAAGTTTTTAAACAGGCTTTTTAAACCTTTGGATATAAATCCTGAGTTGTTATATTAAAAGGAAAATGTTGAATTAAAAGGACTCATACATATGGGCCTCTTCAGATCATATGAATAAAAATAAATTTTACAGAACATTTAAAGAAATCTTAAAAATAATAATTATCAAAATTTACATAGTTGTATATATAAAGCACTAGTCAAATGACCATAAAGTGAAAGGTTTTGTTTTGGTACAATGAGAACATTTTATAAATAGATTGTACCTGGGGCAACAAAGCAAGTCTTAATTTCAAAGACTTAAAACTTTTAGAATTTCTTCAGATCATATAAATAAAAATAAATTTCTCAATTTACGTGAAGTAAAATTTTTGAAAAAAATGTATTAAGACTCACATAAGAAAAAGAGAATATGATTTGTAAAAAATCTATAGTTTTCAATTTAAAACTTTTGCTTAGGGAAATCATCAGATCTCAGTGACTTCACTAATTAATTCTTCCAAAAATTTAAAGGCCAATGTTTCTCATAATTATAGAAACATTCCACATTAAATATTAGAAAATGAAATCCAAAGATATGAAAACAACTACATGATGACAAATTGTGTTTTATACAGGAATGCAAGTTAAGTTTAATGTGCAAAAATTAACCAGTGTAATTCACTACATTAACAGAATAAAGAAGAAAAACCAACATGGCCATTTTAATAGAGGCTGAAAAGGCATCTGATAAAATTCAGTATTTATTCATGGCTAAAAGTCTCAGTAAACTAGGAATAGAAGGAAATAATTTTAATTTGATAAAAGTCTTTTAAAAAATAGCTAACATCACAATATAAAATATTGAGCACTTTCCCTTCTCAGGTTATTAACAAGATAAAATGTCCATTATGAACCCTCCAAGGGGTCAATAGCATCTTGAAGACCTGGCAAGTGGGTTGACAGGGAGAAAGGAAGAGGTAGAGAGAGGGAGACTGTGAAAGGAAGTTAGGTAAGTAGATAGTAAGAAAGGTCTACCCATGGGAGAATCAAAACTATTTTTATTTGTAAGATATGTGATTTTGATACATAGAAAATCCAATAAAATATTAGAAACATTAAGTGAATTTGGCTGGGCGTGGTGGCTCATACCTGTAATTCCAAAACTTTGGGAGGCTGAGGTGGGGTGATTGCCTGAGGTCAGGAGTTCAAGATCAGCCTGCTGAACATGGTGAAACCCCGACTCTACTAAAAATACAAAAAATTAGCTGGGTGTGGTGCAGGCACGGATAATCTCAGCGACTTGGGAGGCTGAGAGGCAGGAGAATCGCTTGAACCCAGGAGGTGGAGGTTGCAGCGAGCCGAGATTGCACCATTGCACTACAGCATGGGCAACAAGAGCCATACTCTGTTTAAAAAAAAAAAAAAAAAAAAATTATTAAGTAAATTTAGTAATACTGCTAGATATAAGGTCAAAAATCATTTTTTAATACATCTGGTACATAGAATCAGGAATGAAATAGTAGATATTGTCATCTATTATCAGAAATATCTAATACTTAGGAATAGGTTTTTTAAAAGATGTATGAGACTCCACATTATTATACGAAAACAAGTCTGTAAATAAATGAAAAGATATGTTTATATTATATTCATGGATTAGAAAACTGTGCATTAATTAAATATAATGCACAGTTTTTATTTAAATATAATGCACAGTTTTTATTTAAATATATTAAGGCAATGAAATACTTGCCCAAGAACATACAAATAGACCAATAGAACAGTATAGCAAATCCAGAAACAGACTTAGGTACATAATCACACTTGATATTTATCACTCATCTCTGTTACCAAACTCAGATGACCTGAAAGATAAAACAATCTTTAAAAGAAAAGATTGAAATGCTCCAGAACTATTCCAGGGCACAGAAAAAGTCATTTTAAGGATCATTATTATCTTAATCACAAACTGGGGAAAGGACAGTTTAAAATAAATAAAATACACAAAGGGAAAGCAATATTGCAAGCCAGTCTCATTTTTGAGAAACTCTAAATATAACATTGACAAATCAAATACAACAATGTATTAAAAATTGTTACATCTTGACCACTTAAGTGTTTATTCCAGGAATACAGGAAATGGCCAGCATCAAGCAACATGTTATTATAATCAGTAGATTGGTAAAAAATATGATTATGTATATAGAGGCTGGAAAATTTTAACATTTGACAATACTGCCATTAAGAAATCTGTTAGCAAACTAATGACAGTGAACTTTCTTAAGTTGGTTAGCGATATTTTCCAGAAACTAATATGTACATCTACAGTTATACATTTTTCTTTAAGCATGGCTATGGCTATAATTCCATCTCAAAAATGTTGATGCATCACATTTCTATTTTTATTCACTTAATTTTTTTCTAATTTCCAAAGTGATTTCTTCTTTGACCTGTAGGTTATTTAAAAATACATGTCTTAACTTCTAAACAGCTGAGAATTGGTCAGTTAACTTTTGATGCTGATTTCTAGGTTTGCTCTCACTGTGGAGAGAAGACAATATGCATGATTTCTTTTTAATATTGTTGAGACTTGCTTTATGGCCCAGCAGATGGTTAATTTTGGTAAATGGTACACTTGTGCTTGCTTGAAAAGAAAATGTATTCTGTAGTTGTTACATTCAGTGTTTTATTTACATCAACAAGGTTAATTTTCTTTATCATATTCAAATATTTTGTATCTACTGATTTTGTCTTCTTATAAATGTAATGACTGACAAATGTGTTTTAAAATCTCTCATTGTGATTGTGTACTTACACATTTCCCATTTTATGTATCTCTGGATTAGATTTCGCATTTATACATGGTATATTTATTTTTGTTTAATGTATCGCAAGACCACATTATTAAGTGCAAATAAGTTTAGAATTTTCATATCCTGTGAAGTTTTCCACTTTATCTCCGGTAATAAATTTTACCTTAAAGACTACTTATGTATATTATATGTACTATACACTATTATAGGTAATATATATTATATATATGATTATATGTAATATGTAATTCTGCCAACTTTCTATTGACTAATAGTTGTGTGGTATGTGGAGGTTTCCTTTCAGAGTTTCTATATTTTTAAATTTTAACCATTTCTCCTGTAAGCAGAAGTTGTTGCACTCCTTTTTAAAACTTAAATCCTGTCAGAGAATCCTATCCTTTTGTTTGGAGCATTTAGTCTGTTTAGAGATAATGTGATTACCAGTGAAATAGAGACAGATGATGTGTTTATATCTGTCATCTTGTTACCTTCCTATTTGTTTCATGTCTATTTTGCTATCTTTTCTCTCTTCATATTTTCTTTTGGGCTGATTATTTTTGTTTTTTCAATTGTTCTTAATTTTCTTTGTAATTAATACTCATTTTACTTTTTCAATAATTACCTTACAACCTGCATACTTACTTTATTAAAGCTTAATATAAATTTTTACTTTTATGTTTTCCCAGAAATATTAGGACTTGAGAATGCCACAACTTTGTCCTTTTGCAGGTTTCTTTTCTTCTGGGATTGTCCATTTTGGTTATCTGTATCTTTAATCACAAAATTATTATTATGTTATCATTAACATTGCCTTATACTGACTATATTTTTTATATTTATTATTTTAATGACTCTGTGTCTAATAACTCTATAGCATCCCCTCTGGGTGGTTTTCTATTTTCAGTTGTTCCTCTTGTTTTATGATCATGTTGAGCTCTAACTACACATTTGATTATTGTGTGCTGGATATTGTATGTAAAACATTGTAAAGACATTTTGAAGCCTAGGTGAATTTCGTCTTTCATCAGATAATTTTAAGTTTGCTTTTGGCTAGAGACAAGAAGGACCAGTAATGAGCCCTGTTTGAAAGTAGGGATTACCTTATTTCAAGTAAGAATTGAAATGACTTATCTGGGCTTTGGTCTTTCGGTGGTCCAATCCATTTCAGTTAATTCTTAGACTTTTCTAGGTTCTCTTAGAACTTCCTTAAATTCTCTTGGTTGCAAATCCAAATCATGGGATTGATTAGCCACCCCACCTTTCTTGGTGGGCCCTAGACTGGATAGTCTCTGGTCATCTGGACCCCAAATTATTGAGGGCTCTGCTGGGCCTCGTAGCCTCCCAGACCCTCTTCCCAAGTTGGCAGAGGTTTCCCAGGCTAAAAATGGTGTCAAATGCCCAGTTCACCTTTTTTGTGTGTTCTTCTCCTCCTGAGTCTTGGCCCTGTATTTGTTAACTGCCTTTTGAGCTCTGTAATATCTTTTAAGGCATTTAAAATATGTATTTTCTCCAAGTTCTCTTGTGGCTCTCAATGGGAGTATCTATTTACCTTATCTAGTCAACTTTTAGAGGAAGTAGCCTGCTTTATTTCTTTTAAATCTTTTTCTTTTAAATCAAAAGTTAAGATTTATAACTTCCCACTAGTGAGACAAGAATTTTAGAAAGCTATCACATTTCTTAGTCTTTTTTTCTATCCCATTGTTCTGATAATTACTTACTCTGGGGGTTTTAAGACTCTCTTTTCTGTTTTTCTTTCCCTTGGTATTAGCAACTTAAAAAAAATTACAACAAACATTACCTAGGTGTTTATTCACTTTTACTTCATATATTTCCTGAAGTATTTATATTTATTTTTCTTCTTTCTTAAATATCCAAGACTGTTTACTTGTGGGCCTTTATGTGGCAAAATTTTGAAGCTTTGTATGGCTGAGAATATTTTTAAACCTGTATCTCCTATTTGAATAATAGTTTGGCCAGATATGAAATTCTTGGTTCAAAGTTATTTATTTTCTAGAAAATATTTTCTCTTATTCAGTGTTCTGGTTCCTTTGTATATGCTCTGCTCTTTCATTTTTGAAATTATTAAGGTAACTCCAAATTTTGTCATTAATAGTCAATGCTTTTTTATTCTAGTTATAAGTTTATTTTAATGCTCTGGTACTCTGGGCCCATTACATCTGCTTTTCATCTTTTTCTTAATCACAGGAAAATTTTTTTTCTGAATATTTTCTTCTCTTGATTTTCATATATTCCGTTTCTGGAACTCCTATCTTCCGGAAACCTGTACTTTTGTTCTGTTTTCCTTATCTTTTAACTTTATTTTTTATGTCATATTTCCTTTTCCTTCTGGGAGAGTTCTACAATTTTATCTTCAGATTGCTAATTTGTTTCTCATCTGGGGTAATTTACTATTAATATTTTTCTTATCTGTTGTAGTTCTCATTTTAACAATTTTTTTTTCATACCAAGTGCTTCCACCTGGTTCTTCTAAAAACATATTTCATTGTTCTTTTTTCTTTCCTAATTTAGTATAATCTTTTATCAGTTTTAGTATACTTAGTGAGCTTGTTTTGAATTCTGATGTACCTGTTCTAATTTCAGCCTTTGATGGAAGCTTTAATACAGTTCATATTTTTTATTTCAAAATACTTTTTTTTCTCAAATGGCTTAGCTTTTAGATCCGTGATCCCGTTTTCTCCTGGGCTCATTGTCCACTAAAGTAGGCAATGTGTCAAACTGGGGGCCAGATGAACTTCGGAGGAAGGGTGTCAAATGAACCATACAAGATAACCTGGCCGTGAAAAAACCTTCCACATGCCGTATCCAGTGGAACTACTTCTCAGGGGAGGGCTCAATCCCTAGCCCATCAACTAGGAGCAGAATTAGAAGAAACACTTTTTGGATTGGAATTTCCAGCCCTGAGATTTGAAGAGACAGAATGGCAAAGGAACTACCCTAACCCACCTTTTTCTTCTCCTGCTGCAGTTTGCACTGTGGATCTGAATTGCTGTTGTAGGAACAAGCATTACTTATCCCAAGGCAATGGTAGAGTAGAAGCAAGAAAGAATGTCAAAGCCCTCTATTTTATCTTCCCACAGCTATGCTGGGCTGCCTTTGTTCCAACCTAGAGCCACTATTTCAGATAAACCAGATAAACCAATTAAACAACTACCCCCATTCCTCTAACTTACCTCATGTACCCCACAAAGCTCTTCATTATTTTCTTCCTAAAGTCGGTTTCCCTCTGTAATACTCTGCAGTTTACCTTGGGGATTGGAGCTGATAATCTTGCTAGTTTAACATTTTGGTAGGATGTTTTTTGTTTCAAAATGTCTTATGCCCCCAATCAATATTCCCTTTTCTTCAACTTTCTCTTTATTTCATATTCTTTCTACCTCATTTCTTCTACCATATTTACCACGTCTCTGTTAATGGATCATTATATCTCTCTCACTTACCCTCTCTCTTTTTTGTCTCATTCTTATATCTTTTTTCTTTATTTCCCAGTGATGTCTGTTCTGTTGTCCCTGCTTTACTTTCCAATACCTGCTCTTTTCCTTAATCAATTCCATCTGTTCTAGGATCCTCCTGTAAATAGTTCTGTTTCTCATTTCTTATTCTTTTTCTTTTCCTTTTCCTTCAGTTCCAAAGTTCTCTGCTTCCTATCTCATGCTTTTTATTTATTTTTAACTCTTATTCAGTAACTATTGGCCCCAGATTTCTGAGATACATTTGTATTTCAAGATTAATCAACATTTAGAATCAACATTTTACTTGACTGAGTGCTTTAGGTAAAATCTTAGCTTATCATCGCATCTCTAGTGCTTTAATGCCTACTAACATTTTTAATATATTGTAGATGACTGGTACAGGTTTGTTTAATAAGCAAAAAATCCTTTAATAAATGCAAACAAGATATGTATAGTAGGGATGAAATAAATGATGGTCTTTTGAGTGAAATCCTATATGTAGTCATTCTCCTTAAGTTTTATCTAGTTTCGAAGCATTTTTCCCTATTCATAAAGACCATTATTGAATTGTTTTGCAAAGCGTCCAGAAATGGATGAAAATGAATTGCACTTTCAGCTTCTCTGGACATCTCAAATTCTTATTCATACTCTTCTGTGTGACTTGTTGTGGCTGTGGGTTCTATTGCAAGAGAGATACAAAATGTTTGCTATGGTAGACACAATAAAATAAGACCTTGGATGTGGTTAGGAAATTTCTGCATACAGAGATATCACAACATATCAGTCCCCAGGGAGAACTGATTCGTTTGCCTCCTAACTTGGATATGCATTGAATGTCAGGTTTGGTTTCTTTTTCTTTTCCTTAGTGCTTATGCTAGTTAATGTATGATCTTCTGCAGACTGCCAGCTTGTTCTGTACTCTGTGGAACAGTTGATCTTGAAAGATGTCATTTTTTTTTTCTCATTTTCTGACTTGTTTTGTTATATCAACATTGATTTATTTTTCACTTTTGACAACCTGAATTTTAAAAAAACCCAAACTAATCATGTCTCAGAAACTTAAAGTTAATGAAGTGGATACTGTGAGCTCAGGGAAACAATAATATATGGGGTCTGCCTATTTTCTGTTTGTTCCTTGTATCTCATCTTCTTTCCTTTTTTCTCTGTCACTTCGTTCCAAAGTATAAACAGATCCAATGATATTTCATCAACCTTAAATGTATATGTTCCCAGAGATACACAATTTAAACAGTTAATTATAAGTCTTCATTTAGTACTTTGTTTTGTGACACATACTGCATTTCCAAGACAGGACTGTTGTGCTTACTTTGAACCTAGTTATGATGGATTAGTAGCAAAATTAGTCAACGATCATTATGGTCACCCTCAAGCTTATTTGCAGTTTTAAGTGTATTTATTGTAATTAGAATGTATATCCAATCACACTTTCTGTGTAACTTCATCTTCACATTAAGGGAGACACATTAATTAAACGAAGGACACTTTGGAGAAATAAACAGAGACTGACAAAGTCTCTGTTTTTAAAACACTAGTCAGAAATGAAGTATAAAATCAACATTGAGTGTACAGCTTCTGTGACAAACCTGCACTTGACTCAGTTTCTGCTGATAGGTTGTTGGGTTATCTTGGGTAAATTGAGATAAGCCTCAGTTTCATGTTTTTATTCCTTTAAATCTTTACTCTCGGATAAAAAATACCTCAGAATTATTATGAAAATTGCGCATACACACATATACATAGATACGTATATGGGTATATATCTGTATGCATAATAAAGACCCCAGAGTAAAGGCTCACTATCTGGCAGCCTTATTTTTGCAGTTTTGATTGTTTGTCATCATTAAATCATTGGCTTCTAGTGCCCACTGAATAGCAAATAAGCTTCGGTACTAACTTAAATCCAGAATCAAGTTTACAAAAGAAAAAAAAAATAGGAAACTTGGAGTCAGAAAATCTTCCTCTCCAGCTATGTTAATTATTTCTAGTTTTTCCAGCATACACAATTATTTTCGTTGGAAAGCACAGTGAATGATAATTCAACCTGCCTACAAAAGAAGATGAACGCAGATACATTATGAACCATAAATGATTTACCTTTACATGTTGTATGTCATGTAATTTTGAAATTAGTTTCACTTAAAATATACACGAGGAAAGAGAAACTTGAAAAATAGATCAAAAGGAGATACATTTTTTACTAATTTTCATTTGCCTCATATTTTCTTTTTCTGTTTTTATTGCTCCAAATTAAGGGAAGTTCGGCATTTTGAGTGTCTATTTTAAAATTATATTGATGGTGACTAATAGGACTTTGGCTAGATTTTGTATTTTATCACTTTATTATTGAAGGCAGATATAACAAGAAATTTCTATTAATGGAAACATAGCTTAGTTTGAAAAATGTTGAATAATAGCTTATCTGTTGCAAGGTTATTTTAAAAAATCTTCAAACTCCCATTTTGGAAAAATTTAGCCAATCTGAATTTATAATTTGTCATTGTTGACCTAGTTATGCAGTTTACTAGGCTAAATTTACTAGAAAAAAATTCCACCACCCAAACAAAAAACAACACTTTTGTGGATATCCTTTCTTTCGATATTTTTTTCGAAAACACATACCTTATAGAACTCCAGGTTAGATTTTTCACATTGCTATTAGATGCATAAGAGACTAGCAGTAAAATGATTGTATTTTGTAGTTTCGCAATTGGGAATAAACTGTAAATGCTGTTTTGTAGTCTGCTTTATTTTGCCAACAATATATCATGAACATCTTTGAAAGTCATTATATATTCTTCTAAGACATCATTATTAATGGCCTCAATAGTAGCCCGTTGCATGACTGTGCCGTAATTCATTTAACCAATACAGTTGGTGCATTCTTGATGTAATAATATTGGAAATATTGCAAATGCAGTCATTTAAAATAATTTATTCATATGTGCATTTCCTCTGTTTCTTTACTTGATTTATTTGCAGCCCTGAGAAATAGAGCATATTATATTTTGTTCTGAGTGCATTGAGCCTAAACTCACACTCAAGCCTGAAATAATGTGTATGTGTGTGTTTTGGTGTGTGTGTGTGGGGGGTGAGGAAGGCATAAAAGTTGGTGGTAACTTGTGACCATAACTGGAGCCTATAAAGGCAAGAGCAGAATATATCTCTGCTAATCCTTTCTAAGATCCTAATTGCATCACAGTGTCAGGTTGAAATCTTACAGTGAAATAGAAAACCTGCTTGCCTGTGGCTTTTTGTTAGGAAGACTTTTTTGAAAGGAAAGAGAAAAAATAAAGGAACTCTGAGTTAGAGAGTAACTTCTTGTAAAGTTTGTATTATATAGAAAAGGAAGTTATATTCAGCCCCCAAATCATTTTGCTATACTGAAGAATGGGAACTGTGCCTGCTCTCCTCTATTTTAAATGCATAGATATAGCACTTGCTTACCTTCTGGAGGCTGTTAACAACCAGAAGCATAATCTCTATATAAACACAATGAATGCTATAGATTCCACAGTTCTTTTCTTTGGCATTTTCATCACATTTATCTTTGGCATTGAAACATTATCACAAATGAAAGAAAAAAATGTACAGGTTTCTCCTCTTTTTATTTTTTATTTTTTTCCTTTTTCTTCCTTTTAGATCAGTTTCAGAAAATCAGAGAGAAAAAGTTAAGTTTGTTCTCAGGTACAATGGCATCCAAGAGTGCACAACTGTTCTCCTCTAATCACCCCTTTCTTTGTCTGAATGTTCATGGCTAACATTTCCAGCAAATAGCCTCTACTTGCTCATCATTCTCTAAGCCCTGAGCAACAATCAGTGTGTACTCATGTGGCAAAGCCCTGGCCTTTCCTATCAATTCTCTTGACAAGAATGTTGTCAAGTCTCGTTTGTTCTTTTCTGAGCTGATGAACTTATTTCAGGAGGCTGGTAGTTGTATTTCACATCTGTCTGTGATGTGGCAGTGAGCCTTGAGGCTCTGTATCTTCCCTGGTTTTCGAAGAGACTTTGCAGAGATTATGTGAGATATTCTTTGATGACTGCAGGCACAGGACACCCATTCTCCATTGTCCGAGTAATACAGAAAGACCCTTTTGTGTGTGGTGAAGGGGGCCTAAGTATGAGGGACAACTTCTGTTCCCTAACTTCCCTTGCCTTTTCAGGGTGGGAGATGGGGATGAGAGGATAACTGTGGGAAGACAGAAAGAGCTGGTTTTTTGTTTTGTTTTTTTGAGAGTGTCAACGAAGAGATGACTACCCCTCACCACTGCTACCAATGGATATGTGGCTACCACACCGCTAGTTGAATGGTGCGTCATGTACTTTGCAGCTTGTCACAGACTAAAAATGTTGAAAAGTCCAAAAAGGTGGGCAAAATTGCAGACCACAATGATGTGAATTCAACTAGTTCAGTCAAGAATCATTTATACTGTGATGTTCATATTAGTAGAAACCATCTTCATTCAGATCTGGCTTCCTCAAGTCTGGTGAGATGAAAAAGGCAAAATAGAAGATAATCTTGGTATGAAGTGATATATACTGTGATAAAGAGTAAATGAAGGAGGGGTACAATAATACAATTGGGAGATTAAAGACGTCTCAAAGGATGTGATAATACTGACGTCCATTTCATGTCTGTGATTTCCAATCTGAGTGTAAGAAACAATCCTCCTAATTTGGTGTGGCTACACTGAATTTAAATTTTCATATGTGAATACAGCATACAGCATATGACCAAAAGGAACCTGTTACTGGGCAATGTAAGTGGTAGATTGAGAGGCAGTTTGCATTGTTGAGAGCACAGACTTTAGTTATAGGAATTCCCATTCTCTGTCTTCTTATTAGTTTCATGGCCTTGGTCAACTTTACTGACCTCACTGATCTTATTTTCCTCATCTATTAAGTGAGGATCATATCAGCTTCTACAGATAGTTGTGGAGAATAAATGAAATCTCTTAAGAGAGCATTTTCATGTTTTAGGGAGTTTCTGCCATCACACTACTTTCTGCTTATGAAGGAAAAAGGTATTCTTTGTGTCAGATGAGTGATACCTACATAGCCCATGTTCTGCATTCAAATCTTATCCTTCTTCATCTTTTATTGTGTTCATTCTTATTTCCATAACATACCTAGTTAAGAGTTATTTTTGCATCCAGGTTGCACTCCATTTTCTAATCTCATATTCAAGAAGAATAATGCTTACTATGCTCCTCTCTAATAGCCAGCACAAAGGTAGCAATTATAGGACGTATTAATAGATGAGGCAACAAGGTGCAATAGCATGACAAGTGGCAATACTACATACTTAGGTCAGAGACTCACTGTATCCAATATCCTCAATAAGATCTCGGATAAAGGAAGAAATATTTCAACCATCAAATTTGCAGAAGATTACCACTTATGGGGGTGGGGTGCTAATACAATGGAAGATAGAATAAAGTTCCAAGAGAGTAATGATATTAAAGAGATACGTCAACTTGTCAGACATAAAGTCCTATTTTGCTGCATACACACTTTATCTTTGTGGGCTAAATAGAAATAATTTTTGCTTCATAATTTGTACAATTGAAAGTTGTATTTAGGATTGAAGTTAACACATATCAAAAAATCATGTACTAGTTGCCACTTCTTAGATTTCTTCTTTGTCTTGTCTTAATAGTGTCTAATGAGGGCTCTGTCACTATGTAGCAAAGTGACCCTTGTTTAGTCACCATCTGGGTCCTTTTCAACTTGGATTTCATGTGTAGATTCCTGAATATTGGGCTAAGGTATTTGTAATACCATTGATTACATGGTAATTAATCCTATTTTTTATCCAATGTGTTTATTTACACAAATTAAATGCTTGCTAGGGCAGCCCTGATTCAACTAAAAACAAACAAAAACGTAGTGCCAATCTTTCTCTTTATCCTAATTTAATGCTATTCACTGCCCTTGGTTTCTAATCTTGCTATTTGCAATTCTGAAGCAATAGCGGCTAAAGATCACAGTTCACTTTTAAATGCCTTTTAAATGTGTTGATAAGACATATTCATTCAGTTGCATTGTCTTTTCTGTGCACTTTAAAAATTCATTACAGAGATAATTATTTAGTGTATTTCAGTCTACCTGTGTTATCTCATTTCCTCCTCATCTTTAATAGGGATGGGGAAAACGGATTGTGTGTGATTATTTTTAGCACTTATTTAAAACTTCATAAATGTTGTTAAAGTGTCTGGCTAATAAAATAACTTAAAAAAATCAAATAATTGCTCTTATTTACTCTCACAAAGGAAATAAAACAGGAAAGAAGGAGGGAAGGCAACAGATTATGAAAGAGAATGAAAAATAAGTCTTTTATATCTGGGAACTCAGAATTGGATACAAATGACAGTAATGAACCATTTGTTTTCTTTATCTGCAATTTAAAATGAAATCATAATCTCCAGATCTGCTTTATTGTAATTGTTCTTTTCTTGTTTTCCTAATAAACATAACTAGAGCTTTAAAAATAAATGCATGGAAAATGTGAGATCCTAGATACTATCTGAAGTACATGTAGTCTAATGTGTAATTTTGGATTCTCAGTACACTTTGACTTTCTATCACATCTCACTTTAAATCCTGGGCATTGAAGCAGTTATTAATTTGTTTGAATATCACAAGCTACATGTGAGCTTAATATCCACAGATTGTGGAGCAGGAAATGAGTTGGAAACTTTCATATTGCATGAAACTTCAAGGCTTCATTATACTGGTTTTAAAGAGTTGGTTATTTTCTAAATATAATAATGCTTTAAAATGCAGAATATAATCAGGTTTTATCAAGAGAATTCACAAACTTTATAATTATTCTTCAAATCACTTTATTGAGGTGTGAGTGACGTACAAAAAGCTGTATATATTTAATGTATACAACTCGATGAGGTTGGAGATAAGTATACATCCCTGAAACCTATTACCACAGTCTATCAGCTATAAAAGTTTCCTGCATCCCTCTTTATTTATTATCATTTTTTTCCGATAACACAAGATGTACCCTTGTAGCAAAACTTTAATTATATAATACACTATTAATCATAGGCAGTATGCTGTATAGTAGCTCTCTAGTACTTACTCATCTGGTATAACCAAAACTTTGTACCCTTTGACTAAGGCTTACATATTTCCACTCCCCCAGCTCCTAGCAACCACCAGTACACTTTCTGCTTCTATGATTCTTTAACTCTTTTTTTGTTTGTTTGTTTTTTGTTTTTAGAGATGTGGTCCTACTCTGTTACCTAGGCTGGGGTGCAGTGGTGTGATCATAGCTAACTGTAGCCTTGAACTTTTGAGCTCAAGTAATACTCCTGCCTCAACCTCTTGAGTAACTAGAATTAGAGACATGGTCCACCATTTTAGAGTTATCATAAATGGTGTCATATAGTATTTTTGTTCTTCTGTGTCTGGCTTAACATAATGTCATCTGAATTCATTCATGTTTACACAAATACAACAATTTCCTTTTTAAAATCTGAATATTTCATTATATGTATATACCACATTTTGTTTATCCCTTCATTCATTAGTGGGCATTTTTGTAGTGGCATTTTTTTTAAAGAAATAGAAAAAACAAATCTAAAATGCATATGGAACTGCAAAAGACCCTGAACAGCCAAACCAATTCTGAGAAAAAAGAACAAAGCTGGAAGTATCACACTTCCTAATTTTAAAATGTACCACAAAGCATCAAAAGAGTATGATATTGGCATAAAAACAGACACATAGACCAATGGAAGTAAATAGCACAGAAATAAACTCATGCACATATAGTTAACTATCTTTAGCAGGGGACCAAGAGTACAAATGGGGAAAGAATAGTTTTTTTCAATAATGTTTTTGGTAAGACTGAATATCCACATGCAGAACAATGAAATTTGACCCTAATGGACCCAATGAAATTGGACCATCACCATACACAAAAATAAACTCAAAATGGATTAATGGCTGAAGCATAAAACCTGAAACTATAAAAATTCTAGAAAAAAAATAGGTAAAAAGTTTCTTGACATTGACCTTGCAATGATTCTTGGATATGATGTCAAAAGCACAGGCAACACAAGTAAAAATAGGTATGTAGGATTATATCAAACTCAAAAGCCTCTGCACAGCAAAAGAATCAACCACAAAATGAAAAAGCAACTTATGAAATGGGAGAAAATATTTGCAAACCATACATTTGATAAAGGATTAACATAAAAAATGTATAAGGAACTCCTACAATTCAATAGCAAAAATGATCAGATTAAAAAAGAATCTGAATAGACGTTTCTCCAGAAAAGACACAAAAAGTGTCAACAGATGTATGAAAGGTGTTTAACATCACAGTCATCAGGGATATACAACTCAAAGCCACAGGAGGTATCACCTCACATTCATTAGGATAGCTACTATCAAGAAGTCAAAGGATGACAAATTTTGGCAAGGATGCAGAGGAAGGGGCACTCTTGCACACTGTTGGGAAATGTAAATTGGTGCAGCCACTGTGGAAAAACAGTATGGAAGTTCCTCAAAGAGTTAAAACTAGAACTACCATATGATCCAGTTATCTCACTACTGGGTGTATATTAAGTGAATTGAAATCAGGATCTCAAAGAGATATCTGCTTTCTCATGTTCACTAATTGTAGCATTATTCCCAATAGCCAAGTTATGAAACCCAAAAACTTTAAAATCATAGTGATCTGTGTTTAAATTCTGGATCTAGAATTTCTTTTTAAAGAATTTTAAAATTCTGGTTTAAGTATGTTACGATTTCTCTAAGCCTCTGTTTCCTTTTCTGTAGAGATGGACAAAAGATGTTTCCTCAATGGGTTATTTTAAGGATTAAAAATAACGTATGTAAATCTCCTACTACTTTGCCAAGCACACTTTTAGTACTCAAAACTTAGGTATTAATTATCTAATGATTGCTACTGCTATTGTATAATTTGACTTCTTTGGGTTAAAAAAACCTTACAAATACAAAGAACTTAACCATTATAAGTAATAAAATCTGCCCATATAGAATCAGCTGAAGTTTAGTGGAGCCTTAAGGAGGTTTAATTTTAAGAAGCTTACCCAAATGGTCTAACCTATAAATAAATTCACAATTCTTAATCCTAAGTGTCCTACTCTTTCAATAAATCCTGACCCTCCAATACACCAAAGTCAATTGTACCAGTGACCCTTAATAATATGTAGTTTCTTATACCTGCCAAGTGATAAAATGTCTCTTCTTTGGCAGACCACATACCTAATAACACAATGACTACTGTTATAAATCCTTCCACCATTGGGAATAGATTTTCAGAGTGATGGAGTATTTTAATCCATGCTTTCAAGAAGGAAATTAAAAAAACACCTTAAATATATATTTTGTTCATTTCTATCACTTCTTGTATTATTAATAACTGATTTTCTTATATTTTTGGAAAATGGGAAGAAAAAGTGATACCAGACTTAAAAATGTTGGAAAATAGAATCCTATTACATCTTTAGGGTAACAGCTTAACAGCAGTTACATCTTGCACTTGGGATGGTATCGGGAGAACCCGCTCCTGATGTTTAACGTGGGTTCATTTCTATTTCCTAAGTGTCTTGGCTGGGTTGAGAAATAAGGGGAAAGAGCACAAGAGAGAGAAATTTCAAGCTGGGTGTCCAGGGGAGACAAAACATGTCGGCAGGATCCGTGATGTTCCCCGAGTCATAAAACCAGCAAGTTTTTATTAGCGGTTTTCAAAAGGGGAGGGAGTGCAGGAATAGGGTATGGGTCACAGAGATCACATACTTCACAAGATAATAAAATATCACAAAGCAAATGGAGGCAGGGTGAGATCACAGGGCCACCGGATGAGGAGAAATTAAAATTGCTGATGAAGTTTCCGCACGCATTGTTGTTAACATCTTATCAGGAAACAGGGTTTGAGAGCAGACAACCTGTCTGACAAAATTTATTAGGTGGGAATTCTCCTCCTCCTAATAAGCCTGGGAGCACTACAGGAGACGGGGCTTATTTCATCCCTTCCCTTCGACCATAAAAGAAGGCATGCTACTAAGGGGGCTGTTCATAGGCCTACCCTCAGGGCGCATTCTCTTTCTCAGGGATGTTCCTTGCTGAGAAAAAGAATTCAGCAATATTTCTCCTATTTGCTTTTGAAAGAGGAGCAATAAAGCTCTTTTCCATCCAGCTCACCAGCGGCCAGTTCAAAGTTACCTCTCTTGTTCCCTGAACATCGCTGTTATCCTGTTCTTTAAGATGCCCAGATTTCATATTGTTCAAACACACATGCTCTACAATTTGTGCAGTTGACACAATCACAGGGTCCTGAGGCGACATTCATCCTCCTCAGCTTCCAAAGAAGATGACGGGATTAAGAGATTAAAGACAGGCATAGGAAAACACAAGGGTATTGATTAGGGAAGTGATAAGTGTCCATGAAATCTTCACAATTTATGTTCAGAGATTACAGTAAACACAGGTGTAAGAAATTAAAGTACTAATTTGGGGAACTAATAAATGTCCATGAAATCTTCACAATTTATGTTCTTCTGCCATGGCGTCAGCCGGTCCCTCGGTTTGGGGTCCCTGACTTCCTGCAACAAGATGGTCTATCATCTTTTCTCTGCCTCCCTCTCTCCTATCTGTCTATCATAAAATGTTAGTGTCTGCATGTCATACTTTATTTGAGGTTCTGGAGTTACCGTGATGATGAATATGGCAGGGTTCTTGCCCTGAAGAAAGTTGTAGTCTTTTGTGGGGAAACAAGCAATTGGATCACTACATGCTATTGTGACAACTATTAGGTTAGCAGTAAGCACTGGTGTTAAGGATGTATACAAGTGAAATGCTTAATTCATGTGTGGGATATATCTGTGCACTTTGCAATCTGATTCTACAGCTCTTCCCACTAAAGTTGTAGTGAATATGACCGCACCTCTTGAATGTGGGTTTGGCCTTGTGATTTGCATTTTCTAACAGAATGAGATAAGAATGCCACTATGGCAGTTTTAAGGCTCAGCCTTAAGAGGCCTAGCAAGTTTCTGCCTGCTTCGGGATACTTCTGCCGTTTCATGAACAATGCATACCCTGGTTAGCCTGTTGGTTCCAAGAGAAGGATAAAAGATGCATGAGCAAGTTTAGCCAAAATCAGCAGAGCTACTCAGCAGAGCTCAGCCCATATCAGCTAACACCCATTTGACCCATAGATGCATGAGCTAAATAAATGCATATTATATGTCACTAAATTTTATGGCTATTTGTTACTTAGCTTTATTATATCAATAGGTGACTGAAAAAAATTGATGAATTAAGGAGATGGTGTGTATGTCAGAAAGACACTGTAGAAAAGGAGACAAGAAGGAGGAGACTGGAGAATGCTTACCTTCATATTAACAAGGGAATTTGATGGGCCAGAAATGCTGTTAGAATTTGACCAAATAATGGAGATAATACAATTTAAGCTGAGTTTCACAAACACTTTCTGGTCACAGGGTCTCTTTATATGTATATATGTCTCATATATATGTATATATGTTTATAGGTTTATATGTATATATGTTTATAGGTTTATATAATTTAGCAATTCATATTGTATATGTATAGTTAAACTATACATATATAAACAGTAATCAGAAAGGAGCAGCAAATAATATAACTAGCCATGCCTTTGGGTAAGCTCTGGGTGGCCTTCTGGAGAAATTCTGTATTAGGAGAATGGTTGTATTTGTCTGTGACATTGATTTTACTGACCATATGAGCTTGTGTATTTTCTGTAGACCTTATAGGATCTCCACAGACAGGGTAAAAATATAGATGTTGATACATCCACTTTACCTCACCTCTTCTACTTACTGGTAATTGCTACCTGAAAAGAGTCCCCAGGATTGGGTAATACAATAGTAGAATTTATTTTCCAATTGCTACCTGAAAAGAGTCCCCAGGATTGGGTAATACAATAGTAGAATTTATTTTCCTGATATGGGGATTTTTGCTATTAGTTTTGGTTATAAAATGTAACAATTTTCTGTTTGCTGGCACTTTTGTTCTACCAAGGAGGCTATAACACAATCAAAAATGCTGAAGAAGATAAAATAGGTTGTTAAAACTCTATGCTTGAAGCTCTCTTTCTGTTTTCGAATGAGTGAAATAAAATGTTAACTTCATTTGAAAACTTTCAAAATTTTTTTTGTTCAAAAATAATCTTTCTTTTCCCTGAGATCCTCAAAATTTTATGCATGTCTCCTTTATAGCATTTCTTACATTCTAAGCTGTGTGATGCCTTCCCTCCACTTACAGACTGTTAATTCCTAGAGAACGGAGACCATGCCTTGTCTACTAGATATGGTTTGTATCATCTAGCATATTGTTTGGTGTGTGCTCAATTAATCTTGTAATTTAATGGAGTACACCTGCCCTTCTATCAAACCTGTGGAGGAACCACATACCAAAATACTAAAACTTTGTTATTTCCTATTTAAGTTGGAAGCATTGTTTCCTCCCCTTTGTGGAACACTTTTTCTGGGGAGAGGGATATAACTAAATCAAAGTATAATTTCAGTTCTGATTCAATTTGGGCTCCTTTCCTGCTTATAGACTCAGTCCAAATTCATTTTGTATACTGTTTCTTAAAAAAAATTGGACTTGATTTAACACATTCTATAGTAAGAAAGGCAAAACTGCAATTTCTCATCATAGAGAAAAACACAAACCAGTGAATACTTGATAATTTGCCCCGTGCAAGGAAGATGCCTGTTATGGAAACCAAAACTAAGTGTGAAAAATCTAACATTTAATTTCTTAAAGGAAGGCCATACTTGTTATTGCTGGCAAAGTTATCCAGACATGAGGAGTTGTGACATGTTGCATCAAAATGTATATTAACGCCCTTTTCTATCCATACACAAAGGCGTCCAACTGAAGTCATTCATTCACAAAGGAAGATTCCTGGCAAAAATCATATTTATATTATTTTTGCATTAAAAATTAGAAAAATTTTGGCTGAATTTTTAAACATATTTTTTCCAATGCATTTTGATGCTTCTAGCAACATAATTCCACTGTAAAATCTGAGTCAATGGTTCTAAAAATTTCAGGAACATAAGCTCAAGTGGAATGCTTATTAAAAATGCAAATTCTCATATCACACTTGACATATTCTGCATCTGCCCAGGAAATGACACTTTTAAACAACCACTGCAGGTGATTCTGCTGTCGGTTGTTATAGGTTGTCCATGCACCACACTTTGAGACAAACTGAATTCCCCCTAACATATGCAAATAAATTTAAAATCACTGGATAGTGACAGGAAAACATTTTTTATTAAATATCTAATGGCTCACAAGTTATAGTAGTGGTTACTATTTAAAGTATTTAACCTCCTGAAAATAGAAGTGCTGTATTCCAGAAACTTCTTTGGGTTCCATTAGAAATGAATCAAGAGGGCAAGTAGGTTCTTATTATAAATCTCATCAGCCATCTGCTGTAGCTTTGATCAGATCGGCTTTTACCTTAATATATTTTAAATAAATTATCCTATGTAAAACAGTATTTTCACCAAAATTTCTTTGGAAAAGGATGAAATATAAAGCATGCTCAACAACTAATATTTATTTTATTTTGTTCAAAATTTCACATTTTTTTCAGGCCGGGTGTGGTGGCTCACACCTGTAAACCTAGCATTTTGGGAGGCCGAGGCAAGTGGGTCACCCAAAGTCAGGAGTTAGAGACCAGCCATGGCCAATGTAGCTAAACCCCATCTCCACTAAAAATACAAAAATTAGCTGGTCGTGGTGACATGCACTTGTAGTCCCAGCTGCTCAGGAGGCTGAGGTGGGAGAATCATTTGAACCCTAGAGGTGGAAATTGCAGTGAGTCAAGATTACCACCACTGAACTCCAGCCTGGGTGACAGAGCAAGACTCTGTCTCAAAATTTTAAAAATTCACATTTTTATGTATCAAAAAATAGAAACCATCTCTGTATTTTAAGTAACAATTTGATTCATTTCCAATTTTTTCAGCTTTTCTTCATCTACTTCTTTTAAAAAAAATAAAGCCTGACAGAACATATAGACATTCAATTTCCTGCTTTCATCACTTTTTTAATGCTAAAAAAATGTGTATCAAAATTCTATTACCATGGTATCATCCATTCTTATTTCCTAATGTTATCATTAAGTTCTCTACCATATAGTTTTTTCGCGGTGAGTTGGCTTCAAGGTTAAACCTCAGAACATGAGATCCTGGATTTTATTTTTTTAGAGGAAATATGTACAAACAAAATCAGTAACTATTTGCCATATATGTGAGAAGAACAAAATGTTTATTTTAAAATTTAAATTGATGACTCTAAAAATTAAAACAAAGCTGGAAGAATGTTGAGCACCTAGTATGTGACAGGTGCTGTGATGAACAGAAATAACTTCAGGTCAAGTGCCTCATTGTGTCTAGTTAAAAGGGAGACTAATGGCAACTGCATGTCATGTGCCATGCTTGGTACTTTCTTAGCACATCTCATTTAATCCTTACAACTCAGAGAAAAGTATATAATGGATCTCATTTATGTTACAAAAGTCATAATATATGTTTAAAGATACCATCTTAATGTATTTCCTATATATAATTTAATATATATGTTTTGCAGTTATATTATGGCATGGAGATATAAGGTTGGAGCCATTCTACTTTGATTTAAATATTTGTTTCACCAGTTACTAGCTTTATGCCCTTGAACAAATTAGTGAGCTTCTCTAAGTATCGGTTCTTTCCCTGGAAAAAACAGAGATATTAATGATCTGTATCTCACAAGGTAGTTAAGAACATCAATGAGATAATCCATTTGAGGCAAATAGTCAAGTGTTCTGCATAGAGTTAACACTTCATAAATGTCATAACCATTCTTATTTTATGACTGTATAGAAACCTACTCTGAGATAACTCACATGAATTATTAATGGTAGTGTGGCCTGGGAACACAATTGTAATAAGTGGAAGAGGATGGTGAAATTGAGGAACACTTTTATTTATTAGTGTTTAATATCTCTGTTAACATGAGTGTGTTTTGCTTTTGCAATTTAAACAGTAAATTTATTTTAAAACTAAACGTAACACATTATTTTCAAACGTAAGATGATTATGATTATGGAAAATATCTAATAATTTAGGCCTTTTCAGATTATATGTGTTTAAAGACACCAATGCTCTTTCCGTAGATTTCTAAACTCTAATTAGTGGGCTTAATGCTGGATTTATCTTTTGATGTTTATTTTCTTTCTTAGACAATAATTTCCTTTTGAGAACAGATAATATGTATCCTGCATAACTACACATGATGGATACTTTGGAAAAACATGGACTGATACAAGTTCATGAGTGCCAAAGATTTACCTTTTAACATCTCTACTCATTAACTTGAAATTAATAAAATAATGGTACATGGAGATGTTAAAAAAAAAAAGATGTCTTTTTAAGTTGTGACATAGATCCAGAATTTACTTTTTATGTTTTATTTCCTTCTCCTTCCCTTTTTTCCTGAGTGGAGTGATACAGTGGAAAGCACAGAAAGAGTAAAGTATTAACTTAATTTTTTCAATAAAAATAATAAATCCATTACCTATGAATAAATATTGGTCCAACTAATACATTCCAATCACTTGGCTAAGGTACACGTTAGTGAGACATGAGAGGGAGATATGGAATACATTTGTAGTAATAAAATGCAACAATAACTATTTTATTTTATTTTATTTTATTTTATTTTATTTTTTGAGGCGGAGTCTTGCTCTGTCGCCCAGGCTGGAGTGCAGTGGCCGGATCTCAGCTCAAAGCAAGCTCCGCCTCCCGGGTTCACGCCATTCTCCTGCCTCAGCCTCCCGAGTAGCTGGGACTACAGGCGCCCGCCACCTCGCCTGGCTAGTTTTTTGTATTTTTTAGTAGAGATGGGGTTTCACCGTGTTAGCCAGGATGGTCGCGATCTCCTGACCTTGTGATCCGCCTGTCTTGGCCTCCCAAAGTGCTGGGATTACAGGCTTGAGCCACCGCGCCTGGCCAACAATAACATTTTAATGATATAATGTAGATATGTTAAAGGAGTTTGCTGTTGCTATTGAATATAAGTAGAACAAAAAAAAAATAGGCATTTAGAGGAGAGAGATTTCAATGGAGGCAGGTGACAGCTTTTAGTTGGATTTTGATGTGTACGTAGGAGATGAATACATATATAGGAACAAGGAAGGGCTTCTATAAAGAGAGAATGATGAGGATGCAACTGCTAATACCAGAGAGCCCACAAAAGGTGACTAATATTTATTTCCCTTTTACTCTGTTCCCCACCGCGTACACTATAGTCATTACCGGGAATTAGCTCAAAATGCATATTCCTAGATCCCATTGCAAAGTTTCTAAATCAGACTTTCAGGAGTCTAGATATATCTTTTCAATTTGATCCCTGGTACTCTTCCTTAAATTTGAGCCCTTCTGATCTCTACTTTTTAAGTGAATAATAAAATTTGATAATCATTAGGTTAAATGAAACCACTATATGGGTACTATTTCTAAATAAATAATATGACTTTATTATAAATTTATTCGCATTCCCTCTTCCCCTCTGTCTGCCCAGTATTGTCAAGTTTCTTTGGACAAGAGTTCTCTAGTTTCTGTGAGAAGCCAAATACCATCAGGCTAGCATTTTGTATGTGTGCAAGGTGATGGTGTGGAAAAAGGTATCTTCTAGCTGTTCTGTGGACAGCCTTATTACCAATTATACTGATTTTAGTTCCACAGCCCATGATTGCTCTACAAATCTGCTGACTACATTGTTGACTCCTCTCGAGGCATTGAGGGAAATAGTGGCTTTCACCTTTAATGAAGACTTCTCTGTGCTAATTCTGAGCTTCTGCTATCTCTGTTTGGTCATGGCTTATAAAAATGATCCCATTTGCAATCCATTGTCTGGGAGTTCGTAAGATCTATCTGCTTATGGTACTCACTTCCCTTGTTAGTACCATTATATATTCCTGTGTATACATCTCAACTATAATTTCAGTGGGACTTTGGCTGAAAGGGAAGACAAATGTATGCACTTGGTTTTTCTTGAACCTGAAAATCAGACATTATTTTAAACAATTCAAACTTGTACAAATCTGATGGATGTCAGATGGAATCTTATAATTTATTGAATATACATGACTTTGATTACTGGAGAGGCTGAATATTTTTTAATAATTTAGTCAGGCCATGTATGTGTTACACTTTGTGAGAGGCAGCTTAGCTTCATGGCTGACTCAGGCAAAGCAGCTGTTCACAGCTACATAAAAATATGTGTTGCCAAGCTCAGGTTTCACAGAGCCTTCCTTTAAGGCTTTCTATTCATACAAAATCTTCCTGTTAAAAGGAATACTTCTAAAAAAACAGAAAAAATGGTTTTTTTCCAAGTTAGTTTTATGTTCCACTCTTCCTGAAATGTATAAGCAGTATTAATATTCTTCGCAAATCTTAGTTTTATTGATGATACAAAGGAAGTCTTCAGCCTGTCTTACTCTGGTGGGTCATCAAATATTCTGGATTGGTTAAACCTGAACCAGTAGATTTTTAATGAATAGCCTCCAATAAGAATCATTTTTCCTATATATTAAACTAGTTTCTGTCATGTAATTACTTCAAGCAAATTTTCCCAATGGAGGTAAGTAGCAACCACATCTTTCCAAGGTGCAAGAACAAAAGCCTTGACATCATCCTTAAAACATTCTTTTCCTCAACACTTCCCATCAATTCATCAGCAATTTCCATCAAAATATATCCACAAACTTGCCCTTATCACCTCTGCTAATTCTAGCCTCTTTTAACCGAATTAACTGCCTTTTTTTTTTTTTTTTTTTTTTAAACTCCTGTTGCGCAGGCGGGAGTGTAATGGTGCAATCTTGGCTCACTGTACCCAGGCTCAAGCTATTCTCCCACTTCAGCCTCTGAGTAGCTGGGAAAACAGGCAAAACTGCCACCACATCCAGCTAATTCTTATATTTTTTGGTAGAGACGGGGTTTCAGCATGTTGGCCAGGGTGGTCGCGAACTCCTGACCTCAGGTGATCCACCCTCCTCAGCCTCCCGAGGTGCTGGGATTATAGGCATGAGCCACCACTTCATGTCAAGAGTTACTGCCTTCTAATGATCCTTCTTGCTTCAGCACAATTCTCCAGACAGCAGCCTGGAGTGACCCTTTTAAAATGTAAGTCAAAATCTTGCTACCTTATTATAAAACTCCGCAATGCTTCCATTTCCACTTAGAAGACAATGACCTACAAAATCCCATAGTATCTGGTAGCACATTCTCTCTCTGTCTTCCTCTCTTACCCTTTTCTCATTCCCTTATTCTCCTTTAATCACTCTCTACTGTCCCTTGACTATGGCAGGCATGTTTCTATTGTAGCAATTTTGCACTGGCTGTTTCTTCTATTTCCTTGATTACCTTCAAGTCATTGCCCAATAATAACCTCAAAGTTGGTCTCAGACCTGACCACTCTCTTTAAAATGGAAACCCCCAAGCTCCTCTCCAACCGTGTTTAATCCCTAATACTTTTCTATCCTCCACCTCTGTCTTGGCATTATATCATATTCAAATGAAGACAAAAGTGTTTAATTATTTTGTTCAAAAATGTATCCCACATTACCCAGAAGAGTATCTGGCAAATAACCAAGTGTCCTATAATTGAATCTGGGACAAGACCACTTGATGCATATCCCATAATATCCCGAAATACCTTTGCAAGATAGATGCATGTTAATGATTTTTATCTTATGCAAACAAAACAGATATACTGTTATAATTATGGACTTTACCAGAACTTCTGTTACCCAGCAAAAGAAAATATTTTTCTGAGCAATGTTCACTTGTAACATTGAAATACTTTTAAGATAAAAATAATAAATAGTGGGAGTGATTTTGGATACATTTTTATTTCATATAAATATATACGTATTTATATATTTATATATAATACATATATTTATTTATAAAATATAAAATATAAAATATATATATTGAGATGGAGTCTTGCTCTGTCACCCAGGTTGGAGTGCAGTGGCGTGATCTCTGCTCACTGCAAGCTCCGCCTCCCGGATTCATGCCATTCTCCTGCCTCAGCCTCCCGAGTAGCTGGGACTGCAGGCACCTGCCACCACACCCAGCTAATTTTTTGTGTTTTTAGTAGAGAAGGGGTTTCACTGTGTTAGCCAGGATGGTCTCGATCTCCTGACCTCAAGATCTACCTGCCTCCGCCTCTGCCTCCACCTCCCAAAGTGCTGGGATTACAGGCATGAGCCACCATGCCCGGCTATTTTGGGTACCTTTTCCCCAGAACTATAAATTCTATGTAATAATTATTTTTGAGAAAATGCATATATTGGATTAACTTTATCATTGGATATACAAAATGTATTGTAAAGCCTTGGGAAAATAGCTTCCATGCATCCGCATTTAATATTACTTAAAGTAAGTAACTCAGAAAAAGGTGAGATTGCTGCTTTTGATCAGAAGAACAAATATATATTTATCTTTCTACTAATATTATTTGATTCAAATAAAAAGCTAGTGTAAAAAAAGTGCAAAAAATATAAAAATATGTGTTTAACATTTGTATAAACAGTTTCTTGAAGTTAGAATTATATTCTGATAATTGCATGTCCTCAAGTAGACCAAATGGCAATTAAGCCTTGTATTTCAAGATTCAATGTGTACTCTTGCGGAAGTGTGTGTGTGTGTGTGTGTGTGTGCGTGTGCGCATGTATGTGAGCAAGTGTGTATTCTGAATTTCTACAAAGTATATGTTCTAGTCATCTATCAAAAGCTTTTCCAATTAATAAATAGAAGCAGCATCCTATAATAACAGACCATCCCTTTCACAGAACATATAAATGACAATGATGACACTTATAAACTTGATAAGGTCACATCTGTCAGAATAGATTGTTGCTTTCTGCCAAGTTTCAGTTCTACATCTCTTTCTTTTTCCCCTTCCAGTATTTATAGCCCTAGAATAATCCTACATGACTGTGTCATACATTTATCTGAAGCCTAATAAGTATAATTTAGTTTGAAGAAAGATTTATACAGGATGAACCACAATAAGTCATATGTACATTTAAATATATCTTTCCTAAAATGTAATGTTGATCAAACCTAAATGAAAACTTCTCCTTTAGTTACGAACCTTTGAAAAGAATTTTTAGAGCACACAGCTGTTAGAAAATGATTAGAATTTACCAAGGAATATTCTTGTGACATGCAGCCTCAAGATGTCACAAAAACAGTGGCTGGGCTGAGAAAACACATCTTTGTTCAGTTGTGAAAAGATCTTTCATGACCATAATACAGTCTGGGTGTCATGCTCAGATGCTGTATAGATGAGCTTTTTATTCTGTGCTTCCATTGAAAACTTCCATTTTCTGTTTAAAATTCTTGCCACAGGAAAATGAATATGGCTGAATTGAGGGATTGGTTCTGCCATTCACGTACTGTGGGCTTGCATTCAGAATGTAAAGAGAGAGGGAAAAAAGGATGCGGATGACTGAGTATGATTCCCATTGATGGGGCTGGGAGCTACCTTTATCTGCCACCAACTATTTAGTTTATGGCTTATGGTGCTTTAGCAAGAGGTGGAGAGAAATGCTAGTTGATTGTGAGATTTTTTTTTTATTCCATTTTTTATTGATACTATTCCCATCGTATATTCTATTTTGGTTTATTTCTTTCCAACTTTTCTGTCTCCAGTCTGTCTCTTAACCTTTGTGAGCCTTTCATCATATGTACAGTCATGTTGTCTGCACTCCATCTTCTTCTAATCTTAACTCTCCACATGGCTTCTCCAGCTTTCTCTTTCACCTCCATCCTCTATTATTCTCTAAATTCACTTGGGATGGTCTCTGGTGTCTCCTTCTTCCATTGCCCGTATCCAATTATTTGCTGAGTCTAGTACAATGCATCTCTTTAATGCCTCTTACCTCTATTATCTTCTTGACTTTCTTTTGGCTGTTCTAACATATTTTTATTATGATTTGCTGAGAATAGTTCAATAGTTTCCCAGGTGGCCTTTCTGCTTCTTCTCTTTGCCCTAAACAAAACAGACTAAAATTGACCAATTAAAAAAATCCTTATTATTGAATATCTAATCAACTTGGTACATGACTTTCGGATTTCATTCAGCTTCTTTAAAAAGGCCTAGCAACTTTCTCACTTTTTCAACTCCTGTAAGTAAGTTGAACTTCCCCCAATTTCAGTATAGTTGAACTTCTCCAAGATCTTTTGTCTTCTCCTTTTTCTGAATCTAAATTATGTTTTAATTCATGATATGCCATAAATATGGACTCTTCCTCCTTTAATCCTTCATGATATTTGTGGGCCCACCTTAAAACAAATGTAAGGTTTTGCTTTGTTTTAGAATTACCTCATCTCTTGCCCAAACCTCCTCCTGCAATAAACATTTTAAAGTCAAGGACGTTATATTGCCAACTGTTGTTTTCACCTTCTTTAACTTAGCACTATGCTTTACTTTAGGAGGAGCTCAATATATTTTATTTGAATTAAACTGCCCTGATTTAGTTCTATATCCATGACATTGGATTGATATAACTTAATACCTCTGGCTTCAGAAAAACTTCTGGTGGCTGCCCGCAAGCCCTCGGAAAGTGTGTAGACATACCTATATATTTTGATGTATTATGACCAAAGTAATGGGGCAGTTTTGGTCTCTTCCCAGCTGACTTAACTTCGTCCAAAAATATGTAGTCCTAAAGACCTATCACTGGTAGCTCATAATCACATAATGTTTTAACTGGTGTGACTACTCAGGTGTTGCTTTTGCTAGGTCTTACTTCTAGGGCAGTTTTAAGCCCTAAGGCACTAAATTCCACTGCAGACTGGATACATCCTGCTAGGCCCAGGAGTGCCTTAGATCCTGGGAGATAAGGAGAGTAAATCTGAAAGTTTTGTGGCATTGGTTGGCATACACAACTACTATGGGTTTTATTGATAAATGTCAAAAATAGAAACTTTGTATATTCTTTGGGGATTCTATTTTTGTTTGTGTTATTCAGGATAATCTGTGAAGCACTTTCTAATTTTAAAAATTTTATTGATATGGCTATATATCCTCTGATATTTGACCTTTTAATTAGTACCATATAATCAGTATATGTAGATCACATGCCTTTACATGTCAATAAAAGAACAATGGCACAAAAAATTAAATGGAATTATGACAGGCATTGTAGTAAGAGTGAAATGTTACAAATTGGACTGTAATGAGTGAATGAAAAACTAAGAACTGTCTAAAAAGGAAAAGAAAAACAAAGGACAATGTATTTTTCTCACATTTGAATAATTAGTTGTCAATCTTATATCTTATTATACTTAAATTCGATGTCAGACCTGTGTATAATAAGACATTTGATTGACAAGGCAATTTTTTACACATGGATGTGATGTTATACTCATGTGTAACTGGGTATTTGATTGACATAAGAAAAATATCAATATATCTTTATATTACCAACTAAGAGTTAATATCCAAAAGCACAGTGAAAGATAGCAATCATTTGATTATGCATTGTTATCTTGTTTCTTGTTTCTTTTGGTTAATGTGTAGTTGTCATAAAATTAATTTTACTTTAATATAGATTTTAGAGGATCTTATAGTATTATATATGAGAAATTTACTTAAACATTGAAGTATATATACTGTGAACCTTGATCCCATTCCTTGACATATTAGAGTCTCATTACAATATAACTTGTTATTGTATGGATTCAGATATAGTAAAAATAAAATGCTATTCTGAAGTATAGCAGTCAATTTAATGTGAATGCAAAAGTATCAGACTGAGACACCACAATAATAGTGTTACTCAAGTTTATCATTAGATTTCTTTTTTATTACTATTATTATTATTATACTTGAAGTTCTAGGGTACATGTGTACAATGTGCAGGTTTGTTACATATGTATGCATGTGCCATGTTGGTGTGCTGCACCCATTAACTCCACATTTACATTAGGTATATCTCCTAATGCTATCTCTCCCCCTTCTCCCCTCCCCACAATAGGCTCCAGTGTGTGATGTTCCCCTTCCTGTGTCCAAGTGTTCTCATTGTTCAATTTCCACCTATGAGTGAGAACACGCGGTGTTTGGTTTTCTGTTCTAGTGATAGTTTGCTGAGAATGATGGTTTCCAGCTGCATCCATGTCCTCGCAAAGAACACGAACTCATCTTTGTTTTATGGCTGCATAGTATTCCACGGTGTATATGTGCCACATTTTCTTAATCCAGTCTGTCACTGATGGACATTGGATTGATTCCAAGTCTTTGCTATTGTGAATAGTGCTGCAATAAACATACATGTGCATGTGTCTTTATAGCAGCACGATTTATAATCCTTTGGGTATATACCCAGTAATGGGATGGCTGGGTCAAATGGTATTTCTAGTTCTAGATCCTTGGGGAATCACCACACTGTCTTCCACAATGGTTGAACTAGTTTACAATCCCACCAACAGTGTAAAAGTGTTCCTATTTCTCCACGTCCTCTCCAGCACCTGTTGTTTCCTGATTTTTTAATGATTGCCATTCTAACTGGTGTGAGATGGTATCTCATTGTGGTTTTGATTTGCATTTCTCTGATGGCGAGTGATGATGAGCATTTTTTCATGTGTCTGTTGGCTGTATGAATGTCTTCTTTTGAGAAGTGTCTGTTCATATCCTTTGCCCACTTTTTGATGGGGTTGTTTGTTTTTTTCTTGTAAATTTGTTTCTTTACGGTTTTAATTATTTTAAATTGTGTTTCAAATGCTAAGCATGAAATAAGTCATGATATTATTCTTGTTTTGAGTAAAAGCCTGAATGTATTCTCATTTAAACTTGACATTTTCAAAGTATTTTTTAAAGCAGCAGAGAGTATTTTAAAGTGTATCAATAAGTATCCCACCAAAACAGTGTGCCCTGGTTAGTAAATGTTGACTTAAACAAAATTGAACATGTTTCTTTAGTGCTAGACTTCTCGGAGTGTTTGAAATGCTAATATGAACTGTGAATATCAAAGGATGGGAAATAATATCACGTTCCCCAAACTTCTTTGAAGCAAACTCTTCCTGGAAAGCAACAAGTAGAAGCAAAAGAGATTTTAAAAAAAAAAACAACAACATGTTTCGGGAAAGACTGCTCTGAGCATTTTTTCTTTTAAGCTCCCTGAGGATGGGGAATTTAACTGAGGACAGGACAGGGAGCTTCCGTTCTCTTCTCCTTACAGTCTTCACCAGAGCCTGGCCAAGGATCAGAGAGTGCTCAAAATACTCATCTTAAACTGTACTGAACTGAATTTATCTGGATGATAGCCCTCTTGATACAAAATAAATTGGAAAAGAGAAATATTTCTATGGACTGTAAAATGTTTACAAAAATTTAAAATAGACCACCGAACATTGATCATATTTGGCAGGTTATGGTTCCTCACTTCCCCCATCTCTGGTAAGTTTGTGACATTAGAAATGCATGAAGAGATATAGGCTGCTTCATAGGCTAGTAGTTTGTGTAGGTCCATTAGAAATTGTTGATTTATATATATCATATTAATGTATCAAGACATTGTTTTTCAAGGAATTGAATAGTTACAATTATTATTAATACATTTTAAACACTTGTGCGTTTGAAACAGGTTGGTAAAGTTTTATATCAGTACAAATGTAAAGTCATTCAAGTTCAGCATTCACATTCAGGAAATACAGAGAACACCACAAAGATACTCCTCGAGAAGAGCAGCTCCAAGACACATAATCGTCAGATTCACCAAGGTTGAAATGAAGGAAAAAATGTTAAGGGCAGCTAGAGAGAAAGATCTGGTTACCCACAAAGGGAAGCCCATCAGACTAACAGTGGACCTCTCTACAAAAACCCTACAAGCCAGAAGAGAGTGGGGGTCAATATTCAACATTCTTAAAGAAAAGAATTTTCAACCCAAAATTTCATATCCATCCAAACAAAGCTTCATAAGTAAAGGAGAAATAAATCCTTTACAGACAAGCAAATGCTCAGGGATTTTGTCACCACCAGGCCTGCCTTACAAGAGCTCCTGAAGGAAGCATTAAAAATGGAAAGGAAAAACTGGTACCAGCCACTGCAGAAGCATACCAAATTGTAAAGACCATTGACACTATGAAGAAACTGCATCAACTAACGGACAAAATAATCAGCTAGCATCATAATGACAGGATGAAATTCACACATAACAATATTAACCTTAAATGTAAACAGGCTGAATGCCCCAATTAAAAAACACAGACAAGCAAATTGGATGAAGTGTCAAGACCCATCAGTGTGCTATATTCAGGAGACCCATCTCAGGTTCAAAGACACACGTAGGCTCAAAATAAAGGGATGGAGGAATATTCACCAAGCAAATGGAAAGCGAAAAAAAAAAAAAAAAAAAAAAAAAAAAGCAGGGGTTGCAGTCCTAGTCTCTGGTAAAACAGACTTTAAACCAGCAAAGATCAAAAAAGACAAAGAAGGGCATTATGTAATGGTTAAGGGATCAATGCAACAAGAAGAGCTAACTATCCTAAATATATATTCACCTAATACAGGAATACCCAGATTCACAAAGCAAGTTCTTAGGGACCTACAAAGAGACTTAGAGTCCCATACAATAAAACTGGGAGACTTTAACACCCCACTGTCAATATTAGACAGATCAAAGAGACGGAAAATTAACAAGGATATTCAGGACTTGAACTCAGTTCTGGACCAAGCGGACATAATAGACATCCACAGAACTCTCCACCCTGAATCAACAGAATATACATTCTTCTCTGCACCACATCACACTTATTCTAAAACTGACCACAGAATAGGAAGTAAAACGCTCCTCAGCAAATGTGTAAGATTGGAAATCATAACAAACAGTATCTCAGACCACAGTGTAATCAAATTAGAACTCAGAATTAAGAAACTCACTCAAAACCGCACAACTACATGGAAACTGAAAAACCTGTTCCTGAATGACTACTGGGTAAATAATGAAATTAAGGCAGAAATAAGTTCTTTGAAACCAATAAGAACACAGACACAATGTATCAGAATCTCTGGGACACACCTAAAGCAGTGTTTAGAGGGAAATTTATAGCACTAAATGCCCACAGGAGAAAGCAGGAAAGATCTCAAGTCATACACAGTTTTTTTTTGTTTGTTTTTGTTTTTGTTTTTGTTTTTTTGCCTGAAGGTTTCTCTTTCCTTTTAGAACTTAGAATCAAAGAACTGGAAAAGATTAATGTAATTCCTACCTTCAGGTAGGATCATATAACATCATTCCTTGCCACTACGCAAGACATTGTGTGATATTTCTATTTATATTGCTATATACTTGTATATAATAACTGGAAGTGCTTGTTTGTTTATAATCCTTCTGGCCACTTACCCTTTACGGTAGTAGTTCAGCACTATGGGTGAACACATGGATACATCCATGTAATCCAACATCTTATTATCCCATTAACTCAGAACATGGACCCATGTCTAATATGAAAATGAGGTCTATGAAATTTCTTGGCTTTATATTTGAATTATTGTTTCAAACTTAGAGATGTGTGGACATGGCTTTTTTGCAATGCTATGAACACTCATGAGTAGGATGCCTATGAGGTTTCTGAGAAAATTATATCAGCATAAATGCTGCTGGCTTGGACTGAAAGGGACTTAGACAGTATAAAATAGACAATATAAAAATGATTCCATTTGAGTCCAAAATTCTACTGGCAGGAAGAAGGAAAAGAAAACCACTCAGCTGTATGCATGTCTCATGACAAAGAAATTATGATTGGGTGCAGAACTGAGTATGTATAAGGTGGATCTGAAAGTAATGGAATTATTCCCAGGCCATGAGCCCTAATAAGTGAACTGCCAATATTTTCCCAGCTGGATTTGGAATTGCTATGAACCAGTGACTCTCTTGGCCTACCGTTTTTCTCTTTTTTGAACAGAAATGTCTATAGCATATATAGCAAACACACTCTAAGGTGGTCCCATGATCTCTACCTCCTAGATGTTCATACCTTATGTAATCTCCACCTAGAGTGTGAGTAGGACCTGTGAGTAGCTTCCATCCAGTTGACCATGACAAATGTATGTGATATTACCCTGTGATTATATTTCATTTAAAAATTTTTGTGTTGCTAGAAGGTTCTTTCTTGTTTTCTAGCTGGCTTTAAAGATGTAAGCTATTGTATGCTGCCTAAGTAGAGGGCCATGTGGTAGGGACTGTGGGAAGCTTCTAGGAGCCAACAGTGACCTCCTGTTACTAGCCAGCAACAATTAAGTCCCAATGTCATATAGCTGTGAGAAAATGAATTCTGCCAATATTTTAGTCAGCTTGGAGTGGACAGTTCCCCAGTTGAGCCTCATCCCTGGTCAACATCTTGATTGCAGGTTTGTAGAGGACCCTGTTAAGTCATACCTGAATTGCTGACCTATAGAAACTGAAACAATAAATGTATGTGTAATTGTTATGGACTGATTGCTTGTGCCCCTGTTCCCCCCTTATCCATATGTTGGAATCTTAAGTCCCAGTATAATGATATTAAAAGGAGAGGCCTTTGGAAGATAATTAGGTAATGAGTGAGACCCCTATAAACAGAACTAATGCCCTTATAAAAGAGACCCCAGAGAGTTTGCTCTGTGCTCTCCACCATGTGAAGATACAGTGAGAAGACAGCCATGTTTAGATAAGAAAATGGGCCCTTGCCAAACACTAGACCTCCTAGCACCTTGATCTTGGATGTCTCAGCCTCCCAAACTATAAGAAATAAAATTCCATTGTTTATAAGTCACCCAGTCCATAATATTCTATTGTAGTAGGACAAATAGACTAAGACAGTTATTTTAGGAAGCCAAGTTGTAGTAATTTTTTATAAAGTAATAGAAAGCTTACACATTAGTTATACTGTTCCTGTCCTGGGATTATATGTTGAGTGTGTCAGGGCAGGTAGCTTGTCTTTTTAGTTTCACAGGTCCACATATCAAGAGGACCTGTACTTTGGCTACTTCATCTGCATTGGGACCCAATTTAGGTGAAAAGATTCTATACTCTGAGCTGATGATGTAATGAGATGAGACCTTTGGAACTCTTGGAAGGGGATAAGTGCATTTTGCAAGTGGGAAGAATGTGAATCACTGGGAGTCATCTTGGAGGCTAGAAAACACAAAGTCTCTAAATTTTTATTAATGTTTATTCTTAATACTGTAATAAAGAAATTATATTTAATATAATTTATTTAATTAGGGTTTAAGTCTACCATCTTACTATCTTATGTACCACCTAGTATGTGTTTTAATAATTCCATTCCCTATTTTGACCTATGCAATTTTTGTTAGTATTTTAGTAGTTGCCCTGAAGATTATGGCATGTACCTTTGAGTTATTAAATAAAATGTAAATTATAACTTATTCTACTTCCTAGAATTCTGTTGAACTTCTTAGCCTCTGTGTCTACTTTCTCAGTTTCTTAGCTTCTTGGTTTCTCCACTTCTTACATTCAAATTATAGCAAATATTTTGAGAGAAAGTAGATATCAAATATCTGGATCACAACTCTGGCCTTCCCTTCTTTCTAAGATCTTGTATACTCTAGTCTACTGCTTTAATAGATCACCAATGTCCTCAAATAGAGGATATTTCTATTATTCTACTTTTAAAGATCTTTCCAGTAGGAGATCTGGTCTGAAAACAGCTATCCCATCATGTCTGGAACTGGAAAAATCTGCTTTCTGCATCAAGCCCACTGTAATCTTACTTTTCCCTTACAACTAATGAAACGATGTTTTTCAAGGTTTTTAATGGTGTCTGTGTTTTTTATTCAATTAATTTATTATAATACTACTCTCTACATATTTTGATACAGATGGTATTCTCCTTGGACATCTTTCTTTTTGGTTTCTGGAGTACCACGTTCTCCTTTTTTACCTCCTACCATTCTCTTCACTCCTTCTCACTCTCCCTCACTGATTTCCATTCTTCCTCTATACCACAGGTCAGCAAACTTCCTGTAAAGGGCTAATACTAAGTATTTTAGGCATTGTGGATTGCATAGAGTTTTTGTCTCATAGTTTTCTTCCTTTGCTGCTTATGCTACCACTGCTGCCTCCAACTCTTCCTCCTCTTCTTCCTTTTGTTTTCATAACACTTTAAAAGGTTAAAAAAAAATCAAAACAACAACAAACAAACAAAAACTCTTCAGGACTATACACACGCAAGCCATGGGTTGGATTTGGCCCACAGGCTATGATTTGCTGACTCTTGCGCTATACTTATTTTTTTTATTATTATTATTATACTTTAAGTTCTAGGGTACATGTGCACAATGTGCAGGTTTGTTACATATGTATACATGTGCCATGTTGGTGTGCCGCACCCATCAACTCATCATTTACATTAGGTATATCTCCTAATGCTATCCCTCCCCACTCCCCATAATAGGACCCGGTGTGTGATAATCCCCTTCCTGTGTCCAAGTGATCTCATTTTTCAATTCCCACCTATGAGTGAGAACATGCGGTATTTGGTTTTCTGTTCTTGTGATAGTTTGCTGAGAATGATGGTTTCCAGCTGCATCCATGTCCCTACAAAGGACACAAACTCATCCTTTTTTATGGCTGCATAGTATTCCATGGTGTATATGTGCCACATTTCCTTAATCCAGTCTGTCACTGATGGACATTTGGGTTGATTCCAAGTCTTTGCTCTTGTGAATAGTTGCACTAGACTTTTAACCCTGGAGTGGCCAAAGCACAGTTCTTGAACTCTTTCTCTTTTTTTGTCTACAGACATTACCTTGGAGACCTCACCCAGTGTCGTGGTTTTAAATTACATGTATATATTGGTGGCACCATAATTTATGTTGGAAGCCAGGACTTCTCCCTGAAGTACAGACTCATTTATCTAATTGCATAATCAAATCTCCACTTGGGTATCTACCAGGCACCTCTAACTTTACATGTCCAGAATTAAATTTCTTACCTTCATGGCTTCCAGAAGGCTTCAATTTTAGTTTTCATCATATAAGTTAATGCCTCCTAAGATCACTTCTAACTTAGGTTGGATTTCTACCAGACTCACATCCTGAGAATGATTTGAGTGCCAGTAGCTCAATGGCACTCATTGGATGTGATTGCAGGAAACTATAGTAGGAAGTGGGGAAATGAGACAAGAAAGGGAAGGCAGTTAGAGGTACATAATCAAGGAAGTTTCCACAATAGACAACTGGCGCTAAATTGCCCTGGGGAAATCTGGAGCTCTTGTAAAATACATGTGTCAGCTTCATTCCACTCCGTGACAACACTGTGGTATTTATATACCAACTCCTGTCTGTTATTGGTGTGGGTGCTTGTCCAAGGGGAGAAAGTGGATATTGTTGGGTTTCTACATGCATGGGACAAGTTAGCTCCAGTCCCAGACAGCCTTCAAGCAAGAGATGTTGATGATGACAGTTAGAAGTTAAATGGTATGAACTTAAATATAAGATCCAGGGAATATGGGCAAGACACTGCTGTTATCTTCTGTACCCTTTAATGCCAACATGGCTCTGGGCTGCCATAATCTCTCTCTAGATTCTTGCAGTTGTCTCTTATCTGTTATCTAAATTTCCACTTTTATATCCCTTTAGAATGCTCTCAACACAACAGTCAAATGGATGCTGGTAAAACATAAGACAAATTGTGTCTTTTCTGTACTCAAAACCCTCTGTTGGCTTCCCATATTGCACAAGATAAAAGCAAAGTCCTTGTAAAGAGATTGCAGATCTTAGAAGATTTGCCTTAATCTCTCTAACTTCCTCTTCTACCACTTCTGTTCCCTACCATTTTGATCCAATGAATGGTCCTGTTTAATTTTTAAACATAAAAAAGCAGGCACTGCCTTAGGTCCTTGCAATCAATCATGACCCCTTCTGCCTATATCCCTTCCCACAGGTAGTGCCATGACTTTTTACACCTCTCTCTGTTTTTCTATTTTTATTTTTGGAGACAGTCTTGCTCTGTCACCCAGGCTAGAGTGCAGTGGCTCAATCTAGGCTCACTGCAACCTTCAACACTTGGGTTCAAGCAATCCTCCCACCTCAGCCTCCCAAGTAGCTAGGATTACAGGCATGCACCACACCCAGTTATTTTTTTTTTTTTTTTGTATTTTTAGTAAAGATGGGTTTTACCATGTTGGCCAGGCTGATCTCGAACTCCTGACCTCAAGTGATCCGCCCGCTTTGGCCTCCCAAATTTCTGGGATTACAGGCGTGAGCCACCATGCCCAGCCCTCTCTCTGATTTTGACTCCAGTATCTCCTCAGTTTGTCTATTACACTCAAAATTACCCCCAATCCCTATTTCTTTCTCTACTTAATTTTTTCCCTTACTTTTATCACTATCTAACATTCTAAATATTTTAAAATTAATTTTGTTTATTCTCTGTCCATCCTCTAGAATGTGAGCATCACCAGGACAGTTTTTCTTTGTTTGCTTTATTCACTTCTTTATCTTTGGTACATGAGAGTCAATCAACGTGTTTTTTACTGAATGAATGAAAGAAGCAGTTTAGAACCTAGTTACTGAAAATAACCCAGAGGTTGCTTTTTAATTTCTTAAGAGGCAAGGTAACATTTTTCTCAGGAAATTTAATAGCCCAATTTAGTAAAATGTTTTTCTTTTAACATATTTATACTGTAATATCCTTAAAGTTATGATGTGGTCAAATTTGTGGCCTTACTCCCAGTATTGTTCACTTAGGCCATTATAGTACATGATGTGATATTTATTATTAATTAAGATACACTTTGAAAGCCCAATTATTTTTTAAATTTTGATTTTTCCATGAATCCTTTTGTATATTACAGGCTTAATACTATTTTATACATTAAATAGAAAAATTTGAGGGTAATCTGTTTGGCATACTCCTGTCTTATTTTTACAAAAGTTTTATTATATAACTACAATTAATTTTTATCTTCATATGACATTATCTTCTTTATAATTGTATTGGACATTTTGGAAAGCTTCTGAATCAAATTTACAAATGTGATTTTGCTCTGATGTTTAGTGATTTTATTTATTGTTGTTACTTTACTACACATAGTTATCTCTGTTTTATAACTTGCCATTTCTCCAACTTTTCAAACAATGCATGCTTGCTATAAAAGACAAACAATATAGAAATGCATTAAATAAAAAGTAAACATTGCTCTTATTCCTACTCTACAAACAAATGTAGTTAACCACTTAGTATATATGTTTATTTATATACTTAGTTTATGTGATTTCTTTCTAGACACATAGAAGCATATAATTTTGATATTATTTTATATTTTTACATAGGTATGTATATGTTTATGAATATAGTACTATATGATTTATTATTTATTCTTATTGTAAGAACATCTAATATGAACTGTATCTTCTTAACAATTTTTTTTTTTGAGACAGGTCTCTAACCCAGGTTGTAGTTCATTGGCACAATCTCAGCTCATTACAGCCTTGACCTCCTGGACTCAAGCCATCCTCCCACCTCGGCCTCCCAAGTAGCTGAAACCACAGGTATGTGCACCACACCCAGCAAATTTTTGTACTTTTTGTAGAGACGAGGTTTTGCCATGTTGCCCAGGCTGGTCTCAGACACCTGAGCTCAAGCAATCTGCCCACCTCAGCCTCCCAACGTGCTGGGATTATAGGCATGAGTCGCCATGCCCAGCAACAAAATTTTATGTATGTAATATATCAATTTTAACTATAGGCACAATATTGCACAGCAGAACTCTAGAATTCATTCATTTTGTATGACTAAAATTTTAGTACTCTATAAATTAAAAGAATATGACATTGATGAGACTGACAATCCCATTTGTATTGGTTACTATCATCAGATCTGGATATGATTTTGAATTTTACAGATATTTATTTTTATTCAGATATGATTTTGTATACACTAATATTAAACTATGATTTTACCATGACTCGGGGATAAATTCTAAACAGCAGCATATATGTTAAGAAGGCAATGCGTTAACTGAAAAAGTAAGCTGTCCTTTAGGTTTGAAACTTGACAACTATAAAAACCGTGAAGGCTGAAAGATAACTTGTATAAAATATAAAGAAATCCTAACCTTTTTAAAAAAGAACTGTCTTTATAAGATGAGTGAGAAGAAATAACTTAAAGAATATAGCCATGAGCAAGTCATCCTATCTTTTCTTTCATAAAGATGTATGTCATATTAGATCAATTCTCTGCCTCTGCTTTATATATTCAATGTATATTTTTTCCTCCTCTATTCTTTGGGACTGAGATTACTTTAGAGAGTAGTTAGAGAAAATTGAAAGTGTTTTGGAATGTGTAAGAATACAAAGTTCAGACTGCAGTGAAAGCTTTAATAACTTGTGAATTATGTCATCTGTGAAATAACAATAGATGACAAACTCAGCTGTGAGCAGAATAAAAGCATCCTTTTAGTAAACGAAAATAATCTAATTTCTTTCTAGAGTTGTGATTCGCTTTAGATTTTCAGTGTTCCTTTTACAAAGATTTAATATACCATAAAGTATAACTTAGATACAATAAAGATATTATCTTTAGTAGAATCTGGGGTTCAAGTACTGGTATCTTATGTCTTAAACCTGCTTGGGTGGTCTCATGTTAAGAAAGAATCCCATTTGTATCTACCTAGAAATTTTACTAAGAGGCAGATTTCCTCTGCTACATGTATACTAGATTTTCTGATAAGGATTTTTTGAATCAGAAATCCATCATGTATTATTGCTAATACTGCCCACTTGATATTGAATTATTTTCTCTTGGACAACTAATAAACATCTCATACCTGAATTCGCCAAGACAGATCACTTGTTTTTGCCCAAACCTGTCTCTCTATGTTTTATACTTCACAGTAAATGATGTCACCATTTATCAAGATGCCTAAGCCCAAATTCTGAGAGTCATTTTTTATTCCTTCGTTTCTTTACTACAAACAATGAATAAGATATATAACTATGTAAAATAAAATTATATAAAAATATAACCTCTTATCACTGGACCTTCTACTAATGCTCTTATAATTGTGTTACTATTGCAAAGTACTTGAGCCTCTGGCTAGTAATAGAGGGTTGTGAATTAGTGATAGAGTGAAGATGAAAACATGCAATTATAATTTATTTTAATCATAGATTAAAGATACATACTTTATTTTCTGCTTTTCTGTCTAACCTTTACAGAATAAATTAGCCTAATCTAAGTGGAGAACAGCTTGGTGTGGACACAGGGAGATATTACAGACTTTTTCTGCTTTTATTTTCTCCAAACCGACTCTTCCCTCATTTCCCTTTTCTTTCCCATTTATGAGAAAACAAAAACAAAACATTGAACATTGACCAACTTACTTTTGGATAGTATATTCTAACACCATAGCGTTATTTTCTAATCACAATTAACATTATACTGTTCTTTGTGTTTCATTCCAAGACAAAATTATGACTGCTTTATGGTAAAAAGTTTTATCTTCAGCAGATAGATGAAAATACTTCTTGCCTATTTCTCCTGGCAAAATTGCGTATACACAGGTTTGTAAGCCTCAGAGCCAAATATTCAGATAAAAATTAATGAGAAAATATACTAAAACAAAGCACTTTTTAATACCACCTGATATTCTGAGGTTATTTGTTAAATGACAACTCTTTATACCCCAAAACACCTTACAACAGATTTCGTGGCTTTCAGAAATGTTTCCCTTTGTGTTGAACATGTAATTAAACTGTTAAAAGTCACATGTGTGGAACACTCTTTGCTAAGAATAAGTCTATTATTATCTTCATCCTCCTTCTTTAGATTTTGATTATCAGATATTATAACTCTCTGAAAATATCTGTTTTATTGGTTTACAGGTCTGTGTTCAGTCTGGCAGTCAGATTTCACATATCTGTTAGTAATACCCACAGAATAATACATCTCTGTGAAATATCAGGTTAGAAGCAATCGAATTGTATCGTGTAGCACGGTGAAAAATTAAACTGATATCTAGCAGAATTCAGCATTCTGTTTGTTGCACTTTCATCATAAACCTGTGTCAGCTTTATTCCTTTGGAAATCTCAGTCCAAATAATCTCTTCTCTGTTTTGAGTTCTATTTATTTTCTCCTTGGGAAAAATGACCACTTTTCTTCTTTCTTCCATGAACTATGAGTGTTTACAGTATATAGTTCAATTTATGCCTCCTACTTTACAGCCTTGTGATTAATTTCTCAAATTCAGTAGTTTCCACTTGTTTATACTTCAGGTAGCCATCCATAAAATCTTAAAGGATAGTCCATAAAAAGTTATATTATTTAGAAAACAGAATATTTATCCATAACCCCAATCACACTTATGTAACTACATTTATTTTTGCATGTTCCCTTCTCATCTTTTTTTCACATCAATCTGTTTATATGTGTCATTGATGTTATTCTGAGTTTTCACTTGGCAATATTTAATAGATATTATACTATACTCTTTGTAATAATCATTTAAAAAAATTTAATAATTTTTTGAATTAGTATTACCTAATAAGCATCTTGCCTTTAATTTTACAGTAATCACTGAAAACATTTTAATACCTGTTCAATATTCCGTGTAGTGTATATGCCATAATTTAAGAAGCCATTTCCTTGATGCTTGTTACTTAGGTTTCTTCCAGTTTTTTCCTTCTTAAATTATGCTCCAATGAAAAGCTTTCATATCTATGGAAACAGACACAGTAAAAAAGAGAGAATGACAATGCTGTAAAATGTTAGCATTTGGATAGCAGGTGAAGAATATACAGGTATTCTTTGAAATATTTATGCAACTCTTCTATAATACTGAAATAATCTCAAAATAATATAAATGTCTATGTGAATCAGTGGAATTATTGGGTCAAATGTCACATACATTTTAAAAACTTCCTTTTATATTGTCTTTTTATACCAGTAAATGGCATAACAGTATGTGAATATCTGTTTCATTGCTCAATTAACAAGTGATCTATGAATAATCCATGTAAAAAAGAGATTTTTACTCTTTGCTGTATTCAACAAGCTCTGAATTGGAAATGAAAGGCTGTGAAAATGTAAATAGTGAGAGAGAAAGGGAGAGGGAAGAGATACTGCATTTAGAGGAAGATCCATGCCAATTTTTTTTTTCCAGTTATCTTTGGAAGTACTCACACAAGAGAACAAGAGTGACAATAACAATAGATTGATTTATTTTTTCCTTTTTGGTGAGTTTCTATCTGGGCATATATTTTCTGTAAAGCAACCCCACTATTGTTAGTAAGATTTGAGACATTGATATATGCAAAGTCATAGAATCAAACAGTTTAAAGCAAGCAGTGCTAGAATTTAGAGATTCCCCAACCCAAATCCCATGATTTTACTGATAAAAATATGAAAACCTAGGATGAAAGGGCATAGTGAAGTGTACAAAATTAATCAACAATAGAGCCATTTCTATAACAAAATCCTCTTTACTAATATTCCTGGGCGTTTTCCATAAACACCAGCATCTTAGTGATACGGTTTGGCTCTGTGTCCCTATGCAAATCTCACTTTGAATTATAATAATCCCCACATGCCAAGGGTGGAACCTGGTGGAGATAATGGAATCATGAGGGTGGTTTACCCCATACCGTTGTCGTGATAGTGAGTTCTCATGAGATCTGATGGTTTTATTAGGGGCTTCCCCCTTCTCTTGGCTCTCATTCTCTTTCCTACACCCTGTGAGAGGTGTCTTCTGTCATGATTGTAAGTTTCCTGAGGCCTACCCAGCCATGCAGAAATGTGAGTCAATTAAACCTCTTTGCTTTATAAATTACCTAGTCTCGAGGACATCCTTATAGCAGCATAAGAACAGACTTAGTAAGTCTATAGAAGGACAACATATACTACTATTGTCATGTAAAACTGACTTCCAGTTTCACGGTGGTTCTTCCCGTTTTTAGTAGTTCTAGGACTTCTTTATATCAGTGGATTATATACATTATTTAAAGTTCTTAAAGCAAATATATGAATGTGAACACAGGCCAGTATTCATGCTAGACAAAATTATTTTGAAGAGCAGTGGAGTTCACTTAATAAACATTTGCAATTGGATAACTTCATTAGATATACTCTGCTGATTTTTCTCCAAATATGTATTTTGACTATCTATTGCATGTCACTTGCTCTTTCTTCTAGGTGCTTGGGACTGGGGATGCAACATAAAATGAAAGCTAATCTGGCTTTCATGGAACTTACATTTTATTGATGAACTTACATTCAAGTGGGCATCAGCCTAATGTGAACTAGATAAATTGCTCTTAAATGTAATTGCAATTAATTGTTAAGATAATTTCTATGATCTTTCTTCTGAGGGAAAAACCCTGTAAATCTATAGGAAGTACAGTGCTTAGAATCACCATTTGTAAAAATAAAAGCTTGAGGAGGAAAGATAGAAATATCCTTTCATTCTATCATATATTTTATAGAGTTGTTAACCATTTTAGTACTAAAGAAATGCTAATTCACTAACCAACTTATTTATTTTTAGCATTTTGTATTTTCATGTTTCCTTCCACCAGATGTTAGAAATGTGACTCATTGCCTTCTAGCCCAAATCAGGGGGCATCATCATCTGAGATCTTTTTGGTGACTGAGTGCTTAACCAGATTTGCACCTCTGCTTAAGCCACCAAATTCACACCCAGGCATTTGTCACTAGGCAGCAGCCCATACCAGAGCCTCCAGTGGTTTGCTATTACAAAGAAACATGGCAAATGACATTTTTGTGCACACATGAACATGTACACTTATGGAATAAATACTTACAGAAAAGATTCAGACTTGAAAGGTTTGTAAGTTTTAAATTTGATAGACACTGTCATAATGTCCTTCAAGACACTTACACCAATTTATGTACTAACGAATGATCTATGAAAGCACCAACTTTTCCAAACACTTGTCAAAATTGTATGAGCTAAAAACTTATTTTTCTTGGAAATGTTTTTCTAATATTTTTTTAAATTTATCCAATTATAATTAAGGATACATGACTTTCACTTGATATCTGAAGAAGTGTCAATTCCCTAAATTTCTGGATAGTTTGAGCAGGTTCTGAAAAAAGTAGTACTTTTAGTTTTTTAATTTGGAGACTGAATTTTCACTTATTTTAGAAAAAGAAAGGTTGTTAAACTCAAAAAATATGTAGATATGTAGTTATTTGATGTTAGGAATACTTTTAGCACATCTCTTTCCTCTTTGACAAAAAGAAATCCTTATTTTGGATATGTGGATATTTCTATTGACTTTGGTACTTTGGATTCATAGAGGTGTGGGTGTTCTTCCATGAATAAGAATGAGATGAGTTCATTGAAAAGTATTGGAAGAAAGGCAGTGTCTTCTGTAAACAAAACCAATCTTTTAATTTTCTTGCTATCTTATGCTGAAGCAATGCACAGAGATTGGAACAATGTATTAAACTTATTCCCTTGAGATTTCCTGGAGGTGATTGTTTTCTGGGAGAATTATATTCCACTTGGCACATACTTTATTTTGGGGGAGAAAGGCTTAGAATTATTTTAACTTTCTGTGAGTTAGATAGTTGCTTTACTTTTGCAAAATGTGAAGACTCTTCTACAAGTAATGACATCTGTTTAATTCTACCGTATGTTATTTTGGTGGCAGACAGATAGCTACCTGGAGAATAAGCTAAAAGGTACAAGATATAGATGTCATATGGGTTAAATTGCAAATCTTTTAAACAATAATTACAATTTAAGGTACTTCATCACATCATTCTTATAGATAAACATTTATGTCTAAAATGTACCAATTAGATGTTATATCTCATTATTTATGAATTTTATGAATTAACATGAAAAATATATTCCATTATTCATTAGCTTTGTATGGCAACTGCATTCTGTTTTTGATAAAACTTATGGGGTTCATCTCAAATTTCAGTGACATGAACTAGTAAGATTAAAGGTGGCATTTTGACTGACAGCTAGAAATCAAACTTGAGAACCTCATTGTGACAAATATAGTAGCCTACTTTGATATTTCTAGGTGTCATAAGGATGAAATAAGATTTTGTTGTAACATCGGCAATAATAGAGGAACACGTATTTTCTTTGAACCTACGGGGTTTGGGGGTTCTTTTCAAATTCGTTAATTCATTTTTATGTAATAAATACTTTTTTCATTCTGTATGGCAGGAATTTTTTAACTCCACACATTAGCTGATACTTTTTCTTTGGAAAGAATTATTTCTTTGGAGAAAACATAACTTTTTTGGCACACAAGGCATTGTGCTAGGTACTTAACTCATTTTATAGATGAGAAAACTAGGCCTTAGAGAGCATAGGTAACTTATAAATGAGTGACAGTTCAGTGGTAGAGTCATAATATGAACTCATGAGTGTTGGACTTTAAAGGTCAATCTGTTAACATTACATTACTGCAATTAGGCTAACTAGTGAGGAAAGGGGGGCAATTACTAGCTATTTGAACAGATGAATATAACTGTCTAAACTTAATGGATCTTGCAGTGCATTTCAGGAAGCTACGATTTGAATTGGGGAAGAGAATCACAGTTATTTGCCCTTTTTTAAATCATTTGTTTGGCTCAAGACAAATGCCATCTTTGGATTTTTTTTTTTTTTTTTTTTAATGAAAGCATTTGTTGAGTTCTTCTCTGTCATGGTTATATTATTTATGATCATATCTTAAATCCTCATTTCAAATCTGTGGTGTAAAGATGGAGAAACTGAGGCTTACTAGCTTGCCTAACAATGACAAATGGTCTAAGAGCCACTCAAAATTCAGACATTCCCATTACGCTTGTGGGTGGTGGAAGGCTAATCAAAATATATCATTTTGTCCTATAGAGACAAAGATAAAAGGGTTAGACTGTTGTGCTTTCCTGAAATCTATAATACAAAGTTCTTAAATATTTGCCCCAAATCTTAAAAAAATTGTTTTCATTTATTTTTTGTTTTTGAAGACATTTTAACTTGAGTTCTCAAATGGGAAAAATGTGGTATTTTTTTCTGGTACCTTAAGATTTTAGAAAATATAGAAGTGATGATCTTATGACTCTGCCTTTTCCCACCAGAGTGGACCTACTTTTCAGAACCAAAATATCATTATTTTACCAGTGGGAGATATGGGGAAATGTTTTAGGTAACAGAATATACCATTTTGACACATGTCACCATTATTCCATTTCAGATATGCCTCAGGTCAAACACATTCTTTTTTTTTTTTTTTTTTTTTAATTTATTTATTATTATTATACTTTAAGTTGTAGGGTACATGTGCATAACGTGCAGGTTTGTTACATATGTATACTTGTGCCATGTTGCTGTGCTGCACCCATCAACTCGTCATTTACATCAGGTATAACTCACAATGCAATCCCTCGCCCTCCCCCCTCCCCATGATAGGCCCCAGTGTGTGATGTTCCCCTTCCTGAGTCCAAGTGATCTCATTGTTCAGTTCCCACCTATGAGTGAGAACATGCGGTGTTTGGTTTTCTGTTCTTGTGATAGTTTGCTAAGAATGATGGTTTCCAGCTGCATCCATGTCCCTACAAAGGACACAAACTCATCCTTTTTTATGGCTGCATAGTATTCCATGGTGTATATGTGCCACATTTTCTTAATCCAATCTGTCACTGATGGACATTTGGGTTGATTCCAAGTCTTTGCTATTGTGAATAGTGCTGCAATAAACATACGTGTGCATGTGTCTTTATAGCAGCATAATTTATAATCCTTTGGGTATACACCCAGTAATGGGATGGCTGGGTCATATGGTACATCTAGTTCTAGATCCTTGAGGAATCGCCATACTGTTTTCCATAATGGTTGAACTAGTTTACAATCCCACCAACAGTGTAAAAGTGTTCCTATTTCTCCACATCCTCTCCAGCACCTGTTGTTTCCTGACTTTTTAATGATTGCCATTCTAACTGGTGTGAGATGGTATCTCATTGTGGTTTTGATTTGCATTTCTCTGATGGCCAGTGATGATGAGCATTTTTTCATGTGTCTGTTGGCTGTATGAATGTCTTCTTTTGAGAAATGTCTGTTCATATCCTTTGCCCACTTTTTGATGGGGTTGTTTTTTTCTTGTAAATTTGTTTGAGTTCTTTGTAGGTTCTGGATATTAGCCCTTTGTCAGATGAGTAGATTGCAAAAATTTTCTCCCATTCTGTAGGTTGCCTGTTCACTCTGATGGTAGTTTCTTTTGCTGTGCAGAAGCTCTTTAGTTTAATTAGATCCCATTTCAAATAAAAGTCTTTTGTAGAATATCCAAAGAGGAATTTGATGTCATGTTTCCCTGAAACCAATAGTTTCCCTGAAACCAACACATTACATTCTGCCTAGAACATGTGTCCGTGAGTTGAAATGGGCTGAACTAATTCTGAACTTGAACATTAACCTTATTGTTTAAAAAATTACCAAGAACTACAAGCAAATAAATTAAAGTCCCCAGGTGATTTGGGCTTGAGTTTAGTTTTAGGAAACTGAAATAAAGAGATATTTTGAGATTTTTAAAATGATCTTGCCTTCCACAATAAAATAATGATTTAAACTATCCAGTTCTGACATAGTAAGCTGTGAAGATGAGATTCATGAACTTTCTGTCACTTAGTACTTAAATACCCACAACAAATATAGCTTTTTCTGTATAGCTTGGGTCTGTTTCCTTCAACAAGAATTAATTGCTTTGTGTTTATTTGGCTACACAAAATAGTTGGGTTTGTTTTGGAAGTGTGCTTTATACCATTTGTTTCCCATTGTCTCTGAGATGGGGCTGTGATTCAGAAACAACCTCCTCCTAAGATTTATGAATTTTAACGAGGTTGTGCACAGGGAAATAAAAACTAGCAGGTAATAACTTATAGAGATATTAGAGGTGTTTATTTAAGATGTCTTTTGTAGCTAAGAATATTATTAAGCAAGGCTTTTAGTATTAGTCTTCCTCATCCAGGATAACCAACTAGGAAATTCCTGTTCTCTTCTACCTTACAAAATAAAGAAAGAGGTACTTCAATGGGTACTTTATATGACTTATTTTATTTCTTCATTAAACAATACCATGAGGTGGGAATTTTTATCTCTGGTTTACTAATGAGCAAGCTGAGGTTCAGTGAAGTTCAATAGCTTGCTCAAGGTCATAAATACAAAAAGTAGCAGAACTCAGATTTCAAAATACTAAATAAATGTTTGGTGAAATAAATGGATAAACAAAAAGTTGAGTTGTATTTATACTATGTCCAAATCCAAGGCACAAGTTTATATTGTGCAACAGCAGTAAAATTTATATCATTAGGGCCTTCATTCAGTGTAAGAATATGCAAAATAACAGTGTAGAGATAAATCTGGATGACTCCAGAAGCTCATTCCCCCATCTGCTTATGAGAGCTTAGTGAAGATCTTGCTTAGTTGCTTTGGGCTAGTTTAGTGAAAAAATGAGCTGAGCTGACACTAGAAGCTTAGTGTTTGAGGCCCTTCCCTAAAAGTTCCCCTCAACCTTGCCATATCTGTTATTGACTAGAGGGTTTCCATTGTTTTCTAATTGCATAAATTCTCCCTTCCTATTGTTTCTTATAAATATGTGAAGCTCTTAGAGGGCAGGAGCGCCCTCAATGGGAAAGCATCCCACCTAGCTTTGCTCAACTTAGCACATCTCTTTTTGGAATAATAAGTGATTTAAGGGATCAGCTGTCTTCTGATATTTCTCTGCTTTTAAGTTTTTACCCAATAATCAGTATTTAATGTGGACACCAGGTAGCATGTGTGTCTATGCTCCCTCTGCATAACATTAGAATGTCCTTCAGAGTTTAAAACAAAGCTAATGGTGATTAAATCTTTGTTAATGTTTTATGTGATCATGTTGGAAGAGAATTCTTTGAAGTTGAGCTGTTTAAAGTATATTCTGTTATCATCTATTCTTACCTTAATGCTTTCCTTTCCGTTGATGTATGCCTGATTATCCCCCAAATGTGGACACAGTCTACTCTGGGATCAGCTTCATCAAAATCGACCCAAAATTCAGAAGAAATGTTATACACTGATATTATTCAGCATAAATCATCTATGTCAGAAAGAAACTTCTTTTAGGAGGTAGAGGGAATCCCACAAGGAAATAAAAATAGGCCATTTTCAAACCAGTGAGTTTCTCTCTTTCTCTGTCTCCCTTCTCCTCATTCTTACACCTTTCCCTTTCTTCTCATTCGCATGACCCTTCTCTCTCCTTGACTTTTCTTTCTCCAGTGAATATGCTGGAGGAAAAGTAAAAATATACAATGAAAATTATTTCCTAAAATCTATATAAATCTTTGTGTCAATGAAGCTTTTCATTGGTGTGATAAAATGTGTTACATATTTGTAAATTCATTCAGCTTTCCCTAGTGACCATGTCACTTTTCTTTTCCAAGACAAATATATGATTTTCCAGAAAATTCAATATTTGTGGGTCTTAAATAATTTCGTGCCTATTTGTTAAGAGAGATGTAGAAAATATACAATTTATGACAGGAGCAAATCTTGTCTTCTTTCATTTCATTGTGAAGGGATCACAAGTGATTTTTTTGTCTCTCATTTTAAAAATACCCCAATATCTTACTGGGGGAAAACACAGTCCCTAAAATACAAAATCATAATTTGAAATTAACAAACAAATGTGGTGCACTCGTCTTTTAGTATTATTTTTATAATGTTGAAAACATCAAATTTCTGCCATTTATTACCACATAGTAATGTTTGAATCAGTTAAACGTTTTATTTATTTGTTTATTTATTTATTTTCTTTAACTTTTATTTTAAGTTCCAGGGTACATGTGCAGAATGTGCAGGTTTGTTACATAGGTGTGCCATGGTGGTTGGCTGCGCATATCAACCCATCACCTAGGTATTAAGCCCAGCATCCATTATATCTTCTTTCTGATTCTCTCCCTCCCCACTGACCCAGCAAGCCCCAGTGTGTGTTGTTGCCCCCATGTGTCCATATGTTCTCATCATTCAGCTCCCACTTAGAAGTGAAAACATGCGGTATTGTTTTTCTGTTCCTGCATTAATTTGCTGAGGATAACGGCTTCCAGTTCCATCCATGTTCCTACAAATGACATGATCTTGTTCCTTTTTTAAATTTTATTTTGTTATATTTTAATTTATGGGATACATGTGCAGAACGGGCAGGTTTGTTACATAGGCATACACGTGCCATGGTGGTTTAGTGCGCCCATCAATCCATCGTCTACATTTGGTATTTCTCCTAATGCTCTCCCTCCCCTAGCCCCCCACCGACTGACAGGCCCCGTTGTGTGATGTTTCCCTCACACATGTGTGATGTGTCCATGTGTTCTCATTGTTCAACTCCTACTTATGAGTGAGAACATGCAGTGTTTGGTTTTCTGTTCCTGTGTTAATTTGCTGAGAATGATGGTTTCCAGCTTCATCCATGTCACTACAAAGGACACGAAAGTGGTGTTTGGTTTTCTGTTCTGGTGTTAGCTTGCTGAGAATGATAGTTTCCAGCTTCATCCATGTCCCTGCAAAGGACACGAACTCATCCTTTTTTATGGCTGCATAGTATTCCATGGTGTATATGTGCCACATTTTCTTTATCCAGTCTATCATTGATGGACATTTTGGTTGGTTCCAAGTCTTTGCTATTGCAGACAGTGCTGCAATAAACATACATGTGCATGTGTCTTTATAGTGGAATGATTTATAATCCTTTGGGTATGTACCCAGTAATGGGATTGCTGGGTCAACTGGTATTTCTGGTTCTAGATGCTTGAGGAATCACCACACTGTCTTCCACAATGGTTGAACTAATTTACATTCCCACCAACAATGTAAAAGCATTCCCATTTCTCCACATCCTCTCCAGAATCTGTTGTTTCCTGATTTTCTAATGATTGCTATTCTAGCTGGTGTGAGATGGTATCTCATTGTGGTTTTGATTTGCATTTCTCTAATGACCACTAATGATAAGGTTTTTTTTTCATATGTTTGTTGGCTGCATAAATGTCTTCTTTTGAGAAGTATCTGTTCATATCCTTCACTCACTTTTTGATGGGGTTGTTTGTTTTTTTTCTTCTAAATTTGTTGAAATTTTCATAGATTCTGGATATTAGCCCTTTGTTAGATGGATAGATTGCACAAATTTTCTCCCATTCTGTGGGTTGCCTTTTCACTCTGATGTTAGTTTATTTTACTGTGCAGAAGCTCTTTAGTTTAATTAGATCCCATTTGTCAATTTTGGCTTTTGTTGCAATTGCTTTTGGTGTTTTAGTCATGAAGTCTTTGCCCATGCCTATGTCCAGAATGGTATTGTCTAGGTTTTCTTCTAGGGTTTTTATGGTTTTAGGTCTTATGTTTAACTCTTTGATCCATCTTGAGTTGATTTTTGTATAAGGTGTACGAAAGGGGTGCAGTTTCAGTTTTCTGCATATGGCTAGCCAGTTTTCCCAACACCATTTATTAAATAGGATATCCTTTCCCCTTGGCTTGTTTTTGTCAGGTTTGTCAAAGATCAGATGGTTGTAGATGTGTGGCATTATTTCTAAGGCCTCTGTTCTCTTCCATTGGTCCATATATCTGTTTTAGTAGCAGTACCATGCTGTTTTGGTTACTATAGTCTTGTGGTATAGTTTGAAGTCAGCATGATGCCTCCAGCTTTGTTCTTTTTGCTTAGGATTGTCTTGGCTATATGTGTTCTCTTTTGGTTCCATATGAAATTTAAATTAGCTTTTTTTTTTTTCTAATTCCATGAAGAAAGTCAATGGTAGCTTAATGGGGATAGCATTGAATCTGTAAATTACTTTGGGCAGTATGACCATTTTCACGATATTGATTCTTCCTATCCATGAGCATGGAATGTTTTCCCATTTGTTTGTATCCTCTCTTATTTCCTTGGGCAGTGGTTTGTAGTTCTCCTTGAAGAGGTCCTTCACATCCCTTGTAAGTTGTATTCCTCAGTATTTTATTATCTTTGTAGCAGTTGCGAATGGGAGTTCACTCATGATTTGACTCTCTGTTTGTCTATTATTGGTATACAGAAATGCTTGTGATTTTTGCACATTGATTTTTGTATCCTGGGACTTTGCTGAAGTTGCTTGTCAGCTTAAGGAGATTTTGTGCTGAGAGGATGGGGTTTTCTAAATACACAATCATGTCAACTGCAAACAGAGACAATTTGACTTCCTCTCTTCCTATTTGTACACCCTCTATTTCTTTCTCTTGCCTGATGGCCCTGGCCAGAACTTCCAATAATATGTTGAATAGGAGTGATGAGAGTGAGCATCCTTGTCTTGTGCCAGTTTTCAAAGGGAATGCTTCCAGCTTTTGTCCATTCAGTATGATATTGGCTGTGGGTCTGTCACAAATAGCTGTTATTGTTTTGAGATATTTTCCATCAATATCTAGTTTATTGAGAATTTTTAGCATGAAGCAGTGTTGAATTTTTTAAGACCTTTTCTGCATCTATTGAGATAATCATGTGGTTTTTGTCACTGGTTCTGTTTATGTGATGGATTACGTTTGTTGATTTGTGCATGTTGAATCAGTCTTGCATCCTAGGGATGAAGCCATTTTGATCATGGTGGATGAGCTTTTTGATATGCTGCTGGATTTGTTTTGCCAGTATTTTATTGAGGATTTTCACTTCAATGTTCATCAGAGATATTGGCCTGAAATTTTCTTTTTTTGTTGTGTATCTGCCAGGTTCTGGTAGCAGGATAATGCTGGCCTCATCAAATTAATTAGGGAGAAGTCTCTCTTTTCCTATTGTTTGGAATTGTTTTAGAAGGAATGGTACTAGCTTCTCTTGGTACCTCTGGTAGAATTCAGCTTTGAATCCATCTTGTCCTGGACTGTTTTTGGTTGGTCCGCTATTAATTACTGCCTCAATTTCAGAACTTGTTATTGGTCTATTCAGGGATTCGACTTCTTACTGGTTTAGTCTTGGGAGGGTGTATGTGTCCAGGAATTTATTCATTTTTTTCTAGATTTTCTACTTTATTTGAGTAGAGGGTGGGATATGCTGAACTAGACCACTTGGTTCTCTGGCTTCAGCCGCCTTTCCAGGGGAGTGAATGGTCTGTCTTGCTGGCATTTGAGGCGCCACTGGGGTATGAAAAAAAACTCCTGCAGCTAGGTCAGTGTCTGCCCAAATGGCCGCCCAGTTTCATGCTTGAAACCCAGGGCCCTGTTGGTGTAGGCACCTGAGGGAATCTCCTGGTCTGCAGGTTGCATAGACTGTGGGAAAAGCGCAGCATCTGGGCCAGAATGCATCGTTCCTCATGGCACAGTCGGTCATGGCGTCCCTTGGCTAGGGGAGGGAGTTCCCCGACCCCTTGTACTTCCCAGGTGAGGTGAAACCCTGCCCTGCCTTGGCTCACCCTATGTGGGCTGCTCCCACTGTCTAATCAGTCCCAGTGAGATGAGCTGGGTACCTCAGTTGGAAATGCAGAAATCACCTACCTTCTGCGTTGATCTCGCTGGGAGCTGCAGACTGGAGGTGTTCCTATTTGGCAATCTGGCCAACCACTTTTAAACAAAAGTTTTATAGGTTAATAACATCAGTTCTGTAGAAGAACAAAAGCCTCTCTCATAGTGTTGGTGAAAGTGGAACTTGAAATCTATTCTAGGATGAAATTTTGCAGTAGTTACTATATTAGTTCATTCTCACATTGCTATAAAGAACTACCTGAGACTCGGTAATTTATAAAGAAAAATGGTTTAATTGGCTCATGATTCTGTAGGCTGTATAGGAAGCATGGCTGGGAAGGCCTTAGGAAACTTATAATAATGACAGAAGGCAAAGGGGAAGCAAGCACATCTTCACATGGCCAGGAGGACAGAAAGTGAATGAGGGAAGTGCTGCACATTTTCAAACAACCAGATCTCGTGAGAACTCACTATTATGAGAATGCAAGGGGGAATCCACCCCCATAATCCAATCACCTCCCACCAAGTCCCTCCCTCAACATTGAGGATTACAATTCAACATGAGATTTGGGTGGGGATACAGAACCAAATCATATCACTTACCAAAGTTGAAATATATTATAAAATGCACCAAGATATAAGTACATTGTTGTGATTATAGCTCTCTTTGTGAGATCAAATATAATTGTGATAAATTGCTATAATCTAGGTACTTATTAAGTGCATTACACACATCTACATGATACAGTCGCTGCTAAAACCATACAGATATGTATATGTTGGCTTGAATTAAACCTTTAAGATCATGATTAAATGAAAAGTATGATATATAAGAGTGATTATAGAATTTTTATATGCTTTAAAATGGATATATGAGGCCAGGTGCAGTGACTCACGTCTGTAATCCCAGCACTTTGGGAGGCCTAGGCGGGTGGATCACAAGGTCAGGAGATCGAGACCATCCTAGCTAACATGGTGAAGCCCCATCTCTACTAAAAAATACAAAAAATTAGCCGGGTGTGGTGGTGGGCACCTGTAGTCCCAGCTACTTGGGAGGCCGAGGCAGGAGAATGGCATGAAGCCGGGAGGTGGAGCTTGCAGTGAGTCAAGATCGCACCACTGCACTCCAGCCTGGGCGACAGAGCGAGACTCTGTCTGAGAAAAAAAAAAAAAAAAAAAAAATATATGAATGCAGCTGTATGCATGGAAACTGTTCCTGGGGGTAGAGACAAGCAACTGTTAATAGTGGTTCCCTTTGTGGTGAGCGACTCATAGGTAGGGATTGCAGGGGCTTTAACTTTTTATTATATACTTCTCTGAGCATATATAATGTCTAATCATTTATATGTTTACCTTTATTATTTTTAAATACAAAGAGGATAGTGAGATAATAGACCATCCTGAGCATTAAAATATAACAAAAAATGTAATTTGGAAAATATTAACTTGTGGCTGACACTAGTAAAACATTGCCCTATAAATCTAGAACTTACCGTACCTCCTCTATAAAAAGGAATCCTGATTTTAAACTAGATGCTCAGGATTCCTGGAGCGAGTTTTAGAATGACTGAATAGAATTGGAGAGGCAGAGCTCAGAAAAATTTCTTGGTAACAGAAAAAATGAACAATTAGTAATGTGTTTGCTCAGGCCACAGCAGACAGGGGAATTCAATCAGGTGCATGGGATAATGGGAAGAAGTAATTATCTCCTGTTCTTCATGCCATGTTCATACAAACTCTAAGCCTCATTTTCCTCTGAGCCTGTTGGAAGATGTCATGGACTCTTGTGTACCCACAGCAATCAACGGTCCCTTAGTCACAGAGCAGTGTCCATGTTCCCTCTTTTGATGCTCCGGTGCTCACTGAATGGATGTGTGGATCCATTGTCACTGCACCGTGGGATCTGGTTCTGGCCAGGGTTGCTGCTCCAGCTGTCATCTCCTGCTAGCACCTATACCAGGGAGGTAGCAGCTGGATTTCTTAGTGTTCCCATTAAAATAGGAAGAAATAATAAAGCTCAAAACAAATGAGAATTTTCAAAACAAATGAGAATTTGTTTTGAGCTTTGTTATCAATTTCAGAGCAGAATTCACAAAATATTTCAAATGATATTACCCTGTGGCATACTCAGACTCTTCCTTCTTTTCTGACATCATCCCTTTTTCTTCCCTTTGCAACAAAACCAAACTTGTGTACCATGAGCTTCTTGAGTCTCAGCTGAATTCTGCTACTGGAGAGGTTAGAGGTGAACTTGAATCATTGGCATGCTGACTCTGGAAAGCTTTCATATGCCTCTCATAAGAATTATTATTTTTGTTTATTATTGTCTATTAATGATTGTTATTTTTATTTCCTAAGAATAGAATGACATTGATTCCGTCTATACCATGAGGAGCAAGTCACAGATTGATATGGCTTTAGTGACTACACAGATGCTGATATTCCCAAATACTGTAATGCTTTCTGAGGTCTAAAACAGAAAGTCATTACTCTGGATAACATGTAGCTATCCCACATATTTCAACTTGGAATCACTATCTTTCCTTCATATGATAGGTAAAAGTACAGGACTTTGGAATCATTGGTCAGAATTCTTTTTCATTTGCTAGTTGCATAATCTAGTGAAGGTATAATTATCTAATGTCTTTGAGTCCCAATTCTCTCATATCTAAGGGTAGGTGTGAAAAATGTAAATAATGATTGTGAACTGCATAGAACAAAACACTACTTGGCACATAGTAAGAATTCCACAAAAATATGGAACTTGGATAGTTAATACTTTTTCTCACTCATTAATGGTACCAGTCTACACTGGTCTCCACAGCTAGAAAAATAATGTAAATTATCTGGTACATAATAAATTTTATATAAGTTATTGTACTAATGTAACATAAAATTACATAACTTTATTAATATTTCCCAATATAACTTAATACTTTAAATTATATTGTGATTAATAAATGTTTTGTTGTATATTATAAGCATATAGCATCAAACACCATTACATAAGTCTTTTCTATAGAAATACTACTATTATTATTACAATATACCATAATATTATTACTGGTCTTTTCCATTATACATTCTTAATTTTTCTCTTATCTGTCTCCTGTATCCCTCTGAGACTGAGATCTTTCAGTTCATGCACATATCAATTCTCTATTCTTGTGATAATCAAATACATTTTACTGCCAGTTGTATACCTCTTCAAACTGTTCTCCACAATGCAAATAATAATCTTTCTAAAACGCAAATATGTTAATATTCTTCTTTAATTTACCACCACATTCAGTGGTTCTTAGTTGTTCACATGGTAAATTCCATGCCTCCAAGAAAAGTACACTATCTTCCTGAATTCATCCCATCCCCATCCCCATTTCTCACCATACCTTACAAATTCTGATCTACTCATTCTAAGCCATTAGTTATGTTTTTAAATGAATGATGATCAATCATATATATATAACCTTTTACTCATGTTGACACATTTGCCTAAAATAATGTTGAAGTCTATATGGTTTTCAAGCTCATTCAAACCTTATGTGTACAAGAAAATTTGGTCAGGTCACCTAATTGTGTTTTGGGGTGCTGAGATCAGCAAGTAAATAGTGTGGTAAATGCAGGTGTTTCCAGAGGTTCTGTAAAATACTGTGGTATTCACCTTTTTGTGATTCCTGCTGACTTTTTATTGTTGTTCCGACTCTTAAATTCTAATAATTGTAAGTGAAGTTATTCCTTTAGCATTCCAAAAGCATGACATCTGCTGAAGTCAAATCTTTTAAAATAGCACCTGAGTCCGTTGGCTGTATGAATGTCTTCTTTTGAGAAATGTCTGTTCATATCCTTTGCCCACTTTTTGATGGGGTTGTTTGTTTTTTTCTTGTAAATTTGTTTGAGTCCTTTGAAAAAATGCTCATCATCACTGGCCATCAGAGAAATGCAAATCAAAACCACAATGAGATACCATCTCACACCAGTTAGAATGGCAATCATTAAAAAGTCAGGAAACAACAGGTGCTGGAGAGGATGTGGAGAAATAGGAACACTTTTACACTGTTGGTGGGATTGTAAACTAGTTCAACCATTATGGAAAACAGTATGGCGATTCCTCAAGGATCTAGAACTAGATGTACCATATGACCCAGCCATCCCATTACTGGGTATATACCCAAAGGATTATAAATTATGCTGCTATAAAGACACATGCACACGTATGTTTATTGCAGCACTATTCACAATAGCAAAGACTTGGAATCAACCCAAATGTCCATCAGTGACAGATTGGATTAAGAAAATGTGGCACATATACACCATGGAATACTATGCAGCCATAAAAAAGGATGAGTTTGTGTCCTTTGTAGGGACTTGGATGCAGCTGGAATCCATCATTCTTAGCAAACTATCACAAGAACAGAAAACCAAACACCGCATGTTCTCACTCATAGGTGGGAACTGAACAATGAGATCACTTGGACTCAGGAAGGGGAACATCACACACCGGGGCCTATCATGGGGAGGGAGGAGGGGGGAGGGATTGCATTGGGAGTTATACCTGATGTAAATGACGAGTTGATGGGTGCAGCACAGCAACATGGCACAAGTATACATATGTAACAAACCTGCACGTTATGCACATGTACCCTACAACTTAAAGTATAATAATAATAAATAAATTAAAATAAATAAATAAATAAAATAAAATAGCACCTGAAATTCTAAGTTTCATTTGTTTATAGATATGTCCTTTCTTTACTAGTACTGTAAGCTTCTGAAGGCCAACACTGTATCTACTTGTCACTTTATTCTTAGAATTGTGCTCTCACCAGAGAATTCTGTTTGTTGAAGGGATAGATGGGTTTATGGATAGGCACAAGAATGAGTGATATTACTCAAATGAAGCTTGAGATCTTGGACACTCATTGCATAGCATGAGTTTCTCACAGCTTTCCATGCTGCAAGTAAAGACTTGGGGAAATCAGCATTTTCTCATACATACATGCTGTAAAACAGTACAACCACTCTGGGAAATGTTCTGGCATTTTGTTATGAAACTAAACATATGCCTACCCTATGACACAACAATTCACTTTAACTGAGAGGGAAAAAAATAATTCTTTCTTTTCTGAAGAAATTTATGTAGGATTGGTGTTATTTAGAGAAACCATCTGTGTCTGGAGTTTTCTTTATGGGAAGGTTTTTAAATCACAGATTTAATTTATTTCATTGATACTGGTGTTCAGATTTTGTGTTTTGTCTTCTGGTATGCTGTATTTTTAAGTAAATATGTCCAATTCATCTAAGTTGTTAGATTTTTTTGTCATAAAAATTGTTAGCAATATTCTGTTAGTATCCATTTAATATCTATAAGATCTTTAATGACAGTCCCTCTTGTATTAATATCAACAATTTGTCTTCTCTTTTATTAATCAATTTTCTTGGAGACAAGGTCTTACTCTGTCACCCAGGCTGGAGTGCAGTGGTGCAATTTGGGCTCACTGCAGCCTCCATCTCTGGGGTTTAAGCAATTCTGCCTCAGCTCCCTGAGTAGCTGAGATTACAGGCACCTGTCACCATGCCTGGCTAATTTTTGTATTTTCAGTAGAGATGGGGTTTCACCATATTGACCAGGCTGGTCTCAAACTCCTGACATCAAGTAGTCTGCCCACCATGGCCTCCCAAAATGCTGGGATTACAGACATGAGCCGCTGCACCCAGCCTATTAATCAACTTTTTATATCTGTTATCGATACAGAATAATTATACATATTTATGGGATACATGTGATATTTTGACACATGCCTACAACATGTAATGGTTAAGCAAAGCTCTTTAGGATATCCACCACCTCAAACACTTATGATTTCTTTGTGTTTGGAACATTCTAGATTTTCTCTTCTAAATATTTTAAAATATACAACAAATTATTGTTAACTATAGTCACCCTACTGTGCTCTCAAACACTGGAACTTATTTCTTCTATCCAACTGTATGTTTGTGCTCATTAACCAGCCTCTCTTCACACCCCCTCTCCCTCCTGGCCCTATTGCCTCAAGCCTCTGGTAACAATGATTATGTTCTCGATCTCCTTGAAATAAATTTTATAGCTTCCACATATAAATAGGAATGTGCAATATTTATCTTTCTGTGCCTGGCTTATTTCATTTAACATAATGTTGCTACACATGACAAGATTTCATTCTTTTTTGTGGCTAAATGATATTCTCTTAATTATATATACCACATTTTTCTTGATCCATTTGTCCTTTGACGGACACAGGTTGATTCAATATTTTGGCTCTTGTGAAAAGTGGTGCAATAAACATGGGAGAGTAGGCATCTTATTGATAAACAGATTTCCTTTTCTCTTGATGAATATCCAGTAGTGGAATTGCTGGATTGTATGGCAGTCCTATTTTTAGTTTTTTGAGAAATCTCCAAATTATTGTCCATAATAGGTCTCCTAATTTACATTTCCAGCAACAGTATGTAAGAGTTATTTTTTTCTCCTCATTCTTGCCAGCAGTTGTTATTTTTTTGATTTTTTTGACAATAGCCATTCTAACTAGGATGAGATGATATCACATTGTGGTTTTAATTTCCCTGATGATTAGTTATATTGCACATTTTTTTCATATACTTGGTAGCCATTTGTGTCTTCTCTTAAGAAATGTCAATTCAGATCTTTTGCCCACTTTTTAATTGTATTACATTCTACAACTTTACTGAATTCATTTATCAGTTCTAAGAAATTTTTGGTTGGCTCTAGGTTTTTCTATATTTAGGGTTATGTTGTATACAGAGAGACAATTTGAATTCCTCTTTTCAATTTCAAATGCTTTCTATTTCTTTCTCTTGCTCGATTGCTCTGGTTAAGACTTTCAGTACTAGGTTCAATTCTAGAGGGGTGGAAGTGAGCATTTTTGCCTTGTTCCAGTTCTTAAGAGGGAAGTCTTTCAGCTTTTCCCCTTTCACTGTGATGGTAGTTGTGGATTAGTCATACAAGGCCTTGATTATGTTGAGGTATGTTCTTTCTATGCCTAAGTTTTTGAGAGTTTTTATCATGAAGAGTTACTGAATTTTATCAAATGCTTTTTCTGTCTATTTATGTGATCATTTGGGTTTTGTCCTTCATTCTGTTGATATGATATATCATGTTTAGTGATTTGCACATGTTAAGCCACCCTTGCATTCCTGGGATAAATCCCATTTGATCATATTGTGTTATTTTTTGATGTGTTGTTAAATTTGGTTTGCCAGTATTTTGTTGAGGATTTTCGCATTTATGTTCATCAAGGATATTGGATTGTAGTTTTCCTTTTTGTTGTGTCATTGCTCTGGTTTGGGTATCAGGGTAATGCTGGTATTGTAGAATAAGTAAGGAAGAATTCCCTCATCTTCAATTTTTTGCAATAGTTTGAGAAGAATTAGTGTTAGTATTTTGTAAGGTTGGTAGAATTTCATGGTAAAGTCATCTGGTCATGGGCTTTTCTTTGTTAGGAGAGTTTTATTACTGATTCAGTCTCATTTCTCATTATTAGTTTGTTCAGGTTTTCTATTTATTCCTTGGTATGTTGTTTGTACCCCAAATTTTCTGTTTCCTCTGGGTTTTCCAAATTGTTAGTATATAATTATTTATAACAGTCTCTAGTTATTCTTTGTATTTTTGTGGTATCATTTGTAATGTCTCTTCTTTCTAATTTCATTTATTTGGAACTTCTCTCTTTTGTTGATCCTCTGTATTGTTTCTTAGTCTCTGTTTAGTTCTGCACTCATCTTTTTTATATCTTTCCTTCCAGTAACGGTGAGTTTGATTTGTTCTTGCTTTTGTAGTTCCTTGAAGTCATCATTAAGTTGTTTACTTAAAATCTTTCTAATTTTTTAATGTAGACATTTATTGCTATAAACTTCCCTTTTAGTACTGCTTTTGCTGTATCCCATGTGTTTGGTATGTTATATTTTCATTTTCATTTGCTTCAGAATTTTTTTTTTTTTTGAGATGGAGTCTCGCTGTGTTGCCCAGGCTGGAGGGCAGTGGTGCGATCTTGGCTCACTGCAAGCTCTGCCTCTTGGGTTCATGCCATTCTCCTGCCTCAGACTCCTGAGTAGCTGGGACTACAGGCGCCCACCACCACACCTGGCTAATTTTTTGTATTTTTAGTAGAGATGGGGTTTCACCATCTTATCCAGGATGGTCTTGATCTCCTGACCTCGTGATCTGCCTGCCTCAGCCTCCCAAAGTGCTGAGATTACAGGTGTGAGCCACTGCGCCCGGCTGCCTCAGAAATTTTTTTATTTCCTTCTTGATTTCTTCATTGACCCATTGGTTGTTCAGGAACATATTGTTTAATTTCTGTGTATTTGTAGGGTTTTCAAAGTTTCTCTTGTTATTGATTTAAATTTTATTCCATTGTAATCTAACAAGATACTTGATATAATTTAAATTTTTCAAAAAGTTTTGAGACTTCTTTTGTGTCCTGACATATGTTCTGTCCTGGAGAATTTTCATTTGTCAATGAGAAGAATGTGCAGCCGTTGGATGAAATGTTCTGTAAATATTTATGATGTCCATTTAGTCAAAAGTTTATCTTAAATCCAATGTTTCTTTATTAGTTTTCTGTCTAGACGATCTATTCAGTGCTGATAGTGTGATATTGAAGTCGCATCTGCTATTTTATTGGAAGTCTGTCTCTCTCTTTAGATTTAATAATATCTGACTTCTGTGTCTGAGTGCTTCAGTGTTGGGTGCATATATAATCAGAATCGTTAGGCCTTTGCTAAATTTATCCCTTTATTATAATATAACATTATTTCTTTGTAAAGATTTTTTGACTAAAAGTGAGTTTTATCTGATATAAGTATAGCTACCTTTGTTCTCCTTTGGTTTCCACTTGTGTGGAGTATCTTTCCATCTCTTCACTTTTAGCTATATGTGTCTTTACAGGTGAAGTGAGTATCTTGCAGGTAGCATATAGTTGTGTCATGTTGTGTTTATCCATTCAACAATTTTAAATCTTTTAAGTGAGAAACAATGTTTTTACACTCAAGCTTATTATGGGCGAGGATTTATTCCTTTCATTTTGTTAACTGTTTTCTGGTTGTTGTGTGTACCTTTTGTTTCTTTCTTCCCTTCTTATTGTTTTCATTGCAGCTGGTAGTTTTCTGTAATAGTAACATTTGAGTCCTTTCTCTTTCTCATTTGTTTTTGTTCTACCAATGAGTATTTTACTTTTGTGTGTTTTCATGATGGCAGACATCATCCACTAGCTTCTAGATGTAGGGCTCACTTAAGAATTTCTTGTGGGGCCAGTCTAGCAGTGATAAATTTTTTCAATTTTTGCTTGTCTGGAAAATATTTCATTTCTTCTTCATTTTGGAAAAATAGCTTTGCTGGGTTTAGTATTCTTGGCTAATAGTTTTTTTTTTCTTTCAGCACTTTTAATATATCATCCCATTCTCTCTTGTTCTATAATGTTTTTGCTGAAAAATCCTCCATTCGTCTGATGGAGGTTTCCTTATATGTGACTTGTTGCTTTTCTCATGTTGTTTTTAGAATTACCTCTTTGTCTTCGAAATTTGACATTTTGACTATGCTGTACCTTGGAGAAGATATTTTTGGGTTGAATCTATTGGGGGATACTTGAGTTTTCTGTATCTGATGTCTATTTCTCTTGTAACACTTGGTATTACATTTGCTATTATTTTGTTAAATAGGTTTTATATGCCTTTGCCCATCTCTTTGTATCCTGGTGACCCCCAAATTAGAATATTTTGTCACTTTCTGGTGTCCTATATGTTATGCAGACTTTACTTGCTCTTGTTTTGCTTTTGGTCTAATGGGGTTATTTAAAAACAACTTGTCTTCAAGTTCAGAAATGTTTCGTCTACTTGATCTATTCTATTGTTGAAGCTATTGATTGATTTTTAAATTTCATTAATTAATCATTTCCAGGATGTGGTTCTATTTTATTATATATATTTCTTTGTTGAACTTTCTCATTCAAATCATGAATTGTTTTTATAATTTCTTTGTATTTTTATCTGTTTTCTTGTATTGCACTGAGTTTCTTTAATATTATTATTTTGAACTCTTTTTCATGCATTTCATAGATTTTCTTTTCATCAAGACTTTTCACTGGAGAATTATTATGTTCCTTTGGAAGTGTCAGTTTAATTGATTTTTCATGTTTGTGTCCTTACATTGATATGTATGCATCTTGTGTAACAATCACTTCTTCCAATTTTAAGGACTGGCTTTCATAGGGAAAGACATTTATCTATAGATGTTATCTATAGTATCGTGTGAGTAAGGTACTTTGGATTTGATTCTGAGTGAGAGTAGTAGTGCAGTCTTCCTATTTCTTCAGCCGTAATTAGTGCCAGTGGTATCTGTGAGTTCTTCAGTGGCTTAGACTGCAGTTGTTAGTGGTGGCTGTGATAAGGCTTTGCTGGGGATGAAGATGACATGTAGACTAGTTATGGCCATCAGAGGTCAAGCTTGCCAGGTCCTCAGGCCTCTAGTAACAGCAGCTGGTAGTAGTGGGTCCTAGTGGGGTGGTTTTTGTGCCTCCAGGTGGCTTGCTCTGTTGCCGGCAGTAGAGGTGGTAAGTGGGGTAGGTGAGTAGATCCTGCAGTCCCTGGGTAGTGTGCATAGCATTGGCAGTGATAGTAGTGGCAATGGGCCAATTCTCAGGCCCCCAAGTGACACACACAGGTGTGATGGTGGTGGTGATAAACTATGTGGGCCAGTCTCCACAGTGTCAATGGTGGCAGCGGTGACAAGCTAGGTGGGTCAGTACCTGGGACCCCAGGAGTTGTGTGCTGGTGCTGCCAGTGGGCAGAGTGGGCTTATCCCCAGGCCTACAGATAGTGCACAAGGACAACAGTGGAGAGTGAAGCAGGCCCATCCTTAGGCCTTTAGAAGGTGTTGGCAGTGGCAGATGGGGCAGGTGGATCCCTATGTTCCCAGATGACATAAATGAGCCCTCGCAGTAGCAGTGGTGGGAGAGGTAGGTCTGTCCTTAGGACCCTAAATGGTGCATGTGAGTGCTGGTACCAGTGATTAGGGTGGTTCAATCCCCAGGCCCCGAGATAATAAACTGGGAGCTGACAGCAGAGGCTACAGTTGGGCAAGTGTGTCCTGATATTCCCTGATGGTGCATGTGGGCACCCAGCTGTGATCGGCAGGCGGGGCACATCAATCCCTGGGACCCTAAATTGTAGGCTCGGGCCTTAGTAGTAGTGAGTGGCAGTAGTTTGGGTGAGCCAGTTGTCATATTAATCAATTTAGAATGAACTGTATGAATTTTGTTTACTTTGTAAATAACAAAATTTTATGTTATTATTTTCTTTTGTGCATCTTTTACAACTTTTTTCTATTATTTTCTTCACTCATATTTTTATATCTTTAAGTACATTCATGGGCATTTGACTTTAGACTACATTTCTTTTGACTTTAAAGCTTTTTAATTTTTCTGTAAGTACTGCTTTAGCTGCAACCACCAAATTTTCATATATTATGGATTCATCATCATTATATTTGGAAATATTATTCAATTTGTCTTAAGATTTCTTAGCCTTGTAAATTACTTAAAAATGTATTAATTTTCAAATATTTTGTATTTCCATAGCTATATTATTGTTTTAGAGTTCTAATTTAGTTTCATTGTGATCAGTGAACATGCACTGTGTTATTTCTGTCTTTTAAATTTATGTGTCATTGTTTTAATTGCTTAGCACATTGTTTATTATGGTGAATATTAGCACATATTCTTGAAAAGTAATGTATATTCTACACATGTGATGTGTAGCTTTCTGTAGATATAAATTAGGTCAAGGTTGTTGATGGTGTTTTTCTATAACATTTTTCTCTATTTTATCAATTGCTGAAAGAGCACGCATTAATATTTTTGAAACTGCTTCCTATTATGTAATTAAAGGATTGGGCTACATAACACATAAGGTCACTGGTCATTTTTGAGTTGAAGTTTTAGAATTACATAATTTACATTTGTGTATGTTTAAGGGTCATTTTTTTCTTTGTGATTATGTACTTTTCCTAGTGTGCTAAGTAGTTTTAGAACATTACCTAACTTTGCCATGGTATAATTTGTCCCAGGGAAAACTAAAAACTTTGTAAACTGACAATACAAACCCATTCTGCCCCTTGTACTTCTAGAGATGTCATCTCCAGATCCAGGATACGATAAACATCACATTTTTGAACATAGTAACAGTCAATACCTTGAATAATTCCATGTAAAAATATTTTAAAGAACAGATCATTTGTTCAAAGAGTTTATACGAAGAAGTCAAAAAAAATGGGAAAAATATTAGCTACACTGTCAGTAGCCAAAATTTGACAAAGTTAAAGTGAGTGGTTAAAATCATTTGACAATCTGACTTGCATATATTATGATTTTTTGGTTGATGTCATTTAGATATTTATTGTTGCACTCTTCCCACTCTCATTCTTGCAGTTTTCTTTAGCAAGTATAATACCATGTTTTCTCTTGGTGTTCAAAGATACATTGATTATGTCAGGGACTCAATGTCATAAACTCCCTACAACTTGCCAGATAGGTCTGTCTTCTCTTTTCAGATACTGGTGCATTAAGCTCAAGTGTGGCTAGTAATTTTAAGAATGTATTGCTCCACTTATAATGCTGCACTCCTGCACTCCAGATAGTACCACTAGGCTGTTCTTTCACTAGAACTGCTTGAAATTTGAACAAGGAGTAGATACTTTTTTTTTTTTTTTTTTTTTGGGACAAGAGTCTTGCTCTGTTGCCCAGGCCTGAAGTGTAGTGAGTGGCGCGATCTCAGCTCCCTGCAAGCTCCGCCTCCCAGGTTCGTGCCATTCTCCTGCCTCAGCCTCCCGAGTAGCTGGGACTACAGCAGGCGCCCGCCACCACGCCCGGCTAATTTTTTGTATTTTTAGTAGGGACGGGGTTTCCTCATGTTAGCTAGGATGGTCTCCATCTCCTGACCTGGTGATCCGCCCGCCTCGGCCTCCCAAAGTGCTGGGATTACAGGTGTGAGCCGCTGCGCCCGGCCGATACTTAATTTAAAAGTAGTCCCCGTTAGTAAGTTGACTAGTAGCCGTGGAGTTTAGTAGGAGTGAAGATTGATGCTAAAGCAGCCAGATGATTACTTTCTGGAATCTTGAATTAGAAAGTGTTGTGGGGACAGACCGATTTGGGGAAAGAGAAATTGAGAGTATAAAGATCATGAGAGCAAATAGGGAGTTGATGCTCCCCCAGAGTTTCTTTGCTTCTTGATTATTTATTCGTTATACAAATATTTTCAGGGACTCTATTTAATGTTCCAGAAACTGTTTTAGGGAACGTGGAAATAAAAGTGATACCTTTCCTGTTTCATTTCCAATTTCATTCCAAGTACACACATATGCTAACTTTCCTTTCGTTGAGTTTTTTTTTTCACTAAAAGTCAAAAGATCCTAATATATATACTAGGGAAATGATAATCTTATGGTAACTTTTTGTAATAGTACATTTATAAGTACATTTATCACTAGGTGTTAACTGAGTAAATGTAAGAGATTGGGGAAAAAATACAAACCTTATTTCATATAGTTGGTTTGTGAACAGTTTTATATATAAGTTACTTTAAACCTAGTTTCATATTTGCATTGAATTACTTTATGTCATGGTTCCATGAGGGTATAAAATCAAGAAACAGAGCTCTTAGAATTATTTAATTGAAAATCAGGAAGTAGAGAAAGAATTGAAGGAGTCTGATTTATTAAAGTTTATCAGCAGACATACTTATGCCAGCTAAATGTCAGTTTAACTACTTATTTTTATAATTTAAACTCAAGATATGTTTCTTTCCATATCCAAAGTACCAATTAATCAGAATTCTGGTTGGCTTAGTATGTTGTTCATGATTTTGTCCTATGGTACTTTTGAAATCTTGCCTTTGGGATATGGGTCATATGCTCTGCAAAACTACCTAAACCCTCAGTAATATTAAATTGGCCCCAGAAAGTCTAACACTCAGAGGTTGAGAGAAGATGGCAATAGAGGACATGGATACAACACAGATGTATAAATGCAAAAGAAGAAGTACCTCAAATAAATATTAAGTACAACATCATTCAAAACTGTACTATTTTTTAGATAAAAGTTTTTTTTTGTTTTTTGTTTTTTTTTTAGACTGGGTCTTGCTCTGTCACAGATGGAGTACAGTGGTGTGATCACAGCTCACTAGCTTTGACCTCCCTGGGCTCAGGAGATACTCCCACCTCAGTCTCCCTAGTAGCTGGGGCTATAGACGCACGCCTTCATGCAAAGCTTTATTTTATTTTATTTTATTTTATTTTATTTTTTGAAGAGACGAGGTCTCACCATGTTGCTCAGGGTGGTCTTGAACTCCAGAGCTCAAGTGATCCACCCGCCTCAGCCTCCCAAAGTGTTGGAATTATAGGCGTGAGCCACCACGCCCAGCCGAAAATAAAGTTTAATTAGCATACAAATCTTAAGGAGAGTTCAATATTTACATGTAGCAATTCCTAAAATTTTAGATTTCAAATCTAGGGTAGAGTTAACTGGCAGTTTTATAGCCTACTAATAGGGTTCCCTGAACTACCAATAGTAGCTAGCACGTTATAGTGCTAAATACCTTTCTAAGTGTTTTATACATGTTAGTTTGTTTATTCCTCTTTACAGCTCTATGTGCTAGGTACTCTTATCATCCCCGCTTTACAGATAAGCTAACTGAATATTGAAGTAGTTTCATAATCTGCCAAGTTATAGTGCAAGTGATTGACAGTGCTAGAATTGAAACCTAGGATATCTCGCTGAACACACCATGCTGCTGGAGACATAACGCTCTCAGCCAGTTTGCTATACTGACTCTTGCTTCCTTCTTATTTCCTGATAATGAACTCCCAGTGCTGACCTCTCTGGGGACCTGTTCTATACTGACTGCTTTGAGTGTTCTCACCTTGTGTTGTGCCCATGACCACTTTGGTCAGAAAGGAGTGTTTGTTTACCTTCAAAAAAAAAAAAAAAAGGTGATAAATAGGGTTGAGGGGGGTGGCTCACACCTGTAATCCCAACACTGGGAAGTGAGGCAGGAGGATAGCCTGAGACCAGGAGTTTGAGACCCCATGTACACACACACAAATACACACAAATTAGCCGAGACATGGTGGTGCATACCTGTAGTCTGAGCTTCTCAGGAGGCTGAGGCGGGAGGGTGACTTAAGTCCTGGAGGTTGAGACTGCAGGGAACAGTGCACTCCAGCCAGCCAGGGCAACAGAGTGAAACCCTGTCTCTCTTTGGAAAAAAAAAATAATAATGTGATGATTGAAGCAGATGTCATGATTCTAATTTTATTCACCTGAGAATGTTTTGCAAAATCCAATAAAAGCCATCAAGACAAAATTGCTTTTTCTATCTCAGACTATGACATCCATACATAAGTTAAATTTTATTTTCTAACTCTTAAGTGGAATAATGCTTCTTCACTTCCAATTCTTTAACAGTTTTATTAATATGTAATTGATATACAGTAAAGTACATATATTTAAAATGTACAATGTGATGTATTTTGACATATGATTACCATTACCACAATCAAGATAATGAACATAGCTCACCACCCACAAAGGTTTCCTTGTGCCCTTTTGTACCTCTGTTACCAGGGGCAAATGACTTTCTGGGGGAACTCCACAGGAAAAAAGGAAGAAAGCCTCAGATGGGAATGCATCCAACTTCCTACTCTGTTACCAGTGGCAAATATCAGCGTTTACAGTGGTAAATCTGTAAGGGTCTGTAGCAACATCAGTTCTTGCCTCCTCAGAAGAAATAATTCAACTGATGGGCATAAGGCAGAAAAAGAGACTAAGGCAAGTTTCAGAGTAGGAGTAAAAGTTTGTTTAGAAAGGCTTTAGAACGGAAAGAAAGGAAAGTTCACTTGGAAGAGACCCAAGTGGGCGCCTGAAGGCCAAGTGCGCTGTTTTAACAGCAATCCTAAGACTTTTATAGGCTGACCCCTTTCCCATGATTCTTCCCGTAGGGTGGGCTGTCCACATGTGCAGCGCCCCTGTACCCCTGGGAAGTGAGCACACACAGTGTGTTTAGGAAGTTGTATACATTCCCATCTGAAGCTTTCTTCCTTTTTCCTGTGGAGTTCCCCCAGAAAATCATACTCTGCCATGTTGTCTCTTAATGGGCATGCCCAGGAAGTTGTTTCTCCCTGTTGCCTGCATTCAATTAACACTTTAGTGCAACAGGTGTGAACCATCAGGAAATGGCCTCTCCCTAGTGCTGGCTGCCTACTTCTCACTTTTAGTAAGGCATTGTCATAATTGCCGAGCTATCACCTGACATTCCTAGTGGGTCGGGAGAGCCCTCTCCTGCCCTGCCCATGCCTATGTAACTACCTGGAACACCGCCACGTGTCCCTTCCCAGGCAACCAGTGTTCTACTCTCTCTTATGATAGAATAGTTTACATTTTCTATAGCAATTTAAATGACGTTATACACTATGGATTTTGTTGTCTGGGTTTTTTACTCAGCATAATTATTTTGAGATTCAAAATGTCGCCACATGTATGAGTAGTTAATTTCTTTGTATTGCTGAGTTGTGTTCCATTGTATGATATATATATGTATCAGTGTTTTCAGCATTCATCTGTTATCAGTCAACCTCTTGATGGACATTTGGGTTTTCCATTTTGGGCTATTACAAATGAAACTATTATGAACATTAATGACAAGTCTTTAAGTGGACATAGGCTTTGTCTGGAGTTAATATGTAGGAGTAGGTGGCTGGATCATATATCAGGCACCTGTTTAATTCTGTAAGAAACTGTCAAACTATTTTCCATAGTGGTTACCATTTTGCATTCCCACCAGCAGTGAATGAGAATTTCAGTTCCTCGCATTTGGTAACACTTGATATGGTCAGTTGTAGTCTTTAATAAGAGTGCAATTGTATTTCCGTATGGTTTCCCATCCAGTTTAAAAGTAAGTAAAAGGAAGGTTTTAAAAATTAATCCCTAATATATTTTCATAAAATTCAAGTTATAAAGAATTAAACAGTAACATTTAAAAAGATACGTGCAAATATTTAAACAGTTTTAAAATTTATTAATATCCCTTTTCTTTGGAGCTAATTGTAGAGGGAGAGTTAGAAGGCTTAGTTTTTGAAAGTAATTTTGAAGGTTACATTGGATGACATATTCACTTAGAATCCAAGTGTTATACTCAATCATTTTATTTGACTGGTTTCACATAACATCATGTCAAAACCCAAACACCTCCCGTTAGACCCCATCAGGGATCAAATGTGAACATGTGATTTAGAAAGGACAAACAAACCACATCCAAATTATAGTAACTGTGTTCCTTAGTGAATATGAAACCAAGCCAAACCAAACCAAAACAAAAACTGTGATTCATGGTAATTTATTAAATAGTCCAAAGTCTTATAGAAAATTAGTGATTGAATTAGCACTAAAATGCATGTTTGTTAGCTTCTAAACTGATGTCATGCTACTTCTCATATGTTGATATGTTATATACATTGTGCTGGATTTAATATGCAGTTGGGAAAATTTGAGTGTATAATAAAAGGATACATAGCTCTTGTTTAAAATGTGATGAAAAGTGCTTATGGTACACAATATGCAGAAGAGGAGACATCACACAATTGGTGCTTCTTTCAAAATGTGGAAAAGAACGAGTCGAACATGTAACATGCTTGTATGATTAGAGGAAGGTCTCTTTCTTGCTAATTTTAAGAAAATGCTATAAGAAGTCACTTCAAAGGGAATTTTGGGAAAATATGATAGCAAATTGTATAAGAAGAAAAGATTGAAGGAAAGCAAACTAAGAATAAGTAAGAGTTGCAAAACTGCTGTGTAGAGATGGGTCTTGCAGGGGAAAAACAAGATTTATGAATGTAAAAATAAGTCACAAGAATAAGAAGCCCAAGTTGTAAGAATCTATCACTCATGAGATTTCAGAATACAGAAGGGCAATGGTACGCAACCTGAGAAAAAGACAAAATAAACTTTTAGATCTCAAAGGACAGGGGATATATAAAGAATAGTTGAAAGAAAATCTTTGAAGAGCTAAACAAAATAATTTTAAAATGCAAGCTCCTAGAAATAGAAACTGTAGATTTCCTTTGAAAAGAGAAAAACTTACAGGGGAACAGCTTATCCATGATTCATTTGCATTTGTGACTTGTAATAACAGAGAAGCTAGATATATGTTTAATTTAGAAAACATTACAAAATACATGACATTTAAATTAGAAGATATATGATTGTAAGTATGATTAGGGGAGGGGATACAATGATTTTTATAATATTTCACTCCTTTTGAAGTGGTTCCACCCAATTAATTAGCACTACCAGGTGATAATTCATTGATGTTACTTGTAATAAAGGACCAAATTTTATTTAAAAAACTAATAGAAATAGATATTAAATAAACAAATAAAAACTTAAGAAAGAAATATAAGGTGTTGTATGTCAAAAAGACCAGACATATGGTACAGTGGAGACAGTTTGATAGTATGCATGTAAAGGATATTAGTGTTGCAGTGAGTAGATGCTAGGTGGTATCAGCTCATGTCATAGAATGGATGATTTTTATAATTACTTCTATTTATAGTCCAAATTCAAAACAAGAGGAAGCAGAAAAACTGGAAAAAAATTGACCTCCCTGTATCATTGCTCTTTTAGTTTTTTCATTTAAAAGGGAGTTTACTTTCAGTAATGGTTTAGTTTAGGTTCAAACTGAGTCATGCTTTCTTAGTAACAGCTGAAGTGGCATGGGTGTTTTTTCTAATATCAGTCCAAATGTTGCCGTAAAAGTTCACATATATCATTATATCATATGAAGAGTCAATGTTAACTACTACCTTAGATATATTGGCGTGGCTATTAATTCAGTCCTTTGAATTGTCAAGGATGTTGACAGTGTGTTCGGCTTTGATGCATTGTCCCATTCTCCATGCAGAGGAGAGCTGAGTTTGCTGCTGATTGGTGCTGGTCCATCTCCATCACAAAGCACAGATTCATTCCCTTTTGACTTTGCCTCTCATCCTTGTAATTAAGACTCCTTTGATTTTGTTTGGCAACTCACCATCTGTAGAAAAGGAGGGCAAGCACAGAAAACTGGCGTTTTCACAATTTCACAGGGTCCTTGATTAAACTCCGTTGAATTCTGAGAATCTTAATCAAGGTAATTATCTGATGGAGGGTGTCTGTGTCTGTCCTCACCCCTCTTGTGGTTTCCTCCAGCAGCTGGAAGGTGTTTCGAATGTGGCAGCTCTCCACAATGGACCCACTGTGGAGGAGCAGTGCACGTATCAGCAGCTCTGTTTAGCATAGTCCTGAGTGTATGGCTATATTGATTTGTTTGTAAAACCTTCCAAATGTGTACAAAGCAGGCTGCTTATTTTGTGCCAAAAGACTAGATTAGCTAATTTGAGATAATGCAAAATTCAACCCTTTAATATATTTTTCAATAATTCTCCAAATTCTCACACCAAAGTGCACTAATTACTTACCTAGCACACTTCACTAATTTCTCGAAAATGCAACAGGAATTTCAATCCAGAGGAAGACCAGAGGTCATACTCAATTCATACATCAGTCATTTTATGCCATTTCAGTTTTACCAGATGCTACACATATTAACTTTGTTAACTAGCCAACATTGGCAGAACATGTTCATCTCTGGGAATTTTAAAGTTCTGATAGTTAAAATTGTTTTAAGAACTAGTATTTATGTATAACTAAGGAGCTTAGCATTTTGTTGTATTATATTGTTTTGTTCCAGAAGGTTCATCTGCAGTTTGGAGTACACAGATTTTCTTAAAAATAATCCAGGCATTTCCTTTTGATTTATACCTTATGAGTGAATCGACCCACCAGGGCTATTACATATCCTCCCTTTTTCATTTCTTTCTGTCAAGGCTTTCAGTTAGTGGGTGTAGGAAAGATGAGAATCTGCACATGATGGCATTTCAGAATAGGAAGGCCTTGGAGAGCCTCCAATCCAGCATTTCTCGCCCTCTGTTTTTGTTTTGTCTGTGTATTTTTTTTTTAACTTGCTAAATTTTTCTATAGTAATATAAAATCTAATGAACAGTTATAGAAATTTCTAATTAATTTCAAGCTTTCAGTTTGGGCTATAAGAAGGGATTATAAGCCAATCCCTTATTTTATTTCATATCAGGATAGTATTTCATATCAGGATAGTATTTAATGCTATAAAGTTAATTAAATATAATATGCAGTCATACTTATAACAAAAATGTGTCTTCAATTTGTTAATGTATGGATCAATAAATACATAAGAAAAAGTATTCTTGGCATCAAATAAATTTAAATGAATATATATTACAATTTTTAGTGTAGACTAAATTAAAAAAAAAGATAAAAACTGCTTTCATGACTTGATGTTTAGAATATTTTAGATTATACCTTAAAATCAACACATTAAAAAAACATAACTTCCATATGTTATCTTAGATAACAAAATAATAGAAACCATACCAGATTCTTATTTGTAAGCATTTTGTCTGTAACACTGTATTGACAGTGTGAATAAGTTTGAATTCTGATTTCTGATTTTATTTCTAACATTACTTGTTTGTTTGTTTGTTTGTTTCCTGAGACAGAGTCTCATTCTGTCGCCCAGGCTGGAATGCAGTGGCATGATCTCCGCTCACTGCAACCTCTACCTCCCAGGTTCAAGAGACTCTCCTGCCTCAGCCTCCTGAGTAGCTGGAGCTATAGGCATGCGCCACCGCTCCTGGCTAATTTTTGCATTTTTACGACAGACGAGGTTTCATCATATTGGCCAGGCTGGTCTCAAACTCCTGTCCTTGTGATCCACATCCACCTTCCTAAGTGCTGGGATTACAGGCATGAGTTACCACACTCAGCCTCTAAACATTACTTCTTGTATTAAAAGTCTAATAGCTACACTTGGACCCACCAACCACTCCTGTGGCCCCACCCAGAAGTAACTCAGCTTGCAAGAGGACCTTTTCCCACACGCCTGTGATTGTACCTTCTCCCAATCAGCAGCAAGCACCCCTTGCCTAGCCACCCCTCCTCTCTTCTAAACTTTCTTTCAAAAACCCTAGCCTCCTAGTTCTTGGGAAGGCTGATTTGAGTAATAATAAAACTCTAGTCTCCCATTTAGCTTGCTCTATGTGTGTAAAACTCTTTCACAATTGCAATTCCCCTGCCTTCATAAATGAGCTATCTCTGGGGAGTGGGAAAGAAGAATCCACTGGGCAATTGATTATCTGCGCAAAATCTCTGCAAAAAAACTTTGTCTGATTTGATTTGCTTCAAAAGTCTACTAGATAGCTTTCTGTCATCACTGACTATAAGAAAATGGTTGTTAGTTAATGTCTCCTTGCTTCATTGTATTGCTCCATGTCATCACATGGTCTTGAAAATTAAATAAGGTAACATTTGGAAAGTGCCTACCCCAATGTCTGGCCTAAGTAGCAAATCAAAGTATTAGATTTCTGTCTTCCTCATGTTACTGTCTTTTTCATTCACTGTTATGTTTTAAAATTTTCTTAAAACGATCTGACTTTTATATCTTCCAATTCCTTCGTATGGCTTTTGATTTCTCTATTACTATCCCACAGTCCATCCCTGGAGGGTGCTAATTGTTTCCCCCAGCACCTCAAAAATCTGTCCTCTATGAGTGGTCCAATGATGACTAAAACTCGCTTTCTCTGTAGGCAGTGCAATGTCGAGAATACTTTAAAGGCCAGTGTGTTCTTTTGTCAAATAATAAAGAAACTGCAATTCAGAAGCTGATTTTTATGTGTTCCAAACCAACAATTCCTCGAGTGTCCAACTGTTTAACTTGGCTTTTTTCCTTTTCCACTACAGGGAGTAATGGTAATGCTTGGGGAACTGAACATGACTATATAAGTCTGCTAATGGAATAAGGGAAACTTAGTCAGAAAGCAATGGAATGGATTTTTTTTTCTTTGCTATTAAAAGACATACATTATGTGATTACTTAAAAATAAACCAGGACACTCTATTCTGGATAGTTTTTATTATAACTATATTTGACAACATAAAAACCAAAACCCTATTCACATTACAGATTACTAGAAAGACTTTTTAAAAAAATTTCAATGGTGGTTTCAGAGAGGATATTTTTTTCTTCTCATATTTTTGAATTTTCAAATTTTCCATAATCGAGTATGCATTACTTTTGTACTAGAAACATTGTATAAAAATTAAAAATAAGAAAATAGTATCACCAATGACTTATATTTGGGCACATATGTGTGCACAATAAGCTGAGGTACCACTCATTAAAAATAGTGAGGGGGATACTTTGTACATTGAAGGTAAATGAACTTGGGTGCCAATCTCAGCAGTTTTTTTTACAGGCTTCTCACAAATCTATGAGGCATGCAGTGATAATTCTTAGTACAAGCAATCAAGGTTATTTTAGCAAACAGCTGTCTCACAAACACTTCCAAGATTCCTTTGAAGGTTGAGGAATGTTGATCAAAGCAAACTCTCTTGTGAAGCTTCAGAGACATTTCAGCAGGACGTTAAAACAAAATGAGGAAAGTGATATCAACTTAGCTCTCCATCCTGATGTGTTTATCCTATTGGCACCAAGCTTCTGATATTATCTGTTCACAAGGGTCTAGATGATAATACATTGCTATTGTCATAGCAAATTCAGCAAAATATTTATCAGTGTATGGTCCACAAAATATCTATCAGTGTATGGTCCATAGTAAATGGTCACATTTACTATGATTAACTTCTCTTTCCTGGGACAAAATAGAACTTGTAATCTTCAAGATGGCTGCATTTGAAAGTGCCTCTCCTCAGGAAAGGGCTAAACACAGATCATACAATAGCAGTATACAATTATTTTGGCTTTTTATGAGCTTTGCACACAGGAAAACACAGGAAACTTCAAATTTGCCATCTCATATCTTGGCCCCTGCCCCCGAAGAAAAAAGATCACTCAGTCTGTGCCAAGTGGTAGGATTCAACAAGGCAGAAAGTCATTCATTTTGGAAGACAAAATCTTAAAATTCCAAAATGAAGAGATAGCAAGTGTAAAAACCATTTTCTTACCCATACTCCACTGGAAATATACAGCATATTCAGTATGATATTGGTTGTGGGTTTGTTACAAATAGCTGTTATTATTTTGAGATATGTTCCATCGATATCTAGTTTATTGAGAGTTTTTAGCATGAAAGACTTGAATTTTGTCGAAGAGTTTTCTGCATCTATTGAAATAATCATGTGGTTTTTGTCATTGGTTCTGTTTATGTGATGGATTACATTTATTTATTTGTGTATGTTGAACCAGCCTTGCATCCCAGGGATGAAGCCAACTTGATCGTGCTGGATAAGATTTTAATGTGCTGCTGGATTCGGTTTGCCAGGATTTTATTGAGGATTTTCTCATCCATGTTCATCAGGGATATTGGCCTAAAATTCTCTTTTTTTGTTATGTCTCTGCCAGGCTTTGGTATCAGGATGATGCTGGCCTCATAAAATGAGTTAGGGGGGATTCCCTCTTTTTCTATTGATTGGAATAGTTTCAGAAGTATTGCGGGAAGTCAGGGACCCTGAATGGAGGGACTGACTGAAGCCATAGCAGAACAACATAAATTGTGAAAATTTCATGGACATTTATCACTTCCCCAATCAATACTCTTATAATTTCCTATGCCTGTCTTTACTTTAATCTCTTAATCCCATCATCTTCGTAAGCTGAGGATGTATGTTGCCTCAGGACCCTGTGATGCTTGCATTAACTGCACAAATTGTTTCTAAAGCACGTGTGTTTGAACAATATCAAATCTGGGGACCTTAAGAACAGGATAACAGCGATTTTCAGTGAACAAGGGAGATAACCTTAAAGTCTGGCTGCCTGTGGGCTGGGCAGGACAGAGCCATATTTCTCTTATTACCAAAAATGGGTAAGAGAAATATCACTGAATTATTTCCCCAGTAAGGAATATTAATAATTAACAGCCCTTTGAAAAGAATGCATTCCCAGGCTGGGACCTCTAAAGTGGCCGCTCTGGGAGTGTCTGCCTTATGCAGATGTACTTAGGGATGAAACACACCCTCCTGCAGCACCTCCAGGCTTGCTAGGATTAGGAAATTCCAGCCTGGCAAATTCTAGTCAGACCGGTTCTCTGCTCTTGAACCCTGTTAAAATGTTTATTAATGACAATGCGTACATAGCAGGACCTGGAAGTTCATTAGTGATTCTAGTTTCGCCCTGACCTTGTGATCTCGCCCTAACCTTCTGCCTTGTGATCTTTTGTTGCCCTTGAAGCATGTGATCTCTGTGACCCACACCCTATTCATACACTCCCTCCCTTTTGAAAATTGCTAATGAAAACTTGCTGGTTTTATGGTTCAGGGGGCATCACGGAACCTGCTGACATATGATGTCTCCCCTGGACACCCAGGTTTAAAATTTCTCTCTTTTGTACTTTTTCCCTTTATTTCTCAGACTGGCCGACACTTAGGGAAAATAGAAAAAGACCCACGTTGAATTATCGGGGGCGGGTTACCCCGATGCAGAAAGAATCGTACCAGCTCCTCTTTGTACCTCTGGTAGAATTCAGCTGTGAATCTGTCTGGTCCTGGACTTTTTTTTGGTTGGTAGGCTATTAATTATTGCCTCAATTTCAGAACCTGTTATTGGTCTATTAAGAGACTCAACTTCCTCATGGTTTAGTCTTAGGAGGGTGTAGGTGTCCAAGAATTTATCCATTTCTTCTAGATTTTCTAGTTTATCTGCATAGAGGTGTTTGTAGTCTTCTCTGATGGTAGTTTGTATTTCTGTGGGATCAGTGGCGATATCCCCTTTATCATCTTTTATTGCATCTATTTGATTCTTCTCTCTTCTTTATTAATCTTCTTAGCAGTCTATCCATTTTGTTGATCTTTTCAAAAAACCAGCTCCTGAATTCATTGAGTTTTTGAAGGTTTTTCTGTGTCTCTGTCCTTCAGATCTGCTCTGATCTTAGTTATTTCTTGCCTTCTGCTAGCTTTTGAATTTGTTTGCTCTTGCTTCTCTTGTTCTTTTAATTGCGATGTTAGGGTGTTGATTTTAGATCTTTCCTGCTTTCTCCTGTGGGCATTTAGTGCTATGAGTTTCCCTCTACACACTGCTTTAAATGTGTCCCAGAGATTCTGGCATGTTGTGTCTTTGTTCTCATTGATTTCAAAGAACATCTTTATTTCTGCCTTCATTTGTATTTTTTTTTTTTTTTTTTTTTTGAGACAGAATCTCACTCTGTCACCCAGGGTGGAGTGCATTGGCGTGATATCAGCTCTCTGCAAGCTCCACCTCCCAGGTTCACACCATTCTCCTGCCTCTGTGTCCCAAGTAGCCAGGACTACAGGTGCTCACAACAATGCCTGGCTAATTTTTTTTGTATTTTTAGTAGAGATGGGGTTTCACCATGTTAGCCAGGATGGTCTCGATCTCCTGACCTTGTGATCCACCTGCCTTGGCCTTCCAAAGTGCTGGGATTACATGTGTGAGCCACCATGCCTGACCTCTGCCTTCATTTCTTTGCTACAAGGCTACATTCACCAAAAGAGCATGGTACTGGTACCAATACAGATATATAGACCAATGGAACAGAATGGGGGCCACAGAAATAATACCACACATCTTTCACCATCTGATCTGACCACCTGACACACACAAGCAATGGGAAAAAGATTCCCTATTTAATAAATAGTGTTGGGAAAACTGGCTAGCCATATGCAGAAAAGTGAAATTGGACCCCTTCCTTACACCTTATACAAAAATCTGAGCAAGACTCCATCTCAAAAAAAAAAAAAAAAAAAATCAAGATGGATCAAAGACTTAAAATTAAGACCAAGGACCATAAAAATCCTAGAAGAAAACCTGAGCAATATCATTCAGGACATAGGCATGGGCAAAGACTTCATGACTAAAACACCGAAAGCAATGGCAACAAAAGCCAAAATTGACAAATGGGATCTGATTAAACTAAAGAGTTTCTGCACAGCAAAAGAAACTATCATCACAGTGAACAGGGAACCTACAGAATGGGAGAACATTCTTGCTATCTATCCCTTTGACAAAGGGCTAATATCCAGAATCTACAAAGAACTTAAACAAATTCACAAGAAAAAAGTAAACAACCCCATCAAAAAATGGGCAAAGGATATGAACAGACACTTCTCAAAAGAAGACATTTATGCAGCCAACAGACACATGAAAAAAATGCTCATCATCACTGGTCATTAGAGAAATGCAAATCAAAACCACAATGAGATACCATCTCACACTGGTTAGAATGGTGATCATTAAAAAGTCAGGAAACAACTGATGCTGGAGAGGTTGTGGAAAAATGGGAATGCTTTTACACTGTTGGTGGGAGTGTAAATTAGCTCAACCATTGTGGAAGACAATGTGGTGATTCCTCAATGATCTAGAACTAGAACTACCATTTGACCCAGCAATCCCATTACTGGGCATATACCCAAAGGATTATAAATCATTCTGTGATAAAGACACATGCACATGTAAGTTTATTATGGCACTATTCACAATAGTGAAGACTTGGAACCAACACAATTGTCCATCAATGATAGACTGGATACAGAAAATATGGCACATGTACTCCATGTAATACTATGCAGCCATAAAAAAGGATGAGTTCATGTCCTTTGCAGGGACATGGATGAAGCTGGAAACCATCATTCTCAGCAAATTATCACAAGATCAGAAAACCACACACCACATGTTCTCACTCATAAGTGGGAGTTGAAAAATGAGAACACATGGACACAGGGAAGGGAACATCACACTCCAGGGCCTGTGGGCGGGGGGGCGCTAGGGCAGGGATAACATTGGGAGAAATACCTAATGTAGGTGACGGGTTGATAGGTGTAGCAAACCCCCATGGCACATGTATACCTATGTAAAAAACCATGTTCTGCACATGTAACCCAGAACTTAAAGTATAATAAAGAAAAGTCAGAACATTTCAAAACCACAAGGAAGATGGAATGTATCTGAAGAAAGAGCAATCAAAAACTTTAATGAGTTATTTCAAGACCTATATTATACATGTTTAGTTTTTAAATTATAATTTTTGTTACCTATAGAATACATGTTTAGTTGCAAAATTATAAGTTTTATTACCTCCTCTCTCACCATATAATTATTTCTTCGGACATAAAGATTAACTTAAAGGCTTCACTAAGAGTAAAATACCGGTTATTCTATAATGGATATACTTAGCATACTTAGACAAAATATAAGGTGGGAAGGGAAACCAAACCTACACTCACTCTCTATGTCTCTACCTCTCTGTCTCACACACACCTCACCTGAATATTTACATGTACCAGAAAACTCACTGATCTATCTGACCATCCTTCTTTTTCTTCCCTCTTTATCCTGCAATACATGAGAACAGAATCAGAAGGCTGAAAAAGGATCTGTTTTAGGAGTGTTGCTTTTCTACATACTTCTCAAAGTACAGGTGTATAGTTGTGGCTTGTTATATCTCATGACATACAATTATATGGTCATGTCCAAGTGATGTCATGAAATCTAGTCTATGTTAACTGGAGAAGAGAAGTTGCACAAGGTAGAATAAATCCTTGGAACCTGGGTGTTCTCTGTCAATAGATAATTTGTACACTGAAGTGAGAAACTGCATTAAAGGTTGAGTTTTCCTTAGTGCTCGTGTCTGGTAACCACTACACATTGATGTTTTTTGATCATAACTGTGAAAGTCAAGGCATTTCTTGATTTTAGCTCAAGTCTTATTTCCAAGTGTCATACTCAACGCTTTATGCTTTTCCAATAGCAAGCTCTAGAGGCTGCCCCAGAGCTACCATTGCACTTTCTTGCTTCTGATTTTTGTCTGTTTATTGTTCACTCTACTTGGAATGCTGATTTTATCTTGGCTGAAAAACCTGAAACAAATTCTAGCATCCCCAGTGAAAAGCACACGATATGGAATTATTTATATTTGTTTTTGTTCATGGACCTTGATCATGCCATTATTATAACACCTAATATATACTGATTTTTCTTATGTTGAGTTTTATATATCATGAAACCATAAGCTTTTTGAGAACCAGAACCATTTATAACTGGCACAAATATTTAAAAAATGGGCCTTGGAGTCGACTGAACCAGAGGTGATACCTAGTTTTGCAACTTTGATACTGTATAAACTGGAGCAAAATTCTGAACTTCTCTGAGCCTCAACTTCCCAACTTGCATGTCAGGTATTCATCTCATGTGGTTGTAATAAAAGTTAAACATTATGGTGGGTTTAAAGCACTTAGGACATTGGCTGTCACATAGAAGATATTTAATTAATATGCTATTATATCTTCCACCCTAAAATGCCTAGCATTAGGTTATGATCATATTGAATCCTCAATAAAAGTTTATTGATTGCTGAATTAACGAACTAATGAATGAATGAAAATGTCCTCTTTCAAAGAGTTAAGTTTCTTAGTGTATTTATTTTTTAATGTGTGAGAACTAAGGGTATGTAACCAAAAAAGTTAGTTGTCTGTGCAACAAATAAGTCTGCTGAAGCATTCACAAACCAACTGGGGAGCACAGTAATTGGTGACCTGGGTGAATTTTCTCCTGAAGGCAGTTCCCTGTAAAGAACAAGGAAATGCAAAGATATGCAAAGAGTATCATCCAGCTGAGACAAGCTTATTAGTGCTCTCATCGACTCTACCAGGAGGCCCCACCTGCTAAATTTCTGCCTGGGAACCCTCAGGAGCCCATATGGCCTCAGATGCACAATAATAGCCAATGCACAGAGTAAATCAGGTCATCAGCCTGGGTATATCCCTTGTTCAACCAACCTGTCCTGATTTGGGCTGTGGTGCCACATGTATGAGTAAGAAAGGGAAATCTTGGCTTTACCTATGAAGAATAAAGATTTATGTTCGATGTCATGAAAATATATCTTTACAATTATTCAAGAATATCCTAAAGATTGAAAGTAAACTAAAACAGGAATGATCTACCCAAGTAAAACTTAATTGCCCACAGGTAAAGGAAGATTTTTGAAAATATTCTTGTTTATTCTTACTTTAACTATAACAGTATTCATATAATTTATTATAATTAAAATAAGTACCCATGGTATTCTTTGAGCTGGGCATGGTGCTGTATCGTTAAAATTAGATAATAGAGTTCCCCCTCAGTTTACAGTAAAGAAAACTTAAAATAATTTTTTCACCATAAAATGAAATATACATATTAGCTGGGATCTCCTTTTCTCTCAAAAACATTGTTTTAACCACCATTCTATAGTTTAGAAAGTCCAAAATCTGACCCAGGATTTCTTGAGACTACTTGGGCTTTTGATTGGCTGATCACCTCATTTCTGCTTCCACAGCCCCACCCCATGAAATCTCTGTTCTGTACAACATTCAGCATTAACTCACATGTGAAACTCTGCCCTGTCACTGATTTTTACAAGATTGCTGATTTGGGGAGTCATGAGGAGAGGCCACAATGTGCATGGCTCAGCAAAATAATGTCTCATTTTGATAATGACAGGAGGCAGCCAAAGGCTTAGGCAGATAGAGGCAGGTACCCAGTGAAACGCCACCTCCAAGATGAAGACAGTTTAAAGCCTGAAAGCCAAGCTAGAGATTCAGTAATCCTCAGACCGGATTGAGAACTTGTCTTCCTGTTAGGCACGCTTCCCTTTGATCCCCACCCTTCACCTATTTTACTTATACCTACCCTTTCCTAATCGGTTTTCTACAATGTTATGCCCCCACCTTTGAGTGGTGTCTTTGCTTTAACTTTTTTTGTATACTCACAAACCAATCAGCAGTCTCCCCATCCTGTGCCTAGACTTAGTCGGTAGAGGAGGAGACAACCTGACTTCAGGGATGACAACCAGCCCTTCCCATCCCCTCCCCAGCGCCCCTCTCCACTGAGAGCCATTTTCATTCCTCAATAAAACTCTCTGCTTTCTCCGTCTATGTGACCTCACTCTTCTTGGACACTGACAAGAGCTCAGGACCCACCGAGTGTCGGTACCCAGAAAGGCTCTCACATCAGCCCTTTGCCCTCGCCAGCGGAGGGCAGCCACCCCATGCAATGAGGCAAGGGGCCAACTGAGCTGCTAACACACTGCTGTCTGTATACAGTGGATCTAAAGGAGCAGTGTCACACCCCCTCTGAGACTTCGGGGTCATAGGCATCCTCACCTGGGTGCTGCTGCATTCCCCCTCGAGGTGGCACACCTAGTCTGGCCATGGCTCTGCATGGAACTTGCTCCTGAGTTGGCGCCCGGAGCTTCTGGCTGGATCCTGCACTCACTTCCTGCAAGAGGGTGCTCCTTCCCTTCACATGCTCCTGAACGTGGCAGGTGGAGAAGAAGGGTTGCCCCTGCTGTGAGTCTGGTGAAGGGGCCAAGAAAAGTCCTGCATCTATTTCATATTAAACAGTCATTCTATCACTAAAAACAGAGACCTTACCTCATCATCCTCCAGCTTTTTGGCATCTCTGGTTCCTTTTTTCTCTTCTCGCTTCACCCACTCCTACATTTTCTTTTTCAATCAACCAACCAACCAACCACTGACAGCAGACACCTGCAAAATTGTTCTTATTTTATCTGATAAAGGAGTATTGTATGCTGATGAATATTTGGACTGAGGAGTTGGTTCAAATCCCAGCTTTGCCTCTTACAGCTACAGTACCTTGGATAAGTCATTTAACCTCCCTATACTTCAGTTTTATGATCTGTAAAATGAAGGATTATAGAATTTATGCCACATAGTTATGATAATTAACTTTGTTAATATGAATAAGCACTGAAAACAGTGATTTGTATAGAGTAAGCAAAAAAATAATGCCTTTTATTGTTGTTTCTTGGACTCTATCAGTGTGTCACTTTCAATCTCCAATGACTTATCAAGATTGTTCCAGAAAAATACCTTTTGCTTTCTAAGAGAAATTCTGGGGCCAGATGCTCAGGGAATACTGGTTTTATATTATTAAAAATGTTTTCATCCTAGAAATGATTTGTAGAATGTTGACGTCTGCTATTATTTTCTGCTATCAAGTGCTAAAATACTGCAATAAACAAGGAAAAGATGTTTACAGATAGGCTGGGAACCAACCTTAATACTATAAAATGTTAACTTTATGGAACATGATCTCATAGGACTTAATGACTAGAAGATGGATATTGCATAATTTCATTCTAAAAAGTTTATTAAAGGAACAGGACTTTTGAAGTTCAAAGGCGTTATCAGAAAAAATAATTTCTGTTGGACTGTGGCACATAAACATTAAAACCTAAAACAGCAAGTTTTTCTTGTGGTGCTGAAATAAAATTGTTTATAACTCCAACAACGTAGGGGACAATAACCAAGACATACATCATTTAAACTTGCCTGAGTGTTAGTGTTTCTTGAAATGAAATGATAAGCAGAAATATTTAAGGTCGTCTCCTGGGTACAGGAATAACATATGAACAGTAGCTCCCAGGACATTTTAAAATAAAAACTAAAGTCAAAGGAGGTGCTATTTAAAGTAACAGAGAGGTGTGGGAAGGGAAAAGACTGATTAACAAAGATTAGTGCCAAATTAATTTAAGGACCAAAACAAATTAAACTGAGAATGCAGACTTCTAGTTGCTACAAATGGCCATCAGCACCACCCAGCACCTTGTTAGGAATACAAATTACGGGTCTTCACCCTGGCTGTGAACTCAGTCATAATCAGAATCTTTGTATGCTGGCCCCAGGAATCCATGATAACATTCCCAGGTGATTCTCATACTTGCTCAAGTTTGAGAAGCACTAGGGAATTTGCATTTCTGAGTTACCAACATCCTTTAAAATAATTGTGATACACACATACACACATACAATAGACTGTCATTCAGCCTTTAAAAAAGAAGGAAGTCTTGTCATATTTGAGACATAGATAAACCTGGAGGGCGTTGCACTAAATAAAATAAGCAAGTCACAGAAAAACAAATGCTTATTGATCTCATTCGCATGTGGAATCTAAGTAAGTTGAACACACAGAAGAGTGAATCGAAGGGTGGTTACCAGGGAATCAAGGGGTGGGGGAAACGGGAGAAGATGTTGGCCTGAGAGCACAAAATTGCAGTTATAAGATGAGTAAGTTCTGAAGACCTAATGTATAGCATGGTGACTATAGTTAATAATAATGTATACTTGAAATGTGCTAAGAGTAAATCTTTTTCTTTATATTTATTTATTTATTTTGGAGATGGTGTCTCACTCTATTGTCCAGGCTGGAGTGCAGTGGCGCAATCTTGGCTCACTGCAAGCTCTGACTCCCAGGTTCAAGTGATTCTCCTGCCTCAGCCTCTCAAGTAGCTGGGATTACAGGCGCATGCCACCATGCCTGGCTAGTCTTAAATATATGGATATGTTAATTAGCTTGACTGTGGGAATCATTTTACAGTGCATACATATATCAAAGCATCACTTTATACACATTGAATAATTTTTGTCAGTTATACCTCAACGGTAAATTTTTTTCAAGAAAGTAATTTCAATGGAGTTCTAAGATTGGGTAAATTATTAACTGATATAAATACATTTCTATCAAACTTAACATTATACATTGGAGGAAGCCCTGAGCAATTGAATATCAATTTCTCTAAAACAGTGATATGGCCTCTTTATCTGTAACATTTCTGGGAAGTCTATGTGGTATTAGGATATATAAAAGGACTGAGAAGAGAGGGTCATTTTATTAAGGCTTCTATAGATGCTGGTCTTAATCCAGGTAGACAGTACTGAGTGATTTGTTAAGTCAATTATAGTCCATTAAGGGCTAATATGGCATGTGAGTATGTAACATGCAAACAGATAGAAAGATTTCTATATATTTACTGACAAGAGTATAGCAAAAACAAGAGTTTCAAAATTTCTTTTTAATAAGGATCTAAATTTGAATAAAAAGATATAGGAGTAATTATTTATTTTAAAAAGAAAATGTAACCAAAATAAATAATTTGGAAGATGTGAATGCTTAGCATTTTTAAGTACTAAATTAATGAATGTATACATTCATAAATATCATTAATTCATTTGTAATAAAATATTGTGGGTAACTGATTTCAAATTTAAAAGCTAAACAAATACATTCACGTACTAATATTTTCTATATATTTGTATATTTGGTTATACATTTGATCTCTAATAAATCTGAAATAGTGCCTGTAATTATATTACAGTTATTTAAATTATTAGATTTTTCTTTGGAATATAACCTTAAAATATTTTCAATCTTTCTCATCGTAAAAAGATACACAAATGTAATCTCATCTAATTTTCTTAGAAATGTGAGATTATTAAAAATGGAATATAAACAGGGAAAAAAGAGCTTGGTAGGCAGAAATATCTTCAGTTATTAATAAATCATTTAAAAATATTTCAGAAACATAGAGGGTTATTGCAGTCTCCCAGGTTCCAGAGATTATGCATGGTATTTTTCATGCAACATAAATATTACATGAAAAAATACCATGCATGATATATATTTTGCATGAAATGAAAGCTGGTTTAGTTCTAATCCTATAATTGAAGCAATGTAACAATGTCAATAACATTTTATTTATTTTTTAAAGAATGCTATATTACTAATAGCACTCACTGTTTTACTATATTATAGTAAATATAAATGATGTGTGCCAATAAAGGAAATAAACCTGTTCTGTCATCACCCTACACATTAAAAAATAATTTATAGGCCTGGCATGATGGTTCAAGCCTGTAATACCAGCACTTTGAGAGGTGGAGGCAGGAGAATTTCTTGATCCCAGGAGTTCAAGACCAGCCTGGGCAACATAGGGACCCAATCACTACAAAAAAAGTAATAAAAAAATTAGCCTGCCATGGTGATGCATGCCTGTAGCTCCAGCTACTCAAAAGGGCAAAGTGGGAGGATCACTTGAATCCAGGAGGTCAAGTCTGCAGTGAAACACGATTGTGCCACTGTATTCCAACCTGGTTGACACAGCAAAACTCTGTCTCAGAAAAAGAAAGAAAGAAACAAAAAAGTTTGTATTAATAGAAAACTACTTTTTAATTTTGAGAAAATTCATTGGTATATTTTTAGTTATATTTTACAATTCAAAAATTTACTTTTCTCTTTCTCATTTAAAAAGTATATAATTTAAAAAACCACAGTATTAACATAATTTTAAGCAATGTAAGTAAGGAAAAACTCAAATTATATATGTGTATATAAAAGGAAAAAAGAGGTAAGGAGACAAAATTGGGATCAAAAAAGACACGATATTTTCAATAAAAACTATTAATTATAATTGAATTTAACACATAAAGTAGAAATTGGAAATTGATCAAGGATACTTGTTTTCTTGTTAGAGGTAGTAGTTCCTTAAAAATTCCTTCAATTTAACATTGTGAAAGCTGACTTAAAATGTTTGAAACTGTGGTTATTATTTTGAACCATGTGCTTCAAATTTGGAGTGGTAAATACTGAATCTTCATTATAAAAGATGATAAACGGATTTGAACTTATTTATTGTATCTTAATCTGTTGTAGTTTGTTCTTTCTGATGATTCCATAATTGTCTCAACTTTGGTCAGTGGGAATTTCTGAGTTGGCTTTTGTGTCCTTTGGGTATTACCCAGTAGTTTTAAATAATCCAACTGACTTGTTTTCTCATATGAAAAGACTTCCTGCCCTGCCTGGACCTCACATCAGCCGCTTCTGCCCTAAGAGTTGGCCTGCTTCCTTTTAATGGTGAATGGTGTTTAGAGACCATAACTGTGGTCTGGGGTTGCTGTGTACAATTTGTTTTTTATTTTTGGTATTTATTTAAATATTCAAAGAGGAATTGTTGAATGAGTATTTATTTAGAATTGGCACTGATTTTATATTCCTTGCTCATATCCAAACTAGTCATTGTCATTCTAGAAATCCTAACTTTATAAGAAAGAAATAAGGCGTTTGTATTGTTTTTACTAATATTTCTTTTTCTGCTTGCAAGATTAAATATTTTGTTAGGGTTTATCAATTGTTTATATCCTTTTGTGAACAGCCTGTTCATGCTCTTAGTTTGTTTACTTTATTCTTTCTTCATGTAACAATAGTACCACTTGTGTCTCATATTTTTGGTTTTTTCTTTCTTTCTTTCTTTCTTTTTTTTTTTTTTTTCAAGACAGAGTCTCTCTCTTTTGCCCAGGCTAAAGTGCAGTGGTGTGATCTGGGCTCACTGCAGCCTCCACCTCCCAGAATCAAGTGATCCTCCTGCTTTGGCCTCCAAAAGTTCTGGGATTGCAGGTGTAAACCACTGCACCTGGCCTTATACGTGTTTTTAAAATGAAGTCTAATATGTTGGATCAGCATTCTGTAGTTCTAAGATTCATATTTCTACTGAATATTATTTATTAAATAAATATTTATTGAATACCTATTCTGTGCCACACAACAAATACTTATTGGTTGTTTACTTGGTGCTGGTGATAACAGAAGTGAATAAGTCAGGAAATAATTGCCATTCTCATTGAGATACAATTTCTAATAGGAATATTAAAACTTTTATTTTCTCAGAAAATCTTGTATAAGAATGAATTTGTCATATATAATTTTAAAAATAAGGAAAAATCTTCCACTTTGGTTAATGTTTGTCTTATTTCTATTTCAAAACAGTTTATAACTAAATCATAACATATGTGACTTGAAGTGCTTAATATTTTTCAATTGCTTATAACTAGTCCCTTTAAGTGTTAGAAGTTCATTATTCGAGTGAAATAGTGCTTCCTGTTTTGAAAATACATATTAAATAGGTTTAGTTATTAGCATAAAATATTATTACATAACTGTTATGGTGACCATAATAAATATTACTATGCATTGCCATATATATATACTATTACATTTTATAATTAATATTTAATAATTCTGAATATGAAACTGTTATAGTAATTAACACTGACAAAACAATAGCATATGATGAAGTAGCATTTCTTGTAAAAATGCTTGGCTTGCTTAATCTAAAAATTCAGGAAACAAAATTAGAAATGCATCTTTATGTTTCTATTAAATATATGTGTTAGGTATATTCTTGGATGGTTATGGTTTTTAATCTCCTATTGCATTGTTTCCAAAAGTACATTCAGAATCATGAAAAAATATTTAGACATAAAACATTAGTATTATATAGTTTCAATTAGCTAGGAGGATATTGAATGTTCCCAACACAAATAATAAATAACTGAGATGATGGTTATGCCAATTACTCTGATCTGTTCACTATACATTATATGTATTGTAACATCACTATGAACTCCATAAATATGTACAATTATTAAGTGTCAAAATTGAAAGAACAGTATTATTTATAATACTAATAATTTCTAAACAGATATCATTAAGTAGCTACTTTGGAAATTACAAATATTAATAGTTTAAATGATATAATTGTTATATTATAGATATATACAGTTATATAATAGTTATATATATAATAGTTATAGATATATATAGATAATATAAATAGTTAAAATGAATGCTTTAAAAAGTAAGGTCTAAGACATTGAACAGGTGCAAAGCTTTAATGAAATCATACAATTTATTGTTTTAGATGATCAGTTACAGGGAAACTGGCTTTATATACTTCAGTAATAAATGGATTAATAGTAGAAATATTTTTTAAAAGAAAAGCATATAATGGTTGTATAGAGACCTGGACTTGAAAGGAGGATGCTAAGAAGTTTTGCAAAAACCATTTGTTCCTCACCCCCACCATCAGCTGACCACCATGTATTACATTGAGATGTATGTAAATGGATAATTTTCACTTTCAAATGAGTATTAAACTGCATAAATTAGTAGGAAGTTGATATCAATGTATGATAGAAGCTAGATGCACATTGAAAACATATAAAATGATCCCCATCATTTAGGTAGTACAGATCACTTACTTGGTTTTACTATTTGATCATTTATTTGGTTTAACTATTGATTCAATAATATCCAAGTTGAATTTATGCTTGAGCCAAAAACATCTTCAAATCCTCCTAGAAGTGATGGAAACACTAAATATGACCCATCATCATGTAAAAATCTACAATGCTATAAACTAAAATGACAGAATGGGATTACCACAAATATTGAGCTTTTACTACTTTCTGTGCAGTCATCAATTAAGATCTAGTCTCATATGTGAGATTGCACAAATCCATTATTTATAGTAAAAGATAAGTGATGCTTTCTTCCCTAAATCTTCAGGCTAAAGAAAAATGTGTTTTTAAAGGTGTTTTCTTTATGTCGTGCAGCTGGCTCAGGGATTTTGCTGCTTGCAGTGTTGCTTTTAATGCTATTTCCCACTACCCACCCAGCAAAAGGACATCATTTCTATATTAAAAAGAAAGAATATAAAATTGTAACTTATTTTTTAAAAGTTGCCCAAAATTTTTAATAAAGGCTTACACTAATACAGAAAAAAGACAAGAAACTGTCAAAAGGGAAACAAATACAGATAAAGCAAGTATTAACTGTTTTTATAATGCCTTACTTATGGTGGTATTATCAAAGTGTGGCAAGTGACAACACTAACTGGCAGGATTGAATCATCACTAGAGAAGACTTATGAGAAAAGAAATTGGATCTCTGGATTACAGTTAGTAGACTATTGCAATTGCACAGGCAAATGATGATAAGAAACAGAGAAACAGCTATTGTATTGTGAAAAGAAGATGATACTGCCATATATCAGCAGGCTCATACTAATAGTAAAAATATTGAAATCTTTCCATATTCTTTGCTAAATCATTATTTTCTCAAGACTCTTAAAAACAGTCCATTCCCTGAAAGCTCTAGATTTCCCTATGACTCAAAAGCTGCAGGGTCAAGGAATCTTTAGCAAAGGGCATTCTCAATCCTGCCCTAGCCCTACAGCTGACATCTGTGTTAATACATTGGTGACTGCCAACCAGGTTGTAAGATATTCTTAATATTGTTCTTGTAGGGTAGCCCATTTTTGTAGGAACCGAGGAAATAATAGAAGGTAACATTTCTCACATGTTTTTGAGCAGTTGGGTGGATTTTGCTCAAAAAGGGAAATATGAGAAGGGCTGGTTTTGGAGTGGGAAGGAGAGATATTGAGTTTAATTTTTGTTTGTTGAATTTGAATTATCCATGGTGATATATTGAATAATCAGTTGTGAATACAGACCTCAAGTTCAGAAGATATGTAAGACTAGTATAACATACTTGAATAGCATCAGTGTATAGGTAATTGTTAAAGTTATAGGTGGGGAGAAAGTAACCTAAGTGGGTGAGATCTTAAAATGAAAAGAGAAGTGAGTGAAGGAAAAATGTAGTTATAGAATGAAAATGGCTTTAAGAGAATGGTTCTTGGTAGATACCTAGACCTCCTACAATGTCTCACATTTTGGCGTCCTTATTTTGCATATATATACAAATCAGTTTCATTCTTAATTGTCTTATTAAAAATTATGAAAATCTAGTCAATTGGTTACAATGACCACCAGAAAGTAAATGTTGACCACACACCAGAGATTGTCTTAAGCTTAATATTTTTAACAGTCCTCTAAAGTAATTGTTAGTGCCTCCACTTTAATTCTAAGGAAACAAAGTCTCAGAGGAATTATGTCACTTGATAATGATCTCACTATCAGTAAAATTGGAACGGGTATTAGAAGTCAGGATTGTCTAAATTCAAAGACAATATTCATAAACTCTATTCAACAGTGTTTGTAGAAAATTAACATTAACTTTGTCCAATTCAAGTAATGGTTAAACATAATAAAGATATTGACTATACATGTAGAAAAATGTTACAAAATCCATTCTCTTCTCTAGCTACTAATGATGATGAAAATTTCTTCTGTCTGTCAGTATTTTATAGGCTGTCTACCACTTATCCTGGGTAAAATTTTGAGTTTGTTTTTAATCATTGAATATTTTTTAAAAAATGTGAATAGATATGGGCTTCTATTTATCCTGCTCAGGATTTGTTGTACCCTTTTAATATGAAGATGTATGTATGTCTCTCTTCAAGAACATTCTTAGCTAACATCTCTTCAATAACTTTTGCCCTCACTATTTTTTCTAGTCTCTTCTTCTGTAACTTTAATTGGTCTACTTTTGAACCTATGCATTTGTTCTACATGATTATCATAGTTTTAATATAATATAACACTGTTTAATATGTACCATTTGAAAAACCATTTTTGATTATTCTATTATTTTTTATCTTTTTTCTGGAGAAAACTCATGTTCTGATTGATTCTCTCTACCAACTCAGCACTATTATTAGCTTTCCTCATGTATTTTCAGTTGCTCACCAGAAAAGGAAACCTCCTTCTTCTCTTTCCTCTTCTTATTTTTCCTCTCTTTGCTCAAAGACAACAATCGCTAACAGTTCTGTAAATGCTCCACCTGTCTTCCTAGGGGTCCCTATCCAGATCCAGGTCAAACACTGGTAACTCAGAGATCTTTAGGAGGTAGTAACTTAGAATGTTGAGGTCACTGAGAATTGGCAGCTTGCCTCAAATCTTTATCAGCCAGGATATGTCCACTACTTCTTCCCACTGGGTCTCAGCTGTAAATAGCTGTAATTCAGGGCAAGGTTTAAAAGACAGCTGTCTTTCTCTTCTAGCAGATAGAGAAGGGAAGTCTCAGCCACACAATTCATGTAGTGAGTCTAGGCCCACTACTCGTTACCGCCTCCTATGAAGCACTTTTTAACCACACTTATTCTATAGAAGTAGAACTCCCTACTGCAAACTTGAGATTCTATAGATCTGCTTTTCAGGATAGATTACTCTTTGAGTCCCTCTTTTAGTATGGGGGATAGAGATGCTTATCTTTCCAAATGAATATCAATATGAACATATTTCATTTTACATTTATCATTTCATACTTTATCATTTCTATGGTCTTAGAAGAACGGAAGATGGCACTTTTATCAGTCACGGTTCCAGCAGGAAACAGATGGCATACTCAAATTAGAATAATTCAAGGCAGGTTTAAAAAAGGGACCACTGAAAATGATCAGGGTATAGGGAATCAAAATTGATACTGTCATATTCCAGAGCTAGTTAAAAGTGGGACCTGAAGACACACAGAACTGTTAATGAAGGCGGGAGGAGAGAGGACAAGATTGCCCTTGGTATGGACAAAGAAAAAATAATCCAACCACTCCCTTTCCCTTTACACATACATACAACTTTGTGAAACACTCAATTGGATGTATACAATGTGCATGCTACAGAATGCATGGGGACTTTCAGCCAAGATGGTGCTATACATTTATATATTGTACATTGGGCTAGATTACTTCTGTTTGCCCCTCCAAAGGCAGAGAGCAGAGTGAGGTGTGGAAGGAGTATTTGAGTGTTTCATAAGTGTGTATGTGTGTGTGAGAGGATTGCAGTTAGATTTTTTTCTGGTGCAAGTATTCTTCATACCAGGATGATGGCACAGTGGGTGTTGCTTTTCACTCCAAGTGTGTGTGTTGACCTGCCTCCTGTCTTTCCTTGATTTCTATCATTGCCTGTTTTTTCTTTCCTCACCCTCCCAATGTAGAGACTTGATTAGATTTTCTTTAGTGATGGAAATCTGGACAAGATTTGTCTGTGATATCATAGGCAATGACAGAAATGCCACTGGGCTCACAGTGAGAGATTTGGGGTTTGACTTTGGAATTGAGCTCTTTAAAGGAACGAAACTTTCTGAATATCAGATTCTTTATCTTTGCAATGGATGCATTTTTGTCCACCTTTCCTCAGAGGTTCAAAAACAAAAGAAGCTAACATAATTGAAAATGCAGATTATTAAAATACTGGCTATTTTCGCAGAGGATCCGAGACAAAATATATGCACTGGATTCTGAGGGTAAACCAGAAAAACAAATTTAAGAGTGGGCACTCTAGCTAAAAAAGACCCTTGAAGCAAAATGTCTTTCTTCCTTCTTACTCAACATGCTGGGAGTGCTCCCACAGCACGGTTTTTTGCACTGGATGTTTTCTCTGCCTCAAATGCTCCTCCTACAAATGTTTGCCTGGAAAACTCCCTTATTTCTTTCACATCTTTGCTCAAAAATCACCTTCTTAATGAGACTTACCCTGATCACTCTATAGTCGCCAGTATTCCTGGTCACCTTGCCTGGCTCCATTTATTCCATTACGTTTTTTGCATTCTAATATGCTCTATAATTTACTTATTTATTATATCTATTATTTTTTCTGTCGTTTGACAATACTTGTTTACCCCTTTAACCCCTGCATTAGAATGCAAGCTCCATGTTAGAAGATATTTCTGTTTGTCCACGGATGTATCCCAAGCTTATAGATCAGAGGTTGGGACATAGAATATGCTTCATACATATTTGCTGAAAGAATGAATGTGTTTCTCTAATAGTCAGAAGCAACCATACCCAGATTTCCCTGGTTATTCACTGAGGAATGGTATACCATAATTGGAAAATTAGATGGAATCTGGTTTTAGAGCTTTTGGAGGCTTCAGTGACAGAACCAACTTAGGGAAATTGCCTATGATGTATTTCTTTCTTTAAAGAAGGGGTTTTGTAAAACTGGAAGAGCTATTACTTAAACATGACAAAAAATTTTTAAGAACATGAAAATGTTAAATATTTGTGAGGTAAGATGCCAACTGCAAAAGCTGTTGAGGGCAGGGGCTATAGAGGTCATTGTGAAACCATTGTTTATAAAGTTTTAAGTGAAGAGAAATAAGGCAAAGTCTTGAGACTGTAGAGAAAATTTTTCCTCCAAATTTGAATATTCTGCATTGACCAACAGACAAAACATTGCAGACTGGAGCCACAATAATAAACCCCAGAGGAAACTCCCAAAATCTGAGATCACAATAGTGTCAGAGCAATAGGAGTTAGCACCTCCAAATCAAGATATGTTTGAAATCAAGCTTTTTCGGTGCATTTGGACACATACCGCAAATAAGAATTTGTTCTTCCAGGTTTACAAAACCCCTTCTTTAAAGGAAGAAATACATCTAGACTTCTGACATAGTTTGAACATTTGTCCCTGCCCAAATCTCATGGTGAATTGTAATCCCCAATGTTGGAGGTGGGGCCTGGCAGGAGGTGATTGGATCATGGAGGATCCCTCATGTCTCGGGTACTGTCCTTGCGACAGTAATTCAGGAGATCTGGTTGTTGAAAGTGTTTAGCACTGTCCCCATCCCTATGCTCCTGCTCTGTCCATGTGACACGCCTGCTTTCCCGTGCCTTTTGCCATGATAGTAAGCTTCCTGAGGCCTCCCCAGAAGCTGAGCAGACATGAGCACCATGCTTCCTCTAAAGCCTGAAGGACTGTGAGCCAATTAAACCTCTTTTCTTTACAAAGTACCCAGACTCAGGTATTTCTTTATAGCAACACAAGAACAGCCCAACACAGCTTCTGCAAAAGAAATGTGGCAATTGTAAACAATGTCACATGTATGTCCATTCAAGCTGTATTCTCCACTCCTCCAGTGCCATTCACTGAAACTTAGATGTGAATAACAATCCTGACAATGGCACAGTGGAGTCTGTATAATGGTACAATGCTAGTACTTGCTTATAAGGCCATTCAGATTAACCCTGACTTCTACTCTGGCTACTAAAATCCATTTCTTATTCTATCTACTAACTCTACCAATTAACGGGAAATAAGCAGTGGCTTCAAATCCGAAGTGGTAATTAGAAGTAAAGTGAAATTTTAGTTGACGTAAAACACAGACTTCTTGACTTTTCATTCTAAATCTGCAGTGTTCATAATAATCATTTATTCCAAATTATTTCCTCTCCATTTAATTCCAAGTCATATATTTCTGCCTTATCATAGTCACCTGTCTTATTTGCTACAATTGTGGCAGGCAGGTGAGAGAGAGACTTGCAACGAGCTGTCTGGTGTGGTCTGCTGCAAATTCACCATTGTGCCTAAAGTTACTCAAGTGAGAAAGCTGGCTTCTTTTAAATTTCAATATTTTGATAAACCATATATAAAAAGCTACTATCTACTAGTTTTCTTCATCTAAGTTAATTTTGAGTCACTTTATGTCAGTTATACTGAAGCAGACAATGACCTTAGAATAAATTATTCTGAGTAATAGATCTGAATAGTAGCTGTGAGCATCAAGTAATCTAGTATTTCAGAGGCTACATGTATGGCAGGAAGGAGATTTTAATAAAGGTTGCAAAAGACTGTGAATTTGGATCCCTTTATTTGCTTTAAGAGACATAAGAAAAAAATTAAAATTCCTTTTGAATGTCGTATTGCTTCAGGCATTCAAATTTATTATGAATTATACTAAAATTTAGTCAGAGGTTTTGAAAATATATTCTTCCTAAAGATTCTTCTCTGTAGTTTTTCCTTTTTCCATTTTACATATACTTTAATATTTTATTAAATTCTATTTCCCTTAGGATTTTTCTCATCATCTGTTTTCTACATTAAACTAATTATGTAACTTTTTAAGTTTTTCTTTTTGCTTCTTACAATTAAATATTCATTTTAAAATTATGTATAATGTACACATGCATATTTATATATTCATGTTATCTACATGTGCACACATATGTATACATGTGCATATATGTGTGTATATAAAGTTATATATACATATATGTAATATATTTAACACATTTGTATACATGTGCATATATGTGTATATGTAAAGTTATATATACATATATTTAACAAATATTTAACTAACATGTATTTATATAAAAAGTAATATATGAAATATATATTAGTAGCTGTAGTTGCTACAAATATAAATATATATATAATAAGCCTTGGTGCTATACATGTGTTTTTTATATATATACACAAAATATTATAAATAATGGCAGTCTTATTCTCTTTCTCATCCCTTCCTACCTCCATCACTCTGATACCGATATCAAGCTTATCACTTTAGATATTTCTTCTTGCATTTACTTGACCAATTCCAAGTAATATCAACTGTTATATTTTGATTTTCCAATCTTAGAGATAGTGACATAATTTATTGAAATCTTATTATGAAACATTAGGATTGATTCACTTATGACACAACCCTCTCTCTTTCTACAGGTGTACACACACACACACACACACACGGAGGCACACAAACGTTCCTCCAATTCTCTCAAAATAGTAATGTCTAAAATTTTGGTTAAATCAATATTTATTACAGTAGTTATGCATATATAAATATAATTCAAAGCTAATCTACATGGTAAATTATGAATAGATCCCTTTCTTCCAAAACTTTTTTTTACTAAATGTTAGAAATGATCTTACTTTTTTGACATATGGAGTTTTTCTACAGATATGTTATAAAATATTCCTCAAGCTCTTTGACAGAACAAACTTTTCTCATTGGGTCCAAACACATCCGTAAATTACAGGTTCACATTCTTCTGGAAGATATCCCCTCCAGAGAGTTCTATATTTCTGTTCCAACTGGATTGGTAGTTTGGTAGGTCTTGTGCATTTATCCTGTTTTCTCTTCGTCATTATTTTAGGAATGTCCTTTGCCTTTTTCCTGTTGATTTCCCTGTTTTTGTGGATCCTGTTTTTTATTTCTCTTTTGGGATTTACTCTTTCACTTTATTGAGCACATTCTCCAGTGGCTAATACAGGAAAACAAATGTAAATGCTTCGATTCCTTGCATTACTAATAATATATTTATTCAACCCTTGGTTGACTGTTTGTTAATGTATAGAATTCTATGTTGAAAATATTTTCCGAAATGATTTTGGAGTCTTATACCCCAGTATTTTCTGGCATCTAGTACTGACTTTGAGAGGTGAGATGCAATTTGCTAATCTTTGTATTTCATCTGTTGTTTATGGCAAGCTGGATATTTCATTTATTTTTATTTTATTTTATTTATTTTTGAGACAAGATCTTGCCCTGTCACACAGGCTGAGTGCAGTGGCACGATCTCGGTTCCCTGCAACCTCCGCCTCCTGTGCTCACACGATTCCGTCTGGCTAATTTTTGTATTTTGTGTAGAAACGGGGTTTTGCCATGTTGCCCAGGTTGGTCTACAACTCCTGGAGTCAAGCAATCCTCCTGCCTTAGTCTTCCAAAGTGTTAGGATTACCACACCTGGCCCAAGCTAGATATTTTAGAATCTCTACTTTATCCATGCTGAGATGAAAATTTACATTGATATGTCTTGTGGGTCTTTCTCCATTCATCATGCTGGCATTTGACAGACCCTTTAAATCTGGAGGTGCATGACTTTCAGTTATGAAAGAAAATCTCATTTAATTCCCTCAATTAGTTTTCTCCTACCCATTTTTTTCTGTATCATCTCTTTTTTAAAAAATAAATCATATCGTATACATTTAAGGCATGTAACATGATGTTATGGAATACATATAGTTAGTAAAAAGGTTACTATAGTAAATTAAATTAATGGATCTGTCATCTCACATAGTTACCCACTTGTTTTGTTCTGGTGGCAAAGAGCAGCTAGAATCTACTCACATAGTATGAATCTTACATACAGTATATTTACTATTTATAGTCCTCATGTTATACACTGGGTCTCTAGGCTTGTTCATTTGACATATTTGCCACTTTGTCTATGACTTCCTAGCTTGTTCCTTTATTTTTTTCCATATTTTTCCTCTCTGAAATTTCGTTCCATATTTTGTGAGATTTCTTCAACTCGATTTTTCAACCATTCTGTAAATGATACATTGTTCCTATTGTATTTTTAAAATCTGAAACCTATTTTTTGTTCTTGGAAGGTTTATTTTTCTCTATTTCTATTTCTCTGTTTTCTCTATTTTGAAACTCTATTAAAGCTTTCTACATATATGTGGTTTTAGGTCTCTATTTTCTCTGAGTTCCTTTTGTCGGGGTGGGGGGGGGGGGGGGGGGGGGGGGGGGGGGGGGGGGGGGGGGGGGGGGGGGGGGGGGGGGGGGGGGGGGGGGGGGGGGGGGGGGGGGGGGGGGGGGGGGGGGGGGGGGGGGGGGGGGGGGGGGGGGGGGGGGGGGGGGGGGGGGGGGGGGGGGGGGGGGGGGGGGGGGGGGGGGGGGGGGGGGGGGGGGGGGGGGGGGGGGGGGGGGGGGGGGGGGGGGGGGGGGGGGGGGGGGGGGGGGGGGGGGGGGGGGGGGGGGGGGGGGGGGGGGGGGGGGGGGGGGGGGGGGGGGGGGGGGGGAATGGCCTCTAACTTTCATTTATTGGGAGTTTTTAAACGTCTAGTGATGTTTGGCTGTTTATTGATAATTTTGTCGCATTTTATCAATAAAGCATACATAAAATGCTGCTTATAAATAAAAATAAACAGACAATTTGTCAAAAAAGCATAAAACATAAATTGGCAGCCCTGAATATATAGGTGGCACAGGGTGAATGATGGGATTCATAATTGGATAACCAAGCAGGAATATGGCTCTTTTTTTTAGGTTAGTCATAAATGCCTGGGTCTTATTTTTTTTTTCCTCAGGTTTTCTCAAGGAGAGAAAACTGCACTCTCCTGTCTACCTACAAAAAGGGCAAAGGCCTGCCTGTCTGCCCATTGTAGATGAATCAGGGAGAGGAGGTGAAATGACAACATCAGGTTTCATCAGTAAATGGGTAGAATTTCACTAAATTCCCCTGTTTTCAGTATGGCACCTCATTCCTGCCTGTTTTGACTGTGTTCCTGTATTTTATTCTTTAGCAAATGTTGGAAATTTGGGAAGATGGGCGGACTGTTAGAGATATGGGAAGTGCATATTATGTTACGCCTTTGGCAGAAGAAAAACAGAGGTTGTATAAGTGGATGCAGCTTATTTAACTTTGCAGTCTTCCACAGCCTCAAGACTCCATGAAGCCACTTAAATTAGTATATTAATTTCTATTTATGAGTGATGGCCTTTTACTTCCTGTGCTGGTAAAACGTCTTCATTTTGGAAAGAGAAAATGCCTGCATTTCTACCATCTAAGAATATTACCCTCTAAGAACATTATCTGTTCATGGTAAAACCTGGTGAACTGAAAAGATTTTACTGACAGATTGAAACAAAAAGAATTTTTTTCAGCAATACAGGAATTCATTTTACTTTTCTAATTAAAAAAAAATGAGAATAAAGGATTTAGTGTTATCAGTGGAGGGAAAATAATGAGCTATAGGTACAAAGGGTCCAAAGCAAAAATTATAATCTCATTCACAAAGTTACTATCTCCAGTCACTTTGATGTAGATTTTATAATTAATTTATCCTGGAGATTTCAACATAAAAGAGAATTACTCAAAGCCAGGAGTTCTATGGGCTTTTATTGATTTTTGTTTGTTATTTTTTGTTTTAACATCGTTTTGGCAGGCATCTTGGTTATACCTTCCTTAACACTTCTCTTGACTAAAAATGTAACTATGGTTATGACAGAAACCCTTGGGCCTAATTGCATATGTAAAAATAACCAAATGTGTTGACTTAAGTAAAGATGTAGACTTAAAATTTTATATATATAATATATAGTTATATTTTCTTTAGCTAGGTAACTAGACCCAATGACACATTATCATAAAAAGAAAGACTGCTATTCTAAACCCAAAATTACTCTGGGTGTATACTCAGGTTTACAGTACTTGGGCAATGGTGATCTGTCTAGAATCTATAGAAACAAGGCATAGGCTGCTATATAACAGATTTTGGAAGGTTGAGCTGAATTTGAGTGAAGTGGCCAAAAAGATAGCAGTCATGTTGGGGTGTCCCCAACAATATCTTGGTAATTCACTTGGACCCATAGAACTCAACGTACAGTTGTACTCATGGCTAAGATTTATTATAATGAAAGCGAAATGAGCAAAGGGAAAAGGTACATGGGGAAAAGTCTGAAGGAAACCAGGTACAAGCTGCTAAGAATTCCCTCCCTGTGGAGTCACACAGGACATGGTTTATTTCTCCAGCACTGAACTGTGACAACATGTGTGAAATGTTGTCTATCATGGAAGCTCACTAGAGAGTCAATACCCAATATTTTTATTGGGGGCTTGTTAGATACGCACACTTTGGTAACAAACGTTTGAGACTCACAGGTTGAGACCAGGTGTATAACATAAACCATATTTTTTTGCACAATTTAGGCACAGGGAGCCAATCTAATAAATTAATGAATGGTATAAACTTTTGAAATCCAAGCACCCAGATTCCAGGCAAGGACCAACCTTGCAGGCAGACTTAAGGATAGTAGTCTCAGGCCTGCTTTATTATTTCTTTTCTTCACAGAGGAAAATAAGAAAATTAAATGTATTGGATGCCTCTGTGTTTAAATCTTTGGTAGGCATTTTTACATACAGCCCATTTAATTTTCATAAAATCTCTATGAGTTATAATAGCAGAAGAGCTGGAGCTGAGGGTTGAAGTGATGTAATAAAAAGCCTTTGTCTCAGCCCTTAAGACTGAGGATTGCCTTAGGATGCCATTTTATATACAACAGTAATATGGTTTGGCTCTATGTGTCCACCCAAATCTCATCTCGAATTGTAATCCACATTTGCTGAAGAAGGGAACTGTAATCCTCATGTGTTGAGGGAAGGAGGTGATTGGATCATGGAGGAGGTTTCTCTCATGCTGTTCTCATGATAGTGAGTGAGTTCTCACGAGATCTGATGGTTTTATAAGCGTCTGACATTTCCCCTGCTTGCACACTTCCTCCTACCGCCTTGTGAAGAATGTGCCTGCTTTCCCTTTGCCTTCCACCATGATGGTAAGTTTCCTGAGGTCTCCTAGTCATGCTTCCTGTTAATCCTGTGGAACTGTGAGTCAATTAAACCGCTTTCCGTTATAATTACCCAGTCTCAGGTAGTATTCTTTATAGCAGTGTGAGAACGGACTCTAATACAATTGGTAATGACAAAGTAGAATTGTCACTCATTCCTACCCAGTGAACTCCAGAACCTGGAGATTCGGGTATTTGTTTGCTCCTGTGGACTGCATTGGAACATGTCAACTTTTTTTTGAGAAGTGAAAGTTGGTTTCTGCACGGTCTCCATCCGGTAAAGAGGGTACCCACAACACCCTAAGTGAGGTGTCTAAACTTTCTGTATTCCTTCTTTACTTTAAGACTTCTTACAGAGAATTTAAACACACAAGGAGGGTAGCAAATTAGTCAGGGGTCTCCAGAGAAAAAGAAAAAAAGAACCAATGGGACATGTGTGGGTGTGTGTACACACACACAGTTGTGTATGTTCACAATTGGCTCACATGATTACAGTTGCAGACAAGTCCCAAGATCTGCAGGGTGAGTTGGCCAGCTAGAGACCTGGGAGAGCTGACGGTATAGTTCCAGTGCAAAGGCTGGAAGTCTCAAGACCCAGGAAAAGCTGATGTTTATGTCCAATCTTGAAGGCAGGAAAAAGCCAGTGTCCTAGTTCGAAGACTGTCTGGCAGGAGGAATTTTTTCTTACTCAGGAGTGGGTCAGACTTGTTCTATTCAGGCCTTCAACTGATTGGATGGGGCCCTCCCACATTAGGGAGACAATCTGGTTTACTCGGTCTACAGATTTAAATGTTAAACTCATTGAAAAACATTCTCACCAAAACACTCAGAATGATGTTTGATCAAATATCTAGGTTCCGGGTACCCCAGACAAGTTAACGTATAAAATCAACCATTGCAGATAGTTTTATATTTCTTCATGGAATGGGTATATTTGGTAAAGAGCAGAGCAATGCAAACACATATGAATGTCTTTAATCTGATAAATTTCTCCCTAGCTGCCACAAACTGTCCATAGTACAGGAAGATATAGGAAGAATCACTCGTTTTTGCTATCTCAACTCCCGAAGCTTTCTTCTGATGGCCACACACCCTCATTACCCTTTCTCCACAGCCAGGATCTTTTGGGGAACTCATTCTCCCCAAATTGTACAGGTTCTGAGACATTCTGATAATTGTAATATATCACGTCCTTGGCATAGAGTTGAGCTTTTACACAAGCTAAGTCCATCAGAATCTATTTCCACCCCCCACAATTACCTGGAAATGAAGTTAGAAAAAGCCATTTCCTCTCTGGAGAAAAGGTGGAAGAATGTGGTACTAGAAGCTGTTTTACAACAGGGGAGAAGAAAAACAACTGGTAGAGAAAAACAGGGACAACAGATAGCATATTGTTACTGGTCTCAGGTCTGCCCCACCTTTCCCATAATTGGGAGCATTTCTTAATGATAATGAGCTAGTTCAAGTTGAATTTCTGCCACTACAAATCACAGTGGCTCCGACCACTGGACGGGGCCATTAAACCCAAAAGGCATTCTTGAGGAGAAGAAAATAAAACCTTGGGTTAAGGCTGTCTCAATGAGGTGATAGAAAAGTTCTTTTGGGAATAAATATTAACATTAAACCAAATTTTATTTGATAATAAAGAATAAATAATAATGTTTCTTTTACAAACTTAAGGCCCAAACTGATTTGAGATAAAGAGAATGAACACAAATCTATAAGAGCACGGGATCAGGCCCACTCTAAAATACGTCAGGGTCCATTTCCTTTTGTTTCAAACACTAGATCAAGAATCTCAAGGCAGTTCTGAAATCGTTTTCCTGGTGCTGAGGAGAGGATCAGGCAGAAGTCAGTCTCAGACCAGCTCTTACCTTCAGGTGGATATGAGACCCAGACTTTCCTAAGAGAAGTACATCCTTGACAGGAGCTTCTGAACATATGTCTTACACATCATGTGCCTGTCCCTCAAACTAGATGAATGCTTCCTTTGCACTCTCCTTCTATTACTTTTATGTTCTCTTTTAACAATTTATATCTATAATAAAAATCAAATTTGTTTATTGCTTAGTATAGAAATCCAACTACTAAGAGGTAAAATATTTAAAGGATATAATTATGTAGAAGAAAGTATGTTGAATATTTGCTTTGGGAAGTATTTAAAATATGATTTTATATATTCTCTCCAGATAATATGAAAGAATATTTTGTGCAACTTTGTTTTCTAATGAAGTTTTATTTTTCTAAGAATTTACCCTGCTTTGTTTTTGTGTCTAAAAATGTGGAACACACATCATAAATAATGGGTGTCTACTTTTGGGAAACATGATGAGGATGCTTATTTCCAAATAATACTTGTTTGTTTCAAAGTGAGTAGTTATATTTTGCTTAAAAATAGAGCTGGTAATTGTAAATTGTGAAAGACTGTGAGGTAGACATCAGTATTTAGCTGGGATAAATGCTGGGAGATTGAATTTCTCTTGGAAACTGGCAATCACATGGCATTTCAAACTCATGAAATATAAACTTGATTAGGAAGTTAGACCAAAAATTTGTTTTTAATTTCATATATTTCTGTGAAGAGTCATGCAGTTCCCTGCCGTATGAATGAGAGTTTTCTCATTTGAATAACAAAGCTAAAAGGCACCTCATGATATGATCAGAATAGTCCAGGTAGCTTTCCATTCATAAACTCAGAATTTTAGGTGGTTGAGCTGAATTCTAAAACTGCTTTCAGCAATAACTAGTTTATTTTGCTTTTGTTTTTATTTTGTTGCATGTTACTTGTTTCTCTTTTTCCCAATTTCCTAATTCAAATCACTTTCCTTTCTGTTAATTATCATTATGTTTGGACATAATGGACTAGAATCTGCCAATTTGTGTCTGATTAATAAATAGTTACATATTACACAGAAACACGTGTATATGAAACCACAGACACAATGCTACAAGAATTATGTGCTATGAAAGTTTACTTCCAATCTTCTTTGGCCTCCATGCCATCCTGGATGCCACTTTGTGCTTGTATGTTTTACAAAGTAACTTGGAGTGCTGCCCTCTTTTCCACATTCAAGAAAGCAATTTTCCCTCAAACATGCTACTGCAAAGTAGCTGCAGCTGGTTGCTGAGGGATGTTTGTATGTTTGCATGATGCACATTTTTCCCCTGACGACTGCTGTCATGTCGACTCACTTTGATAGTCAAAATAAGCCTTTAAAAATGTTTCTCTATGCACTCCAGACTAATCCAAACCTAAAACAATCAGGCTGACTTTGTTTGCCTCTTTCAGTACCAGCAACATCAAGATAGCAGACAACACTTCCAGTTTCAAGAGTGATTACCGTTGCTGAAGATGTGAGAGCCTGATAGAAGGAAGCTTGACTTTCATAAAAGAAATTGTCTCTGGAGGGCTTAGAGTGGCTCAGAAAGAGCTTGCCTGGGGAATCAGAAAGACGCTATCAATGGCATAGACTCGAGATGCCATTTCACAAAGAGCTTCTTTTATCTTTTTTTTTTTTTTTTTTTTAGCATTTGCCACCTCTGCCAATGTTGGCAGAAACTCTTACAAAGTTATAAAATGAAGGTGAACAGGACAAAATTAGTAGATTCCTGTGAGTCATGACAGTTTCAACACAACCCCTAGCTGTTCTTCATGTTAAATTATAGTGTGGGGTATTTTAGCATGTATTGGAATGATTAACCACAGGGCAGGCTCACCTCCAAAGGTGGTGCTTTATGTCATTGTGTAATATAAATTGAGAGAGAAATAGAGATGGAGAAGGGAGCCAAATGATTTGAATTTATATCATTTTCATCTCATTATCTTAATGTATGGTACAGTCAGCAGACTTACTGACTTAAAACCTTCCTGTTAACAAAAGGGATCTGTAATGAGACCTGAGCTGCACGATGCCTGTGTTCAAATGACCCAAGAGACCTTTCTTAAAAACCTGATGTTAACTACGGATATCCTGACATGGCATTTAAAACAACAATAAAAAAAAAAGTATCTTGCAGGAATGAAGCACCAAAATGATCTGTCTTAATCACTGAAGTTTAAGAAAGGGGGAGAAATTGAACCTTCTATTACCCTCGCTACTTGAGATAGAGCTGCATTCAGACAGGAAGGGTGAGTTTTTGCTTAGTGGTTTTAGAACAGAATGGCATGGTTTTGCAACAGCAATAGCTAACCACTACTGAGCTCTTACTGCATGCTAGATGCTGTGTTATTTATACTAATACATAACAGACTTGCATCCACTCCATGCGCTAAGCATGTACTTATTTTGTCCGTTTCGTAGAGGGGGAACCCGAAGTTTAGAGAGATTAATTTCTTTGCCTAAGGCCACATTGCTAGTCAATGGTGGGACTGTTTATGCTTTTTTCTCTTACTGAGAAAAAAAAAAGCCAGAGCTAGCCTGACCTTGGAAACATGAATGCATCGATGTAACTGCGAGGCAGAATTCTGTGGTTCATCTTGCTGCATTTAATATCCTAGCCAAAATGGGGCTTTGATTTTCTGAGGCAAATTCAGCCAGTATCAAATACAATTTTGCTTGGCTGCAGATTAGAAATATGAATGCATTTGTTGCTGTTTGCACCCTTTTCCAGCTGAAAACCTCTCTTGTTAGCTGTCGACAATGTCACTTCCACATTTTCATGTGATGGGTTTCTACTGCTGCTTATTTTGAAACAGAGGTGATAATTAATCTTCCCACATTCAAGCATTGCAAACATATTTCAATTTCAAATGAGATAAGACCCAAGCTGAAACACCCACACTTACATTTTAGATAGCTTTGTACCATGCATTGTAACTGGCCTGAATTTGCTTTGTGGCAGTGGCATTATTGATAATAAGCATAGAAATATTATTTATAATGGACAGTCTCAGCAGAATAGGAAACTGATCCATTAGCAGGTTCTCTGAGATTGCAAAAGTTGGAAAGAAAAAGGGAAATGGGAATCAGGTTAATGTTAGTCATTTTGCTGACCTTGCTTCATCCATTTGACATTCAATAGAAGTATAATTTTGAAACTTACCTGTAGCATCCGGTAAACATATTTCTCCTTATCGTCACTGGCACTGATTTTGAAGGTTAGGTCTGGTTAGAGTATATTAGATTCAGAACTATGAGACATGTATGTCAGATAGTTTATATTTTCATATATGGGCTCAGATACTTATGTCTAGACTACGGATTTTTGTAAACATTATTTACACGCTAGTTAGTGTTACTAGTTAGGATGGTTTCATGTAAGTGTAGACAATAAGATATCTTTAAAGGGTTACTTTCTTACACATTCTCTATGTGTATGATACATATAATTCATTTTTTTTCCCTAGAGTTTCTTTTGAAGAAATCAGAAAAGCCACTTAAATCCTAAAGCCTGCTAATATTGTTATAGGTACTCTTAAAGTGGCCAGTCCAGGTGTTTTGCAGGGCATAAAATTGAGTTCGTCAAAGGTATAACAGGTTTTTATATTTCATCGTGTGACCATTAAAAAAAAATCTGTCTTCTCACTTCTTTTGGCTTCCTCCAATTTCTTATGTGCCTCCTGGATGAAGTGGTTTCCAGGATATCTGCAACCCCTCACTAAGTCATGCAGATTGGATGGTGATGGTTGGGTGCCCAGCTACTTCACAGCACCTGTACTATTTTTTTTTTTTTCATTCTGTATATTGCTATTGCTAAAAATTCCTGGGCAGGTTTTTTGGTAAATAAAATTATTCTTCCTTTTATAGATGAATACACATACATATATAGATTTATGAGTATTTACAGAAACAAAGACATTTACTACAACATCCATAACTGAGTGGCATAAAACAGAAATACAGAGCAAAGGAGAAGGCAAAAAAGCAAAATGAAAGTAATGTCTGGCTTTTCCTTTCTTGCCCTAAGATTCAGTATTTCATCTGTCCTGTCCTTCTTATAGATCGAGTTTTAAAATATTATTTAAATGTAAAATATACTAATAATTATTTTTATGTATGAGGTTTTTAACTTTCTTAAAAATGAAATTAAGACAATCCTGGGGGAAAAAGTCCCATTTAGGAGAGTTATTTTTTTAAGCCTGTACTGACATAGATTTTTTTTCTACACCTAGGGAATGGTATAACACAAAAGAATGATGTGATTGGACAGAAAACACAAAAGAGGAATGACATGATGCAGAATAATGAAATTATTCATTATTCTGAAATTTGGGACATGATAATTTGAGGTACTAGCTTTTGAACTAGGAAGACCTCAACATAAATGAAGAAATTTTCAGATAAATCTTGAAAGAGAATTGAAAGCTTGAGATGCTAATTTGAATTTTTTTAATCTACAAAAGGTGACACTAAGGGTCAATAACAATGGCTAACACACATTGAACACATATTATATGCCAGGCATTGTCCTCAACTCTTTGTATGAATTAACTTATTTAACCTACACAACATCCCCCGAATGTAGATATTGTAATGTGCCTATATTACAGATGAAGAAAGAGGAACTAAAGGTTAAGTAAATTCCATAAAATCACTCAGTTAAGTGCCAGAGTCAGTGTTTCGAACCCAGGCAATCTATTCATAGAGCTCAAATTTGTTGTTGAAGCATAAAGATACACGAAAAAAGAATAAACAAATACATAAAGGCATTCTTTAAAACCTCAAATGAATGAACTAGATTTTAATTAGCCCTAATGATGTAGCCCAGTTCATATCACCTATTGATTGGAAGTCTATTTTTCACTATCTATAAAATAAGGGAGATATTCAAGATTATTTTTAAGCTTCTTCCCTCCTATATTCATGGTTCTAAAATCCTCCACCCCCTCTTCCCCCACCCACACCCGTTCATTATATTTTGGGAATGAGAAGTTGTATTCTATTTCGGTAAAATCCTAGAATCTGAAGCCTAAATTTGGATCTCCTAAAGACATCAAGATGCCTGGATGTGATCCTATGCACCCTTGTTGGCCCTCAGTCCACTGTGAATCATTTTATACAATAGGAAGAGCTGTCTCCTGCCACAGTTGCTCAGTTCTTTTTCTTTCAGCACAGTTTAGTTCAGCTTAATTCTTTGAAGCTGGAGGTGTGATTCCTCTTCAGATATTATTTATTTGTTCACAAATATATTTGTACAGTAAAATTTTATTTTTTCACTTGACACGTACTATTTCTACATATTTATAGGATACCTGTGATATTTTGATGCATGCATATAATATGTAATGTAAGTCAAGGTATTTGGGGGTATTCATTACCTCAAGCATTTATCATTTCTATATGTTGAGAACATTTCCAGTTCTTTCTTTTAGCTATTTTGAAATACACAATACGTTGTTATTAACAATAGTCATCTTTCTCTGCTATTAAACATTATATCTTATTTCTGAATCTAACTATATATTTGTACCTGGTAACCAACCTCTTTTCTTTCCCTTGCCCTAACATACATCCTTCCTGGCCTGGGATATTAATTATTTTACTGTCTACTTACATGAAATTAACTTTTTTAGCTCTCATGTATGATTGAGAATATGAAATATTTGTCTTTCTGTACCTGACTTATTTCACTTAACATAGTGACCTCTGGTTCCATCCCTATTGCTGCAAATTACATGATATCATTTCTTTTTGTGACCAAATACTATTCCATTGTGGAAATATACCACATTTTTTCTTTATTCATTCATCCACTGATGGACACTTAGGTTGATGCCATATAGTTGCTGTTGTGAATAGTGCTGCAATAAACATATGAGTGCAGGTACCCCTTTGAAATATGGACTTCTTTTCCTTTGGATGAATACCCAGTAGTGGGATTGCTGGATCATATGGTAGTTCTATTTTTAATTTTTTTTTGAGAAATATCCAGACTGTTTTTCATAAGTTGCACTAATTTACATTCATACTAACAGTGTTTAAGAGTTCCCTTTTCTCCACATTCTCACCAGCATCTGTTATTTTTTATCTTTTTAGTAATAGCCATTCTGGCTGGGCTGAGATGATATATCATTGTGGTTTTGACTTGCAGTTCTTGGTGATTAGGGATGCTATGCACTTTTTCATATACATGTTGGCCATTAGTATATGTTATTTTGAGAAACGTCCATTCATGTTCTTTGCCCACTTTTTAATAGATTACTTTGCTTCATCTGTGTTGATTGTTGATTGTTTCCTTTGCTGTGCAGGTCTTTTTAGTTTAATATAGTCCTATTTGCCTTTGTTTGTTTATGTTACCTATGCTTTTGAGGCCTCAGCCATAAAATCTTTGCCTGGACTGGTGACCCGAAGTGTTCTCCTATGTTTTCTTCTAGTAGTTTTATAGTTTTGAGTCTTACATTTAAGTCTTTAATTCATCTTGGGTTGTTTTTTGTATTATAGTGAAAGAGAGGGGTCCAGTTTCACTCTTCTGCATATGAATATCCACTTTTCCAAGCACAATTTATTGAAGAGACTGTCCTTTCCCTAATATATGTTCTTAGTGCCTTTTTCAAAAATCAGTTGTCTGTAAATATGTCTGTAAATCTGTGGGTTCTCTATTGTGTTCCATTAATCTATGTGTCTGTTTTTATATCAATACTTTGTTGTTTTTGTTACTATAGTCTTGTAATATATTTTGAAGTCAGGTAGCATGATGTATCTAGTTTTGTTCTTTTTGCTCAGTATTACTTTGGCTATTTGGAATCTTTTTTACTTCTACACAAATTTTAGAATTACTTTTTCTATTTCTGTGAAAATGGCATTGGTTTTGATAAGGATCACATTGAATCTGTTTATTTCTTTGGGCAATATGGTCATTTTAGCAATATTAATTCTTCTTCTCCAAGCACATGGGATATGGTTCCATTCATCTGTGTTCTCTTCAGTTTCTTTTATCAGAATATTTTAGTTTTCTTTCCGGAGGTCTTTCACCTCATGGTTATAATTTTACTTTTAGAAGTAGGATTTTCATTGTCAGGTGTCAAATTCACCAACTGAAAGTACCTGGGTGCTTCTAGGCTTCTACGTCTCATAATCTGAGCTGGCATACTCCATTAAGTGCACACGATTAGGATGCCATGTTTTTAGAGACACATCCACTAAGCGCAAAGATGTCACTCTTTGGTATGCAGGTATTATAGGTAATCATATCATGCATCACTTCTAGGCTTTCTTAACAAATCTATCCTCTGAAGATACCAAGTTTTAATTTTCAGCCATTTTGGATCCTGTCTGGAAATCCCTTCTGTCATTCTGCTTAACAGGGCTGAACTTTAAACAGCTGTGTTTGCTTCAGGGACAGGAGCAAAAAGGGAGAGAAGTAACAGAGGAACTGTTTTCTGCAAAAGATGTTTAATCTGCTTATAATTCTTTTCTGTATATGAGAGGCAAAGAAGGATGATGGTTGTGGTGATATCTCCAAGGGCTTTTATGTTCTTTGTGAAGAACAGAGGAAAGTGAATTATAGTCTAGATCTTCTGGACCTAGAGAAAGATTATTCATCCTCCTCAATCCAGTGACATGATGAATCATGATTTGTGGAGGCTGTTTTAAAAACATTGTATTGGTTACTTATGGACAAAATGGAAAACTGTGGACTGGGGATTAAGGCAGTTAGGAGCTCTTCTGCAAGTTAAGAAATTTTCATCCAAAGCGTGCTTTTGAATAAATTAATTCACTCAAATTCAAAAACAAAATACAAACAAATTAAAGGATTATGGTCATCTAGATGAAGTCCTGTTATTATGTTTCTTAAACTGATTTTATTTAACTTTATTTTTGTAATTAAAACTATGAATAAAGACCTACACGGTAATTATCTACCCACTAGATAGAGAGTTGTTCAAATAGAAATAACTATTTCTTCCTCACATTGGAATGCCAAGTACTTGATATGAATGATTTTTAGTAAACTATCTGCATGGACAGTCTGTGAAGAATGTGGAGCTGGGCTTGTCATAGCTCATCCTCCATGTGCCATCGTTTTAAGAGGGATGATACCTAGCTGTTGTCCATGACAGGATATCTTCATATTCAATATAACCCTTCATAAATCTTTAGAAATTTCTAAAATGTGTCTATATATTAATGTCTCTGTAACAATGAGAGAATAAGGGAAATGCGGTAAAGGAGAGGGAGAAAGAAAAAGAACAGGCAATTCAATTTCTAACTCCAGTTCTTATGAGACTATTGGGAGAAATGACTATGTCTATTTGTAAAAGTCAGAAAAACAATATGATTCACTGGCTTAACCTTTTTCACAAAAATAGAAGGTTTTTCTCTGTATTTATGCACATCTTCAAACAGAGAAAATTAATCTGAATGTCAAAATACAGTAAATGTCTTACACAAAAACAGCATTGCTTATCGATAACATATCTACAAAGGTGTGCTCTAAAAGGTGTTTTATTTCTACTATATCCTTCTTAGAAACATTTTTCTGGTGATCAAATACATTATTTGGACTTTTTCTCTGCTTTTCTGTAGGCAACATTGGAAAATGAAAAATAGAAACCGAAGTAAAATTATTATGGGAACAAGAGGAAGGAACATTAAGCAAAATAAAAAAAAAATTAAATCAATTAATGGAGAGATACGGAAGATTTATACTTTCAAAAATACCTACCTCCTTGATTTGCATGAGAACCATTGAACTTTGCTTATTACCACTAGTAAATAATTTTTTGCCTTAGCGCTAAAACAGCTAGAAGCTAAGGACACTTTCCTTTAAACACAGTTACTCATGTGCTACCACTTGCTCCAGTGGTCTTCAGAGTAGCACATGTAAGCTTCCAAACATCACAGTTCTTCCCTAGAGATAACCCACAAATAATATAAATTACATTTTGTAGACTCTGAAGTGATAAATGAATAATTCATTTCATTTCTAAATGACTGTGAATTTGTGCTACCTAAGGTTTTCTAGGTAGATACAAATAAATAATATTGTTATATATGTTATATATGTTAATATGATTATGAAACATAATCATATTTGGTAGGGTTAATTATTGCCTTTACATGAGTTACAAAAAATATACCTGGAGAAGAAAAAAAAAAAAAAACAGAGGCTGCTGCTTTTGATTTTTCTGGAGCTTTTCAACAATTAATTTTGGATCAATTTTGAAACCTTTTCAAAACAGAGTACAGACAGGAAAAAAATGCACTGGTAAGATGAAAATGGGTATCACAATTTCTTTAATTTGATATCAATTGATATATTAATTTGCAACTAGATTTTCTAAAGATCATTCTGAAACGCTTACTTTATAGTATTTGTTTACAAATACATAGGAAAAACAATAAATGTCTCAAACACCATCTGTCTGTATTTTCCCCGAAGGGCTTTGCATATTTTCAGCAAGAAATGAGTCTAAATATCTTATAATTTTCACCAAAATGTTTCATAATTTCACAGCAGCCCTGCTAATGAAGTACAGTGTGAGCCCTTGTAATAAGCCAAAATGATTCCAAATAGCAGACAGTGCCTCCTAATATTGTGAAAACAGAGAGAGAGCTGCTGGGGAGCAGGAGAGTTGTTTCCTGCTTTGGGCTGAGAAGAAGGCTGAAAGGAAATTTCATTTTGAAAGGAGAATAAGAAAGGCTTATGTGTGCATCCACCTTAGATGAAGTTCAAGGAATTCAGAAACTTGGAGAAATGAGTCTGTGAGGATTCTTAATATTAGCTGTGAGCACTGAGATCTAGCAACAATTTTGGAGATAGATACCAGATCATTTCCTCATATGTAGTGTATGAACATCGATGTAGAAAATCAACATTTAGATACCTGAAGAAAGGAATACTGGAGATTACAAAATTGGATCTGAAATTAATTTCCTGGTTTGTCACAGTCATAAATCCAAGCTTTCAACGCAGAGCAGAGATAGGACAGCATATGAAGGCTAACAAAGGCTGGACTCATGGCATCAATATTAACTGGAAGTTCCTCTGACCATATGGAACTACAAACACAAGGACACTAATAGTTACAACAGCTAGTAGCTCTAATTTATTGAGTGCTTACCATGTGCTGAACACTGAGGTAGTCCCCAACATAGTGTCAAATTCTCACGACTCTCCCTCAGGATACTGTCATCCTCACACTGCAGAAAAATCTGAGGTTCAGAGCATATGAGCTACCATATGACAGAGTTAAGTGAAAGATCTGTCTGAAGCATCTCATGTTCATTGTACACACCTGCCTTTCTTATCATCAAGCCAAATGGTCATTTTGTGCTAATTACCCAGAGAGTGGAATGGGATATCTGGACTGACATGAGTGAGAATGATATTTTAAGTGGTATCGTTGAAATGTATTGTATTTTTAATAGTATGTATTTATATGTATTAAACATTGTTAGCATGCTATAATGTTGTATGCAGCCATATTATTTTTTAGGACAAAGTAAAAAGTAAGATGGGGGCATTGTCATCCAGTTACACAGAACACACAAATTACTGGTGTGGGACTGGATATGACCACGAATGTTTCAAGCATTTGTTAAGTTCAGCCTAAAGTCTTCTGAGAATGATGGTTATCTAGCTCCGTCTGTCTGTCTGTCTGTCTGTCTATCTATCTATCTATCTATCTATCTATCTATCTATCTATCTATCATCTAACCTATCATCAATCATATATTTATCACATTTCTGTATATCTTCTGTCTAATATGAGCTTTCACTTTCTGAATTTCCAAGCCTTCACTGTTTCCTTTTCAGCAGTACATTAAAATTATCTTTGGCAATAGTCAAATATAGAAAAATTTCCAAAATAGTATGTGAGGACTGAAATTTGAGCAACCTCTTTTAATCCAATGAATTCCAAACTTTTTGAGCATGTGCCAGTGAAGAAAATCAAAGTATTATAAATCTATAGCTATCCATAGAATTGTAATATAAGACATATAAAACAGACAACTTAATATAATGTAATAATAAAAAGTAGCATGTGAAATTGTGATTTTTTTTTCCTAACCCAGTGGTAACTCTTTTCACTTCCCCTAAAGGCATTCATACTCCACTTTGAAGGCCCCTGACTCTTAATTTCTTTTATAATTAAGGATGGAAGAGATGAATATATCTTAGTAACCATTATGTGCCAAGCAATTTCATATACGTTATTTAAAGACACAATAAATGTGTCAAATATTTCTCTTTGTCATAAAGTCACAATTAAGGAAAATTTTTCTAAGTACCTTGTTATTGTGTTGCATATTCTAGATTCTCATAAGTAGTGGGTCAGAAGTGATCATTATGCTCCAAACGGGATAAAGACATTATAGTTGAAGTTGCAAAACTATATTAATTATCATGAGATGCTGGAGTTTGGATCACTATAGAAGGAAACATAAAATAACAAGGGTAAGACACTTGGAATGTATAGGAACTACATTACTATAGTGAAATCATGAAAATGGAACAGCTTGAAATAGCAAATAGAGCATCTACATCTAAGTTCCAAAAAGAGAGACACGTGAAAAATGTGGCAAACCCTGCCAGTCCCACATTGGTTGGATTAGTAATTTAATAACAAATAAAAGGTTCATATAAAAAAATCACTGCCATCTTCAAAGAATTGCTGATAATCATTTCTATCTGCAGAGGCATCTGTGCTTCCAAAACTAGGAAAATTCAATAGCAGTTTCAAACATATGTCAACATATGACATACTCAGGGTTATTCTATAAATATCATTATTTAAATCAGAATAATTTAGAAATTCAATGTGATTTTATAACATGCAAAATTGTCCTTAGGGTTTTAAATGCAATATAATTCTCAGAGCCAAACGATTTACTTTTTCTTGGGAAGAAGTTAGTACATAATGTGTTGTCCGAGTCTGGTGGAAATACTGCCTATGCCATTCTCCAAATCATTGCAAATTCTCAATAAAAGATTAAGTAAGTGCCAGCTGCAGACTGAAGTAATGAAAGAATCAAAAGCCCCAAAAAAGAGAAAATTATTTGGTTTGAAATGCATATACAAAATCGGCCATGAATAAAAACTACAGTAGGCAGCAAGAAGCAGAAGAGTTCAATCTTAATTATGTTAATGGAAATTAAATCTTTTCCAATCTTTTACTAATGCAGACTTCACTTTCCACATTTTTGAACCTAGTTTGTTAGTAGTGATGGTTTTGAAAATAATGTTACTGTAGTTAAAATGAAATTCAATGCATAGCAGTGTCTAAATGAATAAATCTGGTCCTATTGTTATTGAAGAGCATAAAATACTATTTACAAAAGGCTATCTTTATAGTTCTAAAATATATGTGAACCCCTAGGTTTAAATTTTATTTGCCCCTCTCTTTTCTCATATACCCTGTGCATATATCTCTTTTTCATAGTACTTATGAAATCACCAATATAGGTCTATGTGTCCATATTCCTCATTAGTATGTGACTCCTTGAAAGCCAGAACTATGTCTTAGTCATCTCTGTACCTGCAACATGCAATACAGAGATGAATACACAGGAAAGTGAGAAATGCTGTAACAGTGATAGAAGGAAAAACAGGTCAACAACCTTTTGCTGCTAAAATGTCAACATATATATGTTCAACACATTAAATGGATTTTCTGAAATATATTCTGAAGAATTGAGAACTTACAAGGAGGAGCTGGCTTCCATCCATCTGGATCCAACCTTTGTACCAATTCACTACAGCTCATAAATACATTTTTTGCCCTAGAGGACAAGAGACTGACTTGAACATCTGTAATCAAGCAAGGTGTACTTGAACTAGACCAGTGTTTTTGGTGATTTAATAAGTTAGGCTGAGTCTATCATCCCAAAGCATTTTGTTTTAACACAGAGAACCGGTAAGAGATTGAGTAAACGGGTTTACAGAAGTCACTCAAAGTTCATGTTAAATACATTTGATCCATCATAGCAAGGGCATAAAAGAAATGAACAAGAAGCATAACTTTTTGCCTAAAATATGTTCAAAAGTTATATGGCAAGCAAGAGACTGAAGTATTTAGGGGATTTTAGCTGCAAGGTCTTAGACTGAGGAACCATGCAAAGGTAGCAAGTTTCTCTTAAATGAAGCAAGGAGGAGCTAAAGCCAGTTACAAAGGGTGAAAGTACCACTTACAAATTTAGCTGTACGATGGCAATACAAAAAAGAAAAGTCACTCCATTGAAAATGAAATTGAATTGTCAATGCCAGTAAATACTGAATTGTGATATGCTAGGTGCTATACAAAAAAGAAAAAAAAATAAAAGGGTTGATTTTTATTTTAGCTGTTTACGATATACCTGGTTGCTATAGCATAAGTCTTCCTCAAAATGTTTGCATTATAAAGAATAAAAGTCTTTACAACATGTTACGTTAAAATTTTAATATAATTATATAAAAATGGTTAAAGTTTAATTACCAATATTTTCTGATTATCAAAGTAATCTGTACTCCTTTTAGAAAAAAAATGTTGAAAAGCACAAAGATCCGTGTATACTGAATATGATTCTATTAACCATAGATATTAACATTTTGTGGTGTATTTCATTTCAGAAACAGATAAACAATTAAACATTCATATATAATGTATATAATATTGTATAATTTTAAAATATTCCTGCATATTTATCCTTCATTTTCCATTCAATATTAATGTTGAACAATTCCCTGTGTTATTAGACATGTTTAAAACATTACTTTTAGTCACAATAAAATATGCCATCATGACTATATCATGATTTCTTTACTCTCTACTTTGGAAATTTACATTGTTTCCAATTTTTTGCAATGATAACAGCAGTGAATAAAATTTTCTGATATACAAACCTATGCCACATCTCATTATTTTCTTAGGTTACATTTCAAGGAAAGGAGTTACTAGGTGAAAGGACTTGACAAGCTGTAAGGCTCTTTCTCATTTCGTCAAATTTTTTTCCAGGATACCTTTATGTAATTTTCCTCCACCTGTTTGTTATGAAAAAATTTAAACCTAGAGAAATGTTTAAATTTCTCAGGTGTAAAATAATGAGCCCTCATTTATTCACTAACATAGCTTAAGGAATTTTAAAAATATTGCCATATTTACTCTGTGTATATGTATACAATTTTTATGGCAGAACCATCTGAAAGCTAGTTGCAGAGACTTCATGGTACTTAGTTCCTGAATACTTCAGCTTGCATTAAAAAACATGCACATTCTAATATACAACTATAAAAACATTAATCACAATTGAGAAATAGTTCTTAATATCATCTCTTTTCCATGGCATATTCAAAATGTATGTATGCCAACAAATTACGTTTTGTAATTGCTTTTTAGATTTCTCTAGTCTCTGTTAGCTTTTGCTATATTATTGTATTTCTTTAGTCCCGGTCAACCTAAACTTTTTACTTTTTAAAACGTTAATTGCATTAGTTTTCTATCATTGTGTAACAAAGTACCCTCAAACTTAATGGCCTAATACAACACACATTATTACATCATAGTTGCAGTGGGTCAGGAAGTCGGGATCAGCTTCGTTGGGTGATTCTGGCTCAGGGCCTCTCACAAGGTTTCAGTCTAGATGTCCACCGGGACTGTATTTATCTGGTAACACCACTGGGGCAGAAGGCTACCCTTCTGAGTTCACTCACGTGGTTGTTAGTAAGCATGCTGACTTCACAGGAGTCCTCTGTTGTTAACCACATGGGGCTCTTCATAGGGCTTCCCAAAACATGGCAGCTGGCTCCTCCAGGGCAAATGATCAGAGAAAGAGGGAGGGGGGCAGAGATAGAGCCTGAGATCATAATGAAAGTTGCAGTCTTTTCATAACTTAATCTCAAAAATGACATCCCCATGACTTCTATTGTATTCTATTCATTAGAAATGAGTCACTAAGCACAGCCAACAGTCAAAAGAGTAGAGAATGAAGTTCTACTTGAGAAGACGAGTACCAAATAATTTAGGATTGTGTCTTTAAAATCTCCACGTTGACTATTTGAAGAAATCAAGGTTTCATAGAATATCCTAAATGGTGGATTTGACAGAACTTCATAGAACACCAACATCAATTATAGTAACTCTGCAACTATAATGAAACAGGATAAAACAGGATGAAGACACACTCATGTTGGAACACTGAAAAACAAACAAACAGAAACAGAACAGTGCAAGTTATAAAAATGATCCACCATCTCCCTCTCTTATCTCACATGAGTGACTGCTTATTTTTATCAATTATAATTAAGCTCCATTTAGTTTCTCCTGACTCCTAAATAAAAATTAAACTATCCAATCATTGAATTGCCCCTGCTGTATGATAGTATTCAATCCTGAGAAAACTCCTGTTCTTTGAACTGTTCCTCAGATTATCTAGCATAGGGCCAAATCTTATGACAATCCATTCCTTAAGTCTTCTTGAGACATCTCATAGTTTATTCTGGGGTGCAGACTCCTCTGCTATAGCAAAAAACAAATCTAGGCTTGTTTCACTAGAGTTGTTTTTGCTTAGCTTGTGGGCATCAAGAGAAGGTTACAATTTCTTTGTATGCTTTTTATTTTTAGAATATGTTCTAGATTGCAAAATTTCATATATACTCATATATTATACTTTATCGATCAAACTGTTTGTGTCCTGCATATGCTATATTTTTTTGTCTAATTGATCTGTCCAGAACAGGGGATTCTGTGTCAAAGTCTCCTATTATAAGTTTCTACAATTTTTCTTTTTTGTGTAACCATCAGTGTTTTCTTTATGAAGTTTGCTGCTGTATTGATTTGTACATAGATATTCATGGTTGCACTATCTTTCTTGTAAATTGTAGGTGTAGTTTTATGGAGCATTGTTCTTTTGTCTTGCATAAAGCATCTTGCCTGATTGTTAACATTGTCAGGTAGCAACATTGCAACCTCTGCATAATTATCTTGAATTTTCGCCATATTGCTTTGTTCTTCTCTTTAATTTTGCTTTTCGTACTTTTTTCCTTGGTTTTGTCGCTTATATGCAACATAGAGTTTTTGGGGATTTTACTGATAAGCCAATTTGAAAATATTTTAATAGGTCATCTAAGCCTATTTATATTTGTTAATGTGACTGATATATTTGGGCTAAGTTCATGTTGTTGTTGTTGTTATTATTAATATTATTATTGTTGTTGTTTTGGAACGGGATCTCACGATGTTGCCTAAAGCCTGGTCTTGAACTCTTGGGCTCAAGCAATCCTCTCGCCTAAGCCTTCTGAGTAGCTGAGACTACAGGTGCACGCAACCTTACCTGGCATCAACTTATATTATTTTAAGTTAAAATTACTAAATATATTATATTCACTATGTTTCACTAGGTGCCCTCCCTTCTTTTGCTTTTTAAATTTTTATTTTATATTTATTTTGGTATACATAAACTTTTGTGGTTTTGTTCTAGTGTTAACTTTCATAGTGATTACTTTATAGAACATAGTCTCTTTTTTCTCTACTTAGCCTTTTTTTCTCTTTGTAGGTATGTTGTTATTAGTTCTGATTATCCAACTGTTTCTGTATTCAATTTTTTTGCCATGTAATTTTGTAGTAATTTCACACTATGTTTAGGTATATTTGCATTTTTTCCATGCCTTTTGACTTTTAGTTTGACAATATGACATTATTTGAGCAATAGAATGAGATTGAAACATAAGTATGGCATTTTTAAGCCAGAGTTGAGACACCTTGTATGTTTCCATGGGCTCTTCTGTACTTCTCCCACTGCCATGAGACAAACAGGCCTGGCTTCTCATGACATTGCCTGAGTCAAAAAGTCCCAAGTTGAGGATGGGAGACTTGTGGAGCAAAGCGAAACTGCCTCGGTGGAACCTCACCTTATTTAGCCTTATCCAGCCAACACCCAGATATGAAAATGAGACAATTTTAGAATAGTAGCATTGCCTAATAGAATTTAGCCCAGTCCACGAGAATATGATTCTTGCTTTAAGCCACTGAGGTTTGGGTGGTTTTACATAATGCACTATTATATAGTTAAATGGTAACAGTTTTAAATTTTTTAAGTGATATCCCTTGACTAGCACCTATCTGGCCATCAAGGAGCTTAACCAATTTTTCATTTTCTCTTTTTTTTCTTCTTCCATTAAAAAATTTCCATATTATCATATAGCATTTACGTAGTATTCTCATACATGTATTCTCACCTTTATGTTAAAATTATATTTATTATTAAATAATTATTGTATTCACCACCAGCCGTTTTGCTGCTGTTTCCCTATCTTGGTTGAATGAAGCTTTCTCTCTAGTATATCCTACAGGAAAAACTCCTGAGTAAATGTTTCTTGAGATTTTCATATTAAAACTGTACTTTTATATACTTGATATACAGTTCAGCTGTATATTAATTCTTTCCCTCTTTCTTTCTTTGCATTTCCTAATATTCTTCTGCTCTTTCCTGCACTGGTATGTTGCTGTTGAAAAGTTAGATGTAAACATACATTTTCTTGTTAATTACTTCATATTTGACTGTGGCTCAAAGGATTTTTTAAAAATTATAATAGTTTACTAAGATATGTCTAATATTTGATGGTAATGGATTGATTTTTCACACATAATTGATGGCAGCATTTAATATGACATTCAATTTATTCAGTAAAGTTTTCTTAAGTGATGGCTTTTTATATTAAACATCTCATTTGTTGAGATTTTCTTCTTTAGGGACTCCACTTATAAAATAGATCTTCTTGTCTTTTTTATCCATTTCTTTCTGATCCTTTACTGTACTTTTAGTCATATGTTTCTTATTGTAGTTTTGGGCATATCTAGTCTCCTTTGGACCTTGTAGTTTATTTCTTCTTTCTGAAATTACGTATTATTCTTTAGTTTCTTTTTTGAGTTTGGTCTCTCTGACTTCATATCCATGTAGTATTTATCCAGTATTATTCTGAGTTTTTAAGTTCTAAGTTTGTGATGGTCCCTCATGTCTACAGTTGCTTGCTTCATGGTTAATTCTTCTTGGAATATATTATAATAATACCTGCCTCTGTTTCATCGCTACTTTTTAGTGTTTCAGTCTTCTGAAAATGTTTTATTCTGTTTTCTTCTTAATGAACTTCTATAGATACTGGATTCCTTTTTGCTTATATGTACTTGTATTATATATTTTTTAGACAGATAATAGTTGATAATTCAATGAGGGTGGCCTAAGGATTTTGGATGGTCTTTTTGGTGCTTAGCACCCTCTTCTGAGCCACAATAAAATATGCTTTAAAAATAAATGTGTACTTCTTGCTTTTTTCTAATTTTTGATACTAACTTTTCTCAGTGTCTTTATGTCTTTAGTTACATATTTTTTTTTTTCTCTTTGCCAACAAGCCTGTAGGGAACACCTACATTTTCAAAGTTGTCTGCATCTGCCCTCAGATACTGCCTTTCTAAGACTGCCATTAAGCTCCTTTCTTTTAGCCACAGTGACTCGTGGACTAAACCACCAAGTCTCAGGGCTCTTTTCAATATTTTCTCACTCAAAGAGACTTTATTCCTTCCAGGTATGATACCTATTCAGTGTTACCTTTGATGGGCCAGCACCTTGACTCCACTGTACACTACTTCGTGTGCAAAATTCCCCAATTCTCTCTGCTAGTGTGGGCTCTGGATCCAGCTCTGTTGGCTTAAGGTATTCATGCAGTCATAATGCTTCCTAGATTTGGCTAGGAATGGGTGTTTGCTGAAATTTTTCTCTCATTGTGATTTTGTAGTACTTTTTGAGGATGTAAAGGGATTAAAATATAGATAGCCACTTTTATCCCACAGAGACGTGGGAGCCCTATACTCAATTATAACAAAATGTTTTGTGGTTAATTTCAGAATCCCATTAAAATAGTTTTTGTTTCTGACCTCGGTAAACTATAATATATGACTCATACCAAAGATATTCATTAATTGAGGTTAAAAAATATATTTTAAATATGATAGAAACATAATTTCTTTTTTTGATCTGCAAGAAGTGTGAGATTTTCTAGATGCTATCAAATGGTAGATCTTTTTAAAGTAATGTTCTAGATGTCATCTATTGTGCTATTGTTTAAACAGTGAGCCTACTACTTATATATTGATAAGGAAGATGGTGATAAACCTTTTAAAAATAAAAATTCTGTCAAATAACATTCTCTGAGGCAAGACAAATAACGTGGTAAAATTATCCGGCTGGGTTTGGTGACTCATGGCTGTAATCTCAACCTTTTGGGAGGCTAACGTGGGTGGATTGCTTGAGCTCAGAAATTTGAGACCAGCTTGGGCAACATAGTGAGATCCCATCTCTACAAAGATAAAAAGTTAGCTGGGCATGGTGACGCATACCTGTAGTCCCAGCTACTTAGGAAGCCGAGGTGAGAGGATTGCTTGGGCCCAGGAGGTTGAGGCTGCAGTGAGCTGTGATCAGACAACTGCACTCCAGCCTGGGCAAGACAGTGAGACTGTGTGTGTGTGTGTGTGTGTGTATAAAATATATATAAAATATATATTATATATAAAATATGTAATATATATAATATATATCTTACAAAATGATGTTGCAAACTTTTACATCTGTAGTGATGGAAATTTCATTCAGGAATGCATTGCAGACTTGTATTTTCTATATTCAATATCCTACAGCTTCTTTGATAGCAAATGGCAAATTAAAATCGTTAGACTATCCAAGGAGACACAGGTAGATGTAAATTTGATCCTTGTTTCTCAGTGAGGCTGATAACAATGTTGATGAGGTGTGGTTTGGTTTTCAACAATCACATTGTTCTTACCATCATTTTGTGTGACCATGGTAGTAGAAGTGGAAACTTAAACAAGTGGAAGATTGTGACGGCTCCTTTAAGTTTTGTAATAACAATACGCTGAGATGAGATGTCTTTAAGGTTTAAGGGTTCTGTGATGCTGATGTGTTCTACCAGTGTGCCTTCCATCAAGGAGCTAATTTCCTTGCCTTCAGTGAAAAAGAAAAAAAGAGAATAAATAAAAGTGTCATTCTTTTCTATCCAACTGTTAGACTATCAAAGGAAGTAGAATAAAAGGAAGAAATACAGTATATAAAGAAAAAAACACACAGAGTGATAATGAAATAAAAAATGATGTCCTAACTTGGAAATTAGTAAGAAAAAAAGATGACAGTACAAATTCATGTGAGCTTTGTGGTTCCCTGCCAATATACCATAAACAATTATTAAGGTTGGAGAAATGTTATACTTAACTACTAAGCTGCGTACCATCAAGAAATATGGATGTTAACATCAAAGACACAGTGAAATAGACATCTCCTAGTGTTCAACAACACTTAATAGTAGTACACAATAGATTTTTTTTCTACTGTAAAATTACTGAAACCAGATATTAAACCCAGGGAGTAAAACCAAATTCTCACAGTCATATCTTATGATAAACATGCTAAAATATAAAATTCAGAATAATAAAACCAGACATTATTCAATTAATCTATTTTTAAGCATATTACTGGTTTAAAGAAAAGAAATAGAATCAATGTGTGAGTATAGAGTTATCTATAACTCAAATGATTAATGATAATTACTAGATTTCTATTAAACCAAGGTATATGAGTTATTTAAAAAGATTTATCCCCCTTTACAGTCATTTGTTTATTCATTCAATAAATGTATATTAAGTATCTATGTTCTAGAGGCAGTGGGTTCTAGGGATTATTCAACAGGGACACAGTAACACCCTAAGCAGATTTGCTTCTTATGTCTACTCACTGGAATGTTTGCAGAAAATGAAGGAAATGTAAAAACCAACATATCCCCATGTGGGGATACTGCAGTAAGTAAGATAGAGTACTATGAAAAAGCACTTAATAAAATTTTATTACATTTGTGGAGGGCACCTGTAGGAATTACCTGGGATTTTAAGTTGTATTGTTTTCTAGAAAGATTTTTTTTTGTTAGGGTGCAATTTATGGAGCATGGATTTTGAAGTCAAATAAACATGCCTTCAAATTTTGACTCTGTTCCATCTACTAGCTATTTTGTTTTTAGAAATTTGTTCAGTTCTATTGAGTCACATTTTCCCCACTATGTAAAATTTGTTAAAACATGATTATCAGATTCCTGTTAGGATTAAATGCACTGATATGTGTAAAGAGCATAATAGGATAACTTATTCTTAGTAAGTTCTTATTGTTAGCTCCCTTACCCTTGTTACTGAAGTCAAAAATTTATGATATTCTAGGAAAAGAAGATGTAGCATGTTCTCTTTATCCCATAGAATTTATTATATACGTGAAGTAAAAAGAAAATAAAACCTATTTTAAGTAGTAGATTTCAAAAGATCAGAATAGCAGAATTGTATCAAATAAAGTCTGAATTCCCACAGTAAAAGTAGTTGTGATAAATTAACTTCAATATTCTGTACAAATAATCCATATTTCCCAATGTGCATGTAAGTCATACTATCCCCTATAAGTCATGAGTTGCTAAGAGTCAGGGATCTTGTTATCTTTTGGTCAATCACTAAGTGGCACATAGACTATATCCAAGATAATAAAACAATGTATTTCTCTTTTCTCTCCTATTATATATAAATCTAGAATTACATATCTTTTATTCCTTTTTTTCTTATACTCCAGTAGCTTATCTATGCATTTAATAATAACCTATAAAAATGTCTAGGTGAGAGAAAAACAATTTAACTGTAGTTTTGCCATAAGTTATTAGCAAACCAGACCCACTGGGTCAGTACTGTAATGTATCAGTAGAGCCTTGCAAGCAACAGCGCAGGACAACAGGTAGATAGGGCCAGATTTATTAGTCTAGATTTTGTATGTTGTCAGGAAGACCATTAGGAAGTTGTCATAATTTGGAAAGGGGCAGTGAGCTGAAGCAAAGCTGACAGATGTAGGCCACTATGTCCAAAACATCAAACACTAGGGTAAGAGTAGGCTAAAACCCAGGCAAGCAGATGAAGACAAATATAGGCAAGTCTCTGGAAGGAGAACATTCACAGACACTAAACATCCAGTGGAAGGCATGCAGAGTGCATGTGAAGCAATGATATCCCGCAAACCCTGCTCTACACAAAATATGCTATTTCAACCAGAAGGGTTCCTGCTGCAGAAGAAAAAAAAAAATCTTGTGACATGCTGACAGTTCTACAGGAGGAAGATTCATGGTATGTGTATTTTATTGGGGAGGCCAAATGTTCAAACACAATGGGGGTGATCTAAGCCAACCATCTAGCTTGGAACAAAGCAGTTATGAAACCTGCCTAGATATTCTTACCTTTATTGTCTGAGCCACAAGTGGTCATGGTGAAAAGAATTACCTACAAGATTAGTTCCATTTCTAGGACATTGAAGATCCTCCTCAACTGTCTTTATTTTCCTTGTTAAAGGTGGTTTTCTTGACTAAAATCTTCATGATGGCATAGACTGAAACTTTATATTCTCACTTTTTGAGTGTCTTGTATGGTGATTCCTAATGTAGTCATTGCTCATAACATATTATTAAAAAGAATAATTATTTTTGACAGAAAAAAACTCCCTTCATTTTTTTTGGTATTTTTTGCATCTGAATAGAAGCTGTTATACTGGCTTTAAGGAGTTCAAAATAGCTTGAGTGTGTTTAGATGATCATAAATACTGAGTTTCTGAATTCGATTTTATTATTTATGTAGTGCAGGTGCTGACACTTGACATATGAAAACTGGACAATAGGGTACTGTGATGCATAGGAAGAGCCAGATGCATTTATATTTTACTTGGTAGTGCTGTAAATACAGAGATGCTAAAAGTTTACATAAAAAAGATTAAAACTATAAAATGGAAACTCCAAGAAATCTTAATGTGTTTCTACTGTGCTTTTCTTAAGACACATGCTGTTTATTGTGTTTGAAAATTGTTGTGGTGATGGAGAGGGATGGAGTTAGAAAAAGAATGAGGATGATCTGAAACATAGGTGGGGATGTTCTCTTTCCTGTGTTTTGCTTTCTTATAAGGGCAGGAGGAAGATGGGAGGGCAACTCATACACCTATTATAGTCATATTCACAAATATAATTTATTTACTTCAATCTCTTTTAAAATGTCATTCTGATTTAATTAGAGGGTGATATTAGGTCATGCAAACAAGAGTCAGATAATGCAACTTTTTGAAAAAAAAAAAAACAATCATTGCAGACTAAGTGAATACCCATATTCATAACAATGTGAGATGTCTTATGTTTTCTCTAGCTATGCAATAGAATTTCAAGTGCAATATTACAGTATCATATTTATAAAGTCACACACTCAAAGAAAATTGCTGAAATCCTAGGACACAGCTGCATGGACTGCTTCATTGCATTTAGATAAGATATCCCCAAATAGTACTCCATTTTGGAGCATGGGATGGTTAATATTATGTGTCAACTTGGCTAACCTATGGTACACAAATAGTTGGTCAAACACTAGACATCCTGTTGATGGCATTTTTAGGATAAAATTAACATTTAAGTCATAAACTGCCAGTAAAGTGGATTATCCTTCATAATGTGAGTGGCCCTCATCCAATCTGTCAAAAACCTTAACAGAAAAAGACAAGTCCCCAAAGGAAGAAGGCATTCTGCCTCCAGCCTGCCTTCAGACTCAAGTTGCAACATCAGTCTCTCACTCTCTTTCTCACTCTCTCTCTCTCTCTATCTCTCTCTGTCTTTCTGTCTCTCTCTCTCTCTCTCTCTCTCTCTGTGTGTGTGTGTGTGTGTGTGTGTGTGTAGAAAGAAAAAGTTTAACATTACTGAGAAGTTTTATAGCCATTAGATCTTGGGCTAGTAACTTTAACCTTTTAGGTGTGTTTCCTCAGATATAAAATCCATGCTAGATGTGCCAGTATTTACATTAAAATTAAATTAAAAATTTAGTGCAGCAGTGGTATTAGACACATTTCCAGTGCTCAGTAGCCACACATGCAGAGTATTTTCATCACCTCACAAAGCCCTATTTGAATGTGCTTGAATGGAATATTTCTAACGGTCCCTCTAGAGACAAAATGTAATGATTGAGGAACCCTAGGTAGAAACCATAGTGGGCTTCTGTTGTGCTATTTGTCAGTTAGCTTATTTTGGCCAATATGCAGGTTTGTTTACAGTAGATAGTCAGTGAATGCTTACTAAATTGAACTGAACTAAGACCAGTGCAGAAAACTATAAGTGATATATTAGTGACCTGAACTGAAAGCCAACAGCTATAGTAGAAAAATAGGAGGGGGGTCGGGGGAGATACTGTGAGACATCAAAAAAGGAAGAATGGTCAGGTCTTGAAAATGGATTAGCTATAGGAATTTAATTAAAAAAAAAAAAGAGAGGAACTGGAAGTTCACAACTATTGTGGAAGGGAGGAAACTGGATCAGAAGAGGGAACAGTAGTGGGCCAGATATGTAGCTCTCACAATGAAGGCATGTAATTTGCTGAAATCAGCCTCTAAATTCCCCCTCTGAAAGAGACAAGGATGAATAGAGACAAAGAAAAAGAGGGAAACAAAGTAAAGCAATTTATTGATTTATTGAGATCATAATAATCATCTGGAATTGCTCTTGCTCTAATTTAGTTAACAGACAAATACATTTTATCCTGTAGTGGGGCATTTGACAACTTGCAGAAAGAAATTTTTTTTTTTCACTACATATAAAGTGAAGATAGTAATAATGCCTTTTTTTATTATTATACTTTAAGTTCTAGGGTACATGTGCACAACGTGCAGGTTTGTTACGTATATATACATGTGCCATGTTAGTGTGTTGTACCCATTAACTTATCATTTACATTAGGTATATCTCCTAATGCTATCCCTCCCCCCTCCCCCACCTCACGACAGGCCCCAGGGTGTGATGTTCCCCTTCCTGTGTCCAAGTGATCTCATTGTTCAATTCCCACCTATGAGTGAGAACATGCAGTATTTGGTTTTCTGTTCTTGCCATAGTTTGCTGAGAATGATAGTTTCCAGCTGCATCCATGTCCCTACAAAGGACACGAGCTCATCCTTTTTTATGGCTGCATAGTATTCCATGGTGTATATGTGCCACATTTTCTTAATCCAGTCTGTCACTGATGGACATTTGGGTTGATTCCAAGTCTTTGCTACTGTGAATAGTGCCGCAGTAAACATATGTGTGCATGTGTCTTTATAGCAGCATGATTTATAATCCTTTGGGTATATTCCCAGTAATGGGATGGCTGGGTCATATGGTACTTCTAGTTCTAGATCCTTGAGGAATTGCCATACTGTTTTCCATAATGGTTGAACTAGTTTACAATCCCACCAACAGTGTAAAAGTGTTCCTATTTCTCCACATCCTCTCCAGCACCTGTTGTTTCCTGACTTTTTAATGATTGCCATTCTAACTGGTGTGAGATGGTATCTCATTGTGGTTTTGATTTGCATTTCTCTGATGGCCAGTGATGACGAGCATTTTTTCATGTGTCTGTTGGCTGTATGCATGTCTTCTTTTGAGAAAAGTCTGTTCATATCCTTTGCCCACTTTCTGATGGGGTTGTTTGTTTTTTAAAAAAACAGAAAAAAAAAAAAAAAGCAGAAAGAAAATGTTGAGGTCAGTTTGCTAATCTCATTTTATTTAACAAAGTAGTAGTTCAGGCCCTAGCAGTGCCAGTTGTACTAACATTTGCTATTATTAGCAAATAATTATTTTTTTTCCTGCTGGTGGGAGGAAAACTTATCAACTAGATAAGCTATTCTTCTCACTGCTCCCTCCTGTTTTGTTACACCATTGGCCTTCATATTAAGTAACAGCTTTATTGTTTATCCTAGCCCCATTTTAAAGAATAACAGCTTAAACATCTCTGTTGATCCACTTTGGGAGTTCATGGTGGGCAGATCACGAGGTCAGGAGTTCGAGACCAGCCTGACAAACATGGTTAAACGCCGTCTCTACTAAAAATACAAAAGTTAGCTGGGTGTGGTGGTTTGCGCCTGTAATTAATCCCAGCTACTCAGGGGGCTGAGGCAGGAGAATTGCTTGAACCCAGGAGGCAGAGGTTGCAGTGAGCCGAGATCACACCACTGCACTCCAGCCTGAGTGACAAAGTAAGACTCTGTCTCAAAAAAAATCTCGATGATCAATATTCTACCTTAAATTCACAAATAAATGGGCTAAATTCAATGCAGGAAATATGCTTATACAATAAAAAAAGACATTAATTTGGGAAGAAACCTTAGCAAAAGCATTTCCCAAACCTCTCATTTTACAGATAGAGATCCCAAGATTTAGAAGTGTAACATTTTACCCAAGTTTTATAGCTAGCTCATGGCAGAACAGAAGCTAAAACTGAATTCTGTCAATATTCACCCACTCAAGTAATTTGTTAACAAACCACTTTCCCAAATAATTTACCGATACCATCATCATCATCATCATCATCACCACCATCACCACTATTATATTATTGTTATACTTTTGAACACTTACCATGTGTTAGTACTGTTCTGTTTCAAGTTTTAACTCTTTAACTAGTTCCAGACCACTTTTTGACTTAATTTCTTGTTTTCACTCATTTTATTCTTATAATTATATAAATTATATCATTAATACCTTTTTTAGAGATAGGAAAACCAAGGCACAGAGGGGTGGATACTAAAGTTTAAGAATCATTGTTCTGTACATTTTTCTGCATATAGTTACAAGCTTATAATTTCCTTTTCAATTCTCACAGTGTTTACTATTTCAATCCTAATACACTACCTATTTCTTGAGCAGAATAAGACATCTTTCTCAGGCCCCAGGAACTCACAGTTTACTGGATGACACTTTTACCTAAACCAATGACAGCCACATTCCATGATAACTTTTATAATATATTTTTTATGAAGTGTGTATATGAAATGCAGTAAATGAATCTATTCACCAGCTGGGGAAAATACCCTGGAATCATGTGTTGAAGGAAATGTTTACAGGGCTAAGAAGTGGGGAGAAACATTCCAGGACTCAGATTTGGGACATGTGGCCCAAATGCTCTTAACTGGGCAAGGCAAACATGCTAAAATATTTGGTGAAGGATGAGTCTGGAAACAAATGTTGATGCTTAAGTATCGTGTCTTCAATTACTTCTGTACCCTTCAAAACACATAAGAAAATTTATACATTGTATAAATATGTGCTGAACTAAACTGAAAAATGATTGATTAATTGAGTATGACTGTACTGTACTTTTTCCTCGGTTGTACACAAGGTTGTATTTGGAAATATTTTAGTCAAGCAAACAAGAAAAAGCCTTGGAATCCTTAAACTAACTTATGCATAGTAGCAATAAATTATGCATTTCCACTTGGCATCCGTTTATTTAATAATTCATTTAGTTTAAATTTTGTCTAAGTATCTTTCCCCAATAATTTATAGAATCCCCTGACAGTCAATGAAATAAAATTCACTGAATGTATTTTCTTTCTTCCTTCTTCCCTCTCTTTCTATTCTGCCCTTCTCTTCATCTACCCAACTCTCTGCAGCTGCAAGAGATGACAATAGGAGGGTCTTGAAATATACCAAAAATGTTATTAATTTATTCTGTGTTATATAACAGTATCAGAATAGATAGAACATTTTAGATGAGTGGAATACATGATTCCTATGTTTAAGAGCCCTGGGGAGTTTCTTAACAGAGTTCTAATTTTTAAAAAATAATATTGCCTTCTTTTATTTCTGTGCCATCTGCTTCCCAATTATTTCTACTGATAATGCTACAGAAAACACATTCCCACTGAGATCAAGTAGGGTCCTCTTCTAGTCTACTTTTATTGTCTCAATAGTACAGTTCTAGAATATACCATGTGGTTTTGGCTTTTATTTTCTTTGAGGGGAGGCAGAATTGGTGAACTGGCTGTCAAGCAGTTTTCAAAGAGCTACTGTTTGTGCCCTGAAAGAAATGAGAGTACAGGACCCACATGGTAAATATTTAACAACAGGGAATTCTCATTCCCTTGCTAAGTGCTCTGCCAGAAATTTGTAATACTAATAGTCAGCTTTAATTAATAGGTGACTGTGCCTGGAGTCACAGTCCTCGCAACAATAACAAGTTACATACACATCTTATTAAACCTTCTAATGCTGATGCCTCTGAAATTTTTTCTATAATAACACACCAATCTGTGGTATGAGTACCAAAAATGCTATACATGGAACATGCCTGATCCACCATAGATACTAAAACAAGAGTATATGTTGAGTGAATACATGTTTAAATACATGAAGGCTGAACTCTTCTGTATCTTTCTGTGTATTTCTACTCCACTATTTATGTTAACAGTAATATTGCCAAGTTTGATGAAGATGATAATGATAATGATAACGAAGTCTCTGCATTTTAGAGTGCTTTTCAATTTGCAAAATATTTTTATATATAATGACTCAACCAATTTTCATGGAGAAAAGGAAAGATTGGTTGAATTCACTCATGTTTCCACAGGTGGTTAGTAGTTCATCCAGGTAGGTCTTTTTGTCACTGATTCTAGTGTTTCTTTAATTATATTGAATTGTAACCATAATGTCTTATCTTAAACTGCAAGATATCAGTGTGAGGTTTTATGATGTTAAATATGTAAAGTTTTATTTAAAGAAACGTGTTAGGAGAACAGACAGTATCATCTAACATAGTAGCTGTCTGCTTCTTTGATACTGTGTAAACACTGTGTCAAGCAAATACAGTTCTTTAATAATATATTCTATTACCAGGAATATACTATCAGGGATAGACACAGATGGAGAGCAATGGTATTATACCTCAGTGTTCTATCTCTGGCAGTTTAATTACTATTTGGTTTGAGAGATAGATTGCTTGCTCTTAAAGGTTTAGGATATCATTTCCTAAAGTGTATTCTGCAGGATGGAAAGCAGTATAGACAAATGTGAACAACATGGAGATACACCCTCTTTGAGGAAGCATGTATTGCTCAGCTATAGGAAATTCAGTCAGCCGACTATGGTCAATAGACTGCTTCCAGCTCCCTGCTCCTTCAGGATGGGCCTCAGCGGCAGAGAGCCAATTTCCTGGTCTTCCTCACTTGGTGACTGAGGGAGAATGTGGTATAAAGAACCTGAGCCAAGCTGAGGCGCTCTGATGGGCAATACTTTTCCTGGTACCCAAAACTTCATCTCAGTTTCTACTTCAGAGAATACAACCTATGACACTAGAAAAATAAATTCTTATTAAATGTTTAAGGAACACTGGATTAAATAAAATCATCTTTTTTTTTTTTTTTTTTTTTTTTTTTTTTTTGAGACGGAGTCTTGCTCTCTCACCCAGACTCAAGTGCAGTGGCACCATCTGGGCTCACTGCAAGCTCCACCTCCCGGGTTCAGGACAGTCTCCTGCCTCAGCCTCCTGAGTAGCTGGGACTACAGGCACCTGCCACCACGCCCAGATCTTTTTTTTTTGTATTTTTAGTACAGACAGGGTTTCACCATGTTGGCCAGGATGGTCTCGATCTGCTGACCTCGTGATCCGCCTGCCTCAGCCTTCCAAAGTGCTGGGATTACAGGCATGAGCCACTGTGCCTGACCCTAAAATAATCTTTTTTAAACCACTTCTGAAACTCTTAGAGCCTTAGTATACTTTTATACATTATGAATCTCTAGGACAAGACTCTCCGCTGTGCAGTGTTTCCCAAACTTGACAGCCGTTTTTTCCCCCAGGCAGGTTTCATCTGTTACATTAAATAAGCTGTTAAATTAGCCTCAGGATGTCTCTGAACTTTGAGCTCCTACATAACAAACTGCAGCCTACCTTAGTCCATAAACAAACTGAAACTTAGTAGTATATTTTTTGTAACAAATACGTAGATTTCAACCAATCATAAACATCAGAGCTTCAGCCAGTCACAAGCAGCTAACTGATAAGACCATGCCCAAGTAAAGAAAATGCCTCATGACATCATGCCTAAATAAAATAAATGCCTATCATTAGACAATCTGTTGATTTATCTGTTTTTATTCTGCTACTCAGCATGTAAAAGCTCACTGCTTATGCTGCTATGTGGAGCTCTCTGAGCCTCTTCTGATTCTCAGTGCTGCCCAATCCATGAATTGTTTATTGCTCAAGTAACTCTGTTAAATTTATCTAAAGTTTTTATTTTAATGTACCAGATTACTGTTCTGCAGAAAAGTAGCCTAGGGAATCAGGACAGCAATCTGCACAGGCCACCACTAAGCTAAAAATATTTTTTAACATGTTACATTTAAATGTGTCACCCTTTGGGGAATAACGAATCTCGTTAGTTTCCTTTCTGTTCTATTAAACAACTCTATTTGATTTTTTTCTATCTCTTTTAAAGTGAGAAGGCAGACTTTCCTCATCTTACACATCTCCTGTGTTCTCAAGATAAATTCAAATTATTCACAGTTTCTCCTCAGGTTCTCCTTAGCACTCCAAGCATTTCCCAACTTCCTTCCCCATCCCTGGTTACAGGATTGCTAAGCTGTGCGATATTCACATAGTTTGTCTTCATTACTAAAATTACATTAATTTTATATTTGTAAGTTTTAAGTTCAAACTACAAGATTAATATAAAAACATACGCCCTTTGCTCAGATTCACCTATTTTTAATATTTTGCCCCATTTGTTTGCCACATGCCATCTATCAATCCATCTGTATATATGTATGTAAGTATATGGATGTGTGTATGTACATATTTATATTTTTTTCTGAACCATTTGAAAGTAAATTGTATACATTATGCTCCTTTACCTTAAATAATTCAGTGCACATTTCCAATTTAATCAACGGTCCAGTAATGTTCTTTACAGTATGTTTTTCTCTGTTACAAAGATTCAGTCTAGGTTCGTGTATTATTTTGAGTTACCATGTCTCTTTAGTCTTCTTTAATCTGGAATAGTTACTCAACCTTTTGTTGTCTTTTATGAAAATGACATTTTTAAAGAATATAGTCCTTTGAAAAATATATTTTATAGAATGTTTCTTGTTTGGGATTGGTCTAATGTTTCTTCAGATTATAAATTCCAAGTCTGGAATGCTATATAGGTGATAGTGAATCTTTCTTTCCTAAGTACATGATGTCTACCCCCTCTTCACTGTTGATATTAATTTTGATTATTCAATTCATGTATTGTCATTTTTTGCTGTGGTACATTTACTGTGTTTTTCCCTTGCAAGTAGTACATAATTGGTGAGTCAACTTTGAAAATATTCTGACCTTCATCAAAATTTTGCCCATAGAATTGGTATCTATTGATGATTCTTGCATAAAGATTGATGATCTTTACTTTGATTACTGAAACTTCCTTTGTATTCACTTGAAATTCTACTGTGAGCAAGAACTTTCCTTCAGCCTTTATTTGTTTATACATTCATTCATTTGAATAAATATTATCAGCTTAGACTCATACCAATTTTAGTGACTCATTATTCTCTCTAGTGGTTTGGAATACACAACTATCTTTATTTGTTTTGTTCCTCCTTTCTCCTAGATTTGGCTAATAAGAGCCTGCAACCTAAATTCTGTATCCTTATGACACACTCTAATGTTATTTTTAGCACTTCTTTACTTTCAGATGGAGCAGCCATTTCTCTGAGAATCATTTTAGTGGGAAATAGTATTACAATCCAAGATCTAAACAATAAGTATCCTCATTGTTATTGGAGTGTCATTTGTCCTTCTTTGCTTTGGTTGCCTACACCTGTAAAATATTGCTCAAGAAATCTTTGGCCAGTCCAAATGATCTGGAGAGTTTCCCCAAAGTTTTCTTATAGTAGTTTCATAGTTTGAGGTCTTAGATTTAAGTGCTTATCCATCTTGATTTGATTTTTGTCTATGGATAGAGACAAAAGTCTAGTTTTCATTCTTCTGCATGTGGATATCCAGTTTTCCCAGCAAGATTTATTGAACAGACTGTCTTTTCCCTAATGTATGTTATTGGCACGCCTGTCAGAAGTGAGTTTACTATAGGTATGTGGATTTGTTTCTGGATTATCTATTCTGTTCCATTGGTCTATGTGTTTGTTTTAATGCCAGCACCATGTTGTTTTACTTACTATGTCTCTGTAGTATAACTTGAAGTTAGGTGATTCCTCTAGTTTTGTTATTTTTGACAGGATAACTTTGGCTACTGTGGGTCTTTTGTGGTTTCATATACATTTTAGTTTTTTTTCTATTTCTGTGAAGAATATCATTGGTATTTTCATGGGGATTGCATTGAATCTGTAGATTGCTTTGAATAGTATGGACATTTAACATTAAATGTTTAACAATATTGATCCTTCCAATCCATGAACAGGAAATACTTCCCCATGTTTTCGTTTTCCTCTTCAATTTATTTCATAAGTGTTTTACAGATTTTACTGTAGAGACCTTTTACTTCGTTAGTTAATTCCTAGGTACTTAATTTTATGTGTAGCTATTGTAAATGGGATTATTTTTTAAATTTCTTTTTCAGATTGTTCTCTGGTAACATATAGAAATGCTACCAATTTTTATATGTCCATTTTGTAGCCTGCAACTTTGCTGAATTTGTTTATCATTTCTAATAGTTTCTTGGTGGAGTCTTTAGGCTTTTCCAAATATAACATCATATCATCTGCAAACCCTGGTAATTTGATTTCTTTGTTTCCAACTTGGATGCCCTTTAATTTTTTTTCTCTTGTCTCATTGCTGTATCTAGGACTTTTAGTACTATGTTGAATAACAGTGATGAAAGTGAGCATCCTTTTCATAATCCCAATCTTAGAACTAGTATCATTTTGTATGATACTAGCTATGGATTTGTCATATATGGCTTTTATTATATTGACGTGTGCTCTTCTACACGAATTTTTGGGAAGTTTTTTTATGATGAAAGGATGTTGAACTTTGTCAAATGCTTTTTTAACATCATATGAAATAATCATATGGTTTATGTCCTTCATTCTATTGATATGGTGTGTCACATTATTGATTTGCATATGATTTTGAAAAATCCCACTTGGTCATGATGAGTGATCTTTCCAATGTGTTTTTGCATTTGATTTGCTAGGATTTTGTTGAGGAGTTTTGCATCAATATTCATCAGTGATGTTGTCCTATGTTTATATTTTTTATGTGTCTTGTCTGGTTTTGGTATTAGAGTAATGCTAGCCTCACAGAATGAGTTTGGAAGTATTCCCTCCTCCCGTATTTTTCAGAATAGTTTGAGGAGGTTTGGTGTTAGTTCTTTACATATTTTGTCGAATTCAGCAGTGAAGCTATTGAGTCTCGAGCTTTTCCGTGCTGAGAGACTTTATAACAGCTTTGATCTTGTTATTTGTTTGTTCAGGTCTTGGATTTCTTTAAGTTCAATCTTTGCAGGTTGTATGTGTATAGGAATTTATCCATTTCCTCCAGAGTTTCCAATTTATTGACATATATTTGCTCATAGTAGCCACTAATGATCCTTTGCGTTTCTGCAGTATCAGTTGTAATGTCTCCTTATTCATGTCTGATTTTATTTATTTGGGTCATCTCCCTTTTTTTCCTCATTAGTGTGGGCAAACGTTTGTCAATTTTGTTTGTCTTTTCAAAAGATCAACTTTTCGCTTCATTGATCTTTTGTATGGTTTTCTTCATTTCATTCACTTATTTCTGAGCCAATCTTTATTATTTCTTCTACTCACTTTGGGTTTGATTTGCTCTTGCTTTTCTAGTTTTTTTTAAGATGGATCATTAGGTTATTTATTTAAAATTTTTCTTTTTTAAGGTAGGCACTTACAGCTATAAGTTTCCCTCTTAATACTGATTTTGCAGTATCTCATAGGTTTTGATACGTTGTGTTTCCATTATCATTTGTTTCAAGAAAATTTTCAATTTCCTTATTCATTTATTCAATTATTTATTGCTCCTTCAGGAGAATATTGTTCAATTTTGATGTGTTTGTATAGTTTCCAATATTCCTTTTATTAATTTGCAGTTTAATTCCACTGTAGCCCAAGAAAATGCTTGATAATATTTCATTTTATTTATTTATTTTTTTTTTGAGGCGGAGTTTCACTCTGTCACCCATTCTGGAGTGCAGTGGCGCAATCTGGGCTCACTGCAAGCTCCACCTTCTGGGTTCACGCCATTCTCCTGCCTCAGCCTCCTGAGTAGCTGGGACTACAGGTGCCTGCCACCATGCCCGGCTCATTTTTTTGTACTTTTAGTAGAGACGGGGTTTCACCATGTTAACCAGGATGGTCTCGATCTCCTGACCTCATGATCCGCCCGCCTTGGCCTCCCAAAGTGCTGGGATTACAGGCGTGAGCCACCACGCCCAGCCCATTTGTTAATGTTTTAATACTTGTTTTGTGTCTTAACATATGGTCTGTCTTTGAGAATGACCCATGTGCTGAGGAGGAATGTGTATTCTGCGGCCATTGGATGAAATGTTCTGTAAATATCTATTAGGTCTCTTTTATCTATAGTACAGATTAAGGCTGTTGTTTCTTTGTTAATTTTCCATCTGAATTATCTGTCTAATCCTGAAAGTGAGAGATTGAAGTCTCCAGCTATTATTTTATTGAGGTCTATCTCTCTTTTTATCTCTAGTAATGTTTGCTTTATATATCTGGGTGTTCCACTGTGGTGCCTGTGTATTTACGATTGTTAAATACTCTTGCTTCATTGACACTTTTTCATTATATAATTACATTTCATTTCATTTCATTTCATTTCATTTCATTATTTATTCTTTGTCCCTTCTTATACTTTTAGTCTTGAAATCTATTTTGTTTGATATGAATATAGCAACTTCTGTTCTTTTTTGGTTTCCATTGACATGAAATATCTTTTCCATCTCTTTATTTTCATCTCTTTATTTACTGAAATAAAATTTTTATAGGTGAAGTGTGTATCTTGTTGACAACAGATCATTGGGTATTGTTTTTTCATCCATTAAGCAACTCTATGTGTTTTGAATAGAGAATTTAGTCCATTTATATTTGATGTTATTATCCATAAATTGGGTCTCACTCCTGCCTATTATTTTATTTGTTCTCTTTATTATTTCCTTTCTTCCTGTCTTCTTTTGAGTGAAGGTGATTTTCTCTGGTGGTGTGACTTAATTTCTCACCTTTCATTTTTGGGTGTCTATTATATGTTTTTAGATTTTAGGTTACCATGAGACTTATAACTACTATTTTATACATTATGTTAAACTAATGAAAACTTAACAGTGATTGCATGAACAAACAACACACCAAAAGAAAACTAATAAAAACTCTACACTTTAACTTCATCCTCCCACTTTTTAATTTTTTATTGTTTCTCTTTATGTCTTACTGACCTGTGTCTTGAAAAGTTGTTGTAGTTATTATTTTTGATTTTTCTCATTTAGTTTTTTACACTGAGTAGTGTATACAGCACAATTACAGTGTTATAATATTCTAATATTCCGTGTTTTTCTGTATGCCTACTATTGCCAGAGAGTTTTGTCCCCTCCAATGATTTCTTCTTGTTCATTAACTTCCTTTTCTCTCAGATTGAAGCACTTCCTTTAGCATTTCTTGTGCAAAAGTTCTGGTATTTATGAAACCCCTCAACTTTCGGTTGTCTGGGAAGGTTTTTACTTCCCTTCATGCTTGAAGGATATTTTCACCAGATGTACTGTTCTAGGGTAAAGGTTTGTTTTCCCTTTAGCACTTTAAAGATGCCGTGTCACTCTCTCCTGGCCTATAAGGTTTCCACTGAAATGTCTGCTGCCATATATATTGGAGCTCTATTATATATTACTTGTTTCTTTTCCCTTGCTGCTTTCAGGATGCTTTCTTTATCCTTGACCTTTTAGAGTTTCATTATTAAATGCCTTAAGGTAATCTTCTTTGGGTTTAAATCTGTTTTGTTTTCTATAATCTTCTTGTACTTGAATGTTGCTATCTTTCTTTAGGTCTGGGACCTTCTCTGATATTATTATTTTGAATAAAGAATCTAGGCCTTAACTCTTTCTCTACCTCCTCTTTAAGGCCAATAACTCTTAAATATGCCATTTTATGGCTACTTCCTTAATCCTTTAGGTGTGCTTCATTTAAAAAAATTTTTTTTTTTCTTATGGTATTTTTAAATAGCCTGTCTTCAAGCTCACTAATTCTTTCTTCTGCTTGATCACATCTGCTATTAAGGGACTGATGCATTCTTCAGTGTGTCAACTGTGTTTTTTAACTCTAGAATTTCTGCTTGATTCTTTTAATTATTTCTATTTGATAAATTTATCTGATAGAATTCTGAATTCCTTCTCTGTGTTATCTTAAATTTCTTTACATTTTCTCAGCATAGCTATTTTGAATTTTCTATCTGAAACTTCACATATTTCTGTTTCTCTGTGACTGGTCCTTGGTGCCTTATTTAGTTCATTTGATGAGGTCATGTTTTCTTGGATGGTCTTAATGCTTGTAGATGTTTGTTTAGTTTGGGTATTGAAGAGTTAGGTATTTATTGTAGTCTTCACAGTTTGGGTTTCCTTATGCCCATCCTTCTTGGGATGGCTTTTCAGCTATTCAAAGGGATTTGAGTTCCAATCCCAATAATGCTGTGTTTTTGCATACTTATAGAGGCACTGCCTTGGTGGTCTTGAATAAGATCTAGAAGAATTCTCTGGATTATAGGCAGAGACTCTTGTTCTCTTCCCATACTTTCACTGAAACAAATAGACTCTGTCTCACTCTCTGTCTCTCTCTCTCTGTCCCTCTCTCTCTGTCTCTGCTGAGCCGCCTTAAACTAGGGATGTAGTGATGCAAGTATCCTTGTTACCATCACCACTAGGAATGTAGTGAGTCATACCTGAAGCCAGCACAGCATTGGGTCTTGCCCAGTGCCCACTGTAACCACTAACTGGCTACCACCTATGTTCACTCAAGGCCCTAGGGCTCTGCAAGTAGAAGGTGTTGAAGCCAGTCAGGTTGATGTTCTTGCCTTCAGGGCAGTGAGTTCCCTGAGGTACTGGGCAGGTCCAGAGATGCCGTCTAGGAGCCAGAGATTGGAGTTATAAACCTTAGAAATTTACCTGATGTTCTATTCTGCAGTGGCTAAGGTGGCACTCAAACTACAATACAAAGTCCTTTCTGCTCTTCACTCCCCTTTCCATAGGCAGAAGAACCTCTTTCTTCTTTGGTCAGCCACCATCACCAGCCCACAGAGGTTTATGCCAGACATCACTGACATTCACTTAAAGCCCCAGGGCTCCTCAGTCAGCTTGTGGTGAATGCTGCCATGTCTGTGACTCACCCTCCAGGGAACTAAGCTCCCCTCTGATCCAGAAAAGGTCCAGAAATGCTGTCCAAGAGTCTAGGCCTGGACTTGGAGACCCCAAGAGCCTGCTTGTTGCTGTACCTCATTGTGGCCTAGCTGGTACCCAAGGTGCAAGACAAAGTCCTTTTTAGTTTTCCTTCTTTCAGCAATACATTTTAATCATAAGGAAACTTTCGAAATTACAGATGAAGAATTCAAAATATTGATCTTAAAGAAGCTCAGCGCAATAGAAAGAGTCTTTTACCATAGACATCACAGCTAAGAATGTGCTGTGTCACACCTGAAGCCAGTACATCTCAGAGACCATGGCCTATGGGGTACTACTTATGTACTGCTGCTGGTTATTCAGGGTCCAAGGGCTCTGTAGTCAGCAGGTAATGAATCCTTCCTGTTGGTTGGTTCCTTCCTGTCAAGGTAGTATGTTCCCTTTTGACCAAGGCTGTATTTAGAAATGTTGTCTGGGAGCTCAGGCTTGGAGTAGGGTCCTCATGACTCTGCCCTCTGTCATATCCTACTATGGCTGACCTGATATCTAAGATGCTAGATAAAATCCTCTTTACTCTTTGCTTTCCTCTCCTTAAGCAGAAGGAAGGAGTCACTTTCATTTCTGTAAGCTGTGCTGCCTGAGGTTGGGGAGGGGTGGCACAGGCACTCTCTTAGCTACCCAAGCTGGAATCTCCCTAGTTCCCATGACCCCTAAGTCCACTGGCACTGTGCCCAGCCCTGCAGTAGGAGTTGCCTAGGAATTGCAGTCCTTGTGTCCTAGACTGCCTTTCAAGTTTACCTAGGTCTATGGTGGCAAGACTTGCTGGGAAATTCAAATTCCAACCACTGAGATGGGGAATTCCTCTCTAGCTAAGTCTAGTCCAAATGTTCCTTCCATGCACAGGTGCTGGCTGAGACCAGCACAGCTTTGCTCTCGGTTGTGAAAGGGCAGCACTGAGTTCAATGTAAAGTGCCCCAGTTTCGGTGCTCTCCCTCCCCCAAGTTTACAGACTGTCTCTCCATGCTGAATGGCTGCTTCTGGGACATGCGGTAGGGGTGGTGTTTGTGGTTTAAGACTGTCTCTCCTACCCTCTTTAATGCCTCTATCAGTGACAGTAAGTTAAAACTATGTACTGTGATTGCTCACCTGATTTTTAGATCCTGTAACAGTACTTTTCTGTATACAGATAGTTGTTAAAATTTGATGGAACTGTAGTGGTGAGGAGGCAAATGGTTTAGGTTTCTATTTTGCCATCTCTACCCCTCAACAAGTCTCTTGAAGCTTTCAAAATTATTTTGTATTTATTTTAATGATTTCTTCAATTTCAGAATTACTATTTTTGTTCCTTTATAAACTATCTCTTTAGTAAATTTCTTATTTATATTCTGAATTGGTTTTCTGATTTCTTTTTATCATTTTTCAGAATTTTCTTGTACTGCACTGAGCTTGTTTAAGATCAGTATTTTGAATTCTTTATTTGTGATTTCAAAAGTTTCTTTATGATTAAGATGTATTGCTGAAAAATTATTGTGTTCCTTTGGAGGTATCATATTTTCTTACTTTTTCATATTTCCTGTGTCCTTATGTTGTTATCTGTGCACCTGGTATAACAGTCACTTTTTCCTATTTTTAAGTATACTCTTATAGGTGAGGACTTTTTCTTGAAGATGTATATATGTTGTTGGGTAGGGTAATTTTGCTTTGATCCTGGGTGCATTCAGTAGTGTAATCTCTATATGATTTCTTTCATTGTAGGTAGTGTTAGTAGTGTCTGTGATTTTCTCAGTGAGTTAGGGTATAGTGAAGTTGTGCTAGGTATTGGAATGCCAGATGGGCAAGTCTTCAGGCCCCAGTGGTGGCAGCAGTGGGCTGAGCATACTTATCTTTGTGCCCAGAGTGGTATATGCTGATACCTGTTTTGGTGGTTACCACTGGGCTAATTCTTGGGCCTCCAGGTGACATGCTTGGATGCCAGTAGTGGCAGCAGTGGAACTGGGTGGATAGGCAGGTTCTTTGGCCTCTGGGAAGCTGGCATGGCATGGGTGATGGCAATAGCAGTGGCAAGATGATTCTATGGGTCTTGGGTGGTATGCATTGATGTTAGCAGTGACTAAGACAGACTGGGCCCACCAATTGTGAGGAGCACTGGTAGTGCTTGCACATAATTCACAGCTGAGTTGATCATGGCTGGGAATTTAAGCCCCACATCAGACCCCTGGGATGAATACTTAGGTGCCCAAGATGGTGGATTGGGTTGGTCAATCCCCTGGACCTCAGGGTCTCTAAGAAGGAGATGGTTCGCAAAGAAGGGGGTTGAAGCTGGACTGGGCAAGCTTGTGCTCAGGCCCTTCAATGGTGAGAGCAGGCACCAGCCATGATGGACAAGGGTAGGGCAATCCTCAGACCCCAGGTATAATGCTCTGGTGAAGGACAGTAGTAGTCATACTGAGGCCCTTCCACTGGAGAGGGCAGGGCTGTCCTTGATGGCCACAGCCTGGGCTGGCAGTTGGAGAACACACATGCCCAAGTCCCAGCAGGTCTTATTCCCCAAACCTGCTGGCAGTAGCCCACACCTAGCTCTTGCTCCTCCCCAGTGGCAGGAGCCTCACCCAACTGGCAACCAAGTCCCAGCAGCAACTCATGTTCTGCTCATATTCCAGTCTCCATTCCAGTGGTGCTCAGTTCCTGGCACTGGTAGTTGCAGCTCATGCCTCACTTGCTCTCTAATCCCAGCTGCAGGAGGACTCCCAGCTTGCTTCCCAATTCTACTAGTGACAGTCCCAGTTTTTGTAATACCTCAGTCCCAGTGTCACTGGGCTCCAGGACAGCATGCAGTCTGCCAAAGGCTAGGTTTGAAAATGGCACCTTGCTGTAGTGGCTTGGGTCTCAAAAAGGGTGTGGGACCCAACATGAGCTTCCTCTCTGGAGCAATGCTGTCTCATGGTCTGCTGGTAGCTTCCTATGTTACTTTCGGGACCAAGAAAGCTGCCAGGAGACCATAGGACAGGGGAACAAAGGTAAAAAGGTTCTCCGTAGCCAGGATTGCATGATTCCACAGTCAGGATGTGGGACACTGAAAGTCTGTCACTTACCCTTTCCCTGTATTTGGAAGTCACTCCTGGCTGCCAGCTGATGCCAGCCAGGCAGACTGCCTCTCTCACTTCTCCTTCCCCACTTTTGATGCTTTTTTATCACTTCTTTGTTGAATTCCAGCATTCTCTTGTGGATAATGTATTCAAAATATGACCGTCTATACACTATTTTGGTTCTTCTAAGTGGAGAAGGCTGGAGTGAAATGATTTCAGTCAGCCGTCTTGAAGCCTCTATACTTTTTTTCTTTACTTAGCAATATATTGCTATGTATTAAATAACAGAGATCTTCCTCATTTCTTTTTGTTGCTGAATATTACTCAACTGTGTGTATGTACCTTAGGTTTTTGAACTTAACATCTGTGTTTGGGTATTTGTTTACTCATATTATTGGGGTCCTTTTAAGGCAGAACATGGAGAATATTTATCTCTGTGTTTCCATCACCTGGGAGCTTCTGACACATAGAATCCCCTCTTGAGATGCTTGTGCAGTAAATGGCTGAATATATTTGTGTATAGTGTATGCAAACACTAATGTTTACTAAGCCTATTAATGGCAATGTTCACACTTTCTATTTCTAGTATGGTGCTGAAAAATATCTCTGTGTCTTTTCAGGTTAATCAAGGGAGACTCCTTGGACAAAGTAAAATTTGAGGAGCTCCTCAAATGTAGAGAATAAAATATATGTGTACCTATAAGTGTGTGAGCTACATGTACACAAAATATGTCTATTTTCTAGGCCAAAAAATTATGAAAGGAATTTTTGAACACTTCTTTATTTAAACATCACTATTTAGATCCTTTTACAGATTGCTATATTTAATTCTCACATGTTTATGAGATTGATGCTACTATAACCTTTTGATGAAGAAGGGGCCAAAATTTAAGAAGATTCCATAGATTGTTCAGGCCATTAATTATGTTTAAGAACACATGTAAATCTCACTCTAAATGCTTATAGAAATAAGATCATGGTCACTGGACCTACACAAATGTACATTTTGGTTTCAGAGTAGTAAAAATAGCTGACCTAGCTATCTACATTAACATAGTACATTAGTCAGGATGTGTGTGTGTACGTGTGTGTGTGTGTGTTTGTATATATGTGTATGTGTGTGTATATATGTATGTGTGTGTATATATGTGTGTATATATATGTACACACACACACACACACACACAGAAGAGATTTACCATAAGAATTGGCTCATGCTGGGGGCAGTGACTCACACCTGAAGTCCCAGCACTTTGGCGGGCCTAGTTATGAGGATCACTTGAGGCCAGGAGTTCAATACCAGCCTGGGCAGCATAGTGAGACCCCATCTCTACAAATAATTTGTTTTAAATAGCCGGGTTTGATGGTATATACTTGTAGTGCCAGGAACTCAAGAGGCTGAAGTGGGAGGATTGCTTGAGCCCAGGAATTTGAGACTGTGGTGAGCTTTGATTACATGACTGCACTCCAGCCTAGACGACAGAGCAAGACTTTGTATTTAAAAAAAAGAAGAAGAAAGAAAGAAAGAAAAAAAGAATTGGCTCATGCAGTTATAGGCTATGAAGGCCAAGAAGTTCCATGCTATCTGCCCCCTGGGGAACTAGGAAAGCTGGTGGTATAGTTTAGTCTGAGACCAAAGGCCTGAGAGTCAGGGAGCCAATGGTGTATAGGTTCCAGGATAATTCTGAAAGCTCAAGAACCAGGAACTCTGATATCCAAGAGCAGAAGATGGATGCCTTAGCTCATGCAGAGGGAGTGAATTCACTCTTCTGCTTTTTTGTTTTATTTAGGCCTTCAGTGGATTTAATGATACCCACTCACATAGATAGGGAAATCTTCTGTATGCAGCTTACCAATTCAATTTCTGATCTCATCCAGAAACCCTGTCACACAGACATCCAGGTATAATGTTGTATCAGATAGCTGAGGATCCTTTAGCCCACTCAAATTGCCACATAAAACTAACTATCACACCCAGGAAGATTGAAGCAGATTAGTTTATTAATTGAAATATCGGAATAGATGTCTTTGATGCTGTTCTTTCAATATTTATTTTTTGCTCTCATGACATTCTTAAATCATATGCATATTAATGAAAAATAACTTTTTGTAATTTTGGGGTTAATTGCCTTCTAGTCAATTGCATAATAGTGATAATAACGTCTACCATTTATTTGAGCACTTATGATATCTAAGGCAATATTTCTAGTTATATGCATGTGCCATCCCTTTTTAAAATAAACTTTATTTTTAGAATGGTGATTTTAAAATAATACAGAGAGTTTTGAGATATGCCGTACCTAATTTCTTCTATTGATAACATTGTAGCAAATGTACCATGCTAATATTAATGAACCATATTATTAACTGATGTTCATACTTTGTTACTTTATTTAGACTTTCTTAGTTTTTATCAAGTGTCCCTTTTTTATTGTTTAAGGATCTCATCCATGTACCATATTATATTTAAAAGTCATATCTCCTTAAAATTTTGGCTGTAACAGTTTTTGCAACTTTCCTTGTTTTTTGATAGCTTTGACAGTTTTGGGTAGTACTAGTCAGGTATTTTGTAGAATGTCCTTTCATTGGGATTTCTCTGATGTTTTTCTCATCATTACACAGGTATTACGTTCCTTGGGGACTAAGACCACAGTTGTAAAGTGCCATTTTTGCCATATTATGTTAAATGTACATATTTTGAACATGATTTATCACTGTTGATGTTGACTTTGATCACATAGGTAAGGTATACACAGTTCATTTCTAATTTTCATAATTCATCATTAAATATTTTATTTATTTTATGGATGAAGAGACAAAAATGTCATAGGACTTGGTAATAGTCACCAGCAGATCTGTCTGAGAAAGCCTCTCATTTGACCACTAAATTGAGTCCTTAGAAAGTGAGATTAAAGTAAATTATATAAGAAAATTTTTGACTTGGGAAAGTGCAGGTGTGGAAAATTTATAGAGATTTCCATGATACAGAACAATTTCCCTCCCCGCCCCACAAGGATGAGAATGGAAGGAAATGCAATGGACTAGATGTGCAAAGTTTAATGTAGTTTTACGTAAAAAGGAGACATTGGTTAAGGGTCATTTTTTAGTGAGAACGTGGTCATCGAAAATTAAGAGAGACAAGGGTAATAACATCATAGTCACTGTATTCTGTTTACATTGAGCAGGGAAATAATCACCAACCAATATTTTTTGAATATTTTAGGTGTACGAGGCATTTTACATAGATAATTTTATTTAATCCTCACAGTAAGGCTATGAAGTAGTAGTATCCCCATTTAGTAAATGCAAGAACTGGAACTCAGGGAGTTTAAGTGATGTGGCTAGGTTCAGACAGCAAATAAGAGATGACTAATCCATTAAACTAGCCCTCAGAGACTTTGGCTTTTCGTATTTGCATACAGCACCTACAGATATAAAAGTATCCAAAAACTATTTGTAAATAGACTAACTGAATGGATAGCTACATGAAGAGACAGTGCCAAGATAAGGCAAAAGATTCTCTAATTCCAAATTCAGCAATGGCATGCAGTTAGGGAGGCTTGTATGCCATCTTCTGTGTGCCTTGCTATGTTCTAGGGTATAATGATGATGGCTTACTGAATTAAAAAAAATTTTTAATCTTTGAAAATATCTCTACTAAACTGTGTTTCTTGGAGATGTCTAATATTTTATGAAGAACTACATTTCTTGGCCACTGAATTGACTTAATGAAATTGTGATGTTCATGCTTGGACATGCTCCAGCCCTATGGGTAATGAAAACCCACTAAGAAACCCAAGAAAGATAAAATAATATAATAAAAAATAAATGGGAGTGAGCATTGTGAGTGAACAAATTAATGAGACTATTATAAGGGATGTAACTCCTTAAAATGTAGTCATTTTTGCAAAGACAACATTAAGTATTTTAATCACATGTACTCAAAGAAGAATATCCAAAACCCTTTTTACAAAGGTTTAGGCACATTTATATGGTATTTTTTCCCTAAAGAATCTTAAAAATTATCAGCTCTTAAAGTGTGTACATAAAACAGCAGAAATCACTAAGTTTTAAAATGTATGTGTGGAGGGGTGCAGTCTGCAGAAAGCACCACCATTATTGAAAAGGTGATAATGTCAGTTTTGTCTCATCAAGGGATTGGTTATCAACGGGAGCTATTTGAAATTTCAGAAGGTCTCCTCCTGTCCTGGGTCAGGTCTGGCTCTCTATTTTCTCTAAATGAGTTAGAAGCTTTGAATTCTTTCTTTCTATTCTAACCCAGAGTTCTTTAAAGGAGAGGAGAACTACAGTTATTTCTCTTGCATTGCTCTGAATATGAGTAAATTGAATTCATAAACCCCTACTGTTGCACACCTCTCTGGCCTTGCCCCTTAGAAACAGCACTGAGGAGCTCTTGTTTTTGAGACTGTTCTTCCTGCATTCAGATTTGGGTACAGCAGGGGATAGAAGAAGCAATTTTCAGATTCCATGGTGGGCTGGATTAAATTACTCCACAGGCCATATGTCTCACAGACCTACTAGAGTGGATTAAGTGTTTTGCTTCCTGTGTGCATTTGAATATTTTTTCATAAAAGAAAGAAAATGTTTATGCAGGCCTAGTAAGGGAGAAAGAGACAAACAAACAAATTCAGGTGGCAAAGAAGCATCCTAGATATTTCCTGTTGGTGCATGACAGCCAGGACTAGATGGATTTGAAGATGAAAAGGTTGAAGCAGGACATTCTGCTTGGATTTCATTAACTATTAACATATGTTCTATCAAGGACAAAGAGTAACCATCAGGCTTTTGTTTGTTTGTTTTTAATTCCTTCCCAGAGCTTGATGATATAGATTGCTGAAATTTAAAAATAAAAGAACTAATATATCTATATTTGCACCCGGAGGAAAAATATACCTTGGAGTTAAAGGGACAGGGACTGTGGTTTTCCAACAAGGCGAACTATGACAGAGAATGTAATACTTTGAGTGTTTTTAAAAATAGTAAATTGGTCATAATAATATGTCATAGTAAACATTTATAGAGAATAGTAACATATGATTTATTGTGTAATCATCATATGCCTTATACTTTGCTTGTTATTTTATCCTCCAACAGCACTCTGAGGCTTGTTATTAATACATTATTTTAGAGATGAAGAAATTGAGGTTAAATAGCATCCGGGTTCACACAGTGAAAATGGGATGTGAATTCTGCTTTTTGTTTTTACCTCTTGAACTCAGGTTCTCACCTACAGCCTTATATTTCCACTTGCATAGAAAATATATAGGGAAGTTTAAATTTTCCCTATGAAGATTTGATTGACTGTCTGCTGAAATAAATTGACAATGAAGAGATTAACAGGAGAAAATGTATACAAATGTATTAATGTTCAAAAATGTGCAGGAGCCACACAAAATATGAGACTCTGAGGGTGGAGCAAAATGGTGGAATAAAGGCTCCACTGATCATCCCCCCAACAGCAGCACCAAAATTAACAAGTTTCTACAAAGGAAAAACACCTTCCTAAGAACCAAAACTCCGGTGAGCCCTCATAGTACCTGGTTTTAACTTCATATTGCTGAAAGAGGCACTGAAGAGACAGAAAAAACAGTTGCCAGTGCCACCCCTCCCCCATCCCCCTGCAGCAGTGATGTGGTGCAGAAAGCATCTCTGGGTGCTGGGGAAGGGAGAACACAGCAGTTGTTATCTGCAGTGAATCCATATGGATCTGCAGCAACCTTAATTCTTGCCTCCTCAGAAGAAAGAATTTGACTGAGGGCCATAAAGCAAAAGGAGAGACTAAGGCAAGTTTTAGAGCAGGAGTGAAAGTGTATTTAAAAGCGTTGGAGCAGGAATGAAAGGAAGGAAAGTACAGCTGGAAGAGGGCCAAGCAGATGATTTGAAAGACACACTCACGGTTTGACCTTTTGACTTGGGGGTTTTATATATTTTCATACTTCCAGGGTCTTGTGTTCTTTCTCCCCTGATTCTTCCCTTGGAGTGGGCTGTGCATGCACAGTGGCCTGCAAGCACTTGGGAGGGGAGCATGTTTCGTGTGTTTACTGGAGTTGCATGCATTCGTACTTGAGACAATCTTCTCTTACCAGTTGAATGTCCCTAAGAGGTCATATACCAGTTAAATTCTGCCGTTTTCCCTCTTAATGCACATGCTTGAGCCCACTTGCCCAACTCTTGAGAGCTTATTGGAAAGCTACTGATCATCAGTTTCTTTCCATTAAAATAGGTGTTTCTATTTATTGTGAGACTGCCTTTCCCTGGTGCTGGCTGAAACCAATTATTATTTTGGAGAAACAGTGTGACAACTGCCTGACCATCATGTCATGGTCACTTGACATTCTTGTTAGTTTGTGGGGAGCTCTCTCCTGCCCTGATCAGGCCTGACTAGCTACCTACTGGTACATTGTGAGGCATGAAACTTAGTGCTGTCCTATTAGAACAGAAAGGAAAAACAGACCAAACTCAGCAGATCCCCACCCAGGAAGGGAGCATTTAAACCAGCTCTAGCCAGAGGAGAATAACCAATCCCAGTGGTCCTAGCTTGAGTGCCTGCAAACCTCACCACCGAGGGATACAGCACTCTGTGTCTCCAAGTAAACTTGAAAGGCAATCTAGGCCATGAAAACTACAAAACTCAGAAACTTAGGCGAGCCCTAGTGCTGAACTAGATCCAGAGACAGTGGACCGGGAGGTTGGGGTAGCTAAGGGAGTACTGGCATTACCCCTCCAGGCTGCATGGCCCACTTCTCCAAAGAGACCCCTTCCTTCCTCTTAAAGAGAGGGAGGGAAGAGTGGGGAGGACTTTGTCTTACACCAAGGATACCAGCTCAGTCAGAGCAGGATAGGGTACTGATCATAGTTTTGAAGGTACTGTTCCAGACTCTAGCTTCCGGATGACATTTCTAGATACACCCTGGGTCAGAAGGGAACCCCTTGCTTGAGGAAAATGATGCAGTCCTGGAAGCATTTATCATCTGATTGGGCCCTGAATCATTAGCTTCGATACCCAGGTACTATATCGGGGGTCTTGGGTGAGCCTCTGAGACTTGCTGGCTTCGGGTGAGACTCAGCATGTTACCAACTGGTGGCTCTGGGGTAAAACTCCTTCTGCCTGAGAAAAGCAGAGGGAAAAGTAAAGGGGACTATGACTTTGCACCAGCATGGCCACAGATGGGTACAGCACTAAGAGGGCTCCGGGGGTCCCCATTTCTAGAAACTGACTCTTGGATGGGTATTTGTGAACCTACCCTGGAACAGAGGAAAGCCTGTTGCCCTGAAGGGTGAAGCGCACGCCAACCAGCATTAAGGACAAGTTGATGTAAGAGAGCTTGGGCCTTAAGGGAACATTGGCAGTAGTCTGGCAGTACTCTTTGTGACCTGGGGTGGCAGTAGCTACAGAGTGAGGCTCCTCTGTCTTTGGAAAGGAGAGGGAAGCATGGGAAGAAGTGTGTGTTGTGGTTTGTGTGCCATTCTAGCTGTGATACAATAGAATACCAGGTAGATATCTAAGGTTTTTTACTCTATTCCCTAACTCCTTGATGACACTTATGGACCCACCCAACACCTGAGGGACCACATCACCTTGAAGGAAAGGACAAAGGCCTACCTGGCTTTGCCACCTGCTGATTTTAGAAATCCAGGGACTTGAGTGAACACAGGTGTTAGCCAGGTAGTACTTACAACAGATTTTGGGTGAGACCCAGTGTTGTCCTAACTTCAGTTCAGACCCAGTGCAGTCATAGTGGTGGTGGCCACAGGAGTGTTTGTATTTTGTGCCCCCAGCTTTAGGTGGCTCAGAACAGATAAACTATGTTTAGGGGAAAGTAAGAGAAGAGAGCAAGAGTCTGCCTGATAATCCGGATAATTCTTCCAGATCTTGTCCAAGACCATCAGGACGGTACCTCTATGAGTCTGCAAGAGTCATGATGTTACTGATTTGGGGTGCCCCCTAAAGCAGAAGCATCTTAGATCACAACACATAATGTTTTTTCAAATATCTGGAAAAGACTTCCCCAGAAGGACAGCTACAAATATGCTTACACAATGAAGACTATAATAAACACCTAACTCTTCAATGTCCAGGCATAACAGGCATCTACAAGCATTAAGACCATCCAGGAAAACATGACCTCACCAAATGAACTAAATAAGCCTCCAGGCACCAATCATAGAGAAAGAGAAATATGTAACCTTTCAGACAGAGAATTCACAATATCTATGTTGAGGAAACTCGAAGAAATTCAAGATAACACAGGGAAGGAATTCAGAATTATATTAGATAAATTTATCGAAGAGATTAAAATAATCATAAGAAACGAGCAGAAATTTTAGGGTTGAAAACACGATTGACATACTGAAGAATATATCAGTCTGTTAATAGCAGAACTGATCAAGCAGAAGAAAGAATTTGTGAGCTTGAAGACAGGGTATTTGAAAATACAATCAGAGAAGAAAAAAGAAAAAAGACTAAAAAATGAAGCATATCTGAAAAATCTAGAAAATATCCACAAAACAGCAAATTTAAGAGTTACTGGCTTTAAAAGAGGAGGTAGAGAAAGAGATACGGAAAGTTTATTCAAAAGGTTAATAACAGAAAACTTCCCAAGCCTAGAGAAAGATATCAATATTCAAGTACACGAAGGTTATAGAACCCTATGCAGATTTAACCCAAAGAAGACTACTTCAGTGTATTTACTAATCAAACTCCAAAAGATCAAGGATTAAAAAAGCATCCTAAAAGCAGCAAGAGAAAAGAAACAAATAACATATAATGGAGCTCCAATATGTCTGGCAGCAGACTTTTCAGTGGAAACCTTACAGGCTAGGAGAGAGTGGCATGACATATTTAAAATGCTGATGGAAAAAAAATTATGCTAGGATAGTAAATCCAGCAAAAATATCCTTCAAACATGAAGGAGAAATAAACACTTTCCCAGACAAACAAAAACTGAGGGATTTCATCAATACCTATCCTACAAGAAATGCTAACAGGAATATGTCTCTCAGAAAGAAAAGGACAATAATGAGCAATAAATAATCACCTGAAGGCATAAAACTCCTGGGTAACAGTAAATACACAGAAAAACACAAAATATTATACATTGTAAATGTGGTATGTAAATTACTCTTATCCTAAGTAGAAAGACTCAATAATGAACCAATCAAAAATAGTAACTACAACTTTTCAAGACCTATTCATTACAATAGTATATAAATAGAAACAATAAAGTTAAAAAAACTGGGGGATGAAATTAAGGTGTGGCATTTGTATTAGTCTATTTTTGTTTGTCTGTTTATGCAAATAGTGTTAGGTTGTAATCAGGTTAAAACAAAGTGTTATAAGATCGTATTAGCAAGCCTCATAGTAACTTCAAACCAAAAAACATACAATGAATACACACAAAAAAGCATGAATCTAAAAATTATATCACTAGAGAAAATCACCTTCATTAAAGGAAGGTAGGAAGAAAAGAAAGATGGAAGTCATGACCAGAAAACAAATAACAAAATGGCAGGAGTAAGTCCTTACTTATCAATAATAACATTAGATATATAAATTGACTAAATGCTTCACACAAAAGACATAGTTTGGCTAAATGGATTAAGAAAGATGACCCATTGATCTGTTGCCTACAAGAAACACATTTCACCTATGAAAACACACACAGACTGAAATAAAGGGAAAGTAAAATATATACCATGCTAATGGAAACCAAAAAAGAGCAGCAGTCACTATACTTATATGAAACATAATGGATTTTAAGAGCAAAACTATAGAAGAGACAAAGAAGGTGACTATGTAATGATAAAGAGGACAATTTAGCAAGAGAATAAAATAATTTTAAATATACATGCACCCAACACTGGAGCACCCAGATATATACAGGGAATATTATTAGAGGTAAAGAGAGAGTTAGGCCCAAATACAATAATAGTTGAGATTTCAATATCCAACTTGTATTGTGAGAAAGATCTTCCCAACAGAAAATCAACAAAGAAATATTAGACTTAATCTACACTATAGACCAAATGGATCTAATAGATATTTACAGAACATTTTATCTAAGAGCTGCAGAATACACATTCTTTTCCTCTGCACATGGATTATTCTCCAAAATAAACCATACATTAGGTCACAAAACAAGTCTTAAAACATTTAGAGAAATGGAAATAATATCAAGCATCTTCTCTGACCACAATGGAATTAAACTAGAAATTAGTAACAAGAGGAATTTTGGAAAGTATATGAATATATGGAAAATAAACTATATGCTCCTAAATGACCAGTGGGTAAATGAAAAAATTAAGAAGGAAATTGAAAAATTTCTTAAATGATAATGGAAACACAACATGCCAAAACATATGTAATACAGCAAAATGACTACTAAGAGGGAAATTTATAGCTTTAAGTTTCTACCCAAAAAAGGAGGAAAAATTTCAAATGAACAATCTAATGCATCTTAAGGAATTAGAAAAGCAAGAACAAACCAAACCCAAAATTAGTTGAAGAAAAAAAAAATAAAGATTAGAACAGAAATAAATAAAAATGAAATGAAAAACACAATAGAAAGAATTAGTTTAAAAGTTGGTTATTTGAAAAGTTAAACAAAATGGACAAACTTTTAACTAGACTGAGAATAAAAAGGGAGAAGATCCAAATACATACAATCAGAAATGATAAAAGAGACATTACTTCTGAAACCACAGAAATTCAAAGGATCATTAGTGGCTAGTAAGGGCAACTATATGCCATTAAATTAGAAAATCTAGAAGGAATAAATAAATTCCTAGACACATACAACCTACCAAGACTGAACTGAGAAGAAATCCAAAACCCCTAAAGAGAGCAATAACAAGATTAAAGTCATAATAAAAAGTCTCTCAGTGAAAAACAACAACAACAACAAAAAAACAACAACAAAAAAACAAGAACTTTGAGATATGATGGCTTCACTGCTCAATTCTACCAAACATTTTAAGAAGTAATACCAATTCTACTTAAACTATTCCAGAAAAACAAAGGAGCAGGAAATACTTCTGCACTCATTCTACTAGGCCAGTATTACCCTGATACTAAAACCAGGCAAAGACATAAAAAAATAGAATTGCAGGCCAGTATCACTGATGAACATTGATACAAAAACCCTCAACAAAATCCTAGCAAACCAAATTCAAAAATAGGTTACAAATATCATTCATCATAATTAAGTGGTATTTATCCCTGGGATGCAAGGATGGTTCAACATAGCTAATCAATGAAAGTGATATGTCATATCAACAGAATGAAGGATAAAAACCATATGATCATTTCAATTGATGCTGAAAAAGCATTTGGTAAAATTCAACATCTCTTCATGATAAAAATCCTCAAAACCTGGGGATAGAAGGAACATACTTCAACATAATAGAAGCCATATATGACAGACCCACAGCTAGTACTATACTGAATGAGGAAAATTGAAAGCCTTCCCTATAAGTTCTGAAACATGACAAGGATGTCCACTGTCACCACTGTTAGTCAATATAGTACTGGAAGTCCTAGCTAGAGCAATCACACAAGAGAACAAATAAAGGGCATCAAAATGGAAAAGTAAGAATTCAAAGTATCATTGTTTGCTGATGATATAATCTTGTATTTGGAAAAACCTAAAGACTCCACAAGGAAACTATTAGAACTGATAAACAAATTCAGTACTGTTGCAGAATACAAAATCAACATACAGAGATCAGTAGCATTTCTATATACTAACAGTGAACACTCAGAAAAAGAAATAAAAATTAATTCCATTTAAATAGCCACACATAAAATTAAATATTTAAGAATTAATCAAAGAAGTGAAAGATCTCTATAATGAAAACCACAAAACATCAGTGAAAGATTTCTTGAGCAATATCCCACAAGTGCAGGCAACCAAAGCAAAAATGGACAAATGAAATCATATCAAGTTAACAACCTTCTGCATAGCAAAGAAGCAATCCACAAAGTGAAGAGACAACCCAACAGAATGGGAAAAAATATTTGCAAACTACATGTCTGACAAGGGATTAATAACCAGAATATATAAGGAGATCCAACAACTCTGTAGGAAAAAATATCTAATAATCTGATTTTTAAAATGGGCAAAAAATTTGAATAGACATTTCTCAAAAGACATACACATGACAAATATGCATATGAAAAGATACGTAACATCATTGATCATCGGGAATGCAAGTCAAAACTACAATAAGATGTTATCTCATACCAGTTAAAATGGTTAAAATGGCTTTTATACAAAAGGCGGGCAATAGCAAATGCTGGCAAGGATGTGGAGAAAAGGGAATCCTTAAACACTGTTGGTGGGAATGTTAATTAGTACAACTACTATGGAGAAAAGTTTGAAAGTTTTTCAATAAACTAAAAATTGAGCAACTCTATGATCCAGCAAATCCACTGCTGGCTATATACCTGAAAGAAAGGAGATCATTATACTAGACAGATTTCTGAACTCTTTTGTTTGTTACAGCTGTTTACAATAGCTAAGGTTTGGAAGCAACCTAAGTGTCCATTAACAGATAAATGGATAAAGAAAATGTGGTGCATACACACAATGGACTACTTCAGTCATAAAAAATAAGAGCTAGTCATTTACAACAACATGGATGGAACTGGAGATCAGTATGTTAAGTGAAATAAGCCAGGCTTAGAAAGACAAACATTGCATGTTCTCATTTATTTATAGGATCTAAAAATCAAAGCAATTGAACTCACAGAGACAGAGAGTAGAAGGACGGTTACCAGAGGCTGGCAAGCATAGTAGGGGACTAAATAAGACCTATTATTTGATAGCACAATAGGGTGACTACAGTCACTTACAACTGAATTTTACATTTTAAAATAATTTAAAGAGTATAATTGGATTTTTTTTAACTCAAAGGATAAATGCTTGAGAGATGGATACCCCATTCTCCATGATGTGCTGATTTCACATTCCATGCCTGTATCAAAACATTTCATGTACCCCATACATATAAACATCCTACTAAGTACTTATAAAAATCTTTTTTAAAAAACAAAGAAATTAGAGGGTAGTCATAGGAGAACATAGTACATTTACTTATTAAACAGCAACAACAATAAATGAGACTCAAAGTAGGACCAAATAGTTAGATTTAATACCCAATTCATAGTGGGAGGGAAGTGGGAAATGTGGACAATTTTAGAGGAAGAGTAGATGACTTTTAGGGGAAATGAATGGACCCAAATATCAGACAATAGCCTGGAACAAAGATTCTTTGGGCTCTAGGGGACGTGGCAACAGTTATGGGCAGTTGAGGGTGAAATTGCACTGTGAACAAAACTTGTTTTATTACGCAGATAAAATTTCTCTAACAACGCTTAGAAGAATAGTTGAAAGAATAGGTTAAAAATATGTCCAGATATGGTGTTCTGGGCATGGAGACTTTTAGTTTCCTCTCTAGCAATAAGAGTTGAACTCCTCTGGTTAATGTAGATTCCAGGAAAGGGGTTCCAAGATAATGACATTTCTTTTGGAAGAGCTTCCTCAGTCAGGATAAAAGAACTTTAAAGAGGGACCCTCCCTTCACTTAGCAGGGTAGAAACAGGAAAGGTTAGAGAGATTCCTGATTCTGAGGCAGTTTCTAAGGCCTTTTAATGTCTTTAATTCAAAGTATTCAGCATGCTAAAACATCATACTTTGGATTATTATTTTCTGAACCTCAACAAAAACAAAGCCTTAGGAAACATGATGTTATTTGACATGGTTAGGCTTTGTGTTCCTACCCAAATCTCATTTTGAATGCAATCCCCAGGTATTAAGGGAGAGGCCTGGTAGGAGGCGATTAGATCATAGGGCCATTTTCCAATAATATGGTCATGCTGTTCTTGCAATAGTGAGTGAGTTCTCATGAGAGCTGATGATTTCATAAGTGTCTGGCGTCTCACCTGCTTGCACTTCTCTCTCATCTGCTGCCATGTAAGACAAGCCTGCTTCCCTTTCTGCCATGATTGTAAGTTTTTGAGGCCTCCCCAGCCATATGGAACAGTGAGTCAATTAAACCTCTTTTCTTTACAAATTACCCAGTCTAAGGGATTTTTTCATAGCAGTGTGAAAACAGACTAATACAGTCAATTGGTACCACAGAGCGTGTGGTCTTCCTATAAAGATACCAAAAAATTTGGAAGCAACTTTGGAACTGGGTAACAGGCAGAGGTTGGAACAGTTTGGAGGGCTCAGAAGAAGATAGGAAGATATGGGAAAGTTCGGAGCTTCCTAGAGACTTGTTGAATGGCTTTGACCAAAATGCTGATACTGGTATGGCCAATGAAGTTCAGGCTGAGGTGGTCTTAGATGGAGATGAGGAACTTATTGGGAACTGGAGTAAAGGTCACTCTTACTATGCTTTAGCAAAGAGACTGGTGACACTTTGCCCCTGCCCTAGAGATCTGTGGAACTTTGAACTGTAGAGAGATGATTTATGGTATTTGGAAGAAGAAATTTCTAAGCAGCAAAGCATTCAAGAGGTGACAGATCATAAAAGTTTGGAAAATTTGTAACCTGATGATCTGACAGAAAAGCAAAACCTATTTTCTGAGGAGAAATTCAAGCCTGATGCAGAAATTTGCATTAGTAATGAGAATTAGAATGTCATTAGAATTAGAATTAGAATTAGAATTAGAATTAGAATGTTAACAGCAAAGACAATGGGGAAAAATGTCTCCCGGGCATGTCAGAGACCTTTGTGATAGCCCCTTCTATCACAGGCCCAGAAGCCTAGGGGGAAAAAAAATGGTTTCATGGGCTGGGCCCAGGGCCCCACTGCTCTGTGCAGCCTCAGGACTTGGTGCCCTGCATACGAGCAGCCAGGGCTAAAAGGTGCCAAGGTACTGCTCAGGCTGTGAAGGTGTAACCCCCAAGTATTGTTGGCTTCCACATGGTATTGGGCCTGCAGGTATGGAGAAGACAAGAAGTGAGGTTTGAAAACCTCTGTCTAGATTTCAGAGGATGTGTGGAAACACCTGGATGTTCAGGCAGAAGTCTGCTGCGGGGTCGCAGCCCTAATGGAGAACCTCTGCTAGGGTTGTGCAAAGGGAAAACATGGAGTTGGAGCCCCCACACAGAGTCCCCACTGGAGCACTGCCTAGTGGAGCTGTGAGAAAGGGCCACCCTTCTCTAGACCCCAGAATAGTAGATCCCCCAACAGCTTACACCATGTACCTGGAAAACCACAGACACTCAACACTAGCATGAAAGCAGCTGGGGCAGGGGGCTGTTCCCTGCAAAGCCACAGGGGCAGAGCTGCCCAAGGCCATGGAAGCCCACCTCTTGCATCAGCCTGACCTAGATGTGAGACATAGATTCCAAGAAGATTATTTTTGAGCTTTATGATTTACTGACTGCTCTACTGGGTTTTGCACTTGCTTGAGCCCATAGCCCCATTGTTTTGGCCAATTTCTTCCATTTGCAATGGAAGCATTTATCCAATGCCTGCACCCCCTTTGTATCTAGGAAGTAAGCAACGTGTTTTTTATTTTATAGGCTCATAGGCAGAATAAACTTGCCTTGTCTCAGATGACATATGGACTGTAGACAATGCTGAAATAAGACAAGACTTTGGGCGACTGTTGGGAAGGCATGATTGGTTTTTAAATGTGAAAAGACATGAGACTTGGGAGGGTCCAGGAGAAGAAGAATATGGTTAGGCTTTGTGCCCCATCCAAATCTCATCTTTAATTGTAATTCCAGGTATTGAGAGACCTAGTGGAAGGTGATTGGATTCTGGGGGTGGAATCCCCCATGCTGTTTTCATGATAGTGAATGAGTTCTCATGAGATTTGATGCTTTTATATGTGTCTGATATTTCCTCCTACACACACTCTTTCTCTCTCCTGCCACCTTGTGAAGAAGGTGCCTACTTCCCCTTCCACCATGATTGTAAGTTTCCTGGGGCTTTCCCAGCCATGCAGAATTGTGACTCAATTAAACCCCCTTTGTTTATAAATTACCATCTTGGGTAGTATCTTTATAGCTTTGTAAAAATGGACTAATACATTATCTTCCTTCTTTTTATGAGATTTAATATTATAATATGCCTTGAGGGTAGGAGAAGAAAGAAAAGTGAATAAAACTCAGAAATAACTTAAGATTTTTAGATGTTTCTATTATCCTTTATTTAAGCCTAAGAAAAGGCAGTAAATATAAGATCATCATTTATAAAGAAAGAAATCTCAATATTGATAAAGCAATTTCTCTGTGGCCCTCATGTCTTTCCAATGTGATTGGGTCTAAAAAGAACAAAAAAAAGCATATTATAAATGGAAATTCATAGACTAAACAGAAAAAGCGTTTGGGATTTTTGAAGCAAAACATTTTGATAATATAATTGAATATGCTAATAAGTGTTTATACTTTTATAGAGAAAGTCAACCAACCCATTAAAGGGTTCTCCAATGTGGACTACTGAAATATTAGCACTGTTTATAACAAATGATGTTTCAAAAGTGAATCTGATGATGTCATTTAGACATACCACACCTCCCCTGTGATCACCAGACACTTTTGTGATGGAAATACTTAGTCTAATTTTCTGATCAGATAATAAGAGGTTGTACGGTTATATAAACAGGTAAGAATATTTGCACCCCTTGAAAATCTTTTCTAAGATTTTACTTTTGCCATTATACTAACTCTCAATCAGAGAGTATTATTTTGAAAAACAATGTATTATTTTTCTTCAGGTTCTTTTGAACCTTTGATTAGTAAGGTCAAATATGCATCCTAATTAGTGGAATGTGAAATAAATAGTCTTCAAAGTCTCTTAGCTCTATGATGAGGCAAGCTGCCAGCCAGAGTAGTGTGTGACTGAAGATGTAACTAAACAGACCTTCTTAGAGAACCATGTGCACTAGGTTTTGCTTAGCAGCAGAGGAGGTACTAAATGAATTGCATTTTAAGCCTTGTGAAGATTAGACCATTAGTCAAAGAGCTAGTTAAGTGGGGAAAGACATTGACTCTGAATATTTAATAATTTTTACTTTACTGCCAAATTTCTTAAACTTTTTCCCTTTGCTTTCACTTCTCATAATTGGGTTGAATTTAGATAATGACAAAATGCCATTTGGTTAACCTGTTGTTTCTGAATCTTTTTAATATCATGGCAAACACAGATATTAAGTACTAAAAATAGCACACATTATTTCAGAAGTCACTCATGAAGCAAAACCGGATGCTACTAAAAGAGTTTATTGGCTGCAATATAAAGTGCCTTAACTTTGCAAAGATTTGTTCCTGGAACAGTGTATACCAACAGCCTTGCCCTGCCTCTGTCTGTCTCTCACACCTGAACCCAAAGGCCCACACCTTGGGCCCAGAACAATACTCTTTGGGAACTTCCTTTAGCAAGCACTTGACTGCCTTGTTTTGTGGGATATGGTTCACTTTTTGCAGTGAGCTGCTGAAGTAGGGTTATGCTGTGTGCATCCCTAAGGCACAGCAAATGCTGAACATTGCTTACTATGGCTGCTGCCTGTGAGGATTGCAAGGTGCTCCACTGTTCCACTCCCCAAGAATTCCTTGATGAGGCTTCTTGTGACAGGTGTTTACCAACCTAGGGTTTTATGTCTGTCCCAGGCTCCACCTGGATGCATCGGCTCAGTGTCATGTGCCACACCTTTAAAGCATTTGCGGAGCACCAACCCAAACACAGATCACTTTCATCAAACATCTCTGCATCCTTCTAATGTAACCTTAATGCCAGAATAACAAGTGAGAATTAGCAAGTAAAATCAGCTTTCAACTATCTGTTCTGTCCCATAAAGTATCCCCTGTACTGAATGTTCTTTGTGAAACAGGAACAATGGCAGTTGCAAAGCCACAGAACTTGAAACTAGTTCAGGTAAAAAAAAATATGTATTTTATGAATTGCTTCTATTATATTATAGTAGGCAGTATGTCATCAGAACCTGACAAGGTTAGGAATAATCTCATAATTTACACTGCAGGAGAGCTCACAAATGCATTTTGAGGTTGAGAGTTCATTGAAGAGAGAAATATTTTCACTTATAGTGACCTGAGTTAAAGGATTATAAATCACTATAAAAGTTAGCAGATTATTTTCCAGAGTATGTCAGTTCATTGAGGTAATGTTTAATAATAATACTTTTCCCAATTTTAGGAAATTATGTAAGTGAAAACTAAAGTGAATTAGGTATCACTCATAATCTAATTACCCAGAAGTAACCACAAAATATATTTTAGTAATTTTTCTATGAATGTATATATATGCATGTGTGTATATATACCATACAAATATATACGTAGAATACATATATGTATAACATCAGTATATGTTGTTTATAAACTTTTTAAAATTAAATACATGTTCTGAATGTTTCTCCTCCTTATTACTTTTATAAGAATACTGCTATGGACTGAATTGTGGCCTTCCTAAATTCATATTTTGATGCTCTGATGTGACTATATGTGAGGATAGAATCTTTAGGAGGAAATTAAGGTTATATGAGGTTATGAAAGTGGGGACATAACCCAATAGAACTGTGGCCTTTTAAGAAGAAGAAAAGAGAGTGAGATTTGTTTTTTCCTCTCTTCATCATATGATAACACAGCAAGAAAGTGTCTGTCTGCAAGCCTAAAAGGGTATACTCAGAACCCAGTCATACTGGTGTCCTGATCTCAGAATTCCAGCCTCCTTTCAGAATGCTGAGAAAATAAACCTTTGTTTTTTGAGCCACCCAGTGTGTGCTATTTTGTTATGGCAGCCAGAACAGACGAAGACGAATAGACAGACTTAACTCCTAGTCATTTTCAGTTATCTTCTATTTCTATTTCCATTTCTTCCCTTCATACCTGATCATCACACTCCACCCTGGATACTCTGATATTGCATGCATTCCTTTTCTTTTTTAAAAAAGAGGACCTTTCCAAACTGCTGAGGTGAAGAAAGGGCAATTTAGGAAATTTTGTGAAAATGACTTGTTTGTGAATCTTCTGGATGAGTTATGGATGTTTGATATGATACCTAAAATAAGAGAATGAGGCTCCTAAGTCACAGACGTTCAGGGCTGTTTTATTTCAGCAGCATACTTGCTAGATGAAGGGTTTGCTTAAGAAAGGTGTTTGTTAATTTTAAGCATGTTTGTTAGTTGTAGTATAGGAAAATGACAAAAAATGTTATGGAACATGTGGGACAGGAAATGAGAGAGATTTCAGTTGAGAAATCAAGTATTTGTAAGAAACAAATCATGGTTCCTTACAAAACTTTCAGTAATGCTTGTAAATGTTGGGCTAACACGCCAAGCATAACACTAAAATATTTTATTTATTTACAATTTGATTATTAAAAGGCTACTTTTCTATTTATATTTCAGATATTAAAATGAGTTTGCATTCCTCAATTAACATCAAATGTCACTGAAAGGAAGCAAGTTCCAAAATGCTCTGAGAGAATAGGAAAGGAAAAATCATGCTAAGATTTTAAAACACATCCCAGAATGAGGTACAAAGTAGAATTTCTCCTTAAGATAGCAGGTGCGTTAGCAGTAGGCACTTTAAAGGGTCTGTTCCAAATGACAGTGTCTGTATATCAGGCTTATGCTGTGAAAAAGAAAGAAGGGAGTGATTGTCAAAGGAAATGTGGAGAGAAAAATTAACTGTCTACAGCTTGAATCTGATGGAGAGTTCTTGCTCAGGAACTGAAGCTACTGAGGGGGATATCATGCCAGAGCCTGCAATCTTCAAAATTTTAAATGGAGGAAACAGAGTCTCAAGGAGTTAAACAACTTTTCCAATGTTACACAACCAGTGACAAATCCAGAACCAGAATTCAACTCTCCAGATGCCTATGTTCCATTTTTTTTTCCTTTCCACTCCACAAAATGACAACCAAAACGTTCCATATTTGCAAATGTAACAGTCCTCATTTGCAAGATTTTAAGTCTACATTTACTGCCTATTCCTAATCCTTAAATCAAAATAGAAAGGAAATCTAAAAATAAAACTGACATTATTTTTATTTCCACTCCCCCTCCTTCTTTCTCTCTTTTGTCCCTATTTTTTTTATACTAGAGATACTTGTAGAGAATGTTAGTTTCTGGGGAAAAATAAAATACATCCCAGTTTCCTAGTCAATATTGGTTTAAATTCTCCATTAATTAATTTGATTTCATAAGTACTCCAAAAGGGATACAAATAGCACCTGTATTTAGAATTGATTTTTTTTTCCCCTGAGGTGTCTTGGCAGGAAGGGGGAAGTTGAAAGAGTGGGACTATTTGGTAAAACTCTTTGCCCTTTTCTTTTTGTAAATGTTGTCTTTTTTTGTAAATGTCAAGTCCAAATTATAGGTGAGTATTGGCAGAGTTGCAGAGACTATCTAAGACCCATTACAGCCTCTGGCATTTGTGCTGCTAAATTTGTAATGAGTTGCAGGTGTTTGTGATTGAATTTTTTGTTGCCTTTGTGATTGGCTCACTGCTTCACAGTCCATTAAGCCTATGCTTTTTTGTGGATGTTAAAATTGTGATGATGCAAAAACACCAGTTAAAAGATAAGGTAGATAGTAATAGTTTTAACATAGAAAGGTCTGTATGATTTAGATCAGTGTCCATTTTCTGTTTCCCATGTGTGCAGTCACCAGTTTAACAGGAATATATTCCTAATGTAGTGGTAATGGTTTGACATACATCTGAAGCATATAGTTGGAAGATACCATTTAGATCATTTTCTATCCAGTACTCAGCATGGATAAGAATTACCCAAAAGCCTTGTTGAAGTGTTTCATGGACAACTCTTTGAAAATCACAATGTCTAATTCACTTCATTTACTTTATAACTTCCTTTACTTCGGTGAGAGATGAAGGCGAGAGATTACAGAGAACAGATCTATTCATGTTTCCTAATGATTTCATGAAACAGGCAAGCTTAGTCTCACTCCCATTTCAGCAATAATTGTTGCTTTTCTACCACTTTAGATTATTCACAGATTAGAGAGCTGTAGAGTTTAGCTAATTATGCTGGATTGTTATAAAGGTAGCATACTTTGTCAATCAAGTCTCCATATATAATCAGAAATAGGCCGGGGATAGTGGCTTATGCCTGTAATCCCAGCACTTTGGGAGGCCAAGGCAGGCAGATCACCTGAGGTCAGGAGTTCAAGACCAGACTGGCCAGCATGGTGAAACCCCGTTTCAATTAAAAATACAAAAATTAGCCAGGCGTGGTGGTGCATGCCTGTAATGCCAGCTATTCAGGAGGCTGAGGCAGGAGAATTGCTTAAACCCGGAAGGCGGAGGTTGCAGTGAGCTGAGACTGTGCCATTGTACTCCAGCCTGGATGACAGAATGAGACTCTGTCTCAAAAAAAAAAAAAATCAGAAATATATTTATATATATTTTATAGGGGATTTTGTGTGTGTATGTGTATATGTATGTGTAGTCTACAAAGAACACACAGTGATCATATAGATAGTTCAAGGAAGTCTGATGTAGGATAGATATCAAGAGCCACATGCTATCTCAAATAAGGAGACTGCAAACTATGTATCTGAATATCTTTCAGAATTTTACTCAGTCTCAGGATCATCACTAATAATAATTACACTAGTAGCAACTACTTTTTAAGCATTCACCATGTTCTTTTGATAAGCATTTTAAATGCATTAATATAGTTGATTCTCACAACAGCCCCATTCAATGAGACTGGCACTATTATTTATTTCTGTCTACTTTTTATAGATGAGGTTTGGAGTTTTATCAACTTATCCAAGGCAAAAGACTAGTAAGATGTGGATCTGGGTTTGGAACCTAAGAACTCTGACCAAGTCAGAGCCCTTGAAAATCAATGATCTGATTCCTGCCTGCCATGAATATGTAGAAATGTTACTGCAGTGTGGATCTACAGGTAGCTGATTACCAGCAAGTTCTGCCAGATAAAATGAAAATAAATAAGCATTTATTGTATTTGCCTCATCAGATTCATTAATGCACTTGTAGATCATGCCAGTGAATATATAACTGACTATATGTAAACTTATTCCTGCAGTTTGATAAGATGCAGCTTTGCATACAAATCAAGCATGAATAAGCCTATTTATATATGTACGTGTGTATGTATGTAAATATGTATGTATTTTCTATTTCCATGATATGTGCATAAAACCAATAGAAGCACTAACAAAAGAAGCAGCAACTCATCAGAACACAAATATTCTGCTGCGTTTTCTTAACCCACATTTTAATTTGATGATGTTTTATTTTGATTTTTAATTATGCCTAAAAGACTTGCGATCTTGTTTAATTAAAACATCTTTATGATACTTACGTATATATATATCAGATACACATAATGCTGAGTTGCCTACTTAGTGCCTGATATGCAATTGGCATTCAATAAATATTCTTAAAATAGATTATTTCTGAGAAGTGCAGAAAATGCCCACAGATAATATCGGTGTTAATCACGGTCCTGGCAAGAGACAAATGCTCACCTGAAAGAGTTTAGCCTAAGTTAATTAAGGAAAGAACTATTTACAAACATACAGGCAATAAGGCATCCAGGTACTAAAAATAGTTAGACTTTACCACCCCTGGAAAGCAAGAAGAAACAATGGCATTGCCAGTGCCTGATAAGATCTGGGACTTGGAAGTGAAAAAGCAGTCAGGCAGAATCTGTTATTAGAGTCACAGTCAGCTGGTAAAGAAAACATGTCTGGAAAAGAACATAGGGGAAGTGGAGGAGTTCTCCTATTGTTGGATCTCAAGGAGAAACTTAAGGGAAAATGGATCCAGGTAATACAGATTATGGATACCAGTCACAGCACAGAACAGGGTGCAGTAGAGTGGGAAGTGGATCTGGACTGGTGGTGAATACAGAATAAGCTGTATGTCATTTCATGCCATCTTCCCAGCAATAACATATCTTAGAATAATTACTTCTATTTAAAAGAGAAAATGGCTTAGGAAAATGAAATGAGTAACTAAAGCTTATTTAAAAATGGATGGAATTACAATTAGGGTAAAGTCTGGTCTAAAAGGACAGTATTCCACACCCCCTATTTAATAATATTTTTATTTAACTACTATCACAGCAAATATTTATTGCATCAGCCAATAAATAGATACTGGGGAAAATTCACTTAACAGAAGAGTCAAAGTCCATCATCTTATTAAAATTATACAAGAGAAAAAATGACAAAATGAAATCAATAAATCGGAAAGATAATTTCAGATACTAATAAGTGCTGTGAGAACTGCAATAAGGTCTTCCTGTGATAGTGACTGGGAAAGGAGATTGACTGCTTTGGATTAGGTGGTCAAGAAAGGACTCTTCAAGGAGACAACATTTAGGCAGAGGCCTGTGATATGAAAGGCTACACAGTGCTCCTGGCAGCGGGAACAACAAACACAAAGGCCTAAGACAGGGACAAGGTTGGTGTGATTATTTAAAGAAAAGTAATGACAATTTCAAAGTCATGCATTTGGAGTGCTGTGAATAAGAAAAAGAGTACCACATGAGGTGGGGGAAGGAGAGATAACATGGGTTCTTGTGATGAATTTGGACTGCATTCAGAGAAAACTAGGATTTTGAGCCGGGGAATGATGCCATTTGATTTATGTTTATAAAAGATTCCTCAGGTTGATGCATTGAGAATGGATTATAAAAGGGCAATAAAACAAGTATGGAGACCATTGAGGGCAATCAGTCTGAAAAAAGTGATCAAGAATGCAGTCTTATTTACAATATCTACCAAAACATACCTAGGAATAAACTGAACCATTGAGGTAAAAGATCTATAAGAGGAAAACTGTGACACACTGATAAAAGAAATTGAAGTGAACACACACAGAAAATTCCATGGGTTGGAAAAATTACATGGTTAAAATGTCTATACTACCCGAAGCTATACATAGATTCAATGTAATCCCTGTCAAAATACCAATGGCCATTCTTCACATAAATAGAAAAAAAAATCCTAAAATTCACATGGAACCATGAAAACCCCCAAATAACTGAAGCATCGCTGAGAGAAAAAAAAAAAATAGCTGGAGGCAACATATTACCTGATTTTAAATTGTACTGTAAAGCTAGAGTAACCAAAACAGCATGGTACTGGCACAAGACACTTAAACCAATGAGATAGACACAAAGACCGATGAATAAAAAACCCAGGAAATAAATTCTGCATGTACAGCCAGCTCATTTTTGATAGAGATACCAAGAGCATACATTGGAAAAAAGATAGTCTCTTTAATAAATGTTGCTGAGAAAACTGGTATCCATATGCAAAAGAATACAACTAGGTCCCCACCTTTCACCACATACAAAAATCAACTAAGATGGATAAAGACTTAAATGTAAGACCTGTAACTATGCATCTACTAGAAGGAAACATTGGTGAAATTCTCCAGGATGTTGGTCTGGATAAAGACCAGTTCTAGAAAGGAAAAAAACATTTCAAACTGATAAAGGATTAATAACCAAAATATATAAGGAACTCAACCAACTCAATAGCAAAAACCCCACAAATAATTTAAATAAAAAATGGGCAAAAGAACTGAATAAATGTTTCTCAAAAGAATATATATAAATGGCCAACAGGTATATTTTTTAAAATGCTCAGAATTACCATGAGGAAGTGCAAATTGAACCACAATGAGATATTATATCACCCCAGTTAGAATGACTATTGTTAAAACAAGAAATAACAAATGCTGGTGAGGATGGTGAGAAAAGAAAACCCTTATACAGTGTTGATGGAAATGTGAATTATTACAACCATTATAAAAAAAAAGTATGGAAATCCAAAAAAAAAGGTAAAAATGGAACTGCTATATAATTTAGCAATTCCGTTGCTAAGTGTATATTCAAAACAAAGGAAATCAGGATATCAAAGAGATATCTGCACTCTTATGTTTATTGCAGCACGATTCACATTAGCCACAATATTGAATCAACCTGTGTATATCAATGCACAAATTGATTTAAAAACTGTCATATATAAACACAGTGGAATATTTGATCATCTGAAAAAATGAAATCCTGGCCTTTATAGCAACATGGATGGACCTAGAGGTAATTATGTTAAGTAGAAAAAGCCAGGCACAGAAAGACAAATATCACCTCTTCTCACTCATATGTGGGAGATAAAAAAATGGATCTCAGGGAGATAGGGAGTAGAATGGTGGTTACCAGAGACTGGAGGAGAAGGGGCAGGGAGGATGTAGAGAAGCTGGTTTATGGGTACAGAAATACAATTATATTGAAGGAATATAGTAATTGGTAGCATGGTTGAGAAATTATAGTTAATAGTTACTTATTGTATATTTCAATATAGCTTGAAGAGAGGAATTGTAATGCCCTTGACACAAAGAAAAGATAAATGTTTCAGGTGATGAATATCCCAATTACTCTGATTTGGTTGTTATATATTGTATACATGTATTGAAATGTTACGTGTTCCTACAAAATAGGTACAACAATGATATATCAATAAAAAGTAGAAAAGAAAAAAATACATTTTGCCAGAATATATGTAGCCCTTAATTTTTAACATTATAAATCTTTGCAAGCCAAATCTTATTAAGAAAATCCCAATAAAATATGTTGAAATGTTCATTACATAAAGATGGGTGATAGGTACATGGGAGTTTTTTTAATAATGCTCTCACTACTTTTGAATATGTTAAATCGCATTTTAAAAATATATAAAGAGGTAAGAATAGAACTGCAGTATTTGCAACACAGGATGGGAAATCCCAGGCTTATTAACTCTTCCAGAGACTTTCCATAAATCCTCAGAACAAGCTTTAAAACTCCTGCCATTGATGAATACTTTTAAAATATCAGTGATATACTTATTAATTATTAATAGGAAGTATGGCTTAATCAATCATTGTGGAAAATACTTAACAACTGTTATCTCATGAATGCTTATGTCCACCTTATATGATGGATACTATTAACATCCCCGTTTTGCAAATGGAGCACCTGTAGTAGGGAGGTCATATAATTGGTTCAAGTTCAAATAACTAGTAACTGAAGGAGCTGGGATTCTGCTCAGCCTGCTTGATTTCACATTAATAACTACATTAATTACTGCAATGGATACTCAAATTAACTTCAACAACAACAACAACAAAAACACAATTTTAATCAGTCCTTTGATTAGGATAAGAATTTTCTCATTAAGAGCAGTAAAGATGTTAAATTTTGTGTGTGCATTTCTTTACATCATAAACTTTCTCCATAATGTGTTTCCCAGAGCCACAAAGTTTTACTCTTTTATCTTTTGATTTACAAAATATTAGTACTAAGAACGAATTTCAAATAGATGAACAGTGACTGACATTTACTCCTAACCTAGAGACTGCAGAATATCGAAGTTCAAAGAGATGATTAATTAATTCAGTAATGCACCAACCACGTAGACTAACACCAATTCAAAGGCATTTGTTCCAGGTTGCTTTTCCTTGACTAGACTATTACCACTTTGTTTGAGCTGAGATTTATGTCCAAATGATGGAAAACTTTGATCCTGGTATTGTTTTGGAGATCAGAGATTTACATGTAACACCGTGCTCTACAAGGTCTCAATGCAGTGCATACTGTTCTAAACTATTAATGCAAAAGAATAATTTGCTTTTGTGCTGGGAAACGTAACTTAGATATGAGAGTCCTCAGATACCGTATTATAAACAATAATGTAGTTAGAATAGGGAAAAAGTGAATGTGCCGAACAGTCTATGTATATGTCTGTGTGTGTGTGTGTGTGTGTGTGTGTGTGTGTGTGTGTGTTTGCCTTTCTTCCTAGCCATTTGCCCCAAGATTTTAAGAGACCAGTTTGCCTGTTGTGTGTGTGTGTGTGTGTGAGATTAAATTTGTTTGTGTATTTTATTGTTTTTTCTAGTTTTGGGGGTGGGGAAGAGGGAATATTAAAGCTATTTCTATAGCCTTTCTTGTTCTTTCTAATGATTGCTAAATGATGTGGAATATATATTATTATCTTTTTAACATTGGCTCAATTCATGTGTAAGGCATTCAAGCAAGTATTATAAACATCCTGTCACTTCCAACCTCACAGTTACAGCAGAATGACTTTTAAATCATGTTTATCACAGAAAAACTTTAATTCTTCACTTGTGAAATCAAATAGGGAAGCCTTTTCCATCTAAAGCAATTGTATTAACTGAGTATTGATTAATAAAATAAAATGACACACATTTCTAGTCTAAATGACCCTGTGGCCCATTTCTCTTCCTTCCTTCTTCTCTCCCTCACTCTTTCTTCCCCACTCTGTTTCTTTTTCTCCTTTGCCTTTCTTCTATTTTCCTCACCCTATTTCTTTCCCTCCCTATCTCTCTTCCCTCCATTGTGGTCCTCAATTCATGACTGTTCGATTTAAGATTTTCCAGCTTTATGATTGTATGAAAGGAATACACATTCAGTAGAAACTATACTTTGAATACAGAACCACCATTCTGTTTTTCACTTTCTGTATAGTATTCAATAAATTACATGAGATGTTCAATACTTTGTTATGAAATGGGCTTCATGTCAGATGATTCTACCTAATCATGGACTAATGTAAGACTAATGTAATTGTTTTGAGCATAAAGTACACTAGGTTAATCTAGTGTACTTTAATGTTCTGTAGGTTAAATATATTTTCAAAGTACAACATTTGCAACTTATAATGGGTATATCAGTTGTTGAAGAGCATTTGTGTTGAAGAAAGAAATATTTAATTAGTTACAGTAATGATTCAAATTTACCCCAAACAAAAAGCATGTTCTTGTTTTTCACTTTGAATTTTCTGCAGTGTTTAATGTGGCCTGGTTATGCAATTGGCATTCATTAGGTCTACTTTTGTAAGATAATTATCACAATAAATTAACTAAAAATAATGTTAAAATATCAGTATTTACACTTGTGGATGCCAACTACACTAGAAGAGCAGATCTGAAATTCTACCCCTTCCAACCTAGTGGTCTAAACTAAATTAGAACTAGCAAAAAAATCAACAGTTATTAAGCAAAAAAGGTAGACTACAACTTTATCCCAAAATATTTGAAAAGTTTTGTTTGAAACATAGAGAAAGTAGCATCTAATAACTCATAGAAATTTTTGTATAGTTTGGTGAGGATATGATGCATGCTTCAAAGCATAGTCAAGTGGGAAAAAGTAAGTCTACCAAATCCAGTAAAAAATTGACCAATCTCTTTCAATTTAGAGAGAGGCAGATGTAGAGAATGGACACCCCTTCACTATTAGGAGTAGTTTGAAAATGACTGCTTGGAAGAGCCAAGAGAAATGCAGAATATCAGCACCCAGTGAATAATTTTTCTGTCGTATCCCAAGCATGTAGTTTATCCTGGATGATATGAGAAATTTGAAACCTAAAGGAACTCTGCACATAATTAAGTGCCCCATCTTGGAAAGTTAACAAATAAGATTGTAGAAAAAGGAGTAGATGGCAGGTCTTTCAAGCAAACTTCTTCACAAACTTCCTTCTGGGACAGTTAAATTCTAGAAGTATGTTGTAAAGTTTCACCAAAAATATGTAGGTTTAAGAAAATAAGGATAGAAATAAGAAAATAAGGATTAGAGTGTATGGATTAGTTTAAGAAGAACTGCTGTTCATAATATTAAGGCTTTCATCCAAGAATGTGATATATATCTTCGTTTAATTGGTTCATTGTTTTATGATCAAGTGCTTTATAGTTTAATACATATGTATCTTATATTCTTTTTGTTAGATTCAGTCTTGGATATTTAATATTTTTTGATGCTATGGTAAAAGGTATCTGTTATCATATTTTATTTTCTAACATTTTGTTAGTAGTATCAAAGTAAATTGCATTGAGTAAACTTTTTCAGCTCACTAACTTATTTTAATAATGTATCTGTGGATTCTTTTGGATTTGCTAAACCCACTTATATCATTATAAATAATGAGAGTTTCATTTCCCCCTGTCTAATCCTTATATTACATATTAGTTTACTTGCTTTCTTGTTTTTGTTTTACTACATCATCAAGTTGAGCCTTGAAAACAATGCTGTTCCTGGGTACCTTGTTTTGTTTATTTAAAAGACAAGGCATTCAATATTCTCCAATTAAATATAATATATGTCACAGATATTTTGGTATATGTTATATATAGATTTTATAATATAGATTTTTTACTATATTTTTTAACCCATGATAAGGGAATTCTTTTCTATTTTTAATTTTGCATGCATATTTCTTATTGAAAATTTACTGAATTTTATCAATGCTTTTCTGTATCTACTGCAATACCCATGTGATATTTTCCACACTATTCAGTAAATATGTTGAATCAAATTGATTTTTAAATGTTAAATTATCTTAGGATTTGGGTATTGAATCCAGCTTATTTGTGCTGTATCAACATTTGGATATTTCTGAAATTTTTTCTGCTTTTATAATTTAAGTATTTTGCTGGCCTCATAAAATTATTAAATGGTTGGCTGGAAGCGGTGACTTACGCCTGTAATCCCAGCACTTTGGGAGGCTGAGGCGGGTGCATCACAAGGTCAGGAGATCGAGACCATCCTGGCTAACACTAGGTGAAATCCCATTTCTACTAAAAGTACAAAATATTAGCCAGGCGTGGTGGCATGTGCCTGTAGTCCCAGCTAATTGGGAGGCTGAGGGAGGAGAATTGCTTGAACCCGGGAGGCAGAGGTTGCAGTGAGCAGAGATCATGCCACTGCACCCCAACCTGGGCGACAGAGAAAAAATAATAATAATTGAGTGGTTTACAGCTTTATTTGCTAAAAGTGTTTATATAATATTATTAATATTTATATCCTGAAAAGCTTATAGACTTGAAGTTTGGAGTCCATGTAAAGAGCTTGGAAGTCTTTACTCCCATCCTCACAAGTAAAAGGCTGAACAAACTGAAAATCAACCACTCTTCTTAGACGCATCTGAGAATTGAGGTTACACAGCAAACTGCTGCCCTATAAACTGTAGAGACAGGCAGGCAGACAAAGATACTCACAGCTTTTTGTGAGCAGGAGCCCAGGAGCAGAACCGTGCAACTGAAGCCAATGTGGTAGGAACTCTTTTTTTTTTTTTGAGATGGGATCTCGCTTTGTGGCCCAGGCTGGAGTGCAGTGGTGCAATCTGGACTCACTGCAAGCTCCGCCTCCCGGGTTCACGCCATTCTCCTGCCTCAGCCTCCCGAATAGCTGAGACTACAGGCGCCCTCCACCATACCCGGCTAATTTTTGTATTTTTACCATGTTAGCCAGGATGGTCTCGATCTCCTGACCTTGTGATCCGCCCGCCTCAGCCTCCCAAAGTGTTGGGATAACAGGCGTGAGCCACCGCGCCCGGCTGTGGTAGGAACTCCTTAAACTGCAATTGACAAATTTTGGTGGTTCACTCTGAACTAGCTTGAGAGTTCCAGGGGACCCAGTCTTAGCGGGCACCCTCACACTTTCATGACTATTACCTCCAGGAGCTTTACGTGGTTCTCTGGGTGAAGACTGGAGAATCATCCCCTTTGCTTCTGGCAGTGGGGAGGGAAAATTAACTATTTCAAAATATATCCAGAGGTTCTTCTCAACAAGACCTGTCCTCAAGGGAACTATCTTACCAGAGCCTGACAGACTGGGGTTTTAACAGAGTATAACCAACTTCAGCGAAGGGAAATGGATATCCAACACAGGCTTGCAGAAAGACTGAGACCTAATCACACTATAGTTCCTCTCCCTCCACCCCTATCAAATAGGATTCTTATATAGTAGCAACCATTACAGCCAAAAGAACTGCAAACCTTAAACAAACCCTATTTAAGGAGGTTTTAGAAAAGCCCATAGACAACAGAGAAGATAAAAACAAGACACAGCAAATAGTAAACACGTATTGCTGGTGACATAAATATTAAATTTCACACCAAAAGCCTATCTACCTCAGTCCTTTTGACTCAATACATTCATGTCCAGCTTTCCACAAAAATGTACAAAGCATGCTAAATGGTTAAAAGAGACAAAGCAACATCAAAATTGCACTCAGATATGTCAGACATTGGGATTATCAGACTGAGAATTTAAAAGCTGATAGAATTTCCTACAGAAACCATCTGGTCCTCAAACTTTTTAGTATAAGTATCTTAAATTAAAGAGTAATTGAAATTCATAGAATTAAGGGAACATAATTTCTTCACTATTTGTAAGATCATCGAGATTTACTATATCTTAGTGTTGGTTTTGGTCATGTTTATTCCTAGAAATATGTCCTAAAAATCTACATTTTAAAAGTTATTATTATTGTTTATAGTATTATATTCATTTTCATAGCTACAGTACTTTTAGTAATGCCCTTAAATTCTAAATATCAATTATTTGTGTCTTCTCTTTATTTTTGTTAATCAGTATTTCTAGGCAGATACCTACTTTATTAAGCTTTTCAAGTACCCAACATTTGTACTTGTTTATTATTTCATTATTTTCTTTTGTGTTTTTATATTATTTCCTTATTTCTAATTTCTTTGTATTTAATTTGCTTATATTTCTAATTTCTTGAGTTAAGCGTTTGCTTAGCTTAATTTTTCTGCCTTTTAATATATGGATTTAAGGCCATAATTTCCTCCTAAATATAGATTTATATACACTTTGCTTATCATTTAGTTAAAATATTTTCTCATTTTCATTTTAATTACTAATCCGACCCTAAATTATTCAGATAAGTAGTTTCCAGTTTCTGACATATGGACATTTTATGGTTATTTACATTGATTTAACAGTGCATTTTGGTCAGAGAACATATTCTGTATAATTTTGATTTACTGGAAATTTTGTTAGCACATTGTAAATATTTGCATGTTTCATGTGTGCTTGAAAATGATATGTATTCTCCAGTTGAGTGTAATGTTCTATATATGTAAAGTAGATCGGCGCTGCTAGTTATAATCAAGATGTGCCAAAAATTTAAAATGTGGTCTGTGACCTTTATTATCAGAAACACATGAACATTTGACCCTTGGTAGAATTTTTCTGACAATGCAAAGTCAAATACCTTATAGGAATATACTGGATCCAAGATAAATGCCATATGCAGGCTGAGCATCAGAAACTCATGATTGAATTAGTTTATTAAGTAACTTGTAATTGATGAGTGGGCACGTACTAATGTGATGTAGCTGTCCCTGAGGAGTTTACCTGAAATTGGTTCTTATTTTGCTTAAGTATATCCATCAGTAATTCTTTCAGAAAACCTCTGTAAGAAATAAACTATCTTCTGGGGCACTTCCCTGCTTCCAAGGTACAGTTACTCATAAGTAAATACTTATGCCACCAACTCCTTCAGAGGCCAGATTTCCAGGCTGCTCCAAGTGCTGTTTCTCAAATTATCACCCTGAACATTTCCCAGTGCTTTTATTATGCCATTTGTTCATTACTTCTGAGATTCCTATATCACGGAAAGTTCCCACCTCTGCAGAACTACCCTTATATGTATGATTTTGGATATAGTCACTTCTATACATCTGATACGTATCTTCCAATCTTTTAGGAATTTCCAAAATTTCATCACACAGATAGTATTCTGTTCTTCAACACTCAGTATTTATTAATTTTAAATGTCTGTTCTTAGTGTAAAGAATTTTAGATGTAGGGATAGGCCCACATACTCAGGCATTCATTCCAATTCATTACCTGGTCTTTCTCTTCTTCTGAGTCTGACAGTATCTTTCTGGATGAGAACTAGAAAAATTTTTGATTACAAAGACTCGTTGTCCAGGGTAAAGTTCAGCATGGATGTGCTATTATAGTTATACACAGTGGTATAACCATAGTCTGTGAAATATAGATGTGTTAAATGCTTACAAACATGCAGACTAGTAGGGATGGCTACATTTCTGAAAAACGTTTATTGGTCAAGAAATATGGATAATTTTAGGCAAGGAAAATGATGGAGGAAATGGAAATATGATGGGAAACTATATATTTAAGAGTTAACAAGTAGATCAGTTAAACTAGAACAAAGTTTCAATAAACAAAGGAATGGAAGATGAAGCTAGTGAATTGGGACCAAGCTATGTAATTTGAAACATGTTAGTCCATTGAGTAATACAATTGTTTTAGTATAAGAAATGAAATCCTTAACCTGTCCTTACATGGATCTGCACAATGTGGTCTCTGCACAAGGCTGACCTCTTGATTTCCCCCCTTTATTATATTCACTATAGCTCACTTCCCTTAAGCTCCTCAAACATGCTTTGTCTCCTGAAAACATCCTCATGACTTGAAAAGATGACTCACCAAAGAAGATATAGATGATAAGTAAGCATAGAAAAGATGTTCAACATTATAAGTCATTGGGAAATTGCAAACTAAAACAAGACACCACTACACACCTATTAAAATGGCCAAAATCCAAAACAATGACAGTAACAAATACTGGCAAGGATATGGAACAACAGGAACTCTCATTCATTGCTGGTGGGAATTAAAAATGGAACAGCAATTCTGGAGGACAGTTTGGCAAATGATCCAGCAATTATGCTCTTTGGTATTTACCCATATGAACTGAAGATTACAATTATATAAAAACCTGCACATAGATTTTATAGCCGCTTTATTCGTAACTGCCAAAACTTGGAAGCCACCAAGATGTCCTTCAGAAAGTGAATGGATAAATAAACTGGTACATCCAGATAAAATAATTTTATGCAGTGATAAAAAGAAATAAGCTATCTAAGCCATGGAAAGACATGGAGAAAACTTAAATGCATATTACGAAGCATAAGAGGCCAATCTGAAAAGACGATGTATTGTATGATCCAACTATATGACCTTCTGGAAAAGTCAAGACTATGGAGTCAGTAAAAAATCAGTGGTTTGCCAGGTCTTGGGGAAGGGGAGGGATGAATAGGGGAAGCACAGAGGGTTTTTTAAACAGTGAAACTACAGTCTATGATACTATACTGGTGGATCCACATCATTATACATTTGTCCAAACCCTAGAATGTACAACACCAAATGTGAATCCTAATGTAAGTATGGACTTTGGGTGATAATAATGTCAGTGTAGGTTCATCCAGTTATAACAAATGTACCACTCTGATACAGGATGTCAGTAGCGGAGTGGGTTTACATGAGTAGGCGAACAGGAGTATATGTGCACTCTGTATTTTCCATTCAACTTCTCTGTGAACCTAAAATTGCTATAAAAATAAAGTGTATAAGCCCCTGGAAAAAAATCCTAGTGATTTTTTATGTGCTGTTCCCTTTGCCAAAATCTATTGCCCACTTTTTTTTTGTTTTGTTTTACAAAACTAATTAATTCTTCAAATCTCAGCTTGATATTACCTTTCTAAAAAGCAGTTTCTGATTCCTTCCTTTAATAACCTCAGGAAACCCTATTTACCCTCTGTTTCAAAATACTTAACTCAGCAATAATTGAATAATTGATTCAGTAGTAGTTCTTGAAGGTTTTTCTCCCTGACAAAAGAATAGAAGCTTCGCCAGGGCAGAAACAATGACTGTCTTTCTCAATCACTGCAGATTATAGAACATTTTGAATTCCAATATAAATAAATGTTTTGAAACATCAAACTCAAACCAAAGACATACTGATAATTAGGATAATAATACCAATAAATATAAATATTTGAAAACCAACTTCTTATTTATTCTGCTATATAAAATTTTAAGGTAATTGGAAGAGGTAATTATTGTGTTTGTTTTCAATTATAAATCTGAAAGTCCTTTACAATTATTTTTTATAAATATGTTAAATTTGCGTAGTAAAAGACATTGGATAAGGAATTCTAAAATCTGTAATCTAATTCTGATCATTAGTTGCATGACTTGCTTCTTTTGCTCACCTATGTCATTAAGATGTGGAGCTTGAATAAAATATATATATGTAAGTTATTTTGACATTTAAAATGTTACGTATTTAACTCTTATTATTATCTTAACTTTCTGAAGTATTTAAGAATGGTAAACATTCTAATAATAATTAGTTGGAATTTTGTTTTCTAAAATTTCCTCAATCATTTCTGACTTACACATACCCTCTGACGGCCAACATAACTTTGGGTAAATAATTAATGGCTTTTTATATTATTATATTTAGTATATTCTTGATTCTTACTTAAAAATGTCTTCTCCCACCTTGACACTTTCCAAAGAATGCTACCATCTTGCTGTTTTTGTTTAGATGGCTTTTGAAGTCTTGGGTATGTGTTCCTTTTTTCTGAATATGAATCAGATCATTTGTAGGCATCCTTAAATCAGGATCCTCTTTTACAACAACAGATGTTATTGGAACATTCACTCTACATCCAGACTATACTTCTGGTAAAGACGCTGGTTTGTAACAAATAGATCCTGTTAAAGGTGTGTGTTGAATTGTGTCTACAATATTATTTTCAGCTGTTTTTTTTTTTTCCCCAACTATTTGTGCAAGATACAGTGTGTGTCTACATATATCAACAACAGCCAGAGGAAAAAAAAAGATATGTTCTCTTTCTCACTAGAGTCCCTCCAATGAGATGTCAATCAAAGTTTGCTGGTCCAGTTGTCAGTACTCACATTAATATTGAAATAAGCATTAAGCTTTACGATACCACAAAGACAAGCTGGAGAGGCACTAGTAAGCCATTGACTTTAAACTTAGTCAAGGTTAATATTTATTTTGACAAACTAAAAAATTTCATCTGAAATAAAAAGCTATTGCTATTCAGGTCATTCCACCAAAGAATCAAGGGAGGAAGGACTGGCAACTGTTCTTAAATGTTATCTTAGTATTGATAGTTTGCAAATATGGAGCATTTATTGTTTGATTTTTGCCTTTCTTACAACCTAAGTTTGGCAGAAACCCTGCAGCATATTCTCAGGGAAAAAGAAAAAAAACTTCGACATTTCAACCATCTGCCAGATATACCTATCAAATTATTCATTTCTCAGGCTGCTTAAGGTTATTTAAATTCATAGCTTTTCAAACTACTGACAAGGTTTGCACACTGTGAAGAAAATGAATATTGTTAAGGGTTAAATGGACAGCTTCACACTTTAAATGCATTATAAATTCACCCCAGGCACTCTCCTACTGATTTTTCTCTTTATTATTTTATTTTACAATCAGGGACTGTTCATAATTATGGACCTTGCTGACAATCTGCATGACAACGGAAATATTCAAACAAAAGTGACCCAAGTATGAGGCAACAGTTGCATTATACCTCCAAGGAAACATGCCTTCAAATACATTTTAGATATACAAATAGTACTTCCAGAAACAAAGATACACAGTTGAACCCCCAGCCTGCCTTGCTGAGCATATATACCCCACTCTGTCCAATTTATGTGGGTTGACATGAAGACAGGTAAGACCACCCTTAGAAGTGGTCATCATTAAAATGTAGGCCGTCTCTCAAGAGAAATTGTCTCCCAGAAATCAATACCTTAAAAACTCTTGTGGCTAAATGTTCTGCCAGACACTTTCAAATTTTTATAATGCTGAAAATAGTGTAGAAATAGAAGTTCCATTTCTTTGATTTCTTTTTATCACAGTCTGCCCATCCTCGATCAAGTTTCACAATTCAAAGACATTCATTTACCACCAGGTGTAGTTCAAAGGAATGTTGACATTTGATTTACAAAACCCCGTCGATTTACTCTACGCCTCTCTTAAGAGAATTCTCTTTTTCATATACCACAAGAAAAGGCCTGAAAAGTTGAGGACATGATTAAGGATGCTGGTCCTTGCACCCCCTGGTGGCCAACACACATGGTACATTATCTTTCTTTTTATTTGGTTTTGCAAAATTGGTTCAGTGAGAAATTGAAAAAAATATTTTAATGAATTTTGATGCAAAGTGGCAATCATACAGTGAGAGCCTGACAAGTATAGTATGTTCAAAAATAATTATACTTGTACCCAGGATCTGTGTTATAGGGTCACTGTAATAAAACCATGCTCTTCGCTGTGAGACATACATAGCAGAAAAACATTCCAATTCTGCCTCAGCACTAAATTCAGGCCGGTTACTTAACTTTTATGATCCTTAATTTTCTCACCTGTAAAATAGGGCTAATAATTTTATCTAGGTCATAGTGTTCTTGGATGCAATAAATGAGAAAATATATTACAAAGGCTTAGCTCCATGATTTTGAAGTGCTGGAGAAATGACTGCTGAAAGTGACAGGTGTAATATGATAGTTAATATAATATCACCGTATCAGCATAATTGGTATAATGATAGCTGATGGTTGTAAATAATAGTTGTGAATAGTTGTATGTAAAATCGAGTTAGGTTTTTATTGTATGAATTATTAATATTCTATATTTACTGGTAGTCCTCAAGTTCAGATATATAGAAAGTAGAAATTGTTTTTTTCCCTCTGTCCATAGAAACAAAATCATAACTATGAAGAGCTGCGTCTAGGCAAGCTTGCACAGGTCTGAAACTGTTCGTTTGCCCTGAAAACAATAAAAAATTATGTGATTATAATAGCACTTATTAAATCAAAATACACAAATTTCATATAAAATATACAGTGTTAGGTACTGTTGAGTGAAATTTTGATTTCTTAGAAAACAATAAATACACATTAAAAAAGACTTCTGCAAAAATAGGGGACATTTGGTCACTGGCGTAGGCCTTGGAGCTTACAGGCAGCAGAGCATACACAGCTATGTTGTCAAGTGTCCCAAATTTGGATTCTGATTCCATTACCTGAAAAAGCTTGTGACCACAGGAAAATTTCTAAATCTCTGTGCCTCAGTTTCCACATCTATGCTAGAGGGATAATTATAGCCTTTATCTCATAAGTATTTTTTTAAGGATGTATAAATTCATATGCGTAAGTGTATTCAAGATAACTGACAGCCAGTGATAGTAATACTATCTAACCCTATATGAACCTCCTTCATATACACTGCCTGGTGAATGTTTACTGACGTATGTAAAACTTAAAGATTTCTTGAGTTGAATATTTTTAAGATGTTTAGTCCTTTGGTTATGGTTAATAGTCATCTTCAAGAAAATGAGGAGAGAATGAATAGATTTTCTCTTCCACCTTTGAGTCTTAACAATAACTATCATGTAAAGCAATACATTGCCTTTGGTTAGAGACAAATAGAATTTCCTAAATCTTGAATACTTTATACTTGAAATGAATTATTGAAGGAGGTAGTAAAATTTCATTTTGGAAAGAACTTTAAAAATGAAATTGCTAAAAGTGAGAAGGATATTTTTGAAGCCAATGATAGCTGAAGGTCAAGGGATGAAAGATTATAGTATCCTACCTGGCTTTTTACAAGTCATCCTCAGGAACACAGACAGACTGAAGACTTAGACCCCGGAACTAGTCTCCCCCATATCCTAAGACATACACTGGGAACGCAGACCTGTGTGTAGAGTCTGAAAACTGGCAGTCACTGTAGACTGTGAGGACAGTGTGGAAGAATCAGAATCTCAGGGGTGGGGAACCTCTGCCCTGACGTAACTGGCATTACATGATTGCAGGCTGGAACAGGAAGTGATGTTTCTGTAGAATGTGTTTATTTTACCCCATCTTTATCCTCTCCAAAACTATAAACAGCTTACAAAAATACACTCAACTCACTAAGATCAGAGCAAACTAAAAATAATTAGGTGAGCCTTTGTAACTTTGGGGAGATGAACTTTGTAGGGAAAGTCGAGGATGAAATTACTGCAAACAAACATTGGCTGTGAGGTCCTGCATAATTGATAAAGGTGGATGCTGAATTTTTCTAACAACTGTCAAAAAGTGAAAACAGTCAGTTATATAATTTGAGTGTTCAAAAAAATAAAAACAAGCATGACAATAAATAAAAAAGAATGAGTTTCAGATATAATGATTCCTGTGTCTAGGTTCAAAGAGGAAGTCTTCCTATGGATCCTCATAAAGAATTCTTTGTACAAGGTGATGAGAAATAGTCTCAATAGTAGCCATACATAAATGAATTTAAAGAGCTGGCTAATTTTTATAATGTTCTTTCATGTAAGCTGATGACATAATAAAAAATTCATTCCAGCAAAAATAATTCAATGAGTGGATAAAATATACCAGTGGACATGGCAATGGTAATATAAGCATAGGCACAGTTTAGGCTGTCAGCAAGTACCAGTGCTTGAGTATTTGGCTGGAATCCAGAGGCCACATCCCTCCCCTGGTTAGGAGACTATCATGAACACAGCAGAGGTGCAGTCCTCACAGCATTAAAGAATTGCTTAGATGATAAAAATAAGAACTAAAAGCAGAGGAGAGAAGACAGAGACCCAGTTATCCAAACTGGGGCACAAAGTGAAGTTGGTATCTCAGGAACATTTCAGAAGTCCAGTTATAGACCTGAGAGGAGGAGGTTCAAAGCAAGAGAATCTGGATGTGTAGTTCCAAAACCTTGGGAAGGTTCTATTAAATCCATTCTGATTAAAGTGAGAGTAGGGCTACAATAAACTCACAGGTTGAGCAACCACAGCTGGAAGAAGCAATGACATGTTACTGCAAGGTATTATGAAACCACTTGTTTTGCTTTTCTCTAAAAACAAAAATAAAATCTCAGCAGATTTAAATAGTGAATATTGTAAATGGATGTGAACACATGGAAATTTTTCGAAAGGTAATTTGAAGTTTTTTCTCTGTCATTAAGCTTCTTTTCTCCTACTTGATTTGAATCTCTAATAACTTTGATATAACCCAAGAGGTGCCACTATATCAGAAACCCTACAAATTCCTTGTATTTTTATTTCTATTATGATTTCAATTTGACTTCTAAAGCACTTTTGTTTCTCTTTTTGCTATTTCATGCTCTCCTTTCCTGATATCTATTCTATAAATTGTTGCCTTTTCAACCTTTGCCCCTGTTTATTCTTGCTTACCATATTGGACAATAAAATTTATTTATTTAACTCAGATAAAAATATTACTTCATTTGTTTTCTGCCATATTCTATATATTCACTCAATATTTTAATTACCCCAGATGATTTAGTGTACTGGATTGTGGCAAGTTATGCAGATATTAAGTAATATAGCCTGATAGGTACAATAATAGAGAAAAATTATTTTATCCAACAAACTGAAAAAAAACTATCTCTTCTGAGGACTGATTTAATGAAAACAAAATTGCAAAGCTCAAATATCTATTTTGAAATTATTGTCATTACATAGGTGATACCAGTAGCGAGGGAAATCATTTTGTGCTTTAAAAATATAATTCTCTGCTGCTACTTTCTCTTCTTCATGCAAGACAATTACCCTGAAGGTATACATATGAGGGTGAAGTTCAATAAGATTTGGAGTTGCCTGACTTGGTGTCAGTTTGAAACTTTGAATTTCTAAATAAAATTGACAAAGTCATTTATAGCAACTTCACATTTTTATCCTTGGGACTAATAGCAGCAGGGAACAGAAGCATCTAACCATCAAGGTAGAAAGAAAGGTCCCCTGATGCTTTGTGATTTTTAAATGAAAATAATGTAAGATGAAAGCAAATCTTCACTTAGTTGTGTTTGTGATGCCTAATGATTATGCTTGAGGAGATAAAAATAGTCATTGAAAACATTTTAAAACTCCATAGGCTTCGCCATGCCAATGCGGCTTGGCTATATATATATATAAATATATATATATAAATATAAATATATTTATATATATATAAATTTAATAATCCTTTTAGAAAAGGACCTTTTCTTAGCCATCTGCTTGAAAATCATTTGAGATCAGTATTTTTTTCCCCTGGTAATTCACTGATTCAATATTGAGCATCATTTTACAATTTCTGTTACTATCTTCAAGGAGGGTACTGTGGAAGACGCAAGAAAATAAAGTAGTGTCTATTTTGTCTATAAATAAGAGACAATATATTCTTGCCTTTGCATCCTAAGTAGTTGCATACTGCTTGTCTTATAGTAGTGATATGGTTTGGCTTTGAGCCCCCACCAAAATCTTGTGTTGAATTGGAGGAGGGTCCTAGTGGGAGGTGACTGGATCGTAGGGGCTGATTTCCCCTTGCTGTTCTTGTGATAGTGAGTGAGTTCTCATGAGTTCTGATGGTTTAAAAATGTGTGGCCCTTTTCTCCTCATGCACACTCTCTTTCCTGCTACCATGTGGAGAAGGTGCTTGCTTCCCCTTCACCTACCACCATGATTGTAAGTTTCCTGAGGTCTCCCCAGCCATGTGGCAGTGTGAGTCAATTAAACCTCTTTTCTTTACAAATTTCCCTGTCTCAGGTAATTCTTTATAGCAGTGTGAAAATGGACTAATACAAGTAGGTACCCAAATTTTGTTGAATTTAATTAATCTGATCAAATCCCTCATTTTCCAAATGCCTCCCTTTAGACCCCTCCTCTTAACACTGCCATACTGGCAATTAAACTTTAACGTAAGTTTTGGTGGGACAAACCACATCCAAACCACAGCTTACCCAATAGTTACTTAACCTCTTGAGGGATATATGACTAACTTCCATTTACAAATATAACTGCATTTCATACATATCATTACTCAATAAACAATCTGGGCAACAGTTTTTAGGTGCTTGATCTTGTGCATGGTAACTTTGCCAGATTCTTCTTTTTCTGGGATTTTGTAACACTGCAATAAATTCCTTAAATTACCATTATAAGGAGATTTCAACCAAAGAACAAACCCTCAAGTGTCTTGATACGAAGGAAGGCCACATACCTACTGTTTATCTTTTCTTTATGTCTAACTACACGTCTTATTTTTTAAAAAGACTGATAGGATATATACAAAAATATGTGTACACCATAGTCATTGGATTATTGGTGAGTTTTGATTATTGGTGATTTTTATTTTTTATTTATACTCTTGTATATTTTCCCTTTGTTTAACATAATAATATAATAAAAACTTAGTTTACATAGTAACATGTATTGGGAGCCAGTTTTAGGCTCCCTTAGTCTTTTATTGAGTGACCTCCCCACGATAGAAAGCCAGATTATTTATGTAGAAAGGGTGGGTCACTCCTTTCCTCCATCTCATGCTTCTACATTGATTATCATTCAGCAGTGAAACACTCTTGTGTTCTTGTCCTGCCCTGGCTTTTAGTGCTCCTATGGATGGTGAGTGAGCCACCAAACTGGTAGGTTAGGAAAATATGTGAGGCATGTATCACATAACCTTTCTGGGCCATTTCTCTTAAGATCCAGGAGGACAGCAAGAAACTGCCGTCCTCTCCTTGCTCCCCGTCTTTGCTGTAAGCGTGTCAGGATGACATCACTGGATGGGAAGACCTGTGGTGATTCAGTACTGCCAGTCACCAGGTAGGCATGTCTGTTTAATGGTGGGATTTCTTCTTTGGCAGTTCAATGTTGCTTTAAAACTAAGTGACATTCTTCTAATAACTTTTAGCTATGGTAATTATGTATTTATTGCCCATATGGAGAGACTTTTGAGAACAAAGGAGTGTACCAAACAGAATAAACAAATGTTAATTGATCTATCCACCCTAGATCAGAACTGTCCCTGATAGACCAAGAGGGCAACTCTAGTTTAACACTAGTATAGCTGATATTTTGGGTTCTGTCTGATTTGCTTTTGGTTTACTACTCATTTAAGTTGTTCCTTATGTTGAGAAGGGTAGTGCTATTTTTAGACCCTTCAAACCTGAACATTGATAATTTTTTAAAGTATTCTATATTTCAGAGCAATGTCCTCTAAAGATACGTTGCCTACACTAGTAAGAAAAATGAAATCTGTAAGACTGTACACAAAACTGTCAATAGACAATATTGCTTTTTTTGAAGGGTAAAATTTTAGACTAATTTCAATATGTATATGTATATATGTATATGTGTATGTGTATGTATATACATATGTGTATGTGTGTATGAGAGACAGATTTTGCCTTCGAGTTTTATAACTATTTCTTTGAAAATCTAGAAGAGAAATTTTTTTAAAGTCTAGTCATGTTCAATGTGCCTGCTTATTATGCAATAAGCTTTATATTAGCTCATATAATCCTATTAACATGTAAGGTAGATTTTATCTCCTTATTTTATTAATAAGACACTGAGGTTCAAAGATACTGTGCCTAGGTAATTGCAAAGCCAGAATTTGAACTTGGGTCTACTTGGGCCCACAGTCCACATTGTTAATTGTGTGTAGTTAATATACTACAGTAAGGTAGTATAACACCACTCATGATGGCTGATAATTAAGTTGGGAATTGATGGCTCATTTCTCATTTTACTCTGTCTTATATGATGGCTTCATGTGTGAAGATAAATGCACCTGAGCTCAGTTCTCAGATCAGCAATGAGCATTCATTTCTAATTAACAAGAATATCTAGTATCATATTTCCTCTAACAGTCACATGCCTAACAGTCACATGCCTATCTCAGTGGGAAATTTTGCCACTTGGTTTGATTTCTTGCCTTCCATATTATAGTCCTCATACGATTGATTTAAATTTCTTGGATATAGCTTTCTATACATTTAGCCTTCTCTGAATTTGGTAACATTCAGCTTATTTTCTATTGTTTTGTTTCACAACTTAATATAGAATCAAACAAATGTGTAGAAGCACATGAGGACAAGATTGATTAAAGAGAATGTACTCTATTCAATTGTGTATGCTGACAATTGCAATTAAATTTCATACCAAATATTGTTTTTTAAGTAATAGCTTACTTTTCTTTTTTTAGAGAAAATTTACTTATGCTGAGAAATTAGCTGTGAATGAATTAGATAGTGGCTGGAATGAAGGCCTGTAAAAATGAATGTGTGATCTTTTCCCTATACTATAAATGTTTCTCATTCAACTCTAAACATATAAATTTTAAAAAAATAAATTTGTGAGTTTTTTGGAAAAAAGAAGGCGCCCTTTGCAAATATGTATTGACTTTAAAATATTAGTACTTTAGTTGGCACTGGAATACTCTTGGTTTTGGACTTTATATAGGACACCAATTCTGTAATAAGGAAGATGTGTAATGATCAACTCTGAAAGAAAGTGATGAAAATTGAGAAAAGAGTCATGGGGAATGAGGTTCAATGAATGCAATGTTGGCAGTAACACAAATGCTGCCTATTGCAAGGAAGACACTTGGGAGCCCTCTTTTTAGTTTTCTTATTAAAAATTGCATGTAATCAATCTACACCTTGATTGTTATTATAAAGTGAAAGTGATGATAAAAATTAAGAAAAGTGAAGGTGATAATAAAGGATTTATCCAACAGAAAAACTTTGAAGTAAACTCAATTGTTTTGAAAGCTTTTATGATCATATGTAGCACAAATATTCATAAATATATTGATAGTCTAATTTAAAAATAGAAATAAAAAAATAGTAGCCAACCATATATTGCAGTTCCTTTGACAATGTTTCCAGTAGATTTACATATGGCTAGTTATTAGACGTTGAAATTTCTTATTAAGGACGTATAAATATTTTTTAAAGCCAACTTAAAGAGGTGTGAAAACAAAAATTTCCACTAGAGATATGTCTGTCATACTTAGAAATATTGTGTGTCTTTAAGTGGCAACTTATTTCTTTGTTTCATAAACCAACATTTAATGCATACCCTTGTTGTGTACTAGCATGGAAGACAAAATACAGATAGGAGTTTATTATCTTGTTGAAGGTATAAGCATCATCTTGACAGAAGAAAAAGAGTAATGTTTGTAAATTAAAACTGCTTAAACTTCTTCAAGTTGAGGTAAACTGAACTCCCTTCATTTCTAGAATAAGGCAACTTAAGAAAAATTGATACGATATTCATTATGCATAATTTGTACTAACAAAGAAACGAAGGTGCATATATTAAATACAAAATATCATACATTAAAGCAGTAAAAGTCCACCTACTGCCGAACTTCTAAAAGTTTACAAATATTTTGGCACTATGATCTAGGGAGTACGTGGTTCACAGTAAATGGTCAAAATATTGTTGTTGTTTTTTACTGGTACTCAAATTACATTGGTGTTTATTGCTTAGTATAGATTTTTTAAGTGAAAATAATGAAAGTGTTCTTTTTCCTAGAGCATTTTACTTTATTCTTGGATCTCAACTTTAAAAAATAACCTTGACATAAAAACTGTATTAATAATTCATGGACTATATTAATGGCTGAGTTAAAACTTTAACAAGTTGGTGTTACAAAACTGTCAAAAACATAACAGCTCTGCCTTCTTTAATTTCAACTGCCTCTGATGAAGCGTAGGGAAATGCCTTATTGGTGTGCGATGTTACCAATTATCTGACAGAGCCAGAGTGTATTTCCAGCTAATCAGAAAGAAGAGTGCAGAATTAAATCTCCCGTGTGAAACTCATCATTTACATATTTATGATTCAAAAATGATAATAAGGCTAATGAGAAACTCACATACTGTCTTTAAAAGTCAAGCCAATCTTACAGTTAATTTCCAACAGTTAAAGCTCCTGATATATGATCGTTGAAAGATGACCTCTGCTGATGACAGTTTAGTTTAATTAAACATTACAATTATTTATGTGGACTTATCCATACATTATATAAGGGAGTTTTGTTTTTTAAGCTGCTACTCTTTGGGTTAAGAGTGAGAAACAAGGTTAATAGAAATGGGTATAGCACAAGTTTATACACATATAATGCATTAGGGAAAATGGTCATAATATATGCATGCATTCACACACCTAACCCCAACACTACTTTGTATGTTTCTAGGAATACTAAAAAGGAGGTGACCAGATGTAGTTGGTGAAGATTCTTTAAAGCTGTTAAGAGCTTGAAATTGTGTGTTGCATATACATTTCCGAGTTACGGCAATATCTTGTGGTCTATGATTATGCTCATTAAGTGGCATTGTCTTCAGAACCAAGACATTTGAATATGTTCATTGCCAAAGCATCATTAACTAAAGAGGTGATGTTTTCCTACCCCCACATCCTCTCTAAGAAATGCCTTATACATATCATCAATTTGCTGATGCTGGCAGATGTCCCTTTCTGTGTGTCATGTGGGTTTTAGTTTTCTGTGGGCATTCTCATTTGTACAAGAATCTTGGACACATTTTGTGTAATCCAGCCCGGTCCGAGACCTCATTTTTAAAGTACATTTTTCTGCCTCTCAGGTAGCTTTAACTAAAACCCAAATTTATACGTTTCTTTGCCATAAAAGTGTGTTCATTTCTGGTTTGCTTTCTTTTCACCTGCTTTCTTAAGAATTTTGCATTGAGTAACATAATGCTGTAAGGAACAAATAGCATTTTAAAGCTCTGTTGCAGTGCTATTTAATGTCTTATTGTTATTAACATTATTATGACAATAATGTAACAATAACAACTACAAATAGCAGAAGCAGCAACAATAGCCTATGTGGTCATGGAAACCATATGATGCAATTACAGCTCTAGTAAAGGAAAATGTCATCATGGCTTAAATAAAATATCATATTCACATTGCTGTATAGTTTGCTGTTGCTACATAAGAAATTACAGCTCTAGACCAGGCATGGTGGTTCATGCCTCTAATGCCAGCACTTTGGAAAGCCAAGGCGGGCAGATCACTTGAGGTCAGGAATTCGAGACCAGCCTGACCAACATGGAGAAACCTGTATTGACTAAAAATACAAAATTAGCTGGGCATGGTGGCACAAGCCTGTAACACAAGCTACTCAGGAGGCTGAGGTAGGAGAACTGCTTGAACCCATGTGGCGGAGGTTGCAGTGAGCCGAGGTCGCACCATTGCACTCCAGCCTGAGTGACAGAGCAAGACTCCATCTAAAAAAAAAAAAAAAAAAAAGAAAAAGAAATTACAACATTACAACTCTGTTATTCACTCACTGTGTGACATATGAAAGGTAATTAACCATTCTGAGCCTCATTTTTTTTTTCATTTTTAAAAGAAGATGATGAGAAGATCTACTCCTAATATTGTTGTGAGGATTAAATGCGTTTATTTTGCATATATTAGAAAATAATTTTAAGCACTTAGAACACTGCCTGGCACATAACAAGCTTTCAATACATGTTACTGTCACTGATCTCTATGATGAAATAAGCAATTCTCATTTTTCACATTCTTTAGGAAAGTGGTAACACTATAAATGTAGATGAAGAAGGTGGCCTTCTAGAGGAATGATAAAAGTACTACCTTATCACTAAATCATTTCCCTTGAAACTACCGAGATATCTGTAACTCTAATAATTGAGATCATAATTTGTATTACACTTGTGTATCTTGGCTTTTGATGAAGATGACCCTGTGAGTATAGTTTAAATGTGGAGACATTTTTTAAAAACACAGAAGAATATTTAAGAGGAATAGAAGATAGACTAAGTACCCTAGAATTAATTTTAAGAGGATTCCGAAATAATTAATGACAGAAATAATGGTAGAATCTATTTGAAGAAGTAATTGCTGAGAGTTTTCTAGACATAAAGGGAGATATGAATTCCTAATTTAAAAATTTAAGTACTGAACCATATTCTTTTAAGTAAAAACAAACCCATACCACGAAACACTGCAGTCAAACTACAAAAAAATGAAGAAAACAGAGACAATCTTAAAATCTACTGGAAATGAAAAAACCAAAAGCATATTCATATAAACAAATGGGTATTATTCGTGACAATATTTTCCAGAAACAACAATATAGTTGCTAAAAATAAAAATTTTTCCACTGGACTTAGATGAGTTCTAAATGATTTGTACATCTTGTGAGATAGTAACTCTTATCCCCATTTTACAAATGAGAAAGCTGAGGCTTTGAGAAGAGAATTTCCTAAAATGAGACAAACATTAAAAGGTGAAGCTGTTTACCTGTTTATATTCTCAGCTTAATGATTGAGAAAGAGAGCTAAATTAGTATTTTTAAGTTATTATAACAGAAAGAGTTTAGCACCCTAAATAACTCAAATAACTTTTGGAGGCTGTACTTGATTAGATCAGTGAATCCAATGAACCAAGAGAGCATGTACAGATTACAAGGAAGAACAAGCATAGAGCTTGATGAATGATATCAGTAAATTTGATTAAGGATTTAATACTAACTATTTTCTGAGTTTAAAAAAGTGAATAGATACTAAAATATTAAAAAGATATACAGGTTGGGCCAGTAGTTGCAATGGATAGTTAAAGCCTGAAGAGATTTACTACCATATTGGGAGAAAGACAGAAATACTGAATGAATAACAATGGACTTTTTGCAATAAATACTTCATTTATATTAAAATTATATTTGAATATGTATATATTAATATTATAACTTCCATATACAGTCATCCTTCCATATCTGTGGGTTCCACATGTGTAGATTCAACCACCCATGGGTCAAAAATATTTGATAGGCCAGGCATGGTGGCTCACACTTGTAATCTCAGCACTTTGGGGGACAGGTGGATCACGTGAGGTAAGGAGTTCAAGACCAGCCTGGCCAACATAGTGAAACGCTGTTTCTACTAAAACTACAAAAATCAGCCAGGCATGGTAGCATGCACTTGTAATCCCAGCTATTTGGGAGGCAGAGGCAGGAGAATGGCTTGAATCCAGAAGGCAGAGGTTGCAGTGAGCTGAGATCTTGCCACTGTACTCCCGTCTGGGCAACAGAGTGAGACTCCATCTCAAAAGCAAACAAACTACCAAACTATAACATATATATTAAAAAATGGATGGTTACCTCTGGTGAGCATGTATAGTCTTTATTTCTTGTCACTATTCTTGAAACATTTCTGGAACCAATCCTCCACAGATAGTGAAGGAGAACTATATTATACATAATAACATCCAAACCAGTAAATTAATAAAAGAAAAGGTTAAGTTGTAGAAAATAGTATCAGTTTAACAGTAACAGAGAAAAAGTGAAAAAAAAAGGTAACTGTAAAAGGCAGAGTAAAATAATGGAAAAGGTAAAACATATTATCACAATAAATGTAAATGACTTACACATACCTACTAAAACACAAAGACTTTGTTGATAGAAACAAAAATGTATCTAGCTATTGTCTGCTTTTAAATGTCATATCACAAATAAAATTGCATTGAAATGTTCCAAATAAAGAAATGGGAAAAATATCTAATGAACAAAGACTGTTCAGAAGAATGTTATTATACTAATATAATAACAGACATAGTTAAAATTAAGGGAAAGGTATTAACATAGGTAAACAGGTATATGGCATAATAATTAAAATAACATTTACATAGAAGGTTATGACATTTTATGTATATAACATAGTCAAAAAATTAATAAAGCAAAAATTGCAAACACTGCAATATCATCAGACACTGATATATCAAGCAAAGTAAAAACCCTTAAATTCAATGCATTGTTATAGAAAACTAAAATTTCAAAGAAATGATTATCCATAAAACACATTTTTAACCATAAGGCGACTCAAAAACCTACCCTTAAAAGATAGCTTAAAAAATAAAATATACTTCAAAACTTTGAAATGCATTTAGAAATAACAGTTCTTTGAACTTGTTTGAGTTTTTCAATCTAAATGCAGTATTTGATATTTATTTTTTTCATTTTATTAAACACATGGCCCTTCATTTCAGCCTGGCAAGATCATCTTAGATATTAACTCTGTAACTGTTGTAATTTTTATTATTTCATGATTTGTATCAGTTTTTATATTATAAACATGTTTTCTGTACATTTGAGTCATGTACCAAAATGTTGAATCTGTTAACATGAAGGACAGGGACCTAAATTGTTAATGTTTCTAACTAGAGAGGAAATGATGCATTAACTCTTTCAGGTTAAGCGATATTTATATATTAATTACATATTTTTAATTATATGTACTTATATGCTACATAAGATAATAGTAGTACAACTTCCCTTTTAAGCCTATATCCAATTATGAACATAAACATTTTTATTATCCATCACATGACTGAGAAAATATTGATACATTATAAAATGAAAACAAAATTTAGTAAAATACTTAACAGAGCAAAGAATAAATAAACAATGATAATACATAAATTTTTGACTTGCAGATATAGTTTGTTTCTGGAAGCATACAGATCTTCTTTGTTTGTTTATATAAGCTATAAGAAAGAAAAAAATGAAATTTTCCCCAACACTGATTTTCCAGTTCTTCATCTCACTACTCATAGGATAAACACTAACCATACATTTCACCTAAGGAGTGTTCCCAAATAGCTAGATCCATTAGTTAAGGCCAAGAAAAAGCAAAAATGATTTTAGCCTCCACACAATTTAATGATTGATCTTTCCAATTTTGTACATCATCAAGCTAGTTATATCTCAAGAGACCAAAATTAACAATAATATTCATACTAAAAGAGTTCTACCCAAATGATCATAAAAAGGATTGTTCTAGAAATGTGGTTCATTATTTTCTAAAGCCTTCAATTTATGATGACATCCTGACATCAGACTTTGAATTAGGTACTAAAAAGCCAATCCTTACTGGAGTCAAGCACCAGAATGTGAATTGAGAGCATGGTCTTACCCTCTCTGAACCTCAGTTTTCTCATCTTCAAAATGTTGTGATTTGACTTAGGTATAAGATTTCCTGTTCTTCTAATCTTTTTCAGGGCTATATCCCCTTACTCCTTACCATCTGTTCAAAATTGTAATCCCCACAAAATGCAGAGAAATATATTCTCTATATATCTCAGATGACTAGAAAAAAACTTCAAAAAATACTTCTTGGAAGAAATATGTCCTTAGTTTCTGGTTTAAGCTCATGTTCTTCCTTTAGTTGGCTTAGGTCTCCCTTTTCATGAGTGTCCTAATTGAGTATTTGGTCTCTCTGCAGCTATGTGTTATCCAGCTGGCATTTTGAATTTCTTGATGGAGCATTACTTCCCTTTAGATTCTCAGTTCTTGGAAAGTGAATCAAGCTTTCTTTTTATTGCCTGACTCTTTTTCATGTAGGATATTTTCTGCTATTTCTGTAAGCTTACTGAAGGTAAGTCTTTATGGTAAGCCAATGCAATCTGCTGCATGACCTCAATCTTCTCCAGGCATATCCTTAATTTACAGTGCTCTGCTGACCTTGCAAATCTGTTTATAATCCCTTTTCTTAAATGAGCATATCCAGAGCAAAATCATTAACTTTCCTCTCAAATAGCTGTATCAATGACTTTTGTTCATAGATATTAAAGGGTACCAACTATCTGATATAAATGTTCATATAGTTTATTGCAGCAAGGCACGGGCCTGTGACATATCATGGAATTTTACTTCTTGTCCTCTCACTCTTCAATATACTATGGATTGGTAGGAAACAACTAAATCTGAGAAAGTCAATGTGTCATTTGAGAGATTTGTAGATTCTAATAGAATCTCAGTGAATAAATTAAGTAGTAGCAGCTATTTTTGATCTGCTAATGAAATTTATACCTTGTCTTGGAAGAGTGCTGACATTTTAACTCAGTGTTTAAGGATAAGTAGTAGTTCATGCAGTAGAGGGAGAAAAGAATGTCAGTACATAATGTGGAAGATGAATATGTTGTACTTAGAATGACAGAAAAATTTGATATGTTTAGAGTATAAAGGATATTTTTAAAAGTATTATATAATAAGGTTAAAATGATAGTGTGGTAAGCATTGTCACAGATCTAGTCCTGAAAAGCTTTTCTTAATATCATAATAAAAGGCAAGGTTTAGAAAGGCGTATATGAGGAGAGTAGCATACTCTGATTTGTGTTGTAGTATAATCATTAAGAGGATAAACGGGAGAAAAAGATACTGGAGGTACCAAAAAGTTAAGAGAGGTGAACTGAAGTGTGACATATAAGAGGAGAAAAATACACTTTAGTACTTGATAATCACGTTATATGGAAGTAATAAAGACATAGTGAGAGAAATAGTGCAGGTGAAGCCATGTCTTACAGTTTAGTAAGTAAATAGATGATATTATTAACAGAATTAAAAAACAGGGAAGAGATGTAAGCTTGATAGAACCAAAGGAAGACATAATTTCAATTTTAGAAGTGTTTAGTTTAAAACTAGAAATAAAATTTTTCAGCTTAGGGAAAAGCTGAGATGCAAGGGTATGGTATTTGAAAGGTGACTGAAGCATAAAGACAGTTCCTGTTAATAATACCTCTGTCCGTAAAAGGAAGAACAGTTGTTATGGGTACAGAGTTTAGATGTCACTATTAGTATCAAAACCATCACAGTATTAACTTCTTAATCTCAAAGACAAATAATTCTGTAAATTCAGTAATTATATGCTTATTTGACCCCCCCCCAAAAAATTTAAATGTGTTCTTTAAGGTACTATTACTGTAGTATCCTCAGCTTGCTGTAGTGACAAACTTGTACAATTACCAGTAACTATGCAGTTTAAAATAAATAAATGGAAGACTTTAATAAATACAGTGTGTGGGAATAAATTATATATTAAAACTATGAGAAAACATATACTAAAATATTTGTCTCAGTTTATTTTGTGCTGCTATAACAGAATACCTGAGACTGGGTAATCTATAAAGGATAAAAATTTATTTCTCCTAGTTCTGGAGCTGGGAGTTACAATATCAAGAAGCCAGCACTTTTATGTTTGATAAGAATCCAGTTTTTGCTTCCAACATGGTATTTTGAATGTTGCATTTGCCAGAGGGGAAGAACATTATGTCGTCACATGGCAGAAGAGTGAATGAGACAAAACCCATTTCTGCAAACACTTTTAACAGTGGCGTTTACCCATTCTTGAAGACAGAGCCCTTATGAAGTAAACACTTCCCATAAGGCCCCATCTCCCAACACTGGTAAATTGGAGACTAAGTTTCCAACACAGTGATTTCAGAGAAGACAAAAACATTCAAATGATAGCAGTATTCTTTGATGCTTGTTATATTTTAACCAAGATAGCCTGTCTTTACAAATTTTGATTAAATTTCACTTAAACTCTTTAAGAAGAAACTATTGTTTCTTCCAATATCTGTAGATTTATTATTATTTTTAGAAAGCCAGGGAGTATCTCTTTTACCAGCATATATCTGTCCTCCAAACATAACGTAATTATATTCTCAGTCTCTATGATTCTTTGGAACATATGCCTATCCTGTTTTCCCACATTTCTTCATCCTTCTAGGTCCCAGTTTTTTTCCTTCCATAAAGGGGTAGTAGCATAAGACTTGGTGTGAGATAACTATCTACTGATGGTCTGATATAATAGAAATGGCATCATATTACTATATATAAAGCGTACTCTTACTATTAATATCAATTTATATTCTTAAAAATTCCTTTGCCATTTTTGTCCTCAGAACATTCCCACAGATTGTTTGTACATAGAAAGTCCTAACCTATTAAGCACATTCGCTTCCTTTTCTATTATCCAAGTTTACTAAACCACAAATACCTAGTCAAAATCATATTCATTACATTTTTTTATTAGCAGGAATTATCTTTTTTCTAGTTGCTTCTTTATTTTATCTCAGTCCTCTCAGGATATAACTAGAGAATCTCAACTTATATACCAAATAAGTGTGTTGAAATATCTCCAAAAAAGGACAGATTTTCTCCTTGAGAAAGTTTCTGGGATGAGTTATTAAAATAACATTTTCACTCTCAGTTCTAATATTATAAATTATTCTTCACCCTCATCATGTGGCAAATTATAGTGAATAAAAATATTTCTCACACTGTGACATTATGTTAGGTCTCTCTACCCTCTTCAATATGCTCATTACTAAAAAATACACATGGCCCACTTCAATGACTGCTATTTTATTTTGTGGGAATGAGGCATATTACAAGAAACATTCTCTAAGTAATTGACTACAAAATATAAACATGGTTATATAGCTTCAAGAACAAATTCTATGTTTCATAGAATTTGATAGTGTGGTAAGCATTATCACAGATTTAGTCCTGAAAAGCTTTTCTTAATATTATAATAAAAGGCAAGCTTTTGAAAGGCATATTTGAGGAGAGTAGCATACTCTGATTTGTGTTGTAGTATAATCATTAAGAGGATAAACTGGAGAAAATGATACTGGAGGTACCAAAAAGTTAAGAGAGGTGAACTGAAGTGTGACATATAAGAGGAGAAAAATACACTTTAGTACTTGATAATCACGTTTTATGGAGGTGATAAAGAGATAGTGAGAGAAAGTAAAAGTGAGAGATAGTAGGAAAAAGTAAATGAATAAATAGAGACATATGAAAGGATTATCAACCAAAAACATTATAGTAGCTATAATAAATATACCTTACTAACTCAATTATTTGAAGGGAAACCTGAATTGTGAAACAACATGAAATATCTTGAAGTTATAATAGAGGTGCCCATTTGGGGAATAACAAAAAAAGAGAGTCTCTTATAAAGCATAGGCTTCAGGAGTAGAGCACATGTGAGAAATGATGAAGAAGAAAAGAATGTCCTAAACACAAGACATTCCTGCCTAAAATCAGGGTGCTATTGCACACAGATTATAATTTTGTATTGTCCAATCTACTTAATGTATTTTGTGGTAAGAAGGCATTGGGGTTATACCCTAACATGAGTACTGTCTCATCTAAGGAAGATGGAAGCATCATGGAAAAGGCTAGTCAGTATAATAAGGGACTGCACCTTTGAGAAAAAAAAGAAAGAAAACAAATGTAACAAAATTGATGAAGACCAAAAGCTCTAGGGAGAAATACAATTGCACAAATCCACAGAGACAGCCTCCTACAAAAAAAGAGGCTAATCTCAAAGAAGAGATAGTAGTAACTGAATAAACCCTGGAGCACTAAAGATAAAAGCTTACATGGAAATGGAGTGTCTTAAAACCATTTCCTCATAGGGAGCTATCCATGTTAATGACCACCCATATTCAAACCTCTTCAGAATGAAGGAGACCTTAACTTCTCCAGAAAAGCTGTCTATGGTAATGTTTATTCTGCTTGGATTTGATGACAGCCATCTAGTTTACTTAAAACATGTTTTAATGATTTATTAATGTACTGAGTTTCTATTTTGTACCAGGTACATATGGTTTACTGTTAATATCATCTTGTGAACTAAAATTATCAATAACTAAATTAGAATTTATTTTATATAACTTGCCAAATATTATACAGGTACTAAGTGTTTGCACCAAATTTGGTGCATAGTACCAAGATTAGGTACTATGCTAATTAGTACTATCTATAAATATTTATCATCATGGATCAAAATTATCCATTTTAGAATAACAATGATTTTTTTCTCATATTGCTATTATTTTATTAAGTTTATTCTGCACCCTATGGTAAAGTGGAAAAGATCTTGATCTTCTATAACTAAGCTTCATATTCTTTTTTCCTGTGTTAAATGAATTTAAAATAATATTTTTCCTCATAAGCTTTAATGATATGCTAATAAGCCAACAAATGACTAGAATAAGCCATTCAAATTATCATTTTTATTCATTCACAAAGTATGGGTTAGGCAGATAATGAGGTCCAGAAATCTGTATTGGGGTACCATTGAATATTTGGCTGGATACAAGTCTGTGCATGCAGAGTATAAAATCCAAACCCTGTTGGTTAAGAATAACTTATAAGAAAAGAAAAATGAGTGGGGTTGGTGTGTAGAAAACAATTCCCAGTGCAAACACAGAGGAGATTTATGTTCTTCCAAGCCAGAGTGGAAAAACTTCACCAATTACACAGAGAATTAAGTAAAACCTGCAGAAAGCCACATGAAGAAATGCATATAAATTGTCTCTAAGATAAAAGCTAAATTTTATCTCTCCAAAATATTAAAAAGAAACTAAAAGGGATAATGCTCATCAGCAAGTTAAATAACAGCATGCCAGGAAAAGTCCAACAAACTTTAAAGAAATACAACAAAATCCTTGTTGAGTAAACTCAACAAGACAAAATTCATCATATCTGATGTTCAATTAAAAATTACATAAGATGAGGCAGGTATATATCATCAATAGCTAGGAAAAAGTAAATGAACAAATAGAAACATGAAAGGATTATCAACCAAAAACATTATAGCAACTATAATAAATATACTTTACAAACTCAATTATTTGAAGGGAAACCTGAATATAAACATGAGAATGGAAATGAGATATAAAAAAGAAATAAATGGGTTATATTAGTCCATTAGTCCATCATACTGCTAATAAAAACATACCTGAGACTTAATTTATAGAGAACAGAGGTTTAATTAACTCATAGTTCAGCGTGATTGGGGAGGCCTCAGGAAACTTACAATTATAGTGAGTGGGGAAGCGAACACCTTCTTCACATGCCAACAGCGAGGAGAAGTGCCAAGTGAAGAGGGGAAATCCCCTTGTAAAACCATTAGATCTTGTGAGAACTCACTATCATGAGAACAGTATGGAAGTAACAGCTCCCATGATTAAATTGCCTCCCATGAGATGTGGGGATTATGGGATCTACAATTCAAGATGAGATTTGGGTGGGGACAAAGACAAACCATATCATTCTGCCACTGGCCCCTACCAAATCTCATGTCCTCACATTTCAAAATACAATTGTGCCTCTCCAACAGTCCCCCAAAGTTTTAGCTCATTCCAGCATTAACCCAAAAATCCAAATCTAAAGTCTCATCTGAGACAAGGCAAGTCCCTTCTGCCTATCAGTCAGTAAAATCAAAAGGAAGTTAGTTACTTCCTAGATACAATGGGGGTACAGTTATTGGGTAAATACATCTGTTCTGAATGGGAGAAATTGGCCAAAACACAGGTGCTGCAGGTCTCATGCAAGTCCAAAATCCAAAAGGGCAGTCATTAAACCTTAAAATTTCAACATAATCTCCTTTGACTCCATGTGTTACATTCACTGATGCAAGAGTTGGGCTCCCACAGCTTGGGCAGCTCCAACCCTCTGGCTTTGGAGGGCACAGCCCCATTGCTGGCTGCTTTCACAGGCTGGTGTGGAGTATCACTGACTTTTCCAGGTGCACAGTGCAAGCTGTCAGTGACTCTACCATTCTGGGGTCTGGAGGACGGTGGCTGTTTCCTCAGCTCCACTAGGCAGTTTCTCACTGGGGACTCTGTGTGGGGGCTCCAATCCTGCATTTCCCTTCCACACTGTCCTAGCAGAGGTTCTTCATGAGAGCTCCACCCCTGAAGCAAAATTCTGCTTGGACATCCAAGCATTTCTATACATCCTCTGAAATCTAGGTAGAGGTTCCCAATTCTCCATTTTTGACTTCTGTGCACCCAAGGCTCAATGATGGTGTCTTGGGGCTTGCACTCTCTGAAGCAGTGCCCTGAACTGTATGTTGGCCCCTTTTAGCCATGGTTAGAGCTGAAGCAGCTAGGGCTCAGGGCACCATGTCCTAAGGCTTCACTCAGCAGTGGATCCATGGGCCTAGCCCAGGAGACCATTTTTCTCTCCTAGGCCTCTAGACCTGTAATGGGAGGCGTTGCTGTAAAGGTCTGTGACATACCCTAGAGACATTTTCCCCATTGTCATGGTGATTAACATTTGGCTCCTCATTGCTTATGCAAATTTCTGCAGCTGGATTGAATTTCTCTCCAGAAAATGAGTTTTTCTTTTCTATCATATTGTCAAGTTGCAAATTTTTCAAACTTTACTGCTCTGCTTCCTCTTGAATGCTATGCTGCTTAGAAATTTCATCTGCCGGATACCCTAAATCATCTCTCTCAAATTCAAAATTACTCAGGCTTCTAGGGCAGGGGCGAAATGCCACTAGTCTCTTTGCATAGCAAGAGTGACCTTTATTCCAGTTCCCAAGTTCCTCATCTCTATCTGAGACCACCTCAGCCTGGACCTTATTTTCCATATTATTATCAGCATTTTGGTCAAAGTCATTCAACAAGTCTAGGAAGTTCCAAGCTTTTCCACATTTTCTTATCTTCTTCTGAGCCCTCCAAACTGTTCCAACCTCTGCCTCTTACCCAGTTTCAAAGTTGCATCCAAATTTTTGGGTATATTTACAGCAGTGCCCCATTCCCAGCACCAATTTACTATATTAATCCATTCTTATGCTGTTAATAAAGACATAACCAAGACTGAGTAATTTATTAAGGAAAGAGACTTAATTGACTCACAATTCAGCATAGCTGGGGAAGCCTCAGAAAATTTACAATCATGGTGGAAGGGGAAGCAAACATATCCTTCTTCATATGGTGGCATCAAGGAGAAGTGCTGAGCAAAGAGGGAAAATCCCCTTATAAAACCTTCAGATCTTGTGAGAACTCAGTCCCTATCATGAGAACAGTATGGGGTAACCGCCCCTATGATTCAATTGCCTCCCACTGGGTCCATCCCACAAGATATGGGGGTTATAGGAACTACAACTGAAGATGAGATTTGGATGGAGACACAGTCAAACCATATCATAAGTTATCTGTAGATGAAAATTATAATATCTGAAAGGTAACAGACTATATATTTGAAAGAAAAACAATCTGCAATAGTATTTGAAGAAATGATGACTGAAAATAATACTGAAGTTGTTTTTTAAATCAAAAGTTCAAGAAACTATGTGAAATATAAGCAGAAGAAAAATAAGAAAAACCCCATCAAGATGTATAATAATTAAATGTTTGAAAAACAATTATGAAAACTAAATATTAAAGGTAGATAGAGAAAAAAGATACATTATATAGAGAAGAGCAAAACAGTGACGTTGGACTTTTTTTCAGAAACAATGCAAGCTAGAAATCAATTATTAAAGCACTAAAAGAAAAATAAACTTTCAACCTAGAAATATATATTTAGCAAATGTATCTATAAAAATAAAAAGAAGGCAAAATAAAGAGTAATTTTAAGAAATATAAGCCAAATATTTTATTACCAGTGAGGTGTTCTATAAGAAAACACTGAAGATTCATTAAGTAGAAGGAAAATAAAGCCGTAGAGCATCTACGTCAAAACAACAAAGATTTAGAAGATCACTGTAAATGTTAAATATGTTGTTACATTAAAAAAAATTATTTGCATTTTAAATCTCTTAAAGATAATTAAATCTCCAACATATGCAGAAATAAAAGACATTACAATAATAGCAAAAAGAAGAAGAAGAGGAAATAAAAGTATGCTTTTGTAAGGATATTTACATTATATGTGACATGGCATAACATTATTTTACACTAGATTATAATAATTTAAAGATGCATGATAGAAGCCTAGAATACAAATTTTAAAATAAACAAAGTATTATTAAAGAAACAATAGTGGAGATAGAATTTTAAAAATGCTAAATTTATTCAGAAGAAGACAGAAAAATGGGGAAAAAAGAGATAAAGAACATATAGCTTAAATAGAAAACAGCAAGGTGTAGACTTAAAACCAAACATATCTACAATTACATTAAATGTTAATGGTTCTAAAAGTTTATTTGAAAAGCAAAGATTGTGAGATAGTGTGAGCAAGGTCTAACTATATACTTTTGACAAGGAATATACTTTAATTATATAGACAGATAGATTGAAAGTAAAATGTTTGGAAAATGTAAGCCATGCAAAGAATGATCAAAAGAAATCTGAAATCTTAATGTCAGATTAAGACATTAATTCTACAGTAGACTGTGGAATATTAAAAAGAGCCATTTCGTGATGATAAAGAGGTCAATTCATCAAAAAGATATAACACTTCTATGTGTGTTTATATCAAAATATTCTTCAAAATACATGAAGCCAAAACTTACAAAATTGAAACACTCAAATAGTCTTATATTTTTCTCTCAGTAATTGACAGAACACAAGACAAAAAACCAGTAAGGGTATAAAGAACTTAATACTATCAACTAACATGATATAGTTTACATTTGTATAACTCTCCTTCTAGCCATAGCAGCATCCATTTTTCTTTCATGTGCCTATGAAAATACCATCAAGGTAGAATAAAATTTGGCCCATAAACATGTCTCAGTATATTTTCAATTCGTATAATACACTAAAATCATACAAAGTATGCATTTTTACCGTAGGAGAATTAAATTCTAAAGCAGTAAGAGAACAATATCTAGAAATTCATAAATATGTGAAATTAAACTACACACTTCGAAATAACACAAAGATGATCAATAAAGATGTAAAGGAAAACAAATATTTTCCATATGTATATATGTGTGCATATATGTGTGTGTCTATATATACACACATACACACATGAAACAAAGCATTTCGGATTTTATGAGATATAGTTAATAAAATGTTTAGAGAGAAATGTATAGCATTTAGAGCTTGAATTAGAAAAAACATCTAAAATTCACTTATCTAAACTGTCACCTTAAGACACCAATTAAGAAAACAACACATTTTAGACACAAAAGAAGCCAAAGTTATGAAATAAAGAAGAGAAACCAAACAGATAAAAAATATGATTCAATGGGGAAAAATATCAGTGACAACAAAAGCTGATTCTTTGAAAAGATCACTAAAATGAATAAATCTCCAGTCAGACTAATTTGGGGGAAATTAAGACATAAATTAGTAAAATCAGTTATTGAAGAGGAGATATCACTATAGATTCTATAGATATAAAAAAATCAATGAGAGGAATAAATTACAAAAAGGCTTAAGAAAACTCTTGAACATGATACATATATTTGTTTTTTTGATTCTTGAATTTCATGCATGTTTACATGTGCTAAATCTTATGAAATTATAAACTTTAAATATGTACAGCTTATTGTATGTCAGTTACATCCTATATAAGTTGTTAGAAACTATGGTTATTTCTATATATTAAAAAATACTGGGCATATATAGTGGTATGTGTGTATATGTCCATGTGAATATGTATGTGAGTGTTGTTTGTGTCAACAAATATACACTGCAGTTTTTCTAAGAATTCTTTGTAGAATTTACTTTGGAGTAATCTTTTCCTATCATTACCAGTAATAACACGTGCTTTCTCCATAATTATCATTATCATATATTAGATGTAGTGGCATAGCTTGAATTTCTACTTTTTGACCTGACAATCAGAACATAATTAATATTGTTGCATGTATGTGATTGAACATTATGATTTTATTCATGAAATGGAAATTTCAATACTGCATACAGCTGTTTCAGTGAATAATTTATATTTATTGGGCATTTGTGTGATGCAAACAATGCTAATTCAATCTATGAAACAACTTTTGAGGTAGTTACTTTTATTATCTAATTTTATAATTGAAGATACTGAGACTAAGAGAAGTGAAGTTATTGCATTAGACCACATAGTCTGTAAATATTAGCAATCAAGTCTTGTAGACCCAGAACCTGCATCCTTATGTAGTAGCCTATATTGTCATCACTGCCAAGGTGGATGCCCATATTTAGATATTTTAGTTGGGTTGCAACATGTGGGAAGTAATAAAAATCATGTTTTATTTTAAAAATAATGTTTCATGATTTTCTTTAAAATATAAAATATTAATGGAAAGTGATCTCATTCAAGAAACATTTACATAGTGTCTGATATATACCATAAATTGTGCTAGATGCGAGGATCTAAAAATATGTCATCTGGCCAGGCACAGAATGAGTGATAAATGCTCAATATGCATATACACAAAATCTTTGTATTTTTTAATAAGGTAAGCAATTAATCAAGTCTTGGTACCAGCAAATGATATGTTTGTGTCCTTGAAAAAGTTTTTCAGATTATCTATCAGTTTTCAGTATTTTGAAAATGATTAGTGTAATTGTAGATCCTGCATAGCACGTTGCAAGTATTAAAATTTAATATATTCAATGTTCTTTCAACATACCTAGTATCTGTAGAAAACACAAGCTATTCATTGCTTTTAATTTGTTTGTAAGCCCATGTGTAGAGTCAATAGTATGAGGATATTTGATGTAACTTATCCTGGTTGCTGTGTTTTTGATGCTCATTTTCACAACACACATTTTATTTAGTATAAACACACTTATATTAGAAATTGAATCATCGATTTTGCTTATTATTTTCACTTCTTAGTACTTAAAAATTTCACGATAGTTATAACTGTTATTTATGACTGTAGTTTCTAATGTGCCCTCTGGTTTCTGCTGTTTTTTTCATTCATACAGAGAACTCACCAGGATAGGAGGTGAAAAGCATTCTTGAGGGTGTAAATTTTTTAAAAAATCATATCTCAAAGTCAGCCTGTGAAGCACCTATGTGAACAACTTCTGGGATACACATTGAAATGGAGATTCCAGGCTCACTTAAAGCTTACTGAATCAGAATCTCTATTAGCACTGGTCCTGGAATCAATGTTTCACAAATCTCCCTCATGCAGTACTAGAATCAGAGAGGCACTAGTCTAGGAAGCCGATCTCAGGGATCAAAACCTATTAACTTCAAATACATTGTTATAAACAACTCCCTACCCCCAAAATCTCACTCTATGATGCTAGTTGTATTTGTTTGTTTATTCATTTATTTATTTTTGAGACAGAGTCTTGCTCTGTCACCCTGGCTCGAGTGCGGTGGCATGATCTTGGCTCACTGCAACCTCTTCCTCCCAGGTTCAAGCATTGTCCCACCTCAGCCTCCTGAGTAGTTGGGATTGCAGGCATGCACCACCATGCCTGGCTCATTTTTTGTATTTTTAGTAGAGATGGGGTTTCACCACATTGGCCAGACTGATCTCGAACTCCTGACCTTAAGTGATCCGCCTGCTTCAGCCTCCCAAAGTGCTGGGATTACAGGCGTGAGCCACCAAGCCCAGCCATGCTAGCTTTTTAGACCTTGTTTCTGGAAATGCCTTCTTTCTTTCTTTCTCTTTTAATATTTATGTCATCTAGATTCAACCCACTAATTCTGTAGAATACTTATGCAGTCTGATTGCATTTGTCACTTTCCAGAAATCAAAATTATTGCTATTCTGTTATAGATTATTTTTAAAGGCTAAGGGGGAGAAAGCTTAATCCTCTCAAATCAAGCACTCAGATTCCCTTCATCATCACCCTGACCCTCCCCTCCAAAAGGACTTTTCTTTGTGATATTTCACAAGCATAACAGAGGCCATGAGATCTCAGATTTGCTTTGAACAGGAAGCTTTTCCTACAGCTTTAATTAAAGGAAAGTTTCAAACCTACAAATTAACAGTTTTAATATGCTGTTCCTGGTGATTAACTGCTTCATTTTAACAGGCATTCACTGTTAACACTGCAACTGTTAATTTTAATGGCTTGATTTTTAAATTCTAAGAAGAGTAAAACTGGTTCAAAAAAATACCTGCCATTTTTGTCATTGGCCTAACCATCTTTATTTAGAAAATCTTCTTGAATAACATTATTCTCCTCTCAAGAAATTTGGCTCTTTTACCTCCAGTAGGCCCTGACCAGAAATCTTGGTGTTTTGGTTTGATTGTGGGTTTTTTGGTGGCTACCTCACTCGCAAACTTTGCATGTTACTATCTCTTTGGAGACTGTATGAAGAGAAAAATGTTTTAAGGAAAATCTCCTTTATGTAATCAAACATTTATATGTTTGTAGTTTTTAGAAATAAATTTAGAAAATTGAGCCACAATATAACCAACTTACAATGACAGATATTAGAAAATATTGTAAATTAAATCTCTTGAAAAATCTAAAATACAGCCAGCTTTGAAGAAACTGACTTCTGACTTTTAGAGTTTTACTTGTTCATTTGTATCCCTAGAGGACACAGAGCTCATGCTTATCAAGGATGAAATAAAATCCACAGTTAATCCAAAAAATTCTTTTTAGCTTCTAGTTTTAAAGCCTTTCCTTAAAGAAATCTTTCTTCAAAGCTGTTAATAAGTAGTTAGAGTGGCTGATTTAAAATGCACCTCAGATCATCATATCCTAGATATTTATATTTAAATGTACTTTCTTGTCTCCATTCTTTCTCATTTTAGTCTATCTTTTTCAATCCATTTCTTCTCACCTCTTACAGATAAGCAATCTCATTCGTTTCTGGTTTACCCTTTCTGTTTGTTTCTGTTAACTTTTTCTATTTATATCTTTTGGCACAAATGAGTAAATATATATAGGTATATACATATTTTATGCATATATTAAAAACATATAGTATGCTTATGGTAGTGGCAGGAAGCAGACAAATGCCTAGGCAGATAGGGGCAGATTGCAGGTGAAACTGCACCTTCAAGGTCAAAACAGCCTTAAGCCTGAAAGAAGGGACTGCTGGTTCTGGATGAACCCCACAACCCAAAGTGAGAACTTCTGTTCCAGTTTGCCCATCCTTTCTCTATTGGTTCTTTCTGAAGAATGCTTTTTAACCAATCAAATGTTGCCTTTTCCAATACTACCTACAACCTGCCCCTGCCACATCCTGTGCCTACAAAAACCCCAGACTCAGGCACACTGGAAGAGACAACCCAACTTTGGGTGAGAGACCACCTTCCCATCCCTTCTCTGCTGAGAGCTGTTTTATTGCTCAATAAAATTCTCCACCCTTGTCACCCTTCAATTGTCAGCATGACCTCTTTCTTCTTGGACACAGGACAAGAACTCAGAACTCACTGCATGTGCATGTGGGTACTCAGAAGGCTGCAATGCTGTGACCCTCTGCCTTCCACCAGGGTAGGGCAGCCACCCCATGTGACAAGAAGCAGCAATAGGATTGAGCGAGCCCTGGAGCTGCAGGCTCTAATGAGGCAAGGGGCTGACTGAACCATTAACATGCCACCATCCCTCAGGCTGCAAACATGGGACTAAAAGAGCTAATTAGCACGCTATAACCTTCTGGGGCTTTGCGGTCACCAGCACCCCTGTCTGGGCACCACTGCGTTCCCCTCACAGCAACATGCCTGGTCCAGCAGCAAGCCTTGCATGGAGCACACCCCACCCCACATCAGGGGCTGAGTAGGCAGTTGCAGTGACTGTGGGAGCCGCCAGTCAGAGCACAAGCCAGATGTGGCCCAGCCAGCTGAGTAGCCACGGCACCTCCTGATGTGAGCCAGGCAAAGGGGCCAAGAAAAATCCTGTCTCACTGACATAAAATTTCTTTCTTACAGAAAAGATAAAGCTAAAGATACTATTTTGCCCTTTGCATTTCCCCCTGAGAAATATATATTTTGTAAACAACTCTGTATTAGTTCTCAAACATATAACTTATACTTTTATCTAGCTCTATTGTACTTCTTTATATGTACCATAGTTTCTTCACTCTCCCATGTATACCTATTTATTTTATTTTTAATATTTTTCGATTATAAATAATGTAATGAATAACCTTGTGTGTGTCCAACAATATTTTTCTGTATTGTTGGAAGGATATCTTCAGGGTAAATTCCAATAAGTGAAAATTGTAGGATCAAAAGTAGATTTGTGAGAGTCTCTGTCTCCCTGCAGCTATTCCAACAGAATTCCTACTTTTCGGTGATTTTGTCAGGAATTAATTTTTATACATTTTAATTTTTGCCACTGTGATATATTAGAAATGATACCTTCTTATAGTTTTAATATGTATTTTAATATGATTGAAATGAACATCTTTTCATATAGTTAAGTGCCATTTTAATATATATTTTTGTGAGTTGTATGTTTATGTCTTTGCCCATTTTTTTCTGTTGGATAGATCTGTTTTTACGTCGGCATATAAGAGTTCTTTATATAGTAATGACATGAACTCTTTATATGTGATATACAGTGCCAAAAATTTCTCCCAGTCTTTCAGTTGCCTTTTGCCTTTCTTGATTTTGTGTTTTGCAAAGGAGAGTTTTCTTAAAATATTTTAAATTGTCAAATTTATTAATCCGTTAATTCATTGCGTCTGGATTTTGAGTCATATTTAGGAAACTATCTCCTACACTCATTATCAAAGAATGTACCCATATTTTCTTCCAGTATTTGCATGGTTTCATTATTGTTGCATGAATTGTTTCAAAGGTTATTTCACATTTAGATCTCTGAGACATTTACAATTCATTCTTGTGTTTGATGTGAGGTGTGCATCTAATTTCATCAGTTTTCCAATGGTAGCCATTTGCCTTGTTGCTATGTATTTTTTAAACTCCATTGTTGTTTCAGTAATATGAGATGCCACCTTGATCAATTCTTAAATATCCATATGTACTGAAGTTTATTCTTCAATATTCATAGGTACTGGAGTTTAGTCAATTATGCTTTGTCTATTCATGCATGATGACACATTATTTCAATTACAAAAGTTTTATTGTATGCTTTAATGTCTAGGAGACTAGTACTCTGTCATAGCTTTTTGATTTTAGTGTTTTTATGACTATTCTTGAATGTTAGTTTTTCTATGTCAGTTTTAGTGTCAACCTGTCTAATATGATAAAAAAATATAACACAGTGTTTTAGTTTGGATTTAATTCAGTTTGTAAATTAACATAGGGTGACTTTGCATTTTCAGTCATTTTTTAAAAGTTTTTTTCATAACATTTTTCATTCTTTCTGTTTTTTGTCCTAAACAATTTAATAATTCTTGCTGTTTTCATAAACTTGATTTTCTTCTCTAACTGGTTAGTGTTTGCATATATGAGAGCTATTTGCTTTCTGATTGTTTATTTTATAGCTGGCTTCATGGTATATTCACAATAAATTATTGTATTACTTGTGTTAGTTTTATCTTTTATGGCCTGGGGCTTTCCATATATATTATCACAGCATCTACAAAGTGAGATGAGATCGTTTTACTTCTTCTTAAACAATTGTTTATATTTCTTATGCATCTGATTCTTTTTTCTTATTGCCAGCTAATGCCTCAAGTACAATGTTGAATAGTGCAGATGATCACTCATATATGTGGAAAGACCAAACAGTTTTGTAGTACTTCATTTTGCTTTGTATTATACTTCAAGTTCTGGGATACATGTGCAGAACATGGAGGTTTGTTACATAGGTATACATGTGCTATGGTGGTTTTCTGCACCCATCAACCTGTCGTCTATATCAGGTATACCTCCTAATGCTATCCCTCCCCTAGCCCCGTACCCCCCAACAGGCCACGGTGTGTGATGTTCCCCTCCCTGTGTCCATGTGTTCTCATTGTTCAACTCCAACCTATGAGTGAGAACATGTGTTTGGTTTTTCTGTTCCTGTGTTAGTTTGCTGAAAATGATACTTTCCAGCTTCATGCATGTCCCTGCAAAGGACATGAACTCATCCTTTTTTATGGCTGCATAGTGTTCCATGGTGTATATGTGCCACATTTTCTTTATCCAGTCAATCATTGATGGGTATTTGGGTTGGGTCCAAGTCTTTGCTATTGTGAGCAGTGCTGCAATAAACATATATGTGCATGTCTTTATAGTAGAATGATTTATTATCCTTTGGATATATAATGGGATTGCTGGGTCAAATGGTATTTCTGGTTCTAGATCCTTGAAGAATCACCACACTGTCTTCCACATTGGCTGAGCCAATTTACACTCCCATCAACAGTGTAAAAGCATTCCTATTTCTCCATAGCCTCTCCAGAATCTGTTGTTTCTTGACTTTTTAATGATCGCCATTCTAACTGGTGTGAAATGGTATCTCAATGTGGTTTTGAATTGCATTTCTCTCATGACCAGTGAAAATGAGCTTTTTTCATCTGTTTGTTAGCTGCATAAATGTCTTCTTTTGAGAAGTGTCTGTTCATATCCTTTGCTCACTTTTTGATGGGGTTGTTTCTTTGTTCTTGTAAATTTAAATTCTTTGTAGGTTCTGGATATTAGCACTTTGTCAGAAAGATAGATTGCAAAAATTTTCTCCCATTCTGTAGGTTGTATGTTCACTCTGATGATAGTTTAATTTTCTGTGCAGAAGCTCTTTAGTTTAATTAGATCCCATTTGTCAATTTTGGCTTTTGTTGCAATTGCTTTTGGTGTTTTTGTCATGAAGTCTTTGCCCATGCCTATGTCCTGAATGGTATTGCCTAGGTTTTCTTCTAGGGTTTTTATAGTTTTAGGTCTTATGTTTAAGTCTTTAATCCATCTTGAGTTAATTTTTGTATAAGGTGTAAGGAAGGGGTCCAGTTTCAGTTTTCTGCATATGGCTAGCCAGTTTTCCCAGCACCATTTATTAAATAGGGAATTCTTTCCATTGCTTGCTTTTGTCAGGTTTGTCAAGGATCAGATGGTTGTAGATGTGTGGTGTTATTTCTGAGGCCTCTGTTCTATATATCGGTTTTGGTACCAGTACCATGCTGTTTTGGTTACTGTAGCCTTGTAGTGTAGTTTGAAGTCAGGTAGCGTGATGCCTCCAGCTTTGTTCTTTTGGCTTAGGATTGTCTTGGCTCTATGGGCTCTTTCTTGGCTCCATGTGAAATTTAAAGTAGTTTTTTCTAATTATGTGAAGAAAGTCAATGGTAGCTTGACAGGGATAGCATTGAATCTATAAATTACTTTGAACAGTATGGCCATTTTCACAATATTGATTCTTCCTATCCATGAGCATGGAATGTTTTTTCATTTGTTTGTGTCCCCTCTAATTTCTTTGAGCAGTGGTATGTAGTTCTCTTAAAGAGGTCCTTCACATCCCTTGTAAGTTGTATTCCTAGATATTTTATTATCTTTGTAGCAATTGCATATGGGAGTTCAATCATGATTTGACTGTCTGTTTGTCTATTATTGGTGTGTAGGAATGCTTGTGATTTTTGCACATTGGTGTTGTACCCTGAGATTTTGCTGAAGTTGCTTATCAGCTTATAGAGTTTTGGGGTTGACATGATGGGGTTTTCTAAATATGCAATCATGTCATTTGCAAACAGAAACAATTTGACATCCTCTCTTCCTATTTGAATACCCTTTATTTCTTTCTCTAGCCTGATTGCCCTGACCAGAACTTCCAATACTATGTTGAATAGGAGTAGTGAGAGAGGGCACCCTTGTCTTATACCAGTTTTCAAAGGGAATGCTTCCAGTTTTTTCCCATCCAATATGATATTGGCTGTGGGTTTGTCATAAATAGCTGTTATTATTTTGAGATACATTCCATCAATACCTACTTTTGAGAGTTTTTAGCATGAAGGGGTGTTGAATGTTATAGAAGGCCTTTTCTACGTCTATTGAGATAATCATATGGTTTTTGTTATTGGTTCTGTTTATGTGATGGATTACATTTATTGATTTGTGTATGTTGAACCAGCCTTGCATGCCAAGCTGAAGCTAACTTGGTCATGGTGTGTAAGCTTTTTGATGTGCTGCTGGATTCAAAGTATGAATACAAAACATAAAATCAAATACATTTAAGAAAAGCCTCACATAACAATTACAATAACAAAAATTAAAAAGAAGAAAGAATAATGGAAGAAGCAGAATATGGCAAATATTTATAATTAATACCTCACAAAGATTGAAAGTTATTGTATTTATGCAATAAGAACAGACATTTTTGCAAAGAAGCAATCAAAAAGTAAATTATAGCCCTGGAAATGAAAGTATGTAAGCAAATAACATAAAAATTTAGTGAAACACTCAAAATGGATAGCTGAGGCATAATCCTAAAGTAGAAATACAAGTAAAAAGGCTACACAAAATGGGGTAGAGAAGTGAAAATCAGTCTGACTAACTGTAGTTAGGGAAGAAGGGAACAATAGAACTGTTAGGAGATAAGTTGTCCTGCAAAATAAAAGTTTCTATACTTAAACACATCAAGTTTCAGATTGTAAGACACCACTACTAAGATTAAATTTTAGAGCACAGGAATAAACAAGTCTCTAGGTCTTTAGTATGTATTCATAAAAATGAAAATAAAGAAGTCAGAGAAAGATTGGATTCATTTTATTGGGGGAGCAGGGATGAAAAGGGAAGTGAGTTTGCATGCAACTTTGGTGTTCTTGTGATTCCTTTGCCTGGTTTTCAATTCCAGGTAGTTCTTACTATTTTAGGTCTCATGAAGATCCCCAAAATACCTAATATTGCATGTACTTTTTGTCATTTTTGCTCCTAGAATACTTTGAATCTAAGGGTGTTTTCTGAATACAATGAATAATTACATATTAGTTCACAAACACATTAGCATAGGTATGAAGGTATTGCATTAGTATGTTCTCACGTTGCTAATAAAAGGAAAGAGGTTTAACGAACTCACAGTTCCACATGGCTCGGGGGGCCTCACAATCATGGTGGAAGATAAAAAAGAGCAAAGGATGTCTTACATGGCAGCAGGCAAGAGGGCATGTGCAGAAGAACTCGCCTTTATAAAACCATCTGATCTCATGAGACTTATTCACTATCATGAAAACAGCATGGGAAAAACCCACCCTCATGATTTAATTACTTCCCACCAGGTCCCTCCCATGACATTTGGAAATTATTGTAAGTCAAGGTGAGATTTGGGGGGAAACACAGAGCCAAACCATATTAGGTATATTTCATTGTGATGGAATGAAAGTTTAGTTTGGGATCTCTGTTCCAATTCTTGCTAGACAGTCAGTTACTTTCATGAATCTCAGGATAATAATGCCTTTCCTGCCTTACCTCATAAAACTCTCAAGTGAGCTGATGGCCATGAAAGCATTTTAAAATAACTTTACATAAATATTCTGTTATCTAAATAATGAAGCATATGTTAATTTATTTTTAAAATAACTTCACCTTAAAATATTCAATCCACAATAGATAAGACAAGCGACTTTCCTTCTCAAATCACCCCCATCCCAAATTCCTTTCAACACAAAGTTTACATCTATAGATATGCATTTATCAGCCTCGGTTATTAGGAAGTTGTCTTAGTCACCACACTGATGCTTTTCCTGTTTTCCATTTCCCAAATCATTCTGCTAATGATTTTTGGGAAGTTTAGAGGTACTTCTACTTCCTTATTGATGCTACATATCCCACACTGGAGGATTTTACTTCCTTGTTCTTGATAAGCTAATAATAGGCCTCTTCTTCATTTTGCCAAATATGGTCCATTAAAAAAATAAAATTAAGAGGTAACTTTGTATCTTGAGATGAATCAAGTCTAAGTTAAGAAATAATTTGTATGTAGTGTATCCCAAAGTCAGAAGTATCCTGACACTTCTATAAAAGATTCAAGATAATGCAGCTTTAATTTCCAGATCTCAGCACTGGCATTGGCTTGGACCTGTCAAATGGATTTTTTGCAGCTGGGCATTTGCTTTTTCTCCTTTGGTAAATAATCTTTATGTTTTTCAGGATAGTTTTTATTTTTGATGCTTAAATTTACTTGGTCAATAATTATCAGTGTTATTTTTGAAAGTGAATGCTCATATATTGAACTGGCACTATTGTTACATAGCACTGTTGAAATATATCTTATCAAAGAAATTAGCATATTTATACTATAGATCCATTTGTCAATAAAATGAATTCAGTCTAATATTATGTTATTAATATAATTTTGGTAGAAAATATAATATTGTTATTTTTAAATTCAAAGCATTAAACCTCAATATTTCTTTCTCTCATTTTTTCCTAAACTGCATTAATCTCTGACCTGTGCTAGGAATTGCCATTCCATAGAGAAGAAAAAGGGGTCACAGGAAATGAAAGAAACAGACTGATAATTGTTTTTTATGATAAGAGAAAGTTAGTTTTCCCCCCATGACGTCCATAAAATGACTCTATATATCCTACATATTTTACTTACTTCAGATAATATTTGTTCTCCCTCCTGAAAAAAATTGAAGTCCATTCCTCTGGAATAAGGCCTCCACAAACAATTTAAATAGTTAAAGAACCAAAGAGAAAGAAATCTTACATTATCACTACAACGATATAAAAGTCTTGAGAATATAAATATTACTGTTTATTGCTAGATATAGCTAAATTGGTGCCAGATTAAAGGACATAATTTATAGCTGACTTATAACTTTCTTTCCTAAGAAAGTAGGTTAATATTCCTGTTAGAAAGCAAGAACTGGAGGACAGGGATTTGGTCTGTTTTGCTCACTATCGCATTACCTAGAACATGGTTGTAATTCAGTTAATAATTATTTATTTACTAAATCACTTAATGAATAAAACACAGCAATGAATAAATGAAATTCATGAAATACAGGTAAAAATAGTGGCAGAATTTGCCGATTATCCTACAACTTGGAGGCTTAAAATCTGAAGTTCTAGTTAAGTGAAGGTGTGATTTCACTTAAACCCCCCTTTCCAGTGGAGGTTCTCAACAGTTGCTGAAATCTGTACCTAACTACATCAAATCCAGAGTCCTTTGGTTGCAGAGCCTCCTTTTAAATGCAAATTTTCCTCTTTGAATGACTATATTTTAATTTTTCCCAATGGAGCATAGTCCGTTCTTAATGCAGCAGGAACTATTCAGTTAAAGAGGTAACAGCACTAGGGAGAAAGCCAGTCTCAGGCATGGTGGGGCCCAGCATAGATCCCAGGCCACACTGAAAACTAACTATGAAAAGCTGCTCACTGGCTCAACAACATTAGCGAATGCCAGACAGAAATCATGTAGACATGACTTTTAGGATGGCTTATGCTCCCAGCTCCTTGCTCCTCACCTCACCAGAGCCGTAGGATTCCTGAAATGGTAATCTAGAACTACATCACATGGTCCTATGGTTTATGATCTGACTGGCCAATGCTGACAGCATTTCTATGAATGGTAAAAGGCCTAACAAAAACCCACTCACACTACTTTTGCCAAACATCTGCCTCAGATAGATTTATTCCTAATTAGGGATACATAGACTTGACATGCTCTTTGAACAAATTACACGACAAAAATGAATATGCATAGCTCTAATGAGTTAGTGGAAAGAATTTTTAAAAAGTAATAATATGAGTCACAAGTAAATTTCAAGAGCATCTGATTTTCATTGCAAAAGAAATGCCTGACAACAAAGACAATAAGACCTGAAAGATTAGGTAATGAAAGCACATCAATATGAAAAGGGAGCAGTCAGATTATAGACCTACGTATTTTTATGTATATACACATGTATGCAGAATTAACAATTCTTATCCTTCCATCTCATGTTTGTAAATACTTGATCTAGTAAGGTATTCTTTTTTTCTCAGATCTCAATAGTTTATTGACACACTTGTTGAAAATTGTCTTGGGTTGATTTAAGAACAAAACTATACCCGGTACTTGGTGTTTGGGAATGTGTATCTGAGTGAAAGCAATTTAAAATTAAGAGTCTAGCAAACCACTTTCAGGAATTCACTAGAGAACATTACTTTATATGTCTGATAAAATATTGTGAAACTGAAGCAATTCTAAGGCATAAGTATTACATTGGCAAAGGAACATTGTTTGAGTCAGCTTTATAAATCTAGTAAATCATGGATGCATCATTTTAGTTCTGTGCCCTTCGAATTATGAGACATTTAATATGTAAGCATTTTAGTGCCAATGGAACTAAATGACAAGGAGTTTTGGAAATGCAAAGCCTGCTGAAAAAATATATATTTTACATCATGTAGATGAACTGTTTTTAATGTGATACATTTGCCTGGCATGGAAATATGGCTTTTCCTGTGGACATGAATGTAAAACAGGAGGTACTAGGAAGTTCAATATGCACCTTTAACTAGATTGCTGAAAATTTCCAAATATTTCCCATGTCAACTTTTGTGTTTTTCTTTTTATTGTTCAAATTCATCACTCTGACAAGAGTCAAATAACTTTTCTTTATACTATCTTGCCAATCTTAAGCAATAATGCATCTGGAAAAGTCAGTCATTCTCAACAATCTATGTACTTTAGAAAAAGTTTCTTTCATGATAAAGTTGATATTCCCAATCAAGATTTCATAACTACTGTATAGTCACTATGACTCTTCACTGTGAATGCCAAAGAAATTTTCATTTGTAAGCAATTCGTAAAATTAACAATTCAGATAGATTATTTGGCAAAGCAATTTTTCTGAGAAGTTAACCTAAAAGTGAAAGTAATATAACTATGTGCATGCATCTGTTTCTACATAGCTACATTACTATATATATGTAGCTACACACAAATATTCTCTTTTAAATAGATTCTTGGGAATGACCAAGGGTTTTGATGGAAATAATTAAATATATCCACTACCACACAAGAAATAATAGATTTATGTAAATATTATTTTTGTAAAGTTTTCTAACTCAGTGAACCTTATGGAGTCTTATTAAACTGCAGAAGGAAATCAATCAGAAAATGTAGATAAAACTGACTGGAACAGTATAGGCACTAAAATATGAGATGGTGGTTCTATGAAGAAGCTATGACTGTTTTATTTTGAGGCCTTTTTTTCTTTCTGTGACAACTGTCTTGTTTTTCTTGTGAAACAATGCAAGAACTATATACTTAAAGTCAAGAGAAAGGATCAAGAAAAGCTATACTCATGTAGGTCGGATCCAAGATAACATCTACAACTAACTTTGAAGCCTTGTAAAACTGATTCATAGAAATCTGAGAGCAAGAAAATTGAAGTTGATGTGATTCATTCACCAATAACTTTTGTGAAGATATAACTATTCCTTTTCATTTTCATGATTTAAAAAATCTTAAATACTAACCATTTAAATTCAACAAATATTTATTGAGTGTTTTTACACAAAATAAGTGGTTCTTGGTGTTGCTACTATGTTAGTAAAGCAAAAAGATAAAAATCTCAGTCCTTGTGGAGTTTTATATTCTCATGAAAGGAGGCAGGAAACTAAAACAAAAATATAGAGCCCAGTAAGTGAGGTTGTCAATGGCTTGGTGGTACATTGAATCCAATTTTAATCCCATTTTAAAGAGAGATCCAGGTAGGCCTAGCTGAGAAGATAAAATCTAACTAAAGATATGGTTGAGATGAGGGAGTGAGCAATGGGAAGAGACAATTTCAGGCAGAGACAATAATAATTCCAAAAGCCTTCCAGTGGAGAATACAAGAACATAAGACTCACATCCTGGAAGTTAAGTAAGAAAAAAAAAATGTTTGAAGGTGAATGATTGATCTGCTGTGTCAAACACTGCTGATACATAGGACACTTAAATGAGAATTCACCATGAGATTCACAGTATGGAGTTCATTGGTTACCTTTAACAAAATCAATTTTGTTTGCAATATACAGAAAAAAAGCTTGACTACAGCAGGTTTAGGAATGGATAAGAGGAGAGGAATTAGAGTGAGTATGTACAATTCTCTTAATGAGTTTTGATATACAGGGGAACAGAGGAATGGCTGTGCCCAAAGGGTGAAATGAAGGCAACAGAGAGGTTTAATTAGAGGAATGATAGCATGTCTGTATATTGAAGGGAAAATTAATGATATAGGAAAGAGAAAAGAGAATAGCTGGCGTGATATCCCTTAGAAGATAAGAGGAATTAGGATCCATTGCACAATGGGAATATTTGCCCCTCGAGAAGAACACTGACAATTATGAGAGAAAAAGAAGATAAAATGAGTATAGAAGACGTTAGGTGGTCAGTCATACTGGTGGATAACTGTGAAAGTACTTCTGTGATTATTGATCTTAATTCTTCACTGAGAAAGAAAAGTAATAGTCACAAAAGAAAAGAGGACAAGATGGTGGAAAAGGTGGAGATGGTGAAACGATCTGTTAGTTATGATTCCCAATATATGCCAAAGGATTGTTCAAATTAGGTACTAGAGAGACCATTACATGTCAAGATGCTACTGCTGCTATTACATTATAATTATTAGCTATCATTTTGAGTTTCTACTATATATATATATAGAGAGAGAGAGAGAGCATTGGGTAATATCTAACAATACTGACAACCATAACTAATTTAGTTACATTGAATCAGGTAAAATTTATTATACTGAATAAATATAAATATAATTTTAAAATATAATTAAATATGAGTTTTATATATTTATCAGCCTTTCATATGATTAATCAAATATCATGTACCACACTGTTTTCTGAGTTTTATTTTTAAAGATACGGTTATTTATACTATAGAGGAATTGAATTCTATTTTATTAACTTCATCATATGTATTTCTTATCATTTTGGGAGTATCTTTGCTCTCTGCTTGCTATATAATTATGGAAATGCAGAAGATATACTCTGGAGATGGTACCAATGTTACCTTGAAATAATTTGAAAATGGCAGCTCAAAAGTTTCTAAAGCATAGCCCCATGTGTTTTCTTCTCACCATTTTGGTTTATATGACGTTTCCATTCCTACTGATTTTTACAATTAGTGTTATTAAAATGATACATTCTATCTTTATAGTTACATAACTACCTCAGAATGAATGAAACCTAAGTGACATTGGTTGATGTAAATTATAAAGTAGAACACTCCTTAGGAAGGTGAATTATTAAATAAAATATGATGTTATTAGAGAGGTTATTTTTAGGTGTTTCTCCTTCCCATTAAATCATCAGTGATGCTTTTGTTTTAAAATACTTTTATGCTTTAATTATAAGAATGGTTCGGAAAAAACCTGCGTTGCTGGATCTAATGATCAGTATTTGGTCCCTTCCTCTATTAATTGGCAGCATTTGCCAAAGTGTATTTCCTCCTCCTTGAACACTCCCTCCACCTTTTCTTCCCTTCCAGAGCATGTGGTTTTGTTACTGGTGGAGAGTCTTGACTACGAGTTGTCCAGTTTCTTGGCCCTTTGAACAAATAATTGGACAAAATGCAAAAACAAAGCAATAAAAGAATGAAGCAACAAAAGCACAGATTGATTGAAACAAAAGTATACTGCACAGTGTGGGAATGGTCTCAAGCAAGTGGTTACGGAATTTTCTGGTGTTTAAATACCCCCTAGAGGTTTTCCATTGGTCACTTGGTTAATGAAGGCTTCCCCATGACTAGCTTGATTGGTTGCAGGAGGCAACAAATCAGAGGCTAAAGTGAACTTAAACCCTGTGCAAATGAAGACTTGGCACATAACCATTCTGATTGGTTGTGGGACGGGGCCAATCAGAGGCTGAAGTGGAGTTACAAAGTTACACCTTATGCAAATAAAAACTAAGCCTACGACCAGTTTGATTTGTTGTGGTTGCGTACCCATCTGAGGGTGAAGTTAGAAAGTTACACCCTATGCAAATAAAGATTTGCCCCCCACCCACTTGGCCTCCAGTGACCAATCAGAAATACTTTTGGGAGTAAGTGGGGGTTGCAAAGGGAATAGCCTCTGATTCTTTTGTTACTTGAGTATGGAGAGGTGGGGTTTTCCTTTTGATTTAGTTCTAGAAAGTTAGTGCAACGGGTCTTGGATTTCTCCAGACCCTATTCTCCTGCCTCAGTTTTCCCACTGCTACTGTTCTCAGTCTCTTTTTTTAAAATAGTTCCTCTTTTCCCTAAATTCTTAAGAGCTCAGTCTTTAGATTTCTTTTCATCTACTCTTACTCCTTTGTTGACCTAACCCCATCTCATGGATTCAAGTAATAACTAAGCACAGAATTCAGTGAATTTTAACAGACATTCAACGAAAACATATAACATATCTTATACTTCAAAAACTTGCCTTGTGTTTTCTCCTATCAATCTCATCTCCATCTTTTTTAAATGTTAAACCAACCTTGCATTCCTGTGTTAAACCCAGCTCATCATTATGGCATATTTTTATTTGTTGCTGGATGATATAGCTAATGCATTGTTTACGTTTTTGTACGCACATACATAGTGATATTGGTCTCTAATTTTCTTAGCTTGTAATATCTTCACCATATTTTAGTGTTATGGTTGTGTTAGCTTCATAAAAATGATTGAGAAATATTCTTTCTTTCAGTAGATAGATGATTGGATGGATGGATGGATCGATGGATGGATGGATCGGTGGATCGATGGATCGATGGATGGATCGATAGATGGATCGATGGATGGATCGATCGATCGATGGATGGATGGATCGATGGATGGATGGATCGATGGATGGATGGATGGATGGATGGATGGATGGATGGATGGATCGATGGATGGATGGATGGATCGATCAATGGATGGATGGATGGATCAATCGATGGATGGATGGATTGATCGATGGATGGCTGGATGGATCGATCGATGGATCAATGGATCCTTCCACCCTCAGCCTCCTGAGTAGCTGGGACTACAGACACATACCACAATACCCAGGTTATTTTCATATTTTTTGTAGAGAGGAGACTTCACTATGTTGCCCTTGTCTTGAACTCCTGGGCTCAAGCATTCCAACTGTCTAGGCCACCCAAAGTTCTGGGATTACAGGTGAAAGCTACTACATCCAGCTCCTTTTATATTTTTGAAAAATATTTGGTAAGATTGGTATTATTTCTTAAAAGTTTGGTAGAATTCACCCATGAAATTATATGGCCTTATAATGTTCTTTGTTAGATAATTTGTTTAAAATAATGAATTCAATTTAAAAAATAGATACAGAAATATTTATATTTTTTACTGCTTTTAATTTTTCCTCCCCTTTAGTGTTTGACCATCAACAAAAGTTGAAGAGTCCTCAACTGGTGTGTCTGAGAGAAAAGGATAAGCAAAATGAAAGAGAAAGAAATGGACATAATCTTGTTGCCTAGGGGGCATTATTTGTGATTCTTTGATCTTGAATCTCTACTGCCCACCAGTAATGCAATAATTTCTTGGAGAACAGTTTTTAAATCCAGAGGAATGTGCCTAATTAGTCCCGTTTGACTATAAAATTGGCATGATAGACTTACTTTATAAAAATAAATAATTATTATAACTTGGGTATTATAATAATATTTTTGGTTATCCAAGACATCAAGAAAACTAGCTGATATATTTGCCTTGTGTAAAGAAGGAACTTGAAGGAGCTACCAGAAGTAAGAAAAACGGGCCCAGCACAGTGGGTCATACCTGTAATCCCAGCACTTTGGGAGGCCAAGGCAGGTGTATCATGAGGTCAGGAATTCGAGACCTGCCTGACCAACATGGTGAAACCCCATATCTACTAAAAATACAAAAATAAGCTGAGCATGGTGGCATGCACCTCTAATCCCATCTACTCAGAAGGCTGAGGCAGGAGAATCATTTGACCTGGGAGGCAAGGTTGCAGCGAGCCAAGATCAGGCCACTGCACTCCAGTCGGGGCAACAGAGCGAGACTCCGTCTCAAAACAAAAAAAAAAAAAAAAGAGAAAAAAAGAGAAAGTCCTCTGTAGACATTTTAATATTTGTCTAGGACTTACCTTTAGAGACTCAGCATATCTAAAGCAACTAACCTAGGAAAAGAGGCAACCTAAATGGAATTTTAGCTAACAACAGCTGAAGAACTTCATTGAAAATAACCAGACAAGGCTGACCCACATGATGTGCTCTGGTCCTTGCCTCTAGGGTCTTACTCAAAGCTGGCAGTGCAACTTTTCTCTTCCAAGGCTGACCCACTTGTGCATGGTGCAGATAATTATTTCAGTCTAAATTCGGTATCTTAAAACCTCACAAGTTTTGCATAGTGTTGCTCAAGAAAATCATTACAAGAGGTACAAGTTGAAGTATAAACGTTTTATGGGAAAGCAAATAACATATGATTAAACATTTGTCTTATAAGTATGTACTTAAGAACATCTGAGGCAGCTATCAGTTGGAGTCTATGGCCATTTACTTTCCTCAAATCGGCCACTAAGGCAGAGAAAAGTGTATGCTATGTTGGTTTTTCTCATAAAACTAGCAAAACTGTTTCTTACGGTGGGTCATTTATTTTTACATGGGGCAGAGCAGTTGAAAAATGGAAAAGTTGACTTTATATAACTAATAAGTGGAAAATAAAAAAATTAAAATTTCCAAAAGTATGTAGCTTACACTACAATTAAGAAATTAAGTTTTCCAAAAGTCTGCATGCTAAACATTTAAAAAGTTACTCTCACAGCACCATATATTCTACAAAATAAAGAAAATGTCTCAGTTTAACAGATTGATACAAATATTTTTAAAGTCTTATTTTTATAAGATACTCAATATTTGTCTGTGTACAGCTCAATAGTTATAAATACTACATAAGAAAACAGATTTGTAGTAATAAAATCCAGTGTAAAAAGACATGATACACATTAGCCAGGTAGCAACATGAATTAAGGAATACATATGAAGATTGATCACTGGTGATCGGCTGAAAGTTCAACAGTTTCATTATTTTTAATGCTTTGCTGTTAAAATAAACAATGCTAAATAATCCCAAATATTCCAGGTTAGGGAAGTGTCGTTACTCAAAGTTTATTCATAATGGTGATTTTTAAGAAAAAAACTTAAGAATACTGAGATATTTTAATTAAACCCTTTGACAAATAGAAAAGAGGGATATACATAATTTTATGGTACACAGATTAATTAAAGGAAAATCAGTGAAAGAAATATAAACATGGTTAAGAGTCCTGTCCTTGACTGATAAATTCTTTTGAAACTGATAAAACATTCAATAGCAAGACTCATAACAGGATATAAATGAGTACTTTATTGTTCATCATTCAATGAAGTTTTCACTTTTGGGTAAAATAATAATTATACACAAACATATGCAGGATATACAAAATAGAAAATTAAGAATCTAATTTTAATAGCTCAAGATATACTCTAAGCAAAAATAAATGTCTCTAGCCTAAAATAAGCTCTCTGAAATATTTTTTAGGATAATAATTATTAAATACTAAATAGAAGTTGTAAAATTCAACAATTCCAACAGTTATCTAAAACTTTAAAGAAATACACAATTTCTATGTCATATATATACACATTGTTGCATATGATAAAAGATGAACATTTTACTCATACTAATAAAATTGTGAAAGCCGGGCATGGTTGCAGGCACCTATAATTCCCCCTACTCGGGAAGTTGAGGCAGGAGAATCCCTTAAACCCGGGAGGTGGAGGTTTCAGTGAGCCAAGATCATGCCATTGCACTCCAGCCTAGCCTGGGCAACAGAGAGAGACTGCCTCAAAAAAGAAAAAAAAATTGTGAAATTAAATGTCAAGTATTACAAATTAAAAAGTGACCGATCTCATTTATTTTGTAAACATATCTGAATGTAAACATAAAGAACATCAGCAATAAATTAAGGTCAACTTATAACCATAATATAGTAAGTTGTGATCAAAGAAACTACATTAAACTGTATTAAAATTATTTAAAATGGTTTATATTAAAAAGTATAATAATATAACTCATATGTCTATATTTCATAAAAGAAATAACGTTGATAATCTATATGGAGGATGAACAAATATCCAGATTAAAAAATAAAGAGAAACAAAGAAATTTACATCAAGTCAGGAATAGAAAGATCTTAAAAGTGAGGAGCATCTTTCTTAAAAAGATACAACTGAGTACTTGATAAAGAATCAAAGGTCTTCCTATTGAAGCCAGGATCTAGGAAAGAAACAAACAAGAAAACATTATTATAACTACAGTGGAGGGAATAATGATGAGATTTTTGTATACTATAGGAAAAATTACACAACATATTAATACAAAGATAATATAATTACTCAGAAGCCTCAAGAATTCAACTGAAAATAATTTAGATATGAGGATAGAAGGGGTGAAAATAACAAGAAAAATGCTGAAAACATATTTTTGTATGTATATTAATTACATTATAAACCTGTCATATTTCAAGTATTGGATCACTGATGAAAGAATAGGTATATATATAGTTGCAACAGAAAATAAAAGGTCCTTCCCAAGTCCGTAGCACCCTAAAATATAGTAATTGGTAAAGATAGCATTTCAAAGAAGTGAAGAAGTCTGGGCTATACTTTCAATGAATGATTTAAAAAATGAAATATATTATTTGGTAAAATAAAGTGATATTGTTATTTATATCATATAATGGGGTTTCTGGGTTTGCCAATTTACTTAAATGTGGAAATATAAAAAATATATGCATGAAATATGCAGAAGAAACATGCCTGCCTTTAATATCAAAGTATTCCAGAGCTTTCTGAACAAAAAAGAAAATAAATATAGTATTTTATAGATTTGATACATAGTGTTTTAAAAATACTATCCAAAATAATTAAATGAGAGTGAAAGTGGACATTTTTAGCATATTTATGAATAATAGCCTTAGAAAATTATTCTAAAGATTTGTTTGCCAATTTGCAAAGTAAATACAAATATGGCTAATTATCCACTAAAATGTATATTAACATGTTGCCATTTTCACCTATATAATTGACAGATTAAAAAAATCAACATGTCTGTTTTCAAAATGTGTAAAGACAGTATTTGTACCTTGTTTAATCAAAGCCACTGTTAGTCAAATTTTACATTTAGCTTGTATACTCCTCTCATCCAAAAATGAAACAATTAGAGCAATGAAAAATAAGAACATGATGGGTGAAATGTTAACAGTAAATATACAACAAGGGAAAAAAGTGAACAGACTGGATATTCGAGTAAACAGCTGAAAGTTGAATCTTTGATTTGGTACATGGAATCAATAGATTAGATCTGAATGTACTGTGAAAAGATAAAGAGATGAGAAGATTATTAACTTACATTTGGACAACCTGTCCAATAGGAGTTGTAGAAAAAGAAAGTAAAAGACATACAAAAGAAGAAATGCAAAAATAAAATTTTCCTGAGCTGATTAAAGCATTAAGCTTTGAAAACAGTCCAGTAAGTACTGAGGATCATAGTGGTATTAATGGTGGAGGATCTGGAGAATTAGTGTAGAAATTTAAGTATTCCTAAATTTTAAAAGCTTCGTAATAGCTTCCTCTGCAGAAAACAGGCAAACAAAAGTAAACAATCAAGTATTCTTGATTATTGTGAAAAGGGTTAGAATTAGACTGGCATCAGACTTATATTTTGCAACTCAGGATGTTTGAAAAAAGTGGAGAAATATTTTTAAATTTCTAAATGAAACTATAAATGTAAAACTCAATGTCCTTCAAAAAATATCATTTATTTGTGAGAATAAGCTCATGACATTTCACAATTTGCAGGATGGTATGAAAGTCTTTCTGAAACACCAAATTAGTCAGTTATTCCTACCAAACAAAAAAATTGAGTTCAAGAACTATTGAACTTGTAAAATATGTGAAACAGTGTTGAACAAATAAACCAGCAAAATGTATAGTTAAGCATACTTAATAGTTGAGAGTGTGACTGTAAACCTTAAGACAATCTAAATTTACATCTATGAAAGTAGAATCATATTGAAAATATAATAAAAACCAGATATTAAAACTCCAGAAGATTTCAACAAAATATGGGATATTGGAAGAGGAAGAAAGTGACAGCTTGCAAAAAGTATTTTTATTTGGAAGGAAATTTTATAGTTGCAGATTAATTCTCCATGTTGATGGAAAAATATGTTTAAACATTAAATAAATGTTTAATATCAGTGTTACATAAATAATAGTGGAGTCATCCTATTAACACTGGATCACCTACCTCAAGACAGTTCTTTTACATGAGAAAGATAACTCTGTCCTTCAGAATTGCTTATTACTGCTCTGTGCAGCTGAACCTAATTTTGACTGATATATGTTCTCTTTGGATGAAAAATTAAGTTTCTCACAATTTTAAAAAATATCATTTGAGATTTTAGCTTCAAACCTCTATTTTTAAGCATCAATTTTACATGTAATAGTAGGTATTTTTCCCTAGTGCTTATTTTATTGCATCCCATTTCTTACCGAATATATTTTTCTTGCTAAAATACATCTCTTAGTAATGCTTAAATGTTCATTGTCTTTGCAGTTCTGAAGATCTGTGTTTTCTCCCTTACAAATTAGTGATAGGTTAGCTTTTATTATATCTATAAATGTGTAAAATTTTAACTTCACTTTTTTTTTTTTTACAATGGTGCTTTGAAGACAACATTCCACACTTTTCTTACATTCAGTGTAACGAATAAGAAAGCTGAGATCAATCTGGTATTTGTTATTTAAATAGTCTGTTACTTTTCCTTAGGAAGCTTTTATAATTTTTCTTCTTTACTCCAGGGTTCTAAAGTTTGCCATGATAGTCTGAGAATGGTTCTTGGTCATTTATCCTAATTGGGACTTGGTGGGCCTTTTCCATTAGATAATTATGTACTTTAACAATACATTCTTTTTTCTAAGAGGAATTTATGTTGGGACGTGGAGATAACCAATCTCTCTAGTCCTTCTTGAACTGGAAGTGAATCAACTTTCAAAAAATAGATACGAGTAATGAAACCTTCACTTAAAAAAATCTTGAAGGTTGACTTTTGTTGTCCTTAAGGAAACTTGAGCTGATATGGCAGAGTAGCACAACTGATGCAGACGCAGAAATTCTAAATAAATATAATTTTCAAATTAACAATCTCCTTAATGTAACATAGAATTTTAAGTGCTAGAAAAAAGTAAAATCAAAACCAATTCAGAAAATAGAGACGGGGGTGCCAATTGCCCTCAGTTTTTTTGTTTTTAAATAAGGACCCTAGTACCTGAGGGTTGAAGTATTGCCCTGGTTCCCAAGAAAGCAAGAAATCTGAAAGCAAGTCCCTAACATAAAACTTGCAGCTCCAATGGGCTGCAGCATATCTGAATAAGGGATAGAAATACTTCATGCTTTTTCACAGGAATTAACACAACAGTTTGTTATTTTTATGCTACAAGAGTTATCGGTGAGAAACTATCACTATGTAGAAGGAATTGGAATCTAGAAAGACAATATAAGTGAAATTATAGTCATTGCCTCCTCCAGAGTCAAGGCAGACAAAGAAAGTGCTTGTAAAAGCACTTTCAAATAAAGATGACCTCCCAATAATAACAATATTATACTTTACACAGGGAAATGAACCAGTAGACGCAACAAATAGCAAATTTGCATCTCGAGAATGGAATATTAGAGTGTTCCGGGAAAATAGAAGTGTGAAGACTCAAAGTTATTATTGATAGCTAGCAATCCAAAGTTATTAGTGTCTTACATTGTTTGGTGTCAACATTTGTAGATCTTCCCATGTGACAATTTATTTTATGTTTTTTGTAAGATGAATGAAGCAAAAATGATTTGATTGATTAAAACTGATACAATCTTCAAATTAGAATTGGTCAGCCTTAGAAATTGACTGGCCCAGTGCCTTTTTAAAAAAAAAAAAATACAGTCCACAGTAAAGGCATGTTTTGTCACAATGCAATACACACACTGGTACACATTAGAATTTGCAAATAATTATCACAGTACTTTATTTATCCTTATATGTGATACCCTATAATAATATTCCTTCTGTTCCATTTTATTTTAAAAATGCTGAAATGCTGATGTTAATCATTTAATTGATTTTGTGAACTTTTAAGAGGCTTTAAAAAAATCACTTTAGAAAAATTTGATCGACTTTAACCTATTTATTTTATAAATAAAGACTAAGGTCCCAGGCAAATAAACTCACTTTATTGAATTCATGGCAGGATTTGATAGAATGTGGCTCTTTTGATTGTTAGTCCCATTATCATTTGCATAAAATATTATGCAACTTCATTTGAAAGCATGGCAATACTTACAAAGTATGCGATTTAATTTGATGAGTATGTAGAAAAATTTTATTATAAAATTTATGAAATATTAGGGGATTAACTCTTACAGATTAATAGCATAAAATTAAATTTTGTGTAAAAAGTTCAAGTCTTCTGAATTTAGAGCGTTAGCCAATCATTTCAGAAGAGAGTTGCAGTCATGGAAAGTTATTTTTCAGGGAGTCTACAAGATCAAAGAAGGGCAAGCCATTTCCTTTTTGCAGTTTAAGCTGGTGTGGTTTTTACTCATTCCCACCACTGAGGTAGGACAAGCCAAGTTTTGATGTACTAGATGAACATTATCTCTTGGTCATTAATGTATTCAACACTAATTGAATTCTTATGTGTGCTAAGTATTGCGGCCAAGTACTATAAAGAAAGTAATGATCAAGACATGGGCTCTACCTTTATAGGAGTTCATTGACTATTCACAGAAGTCTTGCACTTCTTAAGTCAGGCTGCCTCTAAAGTGTTTTTCTAAATATCAGTCTTCCTCTAAATGATCCCCATGTATGCACTACTCTCCTGCTGTGATATATCCACGTGTTAACTATTCTCCAGGATTTACAAGGAGAAGAAACATGAGATAAAAGAGTAAGATTATAGTTTTTCATAAAAGGATTAGGATTTTTTTTTTACATAAAAAGAAAATACCCATTCCAGTGACTTAGTGCGTTGTAGTGGAAGCGGGATTATGGAGGTGATTTTATGGCTACCTCTACTAGATTACTCATAAGGAATTTACAATCAGATTTTTTTTTTTTTTTAAGACAGAGTCTTGCTCTGTCGCCAGGCTGGAGTGCAGTGGCATGATCTCGGCTCATTGCAACCTCCGACTCCCTGGTTCAAGCGATTGTCCTACCTCAGACTCCCAAGTAGTTGGGATTACAGGCATGCACCACCATGCCCAGCTAGTTTTTGTATTTTTAGTAGAGACGGGGTTTCATCATGTTGTCCAGGATGGTCTCGCTCTCCTGACATGGTCTCGTGATCCACCTGCCTCACCTCCCAAAGTGCTGGGATTACAAGCCCAGATGATTCATTTTTAGGGGGAGTGCATAAATTAACAATAAGAGGTTGCACTCTGTGCAGCTGTATCTGTAAAGAATATGCATGTAATATAATACTAAAACACCAGAACTCATTCTTCTTATCTAGCTGTAACTTTTTACCCTTTGACAAATCTCTCCTTATCTCCCCCTCCCCAGTGGCCACCTCAGCCTCTGGTACCCACTCTTCCACGCTCTACTTTTATGAGATCAGTTTCTTTAGATTCCACATATGAGTGAGATCATGTGGTATTTGTATTTCTGCGCCTGGCTTATTTTACTTAACATAATGTCCTCCAGATTCATCCATGTTGCCACAATGTCAGGATTTCATTATTTGTTTGGCCAAATAGTATTTAATTGTGTATATATACCACATTTTTTATCCATTCAAATATTGATGGATGTTTAGGTTGATTTCATATCTGAGCTATTGTGAATAGTGCTGCAATAGACATAGGAGTGCAGATCTCTCTTTGATACATGAATGTCATTTCCTTTGGATATATACCCAATAGTGCAAATATTGGATCATATGGCAATTCTACTTTTAACTTGTGAGGAACTGTTTTTCATATTGGCTATACAAATTTATATTCCCATCAAGAGGATATAAGAATTCATCTTTCTCTACATTTGTACCAGCATTTGTTACTTATTGTCTTTTTGGTAATGGCCATTCTAATTGGGGTGAAGTGATATTTTAATTTGGTTTTAATTTGTATTTCCCTTATAATTATAATGTAGGAATTTTTTCACATACTTGTTGACTATTTATATGCCTTCTTCTGAGAATGGTCTCTTCAGGTTTTTTGTTTTTGTTTTTTGTGGTTTTTTTTTTTTTTTTTTTTGCAGTTGAGTTTGCATTTCTTACATATTCTGTATATTAGCTTCTTGTCAGATATGTAACTTACAAATATTTTCTCTCATTCTGAAGGATGTTTTTTCACTCTGTTTCCTTTGCTATGCAGAAGATATTTGGCTTGAGGTAATCCCATTTGTCTTTTTTTGCTTTTGTTGCCTGTGCTATTTCGATTCGTTTCAAAAAAATTCCTATTCAGGCCAATCATGAAAAATGTCCCGTGTTTTCTTCTGGTGGTTTTATCAATTAGGGTCTTACATTTAAGTCTTTAATCCATTTTGTGTTGAGAGATAGGGGTCTAGCTTCATTCTTCTACATGGGGATAGCCAATTTTCCCAGCACCATTTATTGAAGAGACTATTCTTTCTCCATTGTGTGTTCTTGGCATCCTTGTTGAAAATCAGCTGTCTGTAAGTGCATGGATTTTTTTTCTCTGTTCTGTTCCATTTTGTTTATTATTTCCATGCTTTTAAAACAGGAATCTTTTTTCTTACCATATGTGGATTTATTTTAAAGTAGATATTATTTTAATTTTTTATTTAACCCTTTATTTTGAGGTATAATAAGCATAATGAAAAGTTTATAAAATATAATTGTACGCATGAATGAATTATCATAAAGCAAATTGCTCTATGACTACCCTCCTGAATCAAGCAATGGAATATTGCTAGCACTCAGAAGCTGCCTTACTACTGCCATCCTAATCACTACCCTTTGCCCTTCCCAAAGATAACAACTAAGCTGAGTTTTCACACTACATTTATAGCTGCTTTCGAGTTTTACATCAATGAAATTGTACAGTCTATGTCCTTATATATGGCTCCTTTTGATAAATCTTGTTTTTGAGATTTGTTCATATTATGTGTATCTGTAATTCATTTATTTTCATTTTGTAATTTTCCATTTTTAGTATATTACAATTTGTTTATGTATTCAATTGTTGATGAGCATTTGACTTTTCCCAGTTGTGGATTACTACTAATTATGCTACTATGTACTTGTCTTTTGCTTATTTACCTATTTATTGACCTATCCTCAACATTAGGAAATAATTTCAAATAGTTTCCCAGAGTGGCTGTACAATTTTACAATCCCAACAGAAGTGTGTCAGCATACTACATCCTTCCTGACACTTTTGTCTTTAATTTTAGACATTCTAGCATATACGCTTTTAAAAAAAATTATACTTCAAGTTCTGGCATACACGTACAGAACATGCAGGTTTGTTACATAGGTATACATGTGCCATGGTGGTTTGCCGTACCCATCAACCCATCATCTAGGTTTTAAGCCCCACATGCATTAGGTATTTGTCCTAATATTCTCTCTCCCCTTGCCCTCCACCCACCGACAGGCCCCGATGTGTAATATCCCCCTCCCTGTGTCCATGTGTTCTCATTGTTCAACTCTGACGAGTGAGAATATACGGTGTTTGGTTTTCTGTTTGTGTTTGCTGAGAATTATGGTTTCCAGCTTTATCCATGTCCCTGCAAAGGACTTGAACTCATTCTTTTTTATGGCAGCATAGTATTCCATGGTGTATGTGTGCCACATTTTCTTTATCCAGTCTATCATTGATGGGCATTTGGGTTGGTTCCAAGTCTTTGCTATTGTGAGTAATGTGGCAATAAACATACCTGTGCATGTGTCTTTAAAATATAATGATTTGTAATCCTTTGGGTATATATTCAGTAATGGAATTGCTGGGTCAAATGTTATTTCTGGTTCTAGATCCTTGAGGAATTGCCACACTCTTTTCCACAATGGTTGAACTAATTTACACTCCCACCAACATTGTAAAAGTATTCCTATTGCTCTACATCCTCTCCAGCATCTGTTGTTTCTTGACTTTTTAATGATTGCCATTCTAAGTGGCATGAGATGGTATCACATTGTGGTTTTGATTTGGATTTCTCTAATGACCACTAAACTCGATTGGTATTTTTTGGATGACTAATGTAATAAAAAACTTCTTTATATATTTTTTCCATTTGCATCTCTATATTTTTAAACTGCCTATCCATGTCTCTTCCCTGTTTTTGTTCTAGTGGTTTGCTTGCTTATTTTCTTATATAATTTGTAAGAGCTTTTTATATACTGTATGCAAGGCCTTTGTATTATATATCACAAATACATACCTCAACTCCGTGGTTTGTCTTTCTCTCTCTTACTAGTGCCTTTTGATTAACAAAATATCCTAATTGTATTGTACAACAGTGTATCCGTAGTTTCTCTTATAATTCATGTTTTCTTTTTACCATTTGTAAAAAGCTTTATCTTGTCCAAGTATTTGACGTAAAGATATTCTTCTATATTTTATTCTAGAATCTTTATTTTTTTTACTTCACATTTTCATTTACAACACACTTTAAACTGACTTATATGTATGGTGTAAAACAGGGGTCAAGATTTTTCACATATATATCTAATTGACATAGAATTTTATTTTGGAAATAACTGTCTTTCTCACCAGCTCTGCAGTACCAAATATGTCATAAATCAAAGATGGATGATCCTGCTCCTGGATGCACTGTTTTGTTTCATTGGTTGTTTAACTATCCTTAATCTTAATTACTGCATAATAATTATTAACACGTAGTACAATGAGTTGTCATAGTTTATTCATTTTTTAAGATAGTCATGGTTATTTCTGACATACATATTAAAATTTATTAATACAAATTTTCATGATTTAGTTAGGTATTTCATTGACTCTGTAGATAAATGAAGGCAGAATGAACATCTTGCTAATACTGAGTCTTCCAAACCATGAACAAGAAAAAACCTTACATTTATTTAGTTTCTCTCTTTTTAATAAGAATAAAGGCCGGGCGCGGTGGCCCAAGCCTGTAATCCCAGCACTTTGGGAGGCCGAGACCGGCGGATCACGAGGTCAGGAGATAGAGACCACCCTGGCTAACACGGTGAAACCCCGTTTCTACTAAAAAAATATAAAAAAACTAGCCAGGCGAGGTGGCGGGCGCCTGTAGTCCCAGCTACTTGGGAGGCTGAGGCAGGAGAATGGCGTAAACCCGGAAGGCGGAACTTGCAGTGAGCTGAGATCCGGCCACTGCACTCCAGCCTGGGCGACAGAGCGAGAGACTGTCTCAAAAAATAAATAAATAAATAAAAATAAATACTTACAATATAATAGGGAACTTAACAGGTTATTCCTTTAGGTTTATGCAGAAACAATTGATAAATTTTTTTATTTTTCTGTCCTATTTAATTATTAATGGCATATAGACATTTAATTTAGTATTTTCTTCTAAACTTACTAATATAAGCAACCTTGCTAAATTTGTTTCTTAATTCTATTAATTTATTTTGACTTTTGAATTTCTTATGTGTATCCCACCCTGTAATATATAATTAAAACTTTATTTCTTTACTATATTTACACATCTTTTTTCTTTATAAAACTTCTTTGACTGCCAAAGACCCTCTGTTTGAGGTTGAAAAGATGTAGTGATAGCTATCATCCTTGACACCTTCTCTATTTCAAAGGAAAAGCTCTCAATATCACAGTATTAACCATAATAGTTGTTAAAGTTTTTATGTAGATACAGTTTTACAGATAAGCTAGATTTTGTCCATTCCTAGACATGTATTTTGAAACTCTTATATGTGCATGCATACGAGATGACTTGATGCATTCATTATTAGGTAATTTTTCATTTTTCTGTGAATATTTTCAATATTTTCTTAAAGTAATATACATAGCCCAGCTTTTACTTGATTACTTTTTGGACAATACATTTTTCTCCGTATCTATATATCTTTACATTAAAGTTGATAGTGTATAGACTAATTACATCTAATGAGATAGTCAATATATTTAAATTAAAATATTCTCAAATTAAAATGTGCCATCTTGCTATTTCCTTACTATTTATCCCATCTCTTCATTGTTTCTTTATCCTACTTATTCTATCTTTTTTAAATTGACTTTTTGTTTGTACTTTTGTGTCATGATTCCACTGTGGCTAGTGCAACATGAATTATTTTGAGCCCTAAATAATCTCTAAAATTGTTTCTATTGCTTTCTTATGATTTTCCCCCCGACCTTGAGTCCTTTTCTCACATCAATTTGCAAAACAGACTTTAGCCAAAGACTAGTTGTTAGTCTCAAGGAGACTTATCTACAGATCTCCTGAGCTCTCCCTTAGTGCAGCTTCTTTATTTCTAGTCTTCTGAACCTAAATTCTAGCTACCCTAAATTTCCTGACCTACAATCTCTGATTAATCTATTGAGTGAGCCCACCATTCTCTGTCCCTTTCTGTTCTGTGTCCTAGAAATTGTCTCTAGGCACTAAGCTGGTGCCTAGAGACAATGAGGGCTTACTTTGTTTCCTTATTTTTTCTTAAATACCACAGTCCTGCATTAATTGTCTAAAAACTGAAATTTGGGGAGGTTTATTTTACTTTAATATATCTTAGTTGTTTAGCTTCTTCATATAGCTGAGTATTTTGTGTTCTAGTTTTTTTTTTTTTTTTTTTTTTTTTGTATATGTTTAATTGTTTAACACAAGAGAATAAGTTTATTCCTGTTATTCCATCTTGGTAGAAAACAGGAATCCAGATGCTTTCATTATATTATATATCTTTTTTTCATTAATTTATAGGACATCTTTATGTGTCTGTATAAAATTCCCATGTATAGATAGATAGATAGATAGATAGATAGATAGATAGATAATAGATAAACAGATGGCAAGAATCTTGTGTCCATCTCTGATTTTACTTTTCAGTGGATTTAACGGCTTTGTGGACTTTTTTTATTTGTCACGTTCCAAAATCTTGATCAACAATATGAAGATCTTTGCTATGTTTTGTTTTACATGCTTCATTATATTACATATCATTTATGAGTATGATTCGTTGTGAATAAATTTTTGAGTATTGTGGAAGGCAATATTTTTCCCTTGTGGATATCCAACTGATCTAACATCATTTATTAAATTTTTAATCCACTGAATTGCAGTAACATCTTTCCCACAAAACATGTAACTGCACATATAATCCTAATCTCTCTTCTGTTCCATTGGTTCATTTGTCTATCCTTGCACTAGAAAGACACTGTCGTAATTATGCTAAGTATTTAAATAGACAGTGTAAATTCCTTCAACTTTGTTCTTCTTTTTAAAAATTGTATTATTTACCCAATAATTTTTAATTTCCAAATTCACTTTAGAATTGGCTTGTCAATGTACACACACTTACAATTATGGATAAATTTGCAGAGATGGGTATTTTAACAATAATTATTTTCTCAATACATAAACATGTATATGTGTTCATTTATGTCTTCTTTTACTTTAGCAGTATTTTTTAATCATTTGCTTAATTCTTCCCATTCCTGGAAACTAGTAGTTATATATAAAATCTTGATTAAATTCAGGTTATGTTTTACTACCTTAATTTTAAGGACAATTTTTATATTTCTGCTAAGAATTGCAGAAATAATATATATGTGTCAGAATCAGTCAAACATGTGTGATATGGTTCGGCTCTGTGTCCCCACCCAAATCTCAGCTTAAATTATAGTTTCTATAATCCCCATGTGTCGTGGGAGGGACCCAGTGTAAGGTAATTTAATCATGAGGGCAGGTACCCTCATGCTATGCTCATGATAGTGAGTTCTCATGAGAAATAGAGAGTTCTCAGGGAGCACACCTCTTGCATCAGCATGCCGTGGATGTGAGACATGGAGTCAAAGGAGATCATTTTGGGACTTTAAGGTTTAATAAGGGGCTTTTCCCCCTTTTGCTCGGCACTTCTCTTTGTTTCCCCCATGTGAAGAAGGATGTACTTGCTTTGCCTTCCACCATGATTTTAAGTTTCCTGAGGTCTCCCCAGCCATGCAGAATTCTGGGTCAATTAAACGGCTTTTCTTTGTAAATTGGCCAGTGTCAGGTATTTCTTCATAGCAGTGTGAGAATGGACTTATACAGTAAATTAGTACTGAATAGTGGGGCATTGCTATGAAGATACCTGAAAATATGGAAGCAACTTTGGAACTGGGTAACAGACAGAGGTTGGAACAGTTTGGAGGGCTCAAAAGAAGAAAGGAAGATGTGGGAAAGTTTACAACTTCCTAGAGACTTTTGAATGGCTTTGACCAAAATGTGGATAGTGATATGGATAACGAAGTCCAGACTGAGGTGTCTCAGGTGGAGATGAGGAACTTATAAAAAACTGGAATAAGGGTGACTCTTGCTATGTTTTAGCGAAGAAACTGTCTGCATTTTGCCCTTGCCCTTGCTATCTGTGAAACTTTGAACTTGAGATAGGTGATTTAGGATATCTGACAGAAGAAATGTCTAAGTGGCCAAGCACTCAAGAGGAAGCAGAGTATAAAAGTTTGGAAAATATTTGGAGCCTGACCATGGTATAGAAAAGAAAACCCCATTGTCTGAGGAGAAATTAAAGCCTACTGCAGAAATTTGCATGAGTAACAAAGAGCCAAATGTTAATCACCATGACAATGGGGAAAATGTCTCCAGGGCATGTCAGAGACCTTCATGGCAGCCTCTCCCATCACAGGCCTTGGAGGCATAGCAGGAACAAATGGTTTTCTGGGCTGGGCCTAGGGCCCTCCTTCTCTATGCAGCCTCTGGACATGGTGCCTTGAGCCCTAGCTGTTTTAGTTCCAGCCATGGCTAAAAGGGGCCAACGTACAGTTCAGGCCATTGCTTCAGAGAGAGGAAGCCCTAACCCTGGGCATCTTATATGTAGTATTGAGCCTGTGGGTGCACAGAAGTCAAGAACTGAGGTTTGGGAACTTTTGCCTAGATTTCGGAGGATGTATGGAAATGCCTGGATGTCCAAGCAGAAGGTTGTTGCAGAGGCAGAGCCCTCATGGAGAATCTCTGCTAGAGCAGTGTGGAAGGGAAAAGTGAGGGCAGTGGCCCCACATAGAGTCCCCACTGGGGCACTGCCTAGTAGAGCTATGAGAAGAGGGCCACCATTCTCCAGACCCCAGAATAGTAGATCCACCAATAGCTTACACCTGGAAAAGCCACAGACAATTCCAGCTTGTGATGGCAGTGAGGAGTGGAGCAGTACCCTGCAGAGCCACAGGGGCAGAACTGCCTAAGGCTGTGGGAGCACACCTCTTGCATCAGCATGCCCTGGATGTGAGACACAGAGTCAAAGGAGATCATTTTGGGACTTTAAGGCTTTATGACTGCTCTATTGTATTTTGGACTTGCATGGGACATTTAGCCCCTTTGTTTTGGCCAATATCTGCCATTTGGAATGGGTGTATATTATCCAATACCTGTACCCTCATTGTATCTAGGAAGTAACTAACTTGCTTTTGATTTTACAGACTCATAGGCAGAAAGGTCTTGCCTTGTCTCAGATAAGACTTTGGACTTGGACTTTTGGGTTAATGCTGGAATTAGTTAAGACTTTGGGAGACTGTTGGAAGGGCATGATTATGTTTTCAAATATGAGGACATAAGATTTGGGAGGGGCTGGGACAGAATGATCTGGCTGGGCTGTGTCCCCACCAAAATCTTACCTTAAATTGTAGTTCCCATAATCCCCACATCTTGTGGGAAGACCCAGTGGGTGTAATTTAATCATGGGGGTGGTTACTTTCATGCTGTTCTTTTGATAGTGAGTGAGTTCTCACGAGATTTGATGGTTTTATAAGGGACTTTCCCCTCATTACTTGGCGCTGCTTTTTGTTGCTGCCATGTGAAGTATGATGTGTTTGTTTCCCCTTCTGCCATGATTTAAGTTTCCTGAGGCTTTCCCAGCCCTGCAGAACTGTGAATCAATTCAACCTCCTTCCTTTATAAATTACTCAGTCTCAGGCATCTCTTCACAGCAGTGTGAAAACAAACTAATACAATGGGGAAACAGAAGAATTCTGTAGGATCATTCATTCCTGCTATAGATAATCAACATTTATCATAATGTACATATAGTGTTTTTCATATACATTTAAACTTCTATATATTCTGTTTTTGTTGTGTTGTTGTTTGCACATGAATAGCATCATCTTAATCACATTACTCTGAAATTTGCTTTTGTCACTTAAAAATAAAACATGGCTTTTTCTGCTGCAAGTCAGTAGATTAGAGCTATGCCAACTCTTCTTATTCCTCTGTATAATTCCCTTTCATGAAGAAGTTGTACAATATAATAATACATTTGCCAACTGATGGACATTAGGTTGTTTTCAATTCAAATCAAAATGCATCTGTCAGAATGATTCTTTCTACATCACTGATGGACATGATATGCCATTATTGTGGTTGCTATGATATCAGAGAACCACAAATACATAGTGTTTATAAAATGTTGATTTTCACAATTTCAGTTTATATATGGCTATATAATTCTTTTATCTGATTTGACCAAACATAATCCTAAAACACCACTAAAATCTCAAGTATTTTATTTCATTGCTTTGTTGCAGTAAAAAATTTGTATTTCTCTATTTTCCAAATACAATTTAGTATACTTCTGTTTGACTGGAATATATGAATGCCTCCATTCAGACAGTTACACAATTATTTTCCCTAATTTCATTTAAAAAAGATCTTCACCACACATGTTACCAAAGTTGTGGCTAAGTTTTCATCAATCTCTTTATAGCCTGGCTGAATTCTGTATGTTTCCATATTCTGCCTTTTCTGCTAAGCCTTAGCACTTCCAATGGAAGATTTTTTGTAAATTTAAGGTACAAAAATAGTTTTATTTGAAGCCTACTCAAATATAGAATTTGCTACTTTACTCCTTGCAATGAGAGGGAAGTATGGCTGCAGTGGTTCAATGGTTTATCTTAATTACTATGAAATCAATACATCTAGAAACTATTTATTGCTCTCAGTTTTTAAAAATCTCAGTCATGAATGGCTTTAAAACTTCTTTTAAGCAAAAGCTTACTTATACATTTTTTTAAAAAGTTCTTACTTTTGAACAGAAGTAAAAGAAACAAATATATTAATATTTGTGAACCAGAAAATGTAGCTTTTGAACTGGAGTTTCAGATATGTTTACAAATATGCAATGAAGCAATATTTAATAAAACATTGATATCATAGCCAATTTTATAATAAAGTCATGCTACAATCTTGATTCCATATAATAATAGATTTTAGACTTTTTGTTGATATTAAATAGGTATGCTCATTATAATAACTATTGCTTTCATATGGTCCAGGACCTTCATATATTTCATAATATCTGTTTATACTAGGTATGCAATCGGTGTTGAGCTATGTAAATCTACTTCCAATACAAACAGGCTATTCATGAAATAATTAAATATTTCCTTCAATAACGATTATAAAACACTTTTAGTTAGTGTTGTTTAAATGTTACTTAGATTCCATTCTTTAAATAGTATATGAAAGATGAGACTCCCAAGTGTGGGAACTTGAAGCTTTTTAAAAGTGAAAACTAGGGAATTAAACCTTAGATTCACAATTCTTAGCTAAAAAACATCATGAACCCACCTGTTTGACTTTTATAAAGATGAAACATATAAAACTGAGACTGTCTCAAGAATGCCCCAAAACAGTGTCATAAAGGAGATAGTTTTCCCCAGAAGCTTATGTCAAGCAGCAGACTTAGTTATACATAGCTTCAACCCAAAGCCTTCAGATAGAGACCTCTAAATGCCAGAAGGCGAGGATAGCCACGCTCTTCCTTGTTTCCTTCTTCTATTATGGTGTACTCTCCCCCCACACTATTAGTTTATTGTTTGCGTTGAAAAGTTCTCTTTAGAAATGGAAATGGGTACAATTTATATATGTACACACATGCATACATGTCTACACATACGTACACAAACATGTATGCACACACATAGACGTGTAGATTGGTGTTTGTCATTTAATATTATAAATTGAGATCATGTTAAAATACAAATTTTGATTTAGTGTGTCTGAGGTCAAATCTGAGATTCTGGGTTTCTTACAGTCCTCCAGGGTGTACAAATGCTGCTGGTCCACAAATATTACTTTAAAGAGCAAGACTCCAGAGAGAGTTTTGCAATTAATATTGGAATCATAAATTGCAAAAATAGTGAAAGAGTTACTACAGCCTGAAGTTCCTCTTGGTGTTACCTTTTCCTCTCCTATCTTAATATTTGGGCAGAATATAGTAAATATAAAAAGGAAAATAAAAAGTTATACATAAAACTATTATTTAAACTAGAATGATTCCACATAGCAAGAGTTACTCATACAACAGAATCTTGCACTTGACATATTATTCCTAATTATGTTATTAATGAAAGGAGTGACTAACTTCCTGCCAGGAAATACTGCTTCTTTATAAAACCCTCTAAAGGTAATTATCTTGTAATGCAGTAAACTCTGCCTTTCTACAGGGGATAGAGCATTAATGATCAAAAAGAGAATAACTCCAAAATTTAATCACATTGCCGAATTCTCTGTCAATTCTAGTTAAGTCTGCCAGACAGATGCAAAAGATCATCAAATTGTATATGAATCCAAAAAATTTAGAGAATGAAGTCAATATAAGGTCAGGAAATTAATTATGTCATTGGTTTTCTAAGCATTATGTTTTACGGTACTGTAAGTATCTAGGCTGTGTTTGGTGGTGTCTTAGAATATTAACTATTCAGCACATACCATAATTGAGTCCAGGAGAACAGCTAAAGTCTACAGTAAGAAAAGTAGCAGAAAACTTCATAAATCCTCTGCTTATATTTTCAACTGCAGGCACAGTCTTTGTTTAAGTAGCAGGTTGCACATGCATAGGCCATTACTGATTATTAATCTGTGAAACAGTTCTTGAATTTCACAAGTAGGTTTGAATTTCACCACTTGTATTCCATATCAGGAAGTCAAGATTATTCACCACTTTCATATGCTAATACCTGTGATCAGGGCATAAAAGCTGATAAACTAGTATTTAGCTCTTTGTATAAAAACATAAGGAGAAGTATAAGCCACAAATTTGCCAATTGCTCTTCCTTGCCGAGAATATTAGCTGATATTCAAAATGTATGCCCATTAAGCCTTGAAAATGTTGTCCTCTTTCATAGCAAATCTTGGAATATTAAAATGCTGCTGACCCTGATCAACCCCAAAAGAAGGAAGTGAGCTCAATTTTTAGGATAGCAATATTATTCTATTATTATGGTATAGTGGAGGCTCTGAGGAAACCACACATTCAAGTTAGAAAAAATGAATTCTGTTTTTCTGAACCAAAAGAGGTTACAGATATATTTTTCATAAAATTTTAGAATGAATGAGACTCTGTGGTATGAATGAACATTGCAGGTACGATATCTGTTCTTTCATTTTATTAAAAAATGTAGGTTTTGTTTTGTTTCTACCAAAATGGGTATCTTTATATCTCCATTGCTTGTTTTATATTTGATATAAGGCTGTAAATAAAAACAACATTGTAGGATGTTTCCTCTTAAAAAGTATGGAAATCTTTAGTAATGAAAGCTAAGTTTTGTGGCACAAATAAAGGAAAACTTTCATTTGCTTGATTGTAAATTTGCAACTGTTCACTTCTTATTTTAAACCTTAAAATTATGTGTAAATAGAAAAATAATCAAATAAGTAGAAATTATATATTTAAAAATCTTATTACATTATGGAGGTAACAATATATTTTACACAGTTAACTACTTGATTTGTTACAATTTTCTCTGATTCAAATATTTACAATACCAATTAACATTACGTTTTCAATAAAATTGAAGAAATTTATTTCCAACTGTTCCTGCCTTTATATAGCTGTGGAAGTGACCATTTGAACTTCAAGTATTCAAATACTTTACTGGCAGATGTTTAAAGCAGAAATTGCATGTCTGGAACTTTAGAAATACTCCTGGGGTGAAAGAGAGCTTTCTTAATTTCCTTGGAGTAATTTTTCCTAACTTTTTAACAGCTTCTTTGAAATACATTTAGCATGCCATAAATTTTATCTCTTTATTCAATTCAGTGCTTTTAGTAAATTCACAGAGTTATGCAACTTTTACTACTAAAAATTTTAAGAAATTTCAACACCTCAAAATGAAACCTCATGCCAAATAGTGGTTATTCCACCTTCCTTTTGCAACAGGTTCCTGAAAACCAATAATCTACTTTCCATCCCTAGGGATTTGTCTAACTTGGACATTTCATGTCAATAGAATCATACAATATGTGGCCTTTTATGTGTGACTTCTTTCTCTTAGGATAACGTTTTCAAGGTCATCCATATTGCAGTTTGTATCATTAAGTCTCTTTTCTGTTGCCAAATAATAGGCCTTTATATGCTTATACTACATTGTGTTTATCCATTCATCATTTGAAGTACATTTGAATTGTTTCCACTTTTTGTTTAGTATAAATAATGCCACTATAAGCATTGATATGAAGTATTTGTGTGGACCTATGTTTCATCCTCTTATACCTAGCAGTGGAATTGCAAGTCCGGATGAAACGAGAGAGTTCCCTGACTCCCCTTGCAGGGGCATGCCTCGTCTTATTCGACTGCCATGCATGCTCAAACCCCTTGAAAGAAGGCAGGGCAGGTGCAGGAACCAGGGCAAGTGTCCCTGGGTTCTGGCCCCACAGCAGCATCCCAGGGATGGGAGTATGCGACTCCCAAAGCCCAAGTGGGCACATGTTATAGTGTGCTCCTTTAGCTTTGCCGTCTGCAGACAGCTTAAGTGTTAGACAGCTCAGTGGACCCTCTGCCTTATCACAAGGGCAGAGGGCCAGTGTAACAGCATTCTGTGTGTATCCCAAGCTCATGTCCAGCATCCAGGAAAAATAAGGCCACACATGAACTTGAAGGTGGAGGTGGCTCTCAGCAGGATGGATGAGGCGCAGGAAAAGGGGATGGAGTGGGAAGGTGATCTTCCCCTGGAGTTTGGCAGTCCAGGGGGTGATCTCCTCTCCAACCACCCCAACCGAACTCTTCTTGGTGTTCAGACACTCCTTCACTTCCCTCTGCCATGCTGTTCTGCCATTCTGCCATTCTTCTGGTCTTCTGTTCATCTCTTCCTCATCTGCTTCTGGAGCCTGAGGTCTGGGGTTTACATGGGTACAGGCTAGGGAGGCATGGTGGGCCAAAAGGCAACTTTTGGGTGCGAAAACAAGAATGCCTTTTCCCACTTAGGGCTGCAGGTTTCCAGGCTTGAGTGTGGGGCGTTTACAGGGAACCACCCTCTTTACCCAGTATTTCCCTGTCTCCTGTCTGTATCACAAAGTTTTTATTTTTAATAGTTTGAGCAACTGCAAAACAGTTTTCCAAGGTGACAGCACAATTTACATCCCTTAGCAAGGGATGTAGTGGGAAGATGATCTTCCGCTGGAGTTTGGCAGTCCAGGGGGTGATCTCCTCTCCAATCACCCCAGCCAAACTCTTCTTGGTGTTCAGACACCAAGTATGAAGAATCTTCATAAAATTTAAGAAATAATTACTGTATGATCCAGCAATCACACTCCTGGGTATATATGCAAAAGAATTGCAATCAGGATCTTGACATGATAGCTGCATTCCCATGTTCATTACATCAGTATTCACAACAAACAAGATATAGAAACAACCTAAGTATCTGCTGATGGATGAATGCATAAAAAACTGTGTTATATACATACAGTGGAATACTATCCAGCTTTAAAAAAGAAGGTATTCCTGCCATTTGTAACTACATGGGTGAACCTGGTGGGCGTTATGATAAGTGAATAATCTAATCACAGAGGACAAATACTCCCTGATCTCATGTATATGAGTTATCCAAAATATGCAAACTTACAGAAACAGAGGATACACTAATGGTTGCCATCGTTGTCTGAGGGTTCCAATTTTTCCACATGCTTGCCAGTATCTGTCACCATTTATGTTTTTTTTTTAATTTAAATATTGTATTCATCCTAGTGGTATGAAGTTGATATAACATTACAGTTTGGATTTGTGTTTCTCTAAAAATAATCAACATGTCTTTTTGTGCTTATTGATCTTTTATATATCCTCTTTGCAGAAATGCCTATTCAAATATTTTCCCAATATTTTAATTGGGTGATTAGACTTTTTAATAATGAGTTGTAAGATTTCTTGACATATTTTGGATGCAAAGTGTCTTATCAGACATATAACTCCCAAATATTTTCTTCCATTCAGTGAGTTAACATTGCACTTCCTTGATGATGTCTTTTGAAGCACAAATATTTTTAGTTTTGATAAGGTTCAGTTCATCTATTTTTCTTTGTTGCTTGAGCTTTTGGTGCCATATCTAGGGACAATTATGTAATCCAGTCACAAAGATTTACTTTTAATTTTTTTCCTAAGAGTTATATAGCATTAACTTTCGTTTTATTTTATTTCATTTTGAGGGGAAATTTTATTTTGTTAATGTAGATGAGATGTAGAGAACCATTTTATTTTCTTTTAGTTTTGTTTTTAAATTGTGATAAAAACACATTGCATGAAATTTATCCTCTTGACAAACTTTTAAGTGTAAAATATAGTTTTGTTAACTATAAGCCCAGCATTTACTGCAAATCTCTAGAATTTACTCCTCTTGTATAACTAAAACTATATACCTGTGGAAGAGCAACTCCCTATTTCCACCTCTCCTCATCCCTTGGCAATGATTAGTGTATCCTCTGTTTCTGTGAGTTTTCATATATTGGATAACTCATATACATGAGATCATACAGTATTTGTCCTCTGTGATTAGATTATTCACTTATAATGCCCACCAGGTTCATCCATGTAGTTACAAATGGCAGGATTACCTTCTTTTTTAAAGCTAGATAGTATTCCATTGTATGTGTATAACACAGTTTTTTAATATATTCATCCATCAATGGATGGTTATGTTGTTCCTGTATCTTGTCAGCTGTGAATACTGATGTAATGGACATGGGAATGCAGCTATCATTTCAAGATCCTGATTGCAATTCTTTTGCATATATACCCAGGATATATGCTGGATCATATAGTAATTATTTCTTAAATTTTATAAAAATCCTTCATACTATTTTCCATAATGGCTGCACATTTTACATTTCCACTGACAGTGTAAAAAGTTTCCAATTTGTGCACATGCTTACCAAGATTTATCTCATCTTTTGATAATAGCCATTCTACCAGGAATAAGGTGGTGTCTCATTGTGGTTTACATATCCATTTTTCCTGATGATTTGCATGTTGAATCTCTTCTTAAGTACCAGTTGGCCATTTGTAAGTCTTCTTTGGAGACATGTCTATTGAAATCATTTGCCCATTTTGAAATTGGGTTATTTGCATGTTTATTTGTTTTTGCTGTTGAGTTGTAGTAGTTCCTTATGTATTTTGGAGAGTAACCCTATATCAAGTATATGCTCTAAAAATATTTTATCCAATTCCACAGGTGGCTTTTTCAATCTATTGATTGTTTTCTTTGTTGTGCAGAGGCTATTTAGTTTGATGTAATCCTTCTTCTCCTTTATTGCTTTTCTTGCCTTTGTTTTTGGTGTCATATCCAAGAAATTATTGCCAAATTCAATATCATTAAGCTTTACCTTAGTTTTGTTACTGAAATTTTACAGTTTCAGATTTTACCTTTAACTGTGTAATTCACTTTGTGTTGGTTTTTGTGTATCATATATGATAAAGGCCCAAATTTAACTTTTTGCATCTGGATATCCAGTTTTTTCAATACCACTTGTTGAAAAACTGCCCTTTCTCCAATGTGTTCTTGACACTTTGTCAAAGATCATCTGGTGTTATATGTGTGAGTATATTTCTTACTCTCTATTCTGTTCCATTTGTCAATGTATCTGTTTTTAGGCCAGTATTTTACTGTTTAAATTACTGTAGCTTTATAATATGTTTTGAAATCAGGAAGTGTGATGCTTCCAACTTTGTTTTTTCTCAAAATTTCCTTGGCTATTCATAGTCTTTTTTGTTTCCATAGGATTGTTTAAATTTTATTTTTTATTGATAAATAATAATTATATATTTATGAGATACAATGTGATGTTTTGATATATGCTTACAATGCAGAATGATTAAATCAGGCTAATTGACAAGCTTATGATGTCCTATACTTATTTTTTGTGCTGAAAACACAGAAAATCTACTCTTTTAGCAACCTGAAATATATAATGCATTATTATATATTACAGTTAACATTCTATGCAATAGAGTGCTAAAGCTTATTGCTCCTGTCTAGCTGAAACTTTGTACCCTTTGATCAACATCTCACCTTTCTTCATCTACTCCCCTCCCTCTGCCTCTTATAATTGCCATTGTACTCTCTCTGAGTTCAACTTTTATAGATTTCACGTATAGGTAACATCATTTGGTATTTATCTTTTTGTGCCTGTTTTATTTCACTTAACATAATGTCCTCCAGGTTTATCCATGTTGTCACAAGTGACAGGATTTTCCTTAATTTTAAAGCTGGATAGTATTCCACTGTATATATACCATAGAGATAAAGAAAATAAATGTTTTCTTTATCCACTCATCTGACGATGGTCACCTAGGTTGCTTCTATTCCATAAAAATTTTAAATTTATTTTTTCATCTGTAAAAAATGCCATTGAGATCTGATAGAAAATCTGAATAGATAAATAAGTTATAAAATTAAATCAGTAATAAAAACCATCCAAAAAAGGGAAGCCTAAGAAAAGAGGGCTTCATTGGTGAATTATACCAAAAACTTGAATGTTTAACACCAATCCTTCCTAAATTCCTTCAAAACATTGAAGAAAAGGAAACACTTTCAAACTGACTTTTTAAGGTCAGCATTACCCAGATACTGAATCCAGATCAGATGCTAAAAAAAAGAAAAGAAAAGAAAAATAGAGGCCAATATCCCTAATGAACATATCTGCAAAATTCCTCAACAAAATACTAGCAAAGGAAATTCAATAGTATATTAAAAGAATCAATTACACACCATGACCAAGTGGGATTTATGCCTGTCATACAAGGATAGTCCAACATATGGAAGTCAATTAATGTGATACACTAAATTAACAAATGAAAGAAAATGTTACACGATCATTTCAATGGATACAGGAAAAGCATTTGACAAAATTCAACACTCTTTCATGATTAAAAACTTTCAACAAACTAGGTATAAAGGAATTTAGTCAACATAATAAAGACCACATATGAGTTTCTCACAGCTAACATTATACTCAATGATGAAATACTGAAAGCTTTTCTCTAAAATCAGGAAAAAGGCAAGGATGCCTTCACTTATCATTTTTATTCACCGAAGTACTGGAAGTCCTAGACAGAGCAGTTAGGCATGAAAAAGAAATAAAAGTCATCAAAATTGGAAAAGAATCAGTAAAATTATCTGTCTGCAGATGACAGTATTTTACATATATAAAATCCTAAAAACTATATACATACACAGAGGCCCACAACTCTCAGAACCTATAAATTCAATAAAATTGTAGGACACAAAATTAATATTTAAAAATTAGATACATTTTTATACACTAACAACAAATATCCAAAATAAGAAATTAAGAAAATAGTCCTATTTACAATAAAGTGAAAAAGGATAAGGTACTTAGGAATAAATTTAACCAAAGAAGTGAAAGATTTGTACATTAAAAACCTAGAAAACATTAATGAAAAAATTAGCTTTTAAATTTAGGTCTCTGCTTTGAATTAATTTTTATATATGGTATAAAGTAGAAGTCAATATTGTTTTTTTCTTTGTATATTGATTACTTTTCCAGCACCATTCTGTAAAAAAGATTAATCATTATACATTAAGTTTTTATGGCATCCTGTTGAAAAGCAATTGACCATAAATATAGGGGTTTGGTATATATTTTCCTGAACTCTCAATTCTAATCCATTAATCTATTCTACTGCCCCTATGCTAGTACCACACTATCTTGATTCCAATAGATTTTTAGTCTTTAAAATCAGTGTGATTCTTCCAATCTTGTTCTTCTCAAGAATGTTTTCACTATTTTAGTTCCCTTGTATTTTTTAATGAATTTTAGGATCAACTTTTGAATTACTGCAAAAGAGTCTTCTGGTGTTTTAAGATGATTTGTGTTGATCTGTAGATCAACTTGTTCAGTATTACAATCTTTATAATACTAAGTCTTTCTATTCATCATATGAGATGTATTTCCATTTATTTAGGTTTTCAAAATATCTTTGAAAAATATTGTGCAGTTTTCAGAGTATATATTTTGTACTTCCTTTGTTAAATTTATTCCTAAGTATTTTATTCTTTTTGATATTATTGTGAATGTAGTTGTTTTTAAATGTCATTTTGTATATTTATGTTATATCCTAAAGCCTTGGTGAATGCATTTATTCATTTATCTGTGGATTCCTATAGTTTACCATATGCATTATCATGCCATCTGTAAAGAGGAATAGATTCTTTTCCAAAGTAGATTACTTTTATTTCTTCTTTCCTGATTGTCCTGGCTAGAACCTCCAGTGCAACATAAAATAGTAGAAAGCACAGGCATCCTTGTCTTGTCGGTAATCTCATATGAAAAGATTCAAGTCTTCCATCAATAAGTATGAAGTTAATTTTAAATTATATGTTGATAGCCTTCATCAGGATTAGGAAGCTCACTTTTCCCAGTTTATTAAATATTTTCATCAAGAAATGTTCTTTATCTCATGATTGTGTTGTGTCTATTTAGCTATTTTGTGACTTTTTTTTTTTTTTTTTTTTTGAGTAAGGGTCTTACTTTTTTGTCTCCCAGGCTGGAGTGCAGTGGTGGGCTCTCTGCTTACTGCAACCTTCATCCCCTAGGTTCAAGCAATTCTCCCACCTCAGCCTCCCAAGTAGCTGGAATTACAGGTGTGTGCCACCACGTCCTGCTAATTTTTGTATTTTAAGTAGAGAGAGTTTTTTGCCATGTTGGCTGGTTTCAAGCTTCTGATCTCAAGTTATCCACTCACCTTGGCCTCCCAAAGTGCTGGGATTACAGGCACAAGCCACCGCTTCCAGCCTAGATGTTTTGTGACTTTTCTCCTTTATTCTTTTGAACATATTAATAAAGTAATAAAATAACAAAATTATGAATACTTAAATTAATAAAATAATATATAAAATAAAACTATTTACTTCGCTTTTTTTTTTTTTTTTTTGAGTAAGAGTCTCACTCTGTTACCCTGTCCCCACGTGTCCCCACGGCTGGAATACAGTGGCATAATCATGGGACACTGCAGCCTTAAACTGCTGGAATCAAGCAATCCTCCTGCTTCCGCCTCCTGAGTAGCTGGAACTACAGACATGTGCCATCACACCCAGCTCCTTTGATTGATTTTCATATATTAAGTTAACCTTGCATTCCTGGAGGAAATATTACTTAGTCATAACTCCATGACCAGTGCTTTTTAAATACTGATGAATTCAGTTTGCCAGTATATTGTTTAGGATTTTTGGATCTATATTCATAAGGGATATTAGTCAGGTTTTTCTCTGTGATGTCTTTTATGTATACATACATGTAACAATGGCTTCACAAAATAAGTTGGGATCTATTCCCTTTCTCCTGATTGTTGAGTTTGTCAAGTATTAGTATTAATTTTTCTTCAGATGCTTGGTAGAATTCACCAATAAAGTAATGTAGGATTGTTTTTTATTTTAATGAAAAGACTTTACTTTTTAAAGGATATTAGATTTACAGACAAACTGACCAGAAAGTTAAAAAGAAACACCCTGCCCCCATACACCCAGAGCCGCCCCAGATATCAGCATTCCATACCAGGTGGTATATTTGCTACAACTGAAAAAGCTACATTGACATATCATTATTGCCTAAGTCCACAGTTTACATTAGGTTCACTTTTTGTCTTGTATATTTCTATAGGTTTCAACACATGTATATAAGCTTATTTCTTTTCAGTTTGTATACCTTTTATTTTATTTTTTTGTCTTTCATTAACTAGGACAATCAGTATGACATTGAAAAGGAGTGGGGGAAGAGGACATTCTTCCCGTGTTCCTAATCTTAATGAGAAACTTTCTTTTTTCTCACTATTAATTATGATGTTAACTAGACTTTTTGTAGATTGTCTTTGTCAAGTTGAGGAAGTCCCCTTCTATTCCTAGTTTACAGAATGCTTTTTTAAAAAAATCATGAATAAGTGTTACATTTTATCAAATGCTTATTCTGCATCTGTTGATATGTTCATGTGATTTTTCTTCTTTAGCCTGCTGCTATAATGGATTATATTAATTGATTTTTGTATGTTAATTCTACTTTGCACAACCAGAATAAATCCCATTTGGTTGTGGTATATAGTTCTTTTTCTACATTGTTGGAATTGCTTTGCTACTATTTTGTTTAGCATATATATGTGTGTATATATATGTTCATGACTTGATAGTGGTCTGTAGTTTTCCGTTCTTGTAATGTCTGTCTGGTTTGAGTATTAGGGTAATGTCAGCCTTATGGAATGAGTTAGGATGTATTCCCCCTTCTTTTACTTGCTGGAAGAAATTGTAGAGAATTATAAAATTTTGTGAAATAAAAATAAATCTCACAGCTCCAAAAGCACTAAGCTAAAGGTCAAGCTGGGAACTGCTTAGGGCAAAACTGCCTCCCATTCTATTCAAAGTAATCCCTCTGCTCACTGTGATAAATGCATATTTGATTGCCTCCTTTGGAAAGGCTAATCAGAAACTCCAAAGAATGAGACCATTTGGCTCTTATCTACCTATGCTGGAAGCCTCTTCCCAGCTTCCAGTTGTCCCACCTTTGCTTCACGTTGTCCTGCCTTTGTTGGCAGGACCAAACCAATGTTCATCTTACATATATTAATTGATGTTGGATGTCTCCCTAAAATGTATAAAACCAAGCTGTGCTCGAAACACCTTGGGCACATGTCGTCAGGACCTCCTGATTCTGTGTCATGGGCGCATCCTTAGTTTTGCCAAAATAAACTTCCAAAGTTGACAAACCTGTCTCAGATTTTGAGGGTTGACAATTTCTTTCTTAAATATTAGATATAACTTACCAAAGCCTGGTGGTTTCTGTTTTGAAAAGTTGTTAAATATTGATTCAATTTGTTTAAGAGACATAAGCCTTGATTCAGTTGGTCTGCTTCTTCTTATGTGAGTTTTAGTAAATTGTTTATTTCAAAGAATTGGTCCATTACATCTCAGTTGTGAAATCTGTGGCATAGAGTTGTTCATACTATTTTATTGTTCTTTTAATGTCCATGGGATTTGGAATAATGTCCTATCTTTCATTTCTGATATTAGCAATTTATATCTCCTCTCTTTTTTCATACTTAACCTAACTTTTTGACCTTTTTAAAAAACCAGCTTTTCATTATATTAATTGATATTCTGTGTCCAATTTCATTCCTTATTGTCTAATTTTTATAATTTTTATTATTTTGCATTTAATTTACTCTTTTTCTGGTCTCAGGTAGAAGCTCAGATTATTGATTTTATATGTTTCTTCTTTTCTTATATATGCATTCAATGCTATAAATTTCCTTTTAAGCACTATTTTCACAGCATCTCACACATTTTGACAAGTTGTATTTTCATTTTCATTGAGTTCAAAATATTTTAAAATTTCTCTTAAAATTTCTTCTTTTACTCAGGTATTATTTATTTTAAAATATGTTTTTTAATCTCCACTCTTGGGATTTTTCAGCCATATCTCGGTTATTGAGTTCTAACTTAATTCCAATGTGGTGAGTGTACAGATGTTGTAACTTTTGTTGTTTTAAATTTGTTTAATTGTGTTTTATAATGTAGCATTTGGCCTGTTTTAGTGAATGCTCCATGTGAACTTGAGAAGAATTTTTATTCTATCGTTTGAAACTAGGCCTCATAAAATTTAGAAACTAGGCCTCATATAGAAAAAATTAACACTAGGTGGCTCTGGATAGGGTCCCACCCTGCCTCAATAAGGTCCCACCCTGATAGGGTCCCACCCTGCCAATTCCGGGAAACAACCTCATGGGGTCCCACCCTGCCAATTCCGGGGGTCCCACCCTGCCTCGAAGTTCCCGGAATCAGCAACTCCAAGAAAAAACCTCATAAGGTCCTGCTCTAACCAATTAGCATAAGACACCTTGCTCAGGCCATAGACAGACCCAATTACCACGCGCCTAAAGCTTTGTTTGAATTTCGCGCCCTAAGCTGTGTTTGAACTTGTATTTGCCTATATAAACAGCCTGTAACAAGCAGTCGGGGTCCCAGGGCCAACTTAGAACTTGGGACCCTAGCGCGCTAGTAATAAATAACTCTCTGCTGTGAATCTCGTGTCGGTGATCCTTCGCGGCGACCCCTGCCCAGGAAGGAATCGACAGTTCGGTTCCAACACGTTGTTGCATGAAGTAGTCTACAGATGTCAACTATATAACCTCAAGCTCAGCGAGTCTTTCCTCAGCTGTGTCCAGTCTACGAATAAGTCCCTCAATGACATTATTTACTTCTGATACATGGCTTTTAATCTCTAATATTTCTTGCTAATCCTTTGTTAGAATTTCAATCTCTCTGTTTATATGACCCATCCTTTCTTGTGTGTTGTCTATGTTCTGCGTTAGAGTCCTTATCAAATCAATCATACATGTTTTAAATTCCTTGTCTGATCATTCCAACATCCCTACCATATCTGACTCTGGTTCTGATGCTTGCTCTCTCTCTTCAAACTGTATCTTTTTGTGACAAAACCATTCATATGAATTTTTAACTCTCAAACTTGTCCACAATGAGCCTGCAGCAACTCATCAATTACAATTCAGATTTTTCTACTCCAATACTGGCTTCCTGGAAAATTTTGGCTCCTGGGTTTCTGATACAGAAAATGTGATGCTCTGTATTCACCATCCATCTCCTCAATGTTTAGAGCAGTGATTTGCCATTACCTCAGTTCTCTACTTACCTAAAAAGAGCTTAACATTGATTTTTTAGTTTATTTAGCTTTTTACTTATTCTAACATATGTGTGCATGTGTCTTTATAGTAGAATGATTTATATTCCTTTGGGTATATACCTGGTAACGGGATTGCTAGGTCAAATGGTATTTCTGGTTCTAGGTCCTTGAGTGATGACTTCTAAGTTCCTTACATGCAGTACTAAAAACTGGAAGTCTTGTGAAAGTTTTTCATATTACTAATTCAATCTATTTACCTGTCTTAGGTCTACTAAAATATTTTATTTCAGATGAGTGTGGTGGCTAAAGCCTGTAATCCCATCACTTTGGGAGGCTGAGATGGGCAGATTGCTGGAGCCCAGGGGATTGAGATGAGTCTGGACAACATGGCAAAAGCCTATCTCTGCAAAAAAAATACAATAATTAGCTGGGTGTGGTAGTGCACACCTGTAGTTCCAGCTGCTTGTCGGGACAGAACTGGGAGGATCGCTTGAACCCAGGAGGTCAAGGCTGCAATGAACTGTGGTCGTACCACTGCACTCAATCCTGGGCAACAAAGTGAGACCCTGTCTCAAAAAAAAAAAAATTTATTTTTGAGTCCATTTTGGTAATATGTGTCTTTCTAGTAATTTGTCAATTTTATTTACAGATATAATCTAATTTCTTAATCAATTGTTCACAGTATTCTCTTATAATTCTTTTTATTTCTGTAAAGTCAATAGTAATGTCACCTCTTTCACTCTTCATTTTAGTAATTTGTATCTTCTCTATTTATTCTTTTCCTTGTTTCTTCTAGCTAAAATGTGTTAACTTTGCTGATCTTTTTGAAGAACAAACATGTGGTTTCGTTGATTTCTTTTATTGTTTTATAATTCTCTATTTCTTTCCTAATCTTTATTATTTCCTTCCTTCTGTTCATTTGGGTTTAGTATGCTCTATTATCTAGTGTTTTAGGTAATCGCTAGAGCATTGACAATTGTAGCTACAAATTTTCCTCTAAGTACTTCTTTAGCTTTACCTCAACAGTTTTTGATATGTTGTTTTTGGTTCTGATATCTGCAAGATTATACTAATTTCCCGTGTAGTGTCTTAGACCCATTGGTTACATAAGTGTGTGACGTTTGATCTTTATAACTTTTCCAAAATTCTTCCTAATTTTGTTTTTCAATTTAATTTCATTGTTGTTAGAAATTCATTATTTCAATCATTTTAAATATAGTGAAGCTTGCCACATAATTTAATGTACAGTCTATGCTGGATAATGTTCTATGTGACCTCAGAAGAATATATATTCTAACATTGTTGGGTAGTGTGCCCTCTAGATGTCTGTTAGGTCTAGTTGAGTTTATAATATTATTCAAGTCTTCTAGTTCTTTGTAGGTCTTCTGTCTTCCTACGAGTATCATTCGTTATTGAGAATGAGGTATTGAAGTTTACAACTATTATCATTAAATATTTTATTTCTTGACTCAGTCTTGTTTTACTTCATGTATTTTGGGGCATTATTTTTAGATGTATGTATATTTACATTAGTTTTAATTACTTAATCATAAAATATCTTTGTTTCTAGTTATATATATGTATACATATATAATTTTACTTTGAGTTCTAGGATACGTGTGCAGAATGTGCAGGTTTGTTACATAGGTATACATGTGCCATGGTGATTTGCTGCACCTATCAAATAGTCATCTAGGTTTTAAGCCCTGCGTACATTAGGTATTTGTCTTAATGCTCTCCCTCTTCTCGCCCCCCACCTCCCGACAGGCTGTGGTGTGTGTTGTTCCCTACCCTGTGTCCGTGTCTTCTCATTGTTCAACTCTCAGTTGAGTGAGAACATGTGGTGTTTGGTTTTCTGTTCCTGTGTTAGTTTGCTGAGGTTGATGGTTTCCAGCTTCATCCATGTCCCTGCAAAGGACATGATCTCATTCATTTTTATGGTCACATAGTACTCCATGGTGTATGTGCGCCACATTTTCTTTATCCAGTCTATCATTGATGGGCATTTGGATTGGTTCTATGTCTTTGGTATTATAAATAGTGTTGCAATAAACATATGTGTTCACGTGTCTTTATAATAGAATGATTTATATTCCTTTAGGTATATACCCAGTAATGGGATTGCTAGGTCAAATGGTATTTCTGGTTCTAGGTCCTTGAGAAGTTGCCACACTGTCTTCCATAATGATTGAACTAATTTACATTTTCACCGACAGTGTAAAAGCATTCCTGTTTCTCCACAGCCTTGCCAGCATCTATTGTTTCTTGAGTTTTTAATAATCACCATTCTGACTGGCGTGAGATGGTATCTCATTGTGGTTTTTATTTGCATGATGGTAGTTGGTTATTTTACACATTATTTGATGCAATTTCTTCACAGTGTCACTGGTCTTTATAGTTTGGTGTGTTTTTGCAGTGGCTGATACTGGTTTTTCCTTTCCATATTTAGTACTTCCTTCAGGAGCTCTTGCAAGGCAGGCCTGGTAGTGACAAAATCCCTTAGCATTTGCTTGTCTGGAAAGGAATTTATTTCTCCTTTGTTTATGAAGTTTAGTTTGGCTGGATATGAAATTCTGGGTTGAAAATCCTTTTCTTCAGGAATGTTGAATATTGATGCCCACTCTCTTCTGGCTTGTAGGGTTTCTTCAGAGAGATGCCCTGTTAGTCTCATGGGCTTCCCTTGTAGGTGATCTGACCTTTCTGGCTGCCCTTAACATTTTTTTCCTTCATTTCAACCTTTGAGAATCTGAGGATTATGTGTCTTGGGGTTGATCTTTTCATGGAGTATCTTAGTGGTGTTCTCCATATTTCCCAAATTTGAATGTTGGCTTGTCTTGCTAGGTTAAAAAAGTTCTCCTGGGTAATACCCTGAAGTGTGTTTTCCAACTTAGTTCCATTCTGCCTTTCTCTTTCAGGTACTCCAATAAATTGTAGGTTCAGTCTTTTCACAAAGTCCCATATTTCTTGGAGGCTTTGTTTGTTGCTTTTCATTCTTTTTTTCTCTAATCTTGTCTGCATGCCTTATTTCAGTGAGGCGTTCTTCAAACTCTGATATCCTTTCTCCTGCTTGATCATTCTGGCTATTGATACTTGTGTATGCCTCAAAAAGTTCTTGTGCTGTGTTTTTCAGCTCCATCACATCATTTATGTTCCTCTTTAAAGCGGTTATTCTAGTTAACAGTTCTTGTAACCTTTTATCAAGGTCCTTAGCTTCTTTGCTCTGGGTTAGAACATGCTTCTTAGGCTCAGAGGAGTTTGTTATTACCCACCTGCTGAAGCCAACTTCTGTCAGTTCATCAATCTCATTCTCCATTGAGGTTTGTGGCCTTGCTGGAAAGGTGTTGTGATCATTTGGAGAAGAGGCATTCTGGATTTTGGAATTTTCAGTATTTTTGCACTGGTTTTTCCTCATCTTTGTGGATTTATCTACCTTTGATCTTTGAGGCTGATGACCTTTGGATGGGGTTTCTGTTGGGGGGTTATTTGTTGTTGTCGCTGTTGCTTTCTGTTTGTTAGTTTTTCTTCTAACAGTCAGGCCCCCCTTCTGCAGGTCTGCTGCGGTTTGCTGTAGGTCTACTCCAGACCTTGTTTGCCTGGGTATCACCAGTGGAGGCTGCAGAACAGCAAAGATTGCTGCCTCCTCTAGAAGCTTCATCCCAGAAAGGCACCAGCCTGATGCCAGCCAGAGCTCTCCTGTATGAAGTGTCTGTCAACCCCTGTTGGGAGGTCTCTCCCAGTCAGGAGGCACAGGGATCAGGGACCCACTTAAGGAGGCAGTCTGTCCCTTAGCAGAACTGGTATACTGTGCTGGGAGAATCCCCCTTGTCAGGATCAGCCACTCTCTTCAGAGCTGGCAGGCAGGAAGAGTAAGTCTACTGAAGCTGTGACCCCAGCTGCCCCTCCCCGGAGGTGCTCTGTCCCAGGGAGATTAGAGTTTTGTCTGTAAGCCCCTGACTGGAGCTGCTGGGTTTCCTGAAGAGATGCCCTGTCCAGTGAGGAGGAATCTAGAGAAGGAGTCTGGTGACAGCCGCTTTGCAGGCGCTGCAAGGTCCAAACCTCCCAGTCACTTTAGTACTGTCAGGGGAGAAACAGCCTCCTAAAACTACAGTAATGGCGGTAGTCCCTTCCCCCACCGAACTCGATCGTCCCTGATACACTCCAGACTGCTGTGCTGGCAGTGAGAATTTCAAGCCAGTGGTTCTTAGCTTGCTGGGCTCCGTGGGAGTGGGACCCACTCGGCAAGACCACTTGGCTCCCTGGCTTTAGCCTCCTTTCCAGGGGAGTGGACGGTTCTCCTTTCTCACCGGAGTTTCAGGTGCCACTGGAGTATAAAAAAAACCTCCTGCAGCACAGTGCCTGCCCAAACAGCCACCCAGTTTTGTGTTTGAAACCCAGAGCCCTGGTGGCGTAGGCTCACGAGGGAATCTCCTGATCTGTGGATTTCAAAAATCCATGGGAAAAGCATAGTACCCGGGTTGGGTAGCCCAGTCCCTAACCACTTACCTTGGCTCCATCCTCTTCCAGGTGAAGCGAAACCTCACACTGCTTCTGCTCACTCTCTATAGGCTGTACCCACTGCCTAATCAGTCCCAGTGAGATGAACGCGGTACCTCAGTTGGAAATGCAGACATCTCCCGCCTACTGTGTTGGTCTTCCCGGGAGCTGCAGACCAGAGCTGTTTCTATTTGGCCATCTTGGTCTCTCCCCCTTTCTTTATCTAGTCTACCACAGATAGGCATTTATGTTGATTCCGCGTCTTTGCTATTGTGAATGGTGCTGCAATGAACATACATGTGCATGTGTCTTTATAATAGAATGATTTATATTCCCTTGAGTATGTACCCAGTAATGGGATTGCTGGGCCAAATGGTATTTCTGTCTTTAGGCCTTTAAGGAATCACCACACTGTCTTCACACAATGATTGAACCAATTTACACTAATTTACACTAATTTACACTCCCACCAACAGTGTATAAGCGCTCATGTTTTTTCTCCACAACCTCACCAGTATCTGTTATTTTTTTACCTTTAATAATAGCCATCTGACTGGTGTGAAGTGCTTTTTCACTGTGGTTTTGATTTTATTTCTCTAACGATCAGTGATGTTGGGCTTTTTATTCATATGATTGTAGGCCACACGTGTGTATTCTTTTGAAAAGTATCTGTTCATATCCTTTGCCCACTTTTTTAGAGTTGTTTCTTTTTCTTGAAAATTTAAGTTCCTTATAGATGCTGGATATTAGACCTTTGTTAGATGCATAGTCTGCAAACATTTTCTTCCATTCTGTAGGTTTTCTGTTTATCATGTTGATAGTTTCTTAGCAACAGGATATTATTCAGTCTTAAAAAAGGAGGAAATCCTATAATATGCTACAACATGAATGACCTTTGATGATATCATTCTTAATGAAATAAGCCAGTCACAAAAAAACAAACGCTGCATGATTCCCTTATTCCAGTATCTAAAGTAGTCAAACTTTTAGAAACATAATGCGGAGTGGTGGCTGCCAGGGGCTTAGGGAGAGGCTAAATGGAAGTTTTTTCCAATGAGTATAGTGTTTCAGTTTTGCTAGTTGAAGTTCTAGAGATCTGTTGCATAACAAAGTATATATAATGAACGCTATTTTACTCTATATCTAAAATTGTTAAGATAATTTTATGTTTTTAAAATATTTTACCATATTTTTTTCAAAAAGTAAAAAGCAATAATCTGTTGTCGTACATGAAACTAGTCATCAGTTAAATTTATTTGGGGAAAATGAGGAAAATACATATTAACCACTAAGAATTGGATTATTGTCTCAAATTAAAAGAATGATCTCCATTTGTACCTATATTCTGCTGTTAAAAAAATGGAAAAATAGCAAACAATATAAAACAATGTAAGAGGTGGAATTCCATAAAAGTCAAATTAAGGTTATACAGATTAAAAAGAGTAAATGAAGTATACAGTATGTCATACTTTTTTGTATACTTGATAGAGTGAAATTTGAATTTTATAAGATTAAATAAATTTAAATACATTATTTTTTATTTCATTCTAATTTCCTGTTGGCAAAAAGATTAGTGGCAATTATTTAGAAAATATGAGCATGTTTTCCACTGATGATTTTTCACTTAGTTTAGCTTAAAGTGGACACTTGAAGGATTTTTAAAAATTAATTATTCATTGTTCCCTAAAATAATATGAAGATACAGAAAGAATTGAAAAAGGTAATCTAAACCATGAATGTGCAAAGAAATCACTAGATTTAAATTAATAGCATACTTAGTTATAAAATGACATAAGTGAATTTTAATAGGATACAAACTCATTAAAATTCTTTAAGACTCGAGTAATATTCAATTGATAGGCCTATCAAGTTCTATTTCATCAGGGCTAGGAAGATACGATGAGATAGGAAATATATGGTAAATGCTACTGTTTTAATTTTTATCTCATTTGACTTCTTTTTTTTGCTACTATTTAATCTGTTGATCGTTGGTAGATTTTTTGAATTTTTCTATGACTAGCATTAGAAATTAACATGTAAGAGCATATACTATTTCTCTGGAATAACAAAATTAAAATTTCTTTGACCTCAAAGCATTTTAAAGTTAATTTTTACACTTAGTAAAAAGAGACAGTCAAACCCTTGTTTTTTCAAACTGTTGAATATACTTAACTAGATGTACTATGTAATACTAGTATAGCTTTAAAATTTTTTGACATTAAAAAATCTTAACTTATGTTCATTTTTAAAAATATACTCTTGAAGTAAAGTAGATTCAGGCTCTGTGAAATATTTATTTGTGTGTGTGTGTGTTTTTAACAATTATTGATTAGTGACTTCTGAAGTGTGCAAAGTAACATTTTTAGGACTATATAAGAGGAGTAAAGAGCGAGGGAATTCCAGTAAAAGGCTAGATGGAGAAAGAAGATAAAAGAAAATTATACTTTCTTAACTTATTGTTGTATTAATTTTTTGTGTTCTTTTAAGTATATTTACATCACTAGTTAATGTGACTTGGTCTTCTCTTCTATCTTTATGAAGGAATTGAATGAGAAAATCTACTTACCACCCATGAAATCGTATTTTCTCTAAGGTAAACCTGCCTTAGTTATTTTCTGTGCCATTGACTGAGGCATGGTTATATACAGAGGTCAGCCCCCTTACACTTCATCCTCTTTCTGTTACCTTTGCTTTCGTTTCCTCTCCCTCTATCCCAGCTTCCTTCATGCAAGGGAATTGGAGCTCATATTTTGATACCATTTTCTCTTTCTGGAAGGAAAGGCTAGTAGTTGAAGAATTCTAAATCTTGTGTATTAAATTTGATAATGATGATTATTAAATATTTCAGGGAAATATCAAGTTCATGGTAATTATAATTGTTAGACTACTAACAAGGCAAGAAGGGAAAAACCATAAAAACTTGACTACGTTACTACTCAAACATCTGAAAATTTATATAATTTATTCAGTATTGTAGTAATTATGCACTCAACTAAATGTATCAGGTAAACTTTTAAAACTTATAATAGTAAATTCTATAAACTTAATGGTCAATTTTCAGAATTTTGGGCTCTCGTATCATGTCTATTATCTATTATTATCATTAGTTTAGAAGTACCATTGTTGTTGTTATCATTATTATCCATTATCATTAACATCCATCTCCTCTCCCATATCTGGCTTTGTCATTGTGTACTTCCTTAGGGGAGTTCATCTAAGTATTAGACTAGAGTCACTCTTGGATCATTTATCACAGGTTTTAGTGCTAGCATCTCTCATTCCTTCACTTCTTTTTTTCCTTTTTAATATCAACAGCTGTTGATGGTAAGTTCCTGACTGAATTACTAGACTTTGCACCTATCACTTTTTTCTTGTATATGCATCCTTTTGTTCTTGATTGTTGAACAGACTTTTTGATCTGCTGCTTTAACTTAGCCTTATTTTTGATATGTGCCTTGATTCTGATTTCCTTACCTACTTCTGATTCAAAGCATTTTTTTTTTCAGAAATTAAATTCCCTAATTTCTCAAGGATTTCTCAATTCTTCTTATCTCAAAAGCTTACTTGGCAGTCCCTGCTGATAAAATGCACTGTATTAAGTGCCTACTGTGTGCCCACTAGTGAGATAAGTGAGAGATATATAAAAATCAAAAGTCCACAGTGTTCTGCTGCCACCCTCTGCATGATAAACTCATTGATTCCAGTGAGCTCTGTATTTGGTAACAAATTTCATCATTTCAATAGTTGCCAAGTGTCTTATGCTTCTACCTACCAACAAACCAGTTTTTCTTTACTATATGCTAGCAATAATTGTCTTCAGTGTCAATCACTTTATCCTGAATCACTAAATACATAGTATTGTTATTACTATAATTATTGCTATTATTGCTCTCATATGTCATTCTGAATGCTGAGGGGAATTCTGAAGAAGGAATATTTTGAAAAGAATAGTACTGACACTTTCACTAAAGGGAAATGAATTATGCTAAATGTGAGTCAGAAATTTTGAGTCACACAAAAGGGAACAAATTGTGTGTACCTTGTTAGAAAAATTGCTGGTAATTATAGTATCATTCCTTTTCCTGGATGCCTGAGAATCATAAGATTCATAAAATGAACTTGTTAGAACTCCTTGGATATATTGTCCTTTCCTTGTTAGTATCATTGTCCATATGGAGACCAGCTTAAATTGAACAGATCAGAGTAAATGGCAACCAGTCACGTACAAAACGTGACCCTACACCCTTAAATTTTCACTCATGCTCTGAGTCCACTCAGACCCACAATACCTGAAGAGAACTTCATCTGAGGTTGTAATATTTTACAATTTGACGAGGTACATACTCTCTATGAACACAATTTTCAATTAAGACCTTTATACTTGATAATATGAAGATGATAGCAAGAGTAAGAGAGCGAGAGAATGAGAGAGAGAGAGAAAAAAAGCATATTAACTTCTAGGTGTTTTTAGGAACATTTTATGGCTCACCCGGTACTAATTATAATATGATTTTGAATGTGTTAAGTTAACATTTCATGAAGTCCTTTTCATATGCCAGCGTTAGCAGGTCTTATTTTTGCTTCCTGCATATTTTCAGGCACTGAGATAAGTAGTTCATATTGCTTCTTTTCCTTTTATAACTTTTTAAATATGTGTGCACTCAAACATTACTTCTTAACTGGATCCGTATCTCTCCCCTTCACTCTTTAAGCTCAGATATTTTAATTGTACCATTTCCAATATATTTAAACTACAAATAGCATATGAAATGTGTCAGTATTCACATTCAATTTATAAATAAGTCTGGTCACAGTCAAATAATTTCACACATTGCCCAGCATAAACGTCAATTTAAAATATGAGGCTCATAAATAAAATGAAAACTGTTACCCGGCAAATCTAAAAACAGTGATTATGTCAGAGTTAATCTTTGCACCAGCTCATGGTCTTCCTACACATTACTTTGAATGTGAACCCCTAAATACCAAGGGTACTGCATAATAAATCTTACTATGCTTCCTCATTTGCAAATTTAAATTGGGAAAGCATCATCATGTACCTGAATGGAATTTAACCTTATAGAAAAGAAGATAATTGTGTATTTGTAAAGGATGTCAAAACAACATGAGATGGTGCATTTTCATTGACAAATAAACAAGCCTGTTTTAAAAAATGTCTTCTACAGAGCCTGACAAATATCACAGAAACATAACCACAGCCTACTCCCTCTTCCTTGCAGTATAACCACAGTCTACTGACTCTTTTCAGGGATTGAGAAGAGTTCTGGTAGATCACAACTTTGAACCAAACCATTTTGAAACTTGGCCATTCAATGCGCAAAGTATAGGAAACACAAGTAGAAAAGAAGGCTATTTCAATGAATGTTTAGTGAACCAAGGGATCTGTACAGTAAGTATTTCCAGAAGAAAACACTGTTTCAGATTCTCCCTTTTATTGCTATCATGAGGTTGGCATTACCTATGCAGGAACAAGTAGAATCCTTTTTAATATACTGATGAGGAGTTGGCTTATGTGCCAACTCTTAGTGGCACCATATAATAGCTGTCCGTATTATTATTTGTTTATCCAAAAAATCTTTTTGTTGATCTTTTTTATTTATTTCTATAAGAGCTTGATTTTATAAATTACACCAGTAGTGAATTTTCCACCTGCAGTTTCTCCAGTGCTCTCACAGAAGGGCTATATTTTTTAATTATTTGGAAGTGTATGAATGTTTCTCTTTTCACTTTGTAAATGAATTCTAGCTTGATTAGTTGCAACAGTTTTTTGGTCATGCAGATTTCCAAAACCATTCTGATGTTAGCAGCTGCAGAAATAATGTTTTGTTGTTTTTGGTAGTGGTAGCATTTCTTCTCTCTTATTTAGAGACTTACATAACAATTATTTTCTTAAATTGTAGAATTTTACCAGAACTTTTTTCTTAAAAGACATAAATTATCAATTTTTCCTAGAATGTTATAATCCCTTTCCAAAATATCACACTGTGACTCTTTCTCTAAGTTCCAATTATTTTTATTACTCAATATCCTCATCTGTAAAATGATGATGTAGCACTTATCTTACAGGTTTGTTAGAATTAAATGAGCTAATATATGTAAGACACTTAGGATGGTAAGTAATTTTACTGTTTGTTATTACTTTTTGTTATTATAGTTGTTTCTGTTTCTTGCCACTTCTGTTTAGCAATTTACTATAAATGCATGGTGAATTTTAATGTTTTCTCCTATGTGTTTGTAATCTTTTGTCATTTATTGGATTTCCATGAGCCAGATACTATGCATTTTGCATAAATTTTTAATTGCATTTTCTCAATGACCATGTCAAGTAGGTTTTAATTTTAATTTTACTGAGAAAGGAAATTTTGAGGCTTGGAGACATCAAAAAACTTGCCTGTGGTCAAATGGTTAGTAAGAGGCAGAATTACAACTCAAATGAAGGTGCGGCTGACCTCATAGGCTGGGCTCTACATTCTAAATTTATATTTTACCATCATGCTATTCTTCTGGAGTAAATATATGTGTGTGTGTGTGTGTGTGTTATATATATATATATGTGTGTGTGTGTGTGTAAATATATATATTTACTCCAGAAGAATATATATATATATTACACACACACACATATATATATTTACTCCAGAAGAATAGCATGATGGTAAAATATAAATTTATATATATATACACACATATATATACACACACATACAAGGCAGATATATATGTATATACATGTCAACACAATAGCTAAAGAAATACATACATAATCTACCTTGTATGTGTATATATATGTGTGTATATATACACACATATGTATACACACACAAGCATACAAGATAAAATATTAATGTGCATATACACATACACATACATGTACATATATGTATATACACATACATATATATCTACCTTGTATGTACATATATATGTATTGTGTGTATATATATTTAAGTATGTATATATATTGACTACAGAAGAATAGCACGATGGAAAAAGACAAACCTAGAATCTAGAACCCAGCCTATGAGGTCAGCCATAACTTAATTTGAGTAGTTCTATAATTCGGTCTTTGGTGATACTCCATGACAGCATGAGCCCTCAGTGCTAATTCTGGGTGAAAAGACTAAACCCACTTGATATATTTTTAGAAGTACAAGTTCAGGCTGATTCTGCAATTAGTGAGGAAGGTTGAAGGTAGGAGCAGAGTCACAGTGATCCAGCCTCCAACTAATAACAAAAGCTCAAATCCAGTCAGTCAGGCAATGATCATCTATAGCATTTGGCCTGGATTTGGTGTTAAGGACTATGAGGGGATCCAGGGCATTAGTTCCTTGGATTTTCAGAGATTTGATTTTCAACAAATTCTTCTCCTAAGACTTGAGATTAGACCAAAATGTTCTTCTGGAATCACTAGGGTTGTGGCCATACAGACTATGCAGATAATACTTGATTGATCCTATATGATCAATTCTAAAAATTGTTGGGATTCTTAAAGCAATTTAGACCTGGGAACTCTGACCTCAAAATCATCTGAGGGGGTGCTTCTACTAAATCAAAATTTCTTAAACTCAAGCTAAAAAAATCTTCTGAACTTGCCCCCAGTAACTCTATGGCACAGTGGAATCTGAGAAAAAAAATTCTTCCCTTTAAGAACATGGAATATATTAAGTTAATTTTTCTCTGGAGCTACAATTTTTTCAAAGGTTTATAAAGTTGATAAAAAACAGAAGTTCTAGTCTTTCTATATTAGAAGAAATCTCAACAAAAACATTTTATGTAAAATGTTGTGAAATATAAGAACATAATGTTCAATACCTGATGGGGGATCTTATCATGTGCCAGTAATACTCCATTGTAGAAATAAACTGAACTCTCTGACCTCACCCACAGGAATTTGCTTCTCCCAATGTTTCCTTTAGTGAGCCAAGTTGACAAGAGCAAATGGAGAGCTGAAAGAGTTGCTAATCTTTGCCATATTCATTTATCATCCAAACAATAAAAAGCAATTAAGATCTTCAGAAGTTTAAAAAAAAATGACCTATCAGAATCTTAAGAGCATCTTCAAGAAGGTGTCCTTTTATATGGAAATGTAATTACATTGCGTCTGATAACATGTTTTAAAAGTATCTTTCTTGAATAAGTAATTTGACTATAAAACTCTAGTGTAGAATGATTTCCACGTTTTGAAAGATATGTATGTATTTTTTTAGCTATTGTGTTAACTACTAATCTCACTGGAAATTAAAGGACTTGTTTCAACACTCCTCATTCTAGGAAATATGCATATGGGTGTGTATACACACATACATAATATAATGATATTATTAGAGAATAATTTATAATGTTTATAGAACATCATATAGAAAGATGAAAACAAAATTAATATCCTGTTTCTAAATTTATGTTTCAGTTAAAGAACAAAAATGTGACCAGTTTAGTAATGATTAAAACATCTACATAGTTTTATATGATTTTTTAATACAAATTTAAACTTGGCTGCTCAATAAAAGAGAGTATAGTATATTAGGAAGAGCAGTTTGCTAGGAGTCAGACATGAGTCCTTGTCTCACTCTATCACTCAAGCAAAAGCCCCGAGGCAAGTCACTTTGTGTTCTATTGTTAAATTAAGAAACTTTTAATTACAACTTCTAGGGCTCAAATCAGTTTAAAACTGAAGGTTCTCTCATTGTAACTCTGATTTCCAACTGTGAGAGGCAAGGTAACTTTTTTACTCGGTGAAGAAATGCACATTGTGTAACAACAAAGATACGTACATTAAATGTGCAAGAAAACTAATTACAGATATCATATCCCATTAAGCTTATTCACTTAAACTTTTAAAAGCATTTTGTATAGTTTTTTTAAACTATCGTATGTTTACAGATTTGACTAATGTCTTAAATATAAAAAAACTAAAATAAAAGTTTTCTTGCTGTGTTTCGTATAGCTTATGATGTTGGCCATTTATTGTTATATAGTACAGAAGTGCCTTCATTGTTTTTTGGTAGCATTGTCCCCAAAGTATACTATAAAAATTTCAAACATTCACGAAGTAAAGGAATTTAATAATAAACATTCACACACACACTACCTAAATTATATTATTAATTTTTACAATATTTATTTTGTTAGATAGCGCTCCACTCATTCATCCTTCTGTATGTATTTGTGTCAATCCATCTTATAGTTTTGATGAATATGTTAAACTAAGAAGCAGACTTCAATATACTTTCTTCTTAAACACTTCAGCATTCAAATTATCAACTAGAGTTCAATATTTGTTTACAGTTCTATTTTTTTCTTTGAGGTAAAATTTTCAAACAAGGAAATGAATAAATTTAAAGTTTATTATTTAATGAACTTTGGCATATATATATGCCTGTGTAAGCCAAGCCACCAGCAAGAAATATGACATTCCTACCACGCCCTCATGCCCTTTCCAAATCTTTGCCTCTAATCTAACACCCAAAGAAAATGCTATTCTGATTTTTTCAACCATAGATTAGTTTTTACTGTTCTAGTATTTCATAGAAATGAAATCATAAGACATAAACTTTTGTATAAGCTATCTTTCACTGAACATAATGCTTTTGAAATTTTTCCATCTGCTTCTGTGTATCAATATTTTAAATCTTTTTATTGTTGGATCATATCCCATTATATAGATTAACACAGTGGGTTTATCTATCCTACTCTTGATATACATCTGGAATAGTTACAGTATGAAGTTATTACAAATAAGCCTCCTATGGTCATTTTTTGACAAGTCTTTTTATGGACATATGATTTTATTTTTCTAAGTTCAATCCTAGAAAGTGAAATTTGTGGGTCGTGAAATATGTGTGTGTTTAGATTTAAAATAAATTTCCTGAACTTTCTCCAAAGCAAAAGTACTATTTTACATTCCCAGTGACAACGTATTAGAGTTATAGATACTCCAGGTACTCACCTACATTTGTTGCTGTCAGTCTTTATAATTATAGACTTTCTAGTGGGTATGTTTGTGTTTGTAGTTTTTATTCCCATTTCCCTCATGAACGATAATATTCTTGTGAGTATGATTTTATGTGCTTATTTTCCATTAACATACCTTACTTTGGGAAAGGCCTCTTCATATCCTTCCCCTTTTTGTATTATATTTCTTATCTTTTTATTCGTTTCCTATGCTCTGAAGACGTTTGTTTGCTTTGCCAGCATTGTGTTCCAGTCTGGCTTATCCATTCCTACTGTTTATTTAGTAGTTTTTTTTTTTTCTTAGATTGCTTAGGATTTATTTAGTTATTTATCTCTTTTGTTAGTGTTAATTGACACATAATAATGGGACATATTTATATGATAAGAGTCTGATATTTTGATATCTGTATACAATGTGTAATGAATCAAGTAGTGGTACTTAGCACATCAATTACTATAATATTCATCATTTCTTTGTGTTGGGAACATTCAAAATCATCGTTGTACTCTTTGAAAGTGTAAAATAAATCATTGTGATCTATATTCATGCTACAGTGCTGTAGAACACAGAAACTTCTCCTTCTGCCCAGCTGTAATTTGTATCTGTTAACTAAGTTCTCCCTATCCACTCTTTTCCTCATCCTTTCCAGTCTCTAGTTATCAGTATTCTACTCCTTACTTCTGTGAGTTCTACTGAATTAGCTTCCATATATCAGTGAGAACATGTGGCAGTTATCTTTCTGTGGCTAGAATATTTCACTTAACATAATGTCTTCCAGGCTAATTCATGTTGCCACAAATACCAGGATTTTATTCTTCTTCATGGCTAAATAGTATTATGTTTATATACCACATTTCTTTATTCATTCATTTGTTGATGGAAACTTAAGTTGATTCCATATCTTGATCGTTATTAATAGTGCTACAATACACAAAGGAGTGCAGATATCTCTTGACATATTGCTTTTTACTTTTTGAATATATATCTCATAATGGCATTGCTGGATCATATGGTAGTGCCATTTTTAGTTTTTAGAGAAAACTGGTTTTTAGTTTTTAGAGAAACTACATACTGGTTTTTATAATAACTGCTAATTCACACTCTCACAAACAGTTTATGAGCTCCTTTTTGTCCACATGTTCACTAGCATCTGCTACGTTTTGTCTTTCTGAGAGTAGCGCTTCTGACTAGAGTGAGATGATATTTCATTGTGGTTTTGATTTACATATCCCTATTAGGGATAATTTTTTAATATACTCGTTGGCCATTTGTATATCTTTTAAGAAATGCATATTCAGATCATTTACCAATTTTAAATCATATTTTTGGTTCTTTGCTGCTGAGTTGTTTGAGTTCCTTCTATATTCTGGATATTAATCTCTCCTCAGATGCACAATTTGCAAATATTTTCTACTATTCTGAACATTGTCACTTCACTGTGTTTATTATTTCTTTTGCTATGCAGAAGCTTTTTTGTTTGATATAATCCCACTTGTCTATTTTGCTTTTGCTGCCTGTCCTTTTGAGGTCTTATATATAAAAATCTTCGCTAAGACCAATGTCCTGGAGTGTTTCCCAAATGTTTTCTTCTAGTATTTTCATAGTTTCAGGTATTATGTTTAAGTCTTTAATCCATTTTGAGTTGTTTTTATTATATGGTGAGATATAGGTGTCTAGATTCATTATTCTGCATGTGGATTTCCAGTTTTCTTGGTGCAATTTATTAAAGAGATTGTCCTTTGCCCAATGTTCTTCACACCTTTATTCAAACTATATTTGCTGTAAATATGTGGATTTTTGCTGGGTTCTATCTTCAGTCCAGTGGTCTGCATGTCTGCTTTTATGCCAATATCAGACTTTTTTGGTTATTATAGTTTTGTAGTATATTTTTAGGTCAGGGAGTATGATACTTTCAGCTTTATTCTTCTCTCTCAGAATTGCTTTGACTATTGGGGGGTCTTTTGTGGTTCCATAAAAATTTTATGATTGTTTTTTCTATTTCTGTGAAGAATTTTACTGTTTTTTTTTTTTTTTTTTTTTGACATAGTTTGCCTTGACTGTGCATTACTTTGGGTAGTGTGGTCATTTTAACAATATCAAGTCTTCCAATTCACGAACATGGAATGCCTTTTCATTTTTTTGTGTTTGTGTCCTATTCAATTTTTTTCATCAATGATTTATAATTTTTATTGTAGAGATAGTTTCACCTTCTTAGTTCAAGTTTCTTCCTAGGTGTTTTATATTTTGTGGCTATTGTAAGTGAATTGCTTCTTTACATTTTTTCAAGCAGTTCATTATTGGTATATAGAAATGCTACTGCTTTTTTTACAAGGATAGCTTGTATAAGCTATTCTTCTAAAGAGTAGCTTTGCTGGCCGGGCGCGGTGGCTCAAGCCTGTAATCCCAGCACTTTGGGAGGCCGAGACGGGCGGATCACGAGGTCAGGAGATCGAGACCATCCTGGCTAACATGGTGAAACCCCGTCTCTGCTAAAAAATACAAAAAACTAGCCGGGCGCGGTGGCGGGCGCCTGTAGTCCCAACTACTCGGGAGGCTGAGGCAGGAGAATGGCGTGAACCCGGGAGGCGGAGCTTGCAGTGAGCTGAGATCCGGCCACTGCACTCCAGCCTGGGCGGCAGAGCCAGACTCTGTCTCAAAAAAAATAAAAAAAAAAATAAAAAAAAGAGTAGCTTTGCTGGCAATAGTTTTCTTGGCTGACAGTTATCTTTTTTTCTTCTTTCAGCACTTTGAATATATGATTCCTTTCTCTCCTGGCCTGTACAATTTCTGCTAAGAAATCTGCTGTTAATCTAATAGAGATTCTCTTACATGTGATTGTATACTCTTCTTGATGTTTTTAATATTCTCACTTTGTCTTTGACTTTTGACATTTATACTATAATGAGCCTCAGAATGGAATCTATTTGTTAACATTTGAACTTCCTGGATCTGGATGTCCACGTATCTTCCGAAACGTAAGATGTTTTCAGCTATTATTTGATCAAATAGCTTTTCTATGTCTCTTCTTGTCTCTTCTTCATCTGAAAATCCCATAATGCAAATATATGTGTTCTTAATGGTGATCCATAAGTCCCATTGCCTTCTTTATTATTTTTTAAATTTCACTGTTTTACTGAATTATTTTAAAAAGTGTCTCTTTAAGTTCAGAAATTCTTTCTTCTGCTTGAGTTTGTTTGTTGTTGAAACTTTCAGTCATTTTTTTAATCTTATTGATTGATGTCTTGAGCGCCAAGATTGTTCACAAATTATTTTATGATATCTATCTCTTTGTTGAATTTCTCATTCTGATCATGAATTGTTTGCCTGATATTGTTAAATTCTCTATCTGCGTTCCCTTGTATCTTGCTGAGTTTCCTCAAGATCATTAAATTAAGTTAGTTTTCCTTTGTTTTTGGATCTGCTACTGAAAAAAGTATATGTATTCTTTTGGAAGTATATTTCCTTTAAATCTGTGTGTGTGTGTGCCTACATTTATATCTTCACATCTGGTGAAACAATTACCCCTTCTAATTTTATGGAGTAGCTTTCATAGAAAAATACTTTTTCTTGTAGCTGTGTCCTATTGTATCAGTTGGGTAGTGTGCTTTGGTTTTCATTCTAGGTGCATGTATTAGAATGTTCTCCATGTGATTTCTTCAGTTTTGATCAATGTCAGAGGTGTCTTGAATGCCTCAGTGGCCTGTAATGATGGTGCTTGTGGAAGCAGTGCCACAGCTTTGTTGAGGGTGGGATCTGCTGGGTGGATTGGATTTTGGGATTTGGGGAGGTGCATGCCTGGCATAGTGGTTTAGTCAGTTTTGGTGGTGGCACTGCCAGCTATGGTGGACACCAAAATAATGGGTTTTTGGTTTCTGAAGAGGCATATGCATTGTGTGGCAGCTAGAATGATGGAGAGTCACAGGTGGTCAGTTCTAGGGCCCCAGGGAGCACATGTATTTGCTCCCTTGGTCATGGGAAGGCCTTCTGCTATGTTGGACCTCTTGTTTCCTGCAATATAAGACACTGTGTGGGCTCAGCTGCTGGGATCATGGCTGTATGTAGTCTTCTGTGTGGATATAGTGGAATGATGGCAGGGACCAAAAGTTTTGGAGGTGTAGGGGCTATTAAACCCCAGGGTATGATGTACTCATGTACTCCAGAAGTAGCTCCATTCCCAACGTGGTTTTGTCTCACAGCAGTTTTGGTCCCAGGGAGTTGGGTGGTGGTGGTGGGAGGACTCAGTGTGTGTTCCTTCTCTGGAGCAATGAAACTGCATGGACTTCAGGTAGGTCCCTATGCTGGATCAGAGCCTATGAGAATTGTGGGACTTGTCTCTAACTAGGATTACAGGTGTCTCCAGTGCTAATGGCAACTGCTAGAAATCTCCAGCTTCCCTTTTCTCTCTTGGCTCCAAGCAGATCTTATCCAGGTGTTTTACTTCCCTCTCTATGCTGTCATACCAAGTTGTTCAGACAACACAACTTGAACAACATCTGTAATGCTTAAACCCAATTATTTTAACATCTGTAATTATTAAACATAGTTATTTTGTTCCCTAACATAGGAAGCATTATATTTTTAATCTTTTTTTCAAGACATAATTTAAAATTCTTAAGTTGGTGAAGAAAATTCACCTTACTTGGAAGTCACTGGGCTATTACCATTATCGCATGATGTCTGTTGAAAGAATAGAGTTTGGCTATATGAATAAAATAACAAAATGACATATTTACCTACTGAATCATTTGTAGAAATCATATGTACATCATATAATGTAAAAGAAAATTTCTTTTGGAAAATGTGTTAGAAAAATTGTTCTGAAATATTTTGGTGTCAGAATACCTTTTAGGCTCTTAAAAGTTATTGAAAGATTTTTTTGGCTGAGTGCAGTAGCTCATGCCTGTATTCTCAGCACTTTGGGAGGCCAAGGGGGTGAATCACTTGAGGCCAGGAGTTCAAGACAAGCCTGGGCATCAAGGTGAGACCACATCTCTACAAAAAATACAGAAAAGTTAGCCAGGCATGGTGGCACATTCTTATAATCCCAACTACTTGGGAGGCTGAGATGGGAGGATTGCTTGAGCCTGGGAGGTCGTGGCTGCAGTGATCTACAATCATGACCCTGCACTCCAGCCCAAGTTGTAGAGCAAGACTCAGTCTCAGAAAAAACAAACAAAAAAACCCCCAGCTTTTTTCTGTTTATATATATTCATGTTAGAAATGTCAACCTATATGTATTTAAGTAATATAGCTGTTAATTCATTTAAAAAATAATAAATCCAATTGTAACATAAACAACATGTTTGTGAAATTTAACTATATTTTTTCAAAACAAAAAGTAAAAGAAGAGTGCCACTGTTTATATTTTGTAAAGATCTAGAAAATGTTTTATACTACGTCTGAGCTGTTATGTCTGTTTCTATATTCAGTCTGTTGTAATATATTACTTTGGTCAAAGAATATCACTAGAATCTGACCTCAATATGTATGTATTGGAAAAGAGAGATGTATTCTAATAATATTTTTAGGGAGTTGAGAATATTCCTCTTTCATACTGCATTAAAACTCATTGTTGGCGGAGCAAGATGGCCGAATAGGAACAGCTCCAGTCTCCAACTCCCAGCGCGAGCGACACAGAAGACCGGTGATTTCTGCATTTTCAACTGAGGTACTGGGTTCATCTCACTGGGGAGTGCCGGACGATCGGTGCTGGTCAGCTGCTGCAGCCCGACCAGCGAGAGCTGAAGCAGGGCGAGGCATTGCCTCACCTGGGAAGCGCAAGGGGGAAGGGAATCCCTTTTCCTAGCCAGGGGAACTGAGACACACAACACCTGGAAAATCGGGTAACTCCCACCCCAATACTGCGCTTTAGCAAACAGGCACACCAGGAGATCATATCCCACACCTGGCCGGGAGGGTCCCACACCCATGGAGCCTCCCTCATTGCTAGCACAGCAGTCTGTGATCTACCGGCAAGGCAGCAGCGAGGCTGGGGGAGGGGCGCCTGCCATTGCTGAGGCTTAAGTAGGTAAACAAAGCTGCTGGGAAGCTCGAACTGGGTGGAGCTCACAGCAGCTCAAGGAAACCTGCCTGTCTCTGTAGACTCCACCTCTGGGGACAGGGCAATAACAAACGCAGCCGAAACCTCTGCAGACGCAAACGACTCTGTCTGACAGCTTTGAAGAGAGCAGTGGATCTCCCAACACGGAGGTTGAGATCTGAGAAGGGACAGACTCCCTGCTCAAGTGGGTCCCTGACCCCTGAGTAGCCTAACTGGGAGACATCCCCCACTAGGGGCAGTCTGACACCCCACACCTCACAGGGTGGAGTACACCCCTGAGAGGAAGCTTCCAAAGCAAGAATCTGACAGGTACACTCGCTGTTCAGAAATATTCTATCTTCTGCAGCCTCTGCTGCTGATACCCAGGCAAACAGGGTCTGGAGTGGACCTCAAGCAATCTCCAACAGACCTACAGCTGAGGGTCCTGACTGTTAGAAGGAAAACTATCAAACAGGAAGGACACCTACACCAAAACCCCATCAGTACATCACCATCATCAAAGACCAGAGGCAGATAAAACCACAAAGATGGGGAAAAAGCAGGGCAGAAAAGCTGGAAATTCAAAAAATAAGAGCGCATCTCCCCTGGCAAAGGAGCGCAGCTCATCGCCAGCAACGGATCAAAGCTGGACGGAGAATGACTTTGACGAGATGAGAGAAGAAGGCTTCAGTCCATCAAATTTCTCAGCACTAAAGGAGGAATTACGTACCCAGTGCAAAGAAACTAAAAATCTTGAAAAAAAAGTGGAAGAATTGATGGCTAGAGTAATTAATGCAGAGAAGGTCATAAACGAAATGAAAGAGATGAAAACCATGACACGAGAAATACGTGACAAATGCACAAGCTTCAGTAACTGACTCGATCAACTGGAAGAAAGAGTATCTGCGATTGAGGATCAAATGAATGAAATGAAGTGAGAAGAGAAACCAAAAGAAAAAAGAAGAAAAAGAAATGAACAAAGCCTGCAAGAAGTATGGGATTATGTAAAAAGACCAAATCTACGTCTGATTGGGGTGCCTGAAAGTGAGGGGGAAAATGGAACCAAGTTGGAAAACACTCTTCGGGATATCATCCAGGAGAACTTCCCCAACCTAGTAGGGCAGGCCAACATTCAAATCCAGGAAATACAGAGAACGCCACAAAGATACTCCTCGAGAAGAGCAACTCCAAGACACATAATTGCCAGATTCACCAAAGTTGAAATGAAGGAAAAAATCTTAAGGGCAGCCAGAGAGAAAGGTCGGGTTACCCACAAAGGGAAGCCCATCAGACTAACAGCAGATCTCTCGGCAGAAACTCTCCAAGCCAGAAGAGAGTGGGGGCCAATATTCAACATTCTTAAAGAAAAGAATTTTAAACCAGAATTTCATATCCAGCCAAACTAAGTTTCATAAGTGAAGGAGAAATAAAATCCTTTACAGATAAGCAAATGCTTAGAGATTTTGTCACCACTAGGCCTGCCTTACAAGAGACCCTGAAGGAAGCACTCAACATGGAAAGGAACAACCGGTACCAGCCATTGCAAAAACATGCCAAAATGTAAAGACCATCGAGGCTAGGAAGAAACTGCATCAACTAACGAGCAAAATAACCAGTTAATATCATAATGGCAGGATCAAGTTCACACATAACAATCTTAACCTTAAATGTAAGTGGACTAAATGCTCCAATTAAAAGACACAGACTGGCAAACTGGATCAAGAGTCAAGACCCATCAGTCTGCTGTATTCAGGAGACCCATCTCACACGCAGAGACATACATAGGCTCAAAATAAAGGGATGGAGGAAGATTTACCAAGCAAATGGAGAACAAAAAAAAGCGGGGGTTGCAATACTAGTCTCTGATAAAACAGACTTTAAATCATCAAAGATCAAAAGAGACAAAGACGGCCATTACATAATGGTAAAGGGATCAATTCAACAGGAAGAGCTAACTATCCTAAATATATATGCACCCAATACAGGAGCACCCAGATTCATCAAGCAAGTCCTTAGAGACTTACAAAGAGACTTAGACTCCCATACAATAATAATGGGAGACTTCAACACTCCACTGTCAACATTAGACAGATCAACGAGACAGAAAGTTAACAAGGATATCCAGGAATTGAACTCATCTCTGCAGCAAGCAGACCTAATAGACATCTATAGAACTCTCCACCCCAAATCAACAGAATATACATTCTTCTCAGCACCACATCGTACTTACTCCAAAATCGACCACGTAATTGGAAGTAAAGCACTCCTCAGCAAATGTACAAGAACAGAAATTATAACAAACGGTCTCTCAGACCACAGTGCAATCAAACTAGAACTCAGGTCTAAGAAACTCAATCAAAACCGCTCAACTACATGGAAACTGAACCACCTGCTCCTGAATGACTACTGGGTACATAACGAAATGAAGGCAGAAATAAAGATGTTCTTTGAAACCAATGAGAACAAAGATACAACATACCAGAATCTCTGGGACACATTTAAAGCAGTGTGTAGAGGGAAATTTATAGCACTAAATGCCCACAAGAGAAAGCAGGAAAGATCTAAAATTGACACTCTAACATCACAATTAAAAGAACTAGAGAAGCAAGAGCAAACACATTCGAAAGCTAGCAGAAGGCTAGAAATAACTAAGATTAGAGCAGAACTGAAGGAGATAGAGACACAAAAAACTCTCCAAAAAATCAATGAATCCAGGAGTTGGTTTTTTGAAAAGATCAACAAAATTGACAGACCACTAGCAAGACTAATAAAGAAGAAAAGAGAGAAGAATCAAATCGATGCAATTAAAAATGATAAAGGGGATATCACCACCGACCCCATAGAAATACAAACTACCATCAGAGAATACTATAAACACCTCTACGCAAATAAACTGGAAAATCTAGAAGAAATGGATAATTTCCTGGACATTTACACTCTTCCAAGACTAAACCAGGAAGAAGTTGAATCCCTGAATAGACCAATAGCAGGCTCTGAAATTGAGGCAATAATTAATAGCCTACCAACCAAAAAAAGTCCAGGACCAGATGGATTCACAGCTGAATTCTACCAGAGGTACAAGGAGGAGTTGGTACCATTCCTTCTGAAACTATTCCAATCAATAGAAAAAGAGGGAATCCTCCCTAACTCATTTTATGAGGCCAACATCATCGTGATACCAAAGCCTGGCAGAGACACAACAAAAAAAGAGAATTTTAGACCAATATCCCTGATGAACATCGATGCAAAAATCCTCAATAAAATACTGGCAAACCGGATTCAGCAACACATCAAAAAGCTTATCCACCATGATCAAGTGGGCTTCATCCCTGGGATGCAAGGCTGGTTCAACATTCGCAAATCAATAAACATAATCCAGCATATAAACAGAACCAAAGACAAGAACCACATGATTGTCTCAATAGATGCAGAAAAGGCTTTTGACAAAATTCAACAGCCCTTCATGCTAAAAATGCTCAATAAATTCGGTATTGATGGAACGTACCTCAAAATAATAAGAGCTATTTATGACAAACCCACAGCCAATATCATACTGAATGTGCAAAAACTGGAAAAATTCCCTTTGAAAACTGGCACAAGACAGGGATGCCCTCTCTCACCACTCCTATTCAACATAGTGTTGGAAGTTCTGGCTAGGGCAATTAGGCAAGAGAAAGAAATCAAGGGTATTGAGTTAGGAAAAGAAGAAGTCAAACTGTCCCTGTTTGCAGATGACATGATTGTATATTTAGAAAACCCCATTGTCTCAGCCCAAAATCTCCTTAAGCTGATAAGCAACTTCAGCAAAGTCTCAGGATACAAAATTAATGTGCAAAAATCACAAGCATTCTTATACACCAGTAACAGACAAACAGAGAGCCAAATCAGGAATGAACTTCCATTCACAATTGCTTCAAAGAGAATCAAATACCTAGGAATCCAACTGACAAGGGATGTAAAGGACCTCTTCAAGGAGAACTACAAACCACTGCTCAGTGAAATCAAAGAGGACACAAACAAATGGAAGAACATACCATGCTCATGGATAGGAAGAATCAATATCGTGAAAATGGCCATACTGCCCAAGGTAATTTATAGATTCAATGCCATCCCCATCAAGCTACCAATGAGTTTCTTCACAGAATTGGAAAAAACTGCTTTAAAGTTCATATGGAACCAAAAAAGAGCCCGCATCTCCAAGACAATCCTAAGTCAAAAGAACAAAGCTGGAGGCATCACGCTACCTGACTTCAAACTATACTACAAGGCTACAGTAACCAAAACAGCATGGTACTGGTACCAAAACAGAGATATAGACCAATGGAACAGAACAGAGTCCTCAGAAATAATACCACACATCTACAGCCATCTGATCTTTGACAAACCTGAGAGAAACAAGAAATGGGGAAAGGATTCCCTATTTAATAAATGGTGCTGGGAAAATTGGCTAGCCATAAGTAGAAAGCTGAAACTGGATCCTTTCCTTACTCCTTATACGAAAATTCATTCAAGATGGATTAGAGACTTAAATGTTAGACCTAATACCATAAAAATCCTAGAGGAAAATCTAGGTAGTACCATTCAGGACATAGGCATGGGCAAAGACTTCATGTCTAAAACACCAAAAGCAACGGCAGCAAAAGCCAAAATTGACAAATGGGATCTCATTAAATTAAAGAGCTTCTGCACAGCAAAAGAAACTACCATCAGAGTGAACAGGCAACCTACAGAATGGGAGAAAATTTTTGCAATCTACTCATCTGACAAAGGGCTAATATCCAGAACCTACAAAGAACTCAAACAAATTTACAAGAAAAAAACAAACAACCCCATCAAAAAGTGGGCAAAGGATATGAACAGACATTTCTCAAAAGAAGACATTCATACAGCCAACAGACACATGAAAAAATGCTCATCATCACTGGCCATCAGAGAAATGCAAATCAAAACCACAATGAGATACCATCTCACACCAGTTAGAATGGTGATCATTAAAAAGTCAGGAAACAACAGGTGCTGGAGAGGATGTGGAGAAATAGGAACACTTTTACACTGTTGGTGGGATTGTAAACTAGTTCAACCATTATGGAAAACAGTATGGCGATTCCTCAAGGATCTAGAACTAGATGTACCATATGACCCAGCCATCCCATTACTGGGTATATACCCAAAGGATTATAAATTATGCTGCTATAAAGACACATGCACACGTATGTTTATTGCGGCACTATTCACAATAGCAAAGACTTGGAATCAACCCAAATGTCCATCAGTGATAGATTGGATTAAGAAAATGTGGCACATATACACCATGGAATACTATGCAGCCATCAAAAAGGATGAGTTTGCGTCCTTTGTAGGGACATGGATGCAGCTGGAAACCATCATTCTTAGCAAACTATCACAAGAACAGAAAACCAAACACCGCATGTTCTCACTCATAGGTGGGAACTGAACAATAAGATCACTTGGACTCAGGAAGGTGAACATCACACACAGGGGCCTATCATGGGGAGGGGGGAGGGGGGAAGGATTGCATTGGGAGTTATACCTGATGTAAATGATGAGTTGATGGGTGCAGCACACCAACATGGCACAAGTATACATATGTATCAAACCTGCACATTATGCACATGTACCCTACAACTTAAAGTATAATAATAATAAATAAATTTTAAAAAAAACAAAAAAAAACTCATTGTTGGTAGTTTTTTAAAGGTTAGAGGTAACATGGACTCTAAAACAATATAGATTATTGATAAGTTTTTGTGCTCTTAATATTTGTGAGGAAGTGAAATTCTAATAGATAAATAATGTCAGTATTACCATGAAAATAGTTTTTACCTCATGAACACTCTGAAAGAAATTTGAGAACAGCTATGTAGAAAATAAGAAATAAACTGATGCATTCAATAATATCAATTTCAAAAATTTTATTATGATAATACATATAAAATGCTTGGCAAAGTGCTTGCCTATTATAAAGCCTATTATAAACGCTCAGTAAATGGTAGCAATTATTGCTATCAATGGATTGTTAACATGTGTCAGGAATCAAAAATCAGTAAATAATTAAAAATTAAGAACGCAAATTAGATAATCTTATGTATATAACATATATTTTTAGAGAAGATCTTCAACTTCTTTGCTAAGTATGCTGAGCTTCAGGGCAACTTTCTGGGTGCTATTGTGCCCATAGCATCATTAGAGTCCAGCATATGACTGAATTATAACAATAAAAAATACACAGTGGGATAAAAACCTGAGTAGAAACAGAACAAAGCAAAATACCTTTACGTAGTCATGAAAAGAAATACGCTAAGATTACAAAAATAAAAAAAAAAAAAACTCATCTAAAAGATTGCAATGAAATTGAGTTGAACAGTGTTTGCCTTGTTTGAAAAAAACATGTTTCTATCTTTTCATTATCACATGCATTGAATAGTCCCAAGTGATTAACAAAATCATCTTGAAACACTGGCATGTGTTGGCCACAGATGAAAATTAAATGGCATCTTTAAATTTCTGTGCCTCATCTCATTTAAGACAGAATGTTTTTGCACTTGGACTCTAGTCCGTCTAATCAGGCAGTGCATTTCCTATCACATCTAACACCTGGCCAACTCCTGGGTGCCAACTGTGCCCAGTGCAATGATATATCTAGAAGTAATTATTTCTATCATCCGCATAAGGGAAGAGGATATAAGATTCATCACATGCTTACTTTTTACATGAACTTCCTTTTTTCATTTTAAATGCATGTATAGGTTGTCCACACTCACCCAAGTCCATAAAAGAGAAATTTTTTAAAAAATGAGATTGGGATGAGAAGTATCAGAAAAGGCAAATACTCTCACCAGCTACTCAATCTTTTTTTCCAAAACAAATATACACATAAACCAGTGATACTGGCATTTTTTCTAAGTGAATGAGGTTGAAGGGCAGTTATATTTATGCAATAATGGATTTCCATATTCTTATGTTTTAAATGTGAAAGTTTTCTCAGGATAAAATGTCCTATGAACAAGAAGCTACTCGTGACACCGCTTATTATGAGATTTCATCTGATTTTAGGATGCGTGTGTAGGTGTGTGTGTGTGGATTCTCTCTCTTTCTCTCTAACATAGACATTATAGTAAGACAGGTAAATCAATAAATTGATATAGATATAATATTTTGGAATTGATAAAATTGTACAAACTTAAATCCTCCACACTGATTTTACAATGTTCACATGCCTTCCTTTTTGCTAAACCTTTTGTGTTACAGATATCTATTAAATCATCTCTTCTCCCAGGACTCTTGGGTATTTAAATTATGATGTCTTTAGAGTCTTGTTCTGGCATTCAGTCAATGCATGCAAGAGAATACATTGTATCATATTTAGCAGACTAAGCTCTCAGAGGAAAGGATTAGTGAATAGTTACTGAGTATGTTTTAACAGCAGATTTTCCCTGTAATATCTATGTCTGTTCTTGGAATATAACCAGATATGTTCAAAATACAGATGCAAAAAGAAGGAAAGAATGTCCTAAATAAAGTGTATTTATCTGATCTGCATTTTTGAAACACCTAATCCTTCCTTGCTTTCACATTTTTGTTTTTATATTTTAATTGGAGTTTTGCATAATTTAAAAGTGAGACGGATAATCAATACAAATATCAATTCAGCACTAAATCCATACATAAGATCACTAAGGATTTTCCTGGCAAAATGAAGCAGAAAGCTAGCTCAGTGTCTCCAATTAAGGTAACCTGATAAAACACATTTTTTTTGGAGACCAAGTCTCACTCTGTCCTCCAAGCTGGAGTCCAATGGCGCCATCTCAGCTGACTGCAACCTCTGCTTCCTGTGTTCAAACGATTCTCCTGCCTCAGCCTCCTGAGTAGTTGAGATTACAGGCGTATGCCACCACACTGGCTAATTTTTTGAATTTTTAATAGGGATAGGGTTTGACTAGGTTGGCCAGGCTGGTCTCCAACTTCTGACTTTGTGATCCACTCGCCTTGACCTCCCAAAGTGCTGGGATTACAGGCCTGAGCCACCGCACCTAGCCTAAAACACCCATTTTTTTTTTTTTTTTTTTTTTTTTGAGACGGATTTTCGCTCCTGTTGCCCAGGCTGGAGTGCAATGGCGCAATCTTGGCTCACCACAACCTCCGCCTCCCAGGTTCAAGCGATTCTTCTGCCTCAGCCTCCCAGTGGCTGGAATTACAGGAATGCGCCACCACGCCTGGCTAATTTTGTATTTTTAGTAGAGACGGGGTTACTCCAGGTTGGTCAGGCTGGTCGTGAACTCCCGACCTTAGGTGATATGCTCACCTCGGCCTCCCAAAATGCTGGGATTACAGGCGTGAGCCACTGCGCCCAGTCCTGTAAAACACCTTTTAATGATATATAAGAAAATATTAATTCACAATATATGAAGAAAATCAGGGGAGGAACAAACACAGAGCAAACACAGAGTCCTATTTGAAATTAAAAAGCAACAATTTTATTGTTTTCACTCCTGAATTCAAAAATTACCATAAAAATGAATGATAAAAGTAATAATTTCACATAGTAATATTACATTTTATGGACTTGAACAAATAGAAATTCCAGTAAAGAAAATACCAGTGTCTTGTAGCCTCCACCATATTCCATTTGTAACCTGGTATCCTCTGAATCCTTTAGCTTTGGAGCTACTCACTCAAAAATCCTCTCATCTTGGTACGTATTTAAAGAAAGTGGCCTCCTGTATTTGGCAGACATATAAGAGGGGCATTCGGTTGTAACACATAAGGAAAGGCCATTTTGACATTAGTTTCTATCTTCTCTTACCATAAAAATTCTGTATTCAGTGACAAGAGAAGGAATTTCATGACAATAAATGTCACCAGCTGATTTTCTTTCTTTTGTGAGAGGGTCTCACTCAGTTACCCAGGCTGTAGTGCGGTGGCACAATATCCACTCACTGCAACCTCTGCCTCCTGGGTTCAAGTGATTCTCCTATCTCAGCCTCCCAAGTAGCTGGGACTATAGACTGGCTAATTTTTGTATTTTTAGTAGAGTAAGGGTTTCACCATGTTGCTCAGGCTGGTCTCGAACTCTTGACCTCAAGTTATCTGCCTATCTTGGTCTTCTGAAGTGCTGGGATTACAGGCATGAGCCACTGTGCCTGGCGTGGCTGACTTTCATCTCAGAATTAACTCATGATATTTGAGTAGTTAGACTAGCATCCAATTTGAAGTAGGTGTCCCTTCTTTTTACATAATACACAGAATATACATATATAATATATATTCATTATTCATTATCTATATATATTCATTATATATATTCATTTTATATATATACAAAATGAAATTTAATTTTGCTGTTTATAAAATCATGGCATAGAAGGAGAATTTGCTTCCCAATATTCTAATATTGTTTGGCTTGGGTACATATTACAAATTCAATGTATCAAAAAAATGTAGTGCCTATAGAAATGGAGACCAATGAATGGTTTGCAGAGTTAAGAATTGGATAAGGTGAGAAGAAAATGGGTGTGGTCATAAGAGTGCAACAGGAAGAATTCTCCTGATGTTGAAAGTACTGTTATCTTAACCAGGTGGTGAATATACTAACCTATGTATGTGATAAAATTGCATAGAACTGAAAAAGCATACACATGAACACAAATCAATACAAGTAAAACTGAAGAAATCTGAACAAGATAAGTGGATTGTATCAAAGCCCATATCCTGGTGGTGATACTATCCTACAGTTTTGCAAGATATTATTATTGAAGGAAACTAGAAAAAGTAGACAAATTATCTCTGCATTATTTATCATAACTGTATTTGTTCTTCTATTATCTCAAACTAAAATGTTTTGTAAAAGCAAAAGGAGCAAAGCTGGAGGCATCATGCTACCCAATTTCAAACTATACTACAAGGCTGCAGTAACTAACACAGCATGGTACTAGTACAGAAACAGGCACATAGACCGTTGGAACCGAATAGAGAACTCTGAAATAAGACCGCACACCTACAGCCATCTGATCTTTGACAAGCTGGACAAAAACAACGGGGAAAGGATTCCCTATTTAATAAATGGTGCTGGGAGAACTTGCTAGCCATATGCAGAAAATTGAAACTGGACTCCTTCCTTAAACCATACAAAAAATTTAACTCAAGATGGATTAAATACTTAAATATAAAACCCAAAACTATAAAAACCCTAGAAGAAAATGTAGGCAATACCTTTAGGATATAGGTATAGGCAAAGATTTCATGACAAAAAAGCCAAAAGCAATTGCAACAAAACCAAAAATTGACAAATGGGATTTAATTAAACTAAAGAGCTTCTGCACCACAGAAGAAACATCATCATCAGAGTGAACAGACAACCTAGAGAATGCAGTCTATCCATCTGACAAAGGTCTAATATCCAAAATCTACAAGGAACTTAAACAAGTTAAAAAAAAAAAAAAAAAAAAAAAAAAAAAAAGCAAACATCCCCATTGAAAAGTGGGCAAAGGACATGAACAGACACTTCTCAAAAGAAGACATACATGTGACCAACAATCACATGAAAAAAGCTCAACATCGCTAATCATTAGAGAAATGTAAATCAAAACCACAATGAGATATCATCTCATGCCAATCAGAATGCCTATTACTAAAAAGTCAAAAACAATAAATGCTGGTTAAGTTGTGGAGAAAAAGGAACACTTTTACACTGTTGGTGGGAGTGTAAATTAGTTCAACCATTGGAGAACACAGTGTAGCAGTTTCTCAAAGACCTAGAGGCAGAAATATCATTTGACCTAGCAATCCCATTACTGAGTATACACCCAAAAGAATATAAATCATTCTATTAAGATACATGCACACATATGTTTATTGCAGCACTATTTACAAGGCAAAGTCATTACATCAATCTAAATGCCCATCAATGATAGACTTGATAAAGAAAAAGTGGTACATATACACTGTGGAATACAATGCAGCCATAAAAAAAGAATGAGAACAATGTCCTTTGCAGTGACATGGATGGAGGTGGAAGCCATTATAGTCAGCAAACTAATGTAGGAATGGAAAACCAAACACAGCGTGTTATCACTTATAAGTGGGAGCTGACTGATGAGAACTCATGGTCACGTGGGGGGTGGGAAACAACACACACTGGACACCTGTGGGGCGATGGGAGGCTGGGGAGCATCAGGCAGAATAGCTAATGGATGCTGGGCTTAATACATGGGTGATGGGATGATCTGTGCAGTAAACCGCCATGGCACATGTTTACCTATGTAGCCAATCTACACATCCTGCACATGTACCCCTGGACTTAAAAGTTGAGAAATAGATAAGTAAAATTTTAAACAATTAAAAAAATAGTTTAGTAGCATTCTAATTTCTAGTCAAGGATGTAATGACCTTAAAAGGCCTCACCTTCATCTTTGCAACAACAACAAAAAACTGAACAAACTGAAAATCAGCAATTCCTCTAGGATTCTTCAGAGAAATGAAATCAGAGAGCAACCTATTGCCCATCAAATTGGAGAGACAGACAGGAAGTTAAAGGGAATCATAGCTTATTGGGGTAAAGATTGAGGAACAGAAACCATTGCTGAGCCAGTACAGGGTTAAGAAAACTTAAACATGTAATTGAATTGCTGGAAGATAAAGGTAGACAAGCATGAGAGTTAAAACTCCAAGGAGACTCAGTCATGGGAAGGCCTCCACACTTTTCTGAAGCTTACTCGTAGGAACTCTACCACGTTCTCACAGTGAAAATCAGAAAAACAAAAAACAAACCCTTAGTATTTCCAGCAGAGGAAAGGGAAAAGTAGCCATTTAAAGATACGTTTAGAATATTCTGTTCTCCTTAACAAAACCTGCCCACAAGGGAAACTGTTTTACCAGAGCCTAACTGACTGGTGTTTTACCAGAACCTAAGCAAACTGTATGAAGGGAAATATGCAACTCTTGCCCACTCTAGTCTTCTACATGGCAAAAAGGAAATGCCCAGCTCCAACTAGGTGAGGCCTTTTGGCCTCACTTTCATAGAAACATAAAAGAAAGTAAAAGTGAGAAGCATTTGTGAAGGTCACAGTCTAAGGACACAGGCTCGGTAAAAGAAAAAGGTTTAATGATAATTTTATGGAACATTTTTTCTCCCCCAACACGCTATCATTACCTCAGTGGAGCTCCTAGAAAATAATAGGATAAAGAAATGAAGGAATTGAAAATGTCGAACATCATGTAAGAGTCACTAGGGAAAACTACAACAACAACAACAACAAAAAACGAAAACAAGAGCATCAGAGAAAATTAGCCCCGACACCACACCTACAGCAAACAGTAAATGCAAGATAACTCCTAACTGAATAAACATACACGCTCACACTAAAGGCATATATACCTAAATTTCTTTTACTTGCTAGCTTATGACCAGCTTTCAACGAATAATTACAAGGCATATATATTTTTAAGAACAATGTTTGACGGGAAAAATTAAGCATCAGAATGAGATTCAGATATGGCAGTCATGTTGGAACTATCAGAATGGAAATTTAAAACAACTGATTAATATGTAAAGGGCGATATTGGAAAAAGTAGACACGACCTGACAATATGAAAGAGCATATGGAAACTGAAAGAAGAGATATAAAAACCCCGAGAAAGAATCAAAAGAGAATGCTAGAAATAAGAGATACTGTACTAGAAATTTGAAGGAATCATCAATAGACTGGATATGACTAAGAAAAGAATAAGCTTGAGCAAATGTCAGTAGAAACTTTGATAACCAAAATGCAAAGAGAAAATTGATAAAATATTTCAAAACTGTGGGACAACCACAAAAGTTATAATATATGTGTAATTGGAATACCAGAAGTAGAAGAAAGAGATAAAGAAATAGAGGAAATGTTTGAAGTCATAGGGCAGAGAATTTTCTGAAATGAATGAGGGAACACCAAGTAGGATAAATATAAAAAGTCTACACTTAGGCATATCTATTCAAACTAAAGGAAATCAAGATAAAAATTATTTTAAGGAAGTCAGAAGAAATAAAGAGCTTACCTATAGAAAAGCAAAGATAAACACTCCATCCGATTTTTCAGAAAGCATGCAAGCAGGAAGAGAGTAGAGTGAAATACAGTGTTCAAAGAAAAAGAAAGAATAAATTACCAACATAGAATTCTGTATCTATTGAAATTATCCTTCAAAAGTGAAAAAGAAACACAAACCTTCTCACAAAACAACTAGGGGCATTTGTTGCCAATAGACCTGCCTTGCAAGAAATGTTAGAATTCTTCAGAGGGGGAAAAAAAAATCATATAGGTCAGAATCTCAGATCTATGCTAAGAAATGAAAAACACCAGAGAAGGAATAAGTGAAGGTATAATGGACTCTTTTCTTTTGTTTTAATTGATCTAACAGTTTACATATTTTTGTCAAAATAATGCACCATATACTCAGTGATTTTGGTTATGAGTATGTGAAGTGAAATGGCAGTTATGAAACAAGAAAGGGAAAAAACTAGAGATACTATATTATAAGATGCTTTCATTACTCATGAAGTAGTATAGTGTTATTTGAAAATGTGTTTAAATTAGTTGCAAATGTTTACTGCAATACTGTAAACTCTAGAGCAATCATTAAAAATAGTAAAAAAGAAATGTAATAAATATGCTAACAAAGGAGATAGATAGAATTATAGAAAATGCTTAATTAAAACCAGAGAAGGCAGAAAAAACATATAAAACACATAGGCAAACTAACAAGCAAAAAAAACCCCACAAAGGCAATGAGTGGAAAACACTAATAAATATGGTATTTATTAATCTATACTAATAATCACTTTAAATGTCAGTCATCTAAAAACACCAATTAAAAGAGAGGTTATCAAAGTGAGTCAAAAAACAAGAACCAACTATATGTTGTCTACAGGAAATCTACTTTAAATAAAAGAGACAGATATTAAAGTGTTGGAGAAAGATATACCACACTAACACAAATAAAAATAAATCTAGATTAGCTATATTAATTTCAGTAAGTACAGACTTCAGAGCAAGAAAAATTATCAGAGAAAAAATGGGGCATTATATAAAAATGATTAAGGGCCAAATTCTTCAAGAAAATATAGCAATCCTTAATGTGCATGCACCTACCACCAAAATATCAAAACATGTAAGGCTAAAACTGTAGAACTGCAAAGAGAATTTGACAAATTTACTATTATAGTTGGAAACTTTAACATCCCTCTGTGATAACTGACAGATCTAGCAAGCAGAAAAAAGTAAGGATATAGTTGAACTCAACAGCACCATCAATCAACTAGACCTAATTAACATTTATAGGATACTTTATCCAAAACCATACATATTACATATTCTTCTGAAGCTCACACAGAGCATTTACCAAATAGACACTTTATGCAAAACCATACATACTTCATATTCTTCTGAAACTCACACAGAGCTTTTACCAAATATAACATATTTGAGGGTATCAAACACACCTTAACACGTTTAAAAGAATAGAAATCATACAAACTATGCTTTCAGACCACTAAACTAAAAATTATAGCCAGAAAAATAGCTGGACAACAAGAAAATACTTGGAGATTAAACACTTCTAAATTATATATGGAACAAAATATTTTCAAGATGAAATTTTAAAATATTTGAAAACAAATACACAACTCATCAAAATGTGTGTAATGCAGCGAAACTGGTGCTTAGAGGGAAATTTGTATTACAGAATGAATATTTTAGAAAATAGGAAAAATTTAATATCAGTATCTTAAGGTTCCACCTTGGGAAACTAGAGAAAGATGTGTAAAACAAGCAGAAGGGATTAAGTAATAGAAGTTAGAGCAGAAAGCAATAAAAACAGGAAACCAATAATGACCATAAACATGACCAAAAGCCAGTTTTAAAAAAGCATTTTTAAAAAATATTGATAAACTAGACTAACCAACAAAAAAGATGTAAATTACCAATATCAGGAATCAACAAGTCATCAACAAGTCAATCATTTTAATTCCATGAGTTTTAAAACAGAAATAAAGGAGTACCATGAACAATTCTATGTTCTTTTCACAAAAGATGCAATCCACCGAAACTCACTAAAGGAGAAATAAATAATCTGGTAGTCTTAAATCTATTAAAACATGAATTACGAATTAACAGCCTTCTAAAACCTTTCAGAACAACAGGCCCAGATTGAATTTATTGTTGAACTCTACCAGATATTTAAGAAAGAAATTATATCAATTCTCTACAATCTCTTCAAAAAACAAAACAAAACAAAACAAAAAAAAAACAGAAGCAGGGAGAATACTTCCTAACTCATTTCATATGGTCAACATTATCTTAATACTCAAATCTGAAAAACATATTACAAGAAAGAAAATCTACAAACCATTATTGCTCATGAACATAGATGCAAAAATTCTCAACGAAATATCAACAAGTTGAATCCAACAATGTATAAAAATTACATACCATGACTAAGTGAGATTTATCCAATGTATTCAAAGGGAGTTCACCATTCAAAAATCAAATAATGTAATTCATCACATCAACAGGCTAAAGAAGGAAAATTATATGAGCTTACCAATAGATGCAGAACAAGCATTTGACAAATTCCAACACTCATTCATGATTTTTAAAAATGCTCTATAAACTAGGAGTAGAGAGGAACTTTTTCAACTTCATGAAGAATATCTACAACACACCTACAGATAACATCATACATAATAGTGGCAGACTAGATGCCTTCCTGCTAAGATTAGGAACAAGGTAAAGATGTCCCCTCTCACCACTCCTCTTCATCATCATACTGGACATCCTAGCTAACACAATAAGACAAGAAAATGAAATAAATGGAATACTGATTAAAAGGAAGCAATAAAATTGTCTTTGTTTATAGATGACATAATTTCCATGTTGAAAAATCTCAGAATTTACAACAAAAATCTTTTGAAACTCGCAAGTAATTCTAGCAAATCAGCAGGATACAAGGATAATTTACAAAAGTTAATCGTTCTCTTAAATGCCAGCATTAAACAATTGGGATTTGGAATTAAAAACACAATACCATTTAAATTAGCACCAAAAATATAAAATACTTAAGTATAAATCTAATAAATTATCATATGTTTTATGTAAAAAACTACAACATTCTAATAATTTATTAAAAATCTAAGTGGAGAGATGTTCAATGCACATAGATAGAAAGTGTCAATATTTTAATGATGTCAATTCTTTCCCACTTTATAGATTTGATGAAATCCTAATCCAAATCCCAGTATTTATTTCATGTGTATCAGTCAATTACTTCTAAAACTCATAAAGAGAGGCAAAAGATCCACAATAGCCAACACAATATTGAAGAACAAGAACAAAATAGAAGATTGATATTACCTGACTTTTAGACAGTACAGTAGCCAGGAGGATACAGTATTGGCTAAAGAACAGGTAAATAGATAAATAAAACCGAATAGAAAGCGCAGAATTAGATTCACTTAAATGTAGTCGTGTGATTATTAACAGTAGAGCAAAGGCAATTTGATGGGGAAAAGACAATCTTTTCAACAAATGTGCTGAAACATCTGGAGTTCCACATAAAAAAGGAATCTAGATATAGACTTTACACATTTTATAAAAGTTTTCTCAAAATGGATCATAGACCTAAATGTAAAACACAAACTGTAAAACTCATATAGATAATATAGAAGAAAATCTAGACAACTTTGGGTTTGTTGATTTTTTGATTTAATGCCAAAAGCATAATCTATGAAGGAAAAAATTGACGATGAATTTCACAAAAATTAAAACCTTTTTATCTGTGCAATACACTGTTAAGATAATGAAGGTACAAGTTACAAATAGGGAGAAAATCTTTGCAAAAACACATATCTGATAAAGACCTGCTGTCCCAATTTTACAAAAAACTAATAACAATAAGAAAACAAACAATTGAATTAGTAAATGAGCAAAGGATCTGAACAAACACTTCCTCAAAGGAGATATACAGCTGGCAAATATGTACATGAAAAAATATCCAGCGTCATATGTCATTAGGGAATTGTGAATTAAAACAACAATGATATACCATTACAAAGCTATTAGAATGGCTAAAATTCAAAATACTGACAACAGCAAATACTGGCTAGGATTCAGAGCAACAAGAACTCTTATTCATTGTTGATAGGAATCCAAAATGGTATAGTCACTTTGTGTGGGCGTTTGGCAATTTCTTACAAAGCTAAACATATTCTTACCATATTATCCAGGATTTACACTCATTGTTATTTACCCAAATAAGTTGAAAAATCCATGTTCACACAAAGAGCTACACAAGAATGTTTATAGCAGCTTTGTTCAGAATTGCCAAAACTTGGAAGCAGCCAAGATTTCTTTCAACAAATGGACCGACAGACTGTGGTACATCTACACAATGACGTATTATTCAGTGATAAAAAGAAATGAGCTAGTAAGCCATGAAAAAGTTGGTAGAACATTAAATGTATATTTTTAAGTGAAAGAAGCCAATATGAAAAGACTATATAGTTCCAACTATAAGACATTCTGGGAAAAGAAGACCTATGGAGACAGTAAAAAGATCAATGGTCGCCAATGGTTTTTGTCGGGAAGGAAAGATGAAAATGTGGGGCAAGCGATTTTTAAGGCAGTGCAAGTATTCTGTGTAGCACTATAAGGGAGCATACATGTCATTACATATTTATCCAAACCCACAGAATGTGCAACACAAAGTAAATCCTAATGTAAACTACAAGTTATCATTAATTATAATGTATCAATATTGCCTCATTAATTGTAACGAATGTATCACATTAATCCAAGATGTTAATAATAGGGGAAACTGTAGTGGGGAAATGAGGAGGATTTGTAAATTCTCTGTACTTTTTAAAGAAGTTTTTATTTTAAATTACTTGGGTACCTATGGGTATATATTTATGTTGTACATATGATTTGTTAATACAGACATACAATGTGTAATAATCTCATTGGGGGTAATTGTGATGTCCATTAACTCGAGCATTTATCATTTGTTTTAGGAATATTTCAATTCTCTCTTTTAGTTGTTTTAAAATGTACAATAAATTACTGTTGACTATAGTCACACTGTTGTGCTATCAAATACTAGATCTTATTTATTCTATCTAATTATATTTTTGTACCCATTAACTATCCTCACTTCCCTGCCACCGCTTTCCCAGCCTCTGATAACCAACATTCTACTCCTTGAGTTCAATTGCTTTAATTTTTAGTTTCCACATATGAATGAAACATTCTATTTTTGACAATTTTTTCTACAAACCTAAAAATGCTAAAAAAGTTTTGTCTATTAAACTAGTGTAGTTGCTTAAATTTCACATTAAGAAGTTAAAGAAATACACTTCAGCCAATACTTAAGTATACATACGAAGGCTGTCTATAACAGAATATGAGATCCAGAGATCCTGAGAAAAAATATTTTTGTCATAAACATCCTTATGTACCTGAACAGATTAGACATATCTGTAAATCAAACTACTGTCAAAAAAGTAAAGGTTTGCTGTTTACTATTGTAAATATAGAAAAACAGGAAACAACTTTTCAAAGTATGCATCCCAATATTCTTTGATTATTATTGTTCTTTATGCTGAAGCATTTATTTTTCAGAAGAATATGTTTAGTTTGGCAATTTACAAAATTGAAAAATGAATGAAAAATCTTACATATTGTGTATAAAAATGATTTAGAAACACATTAAGTCTCATAAATTAAGACAGATATTCTTTAACCCTAAATCTTTCATGAAAATGCAAGGCTCCATTTCAGAAATGCGTCCGGTAAGGTCTATAGATTCAAATCCAGCATATTTCTTCACATATTACAGAAAGTTTCTCTTCTGTCTTTTGTGGGTCAAGAGAGATGCCACTTGCTGATAATTTAATTTATGCCAGTTTCTAATGCCAAGAAATCTCAAATGATTATTTTGTCACAAAAATGCTGAACTATGAGTTTAATTGCTTTCTTTAAAGAGATGAAAAAGTTCAGTAAATTTGCGAACATGAGATTGAAACCTAATTTATTTGACCCAAATGAGGCTGTATTTAACTTTTATTCTCTGCTTCCTTAATAATGTATTTATTTAACTAATAGTGACTAATCTCATATGTTTCGTGTATAACAAATTAGATTTTACAAAATTTGCTATGAGTTTTTTTTTTTACTTTTTTGTACAAGCCTAAAAGTCAATGAAGCCACAAGCCCAAAATTAAGTTAATGGATCTGGAAAACAACCACTATGTAGAAAATAGTTTTGGACAAAACTTGGTTTTATGTTGTTAACCTTATCAGGATATAAAATTGGGTCTGTAATTTCATCATACGCAAAAATCAACTACATGAAAAATATACACAAACTTTTGTCAGTTAAAAAATAAAGATTTTTAAAGAAGAAGAAAACCAACAACAACAACAACAAAAAAAACCAACCACAGGTGGATCAAGGAATGGGACACAATTTTTTTAACGTTAACTATTTGATGAATATAAAGCAAATATATTTTCGTGTTTCAGTTAATACTCTTTTTCTGTATAACAAACTACTCTAAAATTTAGTGATTTAAAATAGCAATTTATTATTCTCTCTCACAGTTGGGTAGTCCTCACTTGAGGTCTTTTATATAATTATAGCTAATGGGATGGAGTTGTCTGAAAGCTTGACTTAGCTGGACATCCAAGATGGCTCACTCACATGGATAGCAGTCTGTCTGGTATTGTTGGGGAGCTCATTTGAAGCTATTTCCCTCCCAGAATGTCTACAGATGGTTTCTCTTTGTAGCTTGGGCTTCTCACAGCCTGCTTGCTGACTGGTATCTGAAAGGGAGTAACCGAAGTAGAGCTATTCTGAGAAGCTCATCCTATGTCCTAACCACAGAAGTCTCAGAATGTCACTTCTACTCGGGAAGCCACTAAGTCCAACCTAGATTAAAGGACAGGAGATTTATATTCCACCTCTAGATGGAAGAGAGGTGACACTACATTACAGAAGAGTATTTGGGATGGGACTTGTGTTTATTTTTGGGAAATGCAATGTGAAGAAGCTAGACTCAGACAAAATAAATATACTAACCATAAAAGAATACATTCAGTTGCATTCAAACTAAGACTTTATGTTTATTATTGTGCAGTCACATTGGAAAATAATTTATCTGAAAAATTTGAATTTTCTTGCACGTTTGCCCTATAACTCAGAAATTCTCTACTTAGCTACATATCTTCAAAAGGCACATGCACATTAATAATTAGAAGCCTTGTCCATAATAGCAAAAAACCTGGGGGAAAACTGATTGCTAGGCATTAAGAATTAAAAAATAATTCGTGGTATATTATTCACACAGTGAAATGCTATAGCAATAAAATGGATTAATTGTAATAGTATAATATTAGTGTTTGTATTGAAAAATATGAAGTTAGTTATAGAAGACTACATAGAATGTCATCAATATTATAAAGCTCAAAAACAAGTAAAACTAAGAAACATAATAATAAAGATATATAACATTTAATAATCAAGGCAATACCTTAATAATCACGATAAGTTACATTTTAATAAAAAATATAAAAATAAAAATTCATGCATAAGACCCAGTGATAAACAAAACATCAAAATTTTTAAGAGGCAAAATCAGAGTATGTAGTACCTCAAATTACCATATAGGTCTCTGAGGCAAAGGTAAACAAAACCCCTCTAAATTGGCAAATTCAATTCTAAATTGATAAATTTCACTTTCTCCTCTTTTTTAAAAACACAATTATGTGGTAGCAATCAAATTTTTAAATGGGCATTATTTTTGACACAGTAAACTTGTTCCTAGGATTCAGTTGTATGCAAATGCTTGCATATACGTACACAAAGGCATTTGTACCATGATATGCCTTGTAGGAGGTACACTGAAAATCAACACATTTCAGACAACTTAAACATCCTTCAGTATGAAAATAAATATATAAATTATGGTATATAGAACCAACAAAATTTGATATATAAAACAACATTCAAGGTATATTCTTAATAAAGTCCAAGATATGAATCGTATTTTCCCAGGTTTCATTTTTACTTATGCACATATGGAAAAATAACTAGAAGAATCTACACCAGACTTTTAACAGCTATTACTTATGGAGATTCTATTTGCAAAAGATGGAGAAAGGGTAAAATTCCCATTGTCCTTAGTGAGAAGAGTTATCCTCAGTTCTCACTGGAGAATTCTTAGTTCTCATTGGAACTTCTTACAATGAGAATGTATTACTTGATATTTTAAAAAATTTCTAAATTAGCATTATAAGCAAAATAAATAGCAAAAACTAATTACAACTAAAAATACCAAATAGGAAACTGTATTTTTCCTTTTGCTGATTACTCAAGATCAAATTACATTGTATGAAAACCATATTATTTACTAAATCTACCTTATTTACTAGATTTGGTTTAATAACAGAAAGATTCAAGACAACTTTTGGATTCAAGACAACTTTTGGTTAACTCAAGCCCTTAAAAAGTAAACCAACACTACTCTCAAATGTTGGGATGTATTTAATAAATTTCACTGAAGCCTAAATCTGGCTCGGGATGTGTCTATTCACTGTTCACAAGTATTTGAGCATCTATGTTTATAATGAGATTAGACATGGGTACAAGAACCTTCATTTATTTATAAAAAAGCAAGCTTTTGGCATACTGTCCTTTTTCTGCTATATTACTTTGGTCAAGGAAGTCAGAGGCCTAAATCTAAGGAGAAAAAATTCTCAATTATTTAATATATTTTCATAATATTATCTGTTTTAGACATGTAAATTTTTGTTTTATAATTATATTAGCTTAAGTAAATAATTTCAATTATTTAAAATTAATAAACTAATTTATTGAAAATTATTCATTTAGACTAATATAACAATAATACAAACAAAACTGTCATAAATCTATATTCTGTTTGAAAGTCCAGATGTTTCATTGATAAGCATTTAATAATATAGAGAAAAATATATATGAAAGATATAAGTAGGAGAATAGAACATGAGAATCTCATTAAATGGAGATCATCCTAGTCAATTGAATTCTTTTTAGGAAAGGAATATGTTTAAGCAAGTGTAGTGGAAAGGGGGATCCCAATCTAAGTGTGTGGTAGAAAATAGGACCCCAGTAGTTTTAGGTATAGGAGGGGAAGAATTTTCTGGTTTCTGCAATAATTCAAGGTGGAAAATAGAAATGAAACTGAGGATTGAATTAGTGAGATTGGAAATACTATAAGCTGTGTGATATAATCATATCCAAAACCAGGGCAAAAAAAATCCTTCAATAAAATTATTAATTTATTTAAGAGAACTGGTGACAAGGCTGGAATTTATACCCAGATTGATTTGTGTTGAAATAGAGGCAGCAAATGCTTACTGATGCGAGAGCACCAAGAAAGAGAAAAATAGAAATTATTTTCTAGAATTCACAGAATTTACAAGGTAGAACTCTGGACTGCTACAAGATTGTGAAATGTCAAGTCACATCAGCTTTAACCATGGCTCCAAAGGCCAGGAGATTCCCAGCCAGCATATGTATATACTATACTCATATATAATTTTACCTCTTCCTACCACTAGAAAATTCCAAAGTGATTTTTCATCAAGCACGTATCTAATTAAAATAGCTGTGTGGTTCCTGACCATCCCCCAAAATAAGTAGTACATTTATTTAAGTAACTGTTAGCTGTAGTCTACAAAGTGACATGAGAAGAAATGGACCCAGGTCAAAATAAGATGTTTAAAAAGATGATTTCATTTTTTCGAGTAACCTCCATAGTGTCATTCATAATGGTTGCACCAAGGTATATTTCCACCAACAGTGCGTAAGGGTTCACTTTTTCTGTCCACCTTACCAACACTTGTTACCTATTGTCTTTATATAATATTCCTCCTAACAGGTATGAAACAGTACCTAGTTGTGGTTTTGATTTGCATTCCTCTGATGATTAGTGATGTTCAGCACCCTTTCATATACCTGTTGGCCATATTTGTGTCTTTTTGGGAAAAATACCTATTCAGGCTCATTTTTAAATTGGGGTATTTGTTTTTATTACTATTGATTTCTGTGAGTAACTTACATATTTTGGATGTTAAATCCTTATCAGATATATGGGTAAAAAGGATTTGTTCTCAATCCATAGACTGCCTTTTCATTTTATTGATTGTTTCCTTTGCTTTGCAGAAGTTTCTTAGTTTGACGTAGTCCCACTTGTTTACTTTTCCTACTGTTGCCTGAGATTTTGATGTAATATCCAAAAGAATCATTACCAAGACCAACATCAAGAAACTTTCTCACTATTTTCTTCTGCATTTTATTATTTCAGGTCTTATGTTTAAGTCCTTAATTCATTTTGAGTTGATTTTTGTTTATGGTGTAAGATAAGGGTTCTATTTCATAATTTTGCATGTAAATATCCCATTTTTTTCAGGAAAAATATCACTTATTGAAGAGACTATTCTTTCCCCATTGTGTCACTTTAATGACTTTCTTGAAAATTAGTGGATCATATATGCTTGGGTTTATTTCCAGGCTCTCTATTTTGTTCCATTGTTCTATTTGTCTTTTTGCCAGTACCATACTGTTTTAATTAATATAGCTTTGTAATATAATTTGAAAGCAGGACATGTGATGCCCCCAACTGTGTTTTCTTTTCTTAATATTGCTTTAGCTATTCAGGGTCTTTTGCTTTTCTATATGAATTTTAGAATTATTTTTTAATTTCTGTGAAAAATGCCATTGGGTTGTTTTAGGAATTGAGTCGATTCAGTATATTGCTTTAAGTAGAATAGACATTTTAACAATATTGATTCTTCCAATCCATGAGCATGAAATATCTTTCCATTTATTTGTGTTTCCTTCAATTTCCTTCAATGTTTTATAGATTTCAGTGTAAAGAGCTTTCACTTCCTTGGTTAAATATGACCCAGTAGTCCCTCTGCTGGGTATATATCCAAAGGAAATGAAATCAGGACTTTAATAGAGATATATGTACTCCCATGTATATTGCAGCATTATTCACAGTAGTCAAGATATGGAAACAACCTGTGTCCATTAATAACTGGATTAAAAAATTGTGACATGTATGTATATACACAAACATACACATGCACACATATACAATACAACATTATTCAGCCTTAAAAAAGGAGAATCCTTTACTTGCATTAAGATAGGCAAACCAGGAGAACCTTATGCTAAGTGAAATAAACCAGAAACAGAAAGAAAATACTGCATAATCTCATATATACGTGGAATCTAAAAAGAAAAGTTGAATACTTAGAAACTGAGAACAGAAAGGTGGTTTCCAGTGGCTGGGAGGTGAAGAAAATGGAGACACCTAGGTCAAAGGGTAGAACTTAGCAGTTACATAAGATGAATAATTCTAAAGATCTAATGCACTGCAAGAAGACTATAGTAAATAATATTTTATTGTATATTGAAAATGTGATGAATGTGTAGATTGTAGGTAATTTTACCAGAAAAATAAAAAGGTAACTATAGAAGGGGATGAATATGTTCATTTACTTACCTGCAGTAGTTATTTTATTTGTATATGTATATAAAACCTGATGCTGTATACCTTAAATATATATAATAATCAAGGAATAGATATATAAATGATTAAGTTGTTTATAACACTATTTTATGGGGAGTTGCTATCTTCATGTTTCATCCATATCTGTTTTATCTGACGGGTAGAATTCTACCCAAAAAACTCAAACCATCCTGGCTCTGATACTGGAGTCTAGGACAACACTGAAAAGAATGAGTCATCTGCAGGGTTTAGCGCGAGTTAACAAATCTAAGGAATATGCTAGAAACATGTTTTCTCAGTCACAGGATTTTCTAGAACCATGTTAATGGTTCTTGGCCTACTCCAGGGTCTCTTATAATGCTTCCAGCTCTATGCACATCCTAGATATTCATATGCAATGAAATACAATAACGACAGTTTTCACTTAGAGCTTCAGAGTCTGAATCCTACTTTGCCATGGACTATTGGTGTGACCATAAACACGTTGCTTTACTTCCATAAATCTGAGTTTTCTCATCTGTAAAATGAAGACAAGTTACCTATGTTATAGGGATATTACAAGATTTAAATGTAAGAAATTTAATATAACTGTTTTATAGCACCTAACACAATGTAGTCAATAAGCAATAAATATTATGTGTTTGGTCAAGTCATGGATGGTATAACCAGCATATAAACCCATGCTTTCCTGTTCATTTATATTAGAGACAGTCAAACATTTTTAGTAGTGTCAAAATAAAAATACACTTTATATTATATACCTATGGTCTTCTATCATTTATTTATCTAATATCTCTTTTAACCTATTATTTATACATCTACATATTTATCATTTACTTGTTTAACTCATATAACTCAAGCATTAATCTATGCATGTCTTATTCTACTTTTTTCTATTCTAGATTTCTAAGAGGTGACACTGGCTGTTCTCAGGTTCATATTTCCCTGGTCCATCAGTTTAATGCCAACATTGGTAGAAATATGAAAGGAGACCAGAAAACACATGAAACAATTTGCTTTGGAAACATTGATTTTGGCTTGATTCAATTGAACTGTATCTGGAGTTAAATTTGCATTGATAACATTTATTTCAATTGCAAAGCATGCATTTTCATTTTTAATCAATTGTTAGAAAAGAGGAAAGAACATACCTCTTAGTTTTTACAGACCATCAAAGCTTGAATAAAGTCTGTGCACTTCTGAGGTATAGATCTTTAGCTGGCCAGCTGTTCCTTCTATGTGGGTAGTCAGGTAATGACTCCCTAGGTTCCATCAACCTAAACACACACCCATACACCAGTAATTTGCTGTCATATTAACATGACACCTGCACTGTCAAATATGTCTCCAGCCATCTGGAATGCAGCATAACCAAGTCCTTGACTCAATATTTATTCCACTTTCATGATAATGAACATTAAACTCCCCAAAAAAGATTTTTCTTTGAAAGTAGTACGTATTTTCGTTTTTGGAGACTATTTGATGCCATTACAGATGTCATGAATCATAAAAAAATACATATAATAAACAGGTATCTAAATAATCTTTGTGATGTTTTTCAGAGAGTAAATATTTCATTTTTTCAAGAGCATTCTAGGCTCTGAAATATATTTTTATTATCACTTTCTATAGTTTTGAAAAATTTCATGAAACATATTCTAACCATACAGTAGATAAGCTTTGTGAGTACTCAGGAAAATGTCCTTTTCTGCCTATGCACAGAACAGATATTGATAATTTATCATTGCAAGAAAATATGATTTTTGAAGACATGAGGTGTGTATAGAGGCAGATAATATGCCTAAAATTTTACCAGTTCTAGCTTATGCGTGTGTGTGTATATATATATATACACATACACACACACATATATTATATATATGCGTATATATATATTTTTTTTTAACGGAGTCTTGCTCTGATTCTTAGGCTGGAGTGCAGTGGCGCAATCTCAGCTCACCACAACCTCCACCTCCCAGGTTCAAGCAATTCTCCTCCCTTAGCCTCCTGAGTAGCTGAGATTACAGGCACGTGCCACCATACCCTGCTAATTTTTGTATTTTTAGTAGCGATGGGGTTTCACCATGCTGGCCAGGCTAGTTTCGAATTCCTGACCTCGTGATCTGCCCATCTTGGCCTCCCAAAGTGCTGGGATTACAGGTGAGCCACCGCGCCCAGCCCTATATTTTTATCAGTCCAGTATTCAATGAAGATATCTAGCATTTATACAAATTAAGCAATACAAATTTCTGAAATATTCTTTTTATTTTTGTAGTACAGAACATGCTACTTCATTTTAAAAAAGGAAAATTTAAGGGAAGCATGGATTTTTTAGGTTAAATAAGCAAAAATAATTAGCTAATGAGTTTAATTTCTTGGTCACATTACTTGGAAAAATCCCTCAAAATTATTCTAAAATATCTTGCATTGTGTAATATGTAATTCTTCCCTTTCAAAAAAGAAACACTCAAAAATATCTTGGGTTTATTTGTGTGAGCTAATGTTTTTGAGGGGCTCAAAGGGAGTACTGGTGGTAGCATAAATATCTGAAAGGACAGTAGACATTATGATGGATCAATGATGCTAAATTGTTGATAAAATGCATGCTCATCACCTTCACTACTTAACGAAAGTAGCAATGAATGGCGTATTTTTTTTTCTTTTGAGATGGAGTCTCACTCTGTCTCCAGGCTGGAGTGCAATGGCGTGATCTCTGCTCACTGCAACCTCCGCCTCCTTGGTTCAAGTGATTCTCCCCCCGAGTAGCTGGGACTACAGGCCAGTGCCACCACGCCCACCTAATGTTTGTATTTTTAATAGAGATGGGGTCTCACCATGTTGGCCAGGATGGTCTTGATTTCTTGACCTTGTGATCTGCCAGCCTCAGCCTCCTGAAGTGCTGGGATTACAGGCATGAGCCACCATGCCTGGCAGAATGGCATATATTGTGACTCTAAGTGTGACTTGCTAATGTCTAGAGTAGATACATACATGCAATATAAACTGTGTGCCCCAGACGAAGAAAATACTGTGAATTGTACCCACTATTTAGTTACATACCCTTGGTGATACCACAACTGAAAAACAGTATGTATTTTAAAAGCTACATTCAATGAAGCACTCCTCTTTCCATCAGTTTTGTGTCAGCCAATCATCACATCCTAACTGATATTAGAATCCCTTTTCTTTCCATAGTCAAAATGTTTTATAGATTTTTGTCATTTTATGAATTTCCTGCTTTGGGAGTAATTTTACTGTCATTTCATGAGAACTTTGAAATGTCATGAAACTTTTGGGAAGTAGAGTACTAATAATTAAAATTTAACCAGAAGTATCTCTGACAGTATCATTTGAATGTGCAATTTCTTCATATAACATATGTGAAGGCAAGGGAAAAAATTCTGTAAAATGAATAGAGTTTTGACAACGAATACACATACTATACAGCACATACTTATATATGTCACAGTGGCAGCTTCTATAACATAGAAATACATTAGAAAATGAAATGCACAGGGATATGAAGCCATTAGGAGTGCAGACTGCCATTTTTCATGTTAACAGAATATTTTGTCAGTCTTATCCAGCAAAAACTCTGATGTATAAGACAACACTGCTAACTGATCTGTCACCCTCTGTCCTTTTTTTTTATTTTGCCTCTACAGCTCACAATTCTCTGAAGGACTTGCCTACTCATTTAGCCCTTCATGAATCCCTGAGCTGCCTTTTTCATCTGGAGTCTCCATGCACAACGGTGAAGACTGCATCTTTTATCTCACCTGATAGGTAAGCTTTCCCCAAATCCCAAGCAACTGTTAAAGGACTTGAGGAATGCTCTGTGAGAAGGAAATCATGAGAGCAGAAGGATGTTCTGCTCTCAAGGGAGGCCAATGAAAGAGAAATCAATCACGTGAATTAAGAGCTTTTGATGAATAAATAATTCATACACACTAAATTAATTAGCCAATTTCCAAGTCAGGCTTAGTATTGCATTCTAGAGTTAGCAAGCATTGCATCAATTGAAATGTAACAGTTTGGCTTTGCTTCATGTGATTTTCAAATACAAAATGACTGTGCCTGGTTGAAGGCTACCATTTAAGAGAATATAATGGCCAAAACCAGGTGGTTGAGCCCTCACTTCCCAGTGCACAACTGAAGACTAAAGCAAGTATTTCTTTATAAACATCTTCTGATCACTGTATTTAATAGTGTTGACATTTACATAAATGGAATGCAGTGTAGTTGCTGAACATATACTGGGATGATTCCATAATCCTGTTTTAATTAGATGGATGTTGCGAGCATACAAAAATCACAAGCTGCACTCCCTGTGGTGATGCCATACTGGCAAGGAATCAATCACCACGGCTCTGGTTGCCATAGAAACTGATAGCTCCTGCACCACCATCTAAGTGGCAAATGATTGGTGGTGTACTCATAACACAGGGAGAGCAATGAGTTTTTCTATCCTGTCCAGCCGCTCTGCCAGAGAGTTAATTAAAAGCAGAGAACATGAAATAAATCTAAATCTGTGAAGAAATGAAATGTACAGTACAAATTGAATTCCCGTGTCGGACAGAAATTAATATGCAGCGCAAACCACAGAGCTGCCTGAACAAGCAGCAGCTGGGAATCTTGGGAAATGTTGCTTCTCAGGCGGTCAGAGCTGAAATGTGGAGAGGGCACCTCCTTATCTTATTACCTAAACAAGCACTTTGTTCAGCATTTGTGTTGACTGATGCATGCAAATTGCAGCCTCAAATATTAAGAGTTCCTGTTTTCAAGCAGGAAGGACAAAGCTTAACTAAGATTTAATTAACAAACTGTTAGCAACTGCAGTTTATCAGCTGTGAACACAATGTAAGTAAATGTTTCTACTCCTGTACTAGAATACACCAGTCAACCTCTGTGAAAGTCAATGTGTTTGTATTGATAAGCCATGAATTCAGAATTCATATTTCAAATACCACAAGTCAAGGAACAAGTACCTGAAATGCTTTCTCCAGAAATAAAAGAAGCTCAACCTAGAAATAAATATTTTTTTTATTTCCATAGAATAAGCTACAACAGATTAGGCATGAAATATTTAACTAGAGAGAACCAAGTGTTTTTGGTTTGGTCTATCCCCACTCTATGATTTTGGCTTTATCATCTAGGGAATTCAGCCTTCAAGCAACTTGTCGTATGTGTGAAGCCAACCACTTTCCTAGGGCGACTAGAACAACTCAGGGGCCACAACTAGGTCTCTGCGGCTTCTAAATATGCATGAGGTTTAGGAATCAGAGGAGAGGATAACACCTTAGATCATACAATTCACCCCCTCCCACTCCATCACTCCACCCCTTATTTCCATCCCTAATAAGGACATATTGGGTCCAAAGACAGTGAGCATGACTGACTATAGAAGAGTGAAAAATTTTGGTGGGAGTTCAGAATTTATATCATAGTGACATATTTTTATGCACTTAATATTCATCTAATGAACTATTAGAATTTTTCTCCTATTAAAATGTATTTTCATCTGGCTAGCCCTCTACTTTTGATGGCAATTGAATCATTCGTCTAAGGAGAATGTATGCAATTCCTCTAATCATCCATTTTAAGTAGTTTTCAGTGTGATAAAACAAGAAAGCAAGCGCCAGGCTTACATATACTTGTTTATGATGATATGTCTGTATGAATCAGATTTTTATGGGTGGTTGAGAACCGCTTGATTTGAAATATCACATAGATGTCCATGACATATGGAATGAAATCCTGAAGTATCTTTTACAAAGAGAGTTTTTTACACTTTACAGACCATGAGTAGACTTCTAGTGACTGGTAGAATTAATACTGTTGTAACAGAAAAAGGTTCAATTTGAAATAAGATCAGAGGGATGAATAAAAATGTTATTAAAGTCAAGGGAGGAGAATTTTCAATATTATTCTAAGTGCACAATGTTAGACTTTAAATACACTCCAGTTAATTATACTAATTATCTCTGAGTAGAAATATTGATAATCGTTAGTAGGAAAACTTCTTGATGTCTTTATGGGAGTATCTGAATGCATAAAAAGAATAATTGTTTAAAAGTATATAAAATGTTCAGAAATAGTGAAATACCTCATGAATGTACAAAATAGATTTGTTTAGTTAATGTATAAGAGTAAACATTATCATGTTAAATCTACCTAAGTGGGCCTTTCAAAATGGAAAAGTTCAGGATATCACTGATTTTTTAAATGCCTTTCAAAAATGTCCCTTTAAATTCACAGACATAAGAGCTTTTGAAGTCAATGTTTATTTTCAAATATTCTATCTAATTTGAATGCATTATCTCTGGCACTAGGGTTATATAGTGGGATGTTACAGATATTGAAATTTTAATTTCTAAGATTAATAACACTGTAAATAAAATCTTGAATACACATCCTTTCTTTCCCATTCTCATCGCCTTACGTCCCTATATACTCTGATTTAAAATTTTATTATTGGCCCTTAACTGATCTTCTTAGAGTGCCTTTTTCATCTGTTGGTAGAGGAAGGGGATCAATGGGTATAATTTTAAAAAGTTCTCTTGGTATTTTAGTAATTCTGTTGCTTTTTCTTTTACCTACTCTATACAATTGAGAAATAGGACTCTAAAAGAGTAGTTCTTAAACCTATTTATTTATCAAAATCAACTAGAATATTTGAGAGAGAGAGAAAGAAGTGACTCCTAGGACATAGTAAATATTGATTTAGGGTTTCTGCTTAGCAACTGAGCATTCAAAGTTGTAATAACTTTCACAAGTAAGTCAAAAGTGCAAACTCACCTTACAAAAAGAGGCAGAAATTTAGCTCCAATCACTTCTGACATCTATTGATCTTTTGACTATTTTTATTGATGACCATTTCATCTGCTAGGAATTATGGTGAGGCTCCATAATTTATATAAGCAATGCTGATCCTGACATCTTTTTATTTGAGGTTTTTATCCATTTGATCCAAAGCAAAAGGCCCTTTACTCAGAAAATACACATAAACATTTAGACACAAAATTTGTAAAGAACTTCCAGGGCTTTACTGACTTCCCATACCACCACCTTTCATGAACTAACTCCTGTTTTTACACAACAGGGTATACATTTAGACTTCTAAAAATTTCTTCTGATTTGTACTTTTACAAGATGTATTTGGCTAAATGTTAGCTGCTATTATTAAAATCACTGTCATTTTTACTGACCGTACAATCCCTTGTATGAAAAACTGTGTTCTATTTTGAGACTTTAGGGTCAGACAAAAATGTTTGTTTCTCCTGAAAAATCAGGCTTATGCATTTTTAAAAGAAAAAAAACTTAAATGCAATTATTTCATTCTCAATTTCAAGTGAAGTCCCAATACAATATATATCCCATATTAAATTGAAGTTCAAGATCACAAGGGATGACTTACAGAATAAATTTTTTTTAAGTCTGTTTCACAACTCTTAACTCCCTCATCACATTGAGGATATGAAGAGGCTGGGAAGTTAAATGGTAAAGGATAATTCTTTTGAGAGAGTTTGTAAGAAACCCTATTCCATTAGTGAGTTTTTCCCTTCATCTCAATTCAAAAAAGGAAAACTTTAAGGAGACCTCTGGGAGAAATAAATGTTTCTCCGGAAATGTGGAAGCAAAAGTCTACTGGAGTTTTACCTAGCCAAGGAAATCTGAAGGACAAGAGACTGAAAGGCTAATTGTTCTGTCATGAAACAGCAGAGAGATGGCCATGTTAATCCAGATGTTGTCAGAGCAAAATATATATGAAAGTTTACTGTGGACCAGATGTAGACCACCTATAACAGAGAGCTAATATGGAGCTGTATTAGAGATTGACCAAGAACATCTAGAGGGGCAAAGTCACCCAACTATTTCTTAACTGGAAATATACACATACTCTTCATCACATATCTGTCCTTTACCCAGTGATGCAAAGGTTCTGAGAACTCACAAATTGTCCCACAAGAAAATCTGTCATTTTGAAACACCCGTGAGAAAGAATCACAGAGCTTGATATAAAATTACTGTTTTAGTCAAGTAAGAAACCCTTCGTTGTTTTTCCTTTTCTCTAGTACACCTATTTCAACTGACCTTGGAGCCAGATTTACCCCTACTGTTTGAGGGACCCAAGCAACATCCTACGTCTAAAGATTTAGCTATGAATTAAACACACACTCTCTCTCTCTCTCTTTAAAAAAACAATGCTCTATTCTCTTACATGACAAATAATGCCTTCCTAAATATCTGCAAGGCTAGAGTTGAATTTAAGATTTTTAGATCCTTTTTAGTCCAATGCTGGAAATCAACAGCATATAGAGAGCTCACTGTTGGCCTCCTGACCCTTGGAAGAGCTTGTAGTCTGTCTCCCTTCTTTTCTTACTCCAGCTTCCTTCAGCACCACGTGATGTCCAAGTTTCATACATAGTGCCAGCAACAGCTGGTTCTTGGCCACCCATCAAGCCAAAGGTGTTCACACCAACAGAGCAGCCCTGTACTTGGGAGGGCAAACCCCAGAGAGGAGCACTGTATAGAACATGGAATCAGGGCTGGCGTCACTTGGGCAAAGAATGCCAGGATCGTAGGTATTCCAATTATAGTGGGGCTAGAAGACAGTCAGTTCTGAAAATGTGTGTTTTTCCTTGATCTGCATGATTTCTCTGTCCCATGTGACAGAGCAGGATAAGAAGACAGCCAACACGAGCCTCTCAAAAGCATGGGGTCAAGGGTAAGAGCTCTCATACCTGAGTCTAAGGGTAACACAGTCTGGAAGAATCAATGACCAATCATGCCATTATTAGCATGATTGAGAAGAGAGAAAAACACCATACAGGTGAAGAAAGAGAGCAGAAGGCAACTGTGACCTCCTTCCCACTGCATGGGGTTAGCCTATGGTTTGTGCAGAATGGTGAAGGGCGTAGCTATAACTTTGAGAAGGTTTAACATATTAACTCCTTTAGGCATTTAAATTACTAGACTAGACATTTAAATGACTGACTGGAGGACCTTTTATCACGTAGTTGTGTTTCAAAATTACTGAGACATGTCCTAATTTCCATTCAGGGGAAAAGAAATAATTTTCCTCACAGAAAAACAAAACAAAACAAAACAACATATTGTTTATAAGTAAACCTACAAGTCCTGTTTATTTAATACATTTACTACAACTTTATTTCTATAAACAATAAAAAGTGTTTAGCTAATAAAAACTTTCTTTGTTTTGCTTTTTGGGAATCTCAGAGCCAATTTTATGTATTAGTTTATTTACCATATTGGATCTTACAGACTTCATTCCTGCATATTACCTTTTTCTCTGGTCTTATATTTTCTTCTATATTGTCCTAATTCTAAAGTTGTTAGTGTTTCTGTTTTTTTGTAGTCCATCTATTTTATAAAAACATATGGACTATGTATCAAGTATAATACATACACATGTAATTGTGTGATATATTCTGAATTGGCTACAAAATAAGGATGGAAAATAAGAGATAAGTAAGATCAGAATAGACTGGCACTAGGACAACTTGAAAGCCCCCAGTCTAAAGAAGAATGGAAAATTCAGGCTTCGTTATTCAGATGATGCCATCTAAACGTGCCCCCCACCCACTTCATTAGTAAGTTGGATATGATAGGTAAAGTATAAATTACAGTCAGCATATTTATTTATTTAGCAGATATTTACTGTGTGCCTATTCTATGTCAGTCCCCATGTGTTTAGACAAAATAGACTTGGTTTTTCCACTAATGGATGGGAAGGACAGTGGCAGTGCAGCTTCCCAAGCTTATGGCTCCATACTTAGGACTCTGCACTTGGTTTAATGCTCTCCTATTGACATCTTGAAATTCTTAACCATTTTTGAACAGAGGTGTCCACATTTTCATTTTGTGATGTTCCCCACAATTTATGTAGCTAGTTCTGAATAGTGGGTTGTATAATCTAAATCTTTGTCTATTTACAGATTTACCAAACACTGTCATGCCTCATCTGGATCTGGCATTCAAATTTTTTATGCCTTTGAATGGATTTAGATTTCTTTGTCAGGACACAATGCTGGCACATTATCTTGTCCCTATCAGAAACAAAAAAGAACAATTTGAAAATGTACACAAATCCTCTCCTGTGTCAGCAAGACATCAGAGTGACTTATTTAAATGATTAGTTTGTAATGTGCTTCTGTTTTAGGAGAACAAGGTCTGTGGGAAAAAGAATTGCACAGATTGAAAAAATTGGGAATTCTCTTCCTAGTAATCTGCAGAGATGGTACTATGTATTGCTTTTGTTATCATTTCTTGATTTCTGTGGGGTAGTGCTCTCTAGCTATATCCTTGAGCACAGGAACTTGAAACCTTAGGGGATACGAAACCCTCCTTTACATTTCTCTGCCTTTCAGTTCTAAATAATATGTCTTGGGCACACATAGATGTTAGTCTTGTTACTTCTCTATGCATTCATTCCTTGCTTGCTGTGCCTGACATTTATCTTTGCATCCTCAATACTGACTGCAGGCAGGACGTGTAACCTGGAAATTATTTACCCAGTGATTGAAATAACCTTCCATGTTCAGGCACTCAGAAGAGTGCTTTACATGTGCTATTTTGTGGAATTAGGAATTGTTTATTTCAGCCCATTTGTAAGCTTTTATAAAATTCAGAAAGCTGTATTTCATCCATGTAACACTATTTAATATCTGCCATGAGTATTTTCTTAGAGATGCAAATCTAGTATATCAAGACACTTTAGATACTTCAGAAACTGACCCCTCTAGTATGGGGTTTAAGACATTTACCTTAGACAGCTGCAGCAAGTTCTCCCTTGAAATGAAATCTGGATAACAAATCTCCATGTCTACCTCAGAAGATTTTCAACTTAATACCTCCTGATCTAACTTACTATGTTAAACAATCAGAAATATTTAATCCTGAAAAAATATTCTATTTGTGTAGTGAAGTGAGGTGCTTGAAAACCGGTGCTGCACACGAAAAAGCAGCCTGGAGGGAGATTGTAACTTGCAAAGCCACAGGGCCAGAGCCACCCAAGACCATGGGAACCCAATTCCTGCATCAGTGTGACCAAGGTGCGAGACATGGAGTCAAAGGAGATCATTTTGGAGTTTTAAGATTTGACTGCCCTGCTGTATTTTGGACTTGCATGAGGCCTTTAGCCCCTTTGTTCTGGCCAATTTCTACCATTTGGAATGGCTGTATATACCCAATGCCTGTACCCCCATTGTGTCTAGGAAGCAACTAACTTGCTTTTGATTTTACATGCGCATAGGTGGAAGGGACTAGCCTTGTCTCAGATAAGATGTTGGACTATGGACTTTTGAGTTAGTGCTAAAATGAATTAAGACTTTGGGAGACTGTTGCAAAACCATGATTGATTTTGATATGTGAGGACATGATATTTGGGAGGGGCCAGGGGCGGAATGATATGGTTTGGCGGTGTCCCCACTCAAATCTCATCTTGAATTATAACTTTCACAATTCCCATGTGTCCTGGGTCGTGGGAGAAATTCAGTGGGAAGTGATTGAATTATGGGGGTGGGTCTTTCTTGTGCTATTTTCATGATAGTGAATGTGTCTCATGAGACCTGATGGTTTTGAAAACAGGAGTTTCCCTGCATAAGCTCTTTCTCTGCCTGCTGCCATCTAGGTAAGAGATGACTTGTATCTCCTTGCCTTCCGCCATGCTTGTGAGGCCTCCCCAGCCGTGTAGAACTATAAGTCCATTAAACCTCTTTCTTTCATAAATTGCCCAGTCTCAGGTATGTCTTTATCAGCAGCGTGAAAAATGGACTAATACACCATTAAACCTCTTTTCCTTTATAAATTACCCAGTCTCGGGTATGTCTTTATTAACAGCATGAGAATGGACTAATACACTAGTCCTTATAGACTCTTCATAATCTTTCTGTTTCAAATTAGACCTGTTTCTGGCTTTGTTAGTGACAAGGAGATGTAATATTTAATCACACTAATTTTATTATTGTTCCTATTATTCTGTTTTTAAAATATTCTCCAAAGGGCATTGTTATTTTCTATAATTATTTTAAAATTGCTCTTTGAGTACATTTTATACAAAACTTACAAACTCTTTCACATAATTGACTGTTTGTTTATTTATTTTTCACAACTGTAGCCAAGTACATATAAAAGATACTGGTACATGTAGGAGGTAAATACGTATTTGTTAAATGACCGAAAGAAGAATAAGTGATTGAATGAGCTGACAACACTCTGGGACATTCTGAAGTAGGGTGTGAAATAAGCACAAAACTGCTGCTACCATACAAAACTGAACATTTAAAAAGCACTCATTCTTGAATGAACCTTAAATTCTCCAGCTCTCTAATTAAGGAAGGCACTCAATAAAACACAGGGCAATGCATATGAAAAAGGGCTCTGCATTTGTTGGGAAATGTTGATCTTATGCTAAATATAATTTATCAATACGCTGTTGTAAGAACAAATGCTGGCACAATCCAGTAACTTGGTAAAGCATAGTATTCCAAAAAACAATAAGGGCATCACCATGTTTCTCTTCATTATTTCAATAATGTCTCAGGGCAGTAGATGTTAGACCTTGACAAATGGAAATCCATTCTGAGGATAGGAGAGTGATAAGACAATGAGAGATATGTGAAAAGATATTTCATCTGGAAAATTTTCTTCATAAAACCCCATATGCTTTGGCCGTATAATTCCAAAAGAAGTCCAAAGGAAAGAAAACAAGATTTAGGCAAAATTCAGGTATATCATTATACATAGGCTTAATCATGTTTTGATGATTAAGACAGCATAAATGGACAATAATAAGGAGAGTATTCAATAAACTAGGATGAGGTGCAGCCACTAAGAGCAGTGTTTTACGAAGTTTTAAAGACTTTGGTGCAAAGTTATCTGGTTGCAAACTGTTATTAACAATATAATTCAATACATATATCTCTTTCTTCTTCCATATAACAGAAAGAAATACACCGAAAGCATTAGCAATAGTACATATTAATTTCCTTTCTTTTTCTTATATTTCCACAGTAATGATGTTTTCTTTTGTTCTTATAATTAGGAAAACAAAGCTTTTGTATAAGTATATAATTTATATATTTTCTCCCTCCCCTGGTGGCAAACCTAAAACTCCGAACTTATTTTCTGACAAGGAAAAAAAAAAAAAAAGACATGCTTGGGGATAAAACACTATGTACCATTTTTTGTTTTCTACTCTCTGTGATTCCTAAATAATAATATTGATTTGAACTTGTCTCTTTTCAACAGTTATTTAATTCTGCTTACTTAAAACGTGAAGAAAGACTAAGGCCAAAATCAAACAATATAAGACAGAAAAAAATGTCAAGAAGTAAATGGAGTGAGAAAAACAAAAAGCCTGAAAGTCTTATTAGGCAAATTGCAGCTGTTGAACCAAAATGCCAGTGTGAGCTTCCTGATAGCATATACGAAAAAGACGACATATTATTCTAATTAATTAACCGTGGGAAAAGTATTAGCTTATTAGGAAAGACTGGACATAAGCTTTGTCATTATTTCACATTAATTTATTCACGTATTTAACAAAAGTTCATTGACCATATACTGTATATAAGGAACTAAACTAGTGGCTTAGGCAAAGCGAATAAAAAGTATAGAGAATGTAATTGCAAGTGAAGCTCGGGTTACTGTGGATGAAGAGCTTTCCAGCGCGACAAGTCTCATCAACTTTGAGGTGCTACCCTTTGTTGCTAACAATGTGGGTCTTCATAAGACTTGTGTTGTTATCAGGTTGTTGAAGGCTGCTTGATATATGCTCCTTGATTATGAAGCTAATATTGACCATCCTAGTTATTATAAAGAAAGCTTGTTTAGTGTCTGCCTTACCTACTTCCCAATTTTCTGCCTGCTGTCCCCACACAATCTAAATTCTATGAAGTTAGGAGTTCTATAGTTGCTCATGTCCATTCCCTGGAATATAGAATGGCACCTTATTTCACATTAAGTGCTCAGTAGGTGTTCCTTTGATATTGATGAATTGACTGAATGGATGCCTACAATCTTCTCTCTAAGGCTCAGATTTTAGCATGGTGACTTTAATTTAGGGTTATAACTACTGTTTTCTTTTAATCACATTGATTTCAAAAAAAAATAAGAAAATAAATAACATTGATTTCCTGAAACACAGTTGGATGGATACTAACGTGTAGAGAGCTTTAGGGGATTCTTTTCCATTGGCTGCTCAAATTTAAAATTTGTGTAGGTCATCAATGTATCTGTTCGTACAAATTTAAAAGCAGCGTTGTGTGTTTTCATAAGAAACTCTCTGTTACAAAATCTTTTTTATTATAATCTGCAGATTGAATTCTCCCTTGATCCCCATAGTCTCTAGATCTATAAAAATGATATACAAGTTTCAAGACGTCAGCATAAAAGGTAAAAGATATTGTAGCTCAGTGTGCATTTGTAGTTTGCAAACATTTTCTTGGCATAGGAGCTCTTTATCAAAAGAGTTCCCATGGGAAACTTCCTTACTTACTTTAAGAGCACCTCTCATTAAAAAGGTATAAGGAGAAGATAGTAACCTCTCATCCCTTACTCTCATCTCCTTTTATTCCGTCCTCTTCCTTCTCTCACACCATTTAGTAGCCCCTAATGTGGAAACTCATGCCTTCTAAAATTAGAAAAACATTGTAGAGTGTAAGTTTTTATAGTTGATATAAAGTGTTTCTTCTGAGATTTCACCAGTATGTCTGGCATCTTCATCATCATCATGTTAAAAATCTATCCCATGAGAATACAGCAGGTTCTAACTCTGCTACTGTTACATATAGAAATATGTGGAAAACTAATTTCAGATTTTAAAAGAGAAGCAGTTTGACTCAGCACATTAAGCAACTGGATGGCAATTTATGGACTCAGGGTTTTCAAGGTGTCCTTTGGCTGATGTGTTTGACATTGGGAAAGTCACTGCTTCTCTTTACCTTGGCTTACTAATCAATAAAGTGGTGTAGCACATGATTATGCTGACTCATCTCATTCTCACAGAGTGTTGATTCACTAGCAATGATACTGCACTATTCTATTTAAGTAATCAATAAAAATAGGAAAGGGTAAAATTAGTCACATTTGTAGCTAAATAAGAATTTGAAGGAAGCTTCTATGCTTCAGGGCTTCATGTATATATAAAAAATGGTGAATTTAGGTAAGATTTCACAATGAAAATAAAAATAAATTTCAGTGGAGGTGTACAAGGTAGCTCTAAGCAGTTTTAATTTTAGTGCAAATTGGAGAGAATGCCAGCATTCAAGTTTCTGGGGGAAGGTGTGAGCAGCAGTTGGGATATGTGCCGTAATTCTATCAAGACAAGTATGCACTGCTTTCAGGACCTTTACCAGTAAAAGGATGTTTTTAATTTGTTGAAAGTTTGAAGAAAAAAAAAAAAAAGCCTAGCTAGTTCTGGCTACTAGAATATGAAACTAATAGGAAAATGTTTATCGTTGTAAATCTGATGTTAGAATGTTGCTTTTGATTATTAGTAAATTGAATCCCTTAATTCTCTGCTTGAGTATGAATAGCTATGCCAGCTAACAGAAAATACTAAAAATAATAATTTTTTAAAAAACTTAGTAACAAAATGGTGATTCTTTATCTCTTTTTCAAGGTAATCACATCATATGCCCTAGGTGACAGTTCTGTGCCTTGTTCTTAATCACGTGTGAAACAATCTTAGATTAATCACTGAATTTTCTTAGAGAACTTGAACTTCATGGAAGGTCACTTCCTTTAGTTCAGAATGTTTTCTTACATTTTGATCTGTTTGCATTTTATCAATTGTCCTTCATAATGATTCAGATCATTTTATCAATGATCTTGCCAGAGAGATGAGTCAGCCATATTTGGGAAGTTAATTACATTGGAGGCCACAGGTGCACCATTTGCTCAGCTGAAGTACTATTCACACAGGCCCAAGCAATTAATGTGCTTCCTAAATTATTCACAAAATAGTTTATTCACCCAGAAAACTCTCTGCACAAAACCCATTAATCCCTTTAACATGCTTGCAGAGCCAGTCTATTAAAAAGATTTGAATCCTGATCCACTGGACGAATTACAGGTTATTCAAGAGAACATTTTACTACAGTAAGGGCTAGGTTTGGAAAGACATTGATTGGGAGGGGAAAATAGAAAGATCTTGAAAGCAGGTGAGCTGGATTGAAGTCTTGACCTAGGTCAACTTCAGGCTATACTACATTGACTGTTATATGCTAGGACAAGAATATAAAGGTGCCAAGACAGAGTTCTTGCCTCAAACTACTCCACAAGTGAGTGGGAAAGACATTTTAAACTTGGACAAGTAGATCGATTTCCTTCTTCATAAAATGGAGAGAATGATATATGCTTCTGAGTTACTATAGTCTAATCATAAAGAATGAAAGTGCTAGCTAGCATCAGGTAGTTCTGAACTTGAATCCAGATTCTACACACATCTTGGTTCAGTATGATCATAAGTTGCATAACTCATCTAAGCATGAGTTCTTCTGTCTTAAAAATTAGTTATAGCATTACTTAGGTGAAATGATTATTGTATAGCTCTGATGTGCTAATACACAAAGTGCTTAACTCTGTTCCCAGAACACATAGGAAGGTATCTCATCATTCACTCAGAACAGTATACATAGGTGTGCACTGATTGCACACACACACACACACACGTATATGTATATAAGGATACACACGCACACTTAAACCTGTAAGTCATGGAGAACTTCTCAAACTACCAATGGGAATTACATGAAACACTTATAAAAAAACACCTTGAAAGAAAATGTTATGCAGAATGAAACTTTCATAATATGGACAAAAAGAGCTACGCTATTTAAAATGGACATCAGTTCATTCAATTATGTACTTCAGTTATTTCAAAAGCCTTATGCAATGGGAGAGAAATCAAAGATCACTTTGCCATTGCTCTATTAAGTTTCACACACAAGCTCTAATCTTTTACAAGATAAGACATTTACAATTATTTTCCCCTATAAGACAAACAGAACTTCTGTTAATGGATCAATAATGGGCACTATTCTAACATACAAATGAAATGAAAATAGTTCTCATGGCAAATAAACCCTGTGTTCCTTAATGAACCCTAATTTCCACTTCCTGGTGTTCACATCTTTATCTACTTCCCTCCCCTTAACTGGGAATAGAATAGAATATGACAAAGGTTAAGGGATTTTGCAGTTATAGTTAAGGCCCTAAAGTACGTGCTTTTGAATTAATCAAAAGGGAAATTATCTTAGGTAGGCGTGAACTAATTAGCTGAAAGTTCTCCAAAGTGGGACCAGGCTTCCACTGAAGTAAGAGACTCTTTCTATTACTGAGTTTGGAGAAGTAACCTGTCATGTTGTGGGTGGATGTGTGGAAGAGCCATGTGACAAGGAACTGCAGATGGCCTCTAGGAGCTTAGAGCAGTCTGGCAACAGCCAGGAAAAAAAAAAAAAAAAAAAAAAAAAAAAATCTTATAAAAGGACCCTCAGTCCTACAACCACAAGGAGATAAATTCTCCAACAACTAAAGTGAGGTTGGAAACAGATCTCTTCACAGTTAAACCCCAATGAGACTGCAACCCTAGGAAATACCTAGTTTGCAACTTTACAAGACCCTGGAGCAGAGAACTGAGGTAAGCTGCACCTGGACTTCTGAACCACAGAAACTGAAGTTGTAAGCCACTGAGATTGTGGCTTTTTTTTTTTTTAATACAACATAGAAAACAAATATACTCCTCTTGACAGAAATGTTTTTAATTTAGAGTACAGAAAGATAAAATACAATAATAAGTAATTTTTTTATGTAACAAAAATGGTATTCTTTTATAAACATTTGCTCCCTAGTGGGAGTCTTTGCAGTATAAGACATGAGATACACTGGGGTGGGAGTCACCTCTCTGAAATTTCCTGGGCAGAGAAATTATCCACTTGAGATAAAAGTCAATGGAGTAGCCCAGTGTTTTCTATGTACTATACCCACTAACTGTATTAGCTGAAAATGTTGTCACTAATTTTGGAGAAAATGTTTTTTCCTGGCTAGTTTGATAGTGAAGAATAAAATTGTTATTAATTTCTCCCTCAGTAACAAAAGAGGGCAGAAAGATAATTTTAATTACATATAGAAATGCATAGTAAAAATTATGTTTCAAGGACATGACTACAAAAGAAAAATAAGTCTATGAGCATTGTATGTAGGTACTTGGAATGAGAGACAGGATAGAAAGTCCTTTACAGTAGATAGAAATGGAGTTGGAGTTGGCCCTAAGAAAAGGAAGTAAAATGATTTCTGTAGGTCGATGGGAAGGACTAAAGAGGCACAGTTAGAGGTCAGATAAATCTAGGGACCTAACTGCCAAGACGCCACATTGGATCACTTTTAAATCTGTAGGACATAGGGAAATACCACTGCTTCTCTTGCAGTTGATATGTGGACAATTTAACTGTTCACATAAAGCATAGGCCCATGATCGATTAGAGCTAAAAGAGAGTTTTAGGGTCCTTGAGTCTAATTCTTTCTTTTGCTAGTTTTTAGAGAAAACTAAGGGAAATAGCTGGTAAATGATTTCCATATTGTCACTCAGCAAGTTATCATTAGAGTTGAGAGTGGAAAAAAAGTACTCCAGATTCCTGATTCAATAGTCTTTTGTTTAAAGCTTACTAAACAGATGTAAAATGGTAAATAGGAATAGATAGATAAATAGAAAATAATGAATGTATATCAACTATATGTATAGCTATATATATTTAATATTTTATAGATAGTATATACTATCTATAGATAGTAATAGAGACTATTACTATAGAGACTCAGTAATAGAAAGAGTCTCTTACTTCAGTGGAAGCCTGGTCCCACTTTGGAGAACTTTCAGCTAATTAGTTCATGCCTACCTAGTATATATATATATATGTGTGTGTGTGTGTATATACACACACACACACACACACACACACACACACACATAACTTGGTAGATTAAAACATTATCTAGTAAAATAGTCCAACACTCCAGTTTTATAGATTGGGAAGACTGAGAGCCTAAGGGGTTGCTTGATATACCTTCTATCCCCAAACTTACAAAACAAAGGGTTTTACAGAATGAGTCAGATATAATTTGTTTGGACTGCTATTTCATTTTACCATTTTATCCCTATTAGTATTTATCACCATACATTCAAAGGAATTCATACATGTAGACACACATCTGAGCTGTTCCTGATTTCTCCTGTCCAACCTGTGGTAAAACTCCTGTGGCACTATAGCACCCTCTAGCTTATCAGTCTTCTTTCCCTCACCTCATAGATCAGAACTTATCAGCCCCCTCTCCTGTTCCTTCGGAAGCTTTTGTCAAGTCATTGCTTTCCAATCTCTGATATGTTGAAGGATTACCATTATGCCTCTCAGAGATACATACAGTCATGTGCCACATAACTATGTTTCAGTCAGTGAGTGACCATATGTTTGATGATGGTATCATAAAATTACAATACTCCATTTTTTTTTTTACCATACCTGTTCCATATTTAGATATGTTTAGATACATACATACTTACCATTGCATTACAATTGCCTGCAGTGTTCAGTATAATAACATGCTGTACAGGTTTGCAGCCTGGGAACAAATAGGCTATACCATATAGCCTTAGTGTCCTTATATAATGTCCCAAACATATAGCTTATGATGTCTCCACAATGATAAATTTACCTAATAACACATTTTTCAGAATGCTTATCTGTTGTTAAGAGACATATGACTCTACATTTTAAAAGTAATCATGAACATGCCAAGTCTCAACCCCCTGAAATAATGTCCAGCATTAGAAATATTACACTGATGGAAAAGGGTTTCTGGAGAATGTATTAGAAGCTTTTGGACAATACCATAAAACCACTTAAAATTTTAGATAGCTCTAGCTGCTGGGAAGTTACTTCAAAAGATTAACTAGAAGTAAACTGAGTAGATGACAATAAAATCTGTTTTTAAAAAAAATCCAATGCCTTATATGTCACAGGTGGAAATACTTTTCGGATCTTTCTATTTTTAATGGAGAACTTAAATGAAATCTAAAGTGTCTAGCCTGAAAATAAAAAATCCCAGGATACATGTTGTTTAAACTGTTTGGTTGGTCCCCCACTATTTTTAATGATATTTTTTCCTTACCTGAACAACCCAGAGGTTGAGCAAATGCAACCCAAAGCCTGTGGTTCTTTTTAAACTCAGTTCGATTCTCACCTCTCTTTCTCTGCTTCTTCCCGCCCCCTACTCAGTTGCCATGTTCAACAACACTTCAAAGGTGTGGCTGGCTTCATTTCTGGGCTTAGATTCTGTTTAAAGAAGAAGCTAAATTGGAATCAGTTTATCACCCTTGGCTAGAATTTTTAACAAAATTTAAAACCGTAGAGGACCCCCAGTCACATCTAAAATGATGCTGAGTGTATCAGCTGGGTACTTGATCTTCAAAGCAAGCCATAGCCCTGGATAAATCTCACTGTCACTGCTAGCATTGCATCTTGAGCCTTCAGACACACGACTTCATGGATACCCAGGGCACTTTTAGTATTTTTATTTTTTCTTAAAAAAGAAGAAATTAGTGAAGTGTGATTTTACACATTTTTCTTTACATGGTGGTACTTTCATTGAAATGAAAGCAAATGAGAAATAAGTACAGGAAGATAGGCAAACACAAAAGAAAAATCCTAAGATTAATTTTCTCTATTGTATTTGAAATCAGGTCAGCAGAGTTAGATCTGAGAGCATAAACACTAACCATCAAATAATGTTATAGGGTAGAGAAAGCACAAACAACTACAGAGCTTCTTCACTTAATTGGCTGTGCTGTGAAGAATGCAGTCGGTTGAAAGCAGAACCACTGTCTTGAAAAAGTAGAAGTTCTTATCTGTATCTTATGTTTATCTATGATATCAAGCTTTTTCTAGCACATAACTTATATTTAGCAATGCTTTTATACAAACCATAAACAGTGGCTGGACTGAAGTGTTTTGTACTCTATAAGGGTTATGCTATGTTTTAAAGAACTTTTCACTTGAGATGAATGTTGCATGATGGGCAGGTGTTCTCCATAAGAAATACTCCTAGCAAAGATGATAACATGAACAAAGTCAAAGTTAGATAAAATAGTCTGGCATATTTGTGAAACTACGTGCATTTCAGAGTGGCTGTTGTGTAGGAAGGGGGCAGAGGTAACCCACAAAGAGATGAGGCTAAGGTTCAGGGAGAAAGATCTTATTACTCAGTTTAGATTGACTGAGTGTGATGAGTTACTACAGGTGAGGGCAGGATACAGAAAAGGGAGATCCAAGGATCATGAGGACATTTTAGGAGTGCAATAGGCCAGAAGCATATGCACTTGGTGTCCACTAGGTGGATAGTGGACACCAAGCCAGGAGAGACTTAAAAGCGAATCAAGTTGAAGGTATGATTGAAGGATATAATGATACAGTGGACAGGGATGTCAGTATTTAGAGATATGAGAAAGTAAAACAAAGAGTGAAGTCCTGAATAGGTGATGAACACCATTTTATGAAATTGAATTTGAAAATGTAAAAATTGTAGTAGGGTGATTTATTTATTTTGAGCCTAATACATGGAAAATGAGAAGGTTCCTCCAATATGCACTTGATAGACAACATGGTTCAGTGGAAAGCTATGGTTTTTGAGGCCTGAAGATCTACATTGATATTTTATCTGCATCTCTGTATCTGTGGGAACTTGAGAAGCTGCTTATCCTCTCCAAGCATTGGTTTTCACATATATAAAATGAATAATAATAATACTTATTCTATAAAATATTGTGAATTTTTATTTTTTATTATTATTTCGTTTTTTAGAGACTAGGTCTAACTTTGTTGCCCAGGCCAGAGTGCAGTGGCATGATCAAAGCTTACCACAACCTCAAACTCTTGCGCTCAAGTGATCCTCCTGCCTCAGCCTCCACGTTGAAAATATTGTTAATTTTAATTAAATTTATGTATAACATCTGGCACAATCTGTGGCACATATCATATGTGAAATAAATGTTAATTTTCTTTCAGGTAGAAAATCTACTTGAGATACATTTGCATTCTGCATAATTTAAAAAAGGGTTTTGCAGTAAAACAATATTTGACATGATGGGGAGAAACATATAAACACCACAAGAGGAAACGGAGCCAGGGGCTGCATTAATGGTAAAGCCAATTATGGCAGAGCAGGAGAGAATTTTGCAGCATTATTCCCTAGGACATGAATGAAGGAGCTGTTTCCTTAATAATTAGGGCCTATGGTCCTTATAGGTTAGTACATAAAAAAATGTTTTGTATTAACTTATCCTCCTATCTTTATGACATGTTGCGGTTTAATAAAAAAATTTTCTGCTTAATCCAGTTATGAACAATTTCAACCACCAAGATACTGTACTGAAATGCTTTGTAACACATTTTGCAGAGCTCAATCTTCAGTTAGTAAAACAGCTTTATTTCAATGTAATTCAATTAAATCTAGCCCTCATTATTTGTGTTCCTACTATGTATCCAGTGCTATGCTAGTGCTGTCAATAAAGAATGTCTACAATATATCCCATTCCCTCAAAGATCTCATATTTGAGTAGCTTATTCCTATTCATGTGAATTTTTTTCATCATGGACCCATGGAATATATAACTTTACATACCACCATGGATCATACCAGGGCAAAGGAACACTTGGTAAAGATGGATGAAGTGTCCTACTACTTCACATCATTTTTACAAACTGGTCAATGTCCTTTTCTACTGAAATTTTATCTTGTCTTAATATATATCTGAGTGTCAAAAACAAGATAGAATGTCAACTTCCAGAATCACTAACTTATTTTCAGTGTAAAAAAATTGTTTACTTGGCCCCAAACAGCCTAGTTTCAAGAAAACCTTCTTCTAGCTATATCCTATAGTCTTCAAAAGCCAGAATTATTTCTTGTTCTTTCTCAGAACAGGGCTAGACTTCCCAAGGTAGCCTGCAAACTTAGCTCAGTAATGCTTCTTTAAGTCTAGTGGGTAAAGTGAGAAACCCCTTTCTTCCACCTCTAAATGTGTTTCTCCTCCTGGAAAATATCCTTGACTTCATATTTTTACTCTCTCATTTCCCACATCCAAATCAATGTCTAATCATGCTAATTTCTAAATATTTGTTGAATCTAAATGCCTTCTATCTGTATTCTTCTCCCTGGCCTATATCAGACTCTTATTTTTCACCCCAACCAACTTTTCTTCCCTCTGTCCTGATCTTTTGGCAAAGTGAGCTTTCGAACAAGAAACTCTGACGAGGAGCTCATTTGCTAAAAGCCTTCAAGTTTCTTTGTTTAGAATACAATGTCTTCTATAAAATGACCCCTGCCCACATCTCTGGACTTTCTTCATGGCACTTCTTGGTTCATTATTTTAACCGGTGTGCTGAAAAACCGTATGCCCCAAGTCATTTTACTCCATTCTGTCTGTGCTAACTCTGAAAAATCTGCTTGAGATACTGTCTTCCTGACTTCTGCTTTTTCACTTTATGACCTCCTACTCATATTTCAAGAAGAAGTTCACATGTCATTTCTTCCAGGAAGCGTTCTCTGATAACCTTCCTTCGGGCAGGGTCACATCCTATTTCTCTGAGCTTAAATAATTCTCTATATATCCTTTTTTAACAATACTTATTAATGAAGTTACCTGTATAGATTCTCGGCTCCTTTATGTAAAATACCATATGTCCTTAGTCTTTGTGTCATAATTACCTTCTATCATGCTTGAAACACAATCATCAATAAATATTTCATGAAACATACCAATTTTCCCTTGTTTTCCAAAATAAGTAAGATATGCCTACCATGGTTGCCATTTTCCTATGAATGCTGCTCATTTCCACTCAATTTTACTGTATAAAGTTGAGAATTCTAACCCCGCCCAATACACATGATGTTTTATGAGACCTGGTGTTAGCTCTTCCAGGTATGCAGATTTGGTCACTTATAAATATTCTGTATTTTCTTGTCCTTAATTACTTTTATAATTTATTAGGGAATTTAACTCCTGAGTTATCAGGTTTCTTTGGTAGCCTGTGGAGAGACACTTAACAAAAGCCATTCAGGATCTAAATTAATTACAGTCTGTGTCTTAATTACAAACACTCTATGTATTTTATTAACTCCTTCATATGATCTTAACCATATGGAAAAATTAAAATTTTCTTTTATAATAATTACACTAATGTGATCTTGCTAAATTTATCTACTCTACTCTGGCCTCTGATGGCTAAAATTTTTGTTTCAAAATCCTAAGGAACCTGATGTTAACTGCTTTGCTATTGATTTACCTCTCTTGAAATTGTTCAATTGTTTCTGAACATGAACTTAAGTATAAACACATATGAACAAATTCACACTATAAAACGTTCTTAACTTCAACTGCACATCAGCTCTCTAAGCTCAGTGTAGCCTATACCAATTACTTACTAAATCCCTAGCATACCTTGTGTGGATTAAAGAAGGACAGGGAGTACCAATAAATACTGTCTAATAGGTTTTAGTTTTCATATACAATGATTTTGATCATCAAAGTGTAAAGTAAGCTTCATTTGAAATGCAATAGCCTGGCTTCTCCAATAGCTTAATCAAAATATATTAAGAAAATTAATACTTGTGGATAGATCTCATGGGGAAAACCTTAATTGAGGGAATAAGTGAATGGACCTTAATTTAAGAGTGAGCTTAGAGGAGGACGTGTGGGAGAACTATCCCCATACTGCTTTTTTTCTTTCTTTTCTTTCCTTTTTTTTTTTTTGAGATGGAGTCACGCTCTGTTGCCCAGGCTAGAGTGCAGTGGTGCAATCTCGGCTCATTGCAACCTCTGCCTTCTGCGTTCAAGTGATTTTCCTGCCTCAGTCTCCCGAGTAGCTGGGATTACAGGTGCCTGCCACCATGCCTGGCTAATTTTTTTGTATTTTTAGTAGAGACAGGGTTTCACAACATTGGCCAGGCTGGTCTTGAATTCCTGACCTCAGGTGATCCACCCACCTCAGCCTCCCAAAGTGCTGGGATTACAGGTGTGAGCCACCAGACCTGGCCCCCAATACTGCTTTCTAACACATGGAATGAAGGTATGTTTAGAAGTATTCTTGTTTTACCAATAATTCTGCTAGAAAAAGCATAAAATATTATGATTCCTATCATTTAGATAATTTGAATATATTATACTTACTACCTCCATATCAAGAAGAATTGCCCTTTAAGATGACCAAAGACACCAGAAGTGGCATTTATGCATCTACTTTCCTGGCAATAATAACAATTTTTTTTTTCAATTAAACGGATCAATTGATCCGTCTGGCCGAACTTTTTAATTCATTCTTTCCTATGGGACAAAAATGTTAGGAATATTCTACTAGCAATGTAGTATTTTGCAAGCATTTCTTCTCTTAAAAAAGATAATCATCTGATCAAAGAGGATGCTTCCATATTAGATACTGACAAAGAAAAATAGTTCTTAAAACTACTATAAGGCAGGGTAAGTAGAACTTATCATGTGTTTGGTAATTACATTCACAGGGAGACAGTGATTTTACCCTCAAACCCATGGCCTTCATCTGCAGATCTAAGTATAATCTACGAAGAAACCAATGTGTCCCTGGCTTTGCAACAATGCACATTTCAACAATGCCTCACAGAAAAGGGAGACAGTAAGGTAAATGCAAGGAGATATAAGTTTCTAAGGAAGGAAACTTTAAGGAAAATTAAGAATTTTAGCCAGCATGTGCATTAGAAGAACAAATATACTCCCAAGAAACCAAATAATTTGTATGGAGTTTTGACAGATGGAAAATAGAATAAATAACCTCCACATTGATGACAGTAACACCTATTAGTTAGCTTACTTCATTGAGGTTTGTGATTTGGGATTTAGCATATCATATTCTACTGCTGCATAGTTATGGGACACTAATGTTTCTTTGGTAACATTGATAGGAGGACAAGAAAACTCAGAAGATGATAGCTGCCCCTACTGTATTATTTATTAGAACTTACCATACATTTTAATTCTGTACACTGATGTATCTGGACACAAGCAAAGAACCTGAAACCTCCAAAGGATACCTCAGATCAGTTAAACACAAGTTGGACGTGTATTAGGATTGCTTTTATATGGATTGACATGTACTATTCACCCTTGAACATCATGGGTTTGAACTGTGCAGGTCCACTTATATGAGAATATTTTTCAACCAAATGTGAATTGAAAGTACAGTTTTGGTCAGATACAAAACCCTTGTATATAGAGGATCAGCTTTTTGAGCACAGAGTTTACTGCAGGGCTTGAGTACACACAGATTTTGGTACACACAGGGGGCCCTGGAACCAATTCCCTGCAAATACCAAGGGACAGCTCTATGAACAAACAAATTTGGGCTAACTTCCTTTTTAATGTCCATAGATTTCAGAGAAAGACATTACACTGTTGATAATCTTTGCTAAAATACATGTACATTTTTGCCTAGGAGGGGAGATTTTGTGATTTGGGATAGGTCGATATTGATTCATGAGATATAGGTCTATACTGATATGTGAGATGTGGCTAGTGGTTCAGCTGGATGGTCAGGAACTTGGAGAAAACAAAATTGGAAAGTTGGTGACAAGGGCATCTAGGAAAAATATGGATATGATGGCAGTGGTGGGTCATCTGGAGCAGCCACTGCCATCGTGCCAGCTGCAGCAGGGAGGTACAAGCAGTGTGGCAGCAGGAGTGGCTGCAGGAGCAGCAATGGCTGTGCTGGGTCCCTTGTGCCCAACATCCCCAAGCCAGTTGACTTTGCTGCCCCCACCCTTGGTCCACCAGGCAGGACCTGCTCTGGACCCTGGCCCTGTTTTGCTGCTGTCACCCATCACCGCTGTGGGGAGGGCATGGGGAGATGGTGGAGCTGGGCATGGGGCGATGCCATGCTCACAGAGCTGGTGGGAGCCAGGGACAAGCAGGAGCCCCACTTCCCCCCATGGAGCCCACCACCCTGGAGGCCATCCGAATGGGACTGGGTCAAGCCACCCACTAGCGGAGAAGCAGTGTCGTTGGGCATGGGAGGCAGGTAGAGAGGGGTCCAGTGAGGACCTGGAGCCCCTACCCCAGGCTGAGAGGAAGCACAGAGTGAGCAGGACCCCTGCCCTGCCAGGCACAGGACCCCAGCATCTCTGCACTCTGCACCCTGGGGAGCTGAGAAGGCCCCCTTTACCCCTGCAGGCTCAGGGGTGTCTGCTTTCACTTCCTGGCCTCGCAGCTGTCTGCACCTACTCCCATCATGGAGAGGAGTCTGTCACAGCCCGGCCAGGTGTGAACACACTCAGGACAGTGCAACATGCCAGTCCACTGCCACTCCGAAATTTAGACACCAACAAGCCTGGGAGAGAGGCTGAAGGAGGGCTGAGGACAGCTCATTGCTGCCCTGCAGGCAATCCTTGGCATGAACAGCCTGGACGCCATAAAGAACTGCAGGAGGCAGAGATGCTCCTGGGCGGAAGGTGGTGGGTCCCAGGTGAAGCCCCACCTTCAAACCAGGTAGGGCTTGAAGCCAGGGAGCTGGGCCACCAGTCCTATGGATCACAGGATAACTCATGGAGCTTTTCACTGGGCCCACCCTTGGCCACCCATGGACCAATCAGGGTGTTCTTCCCTCTGAGGCTCATAAAAGCCTGGGACTCAGCCACAGCTGGACAGATAATGGCATGACCAGGTGCAGAGAGGAGCTACCTCTCTGCTAGGAGCCATACACCTGATGAGACATCCTGGCTGCAGAAAGGAGCTGCTCACTGTAGGTCTCCTCTGAGCTGTTCAATTGCTCAATAAAGCTCCTCTTTGTCTTGCTCACCCTTCACTTGTCTGCATACCTCCTTCTTTCTTGTTGCAGGACAAGCACTCTGGACCTGCCAAATAGTGAGGCTAAATGAGCTGTAACAAACAGCTGAAACATGCCCTTTGCTCACCACATTGCAGGTGAAGAGAAGGAAAACTGCAGCCCTTTGAGGATCCCATACCTGGGAGCTCCCTGAGCCAGGGCTGTGGCTCCCTGTTTGGCGACCTGCAGTTCCTGGCATCTCCAAACTTTTTCTGGGTGCCACCACAATCCCAGTGCCAGCCAGGAAAGCTGCTTATGGTGCACCTAGCCCTGCCACAGCCTCACAGAGAGCTGGCACACATGCCAGCACTTGGAGCTGCCCGCCCCACAGCAGCAGCTGGCGTGTCTCTTTGCACACTGGCTGGACCCCACACTTGTTGATACACCCCTCGCCATTCCACGCCTGACTTGCAGTCTCTCTTGGAGGTGTGAGGTCCAGGCTGGTGGTGTGAGCTGAATGCAGTCCACCAGGCTGAGTAGGTAAAATGAGCCCAGTGGGCGGAGCAGATCGTGGGCAAAAGAGTCTCTGGCCACGGGTTTCTGGCCAGAAAAGTGACACCCCAAAGATCCTGTAACAGGAAGGCCTCCCTGAAAGAGCACTGATTGTGAAAAGATATTTGTGTCATATGTAAAATTTCACCAGATTCTATACAGGACTTTTTTTTTTTTTTTTTTTTTAATGGAGTCTTGTTCTGTTGCCAGGCTGGAGTGCAGTGGCGTGATCTCAGTACAGGAGAATTTTAATATTCATGATGATTTAATCCTGGAGGAGTAAATCAGTCCCCTTCCTCAGTCACTGTGATTTTTCTCCAATTAGCTCATGGACAAAGTGGCCATGTTAGCAGGGATGAGATTATGTATATTCTCAAGAATGATGACTTCCACTTGTCAACACCCATCTAGTTACAGCTATTGTTGTGTGTCCAGTCTTCCAAGAGCAAAGACCAACACTGCATCCCCCAAACTGCACTATTCCCCAGGGTTATTAGCCATCTACCCATTGATGGATTAAGTTGGACTACTTCTATTATGGAAGTGGCAGATTTTACTGTACTAGACATATATTCTGGATGTAGATTTGCCTTTCTAGTATTTATGACATCCTTGGACATACAGAATATCTTATCATTTTTCCCAGAAGCATCACTTGCAACCAAGGATCTCACTTTACAGCAAATGAAGTGTGGCCACAGATTTATGCTCATGGTTTTCATTGATCTCACTATGTTCCCCATGAACTAGAAGCAACTGTCTGAATGGAAAAGTGAAATTGTTTCTGAAGACTCAGATACAGTGCCAAGTAGGTGATAACACTTTGCAGGGCTTGAACAATGTCCCCCAGATGTACTACTATATGCACTAAATCAGAGTTCAATTTATGATGCTATTCTTTCATATTTATGAATCTCATGAAGATGTGTAAATAAATAGATCCTTTCATTATTATCCCTGGTGATCTACTAAAAACATTTTTTCTTCTGTCTCTGTGACTTTAGGCTCTGCTGCTTTAGAGACTGTACTTTAAAAATATATATATTTCTACCAGTGGACACACAATGATCCCATTAAACTAAAACTTGAGACTTTTAGTGTGTCTATCTACTTTATTATAGCATACTTTCCTAATTACTGAAATAATAATCAGCACTTTACTAAATTCCCAGACAATTCAATGTCCTTAGAACATATTATTTCTATTTACCTTCCTCTGTGTTCTATGATTGCCATACATTTTATTATGTATAAAAAGAATTTGTATTTTATACTTGTGATTCATTTGCACTTTCTGACTTTAATTCCACTGATTTTTACATTTCAATTCCACAAATTTTTGTATCTCTGAATTTTATTGTAGATATTTTTCTTAATGTATCACTTACAACAGATAGGTAACAAAAATCTCTCAATTTTTGTCTGAATACATCTATTTTACTTTTATAATTGAAATATAATTTCAAAGAAAATATAATGCAATGTTATTATTTTCTTTCAAAACTTTAAAGATATCCATCCATCATCTTCTGGCTTCATATTTTCTGTTGAGAACTTAGCTTTCGAACACACGTTGTTTTTCTGGAGGTTGTATGTCTTTTTCTTGGTCAGCTTTTAACATATTTAATAGTTTTTGTTTGTTTGTTTGTTTTTGGTTTTATTGTGATAGAGTCTCGCTCTGTCACCCAGGCTATAGTGTAGTGGAGCGATCTTAACTCACTGCAACAGTTGCCTCCGCAGTTCAAGCAATTCTCCAGCCTCATCCTCCCAAGTAGCTGGGATTGCAGGCACCCGCTAATTTTTCTTTTTTCTTTTTTTGTTTTTTAAGAGGGAGTCTCGCTCTGTCGCCCAGGCTGGAGTGCAGTGGCCTGATCTCGGCTCACTGCAAGCTCCGCCTCCCGGGCTCACGCCATTCTCCTGCCTCAGCCTCTTGAGTAGCTGGTACTGCAGTTGCCCGCCACCACACCCGGCTAATTTTTTTGTATTTTTAGTGAAGAAGGGGTTTCACCGTGTTAGCCAGGATGGTCTAGATCTCCTGACCTCGGATCCGCCCGCCTCGACCTCCTAAAGTACTGGGATTACAGATCTGAGCCACCGTGCCTGGCCTTTTTTTTGGTATTGTTAGTAGAGATGGGGTTTCACCATATTGGCCAGGCTGATCTCAAACTCCTGACCTCAAGTGATCTGCCTGTCTTGGCCTCTCATAGTGCTGGGATTACAGTCATAAGAACATTGTAGAGTTTCTAAAATCTATTTATTTTAAAATAATTGTAGAGTCACATTAAATTGTAAAACATAGTTCAATGTGATTCTATCTATCTGCCCTTCACTGAGTTTCCTCCAGTGATTATATCTTATGTAACTATAGTATCATACCAAAACCATGTATTTCCTTTTTTAATATTTTGTATGAAAATGGTTTCAGATTTACACGAATTTTACAAAAAGGTGCACAGTATCTGTGTCTTTCAAATACAAATCTTCAAATCTTTCAAATCTTCCCAAGTGTTAACATGTATTAAATCCTAATATAATTATCACATCCAGAAAATTAAAGATACAATTTTACTAATTAAATAGAGACCACATTTAAATTACAGCATATACCCACTAATGCTCTTTGTCTGATCCAGGATCTGATCCTGATTCACATAATTCATTTAATTGTCATGTACAGTTAGTCTCCTTAGATCTGGGACAGTTTCTGTTTTTGTTTCTTATGACCTTAATATGTTTGAAGAGTGCAAGACAGTTTTTATGTCAAATATTTCTCAATTTTCATTTATATAATGTTCCCTCATGGTTTTGTTCAGGTTATTAATATTTGGCAATGATACAACAGAAGTGATACTGCGTGCTTCCCATATCAGAGGCACCTTATGTCTATGTTTCTTTTTCTTGATGAATTTAGCTTTGGTTACTTGCTTAATGTCAGTAATGTGATATGTGCCATATTTCTTAAGTCTAAGATTACTATTTTTCCCTAATGGAATTAAGTATGTGTAGAAAATATCTTTAAATTATGCATATATCTTCTTTCTCATCATAAGTTTGCTCTTTAATTTTAACATTCATTGATGATTCTTGCTTGCAAGGAGTGTTACCATGAAAAATTGTATTTTTTCATATTTCTATTGTTTCCATTTTATTTATTCTAATTTGGCTATTAGTATGAATTTCTGTCTCTCCTTCATTTATTTATTATTATGAAGACATAGCTGTTTGTCTTAGTCTTTGACTTGAATCCACTGCTCTTACTTTTTAAATTGTGCTCAAGTTGCCCCATATGTGTCACCTGGGAGACTTTTCCTATTGTCTCCTGAATTCTTTCAACATATTTTAATCAATTTTGGGCAACTCCTCTCTTTCTGGCACCAAAATAATTTCCAGGCACATCTCACACTTTCCCTGCCCATCCCTGAAATCAGTCATTTTCCAAGGAGTTCTGGTTCACTTTATTAAAGAAGCATAGAGAAATCAGTATCTAGGAACTGAGTGAGCTCATTGCTACTGTGATGCCGTTGCTTCTAGCCCTCTCAGCAGAGAGCTAGGAAACATATATACACACATCTTTCTCTCTATCATTAAAATCTTTAGTTCATATGAAACCTCTAGTTCTAATTTTATACTAAAGCATTAAATCTCTCCTTTCCACTTTCTTATTGGTAACTAAATCTCTTTTTGGAAAGTAAGAAAATTGACTCTCAGCTGGGCACTATAGCTTGTGGCTGTAATCCCAGTACTGTGAGAGGCTGAGGCAGGAGGATTGCTTCAACTCAGGAGTTTGTGATTGCATTGAGCTCTGATCACTCCATTCTACTCCAGCCTGGGCAACAGAGCAAGACCTTGTCTCTAACCAAGAAAAAGAAATAAAAAAAGAAAGTTGACTCTCATCCATACGTATTTATTGAAAAAAAATACAATATGTACTTAAAATATTTATTCAGTCCTACAATACATGTAGAGCAGTTTCAGAATTAACTTATATTCTTGTGATAAACACATATATTAGTAGAGTACAATATTTCTATGTAGTTCCTTTTGGCAGTAGCCTTAAAATACATAGCCAAAATTCTGATTTCCAGAGACACTTACACAAGTTAGTTTTTCTTCTGCACTCACTTTAGTGCAGCAATTTTATCAATATTGCTGTTATTGTTCATTCACTGTTACTGTTTGTATTCATTTTGGTTTCTCCCCCATTCTAGTTATTTAAATTATATATTAGAGTAAGTTGGGAAAATTTGAGCTGCCTGGATTCACATTTCCTAATATGTCCTCCAAAAACAATGCCAGACAACAAGAGCAAGTGACACCATACAAAAATGTATGCCCTCAGTTAAGTTGAAGATGGAGAATGGCAAACCCAAAATGGCTAAGTAGAAGAAAGAGAAAGAGAAAGAGAGAAAGACAGAGGAGAGAGGAATGGTTTCTCATCTGCCATAAGCCCTTCTATAATCAAGGGCAGGAAGAAGTAGAAAAGTGAGGGAAAGAAAGCTAGAAATGAGTCTAAGCTTGATCTATAAGCACCATCAGAAAGAATAACTCCACTTTCAATGTGAAAATAATGAAAAACAAATCATAGTAGATAAAAGCAAAATATTTGGTAAGTGACTTAGAAGTACACACAGTTTGGGTTGGCAAAGCCTGGGTCCTGTCCTCTCATTCTCCTTCCTGGACAGCATGAGCTTTACCACTCGCTCCACCTTCTCCACCAATTACCAGTCCCTGGGCTCCATCCAGGGGCCCAGCTAAGGCACCGGCCAGTCAGCAGTGCAGCCAGCATCTTTGCAGGTGCCGGGGGTTCTAGTTCCCAGATCTCCGTGTTCTGCTCCACGAGTTTCTGGGGTGGCTTGAGGCCCAGGGGCTGGGCTGTGGGGATGGCCATGGGTCTGGCAGAAATGGGAGGCATCCAGAATGAGGAGACCATGCAAAGCCTGAATAAGTGCCTGACCCCTAACTGGACAGAGTGAGGAGCCTGGAGACCAAGAACTGGAGGCTGGAGAGCAAAATCTGGGAGCACCTGCAGAAGAAGGGACCCCAGGTCAGAGACTGGGGCCATTACTTGAAGACTATCCAGGACCTGAGGGCTCAGATCTTCACAAATGCTATGGATAATACCCGTGTCGTTCTGCAGATTGACAATGCCTGTCTTTCTGCTGATGACTTTAGAGTGAAGTATGAGATAGAGCTGGTCATCCACCAGTCTGTGGAGAACGACATCCATGGACTCCACAAGGTCACTGATGACACCACTGTCACTCGGCTGCAGCTGGAGACAGATATCAAGGCTATCAAGGAAGAGCTGCTCTTCATGAAGAAGAATCACGAAGAGGAAGTAAAAGGCCTACAAACCCAGATTGCAGCCTCTGGGTTAACTGTGGAGGTAGATACCCCCAAATCTCAGGATCTTGCCAAGATCATGGCAGATATCCGGGTCCAATATGATGAGTTGCCTCGGAAGAACTGAGAGGATCTAGTAAAGCACTGGTCTCAGCAGATTGAGGAGAGCACCACAGTGGTCACCACGCAGCCCACCGAGGTTGGAGCTGCTGAGGAAACACTCAACGGAGATGAGACATACAGTCCAGTCCTTGGAGATCGAACTGGACTGGAAGAGAAATCTGAAGGCCAGCTTGGAGAACAGCCTGAGGGAGATGGAGGCAGCTTGCAGATGAAACAGCTCAACGGTATCCTGCTGCACCTGGAGTCAGAGCTGGCACAGACCTGGGCAGAGGGGTAGCGCCAGGCCCAGAGTATGAGGTCCTGCTGAACATCAAGGTCAAGCTGGAGGCAGAGTTTGCCACCTACTGCCACCTGCTGGAAGATGGCGAGGACTTCAATCTTGTGTTAATGCCCTGGACTGTAGCATCTCCATGCAAACCATCCAAAAGACCACCACCCGACGAATAGTAGATTGCAAAGTGGTGTCTGACCGACGAATAGTGAATTGCAAAGTGGTGTCTGAAACCAACGACACCAAAGTTCTGAGATACTAAGCCAGCAGAAGCAGGGTACCCTTGGAGGAGCAGGAGGCCAATAAAATGTTCAGAAGTTAAAAACAAAAAAAAGTATACACAGTTTGAGGCAGCCGTCTTAGAAAGGCTGTCCATTAGAAAGGCTGTCCATTTGGGCTTCTGTAATAAAATACCATAAACTGAGAGGTTTATAAAAATAGAAGTTTATTCCTCACAGTTATTGAGGCTAGAAAGACCAAGATCAAGGTGTTGGCAGATTTAGTGTCTCATTTCCTTATAGACAGCACCTTCTTGCTGTGTCCTCACATGATGGAAGGAACAAGCCGCCTTTCTCAAGCCTCCTTTTTAAGGGCACTAATTCCATTCATGAGGGCTCTACTCTCATGGCCTAATCACCTCTCCAATCAGCTGTCCACTTTCTAACAACATCACTAACTATGGGAGTTATAATTTCAGCATATGAATCTTGGATGAACACTAACATTAACTTCATTGCACTGGTTACAGGGAGAGAATTAGTCAAAAAGGAAGAGAAATATATACTCTTTAACAATTGAGTAGTAAAGGGTAAAAGAATCCAGAAAGATAATTTAGGATACTGTAAGACAAAATAATAAAATTTCATAGAACACACAACTCTTCCTATCATCAAAAAAGAAAAGAAAATATTTGGATTTTGATACATCAATATAAGATATTGCTGTTGAACTAGTAATCTTGTAGTCTGCTTCAATACCTCAAAATAGATTAGCAAATCTGTCCTTCCCTACAAATGCAATAAATGAAACCTTGAAATAATTTTAGTAATATAAAACAACTATTATTATTATTATTTATTATTATTATACTTTAAGTTCTAGGGTACATGTGCGTAACGTGCAGGTTTGTTACATATGTATACTTGTGCCATGTTGGTGTGCTGCACCCATCAACTCGTCAGCACCCATCAACTCGTCATTTACATCAGGTATAACTCCCAATGCAATCCCTCCCCCTTCCCCCCTCCCCGTGATAGGCCCCAGTGTGTGATGTTCCCCTTCCCGAGTCCAAGTGATCTCATTGTTCAGTTCCCACCTATGAGTGAGAACATGTGGTGTTTGGTTTTCTGTTCTTGGGATAGTTTGCTGAGAATGATGGTTTCCAGCTGCATCCATGTCCCTACAAAGGACACAAACTCATCCTTTTTTATGGCTGCATAGTATTCCGTGGTGTATATGTGCCACTTTTTCTTAATCCAGTCTGTCACTGATGGACATTTGGGTTGATTCCAAGTCTTTGCTATTGTGAATAGTGCCACAATAAACATACGTGTGCATGTGTCTTTATAGCAGCATGATTTATAATCCTTTGGGTATATACCCAGTAATGGGATGGCTGGGTCATATGGTACTTCTAGTTCTAGATCCTTGAGGAATCGCCATACTGTTTTCCATAATGGTTGAACTAGTTTACAATCCCACCAACAGTGTAAAAGTGTTCCTATTTCTCCACATCCTCTCCAGCACCTGTTGTTTCCTGACTTTTTAATGATTGCCATTCTAACTGGTGTGAGATGGTATCTCATTGTGGTTTTGATTTGCATTTCTCTGATGGCCAGTGACGGTGTGTTTTTTTTTTTTGTTTTTTTTTTCATGTGTCTGTTGGCTGTATGAATGTCTTCTTTTGAGAAATGTCTATTCATATCCTTTGCCCACTTTTTGATGGGGTTGTTTGTTTTTTTAAAAACCCTTATAGCTAAGCATATAAAAATCTTTTTAAACTTGATAAATAGTACCCATCAAAAGTACAGAGCAAATATGTCTAATGTGAAATATCAGGCTGGGCATGGTGGCACATACCCGTAATCCCAGCTACTCAGGAGGCGGAGGCAGCAGGATTGCTTGAGCCCAGAAGGCTGCAGTGAACTATGATTATGGTACTGCACTGCAGCCTGGGTGAGAGTGAGATCCTGCCTCTTAAAACAAAAAAAAGTTACATTGTGAGAGTAATTTCTTAAAAGAGAGAAATATCAAAACTACTCAAATTAAAATATACAATGCAAATGTCTATTATTTTCATAATTCACCATTGAATTCAACTTCCAAAATTATACAGTAAGACCAGAAACAGTAATAAATATAACATTTGAGAAAAATAGAGAATATGACTAATTTCTTCAAGCAATATGATTTTCTCCTAATTAACTCCAGTGATGAACCATTAAAATCAGTAAAGAAGGTGGCTGGATATAAACACCAATATAAGTACTATTTTTCAGCATATGAGAACATCTGGATAAATCAATTGGTAATCCATTTTCATGTGAAGGAATGTTCAATTTTCTTTGAAATGTCAGTCTTTCTAAATTATTCTAAAAGTGCAATCTAATACCTATAAAATATTAATATTTTCTATGACTCTTAATCAAATTCTAAAATTCACAAATAAATATAAATGTCACCAGGTGTGGTGGCTCACGCCTATAATCCCAGCACTTTGGGAGGACGAGGCAGGCGGATCACCTGAGGTCAGGAGTTCGAGACCAGCCTGACCAACATGGCGAATCCCCGTCTCTACTAAAAATATAAAAATAAATAAACAAATACACTTTGGGAGGCTGAGGCGGGCAGATCACGAGGTCGGGAGATCAAGACCATCCTGGCTAACACGGTGAAACCCCCGTCTCTACTAAAAATACAAAAAAAAATTAGCCGAGTGTGGTGGCAGGTGCCTGTAGTCCCAGCTACTCAGGAGGCAGAGACAGGAGAATGGCATGAACCTGGGAGGCGGAGTTTACAGTGAGCCGAGATCACGCCACTGCACTCCAGCCTGGGTGACAGAGCGAGACTCCATCTCAAAAAAATAAAATAAAATAAAATAAATAAATATAAATGTACAAGAATGATCAAGGGCATTCTGAAAAAGGAAAAAGAAATTGTCCTTGACTTAGTAGACATTAAACACATTATAAAGTTATAATGAGCAATATATCAAACTGGGTACTAGATGTCTACACAGGATGTCATATCTATATATCAGAGCCTTGAGACTGAACTATTAATTTCTCTTCACTTCACCTCCTGCCTCAAGACTGTCTTTCAGTAGTGTCAGCATTTTAGTATAATGTAATAATATGAGGCATTTTATGACAACAAATTTGTCAACTTAGATGAAGAGAACAATTTCCTAAAATAAATGAGCTTATTAAAATTAACATAAGAAGAAATAGAAATCTGAATAGTCCTGTATCTGTTAAAGTGTTTGTGTTCATAAATAAAAAATTTTCCCAAAGGAAACTTTAGGTATTTAGAATTTAAGCAATAAATTTTACATATATTTTTTAAAATTTTTATAACTTTTAGAAAATACAGAAATAACACTTTTCTAATGAATAATCTTTGTAAAATAAAAACCAAAACCTGATGAGGCCACTGAAAGAAAAACTACAGATAAATCACTCTCATGACTATAATGTAAGATATGCAAAATGCTAAATACACATATTAGCTAATATAGTCCACTGATGGATATAAAATATATCATTATTAAATTGGGTTTTCAATAGAAATAGTAAGGTTAGCCTAATATTTAAAAATTAAGTAATGTAAATTAGCATATTAAGAAAATAAGGGGAAAAACAATTTCCTCACTAGAAATAGAATAGCAGTGGTTTGATTCCAGGATATGGCTTAGTCACATGTATCATATATTAGTGAGGATATGAAATATCTCAACTCATGTTCCAAGGATATCTAATTTGAAAAAAACAAAAGCCTCTAAAAATGGGCCATGTAATGTTAAGCTATGCATCCAGTATTTGTAACTTTGAGCAAATTACTTTATTTCTTTGTCTCTTAGATCCCCACATATAAAAGTGGCATCCACAAAATTTGCATTGCCTTGTTTAACTCACAGCAAAGTATTGTTGTAATGATCCAAATTTTATTAAAATATGTTGACTTTTTAAAGTATATACCTACATATACCTTTAGTGCTATAATCTATTTTTAATAAAGTCTTGATTATAATGCATAGAAACTAATAACACTGTATACAAAATATGGTATGAGATAGTCCAATATTATATGAAGAAGAGGTTTAGGTGGAAATATAGTTGTTCAGTTCTCAAGTTGCTATAAGCGCTTAAAAGGTTAGACCAGAATTCTAATCTAAGTTAAAAAGGCCCATCATTATTAGTGTCTTAAGTTTCTTCCTTTGTTAGCTTGAAGAAAGCTAGAGGAAGCTGGCTAAAAATGAGTCAGTGAAAACACCATGCATTTTACAATGTCTTATTTAGTTCTCCTTTGTGGTTGATACAATAAATCCTAAGGGTATTGTGGTGTTCTAAAATACCATGTAACCCAAACAATTAGACTCCCCATAGGTTAAGTTAGTCTACTGAGGTGAAAAGACTTGAAGTTTTTCTCTTTGTTTTAAAACATGTTTAAAACAAAATTCATAATTAACAAATCTGCAATCATTATTTGCAAATCTTTTAAGTTTTTCGCTCTGTGGTTGAGATAGAGGCATAAACATAGGCACAATACCATTCATCAGGCAGTGTTATTTACCTTCTTGATGTTTCACAGTATTCTAGCCATATGCCAATAACACTGCACATCCACTGTATTTTATTCATCTGTTGATATGCTATCTTCCCTCTAACCTGTTAGTACTTTGCGGATATAGTGGATTAGTTTCTTGCTCTCACTGTTCTTGACTCCCAACATGGCATAGGATAAGTATCAATACATTATTTTAAGTGAATAAATGAAACATGAATTTCCTTATAAAAATACTAAGGTATTCTTCTTTTTTCTCAATGCAATGGAGCCAATATTATATTTGATTAGAATCCAGATTTCCAATATGTTTAATTAAAAAAAAACACTGTATCTTCTTCTTCCAATAAGAAGTACAACTAAAGCAAAAACAAGAACAGTGGAAAAAGTTGGTTTTCTTTTGTTTTCATATTGCATATCATTAAGAAAATTTCAAGAAATAAAAAATATTGATAAATTATATTTAAGTAACCAATCTTGCAACTTGTTTGAATACTTCAGGTAATAGAATGATAAATGTGTGTTGAGTTAAGGTTGTTTTACAAATGTAAACTATGTCTAAAATATACGTGAAAATATAGGTTGGGTCTTTTTGTATTTTTAAATTTTCATTTTAAATTATATGGATACATAATAGGTATACATATTTATGGGGGTAGGTGTGATATTTTAATACAAGCATATAGTATGTAATGATCCAATCAGAATAACTGGGGTCTCCATCAGTTCAAGCATTTATCATTTCTTTGTGTTAGGAACATTCCAATTATACTCTTTTAGTTATTTTGAAATATGCAATAAATTATTGTTAACTGTAGTCACTCTATTGTGTTACTAAACACTAGATATTATTTCTTCTGACTGTACTTTCGTACCAGTTAACCACCCCCTCCTTTGCTCCTCTTCTCCACTATACTTCCCAGCATCTGGTAACAATCACTCTAAGCTCTATCTCCATCCGTTCAATTTTTTGAATGTTATTAGAGGAAATGACAAAAGCATGAAGACAATTTTAGTGGGGAAGTGATGCATATAAAGCTGAACTTAATAACATCAATCTGGAGAATGCATAAGATTAGTAGAACACAAAGAGGCTGAGAGCAGAAAGGAACATTCTATTTAAACCATAAGGTGATATCACATTTGTTTAGAATTATGACTATTACAGCAACAGGGAAGAAATAATACAGACAAGAGCAAAAACAAAAAAACTGAAAGAAAAGAAAAAACTGGCTAGGCATGGTCAATAAGGTACAAAAAAATAGATGTAATATCTACTATATTAAAACAATTAGTGAAAGCATTATAAAATACTCTTTTTAAGATTCAACACATAATTAACTTTTATATTTTCATATGATTTGGTGCATTATTGACTCTGTATATTATATATCAGGGGATTCTCTTTTCCCTTTAGAACTTTTTAATAAAAATATATCTTATAATGTTTTATTATTAAAGTGTTCAGGTATGCTGTGTACTCTAAATAGCTCTAGTTGGTGTCATCATCTGTTGCAATCTTTTCTTACCTAGTTACTATGAAGAAGAAAACTTTTGGGAAAAAGGAAAGCCTTGGGAGTCTCCTGGCCTTCAGAATTGCTCAACCCAGGACATTATTTCCAGTGTTCTCCTCTTTTATAGCCTACTTTTGAAGTAATTTCCTAAAGGTTTCTTTCCTTTTTGAGCTCTGCTTACCATTTCATTTCCTGCTTTCTTATGTGCCAGGCAAAGCATCCTCTGCTTTTAAAAACAGCTATAACACCTTAATTTATATAAAGATATGTGCTGCACATATAAGTTGTTTTTTAAAGAAAAGGCTAGCAAATTATTGTTGAAGAGCCTCTGTTCCTCTAGTCTGTGTAACCTGTGCACCAGAAAGTTAGCAGAAGTTTCAGCTGCATTCACCATATCAACAATTCATTCTGTCTGTTCTTATTCCCCCTGTCCCATGAAAAACAAAAGGAAGCAGACTTTATTGCTGATCACATGATGCCCCATGAGACCTGGATATTGAAGCCTGCCTCAGGAAGGGAAGGGTGAGCGCTCAGGCAGCCTGAGTTCTGCCACTTCTCCACTGGTATCCCTCTGATTGTCAAACTTTGCCTAAGAACATCATGCTTTATTATAGCTAAAACGGCGGTAAAAATTTTTGTAAACATTATGTATGGGATAAGAAAATGTATGTATAACAACCTTCCAATACCTCTCAGTTAATATGTTGGTGAAGTCTTAACCAAGGGAAAAGCCTCCCGGAGATCTTCTTTGCTCTGTGTCATTTACCTAGCTCTGTGTTGTGCCTTTAATCCTTACGGCCCATGCCACAACAGGACCTAATCTGTGCTATAACAATCATATCTGGGTTTCATAGCATTTTCACTTATTTTTGTGCATTCTCACCTCTGGCTGCAATTTAGCAAAGTTTACACTATATATAAAACTTTTTCACCAAATGTATTTCTAGAACTTTAGCTATTTCTGTTGTAATTTTCTTATTTGACAGATGTACAATGATTATGGAGGCTTGTCTGCCCTTTCTGGATGCTTTACATTGTATCACTTGCCCGTAATTTTTTCTGACCTCCATTGTCTTTTATTTTTTCTTGCAACAGTCATGAATTTTTAGCAACATATCTAATTTTCTCATGACAAAAAACAACTTAGATGAGAACTACTTGAAAAAAAAAAAAGAGTTCAGAAATAATTGACTCTGATTATTCCTGCGCCTTGCTTTGTTTTCCTCTTAGATTATGAACTCTTTGAGAACAAAGTGTATGATTTCCTCTGTAATTCTGGCACCTAATGCAGTGCCTAGCAAGTAATCGGTGTTTTCAATGAAAGTGTGTGGAGTCAATGAATAAATGTCACCATTAAATATCTCCTCCATTTTGTGGACTTCACAATCACCCAGCTAGAAAACAGATAGTTGGATAAGGTAACCTTTTGGATTTCTTTTTCTAGTTGATTCCATGATACCCTACACATCTTAAGCATCAATATGCATTTAAATGTTCTTTTCAGCTTCAATCAAGCTCATTCAAAAGGTTATGCCTTTCTGAATCATAAAACTTGGTATTTTGCTTCAGAATGACCTTTTTGGCAACATTACACAGTTTTGGATATGCTCTTAAATGCCTCCATTGGCAAATAATATAATAAATGTTTTGGTTATTTTTTCCTTCAAAAACCATAATCCTACTAATGGGTTGCAGAATCACAAATAGGTTAAATTTATAGTTCGGGTATAATGGTATTTTTAATGTGAATGGATTCTAAAATAGCCATGGTTGGCCAGTTTGGTATTTACAGTCTGCGGCATTTCCAGAGAGACAAATCTTTGTTTACTGACTGTCTGACAGTATGGTTTCTTCAGATGGGGTAAACATCATCTGTGGTTCAGCAGAAAGTACACACCATATACAATGCCTGAACAACGGCTATTAGATGATCATTGATTATACTTTTAGTTTTTTCAAGGTCAGGAAAAAGTCTGGCTAGGATTATATAGCAGATAGCAAGCTTCCTTAGCAGAAAGGTCTTTTAAAACCTTTTCTGGCTTTGGCAGTGATGTACTGTATGCTGCAGGCTTACTATGTCTCTCCAGCAGGTCATATATTTTCTTTTATGCTCAGCTGAGTAGAGCTAGGATCAATTTTTAAATCACATTGCTATATTATCCATCTCTACTATTCGACACTAGGTGGATAATTGTTTGCTATTTTTAAAAAAGCCTTTAAGTTATACAACTTGGAAGGCAACGAAAGGTAGGACATAGTTAATTCCCCTGAAATGTTAGGTTATAAATTAAAATTAAACCAAATCAGGTGTGTAAAAATTCCACACTCCAGAGAAAAAGAACTATTTCATATTTGCAGGGGTATTTAAAATAAAAAGAAAAATAGAATAATAATAAAGAATGTTACTGAAAAATCAACTCTAGAGGAACAATCTTTTTCTATTTTAATACAAACGCTAAAATGGCATAAAATCATTTGGGACACATAGAAAATGAAGAAAGAATATAATTAGAAGCATAACATTTGCTATCATTATTAAAAGTTTTCCTAGTTGAGATTGCTTTTGTTGTTTGTAAAGTGTAGCCAGTGGCGGAAGCTGAGTGAAGTGCACGTGAAACTTCTCTGCACTAGTTTTGCAATTTCCAATGAATCTATATTTTTTTCAAATAAAAAATAAAAACAAAAAGTCACATATGTGTATATCAAATGGAATATATGACATCAATTATATAATGGATTTTGCTCATTAAAATTATGTTATCTGGCTTCTCAGAAATATTTTTTCCATATAACAAAACTGAATTTTTTTAGGATTGATTGAAAAACCAGGAGATATTCAACATAAATTGGTAATTATGGTAATTCAATAAGTTAAAGCCAAATTCTTGTCTTCTTAACAATAATGAAAAATGTTCTACTAAGTGCTCTGCTTTGAATAAACTCGTGAAAGAAAGTAAACACTTTTTGTAATCCCTAAAACCATGGGGAACATATACATAAAGTAAAACTTGTGAATATCATAAAGCATTAACAGAGAGTTTTCCAAAACTTCAGAACTTAATGTAGAACAGTGTATTCCACTAAGTGTTGGAGCCAGAAATTGTCAGATGGTTCAGTAAACATGGCTAGAAAAACTATCCTTAATATATCTTCAAATTTATTTCATAGCCTTAATGTTGAAGTTACCAAACAAGAAAAAAAAGTATTAAATTTAAAATGATAGTCAAAGGATGATGATGTGAAACTAAGGAAAGCAAAAAAATGAATTTATAAAGGAAAGGAAAATAAAATGTATACTTTTGAATGCAGAAATTCCTCCAGGCATAATTCCTCCAGGTGTGGTGGCTTACACCTGTAATCCCAGCACTTTGGGAGGCCAAAGTGGGCAGATCAACCTGAAGCCAGGCATTCCAGACAAGCCTGGCCAACATGGTGAGACCCTGTATCTACTAAAAATACAAAACAATTAACCAGGCATGGTGGCACAAGCTTGTAATCCCAAATACTCAGTAGGCTAAGGCATGAGAGTTACTTGAACCCGGAAGGTGGAGGTTGCAGTGAGCCGAGATCATGCCACTGCACTCCAACCTGGGTGACAGAGCAAGACCATTACTGGGTATATACCCAAAGGATTATAAATCATGCTACTATAAAGTCACATGCACATGTATGTTTGTTATGGCACTATTCACAATAGCAAAGACTTGGAACCAACCCAAATGTCCATCAATAATAGACTGGATAAAGAATATGTGGCACATATACACCATGTAATACTATGCAGCCATAAAAAAGGATGAGTTCACGTCCTTTGCAGAGACATAGATGAAGCTGGAAACCATCATTCTCAGGAAAATATCACAAGGACAGAAAACCAAACACCGCATGTTCTCATAAGTGATAGTTGAACAATGAGAACATATGGACACAGGGACGGGAACATCACACACTGGGGTCTGTTGGGGAGTGGGGGGCTGGAGAAGGGACAGTGTAAGGAGAAATACCTAATGTAAATGACGAGTTGATGGGTGCAGCACACCAACATGGCACATGTATACCTTTGTAACAAGCCTGCACATTGTGCACATGTACCCTAGAACTCAAAGTTTAATAATAATAAAAAAGTTACAGTATAATAAAATAAAATACAGTGTAATTTGTAATTAAAACTAAAAACTAAATGGTTTAGCTGTATGGTTATTTTAATAACAAGTTTTTAGTTTTCATTACTTGTTAAATTAAAAATTTTTAAAAAAACAACCACTTTTAAACTAGATATGGTGCTTATAAAGATCATTTGGAGAAATAACAAGGAAAAATGGGCAGAAAATTTCTAAAAAGGAATGATGAGAATTGACCACGCAGTAGCCATGGAGCTTCTGTGAACCTGTGAACCTATTTTGGTTTGGAGGCTGCCCAATTTGCAAATCGTTTTTTGTTCAATTAAACTCTGTTAAATTTAATTTGTCTAAGGTTTTTCTAAAGTGACATCAGAAGTGGAATCTGAAGTAAACCTTCAGCAACAGCCAGGAGCGCTGCGTGATCGAGCAAAGTACCTGCCAGGCCCATTGTGTCCATTGCTCTCTCACGGCTCCTTCTCAGATTCTGAAGCTCCATGGATTTATGTTTTGAGCTGTCCAAGTTTCAGCAAATTTCTGATCCAAACTGAGTTTGGAAATTTCAGTAGAAACTGGACTGGGTCCAGGATCAGACTGAATCCAATAATTGGCTTGAGTACAATTAGAGATCTCATATGTTTGACCAGGTCTGACAGAAAACGATTGTAATGGTAACACTGTAGGGGGAGCAAACTTCAGCTTCCAAAAGTTTGCAGAGGTTTTTGTGTTCTACCTTCTTTCTTTCTTTTTTCTTGCACACATAGGTAGGGAAAAGTAATTGACTAAGTTGGTCAGGAAATCTAAGAGCCAAAGTCAAAATTCAAAGTAACAATGGAATCCTTAATTTCTGAAGAACTGAGTAATGTACCTTCTGACTATGCCTACAAAACATGTACAAGTATTAGGTCCAGGATCAGGAAATTCTTATAGAAGTGATAAAATTTTACCAAAGATAATTTTAAATGACAATGAAATGTTCCAAATGCACAATATTGCACTTTAAGAAATGCATTTGAAAATGAGGGCTCCTGAATTAGTCTCATCCAGGGATGCCTAGTGATGTGCAGAAGCTTCTAAGAATATTTCCATATTTGTAGGGTTTTTTTAACTTCTTATAAAAGGCAAATAAAAAGCTTAAGCAAACTAATTGTTAAGAAAATTAAATCTGCTAACCCTTTGGAATAGTTACTATCCCACTCCAAAGGCGAAAAGAAAGCTATCCTAGATAAAGTGTTTATAAGGCCCTCAAGTAAATTAGGTTTGCTTGTTTTTCAGATCTATCCATGCTGAGTTCAGGCATGGAGAACACTGTCTTTGTCTTATTCCTTAATGGCCTCCACCCTGAATTCAACAATTTAAGCTAAGAACCAGCCCCTAAATTAAAACGACCACCTATTTAAGATACACCTTCTGACATTATAAATGGCTCTGCTGAAACCCTTTGGAAAAGAGGTTTACATCTATAAAGGACATTTTCATTTGTAAGGGTATCTGCCTGTCTATATTGGGAACACTTACCATTATTTTAAACTTATGTAACAAGTCATACATTTGTTTTTCCTCAACTGAACTTTTGCTTACACCATTTTTTCCTTGGTTTGAGCAAATAATGTTATAGTTAAGCCTAACATCTTAGCTCTATGCTTTTGAGATATAAATTTTCTACCTTGTTTCACCTAAGAGTTGTCCCTTTAGAAATGCAAATTTAGGGTTGCCTAGCCAATTGCTTAGGGTAATGAACTAAGTATTTGGGAGATTGATAGTCTGAAAGGGGGAAAATAATATTTAAAATATTTAAAAACCAGCCAGGCCAGCAAATGAGAATCCTTAATGAAAGCTATAACATCTGTTTCTGTCTGTCGGTATGTCTATATGTGTTATGTGTGTGTGATAACATTTGGTAAATAAAGCTAGCTTATGAATTGTTATTAAAATAAGAATGGCTTCAAAATTGACAAGTGAAAAAACTTGATTCTGATAGAGACAGGAGGCAGGGAAATTCTGGGCACAAGAGGGCAAGTGCTTGGCGAGGGTCCCACCCTCAAGTCGAAAAGCCTGAGACCATGGCCTAAGGTGAGAACTTACATTCCTGTTTTCCTGCTGGGAACAATGCCTTTTCCGAAATCACCCATGGCCCTGCCCTGCCCCGCCCCATCCTGTACCTATAAAGACCCCAGAATCACCTGGCAGAGAAGAGAGGCAGCTGGACGTTGGGGATTTTGGCTGGACATGGGAAGAGAAGCGACTTGACTTCAGAGGGGCAGCTTGACGGCGTAACTTCGGAGAATCTGGCCAGAGACAGTTGGACTTTAAGACATTACCTGCCCACCCCCATCATCTCATTTCAGCTCCCCTTCATGTGGAGAGTCACTTTATCAGCAATAAAATCCTCTGCATTTACCATCCTTCAGTTCATTTGTACAACCTCATTTATCCTGGACACCAGACAAGAGCTTGGGAGCCGTGAGTGTGGATACAAAAGCTGTCACACTGGCCCTTTGCGCTTACTGGCGGAGGGCAGTTGCGGGCCTACAGAGCTGTTAACACTTAAGCCCTCCGAGGATGGCAGAGCTAACAGACCGCTGTAGCAAGCCCTGTAGGGATTCAGGGGTGGCACGCACCCCGCCCAGACGCTGGTGCGGATCCTCATGGAGTTCGCTCCTGCTGGCGCCAAAGCGATTCCAGTGCTCCTGTACTCCATTTCCCACCTCATTTGCTTGCGCTCTTCCTCCCACCAAGAGTTGAAAGTGGCGGGCTAAGTAAACAGGGCATTCTTGTTGCGTCATGGAAATATCCTGCTTCGATACTTGCTTGATCTAACTGTGAGCTTACGTTTTGGCTTTGAGCCTCTGAATTCTGGGTCTGGATAGGTGACCGTGGTGAGGCATGGGGACAAGTTCTCAATGCCTAGACCAGCAGCTACAAGGTAGAATCAAGCCCAATAGGGCCACTTCTTCCCTGCCCCAGCTTTCCCTCCTAGGAGTTCTGTCCTTCAGGCATCTTCTTCCTGACTAAATAAAGGTCATTACCTATAGTAATCCATCTAATGAACAGTGCTATGCACCTGAATTGGAGAAACAAAATTAGTATTTAAGAGGATTTAAGTGTGGGCTCATGGAGAGCCTGGACACCCTTCTGGTCCTTCCTGAGTCCTCAAATCTTTCATTATTAAAAGCGCTACATTTAATGACTCATCATGGTAGAGATAAAATAATCTAAATTACATATATATTATATTTATGTATACACAAATATATATACACACAAATATATTCATAACATCTATATATTACATACATATCTATATCTATATCTATATCTATATTGTGTGGTGACTGTTCTAAATTGTTAAAATCGTTTTTGACCAATGTTTGGTTTGTCAAATTCATCATCCTGGTAAGACAATCAAAACTTCAGGTACATTTCTGCTACCTGATGGGCTGTTTAAACATGTGTAGAAGGATTTCATTCAATTATCGTATTCAATGCATGTTTTCTGGTTGTATAGAAACTTTCTCATGCATGACTGCTGATGCTCTTACAGTAGCTGAAAGGTTATAGAAAATGTATTTCTCTTATGGGACATTCTTGGAGAAATCTCAAATGATAGAGGTACTTGTTTCACTGGACAAGTTGTAAAATAATTAAATACAGTATTACAGATACATTAACATTATGCAAGGCTAACTGAATTGACTGGATTGCCTTGGTCAAAGGTATTGCAGATTGATGATAATCGGATCCACTTAGAGTGGAAAATATAAGTTGACCTCTTATGAAATAGTCAATAGCTGGAAGGCCTGTGCATCTAATAATAGAACCTCATGCACGTTCTGCTACTAAACTCTGATAGGACTAAATGTTGTAAGGCTTTAATATATTATGTCAAAATGTATCTTCACTAGGTGAAGAAAGCTTTTAACAATCCACTGACAGAGAACAAGCAAACCCTTCATAATATAGAATACAGAGATTAAGTCTTCTGAGAACATTAGAGAAAAGCTGTCCTTGCCATCCACACTAAAGCAAAACTTTGGGACCTTGAACTTCAGGTTAATAATCTCACAACGTAGTAGCGCCCTACCAGACTTTAGGAACTTTATACCCTTTAGAAACCTTAACATAAAGATAACCAGGGAAGTTTCTCCCCAGAAGCAGATGGCATCCAGACATGAACAACTTTTTCCCAAGATCATGGATCAACACTTCTCTGCTATCATGAGGCTCTCATCTCTTCATTTTTTCCTTCTTATGCCTCTGTGAGTGATAGAACTAAAAAGGAGGTCTCTTGTGTGCACTCATGGGGTATACTTTTATTTGTGGAAGATTTCACAGCCAGTCTCATATATGGATGAGCTTATGCCTTGCAAGATAAAAAATAAAGGGCCAATGTAAGCAAAAATGTTTAATGGGATCTTGGTTGCTTTATAATCAGTCAGAAACAGAACATTGGTTCAACTCCTCTTTATCCACAAAATAGGCTAAAGAGAACATTGCCAGCACAGGTTGAAGAGAGCATTGGCAGAAGGCTTTCACTTTTCTGAATGGGCATTACTTGTTAGGTCTTTTTCTCCGTGGTTTGGAGTAAATGAAGCAGTGGTTAGAAATGTATCTCTTATAACAGGCTCTATAGCAGATTCTACTGCAAAAGCTACAGCTACACAACAGACTTTATCTTTTGAAAGTTTTGCTGTATAATAGGATTGCTCTGGATTACTTATTGGCTAAACAGAAGTATATGAGCAGGTGCTGACACTTCTAGTTGCATATGGAAGAATACATTGGGTTGGGTATTATGGAGATTGAGTTGTAGGTGATTAATAACAGGATGCTTGGTTAAAATGAGTAGACTCTTTATCTAGCTAATTCTTTGATCTATTTGATTTTAGTTGGTTTGATTCTTGAGGACCCTGGGTAAGGAGCATACTTTAAACTCTTGGTATTATCCTGCTGGTAGTCAAAACAGTAGTTTCCTTGGTGCACTCTGTTCTCTCAGAAGTTTTAAATGTTTGCATGCAGCCATCTGTAGAATGTCAAATGGTTACTCTTCAACCAAAATGACAAACAAACAAACAAACAAAGAAACGTATGACCATGAGGACCCTGTAACCTACAAATTACATGATGAGACTGAAAACCCAAGATATTGGTAAATAAGCATGGTCACCCTCTCACCTACATGAGAACCTGAACAAAAGGGGTGATTTTTAAACAAAATATGGGAACCTGTTGTTTTGGACTGGTTCATGGACTAGGTCCCAGAGACCAGACTAAACCAAAATGAAGTTACTCATACTAATTGCAATGTAATTGAACTGAAACTTTCAGAAAACAAATCCTAAAACAGATCAAGTTTGGTTTTTCTCCTGAAAACAGGAGATTCCAGAACAAGAAGGTCCCTTTGACTCCAGCCCTTATATTAAATAATAATAACCTGAAGTCCTTGTTCTAACATTGCAAGACCTATTGTCCTGCTATTTCCCAGTGGGATTTGAGACCAAATAAGTACATTTATGATGGTGACAGAATGACATCCAAAGTTTTAGTCAATCTTTCAACTGAGAGTTTGACCAAAAGAAGAGAGTTGTTAAATTAAGTTTAGCCTAAAGATTTTTACATATTTTAAAGGTTTCTCTGTACATAGTGAACTGCACTCTAACTGGACGTGTAAACAGACTGTAACCTACTCTTATGCCAACTACCAAGCTTTGGCCGATGAAGAGCAGCCAGCTCTTCAAACCATGTTCAAATAAGGCAAATGCCACACTGTAAGCAATCCAGTTGTTTCGGTACCTCACCTCTGTTTTTTATGTGTGACACTTTCCTTTTCCTGTTCATAAATCTTCTTTGACCATGTGGTAGCAATGGGGCCTCCCTAAACCTATTCTGGTTTGGTGACTGCCAGGTTCGTGAATTGTTCTTTTCTCAATTAAACCCTGTTGAATGTAATTTGTCTAAGGTTTTACTTTTAACAAGATTAATGGGAAGCCGTTGAGAAGGTTAAATTCAGCATAAATCTCTGAGCCAATTTAGGCAGAAACTGGTTTGTTTTGAAACCAATTTTGTGTAACTTTCCTCTGTCCAAAACAAGATTGTTTAAAGGGGCTGACAGTAATTTTAAAAGCTTTGGTAAGAGAACGAATTTACCTAACTTTACATAGGCATGCTATATAAAGATTACCTGGTGGTATCGTATCTGCACTGGACAGTGCATTTTCTAAGAAACAAAACGTCTTTGAGTTTAAAAGTATAAAACATAAATTACGTGTCAAAATTACAGATATCTTTAAAAGTTAAGTATATTTATATAACCCTTCTCCTTTCAAATGGGAAGCTATATTTGTAACCTTTCTTCCTGGAGCACCTAGGAAGTATACATTTACACAATATATTATTTCTGTGTTTAGTTTGATACACCAGGAATTTTGCCTAAAGTGAATTGTAATAGGGACTTCTAGGACCAATTTCAAGCTTCCATTTTTCTGTGTTCAGAAACTATTATAAATGTAAATGAAAACATGTATGCTATCAGAGTAAATGTTAAAGCTCAAACATAGATAAATAAATTATTCTGTGACAGCTGATATGGGCAATTTCAATATTTTGCTTTGGGAAGTCCTAATTGTCAACTTTAATACAATTAAGAAAGTAGCAGATAAGACTTTAAAGAAAACCACTAGATTTATTTTTTGAAATAATTTTATTCTATTACTATATTTTATTATGCTACACATTTAGTGACTATGGAATACAGGTGATGCTGGAAGGTATTTTTTTTTTCAAAATTATGACTCCATCAAAGATATTTGAAAATTCTTTTGATGTTCACATCCTTTCCATTTCTAGTTATCATTCTCCTAAAGTTATACTTTGGACTATTAAAACAGCATTCTAAGGGGCAGTCTTGCTTCTAGTCCATTCAACTCATCTGAATTTGTTAAAGGCTCTGTTTCATTCCTGTGTGAAAGCATCTTAAATTATTTCCCACTTTTCAAAAGATAGAGCCTCAATCTTTTGTTTGCCACAGAAACCTGTAAGACCATGAGCATTGTAGCATAACTGGTTCACCCTATACACAGATAATTACAGGAAAATTGGTCTCCATTTGTGGGATCTGAGGTCTGCAACTAGATCTATTCACGGAGAGTCAGACAAAAGCTGGAGGAACCAAACTAGAAGCAAGCCTATAAGTAATTCACACCAGAATACCAAAGCTGTTATTCTTCCTGCTAAGGAAAAATCAAAAGACATCATGCCAGGGTCAACGTGGAGGCATGGAAGGAACAGAGTGGTCATTTATACAGATTGCTGCTCCTGAAGCAGTGGTATGGAGGAAGATCCTTTCAGTACATGAATGAGATTGTTTCAATAGATTAACTGAGAATTTCAATGGGAAATCCAGAAATTTTAGCAGATACTCAGAAGAAAAATCATTTTAGAAATAAATGCTGTATTTGAGAGCACATCAAGATTTATATTGTCTTAGCCCTTCTTTATTTACCTGTAATAAAATAATAGCTAATATTTACATAAAAGTTAGCTTACTATATACTAGATGTTTTGCATGCATTATTTCATTTTAATCCTGAAAATAATCCCATGAAATAAGAGCTATTACTATCACCTGATTACAGAACAGAAAACATTAATTTTAAACATTAAGTGACACTGCTACACTACTACAGAACAGAAAACATTAAGTTTAAGCATTAAGTGACATGCCCAAAGTGACACTGCTAGTAAATTATACTGTTGGAAAGTTTTACTGACACCAGAGTCTGTGCTCTGAACTATTCAGCATCTTCTAGCAATTACTTTTGCATATCCTCAGTGCTACACAATTACAGATAGATTGATAGAAAACAAGAAAGCAGAAACCTATCTGTATTGTTTATCTGTAAGGGTGCAATTCTTTTTCTCATAGAAATTATGACTACATTTGTATTTTTCAGAGAATGATTAACTCTTCTTGAGCAACAATTTTTGCTTTGTGAACTCTTCTGTCAGCCCAGTTTTTACCCTTGGATAGACAATTTTGTCCAGTGTGTGTTGTTTGGCTGACTGAATTATTCACTTATGTTCATATCTTTTTGATTGATCTACTTTACACTTCCTAATATTTTAATCAAAAATTAATTTTTGTTACTTGAGCCATTTTAACTATCTGTACTATAGAATAATCTATTATAGATAACGAACAATAAAGACATTTGCAAAGTGGCTGGATGTGGTGCCTCACACCTGCAATCCTAGCACTTTGGGAGGCCAAGGAGGGTGGATCACTTGAGGTCAGGAGTTCGAGACCAGCCTGACCAACATGGTGAAATGCCATCGCTACTAAAAATACAAAGAAAATTAGCCGGTGTGGTGGCGCATGCCTGTAGTCCCAGCTTCTTGGGAGGTTGAGGCAGGAGAATTGCTTAAACCCGGGAGGTGGAGGTTGCAGTGAGCTGAGATCGTGCCACTGCACTCCAGCCTGGGCAACAGAGCAAGACTCCATCTCGAAAAAATAATAATAAATAAATGATATTTGAGATATTTGCAATCTCTGGTTCATTCTCCTAAAGAATCTGAAACATTAATTTTTCTTTCAGTTTGTGATGGCAAAACACTTAAATAGAAAAAAAAGTTTAGTAATATTCATTTCAGTTACTCTTTTTTAATACTCTAATAGGAAAGGAAATATTTTCTACCATTAGTGTTGAGGTCTCTGAACTTTAAAATTGTTTCCAATGCTTACTTCATAGAGAAATATTTTAGCTATGATTTAGTCTCCTAACAATTACAATCTATTAAGACTCCAACCTAACCATTTTATTACACTGGATTACTTGGTTTTAGTCTGTTGAGCATTCATGCTGCTTTTAACACCATTGGTTTTTATATCCTTATAATGAGATCCTTTGTTTTACTACACAAAATTGTCCATTCATTGATGTGCTGAGGTATATACCTTCCATAGAAGATCATCAAAATAAAATTAGGTTTTGTGATTCAACTCTCATGCTTTGATATCTTCAGTGATTTCGTTATGTCACTTTCTGGCTGCAGGTGGTTTTGCAGATAAACAGTTGGATTATTTCAGAAGCCTTAGAGTTCTTCCTATTACACATTCAAGTCAATGGTATCAACAAGTCCATTGTAAGAACTCATTCTTTCATAAATGGAAAAGTCTAATGTGAGAATAACTAAATTAACCAAAAATTATGTTTCAGAGTATTAAATAGACAACCAAATGAGAAAAGCTCTGTGAGTGGGTGGGTGTCTTAATCCATTTTCTGCTGTTGTAACAGAATCACAAAAGCTAGGTAATTTATAAAGAATAGGGGTTTATTTAGTCACAGTTCTAGAAGTAGGGAAGTCCAAGAGCATGATGTTGACATCTTGGGAGGACCTTCTTGCTATGTTACCCCATAATAGAAGGGCATCACATGGTTAGTGAGTGTGCAAGGCAGGAAGAGCAAGAAGGCTGAACATAACCTTTCATCAGGAGCCTACTCCCATGATAACTAATAAACTTGCAAGATAACAGCATTAATCCATTCATGAGGACAGAGCCCTAATGACCTAATCACGTCTTAAAGGCCCCAATCCACCAAAGTGTTTCATTGAGCATAAAGTTTACAAAACATGAGCTTTGGGAGATATATTCAGGAAATAGCAGTAGAAAAATGTAAGTAGCAACTAAAGCTGCATAGAATCAAACACCAAATTGAAAAGCTTGAAACTGGTTTAAAGGGCATTTATAGTCATTGAAGGTTTTGAAGAAGAAAGGGAGATTACTGAGAAGGTAAAAAAAGAGTGAGAGCATGCTATTTTATGTATTACCTACCCCACTCTACCCTTCAACAACAGTGGACCTTTGGCACAACTGCAGATGGATTCTCCCTACCACATTATTGTACTCAACTAAATACATGCAGATTTGGAGACCAGCCAGAATCATTCCCCAAAATGAAAATACTTATTTCTAATAAGTTTACCACAACTACTTTGTATGTACTTATCCTACCGGACTCTTATGACAGAAGACCTTGAGTTTAGAGAACAGGTAAAAGAGACAGCTTTGAGTTGGTAAGAAGACAAGTTATAGCTTGTGTATGGAGAGAAGTAATATGGATTATGAGTAGATAAAGATAAATTCTTGCCTGAAGGGTAATGAAGTACAGGAATCTTATACAAATTCCCATAAGGTGGTTTCTCCTTTCTCTGAAAACAATAAAGAAATGCTCATATTTACAGGGAAATGGTTGCAAATATTTAGAAGAGTGGTAAAAATTTGGAAACACATCTAAACCAAAGTAATTAGAGGAGGATGTAATCTAAGAAAAGTAAACAGTTTTTCTGGCTGAACTGAGAACCCATTGGAATGGGCAATTCCATCCCTATGGTAATACCAATATCTAGGTTTAGGTTTTCCGTAGCAAGCTCTGGAATGGCGAGGCAGATAAATAAATATGAAAATTGATATTATTGTATATAATCTGACTGAAATGATGAAACACTATTTTAGGATGAAAAGGAAGATAAAACAGATGGAAGCTGAAGTGGAGAGGAGAAACATGGCAATTAATTATTGGGAGAAAATGTGGGTTTGAAATGAGACACATTGAACACATTGGAACAGAATTGAGAGCTGGGAAATAAAGCCACACACCTACAACCATCTGGTCTTCAACAAAGTCGACAAAAACAAGCAATGGGGAAAGGGTTAACTATTCAATAATATGCTGAGATAACTGTGTAGCATATGCACAAATTGAAACTTAGACCCCTTTATTACACCGTACACAAAAATCAACTCAAGATGGATTAAAGGCTTAAATGTAAAACCTAAAACTGTAAAAACTCTGAAAGATAACCTAGGAAATACTATTCAGGACGTAAGCCCTGGCAAAGACTTCATGATAAAGACACTAAAAGCCATTGCAACAAAAACAAAAGTTGCAAATGGGATCTAATTTAACTAAAAAGATTCTGCACAGCAAAAGAAACTATCAACAGAGTAAACAGGCAATCTACAGAATGGGAGAAAATACTTGCAATCAATGCATCTGACAAAGGTCTAATATCTAGCATCTTTAAGAAACTTAAATATTCAAGCAAAAAACAAACAATTTCATTAAAAAGTAAGTAAAGGACGGCCGGGTGCGGTGGCTCACGCCTGTAATCCCCGCACTTTGGGAGGCCAAGGTGGGCGGATCACAAGGTAAGGAGATCGAAACCATCCTGGCTAACACAGTGAAACCCTGTTTCTACTACTACTACTACTACTACTACTACTACTACTAATAATAATAATAATAATAATACAAAAAATTAGCCGGGCGTGGTAACAGGCACCTGTATTCCCAGCTACTTGGGAGGCTGAGGTTGAGGCTGGAGAATGGCATGAACCCAGGAGGCAGAGCTTGCAGTGAGCCGAGATTGTGCCACTGCACTCCAGCCTGGGCAACAGAGCAAGACTCCATCTCAAAAAAAAAAGTAAGTAAAGGACATGAACAGATACTTTTTGAAAGAAGACACACATGACCAACAAGCACATGAAAAAGTGCTTGACATCACTAATCATTAGAGAAATGAAAATTAAAACCACAATGAGATACCATCTCAGACCAGTCAGAATGGGTATTATTAAACAGTCAAAAAATAATAGATGCTGGAAAGGTTATAGAGAAAAAGGAGCACTTATACACTGCTGATGGGAATGTAAATTAGTTCAGCCATTGTGGAAAGTAGTTTGGAGATTTCTCAAAAAACTTAAAAAGAGACTACCACTCAACCCAGCAATCCCATTGTTGGGTATATACCCAGAGGAATATAAATCATGCTACCATAAAGACATATGCATGTGTATATTCATTGCAGCACTATTCACAATAAGCAAAGACATAGAAACAATCTAAATGCCCATCAATGGTGGTATGGATAAAGAAAATGTGATATGAATACTATGCAGGCATCACCAAGAATGAGATCACGTCCTTTGCAGCAACCTGGATGGAGCTGGAGGCCATTATCTGAGGCAAACTAAAGTAGGAATAGAAAACCAAATACTGCATGTTCCCACATATGAGTGGCAGCTAAAATTGAGTACACATGGACACAAGGGAACAGCAGACACCAGGGCCTACTTGAGAGTGAAGGGTGGCAGGAGCGAGAGATAGAAAAGCTACCTATCGAGTACAATGCTTATTACCTGGCTGATGAAACAGTCTGTACACCAAATTCCCACAGCAAGCAATTTGCCCATAGAAAAAGTCTGCACATATACCAATGAACCTAAAATGAAAGTTAAAAGATAAATATTTTCTTCCATAAAACCAATGAGTAAAAATATTTTTAAAGTTGGAATCCAACTATTTAAGAACTCTAGAAATTAACGAAAGTCTTGTAGTAACTCAGGGAGTATTCATTCAAGAAAAGTGACTGAATCTTAGGAAGAACTTATGATTTTGTTTTTGTTTTTCTTTCTTTCTTTCTTTCTTTCTTTCTTTCTTTCTTTCTTTCTTTCTTTCTTTCTTTCTTTTTTTTTTTTTTTTTTGCATTTTAGCTTTCTTTATTCTCATCACTTGTTCTCCAGCTGTGGGGCAGCCTTGAAAAATAATAGCCCACATTTACAGTAATAAGCAACAAAAGTGCAGGCACTAGAGACAACAGAGAGGGTTAGAGTTCATTCCCAAATAATTGCCATTCTCTGACTTATCTAGTAATTTCCATGGAAGACCCCACTTGCAAAGCTATCTATACTGACATGACTTAGAGTTCACCCAGCATGAACAGTCTTTTCCTGGAGGTAAGGGAGGGGAGGATTTGGTAAAAACAAACAAACAAACAAGCACAGCAGGGAATTATTGTTTAGCTTTATGGTTTCCTAAGGCAGTAGATAATATTTCTATCAAACAGTAGCATAACATAAAGCTTAAAAGGAAAAGCTGGAAATGAGATGTTCCTAAGGCTTTGAAGAACTCAGCAGTATTACCAGGAATCTTGAAGGCCACACATAGGCAGACAGTGTACTCTCCTTCTTAGGAAAGACATAAGAAGGTCCTAAATTCTCATTACTGATTCATCTTGTGGTTTTATGCAAACAGGAAGTAAAGGCAAAGGCAGATTTGGTAAAAACCTGACTGAGTATTGAAAATATACCCCAATATGCACACAGAGCTTCTCAGCAAAGACTAATTGCATTTTTTCCAAAAATCAATTGTTCATACACAGTGGAGGGGGTCTACTTCCGGGCTCTATCATATTCCATTGATCTATATGTCTATCTTTACATGAATAGCACACTGCTCTGATTACTATATGCTATTGACTGACTGTGTCTTTCCAAAATTCATATGTTAAACTCTAATCTCCACCACGATGATATTTGGAGGCAGGGCGTTTGGGAGGTGATTAGTTCGTGAATGTAGTACCTTTTATGAATGAGATTAGTGCACTTATAAGAAAAGGCCAGAGAGTTAGTTCACACCCTTTCTGTCATGTGAGGATATAATGAGAAGTTAGCAGTCTGCAAAACAGAAGAGGGCCCTCACCAGAACCTGACCATGCTGACACCCTGATCTCAGACCTCCAATCTCCAAAACTGTGAGAAATAAATTTTTGCTATTTATAAGTCATCGGCCTACTGTACGTCTTTATAGCAGTCTGAACTAAGACACTATGGATTTATAAATTTTTCATCTTTTCAAATATATTTTGCTATAGTTATTTAGATACTTTTCATATGAATTTAGGATCACCTTGTCATATTTTATAAAATAATTATTTTTTTAAAATAAGGATTTCACTGACTATAGAGTTCAGCCTGTGGAAAACTGCTATCTTAAGCATATTGGATCTTCTGACCAATGAACAAAAGATAGATTTCAATTTATTTAAGTTTTTAATTTTTTTCTCAGCAATGTTTTGCAGATTTCAGTGTCCAAGTACATGTTTTATCAGATTTATCCCACAGTATTTTTTTTTTTTTGAGATGGAGTCCTACTCTGTCGCCCAAGCTAGAGTGCAGTGGTGCTATCTCAACTCACTGCAACCTCTGCCTCCCAGGTTCAAGTGATTGTCTTGCCTCAGTCTCCCAAATAGCTGGGATTAAAGGCATCAGCTACCACTCCGTGCTAATTTTTGTATTTTTAGTAGAGACAGGGTTTCGCCACATTGGTAAGGCTGGTCTCGATCTCCTGACCTCGGGTAATCCACCCATCTCGGGTCACAAAGTGCTGGGATTACAGGTGTGAGCCACCATGACTGGCATATACCACAGTATTTTAATATTTATATCAATTTAAATGATTATTTTCTATTTCAGTCCTATGTTGTGCATTGTTAATACAAACAAATACAATTGATTTGTGCATAGTGATCTTGCATCCTGCAAGTCTTGCTAAAATTCATCTATTCTAGAAACTTTTTTGTATATTCAATGGATTTTCTACATATATGATCATGTCATCTCTGGATCAAACAGTTTTACTTTTTCTTTTCTACTTTGGATGCCTTTTAGTTCTTTATCTTTCCTCTGTTTGCACTGGCTAGAACATCCAGTACAATGTTTAACAGCTGTGGTGAGGGTAAATATCCTTGTCTTTTTACTATCTTAGGGGGAACACTATCAGTGTTCACTAATAAGTACAATGTTAGCTTTTTAAAAGACTGGGTTTTTTTCCAGGTTGAGGAAATACCCTTCTGTTTCTAATTAGCTGAGGTGGTTTTGTTCGTTTTCATTTTTAATTAGAAATGAATGTTTGATTTTTGGCAAATGCTTTTCTGTGTCTGTCAAAAAGACAATATTGTGTATTTCTTTTTTTTTTTTTTTTTTTTTTTTTTTTTTTTTTTTGAGACTGAGTCTCGCTCTGTTGCTGGGGCTGGAGTGCAGTGGCTGGATCTCAGCTCACTGCAAGCTCCGCCTCCCGGGTTTACGCCATTCTCCTGCCTCAGCCTCCAGAGTAGCTGGGACTACAGGCGCCCGCCACCTCACCCGGCTAGCTTTTTGTATTTTTTTTTTAGTAGAGACGGGGTTTCACTGTGTTAGCCAGGATGGTCTCGATCTCCTGACCTCGTGATCCGCCTGTCTCGGCCTCCCAAAGTGCTAGGATTACATTTTTAGTGCTTTAATATGGTGAATTAGAGTGATTGATTTTTGAATGTTGAACCAGCTTTACATTCTTGGTATATTCCTCACTTTCGTCTTAAGGTATTATCTTTCTATACATATCTGGAGTTGTTTTGATAGTGTTTTCATGAGAACACTGTTATGTCCATAAGGGATATTATTATGTAGTCTTCTTATAATGTCTTTGCTGGTTTCAGTAATGTGTAATATTGGCCTTAAAGAAAAAAACTGGTAGGTATTCCTATACTGTCAACTTTCTGATGGAATTTTTATAACATTGGTATATTTTTTTCCTTGAATATTTAGTAGAATTTACCAGTGAAGGCATCTGGGACTGAAGTTTTCATGGTAGAAAGGATTTTTACCAAAAATATGTATTTAAATATATGGGGCTATTCTTCTTATTTTTTTAAGTGAACTTTGGCAATTTGGGTCTTTTAAGAAATTTGTCTGTTTCATCCAGATTGTTGTATTTATTCTAGTTAAGTTGCTCATAATATTCCATTATTGTTCTTTTAATATCTGTAAAAGAGTTTTCCTCAAACTTTATTTCAATCACTACCCTATTATGAGTCTTTTTTGACTTTTTAAAAATTGCCCCCAATAAATTTTAATTTCACAGACACATTATATGTCTATTTATGTATATGTAATCTATGCTTTATATATAAAGAATTGTTTGCCTCCTTCCCCAAAATAACCTTTTAAAAAAATATATTATTATTTAATTTAATTTATTTATTTTTAGAGATGGGGACTTGTTTTGCCACCCAGGCTGGAGTGCAGTGAATTATAGCTTAATTCAGCCTCCAACTCCTGGGCTCAAATGATCCTCCTGCCTCAGCCTCCTGGGTAGCTGGGGCTACAGGTGCATGCCACCACATTCAGATAGGCTTTTTAATTTTTTTTAGAGATGGAAACCCAGTTTGTTGCCAGGTTGCTTTCAAACTCCTGGCTCTAAGCTGTCCTTCTAGTGCAGCCTCCCAGAGTGCTAGGATTACATGTGTGAGCCACCATGACTAGAAATCAAAATTTTTGATTTCTGCTTTATTGTTTTCTCTCTTTTTACTTGGAGTTTTGTTTGTTCTTTTTCTAGTTTCTGAATGTGGAAGATAAGATCACAAACTTGCTGTTATTCCTCTATTCTTACACAGGTATTTTGCACTATGAATTTCCCATTAAGAACTGGCATACCACAAATTCTGATATGTTGGCTTTTCTTTTACATTTAATTCAAAATACTTTGAATGTCTCTTTTGATTTCTTCTTTGACTCATTTGTTTTAGAAATCTCTCATTTAATTTCCAAATACTTGGGTATTGCCCACATGACTTTTTATTACTGACTTCTAATTTTTCTAATTTAACCCCACTGTAGTCAGAAACATACTTTGAATGACTGAGATGTTTTTTATGACACAGAGCTCTGTGACAGTGATTTTACATGGAGTATCTCACCTAATTATCACTAAAATCCTATAAGGTGGGCACTATTATTGTCACCATGTTATACATGAGGAAAAAGCTCAACAGTGTTAAGCACAATCTAAAATCACAGTTATAAAGTAGTGGAGTCTGAGTGCTTAACTATTATTCAGTATATGTGTGTGTGTGTATATATATACACACATACTGAATATGTATATTGAATATATATACTGTATATATGTGTATTGTATGTATATATGTATATTGAATATATATATTGTATATATGTATATATAGTATATATAATATATAATGTATATAATATGTATATATAGTATATTGAATATGTGTATTGTATATTGAATATATATGCTGAATATGTATATTCAGTTTATGTGTGTGTGTGTGTGTATATATATACTGAATGTGTATACTGAATATATATACTGAATAATGGTTAAGCACTCAGACTCCACTACTAGTTTTGAAAAGACAAAATTGTTAAGAATATATATATATGTGTGTGTGTGTATATATATTTTATATATATATATATATATGCTTCTTTTGTTTACTTATTTATTGAGACAGGGTCTCACTCTCACAAAGACTGGAGTGCAGTAGCTCAGTCATGGCTCACTGCGGTCTTGACCTTCCAGACTCAAGCAATCTAGCCTCCCAAGTAGCTGGGACTACAGATGCATACTATCACACTCAGCTAATTTTTAAATGTTTCTGGAGGCAGGTGTCACTATATTACTCAGGCTGGTCTCGAACTCCCGGGGTCAAGTCATCCTCCTGCCTCTACCTCCCAGAGTTCTGAGATTATATGTGTGAGCCACTTGCCCAGCCATCAGGTCCTTTTACATGCAAATCATTGTAAGACATAAGTAAATAAAAGAGTTCAACCTCTTTATTGCTTGACTTAGAGGAGAGACATAAAACAAAGAAGAAATGCTTGGATGGAGTAAGAATGAATTGCTGTTTGATAAATGGACAGAAAAAGATAATTCCAGCTAGAAAGAATGGATAACTTTTGCTTTTGTTGCAGCTGTGACATTTTAACTAAGTTTTAAAAGATACACAGAATTCTAAGTACATTTCACAAAGAAATGTCAGTGAGTGAAGGGACGTAGGAAGTACAGGGCAGGTTGAGAATATGATGTACTCTATGATTGGGAAGATGAGGAAAAGACAATTTGAAAATAAGTTTTGAAAGGTAGGTTTCCATCTGCATTATATGATCTATTTTTTGTGTGTGTCCAGAAGATTGAATTAGAAGAAAGAAGTCAAGCCTATAAGAAGACAAACAGTAGATACATAAAAGAAATAAGCTTTTAAAAATACAATTGTATTTAGATGGGGTTGATATAGAAAACCTGCATTTATCTACTGCATACAATTTGATGGGTTTGAACGTATGTATACACTGTGAAACCATCATCACAATCAAGGTAATAAACATATCCATCACCTCCAAAAGTTTCCTCCTGCTCTTCCACCTTTTAAAACGTTACAGTAAGAACATTTAACTTGAGATCTGCCCTGTACACTAACAAAATTTTAGTGTACAATACAGTATTGTTAACTACAGGGACTACGTCTTAAAGCGGACATCTAGAACCTATTCATGTTGTATAACTAGGACATTATACCTATTAAACAAGTCATTTCCCATTTCCCAAGCCCCTTGCTACCACCATTCTACTCTTCGCTTTATGAGCTTGACAATTTTAGATACCTCATATAAATGGGATCATGCAGTGTTTGTCCTTCTGTGACTGGCTTATTTCACTTAGCATAGTGTCAGTGAAATCCTGCCATCTCCAACAACGTGGAAGAAAGAAACAAAGATATTTGTTAATAAAATCAGATGCTTGTTAGGTGATGAGTTCTGGTTGTAGGAATTATTAAGTTCATAAGTGTATTGTGTTTATTATCTTACATTAAAAGGAATCTTAAAATATGCATGTTTTAGCCAATATTCAGATGCTGTAAGTCTTAATGTAGTTTCTGTTATTAGCAGATAATTTTCTTGATCAATGAAACTTTGGAAAATTTTCAGTCATAAGCAACTTAGTTTTCCAAAAATAATAGTAATGTGAATTAGCACTTTTTATTAGCTTTAAATTCAATTTTTCAATTTCTCTCAGATCTTAAATTTACTGATTCTTATCTTACTATTCAATTTGCATTCCTTCTGTAGATTTCCCAGGTTAACTGTGTTACTGATTGCTTTAGTGACTCTTACCATTCATGGAATAGTTTTGAAAATTAATTGTTAAGAAACTAACTGCAGAAATGTCTTGTTACATGGCATTTATATTAAAGATAAAATACTACTTTGTATAAAAAATAAAACTGTATAAAAAATATTATTATTATTATTATTATTTTTGAGACAGAGTCTCACTTTGTCACCCAGGCTGGAGTACAGTGGTGCGATCTTGGCTCACTGCAACCTCTGCCTCCCGGGTTCAAGCAATTCTTCTGCCTCAGCCTCCCGAGTAGCTGGGGCAACAGATGCACGCCACCCCACCACACCCGGGTAATTATTGTATTTTTAGTAGAGATAGGATTTCACCACATTGGCAAGGCTGGTCTCGAACTCCTGACCTGGTGATCCGCCTGCCTTGGTCTCCCAAAGTGCTGGGTTTACAGGCAAAAAGTATTATATTTACATAAGGAAGAGTAGTAATCTCCTCCAAGAACTCTTTGTACCTCCTGTCATTTTATATTCGTCAGATTATAACAGGGCAATGCCCATCAATTATTTTGTATTCATCAGATTGTAACAGTGCAATGCCCATCAAGGATGACAGAAAATAATAATAATACAATTTTAAACAATCATAACCATTGCCTTCATATTATCCTTTAATACAGAATACTTTTTAACTTCTTAATTGATTGTCACAAAAACACTCTTAAGTAGTATGATAAAAGCATTATTTCACATTATATACATAAGGACTCAAAAGTATGAGTGACTCTAAATGCTTTTAAAATCTTTTATAGTCAGCTTAGAACACATATGAGTATAAACACACAAAAGCTTGGTATCTACAATCTTAAATGCCTAGATTTTCAAATAGACTTTCTTTGTAATTAAGGATTGGTCCTTGTGCCTAGCTCTAAATATATTTATAGCTATTTCAGCAAAAGATAAATACCAAATATTTCTACTCTTAAAAGCTTCCCAACTATTTCTACAAAGGAGGAATATAAAATAAACCTTTCCCTGCTGTCTGGCATCCAAGTAATACCTGCTTTTATCACTTCCTTCTTAGTTAGAAATTGAAGGAGAAATTACATGTTTGAATTAAATCATGAAAAAGTGATCAAAGTTCGTTTTGATAGACAATGTTCCAGTTTTACCAAAAATATATATAAATCTGATCCAAACAAAGTAATCATTGGAGTTTTTGGGTTCCAGGACTAAAGTTCTGTATGTTCATCACTATCAGAGCACCAGCTTCTGAATTTCTTTTCTCAGTAGCATGTCAAATATGGAGGCCATACCCATGGAAAACTATAGAGTTTAAAAAATGTAGAGTATGTTATAACAAAAGAGCTGAAAATCAATAGCTACTAAAATGAGTATTGTTTCTCTTAAATATAAAAATCTTTGCTTATGTGAAAATACGTTGATGTTATCCATTAAGAAGAAATAAGAACTTTGCGTATTGAGAACATGGTGGTGGTAAGAGAGGCACAGTAAATAGTACCAAAATAAAATTTTACTTCTTGTGGAATTTTGGGAAAGTTTCTTAGTCTCTGTGCCCAAATTTCCTCACTTGCAAAATATGAAGATTAAATGAGTTCACACTAATAATTGCTAAGGATAGTCCCTGGCACATAGTGAGTATTAAGTAAGGCAATTTAAAAATTACTTGTTTTTTAAGTTTATTTTTATTAATTTTTTTTTAATGGAGATGAGGTCTCATTATGTTTCCCAGGCTGTTCTTGAATTCCTGAGCTCAAGCAATCCTCCTGCCTCAGCCTCCCAAAGAACTGGGATTACAAGCATGAGCCACTGCTCCGCCCTAAGAAATATTATTTCTTAAAGCTTAGCAGTTTCACAGTTTGTACATAGCCTGGAAACCAAGGATTAATTATTTATTTCAAAGAACTTTCAAAACCAAAAGCTAATAGGGAAATAAGGTTTATCTATATTCCTATCTCTTAGAGATGGTTTTGATGAAGATGTCCCCAAACATATAAAAAGTACTATTACAGATTATCACAGGCCAATTGTATTGGCTAGAATAGCTGTTTGCTATGAGATCAAACAATCCTTAAATCTTGGAGCTGAGAATCAGAAAGGCTGATTTCTGAGTTACATTTCATCTCTATCTCTCATCAGTTATTAGGGGGAATCCGTTCACCAAAGTCACTCAAGGACTTAGTCTAATGAAACAGCCGTCATCTTGAACATTGCTGATTGTCTAGAAGTGAAGAAAACTCTGGAAGGCTTTACCCTGTCACATCATTTTACTCAACTCATTGGCTAAAATCAGGAGATCAAGGAATTCAGTCATCCACATTCCCCAAGTAGCTAAGAATCAAATGTCTTTTAACAACATTAATAAATGCACACCAGGGATTTATTAATACACATTACAGATGATTGGTGTAGGGGCCGTAGAAATAGGGATGCAAATAGAGGAAAGAAGCAGCCAATATGATGGTGTGGATCGATGGCTTTAGTTCCGGATTTGTACAGCATTCCCTTCCCCATCCCGTCCTCCTCTCCGGTACTGCTGCACACTCACACAACTTCATGCAATGCAAGCATTTCATCCAATTATCTATATTTTTTAGAGAGACAAAAAGAAAAACACCAATTCTAATCTGGCATTTATTTGTGTCCCTGGATGAGCTGAAGTTTATACTTCTGTGGCCTGGAATGATTGTGACAGCAGTTTACATTATGGCATTGTTAATTACTCCTTAAATTATCTTCCAGGTAAAATCTATGGAAACTTCATTTGTCTAAAGGGCCCAGTTGTGATTGCTAGAGGGTCAAATTTCTTTTGCATATAAAAATCTAAGAGTGGGGAAAAGGAAGTAGCTTTAATGAACTGAGATAAAAATAAAACAAAATAAAAGGATAATGGATGCTTCTATGCATATATCAGTCTCATCTCCCATAACCTATCCTAGCCTGAGGTTTCAGACCTCCCTATGACCACTAACCAGGCCCATCAGTATGCATGTGGCCCTCTGCTGAAGCTGTGCCTGCTTCAGACAACTCATTTCACTTTGTTTCAGTTGTGCAAAAACTTTGGGGAAAAGAGAAGGAATTTCTTGCCTTGCTAGGATCCTGAGTCCATATAGGGCCAGGGTCCAATTACTAACATACTTTAGGGACATACAACAATGGATTGGTCACTTATCTCATGAGCACATATGTGCAGCTCTATCTCAAACACTATCCTTTGTAACAAAGACAATTTTTACCAAGCATCTTTCATGAAAACAACTATTGGAGGCAGAATTGGTCATATTTAATTAACTTCTTACTTCCAAGCCTCAGGCAGAGGAGAAAATAATGAAAAATCACCACTAAACAGTTGGTGACTACCTACTAATTTTTTGCAGTATTTCTAAATGTTTTGGCTCTGTATGTAAAAGCTTTTTTCCCTTAGCATTTTAGTTATCAGAGAAATTCAATTCTACTAAAATAAAGAAAAATAGTAGAAAAGTGTTTATGTTTTCATTGAATTGCTTATTTATTTATGTTCATTTTTAGACTTTTCAACAATTGAATTCTATTTGACTCAGTTGCATTTGTTTCCTGTTTTTTAAAAATTCTGTATTCTGCTCCACCCCAATCAATTTTCATGCATTTATCCTTCTTCTCCAAATAGCCATATTGTATCATTAATGTAAGGGAGCAGAATGAAGAAGGTTGATGTTTCTAGCTCTCCTCATATCAGAATGCAACTTGTATTCAGTTCATTTATATTTGATCATTTTTCATCTATATTCAATGAAATTTAAACAGAACATTAATGAGCTGAAAACAGGAATTTTATAAATGCTTACACTGGAATAATGCATAGTGCCAAGATTGCATGACAATATTGGTATATCAATATATATAATTATTAGTGTGTTTTGTTTGTTAATTATACTGCTACATTGATCATTGCAAAATGGTCCTGACAAACTTTTCTTTTTTATATGCCCTTTCTCTCTTTGGTACAGAAATTGTGATGAATAAGAGATGTAGATCAACACTTCAAATATATGAAAGTTGCTAACCGTTGGTGCTATTTATTATTTTGAATTTATAGTTTCAATAAAATAAAAACATTCCACAATAAGAATTTCACAGAAAATGCAAATAATTGATACATTTTGTTTATAAATTATTCTTTTTGTTGGTACCTAGAGTTGGTATCAAAAAAAACTTCGAAAGAAAAAAAAAACTACACCTCCACTTTTTGTCAGAGTCAAAAGACTTTTATCTTTTGAAATATCAAAATAATCCAGACTTTCAAAGAGAGTTGTCATAAATCTCCTGTTTATGAGGACAAGCTTCTGTAGTTTTCCACAGAAGGGAGCTAAGTAACTATTTTCTTGTGTATGCAATACTTGGATCAAGAAGCCGGTCATTTAAGATAAGTGTTCACAGTGTTCCCCATGATAGCAGCACTATGAATTAAGTGAAGAAAAGTGGGAATATAATGAACATGACCACAGAGAAACTTATCAAAAGATTCAGTTAAGGTTAATATTGTTAGTTTCAGAATGTGAATTCAGCTTTGAGAATTAAGGTGCCAGGAGGCAGTGGCATTAGTTTTGGGGAAAATTCTGCATATGAAGATAACACTATCAATTGTCGATGTAGAACACTATTGTAACCATGATACTAGAGTATGCTTTTATTATAGCCTTTGAAATTGATCAGACTGTTTAATGCACCTATGACTTTTTATAAACTATCCCTCTAGAGATATTCTTTTATCTGATTTATTCGCACGGGGAACTTGTATTCAACTTTCAAAATAAGTTCAAATATTAAACCCTCTTTTGGACTTTACTGGTCCTGGGTTAGAACTGTCCTTTGAATTGATTTCTTCCCACTTGATACTATCACTGAAATACAATTACTTGTTTACATGTCTTGCTCATCAAACTGAGCGTCTACTTGAAAGCAAGGACTGTTTCCACTTTCTTTGTATATGTTTCTGGCCCTAGTAGATATTAGGTAAGATGTAAATATGTGCTAAATGAATGATTCACATGATCGCAGTCATTATAATTCATGATAACTTATTTTTGGTAGGAAATGGCAATCAGGATTGTGTTCTTTCACTGATTCTGAGTTTAACATGCTAAAAGCAATGTTCTGCATATTGTGTTTGGCAAGAAGACACATGTACAGGTCACCTAAAACATTTTGACAGGACAATGGAATAAGAGGACTAGTAGTGCAGAAAATATTACATAATTTTAATGAGGATGGTAATGAAGAAAGAAAAACAACACAAATCTCCAATTGTAGATATTTGGTGCTACATGGTAGAAGATGATGAGAGTAAGTTTTGGAAATGGCATGCTTTTGTTAAAATTTTGCATAACAGAGAAAACCTGTTACTTTTGAAAGATCAAAGAGAAATATTGTTTGAATCTCTCCTAAGTCCTTTTCTTGCTCTAAATCTGAAGTTACTGACAAAATTGAGCATTATCTTTTAGTAACTTTTTAAGTAGGCTTTCTACTGCTATGTATGCTACATTGCTGCACTACTCTACACTGCTCTCTGCTGACTCTCCCACTATCATCACTGCTCTGTATTTGCCTCTCTCAATGGTCTATGAGTTGCTTGAAGTCAGAACTCTGGTTTTATTTTTCTTTCTCTTTACTTGCCAGAGACTCATAATTTATTTGAATAAATACAGTTTTAATAATCTCTAGATAAATATTATTTTTTACATTAAAGAGGGCTTGAGCATGTATGAATACCTATATAATGTACTGTAATGCTAACAAATACTATTGGCTTCATGTGAAGAGTAACCAGTGATAATGCAATAATTTGAGAAAAACAGAAGAGTCAGCTAGATAACATACAGGTAGATTCTAGAAATATTCATAGAGATTATTTTGGTAGTTTTATCTCTACAAATTTATCTTCAGGATGTAAACTGAAAAGAGACTTACTCTTTTCGCCAATATGGGTGACCATGGCCTGGAGAACAGTCTCAAGAAGTCCTGAGAAAGTGTGCCCAAGGTGGTCAGGATACAGTTTGGTTCTATACATTTTAGAGAGACAGGAATTTTAAGTAAAATAATAAATCAATACATGGAAGGTGTATATTGGTTCAATCTAAAGAGGTGAGGTCTCTTAAAGAGGTGTGGGGGTTACAGGTCTTAAGTAGATTCAAATATTTTCTGACTGGCAATTGGTTGAAAGAGTTAAGCTTTGTCTAAAGACTTGAAGTCAGTAGAAAGAAATATCTGAAGAAAAGTTAACGGAGGAGCAGCTAAGATGGCCGAATAGAAGGATGAAAACAGCAAGAGAATTCTGTGTCTTCAATTGAGGTACCAAGGTTCTCTCACTGGGACAGACTAGGTGGTTGATGTGACCCACAGAGAGCAAGGAAAAGCAGGGTGGAGTGAGGGCCCACCTGGGAGCTGTGCAGGGCAAAGGGAGCTCCCTCCCCAACTCAAGGGAGGCAGTGAGGGACTGTGCTACCCCTCCCTCAAAAACATGATTTTCTCATGGATTCTTGCAACCCATAGATCAGGAGGTCGCCCTGTGAGCCCACACCACCAGAGCCTTGGCTCCCAAGCATAGGGCTGTACAGACTCATGGGACTTATGGCAGCTTCTTGGGTGGGCAGCTGCTTGAGCAGTCACTGAGACCTTGAGATTCCAGGGAGGAGGGGCAGCCACCATCACGGCATCTCCAGTCAGCCATTTTACCCTACAACTGGTGACAGCACTGTTTGGACCAGGAGAAATTTCTGACAGCTCACCACAGTGGCTGGGACAGTTTTTGGCCACACTGCTTCTCTAATAGGACCCTGATCCATTCCACCTTATAGGGAGGGGCCTCTCTGCAGGAATTTCAGCATCCCCAGCCTGGGGTTTACAAACAGAACTCTGATATCCCTGAGAGAAGCCCCTGCGAGGAGGGGTAGCTGTGGTATCATGGATCAGCGGCTTTGTCTTTTCAATCTGCTGGCTCTGGAGAGTCAGGGCAGCATGGACAAAGGGGATTTCCCCCATTGCAACACACTTACACCACCAAGGGGCAAACAGATTGCTTATTTAACTGGGTCCCTGATCCCTGTCCTCCTGACTAGGTGTTAAATCCCAACAGGAGTTTCCAGACACCTCATACAGTAACATCCCTGCTGGCATCAGGTTGGTGCCTCTCTGGGACAGAGCTCCCAGATGAAGGAGCAGGCTGCCATCTTTGCTGTTCCACAGCCTCCACTGGTGATACCTCCAGGAGTGGGAGGGACCCAGGAAAATAGGGTCTGGAGTGGACCCCCAGCAAACTGCAACAGCCCTGTGAAAGAGGGGCCTGACTGCAACAAGAAAAACAGAAAACAACAATAACATAAATGAGAAAGCCCTACAGAAACCTCATCCAAAGGTCAGCAGCCTCAAAGATCTAAGGCAGATAAACTCATGAAGATGAGAAAGGATCAACGCAAAAATACTGAAAACTCAAAAAACCAGAGTGTCTCTTCTACTCCAAATAATTGCAACATGTCTCCAGCAATGGCACAGAATTAGGCTGAGGCTGAGATGGATGAATTGACAGAAGTGGGCTTCAGAAGATGGGTAATAACGAACTGTGCTGAGCTAAAGGAGTATGTTCTAACTCACTGCAAAGAAGCTAAGAACCATGATAAAACATTACAGGAGTTATTTACCAGAATAACCAGTTTAGAGAGGAACATAAATGACCTGATGGAGCTGAAAAACACAACATGAGAACTTCATAATGCAAATGCAAGTAACAATAGCCAAATAGACCAACCAGAAGGAAGGATATCAGAGCTTGAAGAGTATCTTGCTAAAATAAGGCAGGCAGATAAGATTAGAGAAAATAGAATGAAAAAAAACAAACAAAACCTCTGAGAACTATGCGAGGTTCTACCATATAAAAGGCTGAACCTATGACACGTGGGGGTGTGTGAAAGAGACAGGGAGAATGGAACCAAACTGGAAAACACACTTCAGGATATCTTCCAGAGAATTTCCCCAACCTAGCAAGACAGGCCAACATTCAAATTCAGGAAATACAGAGAACACCACAATGATACTTCTTGAGAAGAATAACCCCAAGACACATAATAATAAGATTCTCCAAAGTTGAAATGAAGAAAAAAAAATGTTAAGGGCAGTCAGAAAGGCCATCTATAAAGGGAAGCCCATCAGACTAACAGTGGACCTCTCAGTGGAAATCCTACAACCAGAAGAGACTAGGGGACCAATATTCACCATTCTCAAAGAAAAGAATTTCCAACCCAGAATTTCATATCTGGCCAAACTAAGCTTCAAAAGCAAAGAAATAAAATATTTTTCAGACAAGCACATGCTGAGGGAATTCATCACCACCAGATCTGTCCTACAAGAGCTCCAGAAGGAAGCGCTATACAGGAAAAGGAAAAACCATTACCAGCCATTGCAAAAACACACTGAAGTACACAGGCCAATGACACTATGAAGCAACTACATGAACAAATCTGCAAAATAACCAGCTAGCATCTTAATGACAGAATAAAATTCACATATAACAAGGTTAATCTTAAATGTAACTGGGCTAAATGCCCCAATGAAAAGAAACAGAATGGCAAGCTTGATTAAGTGTCAAAATCCATCAATGTGCTGTATTCAAGAGACCTATCTTACATGCAAAGGCACATGTAGACTTAAAAGGATGAAGGAAAATTTACCAAGCAAATGGAAAGAAAAAACAAAACAAAACAGGGATTGCAATCCTAGTTTCTGACAAAACAGCCTTCAAACCAACAAAGATCAAAAAAGACAAAGAAGAGCATTATGTAATGCTAAAGGGGTCAATTCCACAATAAGAGCTAACTATCCTAAATATATATGTACCTAATACAGGAGCACTCAGATTCATAAAACAAGTTCTATAGACCTACAAAGAGACTTATGCACAATAATAATGGGACACTTAACACCCTACTGTCAATATTAAACAGATCATCAAGACAGAAAATTAACAAAGATATTCAGGATTTAAACTCAGCTATGGATCAAGTGGAACTGATAGATGTCTACAGAACTCTACACCATGAAACAACAGAACATACATTCTTTTTTAGTGCCACATGGCATTTACTCTAAAACTGATCACATAATTGGAAGGAAATCACCCCTCAGCAAATACAAAAGAACCACAGTGCAATCAAATTAGACCTCAAGATTAAGAAACTCACTCAAAACCACACAACTACATGGAAATTTAACAACCTGCTCCTGAATGACTCCTGGGTAAATAATAAAATTAAAGCAGCAATCAAGAAGTTCCTTGAAACCAATGAGAACAAAGAGACAATGGACCAGTATCTCTGAGAGGCAGCTAAAGTAGAATTAAGAGGAAAATTTAAAGCACTAAATGCCTACATCAAAAAGCTAGAAAGATCTCAAATCAACACCTAAAAGAACTAGAGAAGCAAGAGCAAACAAACTTGAAAGCTAGCAGAAGTCAAGAAATAACTAAGATCAGAGTGGAACTGAAGGAGATAAAGACACAAAAAACCCTTCAAAAAATCAATGAATCCAGGAATGGGTTTTTTGAAAAAATTTATAAAATAGATAGACCACTAGCTAGACTAATAAAGAAGAAAAGTGAGAATAATCAATAGACACAATAATAAATGATAAAGGGGATATCACAACTGACCCAACAAATACAACCAACCATCAGAGAATACTATAAATAGCTCTATGCAATAAATAAATAAATAAATAAACAAACTAGAAAATCTATGAGAAATGAATAAATTCCTGGACGCATACGCCCTCTGAAGACTAAACCAGGAGAAGCTGAATCCCTGAACAGATGAATAACAAGTTCTGAAATTTAGGCAGTAATTAATAACCTTCCAACCATAAAAAGCCCAGGACCAGACAGATTTGCAGCTGAATTATAGCAGAGTTACACAGAGGAGCTGATACCCTTTCTTCCAAAACTATTCCAAACAATTGAAAAGGAGGGACTCCTCCCAATCTCATTCAATGAGGACGGCATCATCCTGATATAAAACCTGGCAGAGATACAACAAAAAAAGAAAACTTTGGCCAATAGCGCTGATGAACAACAATGCAAACATTCTCAATAAAATGCTGGCAGACTGAATACAGCGGCATATCAGAAAGCTTATCCACCACAATCAAGTTGACTTCATCCCTGGGATACAAGGCTGGTTCAACATATGCAAATCAATAAATGTAATTAATCACAAAAAGATCTACAGACAGAAATCACATGATTATCTCAATAGATGCAGAAAAGGCCTTTGACAAAATTCAACATCTCTTCATGTTAAAAGCTCTCAACAAACTAGATACTGAAGGAACATATCTCAAAATAATAAGAGCCATTTATGACAAACCCACAGCCATATCATACTGAATGGGCAAAAGCTAGAAGCATTCCACTTGAAAACTGGCACAAGACAAGAATGCCCTCTCTCACCACCCATATTCAACATAGTATTGGAAGTTCTGGCCAGGGCAATCAGGCAAGAGAAAGAAATAAGGAGTATTCAAATAAGAAAAGAGGAAGCCAAACTGTCTTTGCAGATGACATGGTCCTGTATCTAGACATGGCCACATTGTCTCAGTCCAAAATCTCCTTAGGCTAATAAGCAACTTCAGCAAAGTCTCAGGATACAAAATCAATATGCAAAAGTCACAAGCACTCCTATACACCAACAACAAACAAGCAGAGAGCCAAATCATGAATGAACTCCATTCACCATTCACAATTGCCATAAAGAGAATAAAATACCTAGGAATACAGCAAATAAGAGAAATAAAGGACCTCTTCAAGGTGAGCTACAAACAACTGCCAAGGAAAACAGAGAGGACACAAACAAATGGGAAAACATTCCTTGCTAATGGATAGAAAGAATCAATATCATGAAAATGGCCATACGGCCCAAAGTAATTTATAGATTCAATGATATTCCCATTAAACTATCTTTGACATTCTTCACAGAATTAGAAGAAACTCTTTTAAAATTCATATGAACCAAAAAAGAGCTTATATGGCCAACACAATCCTAAGCACAAAGAACAAAGCTAGAGGCATCATGCTACCAGACTTCAAACTATACTACAAGGCTACAGTAACCAAAACAGCATGGTACAGATACAGAAACAGACACATAGGTCAATGGAACAGAATAAAGAACTCAGAAATAAGATCACATATCTACAGCCATATGATCTTCAACAAACCTGACAAAAACAAGCAATGGAGAAAGGATTCCCTATTTAATAAATGGTGCTAGGAGAACTGTCTATCTATATGCAGAAATTTGAAACTGGACCCCTTCCTTACACCTTATACAAAAATTAACACAAGATGGATTACAAATTTAAATGTAAAACCCCAAACAATAAAAGCACTAGTAGAAAGTCTAGCTAATACCATTCAGTACATAGGCACAGGCAAAGATTTCATGATGAAATCACTAAAGCAATTGTAACAAAAGCAAACATTGACAAATGGGATATAATTAAAGAGTTTCTGCACAGCAAAATAAACTATCAACAGAGTGAACAGGCAGCCTACAGAGTAGAAGAAAATTTTTGCAATCTATCCATCTGACAAAGGTCTAATATCCAGAATCTACAAGAAAATTTAACAAATTTACAAGAAAAAAACAACCCCACTAAAAAGTGGGCAAAAGACATGAACAAAGACTTCTGAAAAGAAGAAATTCATGTGGCTGACAAACACATGAAAAAAGCTCAACATCACTGATAATTACAGAAATGCAAACGAAAACAACAAGATGCTATCTCATGCCAGTCAGAATGGCGATTATTAAAAAGTCAAGAAGCAACAGATGCTGGCAAGGTTGCAGAGAAATAGGAATGCTTTTACACTGTTGGTTGGAATGTAAATTAGTTCAACCATTGTGAAAGATGGTGTGGTGATACTTCAGGGATCTAGAACCAGAAATAATATTTGATCCAGCAATCTCATTTCTGGACATATACCCAAAGGAATATAAATGATTCTGTTACAAAAATACATGCATGTGTATGTTCATTGGAGCACTATTCACAATAGCAAAGACATGTGATATGGTTTAGCTGTGTCCCCCACCCAAATCTCAACCTGAATTGTATCTCCCAGAATTCCCATGTGTTATGGGATGGACCCCAGGGGAGGTAATTGAATCATGGGGACTGGTGTTTCCCTTGCTATTCTCATGATAAGTGAATAAGTCTTGTGAATTCTGATGGTTCATCAGGGTTTCTGCTTTTGCTTCTTCCTCATTTTCTCTTGCCACCACCATGTAAGAAGTGCCTTTCACCTCCTGTCATGATTCTGGGGACTCTCCAGCCATGTGGAACTGTAAGTCCAATTAAACTGCTTTTTGTTCCCAGTTTCAGGTATGTCTTTATCCGCAGTGTGAAAACAAACTAATACAGTAAATTGGTACCAGTAGAGTGGGGAGTTGCTGAAAAGATACCTGAAAATATGGAAGCAACTTTGGAATTGGGTAACAGGCAGAGATTGGAACAGTTTGAAGGGCTCAAAAGGAGATAGGAAAATGTGTGAAAGCTTAGAACTTCCTAAAGCCTTGTTGAATGGCTTTGACAAAATGCTGATAGCGATATGAACAATAAAATCCAGGCTGAGGTGGTCTCAGATGGAGACAAGAAATGGGAACTGGAGAAAAGGTGGCTCTTGTTATGTTTTAGTAAAGAGACTGGTGGCATTTTGCCCGTGCCCTAGAGATTTGTGGAACTTTGAACTTGAGAGAGATGATTTAGGGTGTCTGGAAGAAGAAACTTCTAAGCAGCAAAGCATTCAAGAGGTGACTTGGGTTCTGTTAAAGTCATTCAGTTTTACAAGGGAAGCAGAGCATACAAGTTTGGAAAATTTGCAACCTGTGTGATAGAAAAGAAAACCCCATTTTCTGGGGAGAAATTCAAGCCAGCTCCAGAAATTTGCATAAGTAGGAAGGAGCCTAATGTTAATCCCCAAGATCATGGGGAAAATGTCTCCAGGCCATGTGAGAGACCTTCACAGCAGCCCCTGCCTTCACAGGCCTAGAGGCCCAGGAGAAAAAAGTGGTTTAGTGTGCTAGGCCCAGGGTCCCCATGCTGTGTGCAGCCTAGGAACTTAGTGCTGTGTGTCCTAGCTGCTCCAGCCATGGCTGAAAGGGGTCAACGTACAGCTCAGGCTGTGGCTTCAGAGAGTGGAAACCCCAAGCCTTGGCAGCTTCTACATGGTGTTGAGCCTCTGGGTACACAGAAGTCAAATATTGAGGTTTGGGAACCTCCACATAGACTTCAGAAGATGTTCAGAAATGCCGGGATGCCTAGGCAGAAGTTTGCTGCGGCGGGGGGACCCTCATGGAGAATCTCTGCTGGGGCAGTGTGGAAGGGAAATATGGGGTCGGAGCCCCCACACAGTGTCCCTACTGGGGCACTGCCTAGTGGAGCTGTGAGAAGAGGGCCACTGTCCTCCAGACCCCAGAATGGTAGATTAACCGACAGCTTGCACCATGCTCCTAGAAAAGCTGTAGACACTTAACACCAGCCCATGAAAGCAGCTGGAGGGGAGGCTGTACCATGCAATGCCATAGGGGCAGAGCTACCCAAGTCCCTGGGAATCCACCTCTTGCATCTGCATGACCTGAATGTGAGACCTGGAGTCAAAGGAGATCATTTTGGAGCTTTAAAATTTGACTGCCCTGCTGGATTTTGGACTTGGCGTGGGCCATGTAACCCCTTTGTTTTGGTCAATTTCTTCCATTTGGAGAATGGCTGTATTTTCCAAATACCTATACTCCCATTGTACCTTGGAAGTGATTAGCTTGCTTTTGATTTTGCAGGTTCATAGGCAGAAGGGACTTGCCTTGTCTCAGATGAGACTGGTCTGTGGACTTTTGGGTTAATGCTGAAATGAGTTAAGACTTTGAGGGACCATTGGAAAGGCATGATTGGTTTTGAAATGTGAGGACATGAGATTTGGAGGATCCAGGGGCAGAATGATATGGGTTGGCTGTGTCCCCACCCAAATTTCAACTTGAATTGTATCTCCCAGAATTCCCACATTTTGTGGGACGGACCCAGTGGAAATTAATGGAATCATGGGGACTGGTCTTTCCTTTGCTAATCTCATGATAGTGAATAAGTCTCATGAGATCTGATGGGTTTACCAGGGGTTTCTGCTTTTGCTTCTTCCTCATTTTTCTCTTGCTGCTGCCATGTAAGAAGTAACTTTTGCCTCCCACCATGATTCTGAGGCCTCTCCATCCATGTGGAACTGTAAGTCCAATTAATTCCCTTTTTGTTCCCAGTTTCAGGTGTGTCTTTATCAGCAGTGTGAAAACAGACCAATACAACATGGAATCAACCCAAATCCTCATCAGTGATAGACTGGATAAAGAAAATGTGGTACATACATACCATGAAATACTATGCAGCCATAAGAAGGAATGAGATCATGTCCTTTGTAAGGACATGGAAGGAACTGAAAGCCATTATCCTCAGCAAACTAATGCAGGAAAAGAAAACCAAACACATTATGTTCTCACTTACAAGTGGGAGCTGAACAATGAGATCATAAGGAAGGGAGCAACACACACTGGGGCCTGTCAGAGGATGGAGTTTGAGGAGGGAGAGCACTAGGAAAAATAGCTAATACATGCTGAGCTTAATACCTAGGTGATGAGTTGATAAGTGCAGTAAACCACCATGGCACACATTTACCTATGTAACAAACCTGCACATCCTACACATATTCCCTGGAACTTAAAATAAAAATTAAAATTAAAAAAAAGAAATACTTGAGTTAAGATAAGGGGTGTTGTAGAGACCAAGGTTCTTGTTATATAGATGAAGGCTCCATGTAGCTGCCTTCAGAGAAAATAGATGGTTAATGTCTTTTTTCAGACCTTAAAGGTGTGACTTGCATTAATCCCTCCTGGATCCAAGGAAGACCTAAAAAGGGAAGCCCTGGCTGCATTAATGGAGATTCTCTACAGATGCAAATTTTCCCAACAAGAGGTGGCTTTGCAGGACCATTCAAAATATGCCAGGAATTCAGGTTTTCTGATTTCTCTGGGGTGCCCTTGGCCAAAGCAGGGTCCATTCAGTCACTTGAAGGGCTTATGATTTTATTTTGGGTTTATACAATCTTAAGTCAAAATAGAAAAGGAGGAAAAAAGCCAGGCACGGTGGCTTACTCGTGTGATCTCAGCACTTTGGGAGGCCGAAGGGGTGGATCACCTGAGGTCAGAAGTTCGAGACCAGCCTGGCCAATATAATGAAACCCCATCTCTACTAATAATACAAAAATTAGCCAGGAGTGGTGGCAGGCACCTGTAGTCCCAGCTACTAAGCTACTCAAGAGACTGAGGCAGGAGAATCCCTGGATTCTGGGAGGTGGAGGTTGTAGTGAGCCAAGATCACGCTGTTGCACTCCAGCCTGGGTGACAAGAGCAAAACACTGTCTCAAAAAAAAAAAAAAAAAAAAAAAAAGGAAAAAAAGTTATATTCTCAAATATGTTAATTGAAAAATTATCTTTGATAGTAAAAAGTTGTAAACAAACTAAATTTCAACAAAAGGATAAATTGATCAATTATTGTACATTAATTCAGTGAGTCTTATAGTCATTAAAATGATAATTAGAAAGATGTTACAGACACATAGAAAATAGTTTTTGCAAATTTTAGAAGAAAAAAGTGACCAGCTTATTGAAAATGTTACATGATTTCAATTGTGTTAAATATATATGCTGCTAAAAGAAGAAGGGATAGAATGAAATTGTTTTATAAAAATCATTTTAGTGTAGTAGAATTGTGGCTTTTTAATTTTTAAAAGTTATCTTTAATTTTATGGTATTTAAAATAAATAGAATGGAAATAAAATGTAGGGCTTTTAAAAAAACATCTTGAGAACATAAGTATAAAGACTTAAAAAAAGCAGTTCTTCAAAAACAGTTATAATTCATATATTCAATATTTCTTAAATATTGAATTATTTCTATCACCTACTATATCCTTTGAGCATTTCTGTTTCTTTTGCCATGTGTGTCTTACTACAACAACACAAATTTACTATCATACAATTATGTAGGTCGGAAGTCCAGTATAGGTCTCACTGGGCTAAGGCTTTTATTTTATTTTTTTGAGACGGAGTCTCACTCTGTCACCCAGGCTGGAGTGCAGTGGCTTGATCTCGGCTCACTGCAAGCTCCGCCTCCTGGGTTCACGCCATTCTCCTGCCTCAGCCTCCTGAGTAGCTGGGACCACAGGCGCCCACCACCATGCCCGGCTAATTTTTTGTATTTTTAGTAGAGACAGGGTTTCACCCTGTTAGCCGGGATGGTCTCGATCTTCTGACTTCGTGATCCGCCCACCTCAGCCTCCCAAAGTGCTGGGATTACAGGCGTGAGCCACCGTGCCCAGCCTGGGTTAAGGCTTTGTTGCCAAGGCTTTGTTCCTTTCTAAAGGTTCTAGATAAGAATACATTTCCTTACATTTTTCAACTTCCAGAAGCTGCCCACTTTCATTAGCATGTGGTCCCCTTTCTCCATCTTCAGAGTCAGCATCATTCCATTTATTTGACTCCTCTTTCCATGGTCTCATCCCTCCCTGACTACAGCTAGGAGAGGTTCTCCACTTTTAAGGACCTATATAATTAGATTCGGCCCACCTAGGTGATCCATGATGATCTCCCATCTCAAAATCTATAACCTTAATCATACCTACAAAGTCTCATTTGCCAGGTAGGGTAATGAAGGAAATGAAAATATTTTATCCCAAAATATATTTGTTTGCTGTATTTTGAGATGGCTGTCCCAGGGCCAGCAGACTGAAGTTGCCCTTCAAAACTGTCTTTTGTAGGGAAAATTTGCATCCATAGAGAACCTCCATTAATTCAACCAGGCCTTACCTTGTCCTGATCTAGGGAAGAGTAACTAAGAGTCCAAAAGAAACAAATATTTACTATCTATCCCTTCTGAAGACTGCTCCCTATGAGGTTTGACCTATATAACAAGACTACCTTTGCTAGCCAAGCCTCCTCTTCTGTCCCTCCATAACCTGTCTTGCCACTGAAACCTGACTTACCAACATAATCTATTTTTGGCAATGTTCTGAGCCCTCATTCTTTCTGTAATCTCAAGATGGTAGATAGGCTTTTTTTTTTTTAACCCCTACTCGGGGGTTGGGTATTTATTCTGAAAGCTCCTGTGTATACATGTGAAATAAATTTGTATGCCTTTTTCTCCTATTAATCAGTCTGCCTCATGTCAATCATTTTCAACAAACCTTCAGGGGACCAAGGACCTTGGCCTCTACAGTTACCTGTATATAGATTTTGAGAATTAGGACCCAGACATCTTTGGGGGAGAAGGCATGATTGTGCCTACACAATTCCCTACTGTGAATCATTCATACATGTCTAATGAAGTACCTAATTTTTAAAAATAATCTTAAAACTTGGTTTCTTATAGTATTTATTTTTATAGAAGAATATTTTTTCCAAACACTGACAAAGTATCTGCTAGTTATGAAGAACTTAGTTATGAATTTTTAGAACTAATTCATTAATCTCTCTCCCTTTTTTCCCTCCTTCATGAGTATTTAGCCTAAAAGATATTAGGTTGAGTATGTGCTGGATAGAAACACATGCTGGAAGGGAGATAGGTGCAGTGGCCTTGTGCAATGAGACACAGAAGATATTTACACGTGGGTGGTGGGTAAAGGAAGAGAATGGAGTGGTGGTACACCCACTACAATGGGATGCTAGATTGAGGGTGAGGTAAGGAAGTCATTTACAAGGCTCCCTGGTAAAGGGTGTAAGAACCTGAGAGGAGGAGGAGCACATTCCTTTGGCAGAGCTCTGAGAAGTCATACTCATGAGTGTGAGAGGGACAGCTATGTAAGGGGTATATAACAGTATAAGCAGCTTGGTGAGATATCAGAAACCCAAGTAGGTAAAGGAGCTGTCTGCATATGGGATGGTCATGGCCCCAGCATAATTTGTTACAGCCCAAGCATAGCAGAGATGGCTTCCACATGGAGATGGGGCACAGCAATAATATCCATGACTTGGTGCAGAGCGTCAAAGCCCAAGGAGGATAAGAACACATTCTTTGTAGGTAGGAGCACCATAGTGCAGGGGCTCAGAGATGACATGGTGAAGAATGCATTCACAATCCACACAGTCTGGTACAGACACTATGTCCTGAGATAATTAAGACTATTTCTACTTCAGACTTGGAGGAGGATTTTGCAGCAGGGGTTGACAATGAACAACAGTGAAATGCTGAAGTCTGAGTGAGGTGAAAAAAGCATTCACATGGTGAAGTGGAGGGGAATAAAAGTTGGTTATATAAAGGTAGGATTTATCAAATAAATAAACATATTGGGAATAATAGGAGCAAGATTTCTCAGGTTGAGAGAAGAAGTTATAGAAAAAGGAGAAAAATTAGGATAAAACTTCTAGCATTAGTACTGGATTGGAATTGGAGATATTTGTGTGAACTTAAAGTTTTAATGCATATAGATGGATACAGAAAGAATATAGGTGTGTATGTATTGCAGGTGTATGCATGCTTTCATCCTCAAACTCTGCTCACTGAGAGGGCCTTAGGACACCAACACCCATGTAATAATGAGTGTGCCTAGTCTCAGGTTTTGTTTTCTAAAGGTCATTTTTCACTAAAATAAAACATAACTTCTTGGCTCAATGGCTAATTTCAGGGCTAAGGAAAAAAATGTAAAATGAGCCACTAACATCATGTTGCACATGAAAATAAGGAAGTGCTCAAATAATCATAAGGATATATCAAAAGGACAACAACAAAAAACTAGCTTGAATGAGGTCTCACTAGTCATACAGGGAACAATTTGTGTATCTAAATAAATAATGATATCAACAGATTTTAACCTATGAAAAACATTGGAATGCATTTGTGATAAAAATACATATATACATACATAGAGGAAAAATATTGTTAATAAAATAAAAGGAATAATAGAATTTGATGAAGATCACCTATTGGCATCCATCATCACAATATGTAATTCATGCAGAAAACATTAATGGATGGTAAAAGTTTGATGAGAAACAGAATATTTACATAGTCTCAAAGTATCGTCCTTCAATACACTTAATTAAGTTTGGAAAAAAGTAACTTCACCATAGTGAAAACTAGGAGACATCACCTTAATCAAATGTTCAAAATTAACATCATCAAAATGGGACAAATCAAATCATTACCACCTGATAAGATGCAATCACAAACATTACCTCTGTGATATGCCTGCCGAAACCATTTAATCAGAGAAAACATCAGAGAAACACAAATTGAAAGACATTCTCTAAATAACTGGCTTAAAATCTTCAAAAGAGCCAAGGTCATGAGAGAAAAGAAGACAGGAGAAGGAGGTTGAAGAAGATTAAAAATACAGGGCATCTAAATGCAGTATATGATCTTAAACGAGGGCTGGCTTTATGGGCATGTAGTTTGTGTGGTGGCACAGGGCTCTGTACTTGGAAGAGCCTATGTTTGACTTAATGTTCTGCTGTTGTCCTCTCAATTCTTAATAATGTTTCAAAAGACCCACATTCATTCTGAACTGAGCCCCAGATCCCCACAGAGTAGCCAGTCCTGCTCAGATTGAATCCTTTTTCTAAAAAAAGGCATTATTGGGACTATTGACACAATTTGGATTGGGACTACAATTTAAATAAGAATGGAATGTTATGTCCTGATTTTGGCATTTATATTGAGTCACGTTAAGGAATGTCTTTATAGGAAATACACACTAAAATATTTGGGTGTTAGGCCAAATGTGACTGAGTAACTTTCAAATGATTTAGGGGAAATACTTTCTGCACTATGATTACAACCTTTCTGTAAGTTTGAACTTATTTTAGAATAAAAATTAAAAAAGCAATTCATCAAATCCTCTGTAAAATCAAGAATTGGTGAATTCAAACATGTATGGAGGGATCTGAAGGGCATTATATTGAGTGAAATAAACTCTAAAGGTTACTTAGTATACACAGCATTTATAAAACATTCTCAAAGTGATAATATCAGGTCATTGGATGCTGAGGGTTAGAGTTCAGAGAGGGTGTGATTATTAAGGGATAACACAGGACATTTCTTTGTGGTGATAAAACATTTCTAGATGATCCAGAATTTTCATGTAGGAAGGGCTTAGGGCAAAAAATATGGTAAGAAAATTTACAGGAAGAGAGTAAGAATGAAGGTTATCTTAAAGCTGTATTTGTATGGGGAGCTCACTGATATGACCCAAGCTATTTTGGTTACTGGGCCACCACCTGTGGGACTTTATCAAAAGGCAGACAAAAAGGGAGGAGACTTCAGCCCCTGAATCCATTTTATAAGATTCTCCTTAATCTAAGAATTTTTTCATAAACTAAATTTAAGGCCTGGTGGCTCATGCCTATAATCCTAGCTCTTTGGTAGGCCAAGGTGGGAGAATCACTTCTGCTCAGGAGATCAAGACCAGTCTGGGGAACATAGCAAGATCCTTGTCTACACATACACACACAAAAATAATTAGCATGGTAGTGCACTAGACAGTCAATTCATCAAGACAGGGAAATAGAGAAAGAGGAATTAACATAGAATCTCTGTGCAGGTGACCAGGGTTCTATTGTTACTCAAATCAGTCTCCTTGAAAACTTGGGGATCAGGATTTTAAGGACAATTTGGTAGGTAGGGGCCAGTAGGTCAGGAGTGCTGATTGGTTGCGTTAGAGATGAAATCATAGGGAGTTGAAGCTGACTTCTTGTGCTGTCAGTTCCTGAGCGGGGGCGACAAGACCGGATGAGCCACTTTGTTGATCTGGGTGGTGCCAACTGATCCGTCAAGTGCCAGGTCTGCAAAATCTCTCAGGCACTGATCTTAGGTATCACAATAGTGATGTTATCACCAGGAGCAGTTTGAGGAGGTTTAGAATCTTGCAGCCAGCCTCCAGCTGCATGACTCCTAAACCATAATTTTTAATCTTGTGTATAATTTGTTAGTCCTGCAAAGGCTGTTATTGTCTTTGTTTCAAAATATAAACTAAATTCCTCCAAAAGTTAATTTAGCTTACACCCAGGAGTGAACAAGGACAGCTTGTGGGTTACAAGCAAGATGGAGTTGGTTAGGTCAGATCTCTTTCACTGTAATAATTTTCTCATTTATAATTTTGCAATGGCAGTTTCAACCTTGTCTCAAAAAACATTTTTTAACTAAATTTGATTAAAAGTTGAACATTGTTCCTATAGGGAAAATATTTTATTTATATCATTTGTTAGTTAAAAGGTACTCAAATAGGACAAGAATCTCCTTTACGAGAAGGTTTTGAAGGTCCCTTTCTTAACCAGTGAGCTAAGACAGAAAACCGTGAAAGGTTATATTTGTATGCTTATATATAAAATCCCACAAAATGGTAAAAGTTGATGAAGACAATCTAAGGTTCCATTCAATTTCACTAAATTTTAGACAAGCTTTTATATCACCTAGGACCCTGACCTTCCTTTTCTTAGAACATTTACTTTAGAAAACATATAATTGCACATCCTTTCTCTGGCCCTTTGAGATGTAAATTTTTTCAAAGCTTCTAGCTTGTTTTAGAACTGAAGAATGGCATTTTGAAGGACCTGAGAGCCATTCCATGGAACTGTAATTGTCAAGATAGATAAACCACCCCTCCTTATCCCCCAACTTCAGTTTCTGTGGGAGGGTGGGGGCCTAACATTGCCCTTGTTCCAAGTTGTAAAATTGCCTCCAACCATGAAGATACAAGAAAAGTTATTTTTCCTTTGAGTAAGGCCAATTAGCAAACTCAGATGGCCCCTATCCCAACTTTTAACAACTCTCCAGCTCTTTGTCTGGGGTGAGGGTGGGTGGTGGGTGACTGGGTATTCAGACATCCTATTGCTGACAATAGTATAGAAATGAAATCAACTTCTCTCTGCTTGTTTTGTCTGATGCAATCTTTTTCTCTTTGATAATGTTTAAAACTGATAACAAATCTCAGTCTGTATATTTTCCAATTTGGGGAATATTTCTAGAATTCTCAAAGAACACATGTATTTATTTTTATTTTATCAAAGGGCACAAATGATAAATGGATTGACCAAAGTAGTTTCAAGGCTAGTCTAGTTTCACTTAAAATACATAGAGATTATATAGGAAGGTTTTTATACAATGTCCATTAAAATTAATAATTTCAAAATACTCTCAGAGGCATGTGAACCAGAACAATATTGAATAGGAGCTGGGTAAAATGAGGCTGAAACCTACTGGGCTGCATTCCCAAACAGTTAAGGCATTCTAAGTCACAGGATGAGATTGGAGGTCTGCAGAAGATACAGATCATAAAGACCTCGCTGATAAAACAGGTTGCAGTAAAGAAACCGGCTAAAACCCACCAAAACCAAATGGCCGCGAGAGTGACATCTGGTCATCCTCACTACTACGCTCCCATCAACGCCATGACAGTTTACAAATCCCATGACAACGTCAGGGAGTTACCCTGTATGATCTAAAAAGCGGAGACATGAATAATCCACCCCTTGTTTGGCATATCATCAAGAAATAACCATAAAAATAGACAACCAGCAGCCCTCGGGGCTGCTCTGTCCATGGAGTAGCCATTCCCTTATTCCTTTACTTTCTTAATAAACTTGCTTTCACTTTGCACTGTGGACTCACCCTGAATTCTTTCTTGTGTGAGATCCAAAAACCCTCTCTTGGGGTCTGGATCAGGATCCCTGTCCTATAACATTACTGTCCTTTTATACAATAATAGAAAACCAGGTAGCAATTGCCCTCGTAACTGCTGAGCTTAGAAATAAGTAATTCAATGGAGATTAAACACCTATAAAAAAGGGAAGGAAGAGTTAATTGAGTGGGTGATTCTGTTGCTAAGGTAACTTAGGAAAGACTGGATGATCTGTTCAAAATCCTTTTTTTTTCCTGGAAATGAAGATGAGAAAATAAAGAAATACAGGATATAGAGAAAGGCACTTCGGAACATCTTAGATATTGGGTAGGCAACTCTGAGAAGTAAGGCTAATTACTTGTAATGAGAATACTGAGGCTGAAACAGAACATGTTTAATTTACTGGGATTCAAGTCTTAGCCTGAATACTCTATTTAAATTATTGGTAGAAGTCAACTAGTCTTTCAGGCTAAAAATTTAGTAGTCATACTAGGCTTCTCGCTTCTTCCCATAGTACCATAGTACATCTCCAGGAGAGATGTCCTTTAATCCTTTGTCTCCCGGATAAATATGACACCATCAGTCTAAGGACAGCCTAACATTTCACTCAGTTTAATCATTGGTAAAGGCTTTTATCACACTTAAGATTTAAGTGGGGAAGGTTTATCACAAACCTAGCGCCTGGAATTTTTTTTCAATGGCTCGATCTGCTGAAGGGAAAAACTATAATCATTTTTCTGACAGTAGAAAGAACAGTTGACTTTACTACGAGGTTTTTAATAACAGTTGTACTTAGACGGTAAGATTATCTATATTAGGTTAGTTGTTTGTATTTAAGCTCTTTTTCCTTTATTCTGCAATTCTTGCACTTTAGCGTGAAGTAATTCACCTGGAGTTGAGTTCTATCTCTAGAATTTTGGATGCAGTAGGTTGTACTTTGGTGATGCTGATGCTGCTGGTCTGACAGTCACATCTGAGAAGGACAGCCTTAGTGGATTTTCACTATGCTTGTAAAATAAATGCAGAATTGAATATTAGTGCATAATTATTTTTATAATAATGAATTGTGCATGAAAACAAAAAAAGAGGAAAAAACGTTACTCTCTCATCTTTTATAAGTCAGATGTAATCTTTGTGTTTAAACTTTAGATCCACTCTTCATTTGATGTAAACACTACTAATATTCCACTCTTCATTTGCTGGAAACATTTACCAATATAGGCAAAATATCTAGGAAGAAAAACCAAATCTTTTGGGCTTGTTTTTCAAAATCAACTATTTCTGTTCTTGCGATAGTTTGCTGAGAATGATGGTTTCCAGCTGCATCCATGTCCCTACAAAGGACACAAACTCATCCTTTTTGATGGCTGCATAGTATTCCATGGTGTATATGTGCCACATTTTCTTAATCCAATCTGTCACTGATGGACATTTGGGTTGATTCCAAGTCTTTGCTATTGTGAATAGTGCCGCAATAAACATATGTGTGCATGTGTCTTTATAGCAGCATGATTTATAATCCTTTGGGTATATACCCAGTAATGGGATGGCTGGATCATATGGTACTTCTAGTTCTAGATCCTTGAGGAATCGCCATACTGTTTTCCATAATGGTTGAACTAGTTTACAATCCCACCAACAGTGTAAAAGTGTTCCTATTTCTCCACATCCTCTCCAGCACCTGTTGTTTCCTGACTTTTTAATGATCGCCATTCTAACTGGTGTGAGATGGTCTCTCATTGTGGTTTTGATTTGCATTTCTCTGATGGCCAGTGATGATGAGCATTTTTTCATGTGTCTGTTGGCTGTATGAATGTCTTCTTTTGAGAAGTGTCTGTTCAAACCAAACACCGCATGTTCTCACTCATAGGTGGGAACTGAACAATGAGAACACTTGGACTTGGGAAGGGGAACGTCATACACCAGGGCCTATCATGGGGAGGAGGGAGGGGAAGGGATTGCACTGGGAGTTATACCTGATGTAAATGACGAGTTGATGGGTGCTGACGAGTTGATGGGTGCAGCACACCAACATGGCACAAGTATACATATGTAACAAACCTGCACGTTATGCACATGTACCCTAGAACTTAAAGTATAATAATAATAAAAATAAATAAATAAATAAAATTGGAAAATCAAAGTTCACAAAATTTTCATTAAATGCCTACAAAACGTCAACTCAGTCAACTTGTAAACTGCAATTCAACTCTTTAATAGTTTCATGTAAATGTAATAAAGTTTGAATTATAAGAAAAAAACCCCAAAATCAACTATTTCAAGTGACAGCAAATTTCAGCAATGAATGCTGAAAACTTATCTATAAGTCACCATTCTATCTAAATTTCAGATGCATATTGCCCTACAAAATTACCTGGTGAAAAAGTGTGTTATGAAGAATATCCAGTTCACTGTTATTTTCTAGAAATAAAGAGCTAACAGCTTCTGTTTTTAAGGAAAAAAAATATCCTATTGCTTTTTTCTTTTTCTGGCTTTTTTTTTTTTTTTTTGAGATAGAGTCTCTTTCTCCCCATTTCCCAGGCTGAAGTGCAGTGGCGTGATCGTGGCTCACTGCAACCTTGACATCTTAGGCTCAAGCAATCCTCCTGCCTCAGCCTCCTGAATATCTGGGACTGTTAGCAGTGGCAAATATCTGAGTTACCAGCAGCAAATCCTTACATGTCTGCAGCAACCTCAATTCTTGCCTCCTCAAAAGAAAGGATTCAGCTGAAGAGCATGAGTCAGAAAAGGAGACTGAGGCAACTTTCAGATGAGAAGTGGAAGTGTATTCAAAAGCTTTAGAGCAGGAAAGAAAGGGACATACATTTGGAAAAGACCCAAGTGGGCACTCTGGACATCACATGCAGTATTTGACCTTTTGACTTGGGGTTTTGTATGTTGGCATACTTCTGGGGTTTTGCATTCCTTTTCCCATTATTCTTTACAGGGGGTGGGCTGTTTCGCCACTTAGTACGCAGGCTCGAGCCTGCTTGCTCAGTTCCTGAGATCTTATTGGAAGCTGCCAATTACTAATTTCATGTGTTTTTATCTATTGGGAAATTGCCTCTCCCTGGTGCTGTCTGCAACCAACTATCATTTTAGAGAGCTAGTGCGACAACTGCCAGACCATCACTTGATGGTTGTCTGACATTCCTGGTGGGTAGCTGGGAGCCCCCTCTTGCCCCATTCATGCCTGTCTAGGTACCTACTATAACAGGACCACAGGCATGCTCCATCACAATCGGTGAATTTTTATAGGGATCAGGTCTCACTATGTTGCCCAGGCTGGTCTCGAATTCCTGGGCTCAGGTGATTCTCCTGCCTCAGCCACCCAAAATGCTGGATTTACAGGGATGAGCCACTGTTCCGGGTCTGCTGTATGTTTCTTATGTTTCCTTTTGGGGTTTTTCTTTTTATTAATAATGTTTTGCTATACAATTTTAAATAGGCCAGACAAAATTGTTCATGCCTGTAATGCCAGCACTTTGACAAGCTGAAACAGGAGGATTACTTGAACCCAGGAGTAGTTTGAAACCAGCCTGGGCAACATTGGGCAACCCCCACATCTACTAAAAAAAAAAAAAAAAAAAAAAAAAAAAAAAAAAAAAAATTAGCCGTGCGAGGTGGCTTGAGCCTATGGTCCCAGCTACTTTGGAGGCTAAGGTAGGGTGATCTGCTTGAGTGAGCCGTGATCATGCCACTGCACTCCAGCCTGGGTGACAGAATGAGATTCTGTCTTGAATAAATAAATAAATTTTTTAAAAAGATAAAAATTTAAAATATATAGAGCATTTGGAAAACTGAAGAATATTTAAAAACCTGACTATTACTACCTAGAGATAACAATTATCAACAATTCACTGGTTTTGTTCCATCTTTTTATTAATGTTGTTTACTTGGTTGGCATGATAGTGAATATTCAAATTAAATTCCTTATATTTTTGCTTCAGAATTAAAAGAAATATTTACTCATGACTAAATACTTTTGAAAAAATGATCTTTAGTAACTGCATCAACATTTACTATAGATATATAATATAAATTACTTGATTCCATACGTTTAACAAGATAACTTTGACAAGTTGATGGGTGCTGACGAGTTGATGGTTGCAGCACACCAACATGGCACAAGTGTACATATGTAACAAACCTGCACGTTGTGCACATGTACCCTAGAACTTAAAGTATAATAATAATAAATAAATAAATAACTAAATAAAATAATCACTTTAGATTCTTAGCACTAGTCTCTAAAATGGGTTGCTTTTTCTAACAGAAAAACAGGGCTCTTGTTGACTGTGGCAGTGCTAACCTCTAGAAATGTATCACTGACATTAACCCATTTACATCACTGTCACTGATGTATTGTAGAAGGTAGGACTATATCAACTTTAATGTAGTTCAAGAAAAATTTTACCAAGTTTCTCTGGAGAGAATTGAATAACACTTTAAACACTGGCCTCCCCACCTATAAAAACAGTGGCTTGGGCTAGCATGAAAGCAGTGGAGGTAGTGATTGAAGAAATAGCTTCTGTAAAAAAAAAAACTTCCAGATGGTGAACATGGGGCAGAATGTCCCTGAATGAAAGGCAGCTTTAGAAAATACCATAAAAAGCATTTAAGCCATTCAGAGCTCTGGTAGGAAGTTGAAATGAAACCTTCCAGTGATTCTGTTTGGGTGCTGGGGGAGAGAGTGTGTGGCTTGAAGTTAAAATATATTTTAGTTACTACTCTAAATGTCTCTCACAGACTATTATTATCCTTTCTCAAACCAGTGCCAGGAGAAATAACTAAAACTACTCTGTGTCATTATTGTGTCTAGATATTTATTTATTCATTCATTTATTTTTCATTTTAGGAGTAGAGCCCTTACTGGATGCATATAAACATCTAATAAGTGTAATAGTTACTTACTCATATTTGTGCTCCCAGATCTTAGCACTGTGTTTGGGCCACATTGAATATTCAATTAACATTTGTTGCAATAATAAATGAAAGTTTAAAATAGTCTAAAAGTTGAGTAGGTGTCTTGCTATTTCTCAAACATTTCAAGCACACCTTCACCTCCAGGAATCTGCACTGGTTATTCTCTTTGCCTACAATGCTTTTCTCCATGACTTTCTTCTTCTCTTTTCAATCCCCCCAGATGTCACCTTCCCAGTGAGGCCTGGCCTGACAACCATATTTAAAACTTCGGTCATCCTTCCCACATCCACACACCCACAGAACCACTTCCTATCTCCTTTCTCTGCTTATCTTTAGCCATTACACTTATGGCCATCTGATTTACTATGCACTTTCTTTAGTTATTCACTTATATTCTGTATTTTTTTCTCTAGAACATAAGTCTCGCAAAGGCAGGGAATTTATTTTATCTTCTGACATATTCTCAATGACCAAAAAAAAAAAATGATGGGGGTGGGTGTGGAGGCTCACAACTCTAATCCTGGGACTTTGGAAGGCTGAGCAGAAGGGTCATCTGAGGCTAGGAGCTCAGGATCAGCCTGAGCAACTTAAAGAGACTCCCTCTCTCCCTTTCTCTCTCTCTCTCTCTCCATATAGGTAGATGGATACACACACACACACACACAGACAACATATAGAATAAAAACATTACAAAGTGAATACATTGCTTGGCATGCTGTTGGTGTCCAACAGAAACTTGTAGAATATATAAATGGATGAATGTATATTATACCATTTCATGAGCCAATGCTGCTGAGAATGCAGTGGATGTATCACATCACTGGACACTGAGGTTAGCAAATATCATAAGGCAAAATAGTATAGCAGAATTGCTTACCCACAATAGGACCAGAACAGAGTGAATTTTATTAACTTCACATGGCTGAAACTTTTAAGAGTTCTTTAGATATAACTGCAATGAAAACTGGAACCACACTTTAGTTATGTTTTTGGTACATATTTATGTTTCAGTTCATGGTTTAATAAACCACATAGGTCATTTTATAGTGAAGGATTAGTCATTCTCAGTCATTCCTGATTTTTTTTTCATATAAAATGTTAATTAAGTTAAATGACCCTTGAAGAATTGCTCAAAATAGACAAATGGTTCAGCTTGACCTAACTTAAAGTCAAGATTCTGAGGTTTGGAAGAGTAATTCTCCCTATAAAATAGTCTTTTAAAAAAATATACAGCCTAAATAAAATTTATCCATTTTAATGGTACTACGTTTCGTGATGATAGAGTCTAGGCAAAAGATCAGATGAAGATACATTTATCCCTGCTTTGTTGAAATACACTTCATTTCTAACCTCCAATCCCCTACCTTGTTCAAAATAATTAAATGCCTAAATCCACGCAAGATTACTCATTGCCTTATATCCTAGTACTAACTCAGGTTTACTCAAAACACGTAACAGCAGCTGGATCCTAGAATCAATTTCAAGGTCAGCCACTAACAACATGACTATAAGTAAATTTCTTGAACTCCCTGGCCTTCAGTTTGTTGACCTATAAGACAAGATGGCTAGACTTCATAGAATATTGTTAAAGTCCCTTACAGTTCCAAAAGCTTCACTTCATATAATTAAAATGTTTTGTAGAAAATGGTGAGTAAGCTCTAACTCCTGAAGTTATGTTTGCTTTTAAAATAGGAACAGATGGCTGGGCCAGGTGGCTCATGCCTGTAATCCCAGCACTTTGGGACGCCAAGGTGGGCAGATCACCTGAGGTCAGGAGTTCAAGACCAGCCTGGCCAACATGGTGAAACTCCGTCTCTACTAAAAAAGAAAAAAAAAAAAACTTAACCAGGCATGGTGGCGGGCACCTGTAATCCCAGCTACTCGGGAGGCTAAGAGGCAGGAAAATCGCTTGAACCTGTGGGGGCGGAGGTTGTAGTGAGCTGAGATTGTGCCACTGCACTCTAGCCTGGGTGACAGAGCAAAAATCAATAAATAAATAAAATAGAAACACATAAATCTTGATAGATATTCATGAAATTATGTCTAAAATATTTTATAAAGATACCTTAGTAATACCCACAGAGTACTGGTCCACAAGCAGAGCAGCCAGTCCCACTTTGTTTCCTGTCCTGAAATCCAGGGGACTCAAGGTCTTTTGCCTTATGTTTCACATTACCAGCCATTGCTGCATGGAGGATGTCATGCCTTAGAACTGCTGTAATGCCTTAGAAAGAATCCCAGGGTAAATAACCTTTAGTTGTTCTGTAATAAAGAAGTATGTTGCATCCCTTTTTAAATTGGCTAAAGTATTTCTTTGGAATGAGGTTGCCAATGAAAAGTGAATGGATTGCTAAGGAATAAAGAAGTAGACAGAGGATTTGATTATCTCTGTAACTATTGTAGCAAGTTGGAATAGCAAAAGCTAAGGAGTTTGTATCGCTTCTCAGGCACTTAATAACTTGAGGCAAAGAGCAAGTTGTACAGATATTTCTCAACCTTAGTTTTATCTTTTTATATTAACAGTAATACTCAATTTGGGATGAGCATTGAACGGTGAGTTAGGGCTCTACAAAACATATATGCTATAACCTTTAAAAAATTAAATAAAATGAAGCAACAATAGCTGAGCTGAAGTATAAGGTAAAAATTATGAGCAGTGCAAAAACAGAACAGAAGTATAAAAGAGTGAGGGATAGAGTTATTAGCTGGGCTCTGGCAGTAAGCAGTAACAACCACAAGTTCAGTCATTGATGGGTAAGAAGAATTAAAATTACTGTGTGAGAGATGGACATCAGAGACATGCTTCCTGCCTTTGCACTCTGGGAATATCAGAAATGAATCTAAATTACATTCTGTTTCTGTGACTAGGTCTGCCATAACCCCAACATCTCCTCAGATTCAGTAACCCTGGGCTAGGTGGAGATTGGTAAAAAAAAAAAAAAACCGGTTACAATATTATGTTCACAGGGAGAAAAAACAAAAGCAAATTGGCCTGCAAATGAAAATTCAAGCCATGTTAGGAAAACTAATTCTGAAAAGACAGCCAACAAAATCAATAACTCCAGCAGTATTTGCAGATGGTCAAAAGACAAATATCTAAGAAGGAACAGAAACTATGAAATAAAGATATAGAAATAAAATAAGATCTAGTGAATATGCAAAATAATTTATGAGAAAACTTTGAAATAAAGTAAAATTACTGATGTTAAAAGATAACAATAGATGAAACAAACATTTGACGGAGTAGAGATGAACAGCAAATTAACAAATAGGAAGAGGATATGGAGGGAGTCAGTAAGAATGCACTGGAAGAAGCAAGAAGATTAAAATAAGTTGAAAAAGTACTTAAGAGACATGGAGTACAGAAAAAATGATCTCGCACTCGTCTAACACAGAGGTTTGCCAAACTATTTGCTGAGAACAATATCCAGCTTGCCACCTGTTTTTATAAATAAGTTTTTATTTAAACACAACTATGCCCATTCAATGTATATACTGGCTTATCATTGTTTTTATGGTACAATGACAGGGTTGAGTAGTTGTAACAGAGCCCATATGACCTTCAAAGTCTAAAGTATTCACTCTGGTTCTTTGAGAAAATGTTCACTGACGTCTGATCTAATAGGTATTAATAAATAAGACTAGAGTGAATGATAGTAAAGCAATATTTGAATCAAAAGATGATTGCAAAGTTTCTACAATGTAAGAAACACATGAGTCTTCAGATTAAAAGCACACTCCAGGCTGGGCACAGTGGCTCACGCCTGTAATCCCAGCACTTTGGGAGGCCGAAGTGGGCAGATCACGAGGTCTGGAGATTGAGAACATCCTGACTAGCACAGTGAAACCCCATCTGTATTAAAAATACAAAAACTTAGCTGGGCGTAGTGGTGGGTGCCTGTAATCCCAGCTACTTGGGAGGCTGAGGCAGGAGATTCGCTTGAACCCAAGAGGCAGAGGTTGCAGTGAGCCGAGATTGCGCCACTGCACTCCAGCCTGGGTGACTCTGTCTCAAAAAAAAAAAAAAAAAAAAAAAAAAAAAAAAAAAAAAAAAAAAAAAAAAATTGCACTCCAAGTACTAAACAGGAAAATAAAAATAAATGCACACTGTACATAGATTTATTTCAATGCAGTTGAAGAGCTTCACAATTAGAGAAAATGTTGCAAAAGTTACTAGTGCAAAAAGATGGATTAAAAGAACATGGGCTGATAGTATACTTCTTAACCACTCACTATTGAGGCAAAGAGACAATGAAAAATATTCTTAAAACACAAAGTGAAAATAACTACCAGAAGTTTATGTACAAGCAAATAAACCTTGAAAAGTAGAGGCCAAATAGAGCCTGATAAATCTTACTGCCTACTGAAGCTCAAAAAAAAAAAGATGCATTTTAGAAAGAAAAAAGACAAAGCAGGAAGGTATAGAAAACCAGTTATAATGGTGACCAGAAAAATTAATAAAATAGTCACTACAAAACAAGTAATATAGTTTGCATATTAAATAAAAGAATGAAACTAAAATGAAATAATTATGGTAAGACTGTAGAGGCTGAGGCAATAATTAATGCATAAAATCTGAAATATTATGTAAAATGGTCAGGAGGAAGTTAGAAATACTGATAATTATAGACTGTTCTCAAAATTAGAGTTAAATATCTATCTTTAAAAGTAAGGAAAACACTAAGTAGAAATCAATTGGTAGGCTTCAAATCAGCAGAAGGATACAAGAGATTCTAGAAGACTTTCTCAATCCAAAAAAAAGGAAGGGTGAAAGGAGGAAGAAGGATGCCAGGAAAATAATTTTAACACAATAAGTTATTAATGAGTTTATATGAAGGGTCACAATAAATATACAAAATTCCACCTTATAAGAGACAGAGGTTATTAAAATAATACTACTATTGATTATGATACTGTTGTTATGGGCAATTGAAGTAAGCAAAAGTATCTAGTGTCTGGTACATAGTAGATACACGGTAAATGGTAGGTATTATTGCTGTTGTTCTTGTTTCCACTGCTATGGCTGATGTTACCATTTATAAGGACATGGTGAGAAAGAAAAATGGACTTTAAAAAGTAACAAAATGAATATCCATATGCAGAAAATCTCAGCTGGACATCATCCAGGGCTTCAGGAAAATCAGTGATATATGTATATTTTTAATAGCCAATTGAAATGTGTTTGTTGTGGCTCTAACTACAATAAACACTGACTGTCATCATCACTGACATTTTTAGCAATGGTGCCAAGTATTGAAGCAGCCTGGAAGATTTAAGTGCTGGTTTCTGAAAAGAGTGCTGCTCAATGAAGACTTATGGCAATGTCAGGGTTAAGTAGCATGTACTTAGCAGTTATAAATAGTGAACACTGAGACTGTGTCTAATGGCCTGAGTTGTATTATTAAAAAACCAATGAAAATCACAAACTAGGAGTTTGGAAGAGCAGAGACTCTGGTAAATGGCAGTGAAAGGACACTCACTCACATAAAAGCAGCCTTTTGGTACTTAACTCACCTTCAAGGCCATTCCAGTGCTAGTGTTTTCTCTCAAAATACATCTTTTATAAATGTTAGGTAATCTGTGAATTCTGTAAACCAGTCAAAACTCCAAGCAAAACCCAAATTAATTTTCATCCTTAAATTATCTCACCACGGTTTAAAAAAATGCTGGGAAATTCTTCTGCAAGGCAAGATTAAAAGATAATTAAACAGAGGATTGGGTTGTAGTGTTTGAACTATACATCTAAATTGGATTCAGAGGTGTATTAGTCTGTTCTAACGCTCTCATGAAGAACTGTCTGAGACTGGGTAATTTATAAAGGAAAGAGGTTTTATTGACTCACAGTTCTGCAGGGCTGGGGAGGCCTCAGGAAACTTACAATCATGGCAGACAGGAAAGCAAATACATCCTTCTTCACGTGGCAGAAGGAGAGACAAGTGCTGAGCAAAGGGGAAAGCCCCTAATAAAACCATCAGCTCTCGTAAGAACTCACTATCATGAGAACAGCATGGAGGTAACCAGTCCCATGATTCAATTACCTCCCACCAGGTCCCTCTTACTACGTATGGGGATTATGGGAACTACAGCTCGAGATGAGATTTGGGTAGGGACGCAGACTGTATCAAGAGGTATAGAGGGTGAGTAATTTATTGGTTTTTATTTTATAAATCTGTTCTGATTATTCAGAATGAAGGCACAGGTGTTGTTTGGTGGTGGTGATGGTAGTGATTTTGCATGAATCTGTATGTGTTTGTAATTATGCATATATCTGTGTATCTTCATGCCTCTGCTTTAATAAGCAGTACCCAGCTGGACTGGAGAGGAACCATTGTCACTATTTTTGTTTTCAAAAACTTCATATTCTCTTACCAAGGTGCCAGAATTACATTTTTTTGCAAGTGTTTAACACCTCAGCTCCTCATCAAACCAGCCCTTCCCTTTGCTCTTCATGTAACCTGCTGTAGTAATTTGCTGGCACTGGCAGGCTTTTATTTATTAGGAGGAAACCTGAGGTTGTTCCCATTGAGAGGAAATAGTAAGAAATGTAATTTTTTTTTTTAAAAAAGGAAGGAGTAGAATTCTCCAAGCATCCTGGAAAGTAAGGCATTTGGAGAGACATTGCCCTCAAACATTTTGGGCATCAACCTAATCATAAAGACAATGAGAACCCAGGGCAGCAGTGGCTCACCTTCTAAGGAGCAACTGGAGTCTGGTTACAAGCAGCCCTGTGTGGGCCTAGGCTCATAAAGGAGGATGAAGCAAGAACTTGTGGGAATCTGAAAAGACTGAGCTTCAGCATTTTGTCTTTGAATACTTAGAGTAAGGGCAAGGACTTGGATGGCAACCATGTGCATTTTCTCTGCTTAACTACCTCTTTGCAGCTGGACTGATGCCTACTGCCTTAATTAGGCACCTCACTCCATACAGAAAGGTTGGCACAACAGGGCTGCGTCATGTTCATATAATATCCTCTGTCCCCTTTGGATTGTAAGAGCTGTGTTTGATAATAAAGCTGATTTGTATCTTTTTCTTTTTCTTAACCTTGGCTCTACAGCATGTGAAACGTCTGCAGCAGTACTCATCTCACCAAAGGAGCTAAATCTCACTAGCCACGTAACCCTACATTTGACATACCAGTGACAAAAACAATTGGGGTTTAGCTCTCTCACCATAACCTTATAAAACCTGACAGCCAGATGGTCAAACACATTTGAGTGACAGAAGCTAAACACAAAGGGAAAAATATATAATATATATATATTTTTGCTTTTCCAGTGCATTCTTAGTGAATCCCTCCATATCCTCTTCCTGTTTGTTAATTTGCTGTTTATCTCTACTCTGTCAAATGTTTATTTTGTCTATTATTATCTTTTAACATCTGTAATTTTACTTTATTTCAAAGTAAATTTATATTATATGTTTTTGATATATATATAAATTTATGATAATATAAATTTATATATACACACACATAGTATGTGAGTAAGGCTTTCCATTCAAATTAAAAAGCACAGCTGACAAAAATTTTCAAAACTGTGAAAACTGCATGGCAAAAAACAAAAAACAACAACAAAAAAACTTGCCTTGCAATAAGGCAAACGTTCTCAGATTCTTAGTTAATAAAAATAATAAAATGAACTCGTTTTTGGTACATGTTTGTTCTGATCTGAAATATCTTGACATATATTTGAAAACTCTGGCTATCTTTGGCTTTTGGGTCATGTTCTTATCTAAATCCCTTATGTCATTCAGTGTTTTGCAAAGAAAAGCTTAGATAATTTCAGATGGCGCTGGAGAAAAACAAGCCTCTAGAATGTAAACAATGCAATGTTTACCTCTTTAACTTCTGCAGATCACATCACCTTTTTGAGCTGACAATAATTTGCAGAAAGCAGCAGAGACTGGGTCCAATGCTCATAAAGAATGAATCGAGCCGGTTTAAAGTTATCCAAATACTTTTTTTTAAAATTGTATTTCTTTTTATTTATTTATTTATTTTAATTTTTTTTATTATATTTTAAGTTCTAGGGTACATGTGCACAACGTGCAGGTTTGTTACATATATATACTTGTGCCATGTTGGTGTGCTGCACCCATCAACTCGTCAGCACCCATCAACTCGTCATGTATATCAGGTATAACTCCCAATGCAATCCTTCCCCACCTCCCTCCCCACAACAGACCCCGGTGTGTGATGTTCCCCTTCCTGTGACCAAGTGTTCTCATTGTTCAATTCCCACCTATGAGTGTGAACATGTGCTGTTTGGTTTTCTGTTCTTGCAATAGTTTGCTGAGAATGATGGTTTCCAGCTGCATCCATGTCCCTACAAAGGACATAAACTCATCCTCTTTTATGGCTGCATAGTATTCCATGGTGTATATGTGCCACATTTTCTTAATCCAGTCTGTCACTGATGGACATTTGGGTTGATTCCAAGTCTTTGCTATTGTGAATAGTGCTGCAATGAACATATGTGTGCATGTGTCTTTATAGCAGCATGATTTATAATCCATTGGGTATATACCCAGTAATGGGATGGCTGGGTCATATGGTACTTCTAGTTCTAGATCCTTGAGGAATCGCCATACTGTTTTCCATTATGGTTGAACTAGTTTACAGTCCCACCAACAGTGTAAAAGTGTTCCTATTTCTCCACATCCTCTCCAGCACCTGTTGTTTCCTGACTTTTTAATGATCACCATTCTGACTGGTGTGAGATGGTATCTCATTGTGGTTTTGATTTGCATTTCTCTGATGGCTAGTGATGATGAGCATTTTTTCATGTGTCTGTTGGCTGTATGTATGTCTTCTTTTGAGAAATGTCTGTTCATATCCCTTGCCCACTTTTTGATGGAGTTGTTTGTTTTTTTCTTGTAAATTTGTTTGAGTTCTTTGTAGGTTCTGGATATTAGCCCTTTGTCAGATGAGTAGATTGCACAAATGTTTTCCCATTCTGTAGGTTGCCTGTTCACGCTGATGGTAGTTTCTTTTGCTGTGCAGAAGCTCTTTAGTTTAATTAGATCCCATTTGTCAATTTGGGCTTTTGTTGCCATTCCTTTTGGTGTTTTAGACATGAAGTCCTTGCCCATGCCTATGTCCTGAATGGTATTACCTAGGTTTTCTTCTAGGGTTTTTATGGTATTGGGTCTAACATTTAAGTCTCTAATCCATCTTGAATTAATTTTCGTATAAGGAGTAAGGAAAGGATCCAGTTTCAGCTTTCTATTTATCCAAATACTTTTAAAGTGAGTGTAGTGAGTTATAATTTTCTGTTGCCTCGGCATCCATTTTAAATACAAGTTCACCTTCCTCATACCAAAAGCAAGGCTCAGTCACCCTTGAGACAGTTTCCAGTTCTATACCACAACCAAATGACTTAAGCTGGTGGTCAGAGATAAGAACTTAGTGGCACCTCTTCTGCCTGCCAGACTGGACTCCCCACTTTCCTGCTACCTCCTTTAAACCATTCAGGCATTTGTCTGCAAACTTAAAGGGACCCACATCCTACTACTCCCTTTTACATTCCGCTAGTTGCCCAGGTGCTTATTCTGTCTCTCTCTACTTAACCCTTCATTCTTGTCTCACATCACCTGGGGATAGAGGACTGCTCTCCTGGCCCAGGATCTGTAAGTAAAAAATCTTTGAACTTGTTTCCTGCTGTGATGGTAAATTAAATGTGCACCTTCCATTAGAAGAACTAGGGACTGTCCCAGGTTTTCTCCCTGATACCAGGGAGAACACAAAGTCAGGCTCCTAGAGCCAGAGTGATGATCAGGAAGGCATCAACTGGACAGAGGTCAGAAAAGAGCCACAAGGGCATCTGCCAAAATGAACAAATTTCCCCTGTGAGGGACTCCTGGTCACAGGTCAGACAACTAGTCTTTAGGTTGTCTGCCAGGTACGCCAGGTAAAAGAAGTATCCTCTGAAAAACACATTGTAAACATCCATGTCCAGCTCCCCTTCATTTCTCATTAGGGGAGGGCTGCTAGCACCATGGTACTGGAGCTCACATTTAGCTGGAGGCTCTCAAAACAGTGAGCCACCCTTCTTGACAGGTGTGAGATATGTTACCATGAAAAAGCTGTAGGGCTATAAACAGCAGTTACACCTCCACTAATCATGTATATAAGAGCTAAATTATAATGACAAAACAAAAGAGGGCTAAATATAACTGAAGGCAATGTTATATCCTATCTCTGTGTGTTTCAGAATGTTAGTCATCCAAAGTAATTCAGGAGTCCCCAAGCTTTTAGAGGAAGCATCACACTATCCACTTCAGGCATTCATAGCAGAGGATAAAAACCATCTTTCACAATAGGCTTCATGGATATTTTAAATTAATGTTTTAAAAGTGACTTGAATGTGTTAAAGTACTACATGGTGATTAGATGTTGTGATTATGTGTTTATGAAGGCTATATTTATACGTTTATATCTGGTACTATGAGCTCAGAGCAAAAGTAAATTGGCCTAGGTGGAATGGAAGTAATGAGATGAAAATGAACAGTCAGTTCTAGTGGGAGAGAGGAAATAGAATAGCGAAGTAGTCCAAGGGGAGATCCCATGAATGATTTGGCTGGTTATTCCAGACCTTCTTGGCAAGGGCTATTGTTGGTTTTCTAGTTTCTCCTCAAACTGTCTTGAGGAAATCTTCCTTCTTGTATGTGTATTTATGTACACATACCCCTGACCAGGTTTCTAAGAAACCAGAAGAAGACAAGTGCTTCTCTGCCTCTGATGGTGACTCACTTATTGACTGTTAAGCCATCTTGTAGCTTCATGGATATGTTGTTGTTTCATTATGGTCAAACGCCCTTGTTTCTACCTCGATTCGTGTAAACTGACATTACAAATGCTGTCTGGTAGGGGTGGTAGAATGTAGGAATTAAGAACACAAATTTGGAGCCAGACTTTCTTGGTTTGAATTCTAACTCTGCTAATTATTAGTTGTATAAACTTAGGCTAATTACTTAACTTCACTTTGTCTCAGATTTCTTGTCTTAAAAGTATGGTAATTATAGCTACTTTAGGTTTGTTGTGAGGATTCAATGGTAATCTATATAATTACCACATAGTAATAACTTTATATGTTTTTATTATTCCTCAAATGACCTAGTAGACCATATTTCCAGATTGCTGATGGGATATATCATGGCATCTATAAAGAAAGCAAGATATTCAGACAATGAAAAAGGAAGGAAGGAAAAGTCTAGACTGAAGCCATTACTTCCTAGGCTGAAGAGATGATTCCATTTAACACTTTACTGTTCAAACCTCATTGAGAATATTGCTTACTTTTCAAAATTATTAAAAAATTAGTTACTAATTTTTAAAAGTGGAATTAGGTGCCTTTACAGATACCACACATGTCACCTTTAGAAAAGACAAGATAAATGACAATTTTGTGTGTGTACATGAAAATTATCTTTCAATTTTAAATAAGGTGTTAGTATATACGATTTATGTCACAACTCAGCAAATGAATATTTTGTAACCGAACCTGAACATGACACTGGGAGTTAATCTGTGTCCAAAAATGTTACAGGAAGTTGGATGGGTATAAGTAAGGAGCAAGGAGAACAATATTTGCTGACCTCCAGAATCTAATTTTTATTTTAAAATTTCATTTTTTAAAAATAGAGACAGTCTTGATATATTGCCAGGGATGGTCTTGAACTCCTGGGCTCAAGTGATTCTCCAGCCTCAGCCTCCAAAAGTGTTGGGATGGCACCTGGCCCAGAGTTTCAAAAGTATCTTTTGAGGTACACTTTGTTGCAGGATTTTTTTAACTTTTGCTTTAGGTTCAGGGGTACACGTGCAAATTTTTTGTATAGGGAAACTCTTGTCATGGGGGTTTGATGTACAGATTATTTCATCGCCTAGGTACTAAGCTTAGTACCCAATAGGTACTTTTTCTGCTCCTCTCCCTTCTACTCTCTACTGTCTGGCAGGCCCTATATTGTGGAATTTCTTTAAGTTCAATGCTAGAAAGAAATAACCTGGAAACTTGGCCAGTATGTTTTTTCAGAGCAAAGGATTATAGATAGATATATGGGAGTTCAGTGTCTCATAAGGGAAAGGAGGTGGGATAATTGTAAGCAACGTGATAACCAATCAAAGCAACTGACCATTTCCTGTGATATCTACTGATGCCTGTGGTAGAGACTGACTTAAAAACATCACTAGTGAAAGTACAACTAACAGAGTAAGTAGTAGAATTCTGAGATGTGGCGAAGCAAATATAAGGGAGCAAGAACAAAAATGAATAACTAAAGCACACATGATAATCCATAATCACTCCTAATACTTTAAGGTATTTAAATTTATCAACAACTCTTGCCTACATTCAGAAATGTAGCTTTCAAATACAGAATCAAGCATACATTTGCTGTGATGCAGACTGGCAATGGAGACCACAGCTGTATATAAGCATTGGTTTAGGACTTGACTATTTTATTCAAAATCTAAGATATAAATTCACAATATAGGATATCTAATGATGGATTTTCTTTTTAAGTTCTAGTGTACATGTGCACAACGTGCAGGTTTGTTACATATGTATACATGTGCCATGTTAGTGTGCTGCACCCATTAACTTGTCATTTACATTAGGTATATCTCCTAATGCTATCCCTCCCCACTCCCCCACCTCACGACAGGCCCCAGGGTGTGATGTTCCCCTTCCTGTGTCCAAGTGTTCTCATTGTTCAATTCCCACCTATGAGTGAGAACATGCGGTGTTTGGTTTTCTGTTTTTGTGATAGTTTGCTCAGAATGATGGTTTCCAGCTTCATCCATGTCCCTACAAAGGACATGAAGTCATCCTTTTTTATGACTGCATAGTATTCCATGGTGTATATGTGCCACATTTTCTTAATCCAGTCTATCATTGATGGACATTTGGGTTGGTTCCAAGTCTTTGCTATTGTGAATAGTGCTGCAATAAGCATACGTGTGCATGTGTCTTTATAGCAGCATGATTTGTAATCCTTTAGGTATATGCACAGTCATGGGATGGCTAGGTCAAATGGTATTTCCAGTTCTAGATCCTTGAGGAATCACCACAATGTCTTCCACAATGGTTGAACTAGTTTACAGTCCCACCAACAGTGTAAAAGTGTTCCTATTTCTCCACATCCTCTCCAGCACCTGTTGTTTCCTGTCTTTTTAATGATTGCTATTCTAACTGGTGTGAGACGGTATCTCATTGTGGTTTTGATTTGCATTCCTCTGATGGCCAGTGATGACGAGCATTTTTACATGTGTCTGTTGGCTGTATGCATGTCTTCTTTTGAGAAATGTCTGTTCATATCCCTTACCCACTTTTTGATGGGGTTGTTTGTTTTATTCTTGTAAATTTGTTTGAGTTCTTTGTAGGTTCTGGATATTAGCCCTTTGTCAGATGAGTAGATTGCACAAATGTTTTCCCATTCTGTAGGTTGCCTGTTCATTCTGATGGTAGTTTCTTTTGCTGTGCAGAAGCTCTTTAGTTTAATTAGATCCCATTTGTCAATTTGGGCTTTTGTTGCCGTTGCTTTTGGAGTTTTAGACATGAAGTCCTTGCCCATGCCTATGTCCTGAATGGTATTGCCTAGGTTTTCTTCTGGGGTTCTTATGGTTTTAGGTCTAACATTTAAATCTTTAATCCATCTTGAATTAATTTTTGTATAAGGTGTAAGGAAGGGATCCAGTTTCAGCTTTCTACGTACGACTAGCCAGTTTTCCCAGCACCATTTATTAAATAGGGAATCCTTTCCCCATTTCTTGTTTCTCTCAGGTTTTTCAAAGATCAGATGGCTGTAGATGTGTGGTATTATTTCTGAGGGCTCTGTTCTGTTCCATTGGTCTGTATCTCTGTTTTGGTACCAGTACCATGCTGTTTTGGTTACTGTGGCCTTGTAGTGTAGTTTGAAGTCAGGTAGCGTGAAGCCTCCAGCTTTGTTCTTTTGGCTTAGGATTGTCTTGGCAATGCAGGCTCTTTTTTGATCCCATATGAAATTTAAGGTAGTTTTTTCCAATTCTGTGAAGAAAGTCATTGATAGCTTGATGGAGATGGCATTGAATCTATAAATTACCTTGGGCAGTATGGCCATTTTCACGATATTGATTCTTCCTATCCATGAGCATGGAATGTTCTTCCATTTATTTGTGTCATCTTTTATTTTGTTGGACAGTATTTTGTAGTTCTCCTTGAAGAGGTCCTTTACATCCCTTATAAGTTGGATTCCTAGGTATTTTATTCTCTTTGAAGCTATTGTGAATGGGAGTTCACTCATAATTTGACTCTCTATTTGTCTGTTATTGGTGTATAAGAATGCTTGTGATTTTTGCACATTGATTTTGTATCCTGAGACTTTGCTGAAGTTGCTTATCAGCTTAAGGAGATTTGGGGTTGAGATGATGGGGTTTTCTAAATATACAATCATATCATCTGCAAATAGGGACAATTTGACTTTCTCTTTTCCTAATTGAATACCCTTTATTTCTTTCTCCTGTCCAATTGCCCTGACCAGAACTTCCAACACTATGTTGAATAGGAGTGGTGAGAGAGGGCATCCCTGTCTTGTGCCAGTTTTCAAAGGGAATGCTTCCAGTTTTTTCCCATTCAGTATGATATTGACTGTGGGTTTGTCATAAATAGCTCTTATTATTTTGAGATACGTTCCATCAATACCGGATTTATTGAGAGTTTTTAGCACGAAGGGCTGTTGAATTTTGTCAAAGGCCTTTTCGATATCTATTGAGATAATCATGTGGTTTTTGTTTTTGGTTCTGTTTATATGCTGGATTACATTTATTGATTTGCATATGTTGAACCAGCCTTGCATCTCAGAGATGTAGCCCATTTGATCATGGTGGCTAAGCTTTTTGATGTGCTGCTGGATTCAGTTTGCCAGTATTTTATTGAGGATTTTGCATCGATGTTCATCAGGGATATTGGTCTAAAATTCTCTTTTTTTTGTTGTGTCTCTGCCAGGCTTTGGTATCAAGATGATGTTGGCCTCATAAAGTGAGTTAGGGAGGATTCCCTCTTTTTGTATTGATTGGAATAGTTTCAGAAGGAATGGTACCAGCTCCTTCTTGTACCTCTGGTGGAATTTGGCTGTGAATCCATCTGGTCCTGGACTTTTTTTGGTTGGTAGGCTGTTAGTTATTGCCTCAATTTCAGAGCCTGCTATTGGTCTATTCAGGGATTCAGCTTCTTCCTGGTTTAGTCTCAGAAGGGTATATGTGTCCAGGAATTTATCTGTTTCTTCTAGATTTTCTAGTTGATTGGCATAGTGGTGTTTATAGTATTCTCTGATGGTAGTTTCTGTTTCCGTGGGGTCGGTGGTGATATCCCTTTATCATTTTTTATTGCATCTATTTGATTCTTCTCTCTTTTCTTCTTTATTAGTCTTGCTAGTGGTCTATCAATTTTGTTGATCTCTCAAAAAACCAGCTCCTGGATTCATTGATTTTTTTGAAGGGTGTTTTGTGTCTCTATCTCCTTCAGTTCTGCTCTAATCTTAGTTATTTCTTACCTCCTGCTACCTTTTGAATGTGTTTGCTCTTGCTTCTCTAGTTCTTTTAATGGTGGTGTTAGGGTGTCAATTTAGATCTTTCCTGCTTTGTCTTGTGGGCATTTAGTGCTATAAATTTCCCTCTACATACTGCTTTAAATGTGTCCCAGAGATTCTGGTATGTTGTGTCTTTGTTCTCATTGGTTTCAAAGAACATCTTTATTTCTGCCTTCATTTTGTTATGTACCCAGCAGTCATTCAGGAGCAGGTTGTTCAGTTTCCATGTAGTTGAGCGGTTTTGATTGAGTTTCTTAGTCCTGAGTTCTACTTTGATTGCACTGTGGTCTGAGAGACAGTTTGTTACAATATGTGTTCTTTTACATTTGCTGAGAAGTGCTTTACTTCCAACTATGTGGTCAATTTTGAAATAAGTGCAATGTGGTGCTGAGAAGAATGTACAATGTTGAAAGTGGAGAGTTCTGTAGATGTCTATTAGGTCCACTTGGTGCAGAGTTGAGTTCAATTCCTGGATATCCTTGTTAACTTTCTGTCTCGATCTGTCTAATGTTGACATGGGGTGTTAAAGTCTCCCATTATTATTGTATGGGAGTCTAAGTCTCTTTGTGAGTCTCTAAGGACTTGCTTTATGAATCTGGGTGCTCCTGTATTGGGTGCATATATATTTAGGATAGTTAGCTCTTCTTGTTGAATTGATCCCTTTACCATTATGTAATGGCCTTCTTTGTGTCTTTTGATCTTTGTTGGTTTAAAGTTTGTTTTCTCAGAGTCTAGGATTACAACCCCTGCCATTTTTTGTTTTCCATTTGCTTGGTAGATCTTCCTCCATCCCTTTATTTTGAGCCTATGTGTGTCTCTGCTAGTGAGATGGGTCTCCTGAATACAGCACACTGATGGGTCTTGACTCTTTATCCAATTTGGCAGTCTGTGTCTTTTAATTGGAGCATTTAGCCCATTTACATTTAAGGTTAGTATTGTTATGTGTGAATTTGATCCTGTCATTATGATGTTAGCTGGTTATTTTGCTCATTGGTTGATGCAGTTTCTTCCTAGCATTGATGGTCTTTACAATTTGGCATGTTTTTGCAGTGGCTGGTACCGGTTGTTCCTTTCCATGTTTAGTGCTTCGTTGTGGAGCTCTTGTAGAGCAGGCCTGGTGGCGACAAAATCTCTCGGCATTTGCTGTCTGTAAAGGATTTTATTTCTCCTTCACTTTGCAAGCTTAGTTTGGCTGGGTATAAAATTCTGGGTTGAAAATTCTTTTCTTTAAGAATGTTGAATATTGGCCCCCACTCTCTTCTGGCTTGTTGAGTTTCTGCTGAGAGATCTGCCGTTAGTCTAATGAGCTTCCCTTTGTGGGTAACCTGACCTTTCTCTCTGGCTGCCCTTAACATTTTTTCTTTCATTTCAACTTTGGTGAATCTGGCAATTATGTGTCTTGGAGTTGCTCTTCTCGAGGAGTATCTTCGTGGTGTTCTCTGTATTTCCTAAATTTGAATGTTGGCCTACGTTGCTAGGTTGGGGAAGTTCTACTGGATAATATCCTGCAGAGTGTTTTCCAACTTGGTTCCATTCTCCCTGTCACTTTCAGGTACACAAATCAGATGTAAATTTGGCCTTTTCACATAGTCCCATATTTATCGGAGGCTTTGTTTGTTTCTTTTTACTATTTTTCTCTAAACTTCTCTTCTAGCTTCATTTCATTCATTTGATCTTCAATCACTGATACCCTTTCTTCCAGTTGATCAAATCAGCTACTGAATCTTGTGCATTCATCACGTAGTTCTTATGCCATGGTTTTCAGCTCCATCAGGTCATTTAAGGACTTCTCTACACTAGTTATTCTAGTTAGCCATTCATCTAATCTTTATTCAAGGTTTTTAACTTCTTTGCGATGAGTTTGAACTTTCTCCTTTAGCTCAGAGAAGTTTGATTGTCTGAAGCCTTCTTCTCTCAACTCAAGGAGCTACATTCCTTTGGAGGGGGAGAGGTGCTCTGATTTTTAGAATTTTCAGCTTTTCTGCTCTGTTTTTTCCCCATCTTGTGGTTTTATCTACCTTTGGTCTTTGATGATGGTGATGTACAGATGGGGTTTTGGTGTGGATGTCCTTTCTGTTTGTTAGTTTTCCTTCTAACGGTCAGGACAGGACCCTCAGCTGCAGGTCTGTTGAAGTTTGCTGGAGGTCCACTCCAGACCCTGTTTGCCTGGGTATCAGCAGCGGAGGCTGCAGAACAGTGAATATTGCTGAACAGCAAATGTTGTGCTTGATCGTTCCTCTGGAAGCTTCGTCTCAGAGGGGTACCTGGCCGTGTGAGGTGTCAGTCTGCCCCTGCTGGGAGGTGTCTCCCAGTTAGGCTTCTCGGGGGTCAGGGACCCACTTGAGGAGGCAGTCTGTTTGTTCTCAGATCTCAAACTCCGTGCTGGGTGAACCACTACTCTCTTCAAAGCTGTCAGACAGGGACATTTAAGTCTGCAGAGGTTTTTGCTGCCTTTTATTCAGCTATGCCCTGCCCCCCAGAGGTGGAGTCTACAGAGGCAGGCAGGAGTCCTTGAGCTGTGGTGGGCTCCACCCAGTTCGAGCTTCCAGGCCGCTTTGTTTACCTACTCAAGCCTCAGCAATGGCGGGCTCCCCTCCCCCAGCCTAACTGCTGCCTTGCAATTCTATCTCAGACTGCTGTGCTAGCAATGAGTGAGGCTCCGTGGGCATGGGACCCTCCAAGCCAGGCACAGGATATAATCTGCTGGGGTGCTGTTTGGTAAGACTGTTGGAAAAGCACAGTATTAGGGTGGGAGTGACCTGATTTTCCAGGTGCCATCTGTCACAGCTTCCCTTAGCTAGGAAAGGGAATTCCCTGACCCCTTCCACTTCCCGGGTGAGGTGATGCCTAGCCCTGCTTCGGCTCACACTTGGTGGGCTGTAACCACTGTCCTGCACCCACTGTCCGACAAACCCCAGTGAGATGAACCCAGTACCTCAGGTGGAAATGCAGAAATCACCCATCTCCTGTGTCACTCACGCTGGGAGCTGTAGACTGGAGCTGTTCTGATTCGGCCATCTTGGAACCGCCCCTCCCTAATGATGGATATTTACAGAGTATAGACTTTATTTTGTTTGTACTCAAATTACCCCTTCACCCTTCCAGTGCTCTGCTTTGTATTTCAGGGACAAATATTTCTCATGCTCCTCACTGTGCTCTCTGGTTTCCAGGTAAGTCTAGTTAATGGGAGGCACTGAGAAAAGATTGGAAGACAGGTGAAAGTGACAATCCACATTGACTCCCTGTCTTTCCATAGGATCAACCAGAGAAACCCAAACATATTCCCCTTAACCAATCACACAGAATGCCCACTTCTAACTAGCTTGCTTACAGCTTCTCTATGTCAACAGCTTCCAAGCAGAAAATACCTGAAGCCTTTCTCTTTTATTTTTTCCACTGTGAAGCTTTCCCACCATTCTGCCTGCCTTTGAGTCTTTGCCAAATACAAGTGATGGTTAGCTGACTCCTTTGCTGTAGCCCTGAATAAATAACCATTGTCCTCATTTAGGCAGTCATTTATTTCCTCTACACCCTTCCTTCCTTCCTTCCTTCCTTCCTTCCTTCCTTCCTTCCTTCCTTCCTTCCTTCCTTCCCCTTCTTCTTCCTTTAGTTTTGAATATATAATTTCATCTTTATTTGTTAATATTTGATGGTGCTGGTTTATAAGGTAGACATATTTGTAACATTATAAGCCTTTTATCTGGCCTAAGTATAGACCTATTTCCAGGAATATGGAGGATTACATTAAATCTAATTTAATGGACTATGATAAATACTCCAGTTAAAAGTCATAATTTTAAAGTCAGAATTAAAAAGTTGTGTCTGTCTACATGTTGTCTTTTTCTAAATAGTTAAGGAAAACATCTAGTTGAAGAGGACCTTATAGGATAGACTATGGATTTTCAGAACCAGAAACAGCTGTTGGTAAACAATTGAGTATCATCTTTTCCTGTAATGCTTTCTGACCATACAACCTAACAGTGTGTACCCTATCCCAAGTTCAAAGACAGACAAACTGATTTGCCCTGGATTTTTTTCTTATTATCATATCCCTTTAAGTAATAGAACTAAAATTCAAAAGCAAATTAAAAGCTAGAATGAATGAAATCACCTGATTGCATGTCATTTCACTATATGCTTAGGAAGTGAACCCATTTTACTTTTTAACTGGTCTAACATATCAAGAAGGCACAGAAAAATGTAAGTGAAATAACAATAACTATTTCACATTATTCCTAGGATAAAATTGAGAAATGGTCTATATACTTTAACCCCATAAGTTGCTCTTTCCTAATGTCACATCAAATAGAAATGGAAAGTTCTATTTAAAGCCAGTGTAAAATATGCACAAACTAAAAGCAAAAAATGGGAATCTATAACTTCATTTTGGGGCAGAAAGCTGAAATTTATTTTTTATTTTTAATTACAGAATAACATGAGAAAAATAATAATTGCAATATTTTGTCTATTATATATATTCAATGTGTTATATACAATAACTCTGGTTTTGTAGTAAATAGCTTACTTGATTTAATGATATCCAGAGGTAATGCTCATCGTGGTATGTACATTTTAGGTATAATTTTATATCAAAGAAAGAAATGATTTTTTAGTTTACATTGCAATATATTGGAATTTTTTGTTTACTTAAGTGACAGGAAGCAGTGGATGTTCACTTTAATGTAATGACAGTGTTTTGTAACAGGCTATACATAATGTCAAATCATGAGCTTGAGGGACCACAATGTTAAGTGCCTAAAATATGCTTCATGATGATATAGGTTTTCTGTGTGGAATAAATAATGTTTGATTAAATCCATTTTCTGCTTACAGAATAAAATATTGTGTCTGACAAAATTAAATTTCATCCACAGCCTACACATTAGCATAATGTGGATTTTCCAAGCTACTTTTATACATGAAATAATATAAGCTGTAATAAGGGAAAGTAAGCACGGGTTTTTCAACAGTGATTTCCAGAAGTTTTGATGGAAGATCAGCTTTTTGCAGCTGGAGAAGTTGCTAAAGGAGACCACAAAGACTATAACAACATATTTCCTTAGATTAAAGAATGACCACAGAGAAATTGAAAGATGTCCAGAAGAAGATATGTACACTGTATTCCAATTCAGAATATCCATGAGGTCACCAAGAAATTAAGTCACCAAGAAATTAATTTCCTCAAGAAAGGACCCTTGAAGAAAGTTGCTATTATTAAGTCCATTAAGGTCTAGTGGCAAGAAAAAAAGTATGGACTGATTTCTAAGACACATAAAAATCAAAACATTAAAAAAAAAACCCCAAATTTCATTGAAGAATAAATTGTAGGACAGAGCCACAGAACAAAACTCAATATTTATATCATCACCACATGTATAGTTAGTGATATATCTATTTTCTGGGAGTCTATATTTTAAAATTAGGTTTATTGAGGTATAATTCATATAGAGTAAAATTTAATCTTGTGTGTTCACTTTTATTAATTTGGACAAATATTCAAAATAGTATAACCACCACTACAATCAAGATACGGAACATTTTCATCACCCTCAAAAGGCCCCTTCGAAGTCATATAATAATAGAGTATGTAGCTTTCTGATCTGGGCTTCTTACACCTATCATTATGCATTTGATAGCCATAACGTCATTGCATTAACAGTCATTCATTGTCTTTTATTGCCACTTTGAGTTATATGTTATTGTATGCATATGACACAATATGTTTATATATTCATTCGTTGATAGATAATTGGTTTGCTTTCAATTTGTGCAATTATAAATAAAGCTACTATGCATATTTGCATGGAGAATTTTTTACAGATGCTTTCATTTCTTTCAGGTAAATACCTGAGTACTGAATTGTTGATTCATATGGTAAACATGTACTTTCCTTTATAGGAAGCTATCTAGCTGTTTTCCAAAGGGGCTATATGATATTTTTATTCCCACAAATAATGTATATGAGTTTTAGTTGCTCCGCACCTTTGTCATCACTTGATATTTTCAGGTATTATTGTTAATATTGTTATTTTAGCCATTCAATAGATATATATTGGTATCTCATTATGATTTTAATTTTCATTTCCCTAATGAAGTAATGATGAACAATTTTTTGTAGTTATGTTTTGTGTGCATTTATTTGAGGGATCTGTTCACATCACTTACTCATTTCTAGATTGTGTTGCATGTCTTCTTGTTATTAGGATATAATGGTTCTTTATGTAGTCTGGTGCTATCAATCCTTTATCAGGTGCTTTGCAAACATTTCTCCATTCTGTGGTTTGTCTCTTCATTTTCTTCATATTTCTTTTCAAAGATCTAGTTTTAATTTCAATGAAGTCCAATTTATCATTTTTCTCTCTTTTATGTTTCTTGCTTTTTATATTATAGCTAAAAAATCTTTGTGGTAAGCTTTTTCTACGTTTTATGGTCTTAGATTTTACATTTAGGTCTATGGTCTATGCGATTTATTTTTGTATACGATGCAAGGTATAGGTTATGGTTCATGTAGCCACAAAGGCTTCAGGATCCTCCCCAGGGATTGTCAAAGCCTTAACACTCAATGGGCCGCAAGGAACAGAAAATTTTTTTAAAGATATGAAAATGCCCTGTGATAAATATAATTCCCAAGTATCTACAAAATGGCAAATAAAGATGGTTGTATAACTGATGCAAGAAAAATAAGACCATTCTGTTACCACAAACCCCAATTTCTTTTTTTTAAAAAAAATTTTATTTTGATTCCTACTTATGTTTTCTTGGCAGAAGTATTTCGGGTCAAAAAATCAGAGCTGCAAGTGAATTGAATTCACAATTTGCATTGTTTAAACATAGTCTGTCATATGGTGATAGAAACATCAAATAATGATTCTGCATATTGGATTTTTAGTCAAAACACCTCTTAAACACGAAGTAGATCTAGTATACAACCTAACTTATCTGATTGGCTGCTTCAATGACAGTATAGAAAGTGCTTACAAACTCTTTTAAGGCCAAATACATATTGCTTTTTTAATTTGAATTTCTAATATCATTTTTCTGATTTCAAAAGGAATTCATGTTAATTTCAGAATTTTAAAAAAATGAAGTACTAAAATTTCTGTTATCTATAGGTAATTTTTATTTAAATTTGCCATGTTTTCCCAGTGTTTTTCTAACAGATATACAAATATGTGTATTTGTCATAGCATATCACATTTGTTTAATAAAGCAAGCACATGTATGTATATGTATATGTGCATATTACATGTATTTGACATTTATGTATTATAGTGTTTTGTAATTCTTTTTTATAATTTATAATTTTTAATAATCAGCATCTTTCACATAAAAAATTCAAAAAATAATTTTACAAAGAACAAACTTCACATATGTGTTTTTTCTTCTCATAACAATTGATTTTGAGAATATTTTGATTACTATTTTACTAGTTTATAAACAACAATATAGAATTAGAATTTTCTAACTAAATCAAAAGCTTACATTATTTCAATAAAAAGATTATGTAAGATAGTCCTATAACCCTCTGGAAAGGAAATAGTAAATCCCATAACTACAGGTAATCTACAATATGTTTATGTACATGTTTTCTATTAGCAGTGTGAGAACAGACTAATACAGCTCTGTAGAAATATTATTGGGCAAAAAGAGTATGATCTAATGCTAATAGACTGAGTGGGGAAAAAATCAATGAATCCAGGAGCTGGTTTTTTGAGAGATCAACAAAATTGATAGACCACTAGCAAGACTAATAAAGAAGAAAAGAGAGAAGAATCAAATAGATGCAATAAAAAATGATAAAGGGATATCACCACCGACCCCACGGAAACAGAAACTACCATCAGAGAATACTATAAACACCACTATGCCAATCAACTAGAAAATCTAGAAGAAACAGATAAATTCCTGGACACATATACCCTTCTGAGACTAAACCAGGAAGAAGCTGAATCCCTGAATAGACCAATAGCAGGCTCTGAAATTGAGGCAATAACTAACAGCCTACCAACCAAAAAAAGTCCAGGACCAGATGGATTCACAGCCAAATTCCACCAGAGGTACAAGAAGGAGCTGGTACCATTCCTTCTGAAACTATTCCAATCAATACAAAAAGAGGGAATCCTCCCTAACTCACTTTATGAGGCCAACATCATCTTGATACCAAAGCCTGGCAGAGACACAACAAAAAAAAGAGAATTTTAGACCAATATCCCTGATGAACATCGATGCAAAATCCTCAATAAAATACTGGCAAACTGAATCCAGCAGCACATCAAAAAGCTTAGCCACCATGATCAAATGGGCTACATCTCTGAGATGCAAGGCTGGTTCAACATATGCAAATCAATAAATGTAATCCAGCATATAAACAGAACCAAAAACAAAAACCACATGATTATCTCAATAGATATCGAAAAGGCCTTTGACAAAATTCAACAGCCCTTCGTGCTAAAACAGTTTTCAATTTTTTACTTTGAACTTTCTGAATTTTGTTCATTCCACACATGCAAAATACAGTATTTCTGAGTTCTTTGAAATCAGTCAAGTATTCCCTTCTCCACAGCCACATTCTGCTTTATGTATTTCTATCATATGACGCATTGATGTCCTATTGCTGCTGTAACAAATTACCAAATCTTAGTGACTTAAAACAACACAAATCTATTATCTTGTATTTCTCAATGTTAGAAGTCCTAAATGTTTCAACCTGAGGAAAAACAATATAAATGTTAAAAAAAAAAAAGAAAAAAAGAAGTCCTTATTGGACTTCATTGTGCCAAAATCAAGGTCCTGTCAAGGCCATACTCCTTAGGAGAATATAGTGGGTAAGAACCTGTCTCCTTAACTTTTTCAGCTTTCAGAGGCCAACTGCATTTTGAGCTCCTGACTCCTTCCTCCACCTTCAAAGCAAACAACATAGTTTCTTCAAATCCCTCTTCAACTCAGATCCTCTGCTTCTGTAATTGTATGTTCCTGTCTGATGCTAACACAATTTTCTCCAACTTATCCGAACCTTTGTGGTTGCATTGAGCCCATCCAGATAATCCAGAACAATCTTCCCATTTTGAGATGATCAATTTAATCACAACTGTAAAGTTCCCTTTGTCATGTAAAATGACATACAGCTTCCAGTGACTAGGACATGGACATCTTTGGGGGCAACTATTTAGCCTACCACGCATAATATTAACTGAATTGCCATCTTTTCAAATGTCTTTCTCCTTCAATTAACAACAAAGAGTATTCAAACAATTTCCTGAGAACTATATTTACAAAAGTCCTTGGGATGTTTCTGATAATCACAGATTCATGAGTCAGATCTTCAATCTGCTAAATAAAATCTCTGAAGGTGAGGTCCAGAAATCTGTATTTTTAATGGATTTTGCAATAGTTATTATACAAACTTAAGTTTAAAAATCACAGTCAGGGGCTGTGTGCTACTTTTTATCATTTTATCTCTAGTATCTAGCACAGTATCTGATGCACACTAAGTGATTACATGAATGAATGCATTAGGTAACCTTTAAAATTATTTTTAACCGCAACACTGATCTTTTGATTATAAGGTGAGAGAGAGGAAAAACTTTTTTTAAGAATGTAGATTGGGCAATTTCTAAATTACCTTCCTGCTGAAATTTACTGAAATTTGCACATATGTATAATTCATGTAAAAGGAATCTTCAGGATAGCACAATTTGATAAAGGAAATGGCAAAGCAGTACTCTGAATAGGACATGACCATCTCCCAGCCTTGTCATTCTGTCTGCTGGAAAACGTAGAATAGAGTCAAAGAGCAACCTCAAGCTAATGCATTTACTTTTAAACATTTTGTCAACAAATGATTTTATGGTGAAGTTAGAAATATGAATGCGAAAGGATTTGAAAATCATAAAGTAATGGATAAATATAAGGAATTGTTAGTGAAGTTGAAACAAAGTTGGAATTTGAAATTCCTTCTTTAATTCTTCCCCACTCAGAAAAGTTCTGTACTCTGTGACGCCTGTAGACGTGCAGTGGTCAGATTTCCTTTCATAATAGATCATACTGTTAAGTTGCAAGGAGAGCTGTTAGCCGACAGCTTTCAACTACACAGCACATTCAGCACCTGTCACAGCATTAGAGTCAATGTCATGCCTCCCCCAGGAAGCCCCCAGCCAATGAATAAGCATGGAAGAGCTACTAGGCCTTGGCCATTTTCAACCAACTTAGGATCCCTTGAATGAGCCATCTACTCTGGAACTCTCCATTGGTTTGGCTGAGACTTTTTCAGATGTGAATTACATTCAGACTTCTCCTTCCCCAAATTTTCTTTCTCTCTTCTTTCCTTCTACAAGTGTCACATCTTCACAGTCTGAAGGGTCCCCTGCTCAGTACTGATTTCTCCCACTTTATCTTTCACAGGCATTATCCTTCACTCCCCTAACTCCCATCTATAAAGCTCTTGTACATCTAACTTTGTCTCCATGTCTACTTCTCAGAGGACCCAAACTGATATAATTCCCTGCCTGAAATATCTCATCCTGCCTTCTTCTCTAGCTAAAAAGGCCTTATCTTATTTCTGGAGTTCTGCTCAATGTGTCTGAAACGTGCAGTTGCTAGGACCCTGTGCTCAGAAGGGCCCACGCTTGGTTTAACATTCTTCTATTGCCATCTTGAAATTATAAATGATTTTTGAACAAGGAACTCTATTTTTATGTTGTACTGGCCCTTCATACTGTGTAACTGTGTATCCAGTCTTGCACCAATTTTTGCTTCCAAACTTTTGTTTTTTAGGTTAAGCCAAAACAATAGTGTTAACTACTTTTTTACGAATACCTTAGTTCTTTGGATCATTTGTATGATATCGGTTTTCAATGTTGGTGCCTCTTTTATATAAAGTTATACCCTTCTTTCCATGTATACTTTACTTTGGGTGGGTGAAGGTGTGCATGTCTTATTCTCTAACTAGAACATAAACTCAGAGATCACATTTGAGTCTAATTTTCATTGCACATAGAATTTTCCAGTAAATATGCAGAAATGTCTGTACATATTTTCTGAATAAATGACAAAATCCCATTTAAGTGAAAGGAGGGGATGTAAATTTAACAGTGACAAACTTGGATGTGCTAATAAAATAAAACTCGTTAATGCTCTATAATGCATCTATTTTTTCCCCTTCTACATTGGGGGGTAGTGGGAAAAACTTAAGTTTACCAACTAAAATTGAGTTTCTTGTGATTTAAACACTCTCATTTCAATTTGAAACAGCACATTTGAGATAAATTTTCCATAAATAAAAGTTCTATTTAACTTTTCTTCACTTCTCCTCCAGAAGACTTAACTATGTCCTTACGGAGGTAAGAGGACAGTACGGATAAACCTAAATAAAAGCAACACCACAAACATCTGTGGCCCTGGCAGTGTGCTCATCATTTTATATGTATAATCCCATTTGTTCTTCTTAAAAATTCTAAGATGGCGTTACTATTGTTAATCCATCAAGATAATAAATTATGGTATAGGGAGTTTATTAAACAATTAGCAAATAGAGTTGGGAGACTGTGATGCAAGTCTAATTGCCCCAAGACTAAGGTCTTAATCAGCATACTTTTATCTCTGACACACAGTTTTTGCCTAATATGCATTTAGGAAAAAAGTAGCTTTCTCCTCAGAAGCATCTCTTTCCAAGTGCAACTGGGAGAACATCGTGATGCTGCCCACTGGAGTCCACCTATATGAGAAAATAAAACAAATCTTAAATAATAAAAAAGAATAGCATTAGTTAATTGGGCAGGAGATATTTCCTACTTTTAGACCATAAAAAGCATTACATTTTCCCCTTTTGTGCCAAATTACCTGAGAGACTTATCTACTGAAGACAGACCTGATCTGAACAAATGGCTATAGTCCTGAGAGCTTCCAAAGCTGATAAGCAAAGATGGCTGAAATTCAAAGTAGTCAATACAGAGTGTGCTACAGGAAGCTTTTAAAGTACAAATTAGCCCATTTATTATGTCGGAGATAATCAAAGTAGCATGTTTTGCCTTGTGTTACGTTTCTCATGTTTCCCATAAACCATGTTTTAGTATTCTTTTGGAGGATTAAAACTAGAAGTCATTCCTAGTATTAGCAAACATTTCGGTTGAGTAGTGTAACTACTATTCTATCAGGCCTTGCAACTTAGCAGCTGGTCTCTTCAATTACACTTTTTAAGTAGGATAAGACTCTGAAAGAAAGCAAACTCTTCTTCCTGAGTTCTACAATGAGATTGGATATGCTGTGGTATCTCCCTAAGGCACATTTCCTTAAGCAAAAGTGTGTTTTTGCAGATGGTTACTTCTGATCACTCGCTGCTACCACCAAACAATTACATTTTTTTTTTTTTTTTTTTTTGGTTCCTACAGGGCAGCTATCTAAAATTAAGTCAGAATGTGCAAAATTTTTGAAGGAGAACAGAATTGATTTATGTAGACCATGATAACTAATCATTTCTTTTTAAAAACATGATGCAGTTGGCATAGACTCAGCAAAGCCTCAGCAAGAGTGTTTTAAGTGTCATGGTTGTTGGTTTATTGTTTTATAAAGAATCCCAAAATTGAATTGTTTTCTTTTGTACAATAGAAGAAAGAGAGTAACTTTTTTTTTTTTAGTATATGATGTCTTCCTTTAATACACTAAATCAACGTCTTTCCATTTCGAGTGGGTATAGATTTTTTCTGACTCTGCTTTCCCACTTAATTCAAGCTAGAATAAAAGATACTTTTTATAAGCAGATTTCATTCTATCCAGTGTGTACAGTATAGAATTGACTATTTTGCTGGCCAGAATGTGTAAAATATCAGTGATGTCACATGGTTAAACCTACTAGTATTCAAGGTACTCCTGAACAATATAGTCCATAACTGAGTAGACTCTTCAATTAGTCTAGGTGTCAAAGACCTAGGACACCATATTTCTGGGATGAACACATGCAGATGTGTGTCCAACAAGTCAATCTTTACTTATCTGGGCGTCATGATCTCCATTGCTTTTGGATTTCAATTTTGCCGAATTATTTATTCCTTTTACTTCCTTCCTTGATCTTACTTCCTACATTATAAATTATGCTTGATACCAGACATCATACATTTGCTAATGATTCAGAAGTGTTTCAGAACATTTTTTATGTCAAAACTAATGAATATGATCATTTTTTAAAGCCAGGAGGACATTTTTTTTTATGGCAGCCCCTTGAGCCACAAATGGGATCCAAGATGTAGCTTAACATTTTTCACTGATTTGAAAGTTCTATTATAAGTAAAATAAGAAATAATAATCAGACTGAAATAGAGACTGCATTCAATACATTTTAAAGAATCACTATTTTTCTATAATATTACATTTTTATTTCTGGCATGCAGTCATCATCCTAATGTATTCTTTGAAATACAATCCTTGAGCAAGAAATCCACTATTTAAATGAGATAATTTATAAAGCTATCAAAACTTCTTAATAATAAGGGAGAAAAAGCAAATGAGTCTTATATAGACCATGTTCCTATCCTTACAACTTGTCTTTATCCTTGCAACTTCCACAATTTTAAAATTAAAAAAAAAAATTTAAGCTCCTAAAAAAAGATAATTTTGTTTTGCCCAAGCTTCACCTCTTTTGATCACTTAAACATTCTTTTATGCATTATGCTTTATATTTGTCATCTCGCTTTTTTTTCCTTCTATTTTTACTCTACTCTTTTTATTTCTTCTTATTGCTAGAAATACCCCTTATACCTTCCTTCAGTTTTAATGGTATATGTCAAACAAAGATGATAAATGTTGGGCAAGGCTCAGAAACCAATTCCATAAAATTTCTGGATTGGAAGCATATTGACAAGTTATAATATATTTGAAAAGGTCTTTTCTTCTTTGAATTTTGTTTTATTTTTGATTTTGATATAAGATGAGAAACATTCAACTTCTCTGAAATATATTTTAAGAATAAAAGTTAATCTAACTTTAATAGGCAAAATTTAATTCCAGATTGCTCTTGAGAAGTTTTCTTAAAGTTAAGTTTAATATCATAGTCTTCTCCTGATTCTACCTGAAAGAGGCTGCAGAGTTTGTTTATATAAAGAGAAGATGTGGGGGTCTGGGCACAGTGGCTCATGCTTGTAATTCCAGCATTTGGGGAAGTTAATACAGGAGATTACTTGAGACCAGGAGTTCAAGACCAGCCTGGGCAATATAGTGAGACCTCCCCTCTACAAAAGAAAAAAAAAAATAGCTGGATACAGTGGTGCACACCTGTAGTACCAGCTACTCAGGGGGCTAAGGAGGGAAGATGCTTGAGTCCAGGAGTTCTAGGTTGCAGTGAGCTATAATGGCACCACTGCATTCCAGCTTGGGTGACAGAGCGAGACCCTGTATCTAGAAGAAAAAAAAAAAATAGAAGAGATCGAAGTGCAAATCCTGAGTCTATCCCTTCCTGACGGATGAAACTTCGCAAGTTAGCAAGTTAGTTTCTCGAGGGAGAGTATAGACCTGGTAATATTTTATGAATACGACTCAAAGTTCCATAAAATCTAGCTGTTAAATAAAAGTTTATTTCCCTCACCACTGTGTAACCAACTTGTTTGTATGAGTGTTACTAATAGGGTTATCACAATTAAGAAGGAAACAAGGGTTATTTATTTATTTATTTACTGATTTATTGTCTGAGTTGTGTAACTGACTTCATAACTGCAGATGCAAATTCTTCATTTTGATATTGTTTGATAACAATCATTTTGTAACAATCATTTTTGTGTTATAAAACAACCACAAAAATTATTTTGTTTTTATCTCTCTCATTTTCTTTAAATAGAATTGTGAGGCTGAGAGGACAAATATAATGATGATTTACAAATGGTGAGAGTCAGCTGGAGCAGTTACGTGTCATAGCTTGTGATTGACAGGCTAAATCCAAAAGTCAGGTTTCCTGACTGTTGTTTACAATAAAGTGTATAATTAAGAATTAGAAATAAGGTTTATGTTAATATATGGTAAATGGACTGTTTATGGTTGTCAGCACAGCATAACAATTAAGAGCATGGACTCTAGATCCAGATTTTGAATGTGCCACTCCCAGCTCTGCTACTTGCCAGTTGAGTAAAATTGGGTAATTAACTTAAGCTTTAAATATTAGGCCGGGCGCGGTGGCTCAAGCCTGTAATCCCAGCACTTTGGGAGGCCGAGACGGGCGGATCACGAGGTCAGGAGATCGAGACCATCCTGGCTAACACAGTGAAACCTCGTCTCTACTAAAAAATACAAAAAACTAGCCGGGCGAGGTGGCGGGCGCCTGTAGTCCCAGCTACTCAGGAGGCTGAGGCAGGAGAATGGCGTAGATCCGGGAGGCGGAGCTTGCAGTGAGCTGAGATCCAGCCACTGCACTCCAGCCTGGGCGACAGAGCGAGACTCCGTCTCCAGAAAAAAAAAAATAAATAAATAAAATAAAATAAATAAATATTAGTTACTACTTCAAGCCAATAGGCATATGAAAAACTGCTCAACATCACTAATCATCAGTGAAATGCAAATTAAAATCACAATGAGAGATCATCTTACATCAGTCAGAATGGCTATTACTAAAAAGAAAAAACAAACAGATGTTGGCAAAGATGCACAGTAAAGGGAACAGTTATATACTGTTAGTGGGAATGTAAATTGGTAAAATCTCTGTGGAAAACAGTATGGAGATTTCTTAAAGAACTAAAAATAAAACTGCCATTTGATCCAACAATTCCACTACTAGATATCTACTAACAGCAAAATTAATCATTATATCAAAAGATACCTGCACCTATATATTAATTGCAGCACTAGTCACAGTGGCAAAGACATGGAATCAATTAAATCTTCGTCAATGGATGACTGGATAAAGAAAATATGGTATATATGCACAGTGGAATACTATTTAGCCATATAAAATAATAAAATCTTGTCTTTTGCAGCACCATAAATGGAACTGTAGGTCATTTTCTTAAGTAAAACAAGTCAGACACAGAAAGATAAATGCGTGTTTCACTTATAAGTTGGAGCTAAAAAATGTGTATACATGGGTATAGAATGTAGAATAATAGACAGTGGGGACAATGGATGTGAAGGGAGTGAATGATGAGAAATTACTTAATGGGTACAATGTTCAGGATGTTTACGATACACTAAAAGCTCAGACTTACCAATCCATAATCTATCCATGTAACAAAATCATACTCATAAATTTTTACAAATAAAATAAAAAACACATACTTACTACTTCATTAGGACTAAATGATACAAAGTATGTAAATTGCATAACCTTAAACTCGGCACATAGTAATTTCTCTTTGTGTTTGCTATTATCAGTATTACATGTGTATCAGCTAGAAGGAATTATAAGAGAAAGTTTAATAGTGAGTAATGAAAATCCATCAGATACAGGATATAATTAGATATTGTCTCATTTTTATTTATTTCTTATAATGATAGATATACATTAGTCAAATTTACAGATGAGGAAATGGATACTCAAAAAGTAAAAACTCACTCAAGTTTGTGCAAGTAATACAAGCCAGAAAAAAGTATAAACCCAAATTTGTCTTCAAAGCCTTTATGTTTTGGATTGAGGCACACTACATCACTTTTAAATTAGCAACTATTTTCCTTTTCACATAAGCAAACTTAGGGCCAAGAGAGAATTACCTATACATTCTATGAATGATATACAATTAGTAACAGGCCTAAACTAAGACCCAGGGCTCCTAAATCAGAGTTCAGCACTTACATGAAACCAGGCTATGATTTAAATAAGTATGTTTTTATAAAATAGTCTATAAGCTCACATTATTGTCACTGCCTTATGTGTTAAAAAAAAACTTATTGTAGAGAATAAGTACAGAAAAGCATTTTTTAAAATTTAATGAGGCATTTGTTCCCTGAATCTACAAATTCTAATAAAAACCACAACCAGACTGATACATAATTCATAGAAGCTAACAAATTACTGTGCATTTGCAAAAATGACCTGTTCTTTCCTACTTATTTTCTGTGTGGTACATTAATGTCAAAAATAACATTGTGGTAAATATAGACAGCATAGTACAACAAACAATATCGGGATAATGTATTGATATAACTCACGCCAGAAATGCTAACAGAGCAATTAGAGGGCTCATACAGTTTTAAAATGAAGTCAAAAAGGTCAGCCAAGCTTTTATTTCAGCAAATGTTACTTTATGCTTTATATCCATTTTAGAGCAAGGATTCAAATCTTTTTTACTAGAAAGACAAATCAGATAGTCCAAATTCCATTCTTAAATCCTACCAAATGGACTTCATTTAAGCTTTCAAGAATCACATAAACATGTTAAGGATATAGACCTATACCAGTAAGCAAAACATTAGTAAAAACTGTAAATTACTGTAATCCCAAGAATAACATTCAAAATGGCAAGTTTCCAGATCTGTTCCTTGAAAAGACTGTATTAGCTATATGGGAAGAGATTGTAGACAAGAATAAAACTCTTCTTTTCTCAAGGTTAAGGGGTACAGTCCCATTTTCAATATTGCTTTTAGTCCTGGGACAAGAGCCCAGTAAGGGTCTGGCTAATGAGATAGATTATGGATACCTTGGATAAAATTATGGGATATGGGACATTGAAGGGAAAAAATCCACAAATAAAAACAATCAGATAATAAAAAATGTTTAATTTTAAGGTATTTGAAGTTCATCAGAGCATATGTTAACAAAGCCTGTAATAAAGAAAAAGCATACAACTTTGTCTTTCTTAGATATAATTTTATCTTTCTCCAATAATATCAGCCTGCATAACATGTGGTTGGAAAAATGCCAATCGATACTCTAAGTTTATACCAGTATTTTCCCACATGTACGGCTCTTGCCATTTATGGATATTCATTTCATTGCTGTTCTTCTTCATGAATGGTGCCTATCTCATGAATGTGTTTCTTTTTATTTAATATAATATTCTGCATATAGATCAGAGCTGAAATACTCTTGGCATTACAAAGACAAAATGCTTACAGACTGAATCAGAATTTAAATACTAAAAAAGAGCAAACACCGTACATGTCTGAATTAAAACTATGATAATTATTAATATTAGACTATTAATACAAATACTTTTAAAATAAAGATCAGAATTTCAAAATTCAAAACACTAAGGTTTGTTTGCTCGTATCTAGGTTCGTAAATACTCACTGTCCAGGAGAATACAAATGTGTTCTGAGGCAAAAGTCACATGAATAGAATTGATTATGAAACATTAATTGGTGTTTCATATGTTCAATAGAAAGTGCTAGGTAATATGAGTAAATAGTAATGTAAGATTTCTCCCCTTCTGCTCTCGAGGTCCTAGAGAATCAATTTCCTTGCCTTTCCTGGCTTGTGGGGGCTACCTGCTTTCCTTAGCTCAGGCCCCTTCCTCTACCTTCAAGCCAATCACTTCAATCTCTGCTTCTGTCAACATAGCTCCTCTCTGACATTGACCCTCTTTCTTCTCCCTTATAAGGACCTTTCTAATTACTGTATATTCGTCTTATCTAATAAACCAGGAAAATCTTTCCATTTCAAGATCCCTATTTAATCACATCTGAAAAGTCTCTTTTACCATGTAAACTAACATATTCATAGGGTTCCAAGAATTAGGATATGACCACCTTTAGGGGCCATTTTTTCTGATTACCATAAAGGAGAACTCACCCGAGTCCCATACTATGATACTACTCAGAGGTTCTGGAAGTCTTGCTTTTAAAGGGATAATTATTTTAATAATAAATACCTTTCAGAAACTAACATGTCTCTAGAAAAGTGCTCTATGATAGAGATAAAAGGTATATAGACCCAGTTTCTGTTTTTAAAGAAATGTTAATCTAGTGTGACTTTAAGAAACCTTTTTGACCTTGCCCATTGTATGAAATACATTTTACTTTACGATGCAGTTCACGTATACATCTTTTGTATACATGTGTATGTCTGAAAAAAATTTTCATAAAATCTTAGACTACTAAGAATCTAGCATTTTTTATTGTGTCCTTTTTATTTAAAGCAAGCATATGTTTATCACAATACCCTAATGTGCTTTAGTTGTCAAAACAGACAAGGATTTAAATATATAAAAAATTTACTGCTCTTATAGGTAATACAGACACATGTCTAACAGTGTAATAAAGATAATAGCACCATTACTAGCTAGAGGAATGCAGACTATACTTGAGTTATCGCTTCACAGAAACCTTACAGGATATGTGTTTTTTAAAGTGAACCTTAAAAGGGAACTAAACATTTGCAGTCAGAACCAGTGTTTAAAGTTGTCCAAGCAAAGTAGGCAAAACCCCTAAGTATTATCCAAAGTGGCGTATTCAGGAAACTTCAAACCTCAGAGTTCAAAATAGCTGGAAAATAGGGTATAATTGGAAACTTGTCAAGAGATGAGATAAACAACTGAAGTAGACAAATGAAATAACAGTGGACCTGTTTGAAGACTTTTCATTTGTTCGGCCTCATCTGCCGTGAGATCCAGTTAGATGTAAACTGAGAATAAAATGGTAAATAAAAAGACAAGGAATTTGCTCTCATAGAGCTTACATTCTAACATTTAACTTATTCTTTAAACAATGATAATAAATTCAAACAGCATATGGGCAAATGTCAAGTCACTGAAATATTTTATACAGAAGAGAAACATGATGAGATTTATGCTTTTAAAAGATTATCGTATTTGAGATGGACTTAGTGTATACAGACAAAAACTTTGTGCATAATGAGAAATAGAATTAAGGCAATATCAGTGGCATGACTCTTAGGGCGGATATTTGAAATGTTAATGAGATAGAATTTATAGGATTTGGAGATTGTATATGAGTGGTATGGGAAAAGAGAAATGAAGGATGATTTCTGTAGTTTTATTTTTGCTGAGTAGGTAGATGGGAGTATCTTTCAATGAAGAAGAATTTACACTTGCAAAGCAGTTTTAGGACAATGGATGCTAAGTTGATTAAAAATCAAATGTACATATATGGGAAATGGAAAAACATACAGAGCTGGGTCCCAGGGGCTCAGATTGTGTATTAGAAGATAGGTGGCATTTCAACCCATGATATTAGGATAAATCATCTAGGAAAAGTATTATAATAAGGAAGAATAAATCCCCATACATGCCAACATTTAAAGGATGATCAGAATGGGATTTCACAAAGAATTTGTAATGAGAGGGGAACTATAATATAGGACAGAAATTTGTAATTAGAGGGAAATGATAATATGTAACATATTTGTGTGATAAAAAAAGAGTATTGAGATTAAATGGGGTGGTTGAAAGTGGATCCAAGAGGTCATACAAGAAAAGAAGTAAAGAGCATCCATCCAATATGGTAATCGGGATATCTTTGATAGCATTAGTTGAAGTGATGTTGTGGAATGGTGAGGTGGATATTATAGTGGACTGAGGAATGAGGCAGGAAATCACACGACGATGGTGATTATAGCCTGTCGTTTTAGTTTGCTTTTGAAGGAATGATAAGAGTAAATTGCTATAACAAGAGCAAGGTACAGACAGTTGTCATTTTTTAAAAAGGAGCAACTTATAGACATTTTATGTTTGGGAAAAACAGTGTGAGGTTCATATTAGAGGGATCATTGAAGTGGTTTAAAAGGTGTAATGAGAGCAACAAGGAAAATGTGTATGTTGTGGCCTAAATGGTCCCTTGCCCTTTGTGTTATAGTGTATGCACATGTAATGTATGCATGCATGGTGTACAGTAAGGAAAAAAAAAAAGAACATTTTAAATGACTCAAAATTTTAACACATGGGTCCAGTTGATTGTTCATAGTAGAACTCAAGAGCTTTTCACATTCATTTTTGGCTCTCTTCTCCTCCTCACTTGTAAAACCACCAAGGGCAATTAAACATAAACAGGCCAGTGATACCCTTGACTTTGCAAGGTAATTAACACAGCAGGAAATACATTCTGGGGCAGACAGTTCCAAAAAGAGTGGGTGGAATCTTAATGGGAGACTAAGGAAGAGTAAGCAGGTTAATAATTCCAGACCATATATAACACCCAGATCATTAAATCTCAAAGCTATTTTTAAAACTCAACAACCTGGAAAGAATTATTTTAACATTTTCTTCAGTTTCATCAGTGGCTGGACTTTTATTATTATTATTATTTTTTTTTCTGATAGTAGTGTTTAGATAGACTTTCTAAAATCGTTTAAAAGCCAACCTAATTGCTAGCCTTGCATAACTTTCTAAGGCATTATTTAAGCAATAATGACCTTCACACTGGATATATTCTTGGCATTAATGACCAGTTGAAACTATTGGTAGGCTCAGGTGAAACTTGGGGTCTTTAATAGAGCCTGCCATTAATGGTCAGGAAATGTCTAACTGGGAGGTCATTAGTGTGATTATAAATCATAACAATGTAAATAAAAAAAGTAAAGTGTTCAAAAGTTACAAGTTGAACATCAAGTTGCCATGGACACTATTTTCCTAGATACAGCAACCCAGACCACTAACCAAAGGAAAACAGTTCTCCAGTTTTACAGTTCCTTCTAGGATTATAATTGCTCTTTGGATACAAATATTGATCCATAGAATCTGAAACAACTAACATTCCTACTGTGTACAAATAAGAACTGGTGGAATGGAAGGCATTTAAAAAGGTTATTCTTTCTAATTTCTATTACTACCATTATGATAGACTGAACTACTTTAATATCTTGTTATGTTTAAACTATTCAAAGAAGGAAAGTAAAGACATCATAAGTAGGGGTGGATCCAGTTTTTATGAAACCCAAAGCTCATATTTTAGGATCCCTTAAAAAAAAGAAATCCGAATATAAAATAATTCTAATATAAAATATTCATTTCTCCAATGCTCCCACCACAAGGGGAAATGTGACAGAGACAGTTATTTTACTGATTGCAATAACAATTTCTTGCTTTTGCAAAGTTTAGAAAAATCATATGACTATATAATATTGCAAGTATCCTCCCTTATGTATAAGCTGAAGGATTTTCTCAATTTTAGGCTTGATTCGTTTCACAGCAAATTCTCCCCTTATATTCTGTTAAGAATCCTACAAGTTTAGACAAAGAAAGGGGGCAAAGAGATTATCCAGTGTAACAACCTCATTGTAGATGAGTAAATTGAAATTCAAAATGCTAAAGCAAGGAGGCTTAACCAACCCAAGTCCCCTGACTCACACTTTTCTGCACCTAAGTTCCTTAACTCTTATTGGCTTTTTATAGGAGTAGGACTGCCTGGAACCTGAGTGATTTATTTTAGAAATTTTTGATGATCCAGTGAAGCAGATTCAAGGGGAGTATATTTGCATGGAACTTCTTGATGGAGTAAAGCAGTTTAGAGAAAAGAGATCAAATTATTGTTAATTTTGAAAACAGGTTCTGTAGTGGAAACCACTAGTTATGAAAACTAGATACTTCCTCCCCATCTTTCACGGGAAATGAACTACGGCAGAAACATCACTGCCCAAGTAGGCCTACATTTCTCAGCCTCATCATACAGCTAGGTATTGTTCTGATAGGTGGGGGTCAAGGGCAAGGAAGAAATACAGAAATTCTCATTTAATTTCAATGCATTGAGATGTGACAGTGTAACCACTTGTTTGAAAGTGGTTAAAACAAGAGCTAGGGCACTTATCCTCGATTCTTAAAGATTTCTCATTATTTGTTTAAAACTGTTAGTGAATTGATTTATTCCTTGGACATTTCAGAACTTGCTTGCTATTGGAATCTTAAGAGTATGTCAGAAATGTCTCAGAAAAGATCAATTTCAAAGGCATGAGTGTCCAACAGAAACTAACTGGTGATGCCACAAATGATTGATTAAATCTCACCTTACTCACATTTGGGAGATCTTGGTTTTAATCTTTAGATGAAGACATTCGTCCTGCTATAATTTGTTAATAAAAGAAGTAAGTGAGCTGAAAATATTTGCAGATAAGATTATCAAATTATCGCTTTTTTCCAGTAAAGTATAGAAGATATATGTATTGGTGTGATGACTTTACTATCATCTCCTGAATTGTTTTATTTTATCATATAAACTGATGTCAGTGTGTGTGTGTACACACATACTCACATATAACATATTGATTTTCATTTCTTGTCAAAATTACATTTATTTGAGTAGCATTTCTTGTTTGAATATATTTTGATATTGACCTCAAGGGAAGAAAGTCAATAACTGCATAATATACCGCCAGCCATAGAAACCAAATATTCAGACTTCTGTCAGTGGCACATCACCAGACTAGCATGGATGCCTGTGAGACCGGCAGCCCTGCAGGGCTTGTCTAGAGGGAAAGGGGTTATGTAGAGTTAAGAAAAAAACCTCAGCAGAAAATAAGAATTAAGGAGTGAGAGGTAGTTTGCAGATAACCGAGTAGATCTCCTAATGACTAAAGAAACAGAATCGTGATTTTCAAAAGGGAAGATTTCCACAAATGGCAAATTTCTACTCCTTTCCTTTCTGTAGCCTAGTTACTGTGGTTTGGAAACTGGACAATTTCTGAATGTGACTTTTCCTGAGACCAGACTTTTAGAGAAATTATTATCCTGTACCTTCTCAGTTTTACATTGCAATCTAATTTATTATCTATTCCACTAACTCTTTTCAGATATGAGGTAGCAACCACTGAACTCAGATCAAAAGGAATATTTTTTACCCATAAATTCATCAGACTTAAAAGTCAAATCTTGTACAAAATAGTTCCTTTGAACATGATGTTCTTTACTTATTTTGGATTAGTGTAAAAAGTAGAATTGGCTCCTGGTGATAGGAGATAGTTACTTTTGATCACTGCTGCCTAAATTGCAATGACGTTTTCTAAAGTTCTAACACCAAGGACACTAACCTGCAACTGATGAGTTCTGTCTGAGAAAGCAAATATAGGACATCAATAAAAGTAAACACACAGGGGCTAGTTAATGCAGAAGGTAATACAGCCACCTTGACACCCTAAGGATCTGGGTTTACAAGCAGCTGAGCTCATTGCTTCAAGGAGTCTAGGGTCAGTTCCTGTCTGTTTTCTATGCATTGAAAATCACCCACTATTAAGCATAATTGACAAGTTACTTTCCAATAGGACTGTGCATTAAAATAGAGTTGTTTTTTTCCTGCATTTTCAAAAGCTATGTCCAGACATACACAATTCTGATAGTTTTGGGGGACTGACTGTATAATAAAGTTCCAGAATTTCATTTCAGGCTTCACTTGGCTTCTGAAACTTTTCCACAGCATGCAAAACAATTAAAAACACCCTGCCATGTTTCTGGTATTGCATGTGGTGATTCGTGAACACTCTCAGACACTTAAGAACTTTGTCTTTTGGGTTCTTAAAGAGGTGATTACAAACATGATGAGAATAGCAAATCGGAAAAGTACCTTTTGGTTTGTGGAATAATTTACTAGAAATTTGTAAAAACAAAACAAAACAAAAAGTAAGTATATTGTCTATATGATGTGAAAAGAAAACATATTTTAAAAATAATAATAATAATATAAATATAACACAATAGGTCATAATACAAAATACATATTCAGACCCAAAGAATTTAGATGCCTAATTTTGGAATACAGTAATCAATCAAGTCAGCTTTCCATAGTGGTAACTGCATAAATCATATTTTTTCTAAATATAGTCTCTCCATTGTACTCTTTGAGGAAGGGTATGTTATACCTGTGTACATCAGACTGAGTGGCTAAATAGTTTTTTTGAAGGGATTTTCTTTAATAACGATATTTTATTGACAATATTTTATTGATAATATTTTAGCATTTTCCTCCTGTCCTTATGAAAATTTTTATTATTTTTCCACTAATTATGATTTTAAAGCTTCCCTACTTCATTCCCCTAGCTTCATTTCAACTTTTCATTATACTTAAACAGTATAATATATAGTATGGCCACAATAAATAGCAGCCATAAATGAAGCCTCTCGTGTTTTTTAAGAACATGATATGCTATCTCAGCTTTGCATAAATTAGAACAAGATTTCTCAAATGTGGCACTATTAACATTCTGAGGTGACTAATTGATTGTGGAGAGTGCTTCTGTGCGTTGTAGAAGGCTTACCAGCATCTCTGGTCTGGACCTTCTAGATGCCAGTAGCACCTGTTCCTCCAGCTGTGACAGCAGCCATTGTCTAGTTCTCTAGACATTGATAAATGTTCCCGGGGTAAAACATTTCTCAGCTGAGAAATGCTGACTTAGCACATACTGTTCTTTGTGTTAAGAATAACTTTTTTCTTGGCCTTCCCCAGCGGCATACTACTGTCCATACATTCTGGAATCACCTTGATGTCTCATCTCCACTTTAAGCCTTAATTGAATTACCCAGGGAGAAATAAGGGCTTCTTCTATTCTCTTTACGCTATGACAGGTTTATATCCCTGTTAAAATTCTTAGAATAAAACATTCACCTTTTATTCTGCTTGTAAGAGTATCTTCATCCCTTACTTGCTATGCTACTTAAGTGAAAAATTAAGGGTATATTACCTTTTTCCATGGGGTGTTCCCAGATTCTACCATAATTCCTGATACATAGTAGGCATCCAATAAATATTTATAAAAATGATGAACTTAATGATTAAATAAATAAATGGGGTTGAAAGGTTTATAAAAAATGAACTCATGAAGATATTTTTACCTTTATACAGAACACTTGTCTGGAAAAAATATTTTTTTAATTTTTTTTCTTAAATTCTACACTAAGGGATTTTGAAGTCATAAAGAAAATTTACTGATTAGAGGTTGAGTTTAGGGGTCTAAAAAGTCATTAAAGTTTTATAAATAAAAAAGGCATCTTATATATCAATTTTTTAGAAATGGTATTTGATGAGATTATCACTCATACAAAAGACACAAGTAGCTGACATGAACCTATAGTTAGTTCCTTTATTCCCCAATGCTGAGATGCTAATTAATATTTGTTAGTGATGATGAAATGTAAAATTTTATACAGAAATATTTTTTCTTGCTAGTTGCACATAAATATTGATCAACTGCTTTGGAACAAATTTACTCTTCAATAAGATTGCATTTCAGTGCTTATGTAGCCAATATAATCTTATATATCATCGCAGTAGACTAAATAATGCCCGCTGAAAAATGCCTGAATTACAATTTCTGGAATCTGTGACTATGTTATGTTATATGGCAAAAAGGACTTTGCAGGTGTGATTAAGTTATCTTGATAAGGGAATATTTTCCTGGATTACCTAGGTGGGTCCAATGTAATCTCAGAGGGCCTGATATAATCAGAGAGATAGAGACAATATGACAATGGAAGCAGAGAGGAATTTTAAAATGCTACACTACTGGAGTTGATGATGGATGAAGGGGCCATGAGCTAAGGATGCTGGTGGTCTCTAGCCATAGGAAGTAGACCTGCTGACACTTTGATTTCTGTCCAGTGAAACTGATTTCAGACTTCTGAGCTCAGTATCTATAAGACAATAACTTTTTATTGTTTTAAGCCACTAAACTTGTGGTAATTTGATACTGTGGTGATTGAAAACAAATAGAATCATTATGAGGAGAAGCCTTTTGACTTACTCTTGGTAAGAACTCTGTATTGAATGTGTAACTCTATATATTTATATATCATGTTTCCATTTTCCATGGGTAAACATTGAGACTATACACCATTCTATAAATATGCTAGAAGTGTTCATCCATTCTCATCTATTCTATTGTCTGTCAAGCCAGTTGCTCTGGGATAGTGGACAACATGGTTAGTACACTTGGGTAGCTGCCAGTGTTCAGTGACGCTGTAAGCAAGCTTATATGTAGATCCTGAAACACATAGGGTGTTCATCTATGCCAGAACTATTTTCTTATGATCTGTGTGAAGTGTAAAAGCTTCGTAGTAAGTGTTGCTATCTAGAAGTTCTTATAATTTTATTTAAGTGTCTCGACTAATTTGGCCTTTTGTATTTTTGTGATTTTATGTGGTGTTTCAATGTGTCTATATATTGAAATGGAAAGAAATGACATCTTTATAATATTAAATATTTGGATCTTCTTTACTGCATCTAATAAGCTTTTCTATAATGGAAACTTGCACATCTGCTGTTTGATTTACTCTTAGGTATTTATTTACTTTTAATGTAAATGGCTTTTTTTTCTAACTTTGCTCTCAGCATATAGGAATAAATGGACTTTGAATTCAGTAACCTAGATTAACTCTGTTGTAAATTCTAGTAATTTATTAGCAGTTTATTTAGGAGTTTCTATGTATATAAGAACATTATCTGCAATTCTTTTTCCTCTTATTTCTTGTTTCTGGCTTAATGAGCTGCTAAGAATGGAAACAATAACAGAAAACTGTATCTTGTTTCTGATCTCAAAGGGAAAGCGCTGAACACTTCAATTTATATATGATGGTGCTGAAATGGCTTTTGTTTTATTGTGGAATAATTTGAAGGTAGAACAAATAGGATTTTATGACAGAGTTGATGTGGCAGTGGATTGAAAAGATGTGGTAAAATATGATTTTTTTAGCTTGGTGTAATGCAGTTACTATGCTAGGAGGACTGGAGGAGGCTATAAAATCAAGAGCTCGGTTTAAACCTGTTAAATTTGAGATGTATATTAGATAGGCGAATGGATATGGAAAGTAATCAGTTAGATATTATATTAGTCAAACTTCTCCAGAGAAACAGAACCAATAGAATATATAGAGATATATATGAGAAGATCTAGTCTGAGAATTGGCTCATGTAATTATGGAGGCTGAGAAGTCCCATGACATACCATCTGCAAAGTGGAGGACCAGGTAAACCTCTGGCGTAATTCAGTCTGAGTTCAAAGGCCTAAGAACTAGGGAGCTGATGTTGTACATCCTAGTTCAAGGCCAAAGGCCTGAGAACTGGGAAGGATAGGCCATGGGTCAGACAGGGAAAGTGTTATTATGTAAGTCCTGGAGTTCAAATACCCAAGTTTAGAAGAAGGTGGATGTCTCAGCTCAAGAACAGAGATAAAATTTACCATTCTTTTACCCTTTTGTCCTATCCTGGCCTCCAATGGATTGGATGATGCCTGCCAACGTTGTTGAGAGTGGATCTTTATTCAGTCCACTGATTAGATTTGTCAAATGCTAATCTCTTCCAGAAGCCCCCTTACAGACACACCCCAAAATAGTTGTACCAGCTGTCTGGGCATCTCTTAGCCCAGTCAAGTTGAAGTATAAAATTAACCATCACAAGTCCACTGCTTGTCAGTGTGGCATTCATATGTGCCTCCTTAAACCATACTTAATCTGCAAATAAAGCAAGGACATAATTCTCCCTAACATTTTACGACCTCTTATAAGAGGCAAGGATATTTTTGAACATTTGGGGAAAATTAAGGTGAGAGATAAGTTTTTGCATCTGGCTCCTACTACAATCCAGAAAGATACACAACACCTAGTGGGCCTGTATGGATTTTGGAGACAATTCACTCAGTTGGTTATACTGAAAATCTGATAGTTTTGAGTAGGGCCCAGAATACCAGAAGGCTCTGTAACTGGTCCAGGATTCTGTGTAAGCTGGTCTGCCCCTTGAGCACATGATCCAACAAATCCAACGGTGCTTCAGGTGTCCGTGGTAGATAAAGATGCTCTTTAAAACCTGTGGCAGGCCCCTATAGCTGCATCACAGTGCGGACCTTTAAGTTTTTGGAAAGGACTTGCAATCATCTTCAAATAACTTAAAAAAAAAAAAAAAAGGATGGCGCATGGCCTTGATACTGGACCTTAGTAAAAACAGAATGCTTGACTTTGGGCTGTTTAAGTAACCATGTGATCTGAGCTACCTATTATAACTGAATCTCTATAAATAGTTCACACGATGGACCACCAGCACTCTTTTTACTACTGGAAATAGAGTAATCAGCATATTTAAATCTAAAAAGATTAAAGAGCCAGTCCAAGAAACCCCAAAGCCAACTTAGAAAACTCATCCTTAAAATTCCGTTTCTCTAGAACCACTCTTAGTATCAAAATGACATATGTCTTGATTTTAGAGTAAAGGAACAAGAGAAAGAATGAGGCAAATTATCAATGTTTAAAGACTATTTAAAACCTTAATACTGGATAAAATATCAAGGCATAAATGGTAGATCAAGAAAAAGTTGAAAGAAGCTTGTCCTGAAGCACTCAACTAACAGTTCAAAGTGATGAAGAGAAACAGCCAGGTCTGGAAGTGATGGCTCAAGAGGTAGGAGGAAAACCAGAAGAATAAATGACATATCCTTGAAACCAAGCATAGAAAATGTGTCAAAGAGAAGGAAAATTGCTTAAACTCCAATTATTATTATTATATGAATAATGCTTAAATTAAATATTCTTACATCTATATCATAGATCACTTGCAGTAGTTTTTCTGGTAGACTAAATTTCTACAGTAGAATTTTGAGGAAAAACCCTATGTCAATTTACAATATTGATAGGTGTTTTACAATTGCTACCAAAAGAGGGGGATTATACAACCTTACCTATCTGTCCTTAGTATAAGATAATACATACAGAGAAATACATATCTTGCTCCAGATATCTTTCAGGATTAAAGAAACTTTGTCAGGTTATCAAAGACAGAACCTGAACTGGTTTGCCCATTTACAGAAACTGGTTAATTCAGAAATCGCTGATTTTCATTTGAGCCAGACAAAAACCATCATTAAACAGTAAATTCTAAAATTCAACATATAACCAGGCACACACTTGGCTCACCCTGAATGAGACTTTTTTTTATAGTAGATTGGCAAGCAAATCATATTGGAAGCAAGTAAGATAAGGTTATTATGATTATCTAAGACATCAGACGTGATCAGGAGAGCTGCAAATAAATCACATCTACTTCTAAGTCTATGCTTTCAAAACCTTCAGACATCTAATTATCACTTTCACTATTTTTATTTTATCCACATGTGACCTATACTTTTAATAATTTATTATATTTAAAATCAATTTACTCTCTTTTGCCTAAATCTACTCTAGAAGAAAAATTTATATCACTGTTATGAATGGGGAAAAGCTATCACTTGTCATTAAAGGAAGGTACTGTAAGAATAAACATAATCAGTACAAACAATGTTATTAAATTTCAGGTTGATGTTATTGCTTGGCAAAGGCTTTGAACCCATGGAATATAAAAAAGAAATTACCAAGGGTTAGAGAAGAATTAAAGGTATATTTGTTTTTACTTGGTATGCTTATTGAATGGGAAAGGCATGGATTGAAAACTTAAAGTCTGAACTATTTCTCATCATAGAATGTTTTACTCAGAGCAGCATTCTAGTTCATTAACAAAATAAAAACTAGTTGTAGCTGTTATTTTTCAGTTAGAATTACAACTGCTATTTTACATGAATGTCATGAATGTTAGTCCACAGGACTTAAAGCAAACATCAGTATCCATCTCATGAAACCATAATAATAAGAATTTCTGTTTAAAAGGAGCCCTAAAAATGAGATTTTTTTTTTTTTTTTTTTTTTTTTTTTTGAGATGAAGTCTCACTGTGTCACCCAGGCTGGAGTGCAGTGGCACAATCTTGGCTCACTGCAACCTCCGCCTGCCAGGTTTAAGTGATTCTTCTGCCTCAGCCTCCCGAGTAGCTAGGACTCAAAAATGAGCACACCACCACGCCCAGATAATTTTTGTACTTTTAGTAGAGATGGGGTGTCACCATATTTGTCAGGCTGGTCTCGAACTCCTGACTTCGTGATCTGCCCATCTCTGCCTCCCAAAGTGCTGGGATTACAGACGTGAACCACTGCGTCTAGCCAAGAATTAGAAATTTTTAACTCTCTTCTTTTTTCCAGGAAAGGTTGCGCTTACACCATGTTATTGTCAAAGATCTCTAGAGAAAGACTTTTTAAAATTTATATTTATGTAAGTAATTTTAGATTATTTTTATAGCTGAGGAGGGAGTCCAGAAATCATCCAGCATGATAACTTCACTTTTTATATAATAAAACTGAATCTCAGACACATTAGTGGAAGTCTGAGAGTAGAAAAACCAAACAAAAAATGGGTACAGACTGCAAGTCTGTTTAAAGTTAGCTATTTCTTGGACATAGAACTCTATCTTATAACATCCTTTTTAAAAATTTTCTGTTTTGTCTCACAGTCTTAGAAAAATCTATTAGGAATTTTAATTGCTTTAAAAGAGAATAGATGGATGATTATACATTTGCATTAATTATAGAGAGATTGCCCTAGTGGGAACATTTTAAAGATAGGAAAGATAGTCATGTCAGAACATGGAGAGCAAATGGAATGACATAGAGGAAAAGCTTCATGAAGACGAAACACCTTTTGCTGAATGTTTGAATGCTGGTGTCCCTCCAAATTTCATATGTTGAAACCTAACTCCCAAGGACATGGTATTAAGAGGTGAGGCCTTTAGGAGGTCATTAAGTCATGAAGGCAGAGCGCTCATGAATATGATTAGTGCACTTATCAAGAGGCTTGAGGGAGCTTGCTAATTCCTTTCCATCATGTGAGGACACAGCAGCAAAACACTACCTATGAAGCAGAGAGCAAGCCCTTCTCAGATATTGAATGTGCTGGTACCTTGATCTTGGACTTCGCACCCTCCAGAACTGTGAGAAATAAATTTCTGTTGCTTATATATTACCCAGTCTAAGAATTCATTATAGCAGGCTGAACAAACTAAGACACCTTCCAGTAAGTTTTTGTTCACACAGAGATGTTCTCTGCCATACCCCAATACACTGGTTTCTTGCTCCAAAAACTAATTTTGTATGTTTGTGATAACTGTATAGACAAGATACAAAAAAAAAAAAAAGTTCTTAATCACAATAGCTACTAATTATTTTAAATAACAAATATGTATAGAGTGCTTATTATGTTCCAAACACTCTATTGGGTGCTGGGTAGACTCTTCACCTCATTGATCTAATGGGAAAAGTCAGCAGTAAATTAACATTGTCTATTAATTTCCCTCTTTGATGAGTCAAGAAAGAATTGCCAAAACCACTATCATCATTTATAGGGTCAATAAACGAACTGGTACAGGCTCAATTTGCCAATGATGCTTAGAGAACAAGGAACTGAAAAGGCACAGGATAGCATAAGAATTTCTATTTAAGTCCCATAACACTCATATCTTATGTATTACAGTTTTGTTTTTTTGTTTGTTTTACTTTAACCTCACGCCCAATGAGAAACAGCTTTTGCTAAATGGAGTTCCATTAGCCATGATGACTTCTGCCTCTGGCTAGTCCCACAATTCTTTCAAATTTCACTTGTAGAAAATGTAACTAAGACTAAAATTAAATAAACAAACCAATGCCCATGAAAATTTTTTGTCTTGTAACTTTAAGCATAAAAATGTCTTCTTTGATACCTGACCTATTTTTACAAGGGCAAGCATATGTGGTCTTCACATTTATTATGGCAAACAAAGCTCCACATTCCCCTACTGGAAAGAAGCAGCATTTTAACATTGATGAAGCTTTGTGCTGAGAAGCAACATCCTCCTCATCACTGCTATCTGGATACTGTTTGTGCTTTATTCACACTTGCGCTATCTATTCGAAATGAAAATTTTGCTCCAGAACACAAACGTAGTAAAAATAGACGGATTTCATTTTTTTCCCTTACATCTGTATACGTTCTCTCTTGCTCTTCACTTTTCAATTAAAACTTAATTTATCTGTAGACAATTCCTAATGTTTTTAGTAAATTTATTCCTGAAAAAAATAACATAGAACTTCCTAACTGAACTTATAAGCAATATGGAAAACAGACACAGTACAAAATAAAAATAAGTTTCCTAAAAAAGAAGATTGACTAAAATCAACTTTTATATAGGAGCATGGTTCACAAGAACATCCAATTAATATGTGTGTGTTGTGCCTGTATGTGTGTATTTCATTCCAAACTACTTAATGTTGGAGACCAAAAAAGGGCTGAAAAACGCTAACACTACACTATTGTTTTGGCTTATTCTATCAGTGAAAAGTAATTTATTATTATTGTTATTATTGGTGGCAATCAACCAGTTAGTAAAATTTATTGAAGACTCATTGTTCACTACAATGGTTGATGCAAGGGGAATATCATGAGTCTCATCTTCTTGCTATGAATGTTAAAAATTCAGTTTCACTGTTTATCAGTAAAGCTTTGAGACATTCAAAGATTCCTAGATACTGGTTATTAAATATATTCTACATTATAATATTGATTGTATGCATGTATACACAATGTATGACTATATCAATTACATGTGTGTAATGAACACTTTTAAATATATAAATAAATATATTAATATAGTTTTCATTGGGTGCTACGCTATAAGTGCATTTTTTCTTTCTCACACTTTTATTTGCCAAATTTTAAACATAGAAATGTTTAACTTATCAGATTAAAATAATACATTTTTATATTTGTATAATCTTTATGAAGGAGCACAATTTAACTCATAAAAGTGGGTAATTTGTTTCAAAAAGGTGAGATAAAAGATCCAGTTTGGGCTAGGCATGGTGGCTCATGCCTGTAATCCCAGAACTTTGGGAGGCTAAGGCAGGCGGATCATGAGGACAGGAGATTGAGACCATCCTGGCTAACACGGTGAAACCCTGTCTCTACTAAAAATACAAAAAAATAGCCTGGCGTGGTGGCAGGCGCCTGTAGTCCCAGCTACTCGGGAGGCTGAGGCAGGAGAATGGCGTGAACCCGGGAGACGGAGCTTGCAGTGAGCCGAGATCGTGCCACTGCACCCCAGCCTGGGCGACAGAGTGAGACTCCATCTCAAAAAGATCAAGTTTGACATGTTTACAGACTGTCTCAATACTGTTCAAATATGAGAGACTATGTCATATGAAAGACTCACGATCCCAGCTATTGTTTCTTTTTTTTTTTTTTTTTCCCCGTAAGACCAAGAGTAGCAAATATTGCATGGTTATTGTACATGGCAATGCACAAGGTCTGGGTTTCCTCTGGAGGTTTTACCATAAAGTTATTTGTTTAATTTATACAACCAGTCACCTGACAGATATCTTCTGCCTAGAGTGAGGTTTAACACTTTTAATTTTAATTTAATTTAATTTTTATCTTTATTTTTATTTATTTTGAAAGTAGATCTCACTCTGTTACCCAAGCTGAGCACAGTGACATGATCACGGCTCACTGCAGCCTCAATCTCCTGGGCTCAAGTAATCTTCTTGCCTCAGCCTCTCGAGGAGCTGAAACCACAGGCACACTCCTCCATACCCAACTAATTTTTTGTTTTTTTGTAGAGATGAAGTCTCACTATTTTGCCTAGGGTAGCCTGGAACTCCCATACTCAAGCAATCTTACTGCCTCAGCCTCCCAAAGTGCTAGGATTATAGACATGAGCCACAGTACCAAGCCAGGTTTAGCCTTTTTGTTGTTGGTTGTTGTTGTTGTTGTTGTTTTCTTTAGACAGAGTCTCTTTGTTGTTGGCCCGGGCTGAAGTGTAATGGCGGGATCTCAGCTCACTGCAACCTCTGCCTCCTGGGTTCAAGCAATTCTCCTGCCTCAGCCTCTCCAGGCATGTGCCACCACACCCAACTAATTTTGTATTTTTAGTACAGATGGGGTTTCTCCATGTTGGTCAGGCTGGTCTTGAACTCCTGACCTCAGGTTATCTGCCCACTTGGTCTCCCAAAGTGCTGGGATTACAAGCTTGAGCTGCCGCACCTGGCCAGCACTTTTTAACTTAAAGAACTTTCATCCGTCTCTCCCAGAAACATTTTAGTCCCCTGATATTTCTGACAGCCCTGTGTTTTCTATTTTTCACAATTGTGCTTCTAAGGTTTGTTCTGTGAGGGAGACGTGTGAGGGGAGAAGAAAAGGCACACACACAATACCTTTAAAGGTAAACAAGCTTTATCCCACATAAATGGCAATGCAGATATGATAAGCAAATTAATATAATAAATTGATATAATAAGCAAATGATACAATAAGCAATTCGATATAATAAGCAAATTGATATATTAAGCAAATTGCAATGGGAAGGGGAGAAGGGAAAAGGGATTTATATTCACCAGACTATGGAGTATCCACCACCAGACTGGGAAGAAACAGCCTGGGCTCCAGAGTGGGCCACTCCTCCATGCATAGATGAGGAGAGGTCTCATGAAGCTTTGGTGCAGTCTGGGACCCTAGCTCTTTTTGTAACAAGTTGTATGGCATGAGGCCCAGTCACGAGGGCCCTGTGCAACTGCGATCAAGGAACAACTTGTCTTTGGGATTGTCTATTGTTTTTCAATAACTAACATATAGGAATAGATTGAAATGGAGATTTCTCCAAAACAGCACTGGATGAACACTTCAAGGGGCTCACATAACCTGTTCCAGGACTTGGTGACCATTTTTTGTGTCCATGTTCAATTGAGTTCAAATTTAATATTTAACTTTTCCTCCACAAAGTTCTGTTTATTAAATATGGAAGCTTCACGGGACTTTATTCTCAGTCCTTTTCTTTCATCTCTATCTCTTTTTCCTGGGACAACTCATTTCCTTTCAGAATATGAATCACCATCATATTCCCTCATCTATTTCTGTGATTCACATGGTTTCTAGTACATTTATGTACAATTCTCCAAACTTTCTACCTTGACATCCCATGGCAATTTCAAAAGAACATATTTGAAATCTGCATATTCCTCTGCAGCTCTGCTAAACCTCCACTCATCTAATTGCTCAATATATGAAGACATTAGTTTCCTTGGCTCCTTTCAAATTTCACTCACTCAGCAATGTTAAGCTCTGTTTGTTCCTACTTCCTAAAAACGAATTCTCAATGTATCCACTGTTTCCCATCCTCAATGCCATCCCCCAAGTCCCAACTTCAATCATTTCTTTCCTAAACTGCACGAAGAGGCTTCTGTTATCTTCACATCTATTTACTTCCCAGTCATCACAAATGGTCTCCATAATAATGCAAAAATTATCTTCTTCTTATTAACTTTTTCATGGCACCAGTTCTTTATAAAACTATCATTTTATTTTATTTTATTTTATTTTATTTTTGAGATGGAGTCTCACTCTTGTTGCCCAGGCTGGAGTGCAGTGGTGCAATCTCAGCTCACCAAAACCTCCGCCTCCCGGGATCAAGTGATTCTCCTGCCTCAGTCTCCTGAGTAGCTGGGATTACAGGCATGTGCCACTATGCCTGACTAATTTTGTAATTTTAGTAGAGACAAGGTTTCTCCACGTTGGTCAGGCTGATCTCGAACTCCCGACCTCAGGTGATCCACCTGCCTTGGCCTCCCAAAGTGCTGGGATTACAGGTGTGAGCCACCGTACCTGGCCAAAACTATCTTTTAAAGTTGTAAAATGATGTCATAATTCCCCTAATACAAATAGATTGATAACTTCTCATCACCTTAAAAAACTTCTAAAATCTTTAAAATAGATTATATACTGTGTATGGGACAGATTTTATCTCCCTCTCCAGGCTTATCTCCTAGTATTCTACATATTGCTTTCTCCATCTCAGCTCTCTCAGGCTTCTTTCAGGTTCTTGAACATACGAGACTCTCTCAATGTCGTAGGCTTTCACACATGCAGGCTTCTCACTCCTGGCTAAATGCTTATCCACTGTATTTTTTTTTTTTTTTTTTTTTTTTTTTTTGATGGAGTTTCACTGTGCTGCCCAGGCTGGAGTACAGTGGCGCGATCTCGGCTCACTGCAACCTGTGCCTCCTGGGTTCAGGTGATTCTCCTGGCTCAGCCTCATGAGTATCTGGGATTACAGGTGCCCACCACCATACCTGGCTAATTTTTGTACTTTCAGTAGAGACAGGGTTTCACCATTCATTCCATAAAATTCAATTCAATTATTGATTTGCTTATCCATGAAAAAAATTGTTGCCTATTTGTTATGTGTAAGGCACTGTAATAGATGCTTGGAAAACAAGGCTGAGCAAAGAAAACAAAGGGTATTTTTTGATGCTTAAGCACAGAGTAGCACAACTGTATTCTTGAAATGTTATACATATTTTTTCCACAGTAGCTATATGCTTAACATCATTTTAATTTTTTCTTTATTGTCTGTCTTTTCCATTAATGGTGAGTTCCATGGAGGCATAGATAAATTATTTACTGTATATTTAGCTAATCTTTTTTGATCAACTAGTACTAATACTAAAGGAAAATCCCCAGGACAATATCTAAACTACTAGCTGATGTGTATAAAGCCACTAATGCCCTGACTATAATTTCTCACTTCTCTACCAAGTACTATCTACATTTTAGCCATGACAAATTACGATTAGCTTTTTTTTGAGCTGGAGTCTCACTCTGTTGAGAGACAGGACTAGCTGGATTTCCTAAGCCGACTTAGAATCCCTAAGCCTAGCTGGGAAGGTAACCGCTTCCACCTTTAAACATGAGGCTTGCAACTTAGCTCACACCCGACCAATCCAGTAGTAAAGAGAGCTCACTAAAATGCTGATTAGGCAAAAATAGGAGGTAAAGAAATAGCCAATCACCTATGCCTGAGAGCACAGCGGGAGGGGCAATGATCTGGATATAAACCTAGGCATTGGAGCCGACAGCAGCTTCCCTCTTGGGTCAGCTCCCTTTGTATGGGAGCTCTGTTTTCACTCTATTAAATCTTGCAACTGCACACTTTTCTGGTCTATGTTTGTTATGGCTGGAGTTGAGCTTTCACTTGCTGTCCACCACTGCTGTTCACCGCCGTCACAGACCCGCTGCTGACTTCTACCGCTCCGGATCTGGCACGGTGTCCACTGTGCTCCTGATCCAGCGACCTGCCCATTGCCGCTCCGGATCGGGCTAAAGGCTTGTCATTGTTCCTGCACTGCTAAGTGCCAGGGTTTGTCCTAATGGAGCTGAAAACTAGTCGCTGGGTTCTGCAGTTCTCTTCCCTGACCCACAGCTTCTAATGGAGCTATAACACTCACTGCATGGCCAAAGATTCCATTACTTGGAATCCCTGAGGCCAAGAACCCCAGGTCAGAGAGTAAGAGGCTTGCCACCACCTTGGCAGCGGCCCACCACCATCTTGGAAGCTGCCACCACCATCTTGGGAGCTCTGGGAGCAAGGACCCCCTGGTAACACTGTCACCCAGGCTGGAGTGCAGTGGCATGGTGTCGGCTCACTGCAACCTCTGCCTCCTCGGTTCAAGCGATTCTCCTGCCTCAGCCTCCCAAGGAGCTGGGATTACAGGCGTGCACCACCATACCCAGCTAATTTTTGTATTTTTAGTAGAGACATGGTGAAACCATGTTGGCCAGGCTGGTCTCAAACTCCTGACCTCAGGTGATCCACCTGCCTCAGCCTCCCCAAGTGCTGGGATTACAGGCATGAGCCACCACACCCAGCCCATGTTCAGCTTTTTAAACTAACTTTCTTCTTATTTTTAGCCTTTACACAAACAATTTCCTGTATCTTTTTTTTTTTTTTTTTTTTTTTTTTTTTTTTTTTGAGGTGGAGTCTCACTCTGTTGCCCAGGCTGGAGTGCAGTGATGTGATCTCGACTCACCGCAACCTCTGCCCTCTGAGTTCAAGCAATTCTCCTGCCTCAGCTTCCCTAATAGCTGGGATTACAGGCGTGTGATACCACGCCTGGCTAATTTTTGTATTTTTAGTAGAGACAGGGTTTCACCATGTTGGCCAGGCTGGTCTCAAACTCCTGACCTCAAGTGATCCGCCTGCCTAAGCCTCCCAAATTGCTGGGATTACAGATTGTGAGCCACTGGCGCACGGCCAATTTCCTCTATCTTGAACGGCCCTTTCTGAGTTACTTGCATGGTATTTTTTTTTTTTTTTTTTTTTTTTTTTTTTTTTGAGACGGAGTCTCGCTGTGTCGCCCAGGCTGGAGTGCAGTGGCCGGATCTCAGCTCACTGCAAGCTCTGCCTCCCGGGTTTTTACGCCATTCTCCTGCCTCAGCCTCCCGAGTAGCCGGGACTACAGGCGCCCGCCACCTCGCCCGGCTAGTTTTTTGTATTTTTTTTAGTAGAGACGGGGTTTCACCGTGTTAGCCAGGATGGTCTCGAACTCCTGACCTCGTGATCCGCCCGTCTCGGCCTCCCAAAGTGCTGGGATTACAGGCTTGAGCCACCGCGCCCGGCCTTTTTTTTTTTTTTGTCACATGGAGTCTCGTCCTGTTGCCCAGACTGGAGTGCAATGGCGCGATCTCAGCTCACTGCAACCTCTGCCTCCCGGGTTCAAGCGATTCTTCTGCCTCAGCCTCCTTAGTAGCTAGGATTATAGGCACGCATTACCACACCTGGATAATTTTTTATATCTTTAGGAGAGACGGTGTTTCACTGTGTTGGCCAGGCTGGTCTCGAACTACTGACCTCGTGATCTGCCTGCCTCAGCCTCCCAATGTGCTGGGATTACCGGCGTGAGCCACTGTACCTAGCCTTGCATGTTAAATTTTTACTTTCAGTCTCAATTTTGTGAATAAATTCATAAAGCAATCCATGAATTGCGAATCTAAGTTGTTTGAGGAGCCACGAACGTAGATGTTAATTCTGGACATTTGACTATAAGAGGACAAGATAAAAGCAATCTCTTTATATTTGCATCATATCCTGGTACATGGTTGACAACTCTGGAAAAATGGGAGGTTTCTTCCAGTAGATGAAGAAGATGTCAAAGATGGTGCTTGATAGTACCAAAGGAGAAGGAAAAGATGGTTCCTTTTCTTGAAGAATCCACACTATAGTGGAAGAGACAGAGTGGTTAATATGTATAATTATGGTCATGCTTAAAAAATTGATATATGTTAGAGGAAATGTAAGAAAAATAACTGAGGGCCAGGCGTGGTGACTCACGCCTGTAATCCCACCACTTTGGGAGGCCGAGGTGGGTGGATCAGTTGAGGTCAGGAGTTCAAGACCAACCTGGCCAACATGGTGAAACCCTGTCTCTACTGAAAGTACAAAAATTAGCCGGGTGTGGTGGTGGGTACCTGTAATCCCAGCTATTTGGGAGGCTGAGGCAGGAGAATCACTTGAACCCAGAAGGCATAGGTTGAGTGAGCCGAGATCGCACCGCTGTACCCGCTGTACTCCAGCCTTGGCAGTAGAGTGAAACTCCATCCAAAAAAAAAAAAAAAAAAAAAAAAAAAAAAAAAAAGAAATGGAACATAAATTTTTCTGGATTATTAAATAAGGTTTCATTAAATAAAGTGACTTCGTTAGATAAAGAAGATGAATGTGATAGTGGTAGAAATTGAGGAATAGGGATAAGAAGAAAAAAGCCCTCAATAGTGACTTTGAGTTGAGAAAAGAATAACTGTAGAAAAAAAATCACTCCATTGTGCATCCATCTTTCTGGGGTCTGAAGTGTATATAGTTAGGAAGCCCATCTTTCAGAAAATAAACCTAAAGTTACAAACACAAAAGTAGTACAAGTCAAATATAGAATGAGAAAAGAAATTACACACTTACAAAACATTCAAAATGTCACAAGGTAACAGCATTTACAATAATGTTTCTTATTCATCAAGGCATAATTTACATAAAATATACAAATATTAGTAGAGTTTCATGAGTAATCAGCTATCTAATCAAGATATAGAACATTTCTATTAGTGCAGAGAGTATCTTTATGCTCCTTTCCAGTTAATCTTCACTCCCATAGGCAATCACTGTTCTGATTTCAATAATCATAGAAGGCTGGGCATGGTGGCTCACACTCACACATATAATCCCAGAACTTTGAGAGGCCAAGGTGGGAGGATTGCTTGAACCTAGGAGTTCGAGATCAACCTGGGCAACATAAGGAGACCCTGTCTCTATAAAAGCAAAAAAATTTACAGTATAGACTGGGTGTGGTGGCTTACACCTGTAATCCCAGTACTTTGGGAGGTCAAGGCAGGAGGATTTCTTGAGGCCATGAGTTTGAGTCCAGCCTAGACAATATAGGAAGACTTTGTCTCTACAGGCATGGTGGTATGCGCCTGTAGTTCCAGCTACTTGAGAGGCTGAGGTGGGAAGATGGTTTAAGCCCTGAAGATTGAGTCTGCAGTGAGCTGTGATCAGGCCATTGTACTCCAGCCTGGGTAACAGAGTGAGAAAGTGAGATCCTGTCTCAAAAAAAAAAAAAAAAAAAGATTACTTTTGCTTCATCTTAACCTTTCAATAAAATAATCATTCAGTGTGTACTTTTTATGTAAATGTATATACACATGTATGCATATGTTAATGTATGGCTGTTGCTCAATGTACTAATTTGGAGATTCATTGATGTTATTATATGTATCAGTAGTTTGTTTCTAAAGCTATGTTGTATTCCACTATAATAATGGGCCATAGATTTGTTATCCTGTTATGGAATATTTTGATGTTTAGTTTGGGGTATCATGAGTTAAGCGGCTAAGAACATTCATACAAGTCTTTCTGTGGACATAAGTTTTCATTTTTTATTCAACGTGAGTAAAGATCTAAGAGAGATACCAATGGGTCATGGGTTTAATTTTATAAAAATTTGTCAAACTGGTTTCCAAAATATTCATGCCATTTTACATTCCCAACAGAAATTTAGGAGTTTCAGGTTTTCCAAATGCTCTTTTTTTTGGATGTAAAGTACTATTTAATTTTGCTTCTAATTTGCATTTCCCTTATATCTATTGATGTGGTTAATTAGTGAGTAAAAAGATGTTCAACATTAATAGGTATCAGAAAAATGTAGAAATTTTAATTTTCAAAAAACTCCAATTGATAATTTTTCCATTACTTTTGCTTTTTGTTCTGTTAATTCTTTTCCCACACTAAGATTGGTTCTTCATTCTCCCATTGAGGCAATATTTAGATTGTTTCTATATTTAGGGTATTATAAGTAAAATTGCTACAAACATAAGTATATAGTTGGGTATATTTTCACATATTTCTCCATTCACATACAAGTATTTGATATTATATAATTCTTCATTTACTATGGGTAAATTCCTAAAAAAAAAAAAAAAAACTATGCATTACTAACTACTTCTTTGTAAAGTATGCATTCATATCTCCTTCTATTTTTATTTATTTATTTACTTAATTATGTATTTATTTGTTTAGAGAGACAGGGTCTTGCTCTGTCACCAAGCCAGATCCAGTGCTGGGATTGTAGCTTGTTGCAGCCTCCACCTCCTGGGCTCATGGAATCCTTTTGCCTCAGCATCCCTAGCAGCTGGAACTACAGGTACATGCCACCTTGCCCAACTAATTTAAAAAACATTTTGTAGAGACAGGGTCTCTCTTTGTTGCCCAGGCTGGTCTTGAACTCCTGACCTCAAGTGATCCTTCTGCCCCAGACTCACAAAGCACTGAGGTTACAGGTGTGAGCCACCACACCTGGCCCATATTTCCTTTTAAATTGATTTCTATAAGTTCTTTATATATTATGGATTCAAGTCCTTTAGAGATTCATGTATTGAGAATATTTTTCTGAGTCTATGACTTGCATTTTTATTTTCTTGGTGTTTTTAATGAGCAAAGCATTTAATTTTGGTGAAGATAATTTTCCATTTATTATTCTGTGTTATCTTCTCTGTCAATAAATTTTTTTCTATAAGATTAAGATATTTTTCTATGTCATATCAAAAGGACATGCACATTTGGATTTTATGTGTATGTCTTTAATCTGTCCCAGATATTTGTGTATGGTGTAACAGGCTTGTACACATAATTTGTTTTCCCCATATGGATATACAATAGTTCAAGCAGCATTTGTTGAAAATAATTTTCTATTACCTAACAGATGGAGCATTTGACAAAAGTCAATTTTCTGTATATGTGAAGTTTGTTTCTGAACTCTTTGTTTTGTCTTATTGATCTATATATCTATAAGCCAGTACAACGTTGATTTACTTACAGTAGCCATGTAGTAAGTTTTTTTTATTTTTATTTTTAGTAAACGACTTTAAATTTATTTAACAAAATAGGCAACTTTTAGAAAAATTTACAGGTAATTCTAAAAAAAATTCTATGTTGAAATAAAAAGTTTTTATTAGAAAATATATGGGAAAGAAACTGATTAAAATATATAAATATGCATATTCTGTTCATATATTTTTAATGCTCAAATAACTAATAGAAAGTTCTTGTCTACTTATTTTGCACAGATAAAGTATTTTTTAAAATAATTTTATTACTTTTAATTTAATCATTTTATATTGAGAAATGGCCAAACTTTCATCCACCCAGAGTGCATGTACCACTTTTATCCCCATAGGTAACGTATGAGTAGTCTATCTTCTCAACATGCTTTCCAGCATTTAGTGTTTTCACTACTTTTTTTTAGCCAGGTAAGTGTGTGATGATATCTCACTGTGGTTTAAATTTGCCTTTCCCCAATAGTTAATGGTGTTGAATATCTTTTCATGTGCTTATTTGCATCTAAATGTCCTTTTCAATGAAATGTCTGCACATATCATTCACTCATTTTCTAATCGGATTCTTTCGTTTTCTTATTGAGGTTTTAGAGTTCTTTATATTATGATACTAGTCCTTTGTCGTATATGTAGTTTGCAAATTTTTCTTTCGGTCTGTAGCTTGACTTTTCATCTCCTTCACTGGTCTTTATAAGAACAGTTTTTTTTATTTTGATGAGGTCAAATTTATCATTTCTTTTATGCACATTCCATTTGGTGTCAAGTTTAAGAGCTTTATTTGGACTTAGATCTTAAATACATTTTCTATTTATTTTCTAAAATGTTTAGAGATTTACATTTAAGTTTATGGTAAATTTCGAGTTAACGTCTGAGATTTAGATCAAGATTCTTCCTTTTTTTGTCCATGGACTTCCAATTGCTCTGTTTGTCAAAAATGGCTCTCCATTAGATTGCTTTGGTCACTTTAAAAACTCAACTGGGACTGTTTGAGTGGGGTCCTCTGCTAGGTCCCACTAATAGCTCGAGAAGGGGAAGTGAAGGGAAGTTAATTATTCATTAGCTGTACCTCACACTGTCTCATTAACTCCTTTCTGCTTAGTGAGGTTAGAGGCTCAGCTCTACCAACATGGAGGAAACAGGACACTGTTTGCTTCTGCTGTGCTGGAGACAGATCAGCTCCAGATCGACGCCACCCAAGTGGAGGAAATGAGAGTGCCACTTCCTGTTTTCATGGAGTGGGGCTTGTGGCAGAATATCTGTGTCCCACTTCCCCACTGAAGCCATAGAATGGGGACAATTTATTCATTTGTGTTGGAGTAGAATAGAATATGTATTGCCTGAATGTTTTCTGTTTTGTTAGGCCACCCTTTTTCTGGTGCATTGATTAGGAAGAGTAGGCTTTTCTCAGAGTTTTTTTTTTTTCTATCTGTGCCTGTTAGTGGTTGTTTTGGAGTCTCCTGTGGTATACATGGGAGGCCCAGTCTGGTATATATGGGAAGAAATAAGAAAACCCAGGGAACTCACTGCCATGTTGATATAGTTTGGATGTATGTCCCTGCCCAAATCTCATTTTGAAATGTAATCTCTACTGTTGGCGGTAGGGCCTGGTTGGGTGTGATTAGATCATGGGGGCAGATTTCTCGTGAATGATTTAGCACCATCTCTCTTGGTACTGTCCGCGCAGTAGCGAGTTCTTGTGAGATCTGGTGATTTAAATGCATGTAGCAACTCCCCGACCATTTGATGTGCCTGCCTTGCCTTTGCCCTTCGCTATGTTTGTAAGTTTCTTGAGGCCTCCCAGAAGCCGAGCAGATGCCAGCATCATGTTTCCTGTACATCCTGCAGAACCATAAGCCAGTTAGACATCTTTTTATAAATTACCCAGTCTCAGGTACTTCTTTATAGCAATGTGGGAACAGACTAATACACATGCCATTGATCAAGTCCTGAAGTTCCTAGGCAGTCTGCTTTTTTCTTTTGACCCGTAAAAGTCTTATTCTTCTTGTTTGTGTTGTTTGTCAGGGCTTTTTAGTTGTAAGAGGGAGAACATGGAAAGAATGGAGCTATTCCATCTTGATCAGAACCAAAGTCCTCCAAATAATGTTTAAAATATTGGAAAACGTTTGTATTATCAACAAATATTATAGTAGTACATGTATTACAGTTCCTTATATATTTAATAGGTTGGTGTGTAATTTTATGTTTCTTTACAGAAAAACAGACATTTGAAAGGAGTACTTTGCCATCTTTTTTGTTAGTCTATGTTCAGAAATTAATAAATAATACTTCATAATTTTATCACTTCTATCTTGAATATATTTCACATATAGTAAGTTCTACCTTTTATTAAGAAACTCCAAGTATTGACTTTATAAGTGCATTTATTGCACAGGTGCTACTTCCATTACAAATATATGATTCTTCTAATACATGCAGATATCTCTGGCAATCTTAAATTTATATTAACTGAATGTTTCACAATCTAAGAAAAAACATCACATAACTAAAAGTCATAGATTTCATCCAAACATATTTTTATATTTTAAATTATCTCCGGTTTTTTCTGTACTTGAAATACTTTGGGAAACCTTATGCATACAAATGGGAGTATTAGATCAAATTATTCCATGTTAGCATTTTAAATATGTAGATGCATTTACCCATTTTAAATGTTATATTTATATTAATATTGTGAAGTTTTCTAATCTTTTAAATGCACTTGCACTGTGATATTTTTCTTCTTGTGAGATTGAAGATATATACATCTGTTATATAATTGTTTTTTCACTAGCTGTTTTTCTATTTGTAGTACATTGCAACAAACATTGGCAATTCTTAAAATAATCTTTAACATTTGCACTTTCAATGATACATTTGCAGTGATGCTTTATGTAAACAATAATACCTAGATTAGTAAACTATAAATGGTTACAAACCCTCCATAGACCTCTTAGGGTTTAAGTAGTCTCCCAGGTCACATTCTGGAACTCCGACTGGCATTTCTTATTTTCTAAATTGCAGTTTACAGAAGTTTAAATGTATTTATCTTTTCTATGGAACTAACTTCCTTCTTCCATTAGGCTATTGAACGTTGGCTCTTTTCAGTGTCAGATTTTATTAGAATTACTAATGGAAAATAGGAATAACAAAGAGCAACAAACATGGGACAAGTTTTCAGGATCTTACATACTCCCCTTCCCCAAAAGCAAGAAATTGTTTCTTATTTTCTCCAATCTATTAATATGAGCAACATTTATTTCTCTTCTTCCTCTCCTGAACTCTGCACAGCTTCAACTTCACTTTCCTCTAACACAATCAAAAGTTATTGCTGAAATCTACTGGTGCAGGCTTTTGCTTTGTCCCAACTAGAAGTACAGAAGTGCTTTTAGGAAACTCATTATACTTTTTAGTTATTAAGCAGTTCAGTGGAGGGAGGGTAACCATTTTAAACAAATGGAACAATTAGAAATCCATAGTCAAAAAAAAAAAAAAAAAAAAGAACCTCAACTGAACTTCAGAACTTAACTGAAAATTGATCATAGACATGTAAAACTATAAAACTTTTAGGAAAAAAGAAAAACTTTTAGAAAATCTTTGAGAGCTAAGTTGTCAGGTACTGTAATATGCATTTCTTAGGTAAAAGAGATCTACTATTTTTGACTTATGTGGTGATTATTTCAACGTTCAGTGTTGTAGTGTTAGTTTACATGTACATATTAAGTTAGGTATTTATATTATAGTTTATATTATGACATAAAGTTATTATCAAAATGCAAGAACAGCCATTGGGTTTTAAGAATGAAGCATTTGCTCTTGAAGGCATCGTATCCAGGCAGGCATTTAACATGGAAGTGAATGAGACATCCTTGGCCAGCAGCTCTGACACAGCTCAACTCTCTATGGCACGTGTGTGTAAAACACCACATGGTGACCAGGAGACTAAGAGGAGTGTCAGCCTTTGAGGAAAGTTGTGCTTCCTAGGCATTCCCAGGTATTAAGGGGTTTATTATTATCTTGTAGTTAAACTGTACCCCAGGCTATTGAAGCCTAGGGATATACTTAATATAGTAACATTAGACAAATACATGCAAGTCTTGCTGTTCTACATTCCATATTCATCCAATCCATCTTTCTGTCCATATTGATGGAAATATTGTTTTTAGAAAGCACCTAAGAGATTATTTTTAACTTTAATAACACGTATTGTATTATATATTGGAAGTAACATGTTCGGTGGAGAGTTATGAAACTAGAGAAAAGAACACAGAAACCTTAATGACAAGGTAGTCCCAAAATCCAGATTATCATTCAGGCAATGTGTAATGTATATTTATCATAAATACATATATGATTATTATAAAAAGCATCTGTATATAAAACTTCAACTCCTTGATATTGATATTGCAAGCAATATTTCTTATTTATGATTTGCCTTTAACTTGCACTGTGTTTTTAATATAATTTTTAAATTAAATATTTTTATATAACCACTAGTATCAGAGCTTTTAATTATTATCATTAATTATTGTATAAAGAGATCATTGTGTTAGGTGATTATTCATTATTTAATAGTAAATTTATCTTTATTTTTAATTGACACAATAATTTTACATATTCATGAGGTATGTGTGGTATTTTGACACATGCATACAATGTGTAATGATCAAATGCCAAAATATGTAATGATCAAATGCCAAAATGGCAATTGGCATATCCATTACTTCAGACATTTATCATGTCTTTGTGTTGAGAAAATTCAAAATTTCTCATTTAGTTGTTTTTAAATATAAAATGAATTTTTGTTAATCCTAGTATTATTAGGCACTGTATTTATTGCTCCTAACTGTAATATTGTACCCATTAACCAAACTTTCTCTATCCCCCCATATTCTCTACCCTTCCCAGTCATTGGTACTACTCTTCTACTCCTCTACTTCTATGGGATCAACATTTTTAGCTGCCAATATGAGGGAGAACATAAAGTATTTGTCTTTCTGTGCCTGACTTATTTCAGTGAACATAGTGTCCCTCTAAGCTCAAAAATATTGGGCTAGACTAGAATGTTTTACACCAAAAGCACAGAATATATGATGGGCCAATATTAGGAATGAATCTATTGGAATTGTCCAACGGGTGAATAGTGGTATGGGCAATAAATATAGGGAACACTGGATAAAACTGGTAATTATTAGAGGTTATTTAATGATATGAGAAAAGCTCCGAAAGAGACATTCTAAAGGGTTTTGATGTGACATATAAGGTAATTCTCATGTAAATCCATTTATCACATCACTAATTTGCACTGCTTGCCATTGTCCTCAGAAAGAAAGTATGAACAACTTGGAATGTCTGTGAAGTTCACAGATGATGCAGCCATTGCTTACTCCTTTTAATCCTAACATTTTCTTATCCAAGTACAGGGTATACTTCCATTCAGATGGAACTATTTTCATATTCCTGAATGTCTCATTCTTTAATCTTCAAGGATTTCTGTACATGTATTTCCTCTGCCTACATAAATCACTTCATTCTGTCCAAATCTTGGCCCTCAATACATCTGATCTTGTGTGTCCACAATTTTAGCCTCAGAAAATATGATTTAATGACTTACCAAGTTTGAGTTAAAGACCCATTGTCTATATTCTCATAGTATCTGTAATTTTTAAAATCTAAATACTCACCAAAATTCATTGTCTCTTATCTGGTTATTCTCCATTATAACTACATGCTGTATGATCAGGGGCCATAGTATTTTCATCCTTTTTTTTGGCAAAATCATAAACAGTGTAAGACAGCAGTTTTAAAATAGTTTTTACACATTCTCGAATAAATGAGCTTCTTAAAGCTGTTCTTCAAACCACTCATTAATTTAATAATATTGATTTTGCAGTAGGCTTGAGAATATATTTATAAGTTGTTAGAGTATCTTTATTTTATTACATTCTTCCTTTATATTATTATGCCCATTAAGGTATTGTTGGCCTCTCAGCAAAGCTCCCTTTTAGTCTTAATACTTCTGATTTTTCTGGATCTGTGTCTCTGCCCAAATCACATGTCAAATTGTTATCCCCAAAGTTGGTGGTGGAGCATGGTGAGAGGTGATTGGATCTTGGAGGTGGATTTCCCCTTTGGAAATGATAGTGAATGAGTTCTTGTGAGACCTGGTTGTTTAAAAGTGTGTAGCATCTCCTCCCTCTTGCTCCTCCCCCTGGTTGGCCATGTGAAGTGCTGGCTCCCTGTTCACTTTCTGCCATAATTGTAAGTTTTCTGAGGCCTCCCCAGAAGCAGAGGCTGGTATGCTTCCTGTCTGTACAGCCTGTAGAAACATGAGCCAATTAAATCTCTTTTCTTTATAAATTACCCAGTCTCAAGTATTTCTTTAGATCAGTGTGAGAATGGACTAATACAACTTATTACTTGTATCATCTTCTGTGTCATAATTCATAGTGCCAATATGTCTTTGAATTTTTTTCAGAGTAAAAAGCAAGATTTGTGGTCCTCAATAGAAAGAAGCAACCTGAATTTTTTTAAACTATATGGAAAAATCGCTATAATTAATGCCAAATAAAGAAATGGCAAACCAAGAAAAACATTTTTTATTTATCAGATTGTCAGAAATAAAATTATTTTTATTTGTAGAAAAACATACACTTATTAATTGAGGTTTATTTGGTAACAAGAGCCATGAAAATATCTATGCATATTTACTTTGAACTATAATTTCAACAGAAATTTGGACACAAAATCTAAAACCTTAATTCAAAACATATTACAGAAAGCCATATATGATTTTATATTACTGAAATGAGGTATTAGTTCAGTAACACCCAATATGAAATAGTTATTGAGACCTTTGAAATATAGTCATGTTTATTATATTATCTGAGCCTCCCAAACACCTTGTCATCTCTACCTCCATGTTTATTGGGGCTCTTTTCCTTGCTGTTGCTTTAAAGTCTTCATCATCTCTCTTTTGAAGAAATACGTAAAGTGTCCCCTCTCATCTTCCTGTCTCAGTTATCTTTCTAAAATATAGATATAATCCTGCTTTTACATATTATTCACCATTGTCTAACACACAAAGACCAAATTCTTTTGCATGAAATTCAAGGCCCCACAGTTTGAATTTCATTGTCTACCAGCAAGCCTACTGAGGTACACAGCTTTCTCAAGTCTCAATGACTTTGCTTGCTTTTCCTTTGCTTAGAGTTTCTTTGTACCATCTGTAAATTGTATGGTTCTGCTCATCTGTTATTACTGTGTTCAAAAGTAATCACTCTCCTCTCTCTCTCCTTCTACAGTTTTGCACACACTGGTGCCATAACTGCATCGTAACAGTATCATATCACTGACATAGCAGCATCCCCACCCTGCTCAGACTTCCATGGGCATAGGGATATATTATCGACACAGATCAAATGTTTATTGAATAAATAAATCATTTGGTAGAAAAATATTTATTATAGCCATTTTATTATTTTGTCATTTCACAGCTTATTAACATATAAATGAAGTACATTAAACTGCACATATTTAAAGTATATAATTTGCTAAGTTTTGACATACGTGTAAACCCTTTAAGCTCTTATCATAATCAAGATAATGAACATTTTTACCCCCAATTTTTCCACATGTCCCTCTCTAAATCCTCCCTGTTCAATCTTCTCCACATGTTCAGACTACTGTGCCTTTCTTAAAACAATTTAGTTTATAAAAAGTTTCAGGGCTGGGCCTTGTAGTTCTCACCTATAATTCTAAAACTTTGAAAGGCCGAGGTGGTGGAAAGATTGCTATAGCTGAGAGGTTTGAGACCAACCTGGGCAACATGGTAAAACCTATCTCTACAAAACAAAAACAAAAACAAAACAAAACAAAACAAAACAAAAATTAGCCAGGCATGGTGGCACACTACCTGTAGTGCCAGCTACTAGGAAGGCTAAGGTAGGAGGATCGCTTGAGTTCAGGAGGTCAAGGCTATAGTGCCACTGCACTCCAGCCTGCATGACACAGTCAGACTCTGTCTCAAAAAATATGTTTTTAAAAAGTTATGTGTTATTGCAAACAAGAGCATGTAAAATTTAAACACGTAAATTCAGTATATAGCTGCTATGGTCTGAATGTTTGTGCCCCCTCAAAATTCTTATGTTGAAATTCAAATCCCCAAAGTTATGGAATTAGCAGGGGAGGCCTTTGGAAGGTTATTAAGTCATGAGGGCAGAGCCCTCATGAATGGAATTAGTGGTCTGGTAAAAGTGGCCCAAGAATGCTACCTGTCCCTTCAACCGTGTGCGAACATAGCCAAAATATGGCTGTCTGTGAACCAAAAAACAGGCCCTCATCACACACTGAATCTGATACCACCTTGATCTTAGACTTCTCAACCTCCACAAATTGGAAAAATAAATTTCTGTTGTTTATAAGCCTAGTGTGTTATGTTATAGCAGCCTGAATGTACTAAGACAGAAGATTTGTACTGGGAGTGGAGGTACTGCTGTAACAAATATCTGAAAATATGAAAATGGCTTTGGGCCTGAGTAATGGTCAGAGGGCTTAGAGTTTTGAATTGCATGCTAGAAAAAGCTTATATTGCTGTGAATAGACTGTTAAAGGCAATACTGGTAAGGATTCAGAAAGAGAGGAGAGCTGTAGAGAGAGCCCCAATTTTTTTCGGGAATATTGAAGTCATGAACAGATATTAGTAGAAATATGATTAATAAGGGTCATTCTTAAGCAGTCTCGGAGGAAAATAGGAAACATGTTATTGAAAACTAGAAAAAAGGTGATCTTTATGATAAAGTGGTAAATAACTTGGCTGAATTGTCCTAGTTCTTTGTGGAAGGTAGTTGTAAACGATGAGATTGGATATTTAGCTGAATCTATTTCTAAGCCAAGTGTTGAAAGTGTGTCTGTACCCTAGAACTTAAAGTATAATAGTAGTAATAAAAGAAAGTATGTCTTGGTTTCTTTTGACTGCTTATAGTAAATAAGAGAACAGAGAAATGACTTAAAGGCAGAATTTTTAATTAAAAAAAACCAGAACTTAAAAATTTAGATAATGCTCAGCGATCCGTATTACAATAAATGAAAAAAATCTGTTTGGGATAGCATATAAATCTCTTTATCAAATTTTTGGCCAAATACGATAAAGAGATTAACATGGATTGGCCACATCAACAAAAGCTGGGAGCTGTTAAGACAGTGGAGAGATTAGTCAACCATCTAAACGAAAGCCAGGACCCATTGTTCATAACAATGGGAGAATCTCCTGGGAAGCATTTTGGAGGTCATCAGGGTTGCCCTCCCATTACAAGTGCAGAGTTTAAGGACCTGGGGGTCAGAACGGTTTCAAAGAAGGGGACACTGTTGCCTGCAGGTCCTTGGTGCGTGCTGCCTGGCACTGTGTAAATGCTTCACTCCTCACACTCCTATGTTGCATGCTCTTGGGCTGTCTTGGGTGTGTGGCTCTGGTGCTGTGTCACTATGCCCAGTAAAACTGTGGGGATGTGGCTGCCTCCACCTAGATTTCAAAGGATGCTCCAGGGAGCCATGTGGCAAAAAACTGCCACGGGAGCAAGGTCACTGCAGACAATCCCCATAAGGGCAATCTCCAGTAGATTCACAGGAGTGAGCTGCCCCTTCCCCACCACATGAGTAGAGACACCGTATTGTATCCCAACTCACACAGAACAGCCACAGGCATATGACCTCATTTCATGAGAGCTGAGAAGTGGTCTGTGCCCGGCACAGCTAAGAGAGAATGAATCCTGTCCCAGTATATCTGGAAGGTGAAACTTCTACCCCAGTGGGTTTGGAGGGCAGAGCATTGACACAAAAACAATTATTCTTGAACTTTAAGGCTTTGGATTTGTCGCTCCTTTCTTTTTTCCTATTTCTCTCTTTATAATGGGAATGTTTATCCTGTTCCTGTCTCACCATTGTATTTTAGAAGCACATAACATGTTTGATTTCATGAGTTTACAGCTGGAAAGTAATTTTTCTCAGGATGAATCACACTTTGAGTCTCACTCATATCTGATTTGGATGATATTTAGCATCCTGGGCAACATAGTGAGACCTCATCTCTGAAAAAAAAAAAAATATTAGGTGGTGCTTGCCTGTGGTCCCACCTACTTGGGAGCTGAGATGGGAGGGTTGGTTGAGTCAAGGATGTCAAGGCTGCTACTCCAGCCTGGGTGACAGAGTGACAGACACTCTGTCTCAAAAACAAACAAACAAAAACAAAAAATAAAAAACAAAACAACACAAAAGCTATGAGAGTGGAGCCCTTATGAGCGTAATTAGTATCTTTAAAAGAGTCCCTAGAGAGATTCCTTGCCCCTCCCACTGTGTGAGGACACAGTGAGAAGGCACTGCCTATAAGGAAGTGAGTTTTCAATAGTTACTTAATCACCCAGTGCTTTGATCTTGAACTTTCCAGCCCCCAGAACCATGAGAAATAAATTCCTGTTTTTTTAAAAAGCCATGCAGGTTATGCTATTTTGTTACAGCAGCCCAAACAGACACTGTCATATGAGATATGAATATTAAATACAGTCAATAATTTTACCTTCAGAATGTAGGATTCTTTTTAGGAAAACATTAATTGTTTTTTGTATAACAAATTACCTCAAAACTGAAGTCTGAAATAGCAGTTATTTTATTTGTTCATGAGTTGTCTAGACAGAGCTCAGCTGGGATGGCTTAAGTCTTCTCTATGTTGTATCAGCTGGGCTACTTCTGCATCCACAATTTTAGCTAAAGAATTCAGGATGGTCTCTCTTACTTTCTTGCTCTTCAGCTGGACTGTCCCAAATACTAGACTCTCTTTCCTTTTCTTTCATTCTCTAGGACCCCCTTTTTAGACTGTCTTTTAACTTACACATCTCTTTCTTCAGTCTCTAGAAGTCTCTAGTAATATGAAAACAGAGGTTTCCTATGAGTCTTAAGGCCTAAGCTCCAGAACTGGTATAACTTTAGTTCAACTACATATATTTTTCAAAGCAAGTCAAAAGATTCAAGAACAGGTTAAAAGGATGAGAAAATTGACTCAATTTCTTGATGGAAGGAAAATAGCCAAAGGATCTTTGAGGAAAGAACACAACCAGACACATCCAAAAATGTTTAGGGAAACTGGAACATAGTATCTGAGGTCCTGCAACAGAAATATACTGGGAACCCATAATAGAAATATTACTTATATCTTCCTTATTTTTTATTAGGTGAAGGACAGTGTTCTATTTTTCTGTTTTTTTAATTTAACTTCTAGGTTCAGGGGAACATGTGCAGGTTTGTTATATAGGGAAACTACATGTTACAGGCATTTGCTGTACAGATTATTTTGTCACATGGGTAATAAGCACAGTACCCTATAGATAGTTCTTTGATCTTCACCCTCCTCTCATCCTCCACCTTCAAGTAGGCCTTGGTGTCTGTTGTTCTCTTCCTTGTGACCATGTGCACTCAATGTTCAGCTCTAACTTATAAGTGAGAACATGTGGTATTCGATTTTCTCTTTCTGTATTATTTCACTTAGGATAATGGCCTCCACCTCCATCCATGTTGCTGAAAAGGATATGATGCTATTCTTTTTCATGGTTGCATAGTATTCCATGGTGAACATGTACCACATTTTCTCTATCCAATTTACCTTTGTTGGACATTTAGGTTGATTCCACGTCTTTGCTATTGTGAATAGTGCCATGATGAACACCTGCACGCATGTGTCTTTATGGTAGGATGGCTTATATTCCTTTGGGTATATACCTAATAATGGAATTGCTGTGTTGAATGGCACTTCTGTTTTAAGTTATTTGAGAAAACACCTCATTGTTTCCCACAATGGCTGAACTAATTTACATTCCCACCAGCAGTGTGTAAGTGTTGCTCTTTCTCTGCCACCTCTCCAGCATCTGTTATTTGTTGACATTTTATTAATAGCCGTTGTGACTGGTGTGTGATGGTATCTCATTGTGGTTTTGATTTGCATTTCTCTAATGATCAGTGATACTGAGCTTTTATATATATATATATATGCTTGTTGGCTGCATGTATGTCTTCCCTTGAAAAGTATCTGTTCATCTTCTTTGCTGAATATTTAATCAGGTTTTTCCTGTTTGTTAATTTAAGTTTCTTATAGATTCTGGATATTAAACCTTTGTTGGATACATAGTTTGCAAATATTTTCCCCCATTCTGTAGGGTGTCTGTTTATACTGTTGATAGTTTCTTTTGGTGTGCAGAAGCTCTTTAGTTTAATTGGTCCTACTTGTCAATTTCTGTTTTGTTGCAATTGCTTTTGGTGTCTCCATCCTAAAATCTTTACTAGGGCCTACATCCAGAATAGTATTTCCTAGGTTATCTTTCAGGATTTTTATACTTTTAGGTTTTCACATTTAAGTCTTTAATCCACATTGAGTTGATTTTTGTATATGATGTAAGAGAAGGTTCCAGTTTCAATTTTCTTCATAAGGCTAGCCAGTTACTACAGCACCATTTATTGAACAGGGAGTCCTTTCCCCATTGCTTGCTTTTTTCAGCTTTGGCAAAGATCTGATTGTTGTAGGTGTGAGGCATTATTTCTGGGCTCTCTATTCTGTTACATTGGTCTATGTGTTCATTTTTGTGTCAGTACTATATTGTTTGGGTTACTGTAGCCTTGTAGTATAGTTTGAAGTCAGGTAATGTAAAACGCATGTGTCTTTATGGTAGGATGGCTTATACTCCTTTGGGTATATACCTAATAATGGAATTTTATGGTTCTTTTTGCTTAGGATTACTTTGGCTATTCAGGTTCTTTTTTAGGTTCTATATTAATTTTAAAATAGTTTTTTCTAATTCTATGAAGAATGCCATTAGTAATTTGGTAGAAATAGCATTGAATCTGTAAATTGCTTTGGGCAGTATGGCCATTTTAACAATAGTGCTTCTTCCTATTTATAAGCATGGAATGTTTTTCAATTTATTTATGTCATCTCTGATTTCTTTGAGCAGTGTTTTTTACTTCTCATTATAGGAATGTTTTTCTTCCCTGCTTAGCTGTATTGCTAGGTATTTTATTATTTTTCTGTGGTTATTGTGAATGGGATTGCATTCTTGATTTGATTGTCAGTTTGGATATTGTTGATACATAAAAATGCTACTGATTTTTGTACATTGATTTTGTATTCTGCAACTTTGTTGAAGTTGTTTATTAGATCGAGGTTCTTTTGTGCAGAGACTATAGGGTTTTGTAAGTATAGAATCATATCATCTGCAAAAAGAAATAGCTTGAGCCTCTCTTCTTATTTGTGTGTGGTTTTTTTTTTCTTTTTCTTTTTCTTGCCTGATTACTCTGGCCAGAACTTTTGATACCATGCTGAATAGGAGTGATGAGAGAGGGCATCTTGGTCTTGTTCAGGTTTTCAAGAGCAATGCTTCCAGCTTTTGCTCATTCAGTATGAGGTTGGCTATGGGTTTGTCATAGATGGCTCTTATTATTTTGAAGTATGTTCCTTCAATGCCGAACTTGTTGAGGGTTTTTAACGTGAAAGGATGTTGATTTTCTCAAAAGGCTTTTCTGCATCTATTGAGATGACCAGGTGGTTTTTGTTTTTCGTTCTGTTTATGTGGTGATCACATTTAATTGATTTGTGTGTGTTGAACCAACCTTGCATCCCAGGGATAAAGTCTATTTGTTTGAGGTGGATTAGCTTTTTGATGTGCTGCTGGATTCAGTTTGCTAGTATTTTGTTGAGGATTTTTGCATCTGTATTCATCAAGGATATTAGCCTGAAGTTTTCTTTCTTTATTGTATCTCTGCCAGGTTTTGGTATCAGGATGATGCTGGTCTCATAGAATGAGTAAAGGATGATTCCCTCTTCCTCAATTTTTGGAGTCGCTTCAGTGGGAATGTAGTGGATCTTCTTTATACGTCTGGTAGAATTCAGCCGTGAATCCATCTGGTCCTGGGCTTTTTCTGGTTGGTAGGCTTTTTGTTACTGTAATGGAGGGTGTTTTAAATATTTTAAACTGATATCATGAATTATTTTTAGTTTATATGTTTTATCTGCTGAACTAATACTTGTTACTTATTTTTTAAAATTAAACTTTTTTCTGAAGACCTTATGTCAAAGGTATTAGCAAGAACATAGCACCAAATCCTTCCCATCCTTATGGCAATCCTTCTCTGCAGTGCTATGTAATGAGAATATGCTAGCAAAGGCAAAGTTCTATAGAAGAGCTAAGACCTATGGAACTGAGATAATTTATTCAAAGTAAACACCTGAAATGTGAACCTGAAGAATATGTCTTTGACCAAATTTAAGTAAAAACTTTTATTTCAAAGTATTTGCATAAGGTTTTCAAACTGAAGCTTTATTATTGTATTTGTTTTTGGTTTGGTTGGTTTTTACTTGCAAGCAGAATTCTAAGACAGTAAAAGAAGTAAAGCCTCCCAAGCTAAGTATGATGTTCATAAATATCCTCAAAATAGCAAAGAGCCCTAAACTGATATACTTACTTGTTTAGGTTGAAATAGTGCATACAAAGGAGATTCATATACTTCATTTATTCTTAGGGTGAGCTATTGAACCAGAACCAAATTCAAAACCCTTGGAGATATGCCCATCCATACAAAAGGCAGAAATATTGGCATTTAGAAGATAAAAATTTGCAAGATGGCACAATGCCTAGAGTAAAATAGAAAATCTGGGCTCATCCCCAGCTCCATTGCTGACTTTCTGCATAACCTTGAAGCTTATCATTTAACTCTTTCAAAACCTTTTCCTCAACTATATAATGTGATCCATAAGAAACCAACTTATTTTATTTATATGTATCTGAATATATGTAAAATATATTTGTGAGGATACACAAGAACCTGGCTACATTGTCTGCTTCTAGGAACAGCTCCCTGGTCGATAAAAACAAAGATGTGTGGGAAACATAATTTTCACTGTATACTCATTTACTACTTTCACATTTTGTTCCCTATGTATGAGTTATTGAGAGAGAAAGAGAAAGAAAGAGTGGAATAAGGAAGAGAAGAGGGAGAGAGAAAGAAAAGAAGGAAGAAAGGAACAAAGGAAAGAAGGAAAAAAGGAAGAGAGGATATTTTGGATTTATTTACGTTCATAGCTAAGCACAAGGCTTTAGAGAACTGACATTTATTTTGTTCAAAAATTTTGAAAAAAGATGTTTATATTATTATTACTTGTTCTTAATATCATTTGGTGTTATTTTCTTCATCTTACATCTTAAATACTGCCTTGCTTATTCCAGTGTATTTTTTTTCACCTCTTATCATTCACTCTTACCCCAAGAAACTGGGTAAGCAGGTGCACAGTAGTCTATGAAATAATCCCCATGAAATGAAAAAAAAAGTTGCATTATGCATTTTCTATTAATATAGAAGCATCTGTTATTTGTTAATACCATATATAGGGATTCCTTGGAATTTCACAAGCTTGAGCAGGAAATTAGACATGCATCACTTCTTAATCTCTCAACTTCTTGCTCATGTCATTCAGTATAAGCTAACTCAGGTCAACTATTTTAAGGGTAGAAAGGAAGGATAGAAGGACACAAGGGACATTTAAAAACAACACTTGACTAAATACAGTAAATTAAGAGAAGGTGAATCAACAAACTATATGCTGCAAGTGTTTTATGTTTAGATGCTGGGGGGAAAATTGTGGTACTTCTAGCAATGAAATAATAGGAGATATTTTATTAAGGTTACTCATTCAACCTGCAGCCTCTAAATTTACCTGGGTATGAGAGACGTGTGGTTACTTGGAAGGAAAGACTGCAAGAAAAGAAGTCTTTGGGGGCAAGAATTTTAATGTGTAGAAGCCACTACACTTCAAAGATGGGTACCAAATTTGAAATGTTGCTGCACTGAGGTTCACATGAGGCTGAGAGATACCAGCTCGGTCATCCTCAAGCTTTTGAAGAGGAAGCAACAGGGGGCAAATCAAGAAACACATCAAAGTGCCTTCCCTGAATTGCCAAGGAAAGGTGAAACTGCAAGTGGCTCTGTTAATAGTGCTCTGTGCGCTGAGGCCACAACCAGTGGATTGCTTGGAACACGAAGGGCTCTTCTCATTAACTTTCTGTTTCTGCTATGAAACCTCCCAGTGGGCAGTAGAGTTATGTCAATGAGTTTACACCCTTCTTCCTTAAGTGAGAACTACTGACTGTGCAATGACTCCTATTTTATATGTTGCCACCTTGCTAGAAGGAAACATATAATCAATATTTTTAGAATAAACTTCCTTAAGATATTTTCAAGTTGCTTTAGGCACTCCTCACATCCTATGCTCTAAGAAAAACTTCAACTCCCTCCCCCAAATATAATACATGATCATTGTAAATGGATCATGCATTATTGTTATTTCCAGGTTCTTTGTGCAATGCACTTTTAAAAGTACATTTACATGTGGTATACAGTGTTGTGGCCATTTTAGAAAATTGGGGTATTTAGCATTCATAAACTACATGTGGGATGGCCAGTGGACCTTTCCTGAAAACCTGCTGTGTTCTTCATACTGTACTACACATTGTTGACACATTAGTGAATAAATATAAACATAGTTTCTGCCCTCAACAACTGTATTGTAGTCATTCCATGCTGACAAAAATTAGTTGCCTGTATTTTCTATCACAAAGTTTCGAGCATCAGCTCCCTAATCTTTGTATCTCTAGTTTATTTCTCCATGCATCTACCCCATCAACTCCTCACATCAGATTTCTTAAACATTTGTGATCATGTTTAGTAGCAAAAGGAAAATCAGTAAGTCCCCATTGGCTCTTTTAAAAATGCAAATATTTTAGTCTTTTCTAGAAAATGAGATGGGGTTAAAAGCCATGGGATCATGGCTTTTAACTCTAGGCTTTCCCTCTTGTATGCTTTAAAAGCAAGAGAATCTTTTGTTTCCTCCTTACTCAGCTCCCTGGTTAGTGCTGTGTCTCCTTCTGGAATGACCTTCCTTATGTTTGTCCACCTGTCACAGCCTTAACCATCTATCCAGGCCCAATTTCATTTTCCTTTTTATAGCTTTCCAAATACCTTCTCATCCGCCACCCGAGTGTATTTACTCCATCACTTGTATTCCTGTTTTACTTTCAAAAATAAAGCCAGGTTGATGTTCTATAGATATTTATTTTCCTGCCAGTTTTAGCCATTGTCTACGAGCACTTTGTGGTCACAATGATAATGGCTTACTCCTGTTTATAAAACAGGGTTAGTTAAATATATTTGTGTTTTACTGACTCTGTTTCCAAAAATCAATCTGGATCATTATCAATTATCTTCAAAACCTGTATGTTTTACTAATATCAGCATTGATTATATATAGCAAAACAGAAAAAAAAGTACATTTTAAAAAGGAATTGTATAAAAAGTGAGCACAATTGTTGAAATAAAGTTTATTTCTAAGGTGTTTCAATCATTTCCTTCCCATCTCAAAGAATAAATAGGCAAAAATGTCAATAAAGTAATTCTTAATTTCTAAGTTGAACAAAAAATCTGGCTGGCTTGAAGGATTGGACATCAAGGGGCTCCTAGACTCATTGCTCCTCGCAGCATAACAGGAAAAAAAAGTTATAGTGATTTGGATTGATCTGTTTACCTGTTTTGCTTTACTCTCTTCATATTCTGCCTTGACATTGCACAAATCTTTTGCTTCTCTCTGAGTATCTTTTCTTTAGAAATAAGTAAAATAATCTTCCTTTCTCAAATTTATTAATTAATGTGACATAAAACTGTTTTTCTCTTTTGTCCCTACAATTTGGACCAGGAACGTATGTTCTGCACTTCTCAGTTCGCTTTGGCCCTTGTTCTGCTCACTTGGATTTCCTCAAGGTGTTCCCTGAGTTTTACTTCAGTTGAAGGCTAACTCTACAGGCCATAATGCAGTATCCATAGTAGAACATCTATTAGAATGGGAACAGAGGGCTGGGCATGGTGGCTCATGCCTGTAATCCTAGCACTTTGGGAGGCTGAGGCATGCAGATCACTTGAGGTCAGAAGTTCAAAATGAGCCTGGCCAACAGGTGAAACTCTGTCTCTACTAAAAATACAAAAAAATTTAGCCGGGCATGGTGCCATGCCCCTGTAATCCCAGCTACTTGGGAGGCTAAGGCAAGAGAATCTTTTGAACCCAGGAGCCAGAGGTTGCAGTGAGCCTCCTGGGCGACAGAGTGGGACTCCATCTCAAAAGAAAAAAAAAGAGAATGGGAACAGAGGGGATTCTGTGTCCTAAGGCAGGGAATCTCTGTACTATGAATCCTTTACCACAGTCCCAGAAGAATATACATATGGTTCCTTTAAATAATTTTTTAGAAATGTAATAATCCATATTAAATCATAACAGATTTTCAATGTCGATGAAACAGCTTTCTATTAAAAGAAGTTGCCATCTAAGATTTTCATAGCTAGAGAGAACTCAATTGCCAATTACCTATGCAGATAGGGATGTGTTCACAGCTTTTTAAATACAATAGACTTTGATACTCATATATAAATTATATAGCATTCTTAATTATGTATCAAACATAGTATACACATGCATAAGTTGGTTTTCTTACTCCAGGTTGATAATTTATAAATGTTTGTTAAACTGATATAAAATATATATACTATTTTGACTTTAAAAAGGATGTTTTATTTTAATGTTATCTACATTAAATTCAATATTATTATAATTGGTTTGCAGTTGAATATACTACATTCCTCACTGTAAACAACTTATGCTGCTAATTATTTAAATTTAATCTTCAGTGATATAAAAATTTAATAGAAAAAAATCATTTCTCTAGAATTTTAAATATTACCTAAACACATGGGGAACATCAACATTTACTAACGCTATGTCACATGAAGCTTTTAGTGCACTGCAGTGATTAAAAGTATTAGGAAGTATCTGAATATGTTTTTGTGAGAGAAAGAGAAAGGAGCTGTATCATGGTTAATTCTCAGTACTCCCTTTTCCTATATTCCTATTAGACATTCTGCATTTTTTCCATGTATATCATATCAATCTATATTAATGTCAATAAAATTATAAGGTGTTTTCCAGTCAATAATGTTGATTTTTGAGGGAAGTGTTAGAAAAATGCCAAAATACACTATTTTAAAAATATATTCTTTTTAGATTGGGTCACTCATTTGACATAGTATTTTGATGGTAACCATGACTACACTGTGTGAGTTGGACTGTCCAATATCTGTTCATCTCAGCTCACTCTATTCCTGTTTACGTCAAGGAGATGCACAAAGCCATTTTGCTGTAACAGTGAAAATGACAAAATACTATAGGCACAGAGATTATAGAATAAAGGGCACTCTTCACATCTCTGCATCTTAGGGATTATTTGAAGGGTAATAAAAGCTTGCAGATTTCAGAAATGATAAAATATTAGCATAAGAAAAAAGCAGTAAGACAGTAAGTCAATACCTAAATAAAATGAATAAGTGGATACATTCAAGGTACACACACACAGGAAAAAAAAAGGAAAGAAAGAAAAGCAGCCCATGAGAAAACAAAACTTAACTAATATTATTTTCAGCAGATGAGAGCTGAAAATGAACGCTTCTGGAGCCTATCAACACATTGCAAAGGAATAAACTGATTTTTTTTTTTTTTTTTTTTTTTTTTTTTTTTTTTTTTTTTTGAGACGGATTCTGGCTCTGTCACCCAGGCTGGAGTGCAGTGGCGTGATCTCGGCTCACTGCAAGCTCCGCCTCCCGGGTTCACACCATTCTCCTGCCTCAGCCTCCCGAGTAGCTGGGACTACAGACGCCCACTGTCACGCCCGGCTAATTTTTTGTATTTTTAGCAGAGACGGGGTTTCACCGTGTTAGCCAGGATGGTCTCGATCTTCTGACCTTGTGATCCGCTGGTCTCGGCCTCCCAAAGTGCTGGGATTACAGGCGTGAGCCGCCGCGCCCGACCTTAAACTGATTTTTTAAAGCATAAAAATAGCAAAAATGACAAAAAAAAAAAGTATTTTAAGAAATCAGTACAAGCTCTATTTCATAGAAAAAGCTCAAGGAATAAGACAATTTTTACACAGTTATTTGCACATCTTATTGTTCAATTTAAAAATTAAAAGTAAACTAAAAGCATCAGATTCAATAACCATTCATAGATAGGCATACCTTGTTTTATTGAGCTTCACAGGTGTTATGTGTTTTATTGCAAATGGAAGGTCTGTGGCAAACCCATGTAGAGCAAATCTATTGGCACTGTTTCCCGAACAGTATTTGCTTACTTTGAGTCTGTCACATTTTGGTAATTCTCACACTTTTTCATTATTATTAGATCTGTTATGGAGATCTGTGATCAGCAATCTTTGGTGTTACTATTGTAATTGTTTTGGGTCACCACAAACTGCACTCGTATAAGATGGCCAACTTAACAAATAAATGTTTTGTGTGTTCTGACTGCTCCACTTGCCAGCCTTTACCCATCTCTCTCCCTCTTCTCATGCCTCCCTATTCCCTGAGATACAACAGTATTGGAATTAGGTCAATTAATAATGCTACAATGGCCTCTAAGTGTTCAAATGAAAGGAGGAGTCATGCATCCTCACTTTAAATCAAAATCTAGAAATTATTAAGCTTAGTGAGGAAGGCATGTCAAAAGTCGAGATAAACTGAAAGCTTAACCTTTTGTATCAAACATTTAGTCAAATTGTGAATGCAAAGAAAACGTTCTTGAAGGAAATTAAAAGTGCTAATCCAGTGAACACACAAATGATAAGAAAGCAAAACAACCTTATTGTTGACATGGAGAAAGTCTGAGTAATGCAGCTAGCAGATCAAACCAGGCACAACATTCCCTTAAGCCAAAGGCTAATCCAGAGTAAGATCCTAACTTTCTTCAATTCTATAAAGGTTAAGAGAGGTGAGGAAGCTTCAGAAGAAAAGTGTGAAGCTAGCACAGATTGGTTCATGAGGTTGAAGAAAATAAGCCATCTCCATAACATAAAAGTGCAAGATGAAGCAGCAAGTGCTGATGCATAAGTTACAGCAAGTTATCCAAAAGATCTAGCTAAGATCATTGATGAAGGTGACTACACTAAACAACAGATTTCCAACGTGGACAAAACAGCCCTCTATTAAAAGAAGATGCCATCTAATACTTTCATAGTCAAAAAGAAGTCAATGCCTGACTTCAAATCTTCAAGGAACAAGCTGACTTTCTTGTTAGGAGCTAATGCAACTGGTGACTATAAGTTGAAGCCAATGCTCATGGACCATTCTTAATATCTTAGGACCCTTAAGAATCATGCTAAATTTACTCTGCCTGTGCTCTTACATGAAAGCACAAAGAATGGATGACAGTATATCTGTTTACAGCATGCTTTACTGAATATATTTTAAACTCACCATTGAGACCTCCTTCTCAGAAAAAGATTTCTTTAAAAATACTTCTGCTTATTGACAATGCACCTGGTCACCCAAGAGCTCTGACATAGATGTACAAGGAAATGAATGCTGTTTTTATGCCTGCTAACACAACATCCATTCTGCAGGTCATGGATCAAGGAGTTATTTTGATTTTTCAAGTCTTCTTATTTTAAAAATATGTTTTGTAAGGCTATAGCTGCCATAGATAGTAAAGCCCTGATGAATCTGAGCATAGTAAATTGATAGTAAATTGAAAACCTTCTGGAAAGGTTTCATAATTTAGATGTCATTAAGAACATTTGTGATTCATGGGAGGAGGTGAAAATATCAATATCAGTATCAACAGGTTGAGTGGAAGAAGTTAATTCCAATCCTCATGACTGTGTTTAAAGTATTCAAGACTTTAGTGGAGAAGTAACTGCAAAACTGGTAGGAATAGCAAGATAAGTAGAATTAGAAGTAGAGCCTGAAGATAGAATGGATTCCTGCAATCTCATGATGAAACTTGAATGGATGAAGGGTTGCTTCTTATGAATGAGCAAAGAAAGTGGTTTTTGAGGTGGAATCTACTCCTGGTGAATATGCTATGTTAAAATGACAATAAAAATTGAGAATATTACATAAACTTAGTTGATAAAACAGCAGCTGAATTTAAGAGCCTTAACTCCAATTCTGAAAGAAGGTCTACTGTAAGTAAAATGCTATCAAGCAGCATCTCATGCTACAGAGAAATTTTGTGAAAGACAATTACTGCAATAAACTGCATTTTTATTTTAAGAAATTGCCATAACCACTGTAACCTTCAGCAACCACCATCCTGACCAGTCAGCAGCCACCAACTTCAAGGCAAAATTCTTCACCAGCAAAAAGATTATGATTGGCTAAAGGCTCAGATGATCTTTAGCATTTTTTCAGCAATAAAGTATTTTTAATTAATGTATGTATACTGCTTTTTTAGACATAATGCTATTGCATACTTAACAGATTATAGTATAGTGTAAACATAACTTTTCTATGTACTGGGAGACCAAAACATTAGTGTGTTCACTTTATTCATTGTATTGCAGTGTTCTGGAACTGAATTTTGAGTATCTTCAAAGTATGCCTGTAATAGGTTGAACCAACATGCATCCTGAATGTGCTCAAGCTGCTTATATATCCATGGAAACATTCTTTAAAACTATTAAACAATTTAGTGTCCTGCAAACATTATTCGCTAATCTTGTTTAAATTTTGTGTCTTTTACTGGTTCTGGTGACTGTAGGCACCAGATTTTAGCTATTTTTGCCTCAGTTTCTGGATAGTTGTATCTCTTCATATGGTCTATGTATCTCTGATTTAAAAAGTAATGTATGACTCTGTTCAGGATGGCACAGTTACTTACATTTGACTCATATTACCTTCTTCAAACTTTACAGAAGATAAAGAGACAAACTTGGAAAAGAAAAAATAGAAAAAAGAAATAAATAAATAGACCAGATCTTAGCAAATAAAATTACAGAACACCAAGTTATATATAAATGTCATATAAGTAGAAAATAATATTTTAGTGTAAATGTTACTGACCACAGGTTCTTAGGCTTCTATGCAATAGAAATTAACACAAGGCCAAGCAAGTTTCCCAGACAAAGCTTTATTAGGGGCTTATGCTTGAACTCAAGGGAGACAGCACCAGAATGAGAGTTCCCTGGCTGGCTCCCTGAGAAGGGCTGCTTAGGATCTTTTATTTGGGGAGGGAGAGGGGTCGATGTTAAAGGAAAAGTAGGTAAGCATAAGCACGGAGGGGTTTCATTCATGCAAGTGCAATGTAGAAGCATACTTCTTTATATATCTCATGATCAAAAAATGGCAGATAAGCCCCTCTCTGGACAGAGATTTTAGTACTATAATGAGGTAAGGGGTAAAGATTGGTCATTAATCTGCTCTTGTGCAGGTGATAGGGTTAACTCCCTTGAGTAAGATTTTAGGTGGGGACACTGTGGGTATAGCACCTTGATTAAATTTATGGTGGGATGCTGCTTATCTTAGTTTCTTCAAGTCCCCTAGTCAGTGGGTAAGAAACAATATGTTAGTGGCAGTTGAGGGGCTGAGGTCTGTCCCTACTCTGTTTCATAAGTATGTTTTAAATATTACATGGGACAATCCTACCATAACCCTAAGTAGACTTGAAATGGAGCAAGAATGAAAAACAGTTTAATGGGCGGAAGCTACGGGTTTGCTGAGCACTGTTGTCTGAAAATATGTGGTATTGTGGGGCTCAGAAACCAATATCTCCAAATCCTGTGTTTTGACATACTGAACTCAAGTAGAAGCCTCAAGGTTTCTCTAACCTTCCCCCACCCTTCACCATTTCTCCCAAAGAGGCTGAAGTTTCCTTATCTGGCTATGAAGCAGACCCACCAAGAACAATAGTTTTCCTTCCCTACCTGTAAGACCAAAAGGGTGACTATACTTGAACAGGCCTTTCTTCTTAAGATAAAGACTGCCTCAAAGGATCATATAAGTTCCAAAGAGAATTATTTATAAGCTAGTCTCCGTTCACTGATCCATTCATTCTTATATAGTAAGTATGTATTGTCCCTCAATAGAATTCCTCTTCTACCCCCTCTCATAATCTGTTTTACCAGGATCTAAGCCCCCATTCTTTCTGTAACCTTAAGATAGTATACAAGTTTCTGTAACTCAATGGGAAGGACAGTATTCTGAAGGCTCCTGTGTATACACCTTAAATAAAGGTGTATGCCTTTTCTTTTATTAAACCACCTGCCTCATGTCAACGGCTTTCAGTGACCATTTAGGGGGCCAAGAACCTATGGCTTCCAGAGTATCACAAATTTTAGTGCCCATGAGACAAAGTGAACAAAATTGTCAATAAAAGCAAAGTCAGACCTATTTGGCTTCCAGAGTATCACAAATTTTAGTGCCCATGAGACAAAGTGAACAAAATTGTCAATAAAAGCAAAGTCAGACTTATTTGGCATGAAGGGGGAAAACAAAGTTAAAAAGTAATTAAACAAAAAGATTCCTATCAAAATTAGTCTTCAATTATAAAACTAGTGAGAAATATAATGTTGAAATAAAATGCCACAGTGTAAACTGTTGGTTTATAATTCTATAGAAATAAAATTAATGCAGTTTAACAGCGCAAAATATTATCAGCTGTTTTGGAGTAAGTATCTTTCTTAAATACAGATATAAATTCCATTAAACGGGATTTATTAAGAAAAAGGTAAATGAAACAAAAATAGATAAAATATATATTTAAAAGATCCAATTTTATAAGCTTTATTGAGATATTACTGACAAATAAAAATTGAACATATTTGTTATAGTTCAAGCAGATTATTCTTGCCTGTTGCACAAAGAAAGCCAATACACTGAGACTAAAGGTATTGCAGTAGAGAAAGAATCTAATTATCACAGGGCAGCTGAGGGAAGAGATGGAAAATATTTCTTTAATCTACCTTCCCAAGAATTTGGAGGCTAAGTTTTTTTTTTTAAGGGTAATTGGCAGGCAGGGGGCTAGGAAATGGGTACTAATAATTGGTTGGATGAGGCATGAAATCACAGGGGTGTCAAAACTGTCTTTGTTCATGAAGTCAGTTCCTGGGAGGGCATCAAAGATCCAGCTGAGTCAGTTCCTTGGTATGGTTCACCAGTCTGGGTGGAGTCAGTTGGTCCCCCAGAATGCAAAGTCTGAAAAATATCTCACAAAATAGTCTTAGGTTTCACAATAGAGATGTTATCTATAGGATCAACTGAGAAGTTACATACCTTGTGACCACTAACTATGTGACTTCTGAGCAGTAAACAGTTTAAAAAAAGGGCAAGCAAAGAAACAATGACTGCTTATTATATAACCTGGCTTATCACTTAGCAAAATTCAGAACCCTCCACAATTTTAACTGGGGCCTTTCATTAATTTTATAAAGGCAGTTTCATATTCAAGGGGGACAATGTAATGATTTGATATATGTCTACATTGTGAAATGACTTCTACAATTAATCAATACCTTCATTACCATACATACTCTGTGTGTGGCGGGGGCTTAAGGACATTTTAGATCTATTCTCTTAGCAAATTTTGAGTAAATAACACAGCGTTATTAACTATAGTCACCATGCTGTCATTAGATTTCCAGAATTAATTCATCTATAACTGAAAGTTTGTACCCTTTGACCAACATTTTCCCATTTCCCTATTGTCTCAGCTCCTGGCAACTACCATTTTACTCTGTGCTCCTATCAGTTCAACTTTTTAAAAATTATACATATGAGTTTATACAGTATTTGTATTTCTGTGTCTTGTTTATTTTACTGAGCATAATATCTTTCAGATTCATTCATGTTGTTACAAATGTCAGAATTTCCTTCAAAAAAGAACCCATTATTAATATGCTAAAAGCCACTGAATTACTTGTTTTAATGAGTAAATTTTGTGATATGTAAATTATACCTTACTAAAGCTGTTAATTAAAAAGCCCATGATATGTTTGGCTGTGTCCCCACCCTAATCTCATAATGAATTGTAGCTCCCATAATTCCCATGTGTCATTGGAGGGATGTGGTAGGAGTTAATTGAATCATGGGGGCTGATTTTTTCCAAGCTGTTCTCATGATAGAGAATAAGTCTCATGAGATCTGATGGTTATATAAAGGGCAGGTCCCCTGCACACAATTTCTTGCCTGCTGTCATGTAAGACATACTTTTGTTCCTCCTTCACCTTCTGCCATGATTGTGAGGCCTCCCCAGCCATGTGGAACTGTGAGTCAGTTAAACCTTCTTTTTTTAATACGTTACTCAATCTCAGGCACTTCTTCATAGCAGTATGAAAATAGACTAATATAGTAAATTGGTACTGGTACAATGGGGTACTGCTATTGAGATACCTGAAAATGTGGAAGGAACTTTGGAACTGGGTAACAGGCAGAGGTTATAACAGTTTGGAGGGCTCAGAAGAAGACATGAAGATGTGGGAAAGTTTGGAGCTTTCTAGAGACTTGCTGAATGGTTTTTACCAAAATGCTGATAGTGATATGGATAATGAAGTCCAGGATGAGGTGGTCTCAGATGGAGATGAGGAACTTACTGGGAAATAAAGCAAAGGTTAGTCTTGCTATGCTTTAGCAAAGAGACTGATGGCATTTTGCTGCTGCCCTAAAGATTTGTGGAACTTTGAACTTGAGAGAGATGTTTTACAGTATCTGACGGAGGATTTCTAGGCAACAATGCGTTTAGGAGGTGACTTGGGTGCTCTTAAAAGCACTGTTTTATTTATTCAGAAAGATATGGTTTGGAATTGGAACTTATGTTTCAAAGGGAAGCAGAGCATAAAAGTTGAGAAAATGTGCAGTCTGATGATGTGATAGAAAAGAAAAACACATTTTCTAAGGAGAAATTCAAGCCAGCTGCAGAAATTTGCATAAGTAACGAGGGGTCAAACGTTAATCACCAAGAAAATGGTGAAAATGTCTGCAGGGCATGTCAGAGGTCTTCATGGCATCCCTCCCATCACAGGCCCAGAGGCCTAGGAGGAAAAAATGTTTTCATGAGCTGGGCCCAGGGCCTTGCTGCTTTGTGCAGTCTTGGGACTTGGTGCTCTGCATCTAAGCTGTGGCTAAAAGGGGCCAATGTACAGCTCACGTCATTGATTCAGAGGGTGCAAGCCTCCAACCTTGGCAACTTACATATGGTGTTGGGCCTGTAGGTGCACAGAAGTCAAGAATTGAGGTTTAGGAACTTCTATCTAGATTTCAGACAATGTATGAAAATACCTGGATGTCCAGGCCAGAAGTGTGCTGCAAGTGCCAGTCGTCATGAAGACCTCTGCTAGGACAGTGCAGAATGGAAATGTGGAGTGTGAGCCCCCACACACAGTCCCCACTGGGGCACTGCCTAGTGGGATTGTGAGAAGAGGGCCACCATCCTCCAGACCCCAGAATGGTAGATCCACCAATAGCCTGACCATGCACCTGGAAAAGCCACAGATTCTCAATGCCAGCCTGTAAAACAGACAGAAGGGGAGTTGTAACCTGCAAAGCCACAGCAATAGGGCTTCCAAAGACCATGGGAACCCACCTCTTGCATCAACATGAGTTGGATGTGAGACATGAAGTAAAGGAGATCATTTTGGAGCTTTAAGATTTGATTGCCCCATTGGTTTTTGGACTTGCATGGGGACTACAGCCCCTTTGTTTCAGCCAATATCTCCTATTGAGAATGGGTACATTTACCCAGTGGCCTGTATACTCATTGTGTCTAGGAAGTAACTACTTGCTTTTGATTTTACAAGCTTATAGGGAGAAAGGGACTTGCCTTGTCCCACTTGAGACTTTGGACTGTGGACTTTTGATTTATTGCTGAAATGAGTTAAGATTTGGGAGATTGTTGGTAAGGCATGATTAGTTTTGAGATGTGAGGTCATGAAATTTGGGAGGATTCATGGGTGGAATGATATGGTTTGACTGTGTCCTCACCCAAATCTCATCTTGAATTTTAGTTCCTATAATCTCCTCGTGTCATGGGAGTGACTCAGTGTGAGGTAATTGAATCATAGGGGCAGGATTTTCCCATGCTGCTCTTGTGACAGTGAATAAGTCTCATAAGATATGACAGTTTTATAAAGGGCAGTTTCCCTCCACACACTCTCTTGCCTACCATCATATGAGACGTGCCTTTGCTCCTCCTTTGCCTTCTGCCATGATTGTGAGGCCTCCTAGCCATGTGGAACTGTGAGTCCATTAAGCTTCTTTTTCTTTAGAAATTACCCAGTCTCGGGTATTTCTTTATGGCAGTATGACAATGGACAAACACAGCCCACTAAGGCTCTTTCTAAATATGTTAAAAATTATATATACAAAAACACATCCAGTATGAGTATACTGTGTGTATATGTATACACATAGACAAATTGTGTGTGTGTGTGTGTGTGTGTGTGTGTAGAGAGAGAGAGAGAAAAGAAAGAGAAAAGGAGAGAGAGCAGGAGAGAAAGAGAGAGACAGAGAAAGTACACATTAGTGTACTAAAACAATTCCCCCAGTATGTCTGACAGACAAAGTTTAAAAATATCAAAGAAAACTTATGAACTACCTAAAGGGTATTTAGCTTATCAACTGACGTTTCCAAAGCAATATTGGGAAAAGAAGACAATGACATAGTATTTTCAACATTTTGAGAGAAATAACTCTCAACCTCAGATTCTAAACATGTACCTATCTGTCTAAAAGAAAGATCGGGGAGGGAATGCTCTGATTTCACCAAAACATTGTTCCTTCTCCTTCTGGTACATACTTAGATTATTTCCCCCACATTTGCTTGAAATTAGGTGGAATCATGTTTTAATTCTGGGCAATAGAATGTAGATAAGGCTTGTGAATACCCTATCCACATTCTTTCCTTTTTCTCTCTTTCCTTTTTCTCTCTTTCTTCCTGGAAAAATATGTAACTGAATAACCCTTCTCTTTTCTTCTTACCCTATGCTTTCACAAAGTGAAGAACTTAGATTTCTTAATGGATGTCAGAGACACAGGATAAAAGGGGATGCCCAAATCATTGAATGGAGGTGGCCTGCTGAATTCCCCCTTTTATTCAATATGAATGAGAAATAAACTTTCAAGGTATCAGATATTGAGATTCAGTGTTTTGCTTATTATGGTATCAGGAAGAATGCAAACATTTTAGGAAAAACAAAATCTGCATTTATATCCAAAAGTTGCACATTAGGAAAACTCTAGAGCAGGAATCCCCAATCCCCAGGCTGCAGACTGGTACTGGTCTGTGGCCTGTTTAGGACCCAGCCACAAAGCAGGAGGTTAACAAGGACCAGCAAACATTACCACCTGAGCTCCACCTCCTGTCAGATCAGTGATGGCACTGGATTCTCATAGGAGTGTGAACCCTATTTTGAACTGTGCATAAGAGGGATGTAGGTATGTATACTCATTAGGAGAATCTTAATGCTTTAATGCCTTATGACCTGAGGTGGAATAGTTTCATCCCAAAACAAGCCCCTGCCCGCCCCACCCCTCCACCCATGGAAAATTTGTCTTCTGTGAAACTGGTTCCTGGTGGTAGAAAGGTTGGGGACTTCACGGGAAGGCAAAAAAAAAAAAAAAAAAAAAAAAAAAAAAGAAAGAAAATGAAAAGAAAAGCAGACAAGAGCAAGGACATCCTAACAATATTTGGATAAATCTCTACAAAAAGTGCTTATACATTAAAACAATACATGATATAAAAGTATAAAGGCTTCAGTTATTTAGTGGATGAAATATACATGTGGAGAAATGGAAATTTGATTAAAATAATTTGAAAACTTTTGTATTATTCAAAAGTAGGGTAAAAATTCATTGTTATATATGCATATTAAAATATCTTGACTTCTAAAAAACTAGCCATGGTGTCTAAAAATTCTGTACAAATAGAAGGAAAAGTAGAAAGGAAAGAAGGAGTTAAAGGGAAGGAAAGAAAGAAAAAGAAAACATTCAAATAAAAAATTTTTTAAAAAGACACAAAAAGAAATTAAAACCATAATAATGTAGGAAAACATATCAACATGCAATTCTAAACACAGACTGTCAGAATTAATTTTTAAAAATCATCTATATGTTATACATGGAATTCACATAGAGCCAAGGTTACAGAAATAAAAGCTAAAGTGTGTGAACATGTGTATGTTGGGATAATGCTAAACAATATTTTATGAGAGATAAATTGATAGTATGGCAAAAAAGCCAAAATAAAAATAAAGCAGTTCACTTAATAATGAAACAAAATTTTAGTTCTCAAAAAAGATTCAGTACACCATCATGACCTAAACAAAGCTTAATTTTTATGGAATATGACACCCCCAAATTAGAGAACATAACATAATATTACAACACACTTGTAATATTAAAACAAAATAATTTTATACAAAGCCAACAAGCTTATTTTACCAAATTTAAAAGGGTTGGTATTTTTGAAATAACACTATCAAGCAACAATGCAATTAATTTAAAATAATATATTTAGGGATGTAAAAACACAGATCTAACATGCTTCAAATAAGAAGTCATATTTGAAATTAAAAAATATGTAGGAGATAAAAACTTGTGGGTTGCCCCTAAGCACAAATACAAGAAAATAATTTTATACAAAGAAATACTAAAATTAATTAGTGAACATTGTATTTAACAAGTTATAAGAGAATAACAAAATTGAGCAAAATAAAGTATAAGTGAAAATATAAAATAATTTTTAATAACATTACATAATTCAATTATACAAATCAGAGATAATCAACAGTGAAAAACGGGTTCTAAAGAGATTAATGAAATAGATAATTACTTGCAAAATGTATCAAGAAAATGAGTGAAGACATTAATAAGCAATGTCAGAAATACATTTTGTATAGCCACAGATGCTGTAGAGATTAAAATAAGTGCATATTAGGAGTGAAGGTTATTGTCTACATTAAGTAAACAGGTTTAAAATATGAAAAATAAAGTAATTGAATCAGAAGGTAAAAATCTTACTTCAATAAAACACTGGTACCTGAGGAGTCTATGAGCATTTCATCAAATATTTAAGGAAATCGCAGTTTCAAAATTTTCTACACTATTCCAGAGAACATAAAAAGAGGGGCTACTCTTTATCATTGTCATTTATATTAGTTGCAGAAATCTTTATTTTCAAGCCAGAGAGGCACAAACAAGATAGGAAAATTACAGGACATTCTCATTTGTGATTGTAGGTACAAAAGACAGAGAAATCCTAAAGAAAATATTGTAAAATGTATTATAACAATATATATTTTAGCAATACAAATTTGATTTAATATTAGGCAATTTTTTAATCCCTCTTACTCTGCTCTGTAAAGGGTGGGATAGACGGGGAAAACTAAATTTTCCAGACTCCCCTGTCAACTGGCTTCTCAGTAGGAGACTCTTGCAAAAAACAAAAACAAACAAACAAAAAAACAGTAGGTAGGAGAAGAGATCTGTTCCTTAGTAATCTCTCTTTCTCTCTCTCCCCTGACCCCCTACCTCTCCATCTCCCTGCTTCATGGGCATCTCAAATTGCTGAGTCTTCTTGGGAACTCCACCTTTAGCCTTAGCATCCTCTCCTCAGTCGCCACAACTCTAGCCTGATTGTTCCCTCTTTAATGGCTGCACCACCTGGAGCAATTACAATGGCACCTCCAGCACAGCAATAGCATGTAGCTCTTGGACTCCTACAGCATCCTCCCCACTACCACAATATTCCCATCACTATTATTCTCTGGTTGCTTTAAGTTCTTTTCCTCTGTTACTGAAATATAGTAGTTTGTACGTATTTTTGGGTTACATGTGATATTTTAATACATCTATACGACATATAATGATCAAATCAAGGTAATTGAGATATCCATCATTTCAAACATTTAACCTTTCTTTGTGTTAGAAACATTATAATTATTCTGTTCTAGTTATTTTGAAATACACAATAAATTATTTTTAACTATAATTTTCCTACTGTACTATTGAATACTGGAACTTAGTATTTGATTGTGGCAATTCACTATTAACAGTTTAAAGGAGGAAAATAATATGCTCACTAGATGCAGAAAAATATTTAATAAAATTCAAAATCAACCATGATTTTTAAAATTTCAAAAACAATTTTATAGTAAATTGTGTACTGACGTGAAAAATTTAAAATTGGTATAATGTGTCTACAAAAAATGTACTTATCATACAGGTGATAAAATATCAAAATTATTTCTTTTAACAGGCCAAAGGTGTCAGCTCCCTCTCCTGATTCAGCATTCCACTACAGGTGCTATTTGTTCAGAAATACTAAAAAAACATAAATTGCCAATTATTGGCAGATAATATATTTGTGGGTGTGCGGCAACTTCAAAATAAATAATAAGCTTAGAAGAAAATTTAACAAAATGTCTGGTTATAAAAAGTCAATTGGCCAGGCATGGTGGCCCACACCTGTAATTCCAGTACAGCACTTCAGGAGGCTGAGGTGGGAAGATTGCTTGAATTCAGGAGTTCAAGATCAGCCTGGGCAATCTAGTTAGACACCATCTCTATTTTTAAATAAAATATTCTAAAAATTAAAATAAGATAATGTAGGGTATTTGTTGCCATGGGGAAACGTAGGTTGTATTTTTTATTCTATAAATATTATTTCTATTGTTTGCTATTGCCACAAAGGAACTAGAAAAATAAGAGCAAATGAAATACAAAATATCAGAAAAAAAGAAATTATAGAAGAACAGAACTGACATCAAATAAACATAAACAGAAGTATAACCATGGAGTTGATTAAAAAATGTAAAGTTAGTTCTTTGAGAAAGACCTCTAGCCAGAGTAATAAGGATTTTTAAAACCCCACAAATTACTAATATTAGGAATAAGAGACTCAATTGTTAAAATACCTGTTCTCCCAAATTGATATGTTTCTTCAACTTTGTTACAATAAAACCCATAAGGAATTTAAAAAGTAATTCTGTAGGCTGATTTTAAAATTCTTGTGGAAATGCAAATGACCTTAAAAAAGGCAAAGCAACTTAAAAAATTTTTTTCAAAAGGAGGACCTACAGTGCCTGATATCAAGAGTATTTATAAAGCTGCAGTAACAAAAACAGTGTAGTATTGGTATCAAGATACTCAAATACATCAGTCAAAAACAATACAGAGTTCAGAAACAGACCCACACATTTGTAAAGGTGCAAAGGTAATTCAGTGGGAGAAAGGATCCTCTTTTGACAAATGATTAACAATTGGATATTAATATTATAAATATAAAAAGTGATCTATACCTTGTACAATATGCCAAAAAAAGTTCTGAAGACATAAATGTAAAACATACAACTCAAATATATTAGAGGAAATAAAAGAACATCTGTGTGACATTGAGTTAGGCAAAAATTTTTAGATTTAATACCTAAAGCAAGACCAATATAAGAAAAATCAATAGAATAGTCTTCATTGGAAATTAATAATTTCTCATAAAAAGACACTGTTAAAGAAACGGAAAGACACAGACTGGGAAAAGATATTTCTAAATCACATATTTGATAAAAGATTTATATTCAAAATATGTAAGGACTCTTAAAACTTATGAAACAAACATCCAAAAAAGCCCTTTCAGAATGGTGGAGTAAGGAACTCTGCTCTCCATAAAAACAGTAAGAAGAGTGGCATAAACTCTCAAAATCAACTTCTTCAGAATTCTAGGAATTAAAAAGGGCTTGTAACAATGTGAGGTGCATTTATTCAAGACAGACAGTTAAAGGAACAATGAGAGTTGTAGCATTTTAACTTTACCTAGTTCCAGTTTTCTGTCCTCAGATACCTTAGCCTTGAAAATTAGTAGCCTTGGAGCCACTGCAGCTGTGAAAACAAGCAGCCTAGAAGCCACTTGATGGGGCAAAATAAGTTTGGAGCTCCCAAAAGGGTACACCTGAGATAATTATCACGCTTTGACCTCTCTGTCAGCTTTATGAAAAGGCACCACACAGGGCTTGCCTTTATTTGATCTGACTTAGGAGTCATATAGGGAGTAAAACCTAAACCCTAGGATGTTTGTTGATAATTCTCAGTGGCTATTGTTCAACATGGCAAATGCCTAAAGCAGTAATACTAGTTAAAACTAACAAGAGGCTGATCACAAAACTTAAGACAAACACATAAACTGGGAATTGAAATGTTTATTGAGGGCTTTGAAAAACTTCTAAATATTCTAAGGAAACCAGGACACCACATGTATGTGCAGGGCTGTTTGCATGTCTAGGAAGACGGAAGATGAGAAGGCCTTCATCTCCCCTGGCTAGCCTCAAGGTTTTGCACAGGAACAAGGTTTAAAATTGCCTACTAGAGCACTGAAGATGTTCCCTGACACATTTATTGGTTTAAGACATTTAAGGAAATCTATGTGTTATCATTAATTGACATTAATTTAAAAACGCCAACTTCAGTGACCATGCACAAGAAAGAATACAGACTTTAGAGAAAGACCTGGGAAAGTAACATAAAAAGAAATAAAGAGCAATAGAAACAACAACAAAGAACAAGAGGTGGGGAAGATATTGGATTTTCCAATATGCCATATTATATTATTTAAAGTGTTCAGTTTCAACAACAACAAAATTATAAGACATGCAAACAAACTCAAGAAAGTATTGCCTATACATAGAAAAGAAAAACAGTTAATAGAAACTTTCTGAGAAATCCTAAATAATTTAAGTAAATATTATAAATATATTTGAAAAACTAAAGAAAATATTTAAAAAGTAAAAGGGATTATAGAAATGATGTCTCACTAAATGAAGCATATCAATGAAGAGATAACAATTTTTTAAAGAACCAAATAGAGATTCTAAAGTTGAAAATTACAATAACTAAAAGAAACATTTACTAGAGATGATCAAAAGTGGAGTAAGGATGACAAAAAAGAGAATCGGCAAACCTGAAGAAAGATCAATTGGGATTACCAGTCTGAGAAACAAGAAGGAAAATAATAAAGAAAAATAAATACACCTTCAGAGATCTTTGGGGAACCATCAGGTATAACAACATATACATAACAGAAATACCAGAAGATATAGCTAAGCGAAATTATAGTAAGAATGTCTGAAAAAAGAGTGGCCAAACTTCCCAAATTTGATGAAAAACATTTATCTGTATGTCAAAAAAATTAAATGAGGCGAGATGGTAGAATAGAAGCCTTCACAATTGTCCCTCCCATAAGAACATCAATTGGGTAGCTACAAAAAAGAGTACCTCCATAAGAATCAAAAATCAGGTGAACAATAGCAGTACCTTTTTTTAATACCATACTGCTGAAAGAAGCGCTGAAGAGGGTAAGAAAGACATGCTTGAATCACCTATGCTGCATCTCCTCCATCCTCCCACCAGTCACTGCATGGTATGGATAATCTGTGCACTTGTGGGAGGAAGAGAGCAGCAGTGATTGTGAGACCCTGCATAGAACTCGGTGCTGCCCTGTTGTAGTGAGAAGCAAAACAGGGCTAAACTCAGCCAATGGCCACCAACACAGGGAGCAATTAGACCAGCACTAGCCAGAGGGGCTAGTCCATCCCAGCAGTTGTAACTTGAATTTTGGCAAGCCTTGCCACGACAGGCTAAACTGCTCCGGGGTCCTGAATAAATTTCCAAGGCCATCTAGGCCACAAGGACTACAATTCCAAGGCAAGTCCTAATGCTATGCTGGGCTCAAAGCCAGTGGATGTGGGACACCAGCTGGGGAAGCTATGGAAGTGCTTGTGTCACCCCTCTCCAAAAGCTAGGTAGCTCAGCTCACAGCAACAAAAGTGACTGCTTCCTTCTGCTTTCAGGAGACGAAAGGGAAAAGCAAAGAGGACCTCAGCATCTTGAATGCCAGCTCAGCCACAGTACGAGAGGCACTGGGAAGAGACATGTGGTCTTTATTCTGTGTCTTACCTCCAAAATGATATATTTAGGTATACCCTGAGCAAGAAGGAAACTGCCTGTTTTGAAGGGAAGAACCCAGTCCTAGCAGGATTACTTACCTGCTGACTAAAGAACCCTTGGTCCCTGAAGAACCAGCAGCAATAACCAGGTAGTAAGCCATAGACCTTGGGTGAGATTCTAAGGTAGGGTGGCTTCAGGAACCAACTTGACCACAGTGGGGTAGAGCACCAAGTGAGATTTTGGGGTCCCCAGTTCCAAGCCTTGGCTCTTGCATGGCATTTATGGACCTACCCCAGATCAGAGCAGAGCCCACTGCCCTGAAGGGTGAGTCCTAGGCCTGGCAGCATTCACCAAAGGCTGACTGAAGAACCCTCGGGACTTAAGTGAACATGAGTGGTAGCCTGGCAGTACCCTCCATGGGTCTGTGGTGGTGGTGGCCAGGGGGAAAGGCCCCTCTGCCTGTGAAAAGGAGAAATGAGAGTGGGAAGAACTTTGCCTTGTGGTTTGAGCACCAGTTTAGTTCTAATAAAATAGAGCACCAGGTAGATTTTTAAAGTTTTTGACTCTAGCCCCTGGCTTCCAGACAGCATCTTTGGACCCACCTAAAGCCTAGGGGAACTCTGCCCTGAAAGGAAGGACACAATCCTGGCTGGCCTCACCACCTGCTGATTGTAGAGTCCTAGGGCCTGGAGCAAACACACACATTAGCCAGGTAGTGGTTCACATTGGGCCTTGGGCGAGACACAGTCCTGTGCTGCCTTCAGGTCTGACCCAGTGCAGTCCCAGTGATGGTTGCCACAGTGATGCTTGTGTCCTTGCACCCCCTAGCTCTAGGTGGCTCAGTACAGAGAAAGAGACTCCACTTGTTTGGAAGAAAGTAAGGAAATAAAACGAAGAGTCTCTGCCTGGTAATCCAGATAACTCTTTTGGATCTTATTGAAGATCACCATAGTGGTTCCTATACAAGCCTGCAAAAATCACAGCACTACTGATCTTTGGGTGCCCCCTAATGCAAATATAGCTAAGATCACAGCATTCAAGTTCCTTTAAATACTTGGAAAGTCTTCCCAAGAAGGATGGGTACAAACAAGACCAGATTGCAAAGACAAATTAACTTTTCAATTCAGAGTCTTCAATTCAAACCAGAAACTGATGAACATCCACAAGCATCAAGATCATGCAGGAAAACAGGACCTCATCAAACAAACTGAATAAGGCACCAGGAGCCAATCTTGAAAAAACAGATATATGTGGATTTTCAGAGAGAGAATTTAAGATAGCTGTTTTGAGGAAATTCAAACAAATTCAAGATAAGACAGAGAAGGAATTCAGAATTTTATCAGATAAATTTAACAGAGATTGAAATGATTAAAAAGAATAAAGTGGAAATACTGGGCTTCAAAAAAGCAATTTATATACTGAACAATGCATCACAGTCTCTTAATATCAGAAATAAGCAGAAAAAATTTAGTGAGCGTGAAGATAGGCCATTTGCAAATATATGATCAGGGGAGAAAAAAGAAAAACTGCAACCTCTGCCTCCCGGGTTCAAGCCATCATCCTGTCTCAGCCTCCCAAGTGGGAGGCTGTCTCTCCCTCCTAAGTGGGAGCCTACAGGTGTTCACCACCACGCCCAGTTAATTTTTGCATTTTCAGTAGAGACAAGGTTTCGCCATGTTGGTCAGGCTGGTCTCAAACTCCTGACCTCAGGTGATCCACCTACCTTGGCCTCCCAAAGTGCTGGTATTACAGGTGTGAGCCACTGTACACAGTCAATAATCTGTTTTTATCATTCAAATTATTATTTTGTCCATTCAATCTGGAAGTATTCTGCTTATATAAATTAAGTAGGAATGTGGTAGGCTTCCTCTCAATCTTACTTCCAGAAACACTGTGATTAATTAGCCAATGCCAGAGCTCTACATGAGTCAGACTATTCTGATTGCTGCTTTGCCTCTGCTGTCCATTACAGTAGCTACGCCCACCTTGCCTTTGACAGTTGAGTGCTGCCACTTGGCCCCTGCCACCTTGGGGATCCAACTATTCCCACTGTGTTCAAGTTTTGTAGTTGAGTGACTGTAGTTCCCACCATTAGATCTGACATACAGAGAAGAGCAATTACAGGGCTCTTCAAATCAAAGATTTGTGCAGGTGCTGCCCTCAGAAATCTATTTTGCAAAGCAAAGGTCAAGGGTATATTTTCTGGACCCTCCCAGCTGGGATGAGTAGGTCTAAAGTGACTAATCCACTCCACCATCCCAATCTTCCCAAGGCTTTGGATCCCTTTCTCTACATTAAACCAAGGGAGATCAGGCATTTCCAGCTCGCTCACAGTAGGCCATCTTTTAATCCATATTTCAGCTAACCAAGCAAATAAACTATTAGAACCTGTTTTAACTCATCGAGCTGCAACGTTAAATGCAGAATCACTATTTGGTGGGCCCAAATCTATAAATTCAGCCTGATCCAAACCTGTGTTCCTTCCACCATTATTCCATATCCTTAATATCCATTCCCATGCCTGTTCTCCAGATTTTTGCTTGTATAAATTAGAAAACAAAAGCAGTTCTTTTCAAGTGTGGCATACCTCCTCATAGGTCACACTCTCAACCTCACATCTAGGAGCCCATCAGGACTTTAGGTATAGGTCTAGAAGCAAAAAGGGGTATTGGGAGTGGATCCTGAGGAGAATCAACATTATGTTGCCTGGCAACTGCCTCAGAGGAGGCTGTTGCCTCAGGCAGCTCAGGGTTTATCTCCTAAGACAAAGGTGGAAAGCTGATGGAAGTATGGGTCGGGGAGGGGATGTTGCCACTACTGGGGATAGAGAAGCTGTTTCTTCTGGCAAGAAAAGTTCATCAGCATTTACAAAGTCAGTGTCCCCAGCTTCATCAGGGTCCTCCCACATGTCCCCCTCCAAGTTGCAGAGTTTCATTCTTTTCCAATCAATGCCCTCACTTTAACAGTAGCCACCTGGTGAGGCTGTGCATGCACCTTTTATTGCAGGTCACCTACTTGCATGATAAGAGCTTGTGTCTGTTTTTCCACAATTACAACTCTTTCTATACAGGAGATAAGACTCACTCATGGCAATCTTAGCAGATCTGAGACAGTATCTGCTTCTAAAACTGGGAGCTAGAATCTCTGAGCTCATCATTTTCTTTCATCACTTTGTCCAGTGAACTTAGGAGCAACCAACCAACTTTATTATGTTCCTTGGTTCTACACATCTAGTCAAATCTACAATGTATAGAGTCACTAAACTCCTTGCCTCTCATGAGTGGTGAATCGGGAGTATCAAATGAATTCATTTTGCGTTAACTCTCTAAACAGTTCATGCCAATGATTATCAGTGTTCTCCATACTATTAGAAGTAGATTCCTCAGCATTTTTGGGTTAATCATATTAAGCAGCTAACTCCAGAAACCCCAAAACCAATGAAAGAACTCTATCCTTAAAATTCTGTTCCTCTAGAACCACTCCTGTTACCAGAATCTATATTAGGGTTCTCAAGAGGAACAGAATATATATATATATATATATAAATTAGTATTAACTCACACAATAACAAGGTCCCACAATAGGCTGCAAGCTGAGGAGGAAGGAAGCCAATCCGAGTTCCAAGGCTGAAGAACTTGGTCTGATGTTTGAGTGCAGGAAGCATCCAGCACAGGAGAGATATGTATGGGAGGCTAAGGCAGTCTAACCTTATCACATTTTTCTGCCTGCTTTACATTTGCTGGCAGCTTATTAGATGGTGCCCACCCAGACTGAGGATAGATCTGCGTTTCCCAGACCACTGACTCAAATATTAATCTCCTTTGGCAACATCCTCACAGACACACCCAGGATGAATGTATTCATCCAGGATGAATATATTCATCCTGGATGAATACTTTGAATCCTTCAATCCAACCAAGTTGACACTCAATATTAGTCATCTCAACTACCTCAAGGCATTTAATAATAAAACTTCCAAATGTAAAGGATAAAAAAAAGAATCCCCAAAACAGCAAGAAAAAAGAAATAAATAACATGCAATGAAGTTCCAATACATATGGCAGCAGACTTTTCAGTGAAAACCTTACAGGCCAGGAGATAGTGGCATGACATATTTAAACTGCTAAAGGAAAAATATTTTTATTCTAGAATAGTATATCTTGAACAATAACTTTCAGTTATGAAAGAGAAAGAAAGACATTCCCAGACAGACAAAAGCTGAGGGATTTCATTAATGCCAGACCTGTCCTACAATAAATGCTTTACCAAGAACTTTGTGTGCTTTCCACAGCAGATAGTAAATAATAATGTGCAAGTCAACACACCAAGATGAATGAATCATTCTTGGGGACTAGAGAAGTGCCACTCATTTTGCAGATAGAAGAGAATAAAATTTCAAGAACGTGAAATGGCATGCTTTACAATAGTAGATTGGACAGTCAGGAGCAAGACTGAGGAACAAAAGCCAAACCTCAATATTCTCTCATCAACTAGTAATCAGAATCAGATTATGTGAAAGTCCATTGGGAAGAAAACAAGAAATCAGGCTAATACTTCAAATAAAAAAATATGCTTGAGGAGTATTGCATTGTTTACCTTGGCTGTCATCGGCCCTTTAAGTGGCCTTGACCCAATAGGTAGTTGGAATGCTTAAGGTTGATCTAGTCCCTAAGCAAGTAAGACTTCACTGCAGTTAAAAGAAGTTGAGTACCAGGAAAGGAGAGGATGTGCCAAACCATCTGCCTTTTTTATTAATTTCACTTCTTGGTCTATAAATGGCTATTACTTTGGAAATTAAAAGACTCACTCTGTTGTTGAAGGTACCAATTATAGAAAGAAGCAAACAAATTTACTTATGTCAGGATTTTCTTTTGTGATTTAAAATTGTTTATATTCTACACATAAATATTGAGCAAGCCTACCCACACCCACCACCAGCATTCATTTTTCAATTCCTTACCTCAAGTCACTCAAATAATAAAAAAAATAAAAAACCATAAAATAGATATACAAAAGATAAAAAACAAAAAATTATACCACCATAGAAAATAACCTTCACTAAAAGGAAGACAGGAAGGAAGGAAAGAAGGAAGAGAAGACCACAAAACAACAAACCAGAGAATAAATAACAATATGGCAGAATTAAGTCCTTACTTATCAATAACAACATTAAATGTAAATGAAATAACTTCTCCAATCAAAAGACATAGAGTGGCTTAATGGATTTTTAAAAAGACCCAATCATCTGTTGCCTACAAGAAACATACCTTACCTATAAAGACACACATAGATTGAAAGTGAAGAAATGAAAAAGATATCCCTTGCCAAATAGGGACCAAAAAATAGCAGGAGTAGCTATACTTACATCAGACAAAACAGGTTTTAAGACAAAAACTGTAACAAGAGACAAAGAAAGTCACTAATGTTAAAGGGGTCAATTCAGCAAAAGGATATAGCAATTTTAAATTAATATAGGCACCCAACACTGGAGCACCCAGATATATAAAGCAAATAATAGAGGCAAAGAGATATAGAGACTCCATTACAATAGTAACTGGAGACTTCATTGCCCCACTTTATGGATTGGACATATTTTCTAGACAGAAAATCAACAAAGAAATATTGGACATAATCTGCACTGTCGGACAAACAGACGGAATAGATATTTACAGAACATTTTATCATATAGCTTCAGAATACACATCTTCCCCTCAGCACATGGCTGATTCTCAAGGACAGACAATATGTTAGATCAGAAAGTGAGTTTTAAAACATTAAAATAATAAAATAATATTAAGCATATTGTCTAACCACAATGGAATAAAACTGGAAATCGATAATAAGGAATTTTTTAAACTATGCAAATACATGGTGTGATGGTTAATGCTGACTGTCACCTTGATTGGACTGAAGGATACAAAGTGTTAATCATCCGTGTATCTGTGAGGGTGTGGCCAAAGGAGATGAACATTTGAGTCAATGGGTTGGGGAGGGCAGGCCCATCTTTAATCCGATGGGCACCATCTAATTAGCTTCCAGTAAATATAAGGAAGGCACGAAAATGTGAAGAGGTAAGACAGGCCTAGCCTTCCAGTCTACATCTTTCTCCCATGCTGGATGCTTCCTGCCTTGAACATCAGACTCTAAGTTCTTCAGTTTTGGAACTCGGACTTGCTCTCCTTGCCCCTCAGCTTGCAGACAGGTCCTACTGCAGGACCTTGTGATCATGTAAGTTAATACTTAATAAACTCCCATACATATTATATAATATATATTCCATATATATTATATAATGGAATATACCTTATTCCATATATTATATATATGGAATATATAAGGTATATATAATGGAATATACCTTATTCCATATATTATATAATATATACACTCCATATATTATATAATACATATATTTCCCTTCATATTATATATGTAATATATAAACTCCTCTTTGTTTTGGTAAGAAATTACTACACACACTGGTTAGAATGTGTAAACTATAAAAGACTGACTATATCAAGTATTGGTCAGGAGGTATATAAACTACAACTCTCATCCACAGTTGATGTGAATATGAAATGTTACTTTGGAAAATATTTTGAAAGTTTCTTTAAAAAAGTAAACAAGTACCTATCTTATGAGGTGGCCATTCTACTTCCAGATATTTGCACAAGGGAAATTAAATAGATATATCTGAACAAAGACATAGAAGCAAATGTTTATCTAAGCTTTATTTGTAATAGCCAAAAAAAAAAAAAGAGAAAAACTAAAGTGTCAATTTTATCACAATAAATAAATTGTGATATATCTACACCATGAACTACTACTTGGCAGTCACAAAGAGTGGGTTATAGATACGTTTAACAATGAGAATAAAACTCATAATAGGCTGGGTGTAGTGGCTCATGCCTGGAATCCCAGCACTTTGGGAGGCCGAGGCAGACAGATCGCTTGAGGCCAGAAGTTCGAGACCAGCCTGGCCAACATGGTGAAACCCCCATCTCAACTAAACGTGCATGCGCGCACACACAGACACACACACAGACACACACACACACACACACACGGAAAACCTCAAAATAACTAAGCTGAGTGAAAAGAGACCAAAAAGAATACATGTTGCATTATTTTATTTTTATAAAATTATAGTGAATCAAAGAATACTTAATAACAATACAAATATAAAATAAAATTATGGAAATAAATTCAAGTAATTCAAGTAATATAGTGATGTATTACACATTGTTGACAACATTTCTTAACACCCTTTTAGAAATTATAAAACCAAAAGTATTTATGGATACCAGACCTCCTTACTTCCCAAAATACAACTGTGATGGATCCCTGTATAGGTGAGTGACTGGAGCAAGTCAGGGGAAACCAACCAGAGGCGTTAATGAAAGAAAATGTTAAAAGAAAATTATTTTTCTCTAACCTTTCCCCTGCACTGCCTGTGGATTATTATATCCTATAATTTCATCTATTGACACCAACAGTCCAGTTGGTTGGCATCTATGTGGTTGATTTGGAAGGTGGAGTTGAAAGTTAATGAGAAAAATAAAGGCTGAACATGACTGACAAGTATTTACTCAATCATTTCCCTCTGTGTTTCCTACATCCGGCTCCTCAAGATTGATAGTTAAAGTCTGACAGTATTGCCACTTTTTGCTACTTCTTCTCCATGACTTTAAAGATGAAACTGATGAAAGAAAAGCAAACTGGTATTATTAATATTTGGTTTATTACACTTCAGTTTATCTACTTTAAGGATTCATCTCTCTCATCTCCTTGAACTCACCAAGACTGAGACAGACTAGGGTTTTGCCATCAGCCATTCCTCTATAGATATTATCAAAGTCGCTCATAGCACTGGGGACTGTGACCCAAACAAGCCAAAATAGCTATACATCTGAATAGTTCAAATAGACCTAAACAAGCCAATATAGCTATATATCTGAGTAGTTCAAATATTATTATTTTAAAAGATTATTTAAAAAGATTATTGTATAATATTTTATACCCTCATATACCACCATATTTGTGGAACAGGTGGGGCAATAATATAAAATAGGCAGGATAAACATATTTAATTAGATAAAGAAGCTATTATTCATATAAAGCAAGAATAGAAATCATACAAAGAACAGAAATTTTCATTTAGTGAAAATGTCAAGTATGAAAAAAGTTGCTATCTAAATAAAGAAATCAATATATTGAAAATCAAATATATATGGAAAACAGCAGGATTGATAAATCTTTGGAGTAAATAATAAATTAATGACATATTAAAATTGAGAAAATTTTCCATAGGGCAATAGGAAATCATAAAAAGATTAAAATAGTAAATAAAATTAAGATATACAGATAATATCTTTATTTAATATATCTGTATTTTATTTTATTGTTTTTATATAATTGCACTTAGAAATAATGTTTTCTTTTTGGGATTTTCTATTCTTTTTTATTAGAAGCTTTAACTTTCAATAAATATATACAATTAACTTTTCAATAAATATATACAATTTCACACAATTTAATATGGTAATACCATAAGTACTATAAATCATTTGAGCTATATTTTGTTCTAAACCATTTAAATTATGTTTATTATTTAACTACCTATCTGGGAAAACCTTGCAAAAATCTTGTAACATTTGTGTGTGTGTGTGTGTGTGTGTGTGTGTGTGTGTGTGTATTTTCATTCATTTACAAAAGAAGAGCAACTACCGATTTTCAGTTGGATATCTAGAAGACTACACTGTGGAAGCATGGTGAATCCAATACAGACAGACTCTTACCCCCAAAATGTAGCCAAATATTGAGTAATCTCAGTTTCTGAATATCATAAAAAAATGTAGGACACTTTAGACAACAAATACTGAGAAAACCTTTTGCTAGAATATATGAATAAAAAGAAATAGTAATAGGCAGAAGGAAATGATGACAGATATAAAAGTAGAAAATTGTAAGAATGCATAGGGAGCAATAAGAAAACTGTACATATGTGGGTAAATGTAATAAATGTTTGCATAAAAACAATAACAATCCCTTATGAGGTTTAAAAGCATGTAGAATAAAATTCAGGACAACAATAACATAAAAGGTAGAAGGAGTTAAATAGAAAAGTTCTTGGAGGCTTTGACATTGTCAGTAAATGAAAAGTCATCTTTACATTTAAGACTACACTAATTGAAAGATGCATCTTTTGAATAACTAAAAGGTAAGAGAAGCTCTACATAAAATGTTAAAGGTAAAAAAAATGGCAGGGTAAAACAGCTTGTTGATCAATCAAAGACTCTGGCAAATAAAGAAGAGAAAAAAGTATATATCACAATAAAGTCAAACAGAAAGAAATATAAGACATAATACTTTTTAAAAAGTTGGTGTATTTTTATTAAGATCAAAGAAATTGAAGCAATCAACATGTCTAGATATCAAGTAAGTAGTGCCACTAATGATCATGGTTTACTCCAAAAGAATGACACCACAATTCTACATTTGTATGCAGGAAATAATACAACTTCAAAATGCATAAGGTAAAAAAAAATGACAAAACTGAAAGAACAATTCAAGAAATGTACAATTGAAGTGGACATCTTTAACACATATTCCTGGATAGTTGATAGAATAAATAGAAAAATGACCAGTAAGAATACAGAAAATATAAAAAACATCATGGATGAATTTAACTGATATAAAAAAGTTAACTTTCTTTTCTTTCTTTCTTTCTTTTTTGTAGTTGAAAGATTGGAAAGAGTGGAAACAGAGCTCCCATAAAATGTGAGGGGACCCAAAGGGGGTAGCTGTTGCTGGCTTGAATGCCCAGGTTTATATCCTTATCATTGTCCCTTCCGCTGTGCTCTCAGGTGATAGATGATTGGCTATTTCTTTACCTCCTGTTTTTGCCTAATTAGCATTTTAGTGAGCTCTCTTTACTACCTGATTGGTCAGGTGTGAGCTAAGTTGCAAGCCCCATGGTTAAAGGTGGATGCAGTCACCTTCCCAGCTAGGCTTAGGGATTCTTAGTTGGCCTAGGAAATCCAGCTAGTCCTGTCTCTCAGTACTGCCTCTCGACAGGAAAACCCAAGTGCTCTTGGGGAGGCTGGCCGACGACCACTCTAACTGCTTCCTGCTGACGTGGGGCGTAGTAGGGGTCATGCAGTCGAGATTTCCTCGGCAGGGGTGCCTTCGATGTCATTAACATCAGAGCATGGACTAGCAGGCCGGTCCAGAGGTCTGCAGAAGATCTTAGTCATGAACTGCATCTGGGGCTCCATTTGAAAAATCATTTGTCGTTTTAGAGCTTTGATTCTGGAAGAGACAAACTTAACAAGGAGGTTAAAGATACAGGGATTGAAATATATGGCCTGCAGTGCAGGGGATTATTTCTCTGGCACACTTCAGAGGACCTGACTATCTGCTTGATAGTTTTGAAAAGGCCTGGTCCAATAAATAATAGTTTGGACATCTGATGGGTGCTATCAATGCCTAAGTGAAAGGTTTGGTGAAGGGTTTTAAGTAATTTCCATTGGTTAGTTGCAGGCAAAATATAGCAGCATCACAAAAATGTGAAAAATAAAATGCGAAGTATCATGGAATAAATCTATAAAACTAAAAACAAACTTTATGAATGATATTTAAAAGAACTCAAATATATGGAGGAATAAATCATCTTCATGGATTGGAAGACTTTATAAAGATTTCAATTATTCCCAGATTGGTTTACAAATTCAATGCAGGACAACTTTGGCTATTATTTTAGGGATAACAACCTACATTTAGATATCAAGTGGTTGAAAAGTAAGAAAGAAAAAGAAGAATGTATTGGGATGACTGAGGTTTTGTATGTAGGTGGCGAGGAGGGTAGAGATGTCATTGTCTGACATTACATGTCCCTCTCCAGACTTTAGGTAACAAAATGCAGGCATACAGAATTAGTCACATACTTTCTTTTGAAGTTTCCATATAAATATCAAAAATATTCTGAGAAATTTTAGAGACAAGAGTTTTGAAGGAAAACGTCTCCAAATTGCTGCCCTACTGCACCTTTGATAAGTTAATGAAATCTGGTTGCAAATCTAATGTATATTTATAGCAGGTTTTGCTTTATAAAAAACACCATTGATCTAATTCCAGTCATTTTCCTAACACCTCAAATAAGGCATCAAATATTTTGTCAGAACTTTGCTTTGCTAACAAAAATAAACAATTTAGGTGTATTGAGGAATTTGGAATCTTCAAATATTATTGTATCTGTGAACAGACAAGAAACTTTAAGAAAATAATTGATCAAAAAATGTTAGGATTCAAACAATACTGGCCCTATAACTAAGTGTTGGGAGGACACTGAGGAAGTTATTAAACTTTGGAGTTCGGCTGATAGATTTCTGGATTCTATTCATATATATATGGCATTCATCTAGCAATGATGCTGCTAACTTTTAAGTCAAAAATTCCTGAGTAACTGTGGCTTTGTTGCTCACAGATCTATTCCATCATCCATCAAGCATGGAGTTTACACACACACACACACACATGTGTGTATATATATGTGGTCAGTATATATGTTATATATATACACACACACATATATATACACACAGACACACTGTTTTACTGTTCGCCCAAAATATATATGCATGTTATTTTGAATTAAAAGGCTTCGTAATTTAATATTGTTAAATCTATAGTATTAGGTTGGTACAAAAGTAATTGTGGTTTTGGATTGTGAATTTTAAATCATTATAACTAGGCTCAAACACATCTATATTAATCAAAATAGAAAACATTACAATCAACACAATTTGCCAACAAGAAATGTTTGCTTACTCCCATAGCGTAAAAATCCATGTTTTGGGATTCAACAAACTCTTGGAAAGCATTTTCTGCATCCTGCTGGTTGTAGAACAATTTCCCTGCAAAAAATTGTTGAGATGCCTGAAGAAGTGGTAGTTGGTTGGTGAGAGGTCAGGTGAATATGGCAATGAGGCAATTTTGCAGCCCAGTTTATTCAACATTTGAAGGGTTGGTTATGTGACATGTGGTCAGGTATTGTGGTAGAGAAGAATTGGACCTCTTTGGTTGACCAATGCCAGCGGCAGGCCTTGCAGTTTTTGGCACATCTCATCAATTAGCTGAGCACATTTCTCAGACATAATGTTTTCTCTGGGATTCAGAAAGCTGTAGTAGATCAGGCTGGCAGGAGACCACCAAACTGTGACCATGACTTTTGTTGGTGGAAGTTCAGCTTTGGGAAGTGCTTTGAAGCTTCTTCTCCATCCAGCCAGTGAGCTGGTTTTTGCAGGTTGTCATATAAAATCCACTTTTCGTCATCTGTCACAATTCGATCCAGAAATGGTTCCTTGTTGTGTAGAATAAGAGAAGACGTCACTTCAAAACAACAAGTTTTAAAAAAATTTTTGCTCTGTTCATGAGGTACCCACTTATCAAGCTTTTTCACCTTTCCAATCTGCTTCATATGCCAAACTACTATAGAATGACTGATGTTGAGTTCTTCAGCAACTTCTCCTGTAGTTGTAAGAGGATCAGCTTCAACGATTGCTCTCAATTTGTCGTCAACTTCCAATGGCCGGCCAACTACACTCTTCATCTTCAAGCCTCTTGTTTCCTTTGCAAAACTTCTTCAACCACCACTCCACTGTTACGTTCATTAGCAGTTCCTGTGCCAAATGTGTTGCTGATGATGTGCGAGTTGTCTCCGCTGCTTTATGACCCATTTTGAACCCGAATAACAAAATTGCTCGAATTTGCTTTTTGTCTAATATCATTTCCAGTCTAAATAAATATAAAATAAATAACAAGTAGTAAGTCACTAGCAAAAAAAACAAATTGAGAAATGAACATTTAAATGATGTATAACCTACATTCATTTAAGAATGTATTCCAATATCAAACAGCAAATCTCAACAATGCAAAAACCACAATTACATTTGCACTACCCTAATACTGTCTGCCATTATACTTTATTTATTTATTTATTTATTCTATTTTTTTTTATTATTATACTTTAAGTTCTAGGGTACATGTGCATAACGTGCAGGTTTGTTACATATGTATACTTGTGCCATGTTGCTGTACTGCACCCATCAACTCATCAGCACCCATCAACTCGTCATTTACATCAGGTATAACTCACAATGCAATTCCTCCCCCCTCCCCCCTCCCCATGATAGGCCCCAGTGTGTGATGTCCCCCTTCCCGAGTCCAAGTGATCTCATTGTTCAGTTCCCACCTATGAGTGAGAACATGCGGTGTTTGGTTTTCTGTTCTTGTGATAGTTTGCTAAGAATGATGGTTTCCAGCTGCATCCATGTCCCTACAAAGGACACAAACTCATCCTTTTTGATGGCTGCATAGTATTCCATGGTGTATATGTGCCACATTTTCTTAATCCAATCTGTCACTGATGGACATTTGGGTTGATTCCAAGTCTTTGCTATTCTGAATAGTGCCACAATAAACATACGTGTGCATGTGTCTTTATAGCAGCAAGATTTATAATCCTTTGGGTATATCCCCAGTAATGAGATGGCTGGGTCATATGGTACATCTAGTTCTAGATCCTTGAGGAATCGCCATACTGTTTTCCATAATGGTTGAACTAGTTTACAAGCCCACCAACAGTGTAAAAGTGTTCCTATTTCTCCACATCCTCTCCAGCACCTGTTGTTCCCTGACTTTTTAATGATTGCCATTCTAACTGGTGTGAGATGGTATCTCATTGTGGTTTTGATTTGCATTTCTCTGATGGCCAGTGATGATGAGCATTTTTTCATGTGTCTGTTGGCTGTATGAATGTCTTCTTTTGAGAAATTTCTGTTCGTATCCTTTGCCCACTTTTTGATGGGGTTGTTTGTTTTTTTCTTGTAAATTTGTTTGAGTTCTTTGTAGGTTCTGGATATTAGCCCTTTGTCAGATGAGTAGATTGCAAAAATTTTCTCCCATTCTGTAGGTTGCCTGTTCACTCTGATGGTAGTTTCTTTTGCTGTGCAGAAGCTCTTTAGTTTAATGAGATCCCATTTGTCAATTTTGGCTTTTGCTGCCATTGCTTTTGGTGTTTTAGACATGAAGTCTTTGCCCATGCCTATCTCCTGAATGGTACTACCTAGGTTTTCCTCTAGGGTTTTTATGGTAGTAGGTCTAACATTTAAGTCTCTAATCCATCTTGAATTAATTTTCGTATAAGGAGTAAGGAAAGGATCCAGTTTCAGCTTTCTACTTATGGCTAGCCAATTTTCCCAGCACCATTTATTAAATAGGGAATCCTTTCCCCATTTCTTGTTTCTCTCAGGTTTGTCAAAGATCACATGGCTGTAGATGTGTGGTATTATTTCTGAGGACTCTGTTCTGTTCCATTGGTCTATATCTCTGTTTTGGTACCAGTACCATGCTGTTTTGGTTACTGTAGCCTTGTAGTATAGTTTGAAGTCAGGTAGTGTGATGCCTCCAGCTTTGTTCTTTTGACTTAGGATTGTCTTGGAGATGCGGGCTCTTTTTTGGTTCCATATGAACTTTAAAGCAGTTTTTTCCAATTCTGTGAAGAAACTCATTGGTAGCTTGATGGGGATGGCATTGAATCTATAAATTACCTTGGGCAGTATGGCCATTTTCACGATATTGATTCTTCCTATCCATGAGCATGGTATGTTCTTCATTTGTTTGTGTCCTCTTTGATTTCACTGAGCAGTGGTTTGTAGTTCTCCTTGAAGAGGTCCTTTACATCCCTTGTAAGTTGGATTCCTAGGTATTTTATTCTCTTTGAAGCAATTGTGAATGGAAGTTCATTCCTGATTTGGCTCTCTGTTTGTCTGTTACTGGTGTATAAGAATGCTTGTGATTTTTGCACATTAATTTTGTATCCTGAGACTTTGCTGAAGTTGCTTATCAGCTTAAGGAGATTTTGGGCTGAGACAATGGGGTTGTCTAAATATACAATCATGTCATCTGCAAAGAGGGACAATTTGACTTCTCCTTTTCCTAACTGAATGCGCTTGATTTCTTTCTCTTGCCTGATTGCCCTAGCCAGAACTTCCAACACTATGTTGTATAGGAGTGGTGAGAGAGGGCATCCCTGTCTTGTGCCAGTTTTCAAAGGGAATTTTTCCAGTTTTTGCCCATTCAGTATGATATTGGCTGTGGGTTTGTCATAAATAGCTCTTATTATTTTGAGGTACGTTCCATCAATACCGAATTTCTTGAGCGTTTTTAGCATAAAGGGCTGTTGAATTTTGTCAAAAGCCTTTTCTGCATCTATTGAGATAATCATGTGGTTCTTGTCTTTGGTTCTGTTTATATGCTGGATTATGTTTATTGATTTGCGAATGTTGAACCAGCCTTGCATCCCAGGGATGAAACCCACTTGATCATGGTGGATAAGCTTTTTGATGTGCTGCTGAATCTGGTTTACCAGTATTTTATTGAGGATTTTTGCATCGATGTTCATCAGGGATATTGGTCTAAAATTCTCTTTTTTTGTTGTGTCTCTGCCAGGCTTTGGTATCAGGATGATGTTGGCCTCATAAAATGAGTTAGGGAGGATTCCCTCTTTTTCTGTTGATTGGAATAGTTTCAGAAGGAATGGTACCAGCTCCTCCTTGTACCTCTGGTAGAATTCAGCTGTGAATCCATCTGGTCCTGCACTTTTTTCGGTTGGTAGGCTATTAATTATTGCCTCAATTTCAGAGCCTGCTATTGGTCTATTCAGGGATTCTACTTCTTCCTGGTTTAGTCTTGGAAGAGTGTAAGTGTCCAGGAAATTATCCATTTCTTCTAGATTTTCTAGTTTATTTGCGTAGATGTGTTTATAGTATTCTCTGATGGTAGTTTGTATTTCTGTGGGGTCGGTGGTGATATCCCCTTTATCATTTTTTATTGCATCTATTTGATTCTTCTCTCTTTTCTTCTTTATTAGTCTTGCTAGCGGTCTGTCAATTTTGTTGATCTTTTCAAAAAACCAACTCCTGGATTCATTGATTTTTTGGAGGGTTTTTTGTGTCTCTATCTCCTTCAGTTCTGCTCTGATCTTAGTTATTTCTTGCCTTCTGCTAGCTTTCGAATGTGTTTGCTCTTGCTTCTCTAGTTCTTTTAATTGCGATGTTAGAGTGTCAATTTTAGATCTTTCCTGCTTTCTCTTGTGGGCATTTAGTGCTATAAATTTCCCTCTACACACTGCTTTAAATGTGTCCCAGAGATTCTGGTATGTTGTATCTTTGTTCTCATTGGTTTCAAAGAACATCTTTATTTCTGCCTTCAATTCGTTATGTACCCAGTAGTCATTCAGGAGCAGGTTGTTCAGTTTCCATGTAGTTGAGCGGTTTTGATTGAGTTTCTTAGTCCTGAGTTCTAGTTTGATTGCACTGTGGTCTGAGAGACAGTTTGTTATAATTTCTGTTCTTGTACATTTGCTGAGGAGTGCTTTACTTCCAAGTATGTGGTCAATTTTGGAATAAGTGCGATGTGGTGCTGAGAAGGATGTATATTCTGTTGATTTGGGGTGGAGAGTTCTATAGATGTCTATTAGGTCTGCTTGCTGCAGAGATGAGTTCAATTCCCGGATATCCTTGTTAACTTTCTGTCTCCTTGATCTGTCTAATGTTGACAGTGGAGTGTTGAAGTCTCCCATTATTATTGTATGGGAGTCTAAGTCTCTTTGTAAGTCTCTAAGGACTTGCTTTATGAATCTGGGTGCTCCTGTATTGGGTGCATATATATTTAGGATAGTTAGCTCTTCCTGTTGAATTGATCTCTTTACCATTATGTAATGGCCTTCTTTGTCTCTTTTGATCCTTGATGGTTTAAAGTCTGTTTTATCAGAGACTAGTATTACAACCCCTGCTTTCTTTTGTTCTCCATTTGCTTGGTAAATCTTCCTCCATCCCTTTATTTTGAGCCTATGTATGTCTCTGCATGTGAGATGGGTCTCCTGAATACAGCAGACTGATGTGTCTTGACTCTTTATCCAGTTTGCCAGTCTATGTCTTTTAATTCGAGCATTTAGTCCATTTACATTTAAGGTTAAGATTGTTATGTGTGAACTTGATCCTGCCATTATGATATTAACTGGTTATTTTGCTCGTTAGTTGATGCAGTTTTTTCCTAGCCTCGATGGTCTTTACATTTTGGCATGTTTTTGCAATGGCTGGTACCGGTTGTTCCTTTCCATGTTTAGTGCTTCCTTCAGGGTCTCTTGTAAGGCAGGCCTAGTGGTGACAAAATCTCTAAGCATTTGCTTATCTGTAAAGGATTTTATTTCTCCTTCACTTATGAAACTTAGTTTGGCTGGATATGAAATTCTGGGTTTAAAATTCTTTTCTTTAAGAATGTTGAATATTGGCCCCCACTCTCTTCTGGCTTGTAGAGTTTCTGCTGAGAGATCTGCTGTTAGTCTGATGGGCTTCCCTTTGTGGGTAACCCGACCTTTCTCTCTGGCTGCCCTTAAGATTTTTTCCTTCATTTCAACTTTGGTGAATCTGGCAATTATGTGTCTTGGAGTTGCTCTTCTCGAGGAGTATCTTTGTGGCGTTCTCTGTATTTCCTGGATTTGAATGTTGGCCTGCCCTACTAGGTTGGGGAAGTTCTCCTGGATGATATCCTGAAGAGTGTTTTCCAACTTGGTTCCATTGTCCCCCTCACTTTCAGGCACCCCAATCTGACGTAGATTTGGTCTTTTTACATCATCCCATACTTCTTGCAGGCTTTGTTCATTTCTTTTTCTTCTTTGTTCTTTTGGTTTCTCTTCTCGCTTCATTTCGTTCATTTGATCCTCAATCGCTGATACTCTTTCTTCCAGTTGATCGAGTCGGTTACTGAAGCTTGTGCATTTGTCACGTATTTCTCGTGTCATGGTTTTCATCTCTTTCATTTCGTTTATGACCTTCTCTGCATTAATTACTCTAGCCATCAATTCTTCCACTTTTTTTTTCAAGATTTTTAGTTTCTTTGCGCTGGGTACATAATTCCTCCTTTAGCTCTGAGAAGTTTGATGGACTGAAGCCTTCTTCTCTCATCTCGTCAAAGTCATTCTCCGTCCAGCTTTGATCCGTTGCTGGCGATGAGCTGCGCTCCTTTGCAGGGGGAGATGCGCTCTTATTTTTTGAATTTCCAGCTTTTCTGCCCTGCTTTTTCCCCATCTTTGTGGTTTTATCTGCCTCTGGTCTTTGATGATGGTGATGTACTGATGGGGTTTTGGTGTAGGTGTCCTTCCTGTTTGATAGTTTTCCTTCTAACAGTCAGGACCCTCAGCTGTAGGTCTGTTGGAGATTGCTTGAGGTCCACTCCAGACCCTGTTTGCCTGGGTGTCAGCAGCAGAGGCTGCAGAAGATAGAATATTGCTGAACAGCGAGTGTACCTGTCTGATTCTTGCTTTGGAGGCTTCCTCTCAGGGGTGTACTCCACCCTGTGAGGTGTGGGGTGTCAGACTGCCCCTAGTGGGGGATGTCTCCCAGTTAGGCTACTCAGGGGTCAGGGACCCACTTGAGCAGGGAGTCTGTCCCTTCTCAGATCTCAACTTCCGTGTTGGGAGATCCACTGCTCTCTTCAAATCTGTCAGACAGAGTCGTTTGCATCTGCAGAGGTTTCTGCTGCTTTTGTTGTTTACTGTGCCCTGTCCCCAGAGGTGGAGTCTACAGAGACAGGCAGGTTTCCTTGAGCTGCTGTGAGCTCCACCCAGTTCGAGCTTCCCAGCAGCTTTGTTTACCTACTTAAGCCTCAGCAATGGTGGGTGCCCCTCCCCCAGCCTCGCTGCTGCCTTGCCGCGATATCGCAGACTGCTGTGCTAGCAATGAGGGAGGCTCCGTGGGCATGGGACCCTCCAGGCCAGGTGTGGGATATAATATCCTGGTGTGCCTGTTTGCTTAAAGCGCAGTATTGGGGTGGGAGTTACCCAATTTTCCAGGTGTTGTGTGTCTCAGTTCCCCTGGCTAGGAAAAGGGATTCCCTTTCCCCTTGCGCTTCCCAGGTGAGGCGATGCCTCGCCCTGCTTCAGCTCTCGCTGGTCGGGCTGCAGCAGCTGACCAGCACCGATTGTCCGGCACTCCGTAGTGAGATGAACCCAATACCTCAGTTGAAAATGCAGAAATCACCGGTCTTCTGTGTTGCTCGCGCTGGGAGTTGGAGACTGGAGCTGTTCCTATTTGGCCATCTTGCTCCGCCCCCCCATTATACTTTTTATCAATGAAATTACAGGAGTTGATCCACAATAATTTTTGATATTGTAATTGATTTTTCATTATTTAAAATGCAAGAATCACAACCTAGAATATGATAATTGGTCAATTAGTTATAAAATTATTTTACGATATGTGATAATTATGAATTTTATATTAACATAATCTCTTAATGATTAATGTGCAATCTCTTCAGTTTTATAGTATACAAAATGCTTTCCTATATGCTCTCTCATTGACTTTCTAGCTAATTTGGTGAAGTAAATTTTATTATATACAGATGCAGAAAATAAAGTTCAGAGAAATTAAGTTGCTTGTTAAAATATCATATAGCTTCTAAGTGTCTGATTTGAAGTCAGTATTCAAAACTAAGCATCTACCCTACAAATATGTTGCTTCTTTTATTCTGTGTTTCTATGACATGAAGACACTGAACAGGTTTTAAATTTTATTTCCTGAAAGATTAACCCTCTATCATGTCAAAATATTCAGACTCTTTAAATTCTATTTTAACCCGAAAATGGGGTTGCACAGGGTAAGTTAGGTTGATAATGCAGACATGTTCTGATCATTTTGTAATTTCAACAGCTACTAGCTCTGGTTCTCCACAGCTCTTTTCCCACACTAAAATATCCTAGGCTCTTGAGATGCAGTAATATTTGAATGTAGACGGAAATGGATTTGTGTGTGTGTGTGTGTGTGAGATTCACAATGCTCTGTACAAAAATAGCCTTAATGAAAGAGAATCAGAATTTTTCACATCAATACAACAAAACACAGCATTTATGCAAATATCCCCATTGAGTGTTTCCATTATCAGACTATTCTTCATTGATTCATGCAATAACAATACCAACTTGATACCATAATGACTCAAAGAGAGCATCTCTAAAGTGTGCTTTTCCTTGAACAAATAGAACTCGGTGAATAGCTTTATTACAACAAGACTCTCCTAAACTCTCTGGATATCTTATAGCTGCTTCCATTCATAAAAATAAAGGTAAACTAGACCACAGGTAGGGAAGATACAGATGGTAGTGAAAGGCCCGAAAGAGGAAGTAGCATGAATGTGGAAGCACTGAGGTTAAAAACTTAATCTACATGAGGGGTGTTCTGAAAACTGTACATATTCAGTAAGTATGGAGTGTACATGTGACTATGACAAGAGGCAAAGCCAATAGATAAGCAGAGGTCAGAACACATAGTTGTATGATAGGCTTAGGAATTTGAAGATGGCAGATCGGATGTTTGGGAACAGTCATTTTGGATTCACTGTGGAGAACAGAGTAGAGATAGGGGAGAATGAAAACAATGAGAATCAATTTGAATACATCAGCAGCATAGGTAAAATGTATTACAGGCCTGAACTATGGCAGTAGCCATAGATATGGGAAGAGTGAACGGAGGTGGAAATACCAGTACATAAAACCGTGAAATGATTCAAGCGTTCATGTAGGTGACATTTGTATATTTGAGCTTAAATTACTTGAGTCTTCTCATTTGCTTATTGTTGTTTTGTTGTTGTTCTTTGTCTTACAATATATTGTGGGCAAAACTCTAAAGAGGGCAAATTTGACTTCAGACTTCCTCCCATTCTCCAATCACATGATTTTAATTTGACTCGTTGACTACATAGTTTCCCACAGGCTAGCCCTATATACTCAAGTTTAGTTCCAAGGACATGAACAATCGCCTGAGACTTCTATTCTCTAATCAATTTAATTATTTTTTCCAAATGTTTCCTCTATGATAATTGAAAATGATAAACTAGATCAGAGATGTCCAAGATTGACTACATTAGAATCATCTGTGTTACTAAGTTGTAGGATGTCTAAGAAACTCAGAGCTATAGAAATGGAATGTATAACCATGAATGGGGCTGACTTTTAAAAACATTTCAACATTAATTCCCCAGCAAATCCTTGGGATTTTAATATGATTATCACCACAAAATACAGGCTTACAAGGTAGTTTAATAGTTTGGTTGCTGCTATATTCCCTCTTAAACAACTTATTTCATTTGAGATCATTCTGATTTGAAGAATATGTAAGTTATAAGAAATATTTTGTAAACTGAGAAAAAAAATCATATTAAGTTTAAAGTACTAGACATGCAAGTATTTTATTGTAGGTGCTTTCTCTGTTAGAGTGGAGAGGGTGTATTGAATTCTACCTTCTCACTTTGTCCTTCATTATTGTTTCCATCTTTTTTTAGTGTTAAGATCAGCTACTCTGCCTTTATTGTAAAAGCTTCTTTTCTACAGATTACCTTGAGTGTCCTACATTCTTAACCTCAATTGGCTTCCATCTAGAGCACTTTGTGTAAGAAGCTGTATATCAACAACTGTGATATGGAATGCAGCAGCACAGGTTTCTTTGTTTCCAAAATAGGTAACGCGTGTGCTCAGGATAAGTTCTCAGTGAAGAGTCTAAACTGTTGCAATATTCAGTTGAGGTGTTACAACAATAGAGCCCTGGTATTTTAAAACACCGTCAATATGCTTTGAGAGAAATAGGTATATGTTATTATTGCCAGCACTCATACAAGATCCCACCAGGCTGCCAAATAATCTACTTACTTTTTACGCATCTAATAAGTATGCTTTCTCAATGAAAGTCAGTCATAGGTAATTATGTAAAACTAATGTAGTCTGTATATTCATTTCAGTTTTGGAGTGAATACTAACAAACTCAAAGCTATGGTTTTTAGCTTATATAGAAGAGAAAGGAAATGGAATATTTATCGAGGTCCCACTATGTTCATACTATATTCGCAAAAACACTGGGTAATCTTATTATTCTTAGATTATCAAAGAGAAAGTGGGGGCCTGGAGGATTTTTTTTTTTCTAAATTTGCACAAACAAGAAAGCAGTGAAATTTCAAGTTTTTCCTATTGCAAATCTGTGTTCTTTCATCTGTGTGGAAGCCCTAAGTATACACTAGCCCTCTTACTTGCTTTCCTCTTTCCTTTCTCTCGGTTGTTCCTGGGATCATCTGGCTCATGATATCAGAGTTTGAAAGTTCACAACTTGCTCCTTCAAACTTTCCCCCCCAACCCCCAATCAGATGACTTGTTGTCTAGGAATTGCAATGCTGGTTTCTCACAATTTCTTTTGAACTGAATCTCTGATTATTATACTTTTCAGCAGGGTGGAAGTGGGAGAGAATGCTGTCATAGCGATGTTACCATTGCTCATATTCCTTCCAAATTCCTTCTAACTTCATCTGACTCAGTAAATTTTCTGCCCATGGCCTCTCAAATTCATGTCTTTCTCACATACAAAATATATCCATTTCATTATAATAGTCCCCCAAATCTTAACTCTTTACAGCATCAACTAAAAAAAATTAAAATCTCATCTAAATATTATCTAAATTTGATATAGGTGAATCTCAATGTATGATTTATCCTGAGGCAAATTCTTCCCCAGTTGTGAACCTATAAGTAAGTTTTGTGCTTCCCATATACAATGTAAGATAGGCATAGGATAAGCATTTCTATTCTAAAGGAAAAAATAAGAAAGGGGAAACAGATTCCAAGTAAGTTCAAAACCAAACAAGGCAAATAACATTAAATCTTCAGGCTTAAAAATAATCTTTAACTCCATGTCCCACTCTCTGAATACATTGGGATAGGGGTTGAGTCCCCAAGGCCATGGGGTTGAGGGTTTCCTTTACTGCTTTGCTAAGAATAGCACAACAGCAGCTCTCATGGATTGGAGTTGGGTAGATGTGGGCTCTTCTAGGCTGGCATTGCGTGCTGGTGGCTCTATAATTATGGGTTCTCTGAGGTAGCCTCACTCACATCTCCAAAAGGCTTTTCTCTTGTGGGAACTCTCTTCAGTGGTCTTAGCCCTTGGTGTCACCTTACTGGGAGCTTTCTGTGGCATTTCTCTGCCTGGTCCCCAAGGTTCTTCAAGGCATCTTTTAAAATCAAGGTGGAGGCAGCCATGCTTTCATAGTTCATACACTCTCTGTGCCTGCAGAGTTAGCAGCACATGGACATCTCCAAGGTTTACCACCTGGGACCATCTAAGCCACAGCTGGAGAGGCCAAGGAATGCTGTGCCAGAATGTATGGAGCAGAACCTTGAGGTCATGCTAGGCAGTGACCTCTGAGGTTCCATGGGCACCATGAGCCTCTCTCATAAAACCATCCAGCCCTCAAGGAGCTGGCACTCTGGGCCTGTGATGAGAATGACAGCCTCAAAGATCTCTGAAATGCCTTTAGGGTCATTCTTTCATTGTCTTGCTAAATAGCATCTGGCTTCCTTCCATTCATACTAATGTCATTATCAAATGTTCTCTTGGCCACACCCTTAGTATCTTCACCCTAACACATTTTTTAATTTTTTTTACAATCTGGCCAGGTTGATACTTTTAAAAATCTTTAACATTTTTTTTTTTTAGTTATAAATTCCATCTTTAAATTATTTCTCTCTTGCTACATTTTACTATAAGCAGCCAAGATTAGCCATGCAGCTCCTTCCACATTTTGCTTAGATATTTCTTCCATCAAATATCCTAACTCATTGCTGCAGGTTCTGTCTTCCACAAAGCACTAGGACACAGACATAATTCAGCTGAATTCTTTGCTATTTTACAACAAGGATATCCTTTCTTTCAGTTTCTAATACCTCCTTTTTCATTTCCATTGTAGACCTTGCCAGAACTAGCTCTCATGTCCATATTTCTACCAACATTATAATCATGACCACTTAAGTAATCTCTATGAAGATTCAAGCTTTTTCTACACTTCTCCTCCTCTTCTAAGCCATCACCAGAAGAGCACTTTAGGGTCCAGCTTCTATCCATTACCCAGTTCCAAAGTCACTTCCAAATAGTATTTGTTAGAGAAGCACGCCACTTCTCTCTCTCTCTCTCTCTCTTTTTTTTTTTTTTTTTCCTGGCAACCCCAGTCTGAGAAACACACCACTTCTCGGTACTAATTTCTGTCTTAGTCTATTTGTACAACCATACCAAATACTTGAGACTGGGTAGCTTATAAACAACAGAAACTGTGAGTTTTGAAGGATGAAAGTCCATGGTCACAGTTCTGGCAGATTCAGTTTCTGGAGAAGGCCTGGTCTCTACTTCAGGCCTTTTAGCTGGGAGGCCTTGTGCCTTGTAAAAGGTGCCTTTTACCTGTGTCCTCACATGGCAGAAGGGAAAAATGCTGTGTCCTCACATGGTAGAAGGCAGAGGGCAGAAGAGCAGAAGGGCCTGAACTCATTCTCTCAAGCCTGTTCAAAAGAGTGCTAATCCCATCCATGAAAGTTGAGCCCTCATAACCAAATCACCTCCTAAATCCCCCATATCTTAACACATTGCACTGGCGATTAAGTTTAAATTTGAATTTTGAAGATGACACAAACATGCAATTCATAGCATCAAGAAATGTAGCATATATATTCTGCTTATCCAAGTGAACATAAGAATGTAGATATGTACATAAAATGACTGTCAATTTATCTGTTTTCATGTTTAAGTAACCTTTGTTGAAGGCAGTGAACTGAATTTTAGATATGATAGGGTCAGGCCCAAACAAAACTAATTAAACACACCGTTGATCACTTGTATTTCACTAAAAATAGACACGATCTTTAGGGACTTATAAATTCCCCAGGGATCCAAGAAAATCGTGATGGATGTACTTAATAAAAGATAATTAAAGTGTAAGAGGCAGAAAAGAATGGTCTATCTGATTCTGAAATAAACCTTATCAATTACTTGCAGTAGTTTATAATTATTTTACTGAATTGTCAGATAATCATTTCAACTTTGTATTGAATATTAATCCCTTAATTCATATTTTCTTATTTATTCATTCATTGAATTATTTTACAAAAGAAAATGTCTGACATATAGCTAACTTATGTTTACTATGTTTTAGAAACTGTGATTGGGTTAATAATAGAACAAAGAATAAAACAGATATGGTGTTCACCATCAGTAAGGCTAGATTCTGTCTGTAGAGAGACATTAAAGGAGTGATGGGGGGCGGAGCAAGATGGCCGAATAGGAACAGCTCCAGTCTCCAACTCCCAGCGCGAGCGACACAGAAGACCGGTGATTTCTGCATTTTCAACTGAGGTACTGGGTTCATCTCACTGGGGAGTGCCGGACGATCGGTGCTGGTCAGCTGCTGCAGCCCGACCAGCGAGAGCTGAAGCAGGGCGAGGCATCGCCTCACCTGGGAAGCGCAAGGGGGAAGGGAATCCCTTTTCCTAGCCAGGGGAACTGAGACACACAACACCTGGAAAATTGGGTAACTCCCACCCCAATACTGCGCTTTAAGCAAACAGGCACACCAGGAGATCATATCCCACACCTGGCCGGGAGGGTCCCACACCCACGGAGCCTCCCTCATTGCTAGCACAGCAGTCTGTGATCTACCGGCAAGGCAGCAGCGAGACTGGGGGAGGGGCGCCCGCCATTGCTGAGGCTTAAGTAGGTAAACAAAGCTGCTGGGAAGCTCGAACTGGGTGGAGCTCACAGCAGCTCAAGGAAACCTGCCTGTCTCTGTAGACTCCACCTCTGGGGACAGGGCAATAACAAACGCAGCCGAAACCTCTGCAGACGCAAAGGACTCTGTCTGACAGCTTTGAAGACAGCAGTGGATCTCCCAACACGGAGGTTGAGATCTGAGAAGGGACAGACTCCCTGCTCAAGTGGGTCCCTGACCCCTGAGTAGCCTAACTGGGAGACATCTCCCACTAGGGGCAGTCTGACACCCCACACCTCACGGGGTGGAGTACACCCCTGAGAGGAAGCTTCCAAAGCAAGAATCAGACAGGTACACTCGCTGTTCAGAAATATTCTATCTTCTGCAGCCTCTGCTGCTGATACCCAGGCAAACGGGGTCTGGAGTGGACCTCAAGCAATCTCCAACAGACCTACAGCTGAGGGTCCTGACTGTTAGAAGGAAAACTATCAAACAGGAAGGACACCTACACCAAAACCCCATCAGTACATCACCATCATCAAAGACCAGAGGCAGATAAAACCACAAAGATGGGGAAAAAGCAGGGCAGAAAAGCTGGAAATTCAAAAAATAAGAGCGCATCTCCACCGGCAAAGGAGCGCAGCTCATTGCCAGCAACGGATCAAAGCTTGACGGAGAATGACTTTGACGAGATGAGAGAAGAAGGCTTCAGTCCATCAAATTTCTCAGAGCTAAAGGAGGAATTACGTACCTAGCGCAAAGAAACTAAAGTCTTGAAAAAAAAGTGGAAGAATTGATGGCTAGAGTAATTAATGCAGAGAAGGTCATAAACGAAATGAAAGAGATGAAAACCATGACACGAGAAATACGTGACAAATGCACAAGCTTCAGTAACCGACTCGATCAACTGGAAGAAAGAGTATCTGTGACTGAGGATCAAATGAATGAAATGAAGCGAGAAGAGAAACCAAAAGAAAAAAGAAGAAAAAGAAATGAACAAAGCCTGCAAGAAGTATGGGATGATGTAAAAAGACCAAATCTACGTCTGATTGGGGTGCCTGAAAGTGAGGGGGAGAATGGAACCAAGTTGGAAAACACTCTTCAGGATATCATCCAGGAGAACTTCCCCAACCTAGTAGGGCAGGCCAACATTCAAATCCAGGAAATACAGAGAACGCCACAAAGATACTCCTCGAGAAGAGCAACTCCAAGACACATAATTGCCAGATTCACCAAAGTTGAAATGAAGGAAAAAATCTTAAGGGCAGCCAGAGAGAAAGGTCGGGTTACCCACAAAGGGAAGCCCATCAGACTAACAGCAGATCTCTCGGCAGAAACTCTACAAGCCAGAAGAGAGTGGGGGCCAATATTCAACATTCTTAAAGAAAAGAATTTTAAACCCAGAATTTCATATCCAGCCAAACTAAGTTTCATAAGTGAAGGAGAAATAAAATCCTTTACAGATAAGCAAATGCTTAGAGATTTTGTCACCACTAGGCCTGCCTTACAAGAGACCCTGAAGGAAGCACTAAAACATGGAAAGGAACAACCGGTACCAGCCATTGCAAAAACATGCCAAAATGTAAAGACCATCGAGGCTAGGAAGAAACTGCATCAACTAACGAGCAAAATAATCAGTTAATATCATAATGGCAGGATCAAGTTCACACATAACAATCTTAACCTTAAATGTAAATGGACTAAATGCTCCAATTAAAAGACACAGACTGGCAAACTGGATAAAGAGTCAAGACCCATCAGTCTGCTGTATTCAGGAGACCCATCTCACACGCAGAGACACACATAGGCTCAAAATAAAGGGATGGAGGAAGATTTACCAAGCAAATGGAGAACAAAAAAAAGCGGGGGTTGCAATACTAGTCTCTGATAAAACAGACTTTAAACCATCAAAGATCAAAAGAGACAAAGAAGGCCATTACATAATGGTAAAGGGATCAATTCAACAGGAAGAGCTAACTATCCTAAATATATATGCACCCAATACAGGAGCACCCAGATTCATCAAGAAAGTCCTTAGAGACTTACAAAGAGACTTAGACTCCCATACAATAATAATGGGAGACTTCAACACTCCACTGTCAACATTAGACAGATCAACGAGACAGAAAGTTAACAAGGATATCCAGGAATTGAACTCATCTCTGCAGCAAGCAGACCTAATAGACATCTATAGAACTCTCCACCCCAAATCAACAGAATATACATGCTTCTCAGCACCACATCGTACTTACTCCAAAATCGACCACGTAATTGGAAGTAAAGCACTCCTCAGCAAATGTACAAGAACAGAAATTATAACAAATTGTCTCTCAGACCACAGTGCAATCAAACTAGAACTCAGGACTAAGAAACTCAATCAAAACCGCTCAACTACATGGAAACTGAACAACCTGCTCCTGAATGACTACTGGGTACATAACGAAATGAAGGCAGAAATAAAGATGTTCTTTGAAACCAATGAGAACAAAGATACAACATACCAGAATCTCTGGGACACATTTAAAGCAGTGTGTAGAGGGAAATTTATAGCACTAAATGCCCACAAGAGAAAGCAGGAAAGATCTAAAATTGACACTCTAACATCGCAATTAAAAGAACTAGAGAAGCAAGAGCAAACACATTCGAAAGCTAGCAGAAGGCAAGAAATAACTAAGATCAGAGCAGAACTGAAGGAGATAGAGACACAAAAAACTCTCCAAAAAATCAATGAATCCAGGAGTTGGTTTTTTGAAAAGATCAACAAAATTGACAGACCGCTAGCAAGACTAATAAAGAAAAAAAGAGAGAAGAATCAAATCGACGCAATTAAAAATGATAAAGGGGATATCACCACCGACCCCACAGAAATACAAACTACCATCAGAGAATACTATAAACACCTCTACGCAAATAAACTGGAAAATCTAGAAGAAATGGATAATTTCCTGGACACTTACACTCTTCCAAGACTAAAGCAGGAAGAAGCTGAATCCCTGAATATACCAATAGCAGGCTCTGAAATTGAGGCAATAATTAATAGCCTACCAACCAAAAAAAGTCCAGGATCAGATGGATTCACAGCTGAATTCTACCAGGGGTACAAGGAGGAGTTGGTACCATTCCTTCTGAAACTATTCCAATCAACAGAAAAAGAGGGAATCCTCCCTAACTCATTTTATGAGGCCACATCATCCTGATACCAAAGCCTGGCAGAGACACAACAAAAAAAGAGAATTTTAGACCAATATCCCTGATGAACATCGATGCAAAAATCCTCAATAAAATACTGACAAACCGGATTCAGCAACACATCAAAAAGCTTATCCACCATGATCAAGTGGGCTTCATCCCTGGGATGCAAGGCTGGTTCAACATTTGCACATCAATAAACATAATCCAGCATATAAACAAAACCAAAGACAAGAACCACATGATTATCTCAATAGATGCAGAAAAGGCTTTTGACAAAATTCAACAGCCCTTCATGCTAAAAACGCTCAATAAATTCGGTATTGATGGAACGTACCTCAAAATAATAAGAGCTATTTATGACAAACCCACAGCCAATATCATACTGAATGGGCAAAAACTGGAAAAAATCCCTTTGAAAACTGGCACAAGACAGGGATGCCCTCTCTCACCACTCCTATTCAACATAGTGTTAGAAGTTCTGGCTAGGGCAATTAGGCAAGAGAAAGAAATCAAGGGTATTCAGTTAGGAAAAGAAGAAGTCAAATTGTCCCTGTTTGCAGATGACATGATTGTATATTTAGAAAACCCCATTGTCTCAGCCCAAAATCTCCTTAAGCTGATAAGCAACTTCAGCAAAGTCTCAGGATACAAAATTAATGTGCAAAAATCATAAGCATTCTTATACACCAGTAACAGACAAACAGAGAGCCAAATCAGGAATGAACTTCCATTCACAATTGCTTCAAAGAGAATAAAATACCTAGGAATCCAACTTACAAGGGATGTAAAGGACCTCTTCAAGGAGAACTACAAACCACTGCTCAGTGAAATCAAAGAGGACACAAACAAATGGAAGAACATACCATGCTCATGGATAGGAAGAATCAATATCGTGAAAATGGCCATACTGCCCAAGGTAATTTATAGATTCAATGCCATCCCCATCAAGCTACCAATGAGTTTCTTCACAGAATTGGAAAAAACTGCTTTAAAGTTCATATGGAACCAAAAAAGAGCCCGCATCTCCAAGACAATCCTAAGTCAAAAGAACAAAGCTGGAGGCATCACACTACCTGACTTCAAACTATACTACAAGGCTACAGTAACCAAAACAGCATGGTACTGGTACCAAAACAGAGATATAGACCAATGGAACAGAACAGAGTCCTCAGAAATAATACCACACATCTACAGCCATGTGATCTTTGACAAACCTGAGAGAAACAAGAAATGGGGAAAGGATTCCCTATTTAATAAATGGTGCTGGGAAAATTGGCTAGCCATAAGTAGAAAGCTGAAACTGGATCCTTTCCTTACTCCTTATACAAAAATTAATTCAAGATGGATTAGAGACTTAAATGTTAGACCTACTACCATAAAAATCCTAGAGGAAAACCTAGGTAGTACCATTCAGGAGATAGGCATGGGCAAAGACTTCATGTCTAAAACACCAAAAGCAACGGCAGCAAAAGCCAAAATTGACAAATGGGATCTCATTAAACTAAAGAGCTTCTGCACAGCAAAAGAAACTACCATCAGAGTGAACAGGCAACCTACAGAATGGGAGAAAATTTTTGCAATCTACTCATCTGACAAAGGGCTAATATCCAGAACCTACAAAGAACTCAAACAAATTTACAAGAAAAAAACAAACAACCCCATCAAAAAGTGGGCAAAGGATATGAACAGACATTTCTCAAAAGAAGACATTCATACAGCCAACAGACACATGAAAAAATGCTCATCATCACTGGCCATCAGAGAAATGCAAATCAAAACCACAATGAGATTCCATCTCACACCAGTTAGAATGGCAATCATTAAAAAGTCAGGAAACAACAGGTGCTGGAGAGGATGTGGAGAAATAGGAACACTTTTACACTGTTGGTGGGATTGTAAACTAGTTCAACCATTATGGAAAACAGTATGGCGATTCCTCAAGGATCTAGAACTAGATGTACCATATGACCCAGCCATCCCATTACTGGGTATATACCCAAAGGATTATAAATTATGCTGCTATAAAGACACATGCACACGTATGTTTATTGTGGCACTATTCAGAATAGCAAAGACTTGCAATCAACCCAAATGTCCATCAGTGACAGATTGGATTAAGAAAATGTGGCACATATACACCATGGAATACTATGCAGCTATCAAAAAGGATGAGTTTGTGTCCTTTGTAGGGACATGGATGCAGCTGGAAACCATCATTCTTAGCAAACTATCACAAGAACAGAAAACCAAACACCGCATGTTCTCACTCATAGGTGGGAACTGAACAATGAGATCACTTGGACTCAGGAAGGGGAACATCACACACAGGGGCCTATCATGGGGGGGGGGGGGGGGGGATTGCATTGGGAGTTATACCTGATGTAAATGACGAGTTGATGGGTGCAGCACACCAACATGGCACAAGTATACATATGTAACAAACCTGCACGTTATGCACATGTACCCTACAACTTAAAGTATAATAATAATAAATAAATTTAAAAAAAAAAGTGATGACATAAAAATTATAAAATTATGATTGCTAGAAATGTAATAATGAAAGCAATCATTGTATGCTGTTAAAATATATGATAGGGAAAACCAAATGTAAATTAAAGCTGGTAAATTGGGCAGTTTTGAGTCAAAACTGTGATGGGTGATGAGATATTTCTGAGATGAAGGATCTTAGTCAATCTAGTATAGTATAGCAGAGAATAAAATGGTTAAAAACTGGGTAAAAAGAATTAGGGTAGTGCTAAGTATATGATCAGGCAGACAGTCATGTGAAGAATACCTGATTGAAATATTAGATTGATGCAAAAGTAATTGCAGTTTTTGCCATCAAAATAGAAAGAAGTATTAACAGATTCCTTATTCCTAAACGAAGAGCAGAATTTAGTTATGTGAAGAAAGGAATAAATGATGTTCCAGACCTGGAGAAAACTTAACGAGAGGCATAGAATTAAGGCAAGGCACTGTCATGATTGTAATGTGCTATTCATGGAATTGGCAAGTAACACTACTGGAAAGGTAGGCAGAGCCAGAAAGCCCACGAGTCTTGATGTCTTTCCTCAGTGTGGATGCCAGATGTTCTTGGTCTAGCCATATCATCGGAGTTGTAACATGTGTGTTCCAATACATGGGTCTCAGAGGGCAACTTAAAGATGGGTTTTTCACAATGATTCTGAATTCCCTAGCACATTATAGCAGAGATTTTCAATGCACGGAGATACACAGCAGTTGCCAGTTCTTTCCCTTGAATATAACAGCTACTTACTGCCACCGTGTGGAAGTCTTTAAGTTTAAATAAACATGAATATCTAACATGTTCTAACACATAGATTCTTTTAGATCTACAGTTGGAATGTAAATTTTTAAAGAGGTATGAGAAAGTCCCGTGGGTTTTTCAAGGAGAATTATCTGTATCTTCTGTGAGCCTTAGATTTACATCTGTGGCATTAAATCAGACATTAAGCTACACCTAACTCTGCATTACAGTGAATTGTAAGTATGTTTGTGCTTAAGGTTGAATTTCTTCTGATATTTATTAATCGTCTTGTTTTCTTATCATTGTTATATTACTCAGATTCTTCCATATATTTTAACCCTCCATTCCAATATCCTGCCTCTCGTTATTCAAGTGAGAACTGATTCCTTGAAAATCTTTATTTTTACCTCTCCACTAATATAATTTAGCTCTGTTGTTTTTCCCTACAAATACTGAACTCTTTAATGACAAATTTTCTTTGTCTCATCCTGGCTCATGTACTATCTCTGCTGTTGAAGAAACATAGCTAATTGAATCTAAGGTATTCTATACATAACCAAAGGTTTAATGTCTTGGAGGTTATCAAACATAACTGAAACTTAAAAAGCATATAGATAAAAATAAGACCATTTAAGGCCTAATGCTATCATTTTTTTGTGTGTTCTGTTTACTCTAAGACTCATATTAAGGCTTCCTTGTCCAAGAATCCCTTTATAACAGTGGAACCAAGTATACACATTACAATCACTGGGAGCATTTACAAAAATAGATTAGCTGGATAGTCCCCACCCTAGATGAATTAAATCAGAGTTCTGGCATGGGCATTGGTAATTTTTAAACCCTCCTCAACTGATTCTAACATGCAACCAGAGAACCACTGCTCTATATAAAAAAGCTTCCTTAACTGAGGACATTATAGAAACAACAAAGGAATTGATAGAGAATCAGTGGATGAGAAATATTGAATGACAACTGCATACAGGTCAATGTTCAATAGAAATCTATAAATATAAGATGGCCAGGTACAGTTGCTGACGCCTGTAATCTCAACACTTTGGGAGGCCAAGGTGGGAGGATTGCTGGAGACCAGAGTTCAAGACCAGCCTGACCAACACGGCGAAACCCTGTCTCTACCAAAAATACAAAAATATTAGCCAGGTGTGGTGGCACGTGCCTGTTGTCTCAGCCACTTGGGAGGCTGAGGTGGGACAATCCTTGAGCCTGGGAGGCAGTGGTTGCAGTGATCCAAGATCGTGCCACAACACTCCAGCCTGGGTGACAGAGAGACCGTCTCACAACAAAACAAAAACTGTGTGTGTGTGTGTGTGTGTGTGTGTGTGTGTATAACTGTATGTGTATATATAAACAAAAAATATATACACACACACGTGTATGTACTCATATATATTTTCTTGCATTACTCCATATATATATGCTATGTAATGCAGTAAAATTTAAATTTCCTACTTTTCTTTCCAAGAAATTGGTAAAAACCCTTTGGTAAATGTAGCTAGGAGAACTGATTTTGTTTCACTATATTCCAGATTTATATTACAATTGTATTATCCAAATTCTGTGGTATCTCTTCATTTTGTTTCAGTATACTCCAGTATCAAAGCAGTTTGCAGTTGGAGAATTAGTTCAGTATGTCAATCAAGGTTCTTGTTTCTACTTAAAATTGTATTCTGCAATAATTCCAAGTCTTCATTTAACAGATAATTAATTTACCAGTGAAGTCTACTTTTTTCAAAATGTACTTTGAAAATGTCAGCTTTGGCCGGGCGCCATGGCTCACGTCTGTAATCCCAGCACTTTGGGAAGCCGAGGCAGGTGGATCACTAGAGGTCAGGAGTTGGAGAGTAGCTTGGCCAACATGGTGAAACCCCAACTCTACTAAAAATACAAAAATTAACCAGGGGTGGTGGTGGGTGCCTGTAATCCCAGCTACTGGAGGCTGAGGCACAAGAACTACTTGAACCCAGGAAGTAGAGAATTGTAGTGAGTTGAGATCGTGCTACTGCACTGCAGCCTGGACAACAGAGTCAGACTGTCTAGAAAAAGAAAGAAAGAAAGAAAAAAGTCGGCTCCTTCTCTTATATAACTGAAAAATATTTGAGCATACTCTGAACATACATCCTACATTTGGTGCCCTTGAACATACATTCAATGTTCTTGGTCACACATGGGGGGATTTTATAATAATTCTCCCTGTTGCAAGAATCATAAATTCTAAATTTCATTCTGAAAATAAATTCCCTTCTCCATTCCACAGGCTGAAACATAGTTACCATAATATTGTCTGTGTAACATAAATTTGAGTCACTGTGCTTGCAGGTATGCAAAATCGAACTATTTAACCATTTTATAGTCATTCTGATATATATGGCATAACTAGTAGATTTTTCTATTTCTAAATGAAAGTTAATATCAAATAATATTTGTTCATCTTTGGAATATGTACTTTTCTCCTCACAACCCTTTAATTCTGTCTCCCATCTATTTATGTCATTCCAGCTTTATTTTAATATTTTCAAAAAGATCTGGTAAATGAAAACAAATTAAAATATCAAGGAATATTTAAATGATTCCTCCTTTCAGTGGCACAATGGACCCTTATAGACCAATAAATTTGATTATTAAAAGAATAAATCTCTAAGAATAGATGCACTTTAAAACATGATAGGTTGGCAAAAGCAGGGACAGTAGATATTTTGTGATAAAATTTTTATTCCCCCAAACTTCTCAGGTCACTTTATTGACTTAAAATACTTGCCTTGCTCTAACTCAGAGTTGTAGTCTCAGACACTTGTAAAATGTGCCACAGACTAGGAATCGGTAGCACACACCCCTGCTCTTAAGCCTATATATGTATAAAGGTAACTTGAAAGCACAGGTCTGGCTCAGATTTATAGGGATTCATGTAAGCCCTCTAGAGTTAGGGACAGATTCTTAGGAGAATACACCTAAAGTTGATCTTAAAATACAAATAGCAACACTCTAAAAAAGAGAAAGATTATTCAATTGGATGAATCAATACAGCAAAGGCAGAGAAATGGAGGACATGCTACCTTTCAGGAGCTACAAGTAGCTTGGCATTACTGAAATGTAAAATGCAAGACAAAACGTTGCTAGAGATGAGGCTGTAGAGGAGCTTAAAACCTACTGGCATGTTAAAGATCTTGAAATTTAATTTCTTGCCCCCCTTTTTTTTCACATCATGCCTTTTGTAACCTCTCCAGAGATATCAACAAAATAGTGAGTTGCTTTTCTAGCCCCACCTCTTATTCAAATAGAGCAGCTCAGTTTCTACTTGGTTTTCATTCATACTGACAATAAATATTTTACCTAATCAAAGCTTGTTAAGGCTAACACCAAAAATTCATACCTATATTGCCAACAATAAGAAACCAGACTTGTTTTTTAACCTGAGGATGATCATGATCAGATTTAATTGTAAGTGGATCTTTCTGGTAGTCTTTGCAGATTATGATTTCTTCTTTTTTTATTTTATTTTTTATTTCTTTATTTTTTTTTATTGTACTTTAAGTTCTAGGGTACATGGGCATAACGTGCAGGTTTGTTACATATGTATACTTGTGCCATGTTGGTGTGCTGCACCCATCAACTCGTCAGCACCCATCAACTCGTCATTTATATCAGGTATAACTCCCAATGCAATCCCTCCCCCCTTCTCCCTCCCCATAATATGCCCCTGGTGTGTGATGTTCCCCTTCCCGAGTCCAGGTGATCTCATTGTTCAGTTCCCACCTATGAGTGAGAACATGCGGTGTTTGGTTTTCTGTTCTTGTGATAGTTTGCTGAGGATGATGGTTTCCAGCTGCATCCATGTCCCTACAAAGGACACAAACTCATCCTTTTTGATAGCTGCATAGTATTCCATGGTGTATATGTGCCACATTTTCTTAATCCAGTCTGTCACTGATGGACATTTGGGTTGATTCCAAGTCTTTGCTATTGTGAATAGTGCCACAATGAACATACGTGTGCATGTGTCTTCATAGCAGCATGATTTATAATCCTTTGGGTATATACCCAGTAATGGGATGGCTGGGTCATATGGTACTTCTAGTTCTAGATCCTTGAGGAATCGCCATACTGTTTTTCCATAATGGTTGAACTAGTTTACAATCCCACCGACAGTGTAAAAGTGTTCCTGTTCCTCCACATCCTCTCCAGCACCTGTTGTTTCCTGACTTTTTAATGATTGCCATTCTAACTGGTGTGAGATGGTATCTCACTGTGGTTTTGATTTGCATTTCTCTGATGGCCAGTGATGACGAGCATTTTTTCATGTGTCTGTTGGCTGTATGCATGTCTTCTTTTGAGAACTGTCCATATCCTTTGCCCACTTTTTGATTCCTAATACCATAAAAACCCTAGAAGAAAATCTAGGTAATACCATTCAGGACATAGGCATGGGCAAGGACTTCATGTCTAAAACACCAAAAGCAATGGCAACGAAAGCCAAAATTGACAAATGGGATCTAATTAAACTAAAGAGCTTCTGCACAGGAAAAGAAACTACCATCAGAGTGAACAGGCAACCTACAGAATGGGAGAAAATTTTTGCAATCTACTCATCTGACAAAGGGCTAATATCCAGAACCTACAAAGAACTCAAACAAATTTACAAGAAAAAAGCAGATTATGATTTCAAGGTCAAGATTTGTGGCCAGGAGATAAGTTAGCAGTTGAGGCCTTGAATATTAAGTGACTTGCCTAAGTGGCCATAATTACAATAAAACATTAAGATTAATTTGCTAATTACTTAGTTTCTATAACTTTTTCTTTGATAAAAGATATGCCCCTAATGAAATCATAATTAAGATGATTAATACACATTTTAATAGAGTATGTTTGTTTTTACAATTCTCAAATTATCTGCTCATCTAACCTGTGCCATATTAAGTGCTTGTCCTTGATTCCTCTATTCTTTATTCTTGATTGTCTGGGTGCTCCCTGGTCCTGCTCTGAAGGTTTCACTGATATGTGTGGTTGCCTGGGGCAATGAGCGAAACCAGGCACATGTCTTCAGCACCACCACGCCAGCCTTGGTTCTTCATCTTCTGGCTCTGGGGTCCCAAAACAACAACAGGGAACAAGCCTGGATGCACAAGTCCTTTTTAAGTCTCTAATTTCAGATTTGCTAATGTGCAAAACTAAATGAGATAATCAATCCTAGATAGAAAGGTAGAGGGAAAGATGCCACAGCTTTATAGGAAGGGCAACTAAGTCACATTGCAAAGGGGATGCATTAAAAATGGGAAGAATTTGTGGGGTTTTTTTTTTTGCAATCTGCCACAAAGTATGTTTCGCCCAAATATGCCATATGAAATTACTTCTTTGCAAACTATCATAGTCTTTTCTATGTTGATTATGTATTAATTATACCTTAAATATTCCTTAATACACGGGCAGTAATATCACTAGTATGAAGGCATTCATAGTCACAGATTGACTTGATTTGACTTGAAATAGCTTGCCTTGGTTTCTTCACACTTTGTCCAGTACCTGCTGTGGCTTCCACAGTGGCTGCCCTTAAATCAAGAGTATCTACTTACTAGTTTTGGAACTAACTAACTGGATCTTGCTTAGACTGAACTCAGCCTTGACCTCATCAAATACTACATTCAAAACAATTGAAATAGCTGTCTTAAACTGACATTAAATATAAATTAGGTTATAAACATAATTCTTGGGTACGATTTTGATATGTTTACTCATAATTTCATTATTGCATTCATACAATATGTTTTTAAAACTCAAACTGGCTTCTTTGCTAAGATTTTTAGTAAGTCTTTTAAATCCTCTGTTTTCAAACCATGCCTTCTAAATATATCTTCATCTAATTTTCTCCTTTTGTCCTTAGCCTTACTCATGAATCTATGCTAACTCTTCATAAGATTAGTAACTCAGGGAATGTTAAATCTAGAAAAAAATTGGGGTACAATATAATCCAAAGTCTTAATTTTTTATGAAGAAAGTAAAATTTAAGTAATTGGCTTATCCAAAGTCATACAGATACTTATAGGAGATGCAGAAATCTAACTTGCCTTTCCCATTTTTTCTTCTTCGGTATTTTTGTTTCTCTAAATCACCAGATGTTCTCTTTTATTTTCAATGGTAGGGCAAGAAGCAGTATTTGATCATGGCAAGGTAATGAAGGCACAGGAATCAAGAGGAAAGTAATACTTATTATTTAAGAAGTAATACTTCCCTTTGTTGAGTGATTTGTTGGTAATATGTGTGTGTGTGTGTGTGTGTGTGTGTGTGTGTGTGTGTGTGTATAATTTTCACTCAGTCTCTCAAGTAATCAACTGTATTCTCAGAACTCTGGTTTCCTAGTAGATGACGCTTCCAAGGCATGGATAAATTTGATGCTTATTTTGTTTGCAGGTTATACAATTATCCGTTGTTTTTAAGCCACTTATTTTAAGGTATGTATAATCACATTAGGAATCTTGTAGCATTTTCTAAACTCTTATATATATTTTTGAACTCTAAAGCATCTGAATTTGGCCAAACACAACAAATCAGACTCTTTGTACTCCAGGCATTAATGCCCATCTCAGGTAATATACTTCAAAGTGTCTGTAGTCCAACTATTACCAAAAGCCTCACTGGAAAGGTGATAGTTGTGGGGAGTTATATTAAAAACATGTAGGTCATCTATCTCTCTAGATAATCTATGAGTTGTTAGATCAAGCTGTATCAGTGAAAAGGAAAATGTTGGACCACCTAGTTTTGGAGCCTTGTATAACTTCATTCAATAGTTTGCATTTTAGTGAGATGGTAGATTTCTGGGAGAGTTACTACAAAATGCTTTCCTGCTGTATCCTGCCAGGTGAGTACTCATTGCTCATTATCTCCTATGTAGCTAAGTGCCTCCCCCTTTTTTGATGGGCTCTGTAAAAAAATAAAATTATTTTAGAGCTAACCGCAAGAAAAGAAAATAATGTAGTTGTTTGGAATGACTAATTAGAACCATGTAGCTAAATATGCTTCCCTTTTTTACTTGGACTTTCAGGAAACAGAGTAAAACATATGACTCAGCTACATGATTTATGTAAGCTCTTAAGACTTCTTCAGTTGTGTATTGTTTCTCTCTCCCCAACTCAACCTATATTTCTGATCTACATTTCCATTCCCCCAATTTAATATACTACTTTTAGTTTTGATTTCTATAAGCAATTCCAAATTTATTGTAAACAAGGACTTAAAGTGTGGGTTGAATGGATGAGCGAATGGATGCGTACATAAATGCATGTATTCTGAATAACGACCATAATAGTTTTCTTCTGTCATTTTTTCTTACGTCATTATACTATTCTTTTCCATGCAGGCTTATGGCATAGGTACTGTTATTTTAGACTAGGAAACTGGAGTTTAAAAGAGTTAAATTGCTCAAGTTTAGATCAGCAATAAAAAACAATAAACAAAATAATACTAAAGCTCAGGGGTACTAATTACCGTACAATCCTCTTTACACTGTGCCATGATCCTAATAAAATTTCTTGTGAATTAGAGATAAAGTCAGCTACTGAGGTTGAATTCTTTCAGTAACATAAGTTCTCTGCAGCACAGCAATTTTAATAGACAGTCAAGTCCATGGGTTTCTGTTTTTTGAACAGAATTAAGTAATATTTTAAAATTTTTGAAGATAATATGTCATATAATGTATATTTGACTTTTCAAGTTCATTAGCCAAAATTGAATTTATTTTGTTTTTCTCAACATGATAGTAGAAAAATATTCTACCAATACAGTTTTTATTCTTAAAGAAGAGTACATTAAATTATTTTGTGATTCTTTGCAACATCCTGATTTAATTCTCTAATCTCTATTCTTTTAGATGGAAATTATGTCTTTTAATTGAGGCATCAAGTTTTTGTTGATTATAATAATATTAATGGTGATGATTATGGTAAACAGTATTTATAAGTTTTTATATGCCAAGCATTTATTATGTATTTTCTCATTTAATCATTTCAAAGTATTAATAGATGTGATTATTGTTATTAAAAAAATAAAGTTCAAAATGGATATATAATGTTCTGAGGAGTTCACACTACTATACAGAAGAGCAAAGCTTTGAGTCTGTGTATGGATGGCTAACTCTAATCCCCATACTCAACATATTACTACTATAACAACAAATACGACTACTGCCACTTCTACCACCACCAGCAAACATTATATAATGCTTATTCCAGCCAGATAGTGTTCTAACAGATTCATGTACATAAACTTATTTAATTCTGAACATAATCTTAGATGGTTTCTCATTTTAGAAAAAATAGAGACTCGGGGAGCTAAACTTGTTCAAAATTTCAGTTATTCAATGATAGAACCCAGATTCTCTCCTAAACAATCTCATTTAAGAAGATATGGACTTGTCTACCATTTTACATTCTCTGTCTACTTGCAGTTATTTCTTCCCTGGTTTGCTTAACAATTGTTTATGTTGTGAATAATTTTCAGAAAGAAGTGCATTCTGATTTTATGAGATGGGGCCCATTTAAATCCCATCTGGTTTGTTTACTCCCAAATTCCTCATTTTGTTGTCTAGAGATATTCACTTTATTTGTAAATTTTGTAAAAATCTCATGATACAGAGACCTGGAGGAAAGAAGAACTTGGAGATAGCTGTAGAGCTTAAGGCATATGTGTATGACTTCACAAACTATTTTTTCATGGAAAAATACTCTCTGTAATTCTATGTGTGATTTATTTTGCTCAATTTTTAAGGCCATACTAGAGTAATTCTAGCCTCATAAAATCATTTTGGAAGTACTCTGTCCTCTTCAACTTTTTGGAAAAATTTGAGAAGGATTGGCATTAATTCTCCTTTAATGCTTGGCAGAATTCACCAGTGACACCATCTTGTCCTGGGCTTTTCTTTATTGGAAAGTTTTTGATTATTGATATGCTTACTAATTATTAGTCTGTTCATGTTTTTTATTTTTTCATTATTTATTATTGGTAAGTGGTATGCTTCTAGAAATTTGTCTGTTCTAGATTATCCAATTTGTTTGTATATGATTGCTTTTAGTTTTATGATTATTTCTGTGGTATCCATTTTAAATGCTTCTTTCATTTTACGTTTTTATTTATCTGAGTGTTCTCTTTTTTTTCTTGGTTAGTCTATATAAAGGTTTGTCAATTTTGTTTACCATCTTTAAAAAGAAAACTGTTCTATAATTTCTATTGCCTTTCAAGTCTTTATTTATGCTCTTTTCTTTATTATTTCTTTCCTTCTGCTAATTTTGGGCTTAGTATCTTCTTCTTTTTCCAGTTCTCTGAGGTGTGAAATTAGGTTGTGAGCTTGAGATTCTTCTTTTTTCATAAAGTAGGTATTTATCACTATCAGCCACCGTCTCAGAACTGCTTTTGTCGCATCCTGTAAGTTTTGGTATGTTGTAACTCCAATTTTATTTGTCTTGAGGTACTTTTAGATTTTCTCCTTGATTTCGTTTATGATCAATTGGTTGCTAAGGGGTATACTTTTTAATTTCTACATATTTGTAAATTTTCCAATTTTCATCCTGCTATTGATTTCTAATTTCATTCCTTTGTGGTTGAAACATATACTTGATATGATTTCAATTTTCTTAAATTTGTTAGACTAGTTTTATGGTCCAACATATAATCTATCTGCTTTTGGATGGAATATTCTGTACCTGTATTCTAGGTCCGTTTGATCTATAATGTTATTCAAATCCAGTATTTCCTCATTGATTTTCTGTCTAGATGATTTTTCTATTGTTGGAAAGTGGGGTATGGAAATTACCTACTATTCTTATGTTGTTACCTATTTCTCCCTTCAGTTCTATTAGTATTTGCTTTATTTATTTAGGTGCTTCGGTGTTGAGTGTGTGTGTGTGTGTGTGTGTGTGTGTGTGTGTGTGTATCATTGTATCCTCTTGGCGAATTGACCCCTTTATTATATAGTGACCTTATTTGTGTTTGTGACAAGTTTTGATTAAAGGTTTAATTGTTTTAAATATAGCCACCACTGCTCTCCTTTGGTTATCATTTGTGGGGAATATTTTTTCCATCCCCTCACTTTTACTCTGTGTATGTTCTTAAAGCTAAGGTGAGTCTCTTGTAGGAAGTATATTGTTGTATCTTGGTTTTTTATCCATTCAGCCACTTTGTAACTTTTGATTGAGAATTTAATCCATTTACATTTAATTATTGGTTGGTGAGTACTTACTATTTCCATTTTGTTGTTTTCTGACTGTTTTGTGAGACCCCAGGTCTGGCTGCTCAAGGCTGCTTTAGGTGTCTGCTTCCTGTATTCCAATTCAGCACTCCTTGGCCACCTCAGTTGTGGCTCAAGTGGCTAAGATGAGACTCAAGCTGCTGCTCCAGTGAGAACAGGTAGTAAACCTTGGTGCACATGGTGCTAATTCTGCAGACATATAAACTGCACAAGTTGTGGAGTCATGGCTTCCTCTACCTATATTTCCAAAGGATTTCTTGGAGAGTCTTGGAACCATGGAAGAACCCTGTCACAGGGGTGGAGCTGTCACAGATAGCCTTCACTAGAGCAAGGCTTACTGGAGTTGTGGGTACAGGGCTGCCCATGAAACTCCATAACTGCAAAACCTCCAGCATGCCATGCCATGCCAGCCTGGCAGAGCTTCAGGGACCCAACTCCAAACCATGAGAGCAGTATAGGCTGCACCTAGAAAAGCTATGGGGACAAGGCTACCCTGGGCTTTGGGGACCCAATCCCTGCCCAGTTGTGTCTGGAAGGAGAGACATGTAGTCAAAGAAGACTATTCTCAAGCTTCAAGATTTAATACTGTTTGCCCTGCTGGGTGTGGACTTACTGGAATTTATTATTCCTTTCTTCTTACCCATTTTTCATTTGGAATGGGACTGCCTACCCTGCCTGTCCCACCATTGTATTTTGGAAGCACTTAACTTGTTTGATTTCACAGTCTCACAGCTGAAGGGAAATTTGCCTCAGGATGTATTGTGCCTTGAGCAAGGTTTCACTCCTGTATGATTTAGATGAGACAATAGAATTTAAATTTAGTGCTGGAATGAGTGAAGACTTGGGGCTGTTTGGATGGAATTTAATGTATTTTGTATGTGAGAAGAAAATTAATTTTGGGGGTGGGGGCAGTGACAGAATACTATGACTTGAAGGATTTTTTTCCCTTTCTAAAATTTATATTGCAATTCAATCCTTGATGTATCAGTATCGGGAGTTGTGGCCTTTGGTAGTAGATTGAGGAATTAGGGATTAGGTGCTCTCGTAAAATAACTTGACAGAGTTACAGAGTTAGTTTGCCCCTTTTTGCCCTTCTGCCTTCCACCTTGTGAGGTAACAGTGTTCACCTCCAGAGGACACACAATATACTATCTTGAAAGCGGAGAACAGCCTTCACTAAATGCAGTAATCTTGATCTTGAGCTTTCCAGACTCCAAAACTGTGAGCAATAAACTTCTATTCTTTATAAATTACCCAGTCTGGGATAATATTCTGCTCTGGAAGCCCAAATGTACTAAGAGAATCCATTAACAAATTATAGTGTCTTAGTCTCTTTGGGCTGCTATAACAAAATACCTTACACAGGATAAGTTATAAGCAACAGAAATTTATTGCTGAAAGCTGTGGAGGCTAGGAATTTCAAGATTAAGATGGTAGCATATTTGGTGTCTGGTAAGGGCCTGCTCCTCATAGATGGTGCCTTCTGTATGTGCTCACATGTTTAATGGGGCACACATTTCTTCTGCCTCTTTTATAAAGGCATTAATCTCATTCATGAGGGCAGAGCTATCCTAAAAAGTCCAACTTGTTAATACTGTCATATAGATGATTAAATTTTAACATAATGAAGTTTTGGGGACATATTCAGAGTGTGACATGTAGCTATTATTTTTAATAATTTTGCCTTTAATGTTTTTTACTGGATTTAATAAGACCCACCATTATGCTATTAAAGTATTCTGAATTTAACAACATATTTAACTTTACCAATGAGTTTTATATTTTCATATATTTTATGTTATCACTTAGCATTTTTTGGTTTCAAACTGAAGACTGCCTTTTAATATATTTTGTAAGGTGGCCCTATTGGTGATAAACTTCCTTAGCTTTTGTTTTTCTGGGAATGAACTTATCTTTCCTTCATATCTGAAACACAATTTTATACAAAAAGCCAACATTATTATTGGCGGGCATTTTTTCTTCTTTCAGCACTGTGAAAATATCATCTCATTCCCTCCTGACCTACAAGACTTCTACAGAGAAATCCACTCATAGACTTAAGGGTGTTCCCTTGTGTGTAACAAACTGCTTTGCTCTTGCGGCTTTCACAATGTTCTCTGTCTTTTGACAATTTGATTAAAATGTGTCCTGGGATAATGTTGCTTGCAGTCCTTTGAGCTTCAAAATTCTGGATATGCCTGTTCCTTTCAAGATTTGAGAAGTTTTCAGCCATTATTATTTTTTTTTATTTTTTAAAAAATAAGCTTTCCTTACCTTTATTTCCCTCTTCTCTTTAACTTTCATAATGTATATATATTTTTTGAGGATGTCCCAAAGGTCCTATGTGCTTTCTTCACTGCTTTTAATTATTTTTTTCTTTTTGTTCCTCTAACTGGGTATTTTCAATGACCTGTCTTTGAGTTTGCATATTCATTCTTTTGCATGTTAAAGTCAGCTGTCAGTTCACTATTAAATGTTTTTAGTTCTGGCAAGGTATTCTCCCTCTCACGGATTTCTGTTTACTTCCTTTCTACTGTTTCTATTTCATTATTAAATTTCTCATTTTGTTCACTCATTGTTTTCTAGATTTGGTTTAGTTGTTTTATCTGTGTCTCTTGTATTGCACTCAGCTTCTGTAAGGTAATTATTCTGAATTATTTCTCAGTTAATTCATACATCTTTATTTCTTTGGGGTTGGTTACTGGGTCTTTGTTTTCTTTGGTAGTGTCAGTTTTGCCAGTCTCTTTGTGATCCATGTAGCTTTGCAATGGTGTTTTAATTTTGCATGTGGAGGAGATAACCCATATTCCAGATTTTATAGCTTGCTTTTGGCAAGTAAAGGCCTTCTCAGGTTGAGTGAGTGGGTTGACGGGATTACTGTAGGGACTGTAGTCAAATAGGGTTACAACTGATTATGTGGCTATTGCAGGGTAGGCAGAGGGGTCTGTGGTTGTGACCAGGGGCTTGGGCGAGTGTCAATTATGTCTTATTTCTGGAAGGGCCAGCCTGCCTTTTGCACCTTGGTCAGTAGAAATGATATGTAACACTTGATATGTACACTTCAGGGTCTGCAGTTAAGTCCACAGATAGCCGGCCTGTTACCACATGTACAGATAGTGTGGCTACTGCCAGATCCCTGGGAGGGTTTCTGCCAATTCATTGGGAATATTCCTGGGCAGGCAGCACTGACCCTGGACCATGACTAAAAGGGGCTAATACTGAATCACAGGGGGCTGCTTTAGGATCTGCAGTCAGATCCCAAGATGCCTCCTTGGGCTCCCTGGACAGGCAGGACTGTTCCTGGACCTGAAGCCAAATTACTGGGCCACCTCAAGGTCCACAGTAAGGACCTTCTGTTATCTGAGGTACAATGGGTGTGACTTCTCTCAGTCTCCTTAGTGGAATGTACTGGTGGAAGCATCAATGTCAGATGAAACCATAGAGTCCACAGGAGGACAGGACTATTTCTGGGTCTGTTTCCAGGACATAGTCAATAAGCCTGTCACTTAGGCTTGGGCTGCCTTCTCAAAATGACCTTCCTCAGTCTTGGGCTCCACTGGGATTTTGCAACCTCCTACCTGGATCCTAAAGCTCCTACAAAGGCACTTTTGTCCCTTGATGTCTGTCAAATTATGGTTACTACGTGAGGATACAAGATGAGGGCTTCCTATTTCACCTTGCTGATGTCAAAAGCCTGTAATTTTCTTATATATTACATCTCTATAACTCCATCAGCTAATGTTCAACATCTTGCTTTCAACTTAGAGAACTCAAGACAAAAACAGTCTATTAAATTTACCCAGGCATTTCCTAATTCTGTTGCTGTTTATTCCTGATTTTCCAAGTGTCTTTCTGTATACTTTCCTTATTCTCTAAATAATTTTCTTTGGCAATTCTCTTAAAATAGGTGTGATAGCCACAAATTATTTTAGTTTTACTCTACCTGAGAATGTTATTTCACTTTCATCCTGAAGGATATTTTCAGGATAAAGAATTTTTAGGTGACAATTATTTTCTTTCAACACTTTCAAAATATTGTGCCATTTCCTTCTAGTCTCCATGAGAAATATCCCGTTAGTTGAATCCTTATTTTCCTATTGGTAATATGTCATTTTTTCTGGATGCTTTCAAGATTTTGTTGGTTTTTTTGTTTGTTTTCACTACTTTTATTATGATGTGTCTATGCATTACTTTCCTTGAGGCTATTCTGTTTACAGTTCTCTGAACCAATTGGACATACAAGTTTATGCATTTGCTGAAATTAGTAGGTTTTCAGCCATCATTTCTTCAAAAGTTTTTTTAACACTATGCTCTTTTTATTCCCCTCTTTCTGGAACCCTAATGACACATATTTTAGACCATGTTATTCAATTGTTTCCTGATGTTCTGTTTATTTCTTAAAATCATTATTTTCTTTGTTCAGATTCAATAAGGTTTATTGATATATCTTCAGATTCACATATTATCTTCATTTTTCTATTGTGTTCTTCTTCCAGTGAATTTTCTATTTTGGTTAGTGTATTTTTCAGTTGGTGACTTACCATTTGAGCTTTCTTTATATTTATATTTTTGCTATGACATTCTATTTTAAGTTTGTTCCAAAGTTGCTCACTCAGCATTTCTTTAAAAGCTGCCTTAAAGTCTTTATTAGATAACTCCAACATCTGTATCACTTCATCATTGGCATGTGTTGGTTATCTTTTGGTGTGTATGTTGAGATTTTCATGATTCTTTATATTCTGCTGAGTAATTTTGAATTATATCTTAGACGTTTTGAATATTATATTATGAGTCTCTGGGTTCTTTTTAAATCCTGTGGATAACGTTGATATTTTTGCAGGCACTTGTCATGTTTTGGTTGAGGCCAGAATGTCCAACTCAACTACATGGGCTATGTTCAAATGTTAGCTCAATGGTTAAAGTTTGCCCTGCTATATACATTGGTCCCCCATGTGTGGCACCCAGAGTTCAGCTTGGAAACTGTGTGGTGTATGCACATTAGCTCAATTCTCTAATTTGTATGCCAATTAGGATCAGATTCATGCATTTGTAGGTCAGGGCTTACTTTGAGTTTTTTGGCTTTGGGCAGCTGGATGTGTTTTATGTTGCAATCAGAGAAAGAATATAAAAGAAAGAGAACATGTTTGGTTTTGTGTAATGAGAAGTCTAACAAGTTAAATTCAGGACATGAAAGCACGAGAACATGAGTTCAGAAGAGACATCAAAGAGGAAATATCCATTAAGCATTTGGAATTAAAAATCTATATCACAGGAGAAATCACAGTGTTACTTCTATCCTCAAGGAAGCTAAATTCCTAGAAATGTAAAGAGCAGTCTTTTATACCCAACCCTCCATGTTAAAATCTGTGATTTGGAGCAAATATTTTGTGTGCATCAAGTGACTAATTTGAAAATGGCAGCAGTAATATATTTTTGAATACCCTTTTAGATCTTAATGAGAGGTTTTGTATGTGTGCCAATAATAATTAATACATATTTCCTTGACTCACCACCCTTTGGGGAAAAGAAATATCCTGTCCTATTACAGCTATGTTACTGCTATGCCTTTAAACCAAATGGTGCATATCTTTGTAAAGCCTGTAGGAGTTACTGATTATGAATCTCAAGGGCTCTTGTTCAAATCTGGCTTCTTTGAAGTGCAGGACATACACATACACACAGCAGGCGTAGATATTGGATGGAGACCCTGCTGAGTGGTTAAGTCTCTGCTTGCTGTGTCTAAACCATTTGGCAGGCACAACAATCTTCTTTTCCTTCACAAGCCTAAATTTGTCCCATTTGGCAAACAAATAGTAGACCTCCATCAATGCATAAAATCATCCAATCATGGTTATTGGCAACTAAAAAATTATAGAAGGGTGTGAATCAATTTAGTATCTTGTATTTCACTTCAAATCATTGAATGCCTATCTCATTTATCTTTTAGTATATATTGAAAAGATTATATATCAATGATGGATGAACATCCTAACTAATAACGTCTAGTATATTTTGGCAATAAATAATTTCAAAACCTAAGATATCTTACTTGGCCCTATGCATTTCTGTATAGAAGGTAGGAAAGTCACCCTGAACAGTGATGCAAAAATTACTGTTTATTTTTGAAATAGAAACCTGACCATATTTCTCCCTTGCCCATAAAAATTCAATTGCATATCCAATATTTGATAAAATCCATGTTTCTTTATATGGTATATAATTTTGATGCTCAAAATATGAACATCATTACTTGTGAGCTTGTTAGAAATGCAGACTATCAGGCTCTTCCCCAGACTTTTCTAGTCAGAATTTTCATTGGAATAAACACCTCAAGTAACTTTCACGGACATTAAAATTTGAGAAGCACTACTATATATGATTCTTTAGAATGTTCCCCCAATCTGATACTTCTTTCCTTATATCTAGGATTCTTTCATCATGTTCACCAGACTAGCCTGAATATTCTAAAGCCCAGCCACAGTAATACCATCTTTCTCTGAACTTTTCCCTTTTCTTTGCCTAGGTCTTATTATCAATTCCTTCCTCAAGTGGCAATCTACATTTTTATGCCAAGTTCAAATGTCACTTCAATTTAATCTAAAAGAACTATTCTCTTCAGTTTCTGGACCAAAGGAACCAAAAAGAAAACTCTAGCACTCTTTCTTACCTCTATTGTTGCTATAATATTGTAGTTATGGATAAGGGAGGCAGTATGGCATGACGTTTAAAAATGGTGCTCTAGTGTCAAACAGTCCTAACTTTGAATCACTGCATTTATTAACTAGTGGACTTTGGAAAAGTCATTAAAATCTATGTTTTAGTCATTTTGTTTACAATATGCAAATAGTGATGGTACATATGTCATTAAGTTGTTATTGTATTTGAATTATATTATGAATGCAGGGCACAGATGCATATGTGCTAATTTTCCCCATGACTATGAATTTACCTGTTTATTTTCTCACTAGACTATGTAGATTAGGAGTTCTTTAAGGGCAAAGAGTATATGTTAGTCATTCTGTTAACGGTTCCCACTCTGCTCCTACCATGTAGTAAGCATTTAAAAAGCAAGGAAAATGAGATGCAATGCTTGCCCAAAACTACATTGCAAAGTTATGAATAGCATCAAAGCTAGAATTCATGTCTACATACTTCTAACGTGCACTCATCCCTCTGCCTGTTTCCTATACACTGTGCCTACATATACATGCATATATAGTCACACAGAAATGCTGTATATACTTTCCAAAAGTTTAAGGCACGTACTTTAGAACTTTCTCCAGAAAAATAGACATTGAACATATTTTAATGAACTTCTCACCATATTGGCTGTGGTGAGAAGTAAACATAGTTCCATAAGAAACATGAAAGACTACTAATTTAAACAAAATCCAGCCAAATCTTCTGAAATAACTAAGAATCAAGCTATCAATGTAGCTCATACATGGCTTCATGTGCTATGTCATTTCCAGTGGGACAGTGGAAAGTTTCGGTTTAAGATTTCAGAGACGAGAAAATAAAGACAGTAAGAATGAGATCAGGGTAAAAGAAAATTAGAACAAAAAAGAAGTGATCCTAAGACACGGTGATTATTTTAGTACTCATCTTGTGGTCTGACAAGAAATGCTGTTAAACTAGTTTGGACAGCCTTACTGGTAGGCAATTATTTTTCTCTCTCATGCAGACCTCTATTTGTACTTGGAAATTTCATGATCATTTCTATTAGACAGTGGGAAAGAGAATTAAAGAGGCAAGTAAGGTCAGACATGTTGGCTTACACCAGTAATGCCATCACTTTTCGAGACTGAGGTGAATGGATCACTTGAGTTGAGGAGTTTGAGACCAGCCTGGGCAATAGGGTGAAACCCCATCTCTAAAAAAATACAAAAATTAGATGTCCATGGTGGCACATGCCTGTAGACCCATTTACTCAGGAGGCTGAGGTGGGAGAGTTCCTTGAGCCTAGGAGGTCAAGGCTACAGTGAGCTGAGATCATGCCACTGCACTCCAGCCTGAGCAACAGAGTAAGACCCTGTCATTAAAAAAAAGAAAAAAAAAAGATGAAAGTAAAAATAAGTTGACTACTTGTTCATAGTTCTTAGAAAATGCCTACATATAGGATGTAAAAATTTTATTGGCTAAAATTGGATTTCCTGATAAAACCTCACTGTCCAGCCCCAGCACCTACTGCTACGGATGAAGAAGAATTCATTCTTTTCATGAAGATTATTGTTTCTGCTTAGTATTAACATATTATGAATTAAAGTGCTCTTAATCAAGGAGTTCAAGCATAAATGACGTTTTCACAGCAGCTGGTTATGCTTGAATTTTAGCTCCTCTTTCTCAGTAAGATATTTTAGCAATACAACTCAAAACTGAGAGAATAATAGCTTGCATTTATTAAGCATTTGCTAGAAACCAAAAGTGACTTGTGTTCCACTGATCTTCTCTAGACAGAGCTAATGTAAGATTTCTTGTTGTTTTTAAAGAAAAAAAATGACATGAGCTCATACGGGTAATTCCCATTCAAATTCAGGATCATGGACTTCCATTTAATCTCCCCAATTCCGTACATCTTTCTTCCAGAGTGAGAAATCCAAGAACCCAGCAACGCTTCATAATTATTCATTCATTTTATTTCACTTTGCACACATAACATTTTCAGAATAATAATGCTAACACTACTATCTATAATATAAATACTAAAAATAGTTTAATAGTTTTTCTATTATTTTCATTCTCAGAATGTACAGTCAAATTACCATGGCTTAAAATCATTTGAAATAACTTCGTTCTATGTAGCTATGCCATTAACTTGAAAGATAGGTTTATTTATTTAACTGTGCTATTATTTTGTAGATTTATTTTATATACTTAGCTTTGTTTTAAAATTATTTGAAAGGTTTATATGGTTCCAGAGTCAAATCTACAAATAATTCAATTTAGAGAAGTCTAAATTCTTTTCAAAATCCAGCTATCTGTTCTCCTCTATAAGCAACTAGTTTCTCCTCAATAGAAAACCATTTCAATTTTTGACTTTAATTTTTCCTACTTTAAAAACAAATAAGCAATGCCTACCCCACACAAGACACATATTTGTATTCTTGCCTTTTGTAAACAGTAGCTTATTATATCCACCTGGTGTATCTTGTTTTGTTGACCCTTCTATACTTGATTTTCTACAGTATGTAAAAAAGAATTTAACTCCTATTAATAGGTAGATGTAGGAATTAGATAAAATAACTTGCAGAAACCGGATTTAATAGTAATTTAGTGACTGTTAGTAAAAGTTGAATATGAAGTAAGATTTTTGACATTCTTATGTGAAATTAGAAGGGATAAGTAGTAACCTTGTCTTCATATTTGGTGTGTGGTCTTGACAAGTGTGACAAGGGCTACAGGGTATAGCTTCATCTGATAAAATTGAAAATTCTTGGGGAACCAATCAATCCAACTGTGAATTTTACAAACCATATGGAAGTAGATCAAAAGAATAGCACATAATCTTCTATATGTTTTTTACAGTGCTTCTGCTGGCCAAATCATAACCTAAAAACTGGCAAGACATGCATTGTGAAGAATCATTAGACTAGAGCTGGTTTCTTGACATTAAAATGAATCTTGTAATATTTTCAAACAACTGTGTCTCTATCCCAAGGACATCACTGGCATTCCCCAAGCATTAGATTTTAAGTGTTTATAGCATCCTTGTTTCTAATAGAGTGGGAGGGAGAGAGGGAGAGAGAAAAGAGAGGAAGGATGAGAACACAGAAAAAGGGTGGAAATGAGACAACGGAAAATGCATTGGTTACTACTGTGGGCAACACATCTCATTTATTTATTTATTGACCAAATAATGTTCATTGTGGCCTTAGAATCAGGAACTAAGGCTGATAATACATAAATGTTTCCTTCACTGTCTTTGCATTTGTCTACTATTCTGACTTGAGTATTTGCCCCTAGATTTATATATGTAGGTATCACTTTATTTCTGTGGTAGACATAATAATACAGCCCACACCAAAGATGCTCAGGGTCTAATTCCTGGACCCTGTGAATATTTTACTATACATGGAAAAAGGAATTTTGGAGATGTGATTAACATTAAGGACTTTGAAAAGGGGAGAATAGCATATAAAGATGTGATGTTGGAAATAGAATAAGAGAAATGTGAGAAGAGACTTGACTCATTGGCTTTAAAGATAGATAACAGACACCATGCACCAAAGAATGTGGACAACCCCTAGAGGTGGAAAAGGCAAAGAGACCTATTTTTCCTCGAGGACCTCAATACAGCCCTGCCGATATCTTACTTTTAGTCCAGTGATACCCATGTCAGACTTGTGACCTGTAAGATAATAACTTTCTGTTGTTTTAAGTCACTGTGTGGCAATTTGTTATAGTGACATTAGAAAACTAATATATTTTTTTTTTCAGATCTCTGAATAACGTCACTTTTGTAAATAGGGTTTTTGTAATTTATCTATCTACAGCAATCACCAATGACTCTCTATTCCCTTGCCCCGTTTGTTTTTCTTCCTAACAACGAGTATATCTGAGATTATATAATCAGTTTATTGCTTTTCTCCCCCCAGCAACAGAAGGTAAGCTCAATGAAGGCAGATTTGTTTTTTTATCTTAGGCACCCCCAGTAACTACAAAAATGCCTGGCATACACTAAGTAGCACCCCAAAATTATTTATTGTATGAATGAGTGAATGACTTTCAATTCCATAAAATCAGTCATGTTAAATAAGAGAAACCACCTAATCCAAGGGTTCTGGAAGGTGTTTTGGGTCAGTAAATGTTAAACTGAATTAGGCATTTTTATATGTTTTTATATGCTTGTCTCCCACAATGGCTTACAAAGCTGATGGCAGAAACTTGGTTGTATCTGTCCCTGGATCTGCAGCCCATAGTAGGGGCAATTTGGGGGGCAGTCATGGAGGAGGTGGATAAATGTTAATTTTTAGCTGAACATTACTGCCTTAACCTGATGTGAAATAGCTATGGGTTTTTCTGCTACCGGTGAGAGAAAAGCTGATGGAAATAATTAGAATTTTCCCCCAGAATAACCAAAAATACAATTATATGAAAGTCAATACATTTTTTAAAAGGAATAAAAAAGTACTCTTCATTTGGAAGAGCACTTTTTTTTCTTTTTTGCTTGAAAACACCGAAGATATTTGTTTTGATATTTTTAAAGGGAAGGAATCCAAGTAGTTCATAAAAGGGAAAGAAGTAAAACTAGGGCTGTCAAGACAAGGCTTGAAAATATAGACTGACTCCCTAATAACTACCTGGATAACAGTTTTATAGAACAGTTGTCAATAGGTTTGCCTTTTTTTCCCCCCCAGTAAGGTGTTTGGGATTGCTGTGACCTAATTTTGGACCCTGCTGGGATGTGTGTGTTAAGCAGTTATTTTTGCAGTTTTCTTCCATCACATTGCAGTCTCGATGTTACTGATGGACTAAACGATGGGGTCTGTGTATAAGCTATGGTAAATGAGTTCTCTCCTCCACCTCCTCCTCATTACTTCTCTTCTTGTTTTCTTCTTATCTCCTGTTTACTATCATTTCTATGCTCCATATTAGGTAGTGTGCTTGTTAATTCTGCCAGAAGGGAGCTTGTCTATTTTTACCATGCATGACAGTCATTAGCAAAATTAACTGATTTGTATTGACTTGATACTGTTTTGTTAATTGTGTGCTTTGTGACTTATGTTCTCTCATGGCACCATGTGGCTGTTCTTGGGTCTGCGCTATTTTTATTCACATACAAAACAAAAAAGATAAAAACATCAGTCAAATTCCTTCAAATGTGTAACATAGATCATCATTTCCAAGTCATTTGGGGGATTATATACATTTACAACTATGTTGCAGTTATTCTGATTTTGTCTTTTTGTACTGTTTATTTTGTAATTATTTTATTAGTTTTAGAATCGGTAAAACTAAATTCTTATCTCTAGAATATCATGATAATAGAAAGTTTAAGTGAGCATTTCATTTTAGTGGATAAATGGATAGTCTCTTAGATGTGCTCACAGAACATCTTGAGTGTCAAGGTAATTCCTGGAACTTGAAAAAATACCATTTTTAAAGAAACAAAACCTGAATTTAAAGATCTTAAAATAATGAAAAATTTCCCATATAGTATGATACATTATTTTCACACAATATGTAAAAAAAAATTCCCATTAAAACGTAAGTTAGGTCATATTCTTGTGCCCAAACCCCCAGTGGCTGACCCTTTATTGAGAGTAAGAGTTTAAATGACTTTGAATGATGTCTGCCCACACTTCTCACATCCATTGTGTGTCTATCTGCTCTTGTTTGCTACCACTCACTTACGTTCTCACCCCAGCCACACTGACCTCATGGGTATTCCTTGAATATACCAATCTGGATCTCATGTTAGGTTATATATATTTTCTATTCTTGCTGGGTAGAATATTCTTCACCAAGATATTTTCTCACACTCACTTATTTCCAGATAGTTATTTGATTATTTTTAGATTTTCACTATTATGAATAATACTGTTATGAACATTTATGTACAGGTTATTTTGTGGACATATCTATATATTATCATTTCTCACGGGTAAATATATAGAAGTAAAATTGATGATTTATATAATAATTCTATATTTAACCATTTTTAAAGAAGCTATTTATTTTGAGGTAGTAGTAGATTTATATACAGTTGTAAGAAATACTGCAGAGATACCCCATGTACTCTATTTAGCCAGTTTTTCCAGTGTTAACATTTTGCAAAACAACTACAGAACAATATTACAACTGTGAAATTGACATTAATACAATGCATTGATTTTATTCAGATTTAACCTGCTTTAAAGTACTCTGTGTGTGTGTGTGTGTACTTCTTTGTAATCTACCACTACAGTCGTGTGTGTGTGTGTGTGTATGTTTACTTCTCTGTAATCTACCACTAAAGTCAAGATAAAATACAGTTCCATCACCACAAAGATCCCTTTTTATCCTTTTACAGCCACAGCCACCTCCCTTCCCCAACACCAACCCTTATCTGATCCCTAACAACCACTAATATGTTATTCATCTAAATAACATGTTCAAGAATGTTACATAAATTCATGAAGTATATATATATATTATTGATATCGCCTTTTTTCCTCTGTATAATTCCCTAAAGATTCATCCAAGTTATTGCTTGTGTCAATAGTTTGTTCCCTGTTATTGCTAATTAGCATTCCATTGTATGGGAATACCACAATTTGTTTAACCATTCACCTGTACAAGGACATCTGAGTTGTTTCCAATTTTTGGCTGTTATAAGTAAAACTGCTATGATTCTTTTTATTTATTTACTCTTTTTTGAGACAAACTCTCGCTCTATTGCCCATGCTGGGGTGCAGTCTCAGCTCACTGCAACCTCCGCCTCCTGGGTTCAAGTGATTCTTCTGCCTCAGTCTCTTGAGTAGCTGGGATTACAGGTGCCCGCCAACACACCCGGCTATTATTTTGTGTTTTTACTAGAGATGGGGTTTCACCACATTGACCAGGCTGGTCTTGAACTCCTGACCTCATGATTCGCCCTCCTTGGCCTCCCAAAGCGCTGGGATTACAGGCGTGAGGCACTGCACCTGGCCTGCTGTGACTGTTATCATGTGTACACAGTTTTCACTTCTGTGGGACAGATGCCTAAGGGTACAATTGTTTAATCACATAGTAATTGAGTGTTTAGTTTTATAAGAAATGCCAAATTGTTTTTTTTTCAATATTGGCCTTATAATATTGCATTCGCATAGGTAGTATATGAGTAATTCAATTTCTCTATATCCTCTCCAGCATTTAGTTTTTAATTTAGCCATTCATGCGGGTAAGCTACTATATCTGGTTGTTGTGTTAATTTGCATTTGCCTAAAGGTAATGTTGAACATCACTTCCTTTGCTTATTTGCCATCTGTATATCGATAAAATATCAGCACATTTTCTATTTGGAGTGTTTGATTATTTTAAGGTTGATTTTTGAGAGGTCTTACATATTCTAGGTAACAGTCCTTTTTTTGGTAATGTGTGTTTTTTTTCCTGGTCCCTAATTTATTCTTTTCACCCTCTTAATAGAGTCTTTGGCAGAGCAAATGTTTTAAATTTTGATGAGATTCAGATAATCAGTTCTTCAATTTATGGATGATGCTTCTGGTGTCCAGTCTCAGAACTCATTGCCAAGCCCTAAAACCTGAAGATTTTCTTCATTTTGTTCCCTAAAACTTTTATAGTTTTTGTTTTACATTTATTTATGTTTTTTAATTTATCTATTTATTTTATTATACTGTAAGTCCTGGGATACATGTGCAGAACATGCAGGTTTGTTATATTGGTATCCACATGCCATGGTGGTTCACTGCCCCCATCAATCAACCCATCTCTGCATTAGGTATTTCTCCCAATGCTATTCCTCTCCTAGCCCCCCATCCTCTGACAGGCCTGGTGTGTGATGTTCCCCTCCCTGTGTCCATTTGTTCTCATTGTTCAACTCCTGCTTATAAGTGAGAACATGTAGTGTTCGGTTTTCTGTTCCTATGTTAGTTTTCTGAGAATTATGGTATCCAGCTTTATCCATGTCCCTGCAAAGAATATGAACTCATCCTTTTCATGGCTGCATAGTATTCCATGGTGTATATGTGCCACATTTTCTTCATCCAGTCTATCATTGATGGGCATTTGGATTGGTTCCAAGTCTTTACTATTGTGAATAGTGCTTCAATAAACATATGTGTGCTGTGTCTTTATAGTGGAATGATTTATAATCCTTTGGTTATATACCCAGTAATAGGATTGCTGGGTCAAATGGTATTTCTGGTTCTAGATCCTTGAGGAATTGCCACACTGTCTTCCACACTGGTTGAACTAATTTCTATCTTCCACATTGGTTGAACTAATTTATGCTCCCACCAACAGTGTAAAAGCATTCCTGTTTCTCCACATACTCTCCAGCATCTGTTGTTTCCTGACTTTTTAGTGATTGCCATTGTAACTGGTGTGAGATGGTATCTCATTGTGGTTTTGATTTGCATTTCTCTAATGACCAGTGATGATGAGCTTTTTTTCATATGTTTGTTGGCTGCATAAATGTCTTCTTTTGAGTAGTGTCTGTTCATATTCTTTGCCCACTTTTTGATGGGGTTGTTTTTTTCTTGTACATTTGTTGAACTTCCTTGTAGATTCTGGACATTATCCCTTTGTCCGATGGGTAGATTGCAAAAGTTTTCTCCCATTCTGTAGGTTGCCTGTTCACTGTGATGGTAGTTTCTTTTGCTGTGCAGAAGTTCTTTAGTTTAATTAGATCCCATTTGTCAATTTTGGCTTTTGTTGCCATTGCTTTTGGTGTTTTAGTCATGAAGTCTTTGCCCATGTCTATATCCTGAATGGTACTACCTAGGATTTCTTCTAGGGTTTTTTATGGTTTTAGGTCCAACATTTAAGTCTTTATTCCATCTTGAGTTAATTTTTTTATAAGGTGTAAGGAAGGGTCCAGTTTTGGTTTTCTGCATATGGCTAGCCAGTTTTCCCTGTACCATTTATTAAATAGGAAGTCCTTTCCCAATTGCTTGTTTTTGTCAGGTTTGTCAAAGATTAGATGTTTGTAAATGTGTGGAGTTATTTCTGAGGGCTCTGTTCTATTCCATTGGTCGATATATCGTTTTGGTACCAGTACCATGGTGTTTTGGTTACTGTAGCCTTAATTCAGGTAGCATGATGCCTCCAACTTTGTTCTTTTTGCTTAGGATTGTCTTGGCTATATGGGCTCTTTTTGGTTCCACATGAAATTTAAAGTAGTTTTTCTAATTTTTTGAAGAAAGTCAATGGTAGCTTAATGGGGATAGCATTGAATCTATCAATTACTTTGGGCAATATTGCCATTTTCACAATATTGATTCTTCCTATCCATGAGCATGGAATTTTTTTCATTTGTTTGTTTCCTCATTTCCTTGAGTAGTGGTTTATAGTTCCCCTTGAAGAGTGCAAAATAACCTGCTGGTATCATAATGACAGGATCAAATTCACACATAACAACATTAATCTTAAATGTAAACAGGCTAAGTGCCGCAATTAAAAGACACAGACTGGCTAATTGGATAAAGATTCAGGACACATCAGTTGCTGTATTCAGCAGACCCCATCACACATGCAAAAACACACATAGGCTCAAAATAAAGGGATGGAGAAAGATTTACTAAGCAAATGGAAAGCAAAAAAAAAAAAAAAAAGTGGGGGTGCAATCCTAGTCTCTGATAAAACTGACTTTAAACCAACAAAGCTCAAAAAAGACAAAGAACGGCATTATATAATGGTAAAGGGATCAATGCAACAAGAAGAGATAACTATCCTAAATGTATATGCACCCAATACAGGAGCACCAAGATTCATAAAGCAAGTTCTTAGAGACCTACAAAGAGACTTAGACTCCCACACAATAATAGTGGTAGACTTTAACACCCCACTGTCAATATTAGATCACTGAGACAGAAAGTTAACAAGGATATTCAGGCCCTGAAGTCAGCTCTGGACCAAACAGACATCTACAGAACTCTTCATCCCAAATCAACAGAATATACATTCTCCTCAGCACCACATAGCACTTATTCTAGAATTGACCACATAGTTGGAAGTAAAACACTCCTCAGCAAATGCAAAAGAACGGAAATCATAACAGACAGTATCTCAGGCCACGGTGCAATCAAATTAGAATTCAGGAGTAAGAAACTCACTCAAAACTGCCCAACTACATGGACAACCTGCTCCTGAATGACAACTGGGTAAATAACAAAATGAAGGCAGAAATAAAGATGTTCTTTGAAACCAATGAGAACAAAGACACAACATATCAGAATCTCTGGGACACAGCTAAAGCAGTGTTTAGAGGGAAATTTATAGCACTAAATGCCCACTGGAGAAAGCAGGAAAGACCTAAAATCAACACAGTATATCACAATTAAAGTAACTAGAGAAGTAAGAACAAACAAATTCAAAAGCTAGCAGAAGACAGAAATAACTAAGATCAGAGCAGAACCATTGGCGATAGAGACATGAAAAACCCTTCAAAACTCAATGAATCCAGGAGCTGATTTTTTGAAAAGATTAATAAAGAAGAAAGGAGAGAAGAATCAAAGAGACACAATAAAAAATTTTTGATAAAGGAAGATCACCTCTGATCCCACAGAAATACAAACTGCCATCAGAATTCTATAAAAACCTCTACGCAAATCAACTAGAAAATCTAGAAGAAATGGATAAATTCCTGGACACATACACCCTCCCAAGACTAAACCAAGAAGCAGTTGAATCTCTGAAAAGACCAAAAACAAATTCTGAAATTGAGGCAATAATTAATAGCCTACCAACCAAAAAAAGCCCAGAACTGGATGGATTGACAGTCATAGTCTACCAGGGGTATAAGGAGGAGCTGGTACCATTCCTTCTGAAACTACTTCAAACAATAGAAAAAGAGGGACTCCTCCCTAACTCATTTTATGAGGCCAGCATCATCCTGATACCAAAATCTGGCAGAGACACAACAAAAAAAGAAAATTTCAGGGCAATATCCCTGATGAACATCGATGCAAAAATCCTCAATAAAGTACTGGCAAACCGAATCCAGCAGCACATCAAAAAGCTTATCTACCATGATCAAGTCAGCTTCATCCCTGGGATGCAAGACTGGTTCAACATACACAAATCAATAAATGTAATAATCACATAAACAGAACCAATGACAAAAACCACATAATTATCTCAATATTTGCAGAAAAGGCCTTCGATAAAATTCAACACCCCTTTGTGCTAAAAACTCTCAATAAACTAGGTATTGATGGAACATATCTCAAAATAGCTGTTTATGTCAAACCCATAGCCAATATCATACTGAATGGGCAAAAGCTGGAAACATTCCCTTTGACAACTGGCACAAGACAAGGATGCCCTCTCTTGCCACTCCTATTCAACATAGTATTGAAATTTCTGGCCAGGGCAATCAGGCAAGAGAAAAAAATAAAGGGTATTCAAATAGGAAGAGAGGAAGTCAAATTGTCTCTCTTTGCAGATGACATTGTTGTATATTTAGAAAGCCCCATTGTCTTAGCCCAAAATCTCCTTAAGCTGATAAGCAACTTCAGCAAAGTCTCAGAATATGTTTTACATTTAAATCCACAATTCACTGAGTTTTTAAAAATAAATTGTGAATATTATGTCAAATATATCATTTTTTTCTTTTTTGCCTCTAGACGTATGTTTTTTCTAGCACCATTTCTTGAAAAGTCCATGCTTCTACCATTTAATTACCTTTGTACCTGTTTTCAAAAATCAGTTAAGCATACAGTATGAATCTATTTTTTGTTTCTTTATTCTGTTTCATTGATCTATTTGTCTATCCCTCTACCAACACCAAACTTTTGAGATAACTGTTGCTATGTATTAGAATTTTCAAATTTTTAATATAGGTTACCTCTACAGGATGAGCTTGAGTAATTCCAATTTTTTTCCCTTGCATTTATCTGCCACAGGTTTTATGACAGCATGATTCATTCATTCTACAAATATTAATTAAGTCCATATTTTGCTTTTTGTACTCCAGATATATTACCAAACAAAATGGGGAAGAATCTCTGACTTCTTATAGCTTATATTCTAATAAAATGGGCATACAGTTCACAATAACCATTATAAATGTATAATTTATATTGCATGTCAAAAGTAATAAGTACTAGGAGAAAAATCACATTAATAAAAAATAAAATAAACATCAAATTAAAAGGAATTGTGAGAAATGGAGTTTGGAATAGGGTGGGTGTGTTAGTTCTTACTGTGGTAACAAACAACTTTAACAAACTCAATGATTTACAACAGAAAAAAAAATACTTCTCACTCTCACTTGAAATGATCTGCAGCAGTAGGAAGTCAGCTCTGGCTCTGCTCCACATGTCTGGTTAATTTCAGTATCCAGATAGAAAGAATGCCATTTTTTAAGAAAAGGAAGAAACACAAATACAGTATTCCTACAGTGAGGTAAGGTGAGTATATATAATGAGAGCAACACTCTCATGCATAGTCTTATCTAATACTCTAATATACTAGAATCTACTGTCTTGGTAATGGATATTAAGTTTCCCTTTTTATTCAACATTATTCACCCCATCCCTAAGAAAGATGCCTCAAAAGTGTCACCTAACTACAGTATCAATCTTAATATTCACTTAGTGTCCACAATTTTAATATAGTTTCTATGTTTTACATATCGCTTTCCTTAAAGATATATGAATAAAATGGAAAGTTATGTCTCTATTCTCAAGATATAATGGAGAAACAAGGACATATTTATGACAATAGATACTTTCTTTGAGAAAAGGAAATAGGAGGAACATTGCCATTACTACTATGTAAAAATTCTGAAACCAAGAAATACAAGAGTTTTGTATACTGGATGAAAAGTATTTTCTTCAAAGTAAAACTTCTCCTTTGTAGGACGAGCACCTCCATCCATTCTCTTTGAATCTTACCTCTTCCCTTTAATTTCAGTATCGTTCTCGGCCACATCTGGAAAGGAGAATATATCCTCCATTGGGAGAAGTAAATGTCTCAACCTGTTTTTGCCTGTAGAAGGTTAGGAATCCAAGAGTTATTTTAAAATTTGATAATAACAGTCTTTCGTTTTTAGCTGATGGTTCATTTGGCAGTGCAATTCACTAGAAAAAGATTTTTTTTTTTGGCTTTTTACCTACTTGATGGCAATTTCTTCCATATGTCAATAGACATATCAAAAAATATAGAGTATTTTAAAGATGTGTTCTATAAATTTCATTCTCATTATGTTTAATTTATAAGGATAATGTGAAAGAACCTCACCATTACTTTATTTTCACTAAGACATTTTAGCCAATTGAAAGGATTTATCATGAATCCACTGAAATTATTCAGAGGCTATAGCAAATAATAAGATTGGCATGCCCTGAAGTTGGCTTTTGCTTTAAGGTTGTCTTAATTTGTCATGGTTTCTCAAAGCATTTCTTGACTTCTTCTTACCTTTTTATTATGAGACTTGCATCTTTCCATACTGTAGCTACCGAAATTTTTGGATTCTCTTTTCCCTTTCAGCATGCTTACTGGCCAGTTAATTGTTTTCTGAGTTTTTGTTTTTTAAATACCCAATCAGATGTAGCTGACAGAAACTATGTGAAGCCCAGTAATCATCAACTTACTATCTTCCTTAGGTGACATATGACAAGTGACAGTTTTACTAAATTTTCTGTACTAGATACTACAGTGACTGTTTTACTGAATGTTCTGTCACAGGATAACATGACTTTCCATAATTTGAGTGTTCAACAGGAGCTTACTCAAGACCACATTTGATTCCATGTATTGTAGGATTTTTCTTATGAAAGAAACGTACTTCTACATCAGTCAATGTACATCTCTTTATATTTTAGTAAAACAAATGGATATAAGAATAAAGTTTTATTTCTCTCTCATAACTAATTAGATCATAACAGCTCTAGTTTGCTGTTCTTCTCTACATGTCTTCTTTATTTTAGCATCCATGCTATACGAATGGCAGAGTTAAAAAAATAAAAACTGAATATTTCAGAGGAATATTCAAAGATTAACCTAGAATATGATATACATTATGTCTTTCTGCAGTCCATTGTCCAAAGTAAGACACATCGCCAAATCCACTATCACTGGCACAAGAATATTTGTTTCTCTTACAGTGAGGCACTTGAAGTCACATGCTAACAGAGGAATGTGCATAGTTTTTTAGAGTTGCAAAATAGAATGTTTTGAAAAAGTACTGGAAACTACCATAGTAGGAAATGGTGGTGTACAACTTTAATTTAAGACCTAAGGTAAGACTTAATGAGAAGATAAGATGTAAGAAATACTTTAATGGAGGAGAGAGTATAGGCCACATGGGTATTAGGATTTACAGCCTATATAAAGACTCTGAATTAGGGACATATCTCCCATATTGAGGAAAAGTAGAGAGACCCATAAGTCTAGAGCTGAGTTAGGGAAAGTATACTCAGTAAGAGGTTAAAAACAAATATAGCCTTAAAATTCATGAGTAAATATATTCCTTCCTATGGATAATGTCTACATATCCATTATTCCATATTAAGAGTCTTGAAATAGCCTCTCAATGTGTCTCATGTCTCAAGTTTCACTTACTCCTGTGTCCACGCTCCACACTATTAAATACAACTCAGAGTGTCACTCTTGTGTTCAAAATCTTCCTCTTTCTCCCCATTAGGTACTATAATATTTATAATTCTTTAAAATGGTTTACAATGTTCTTCATTATGTAACTTCAGTATCACCACAGATACAAGTTAAGTATCTCTTATTCCAAATGCTTGCAACAAGAAGTTTTTAAGATTTTGGATTCTTTTGAATTTTGGAATATTTGCATTGTACTTACTGGTTCAACATCCCTAATTCAAAAATCTAAAACACAAAATGCTCCAATGAGCATTTCCTTTGAGCATCATGTTAGTGCTCAAAAACCTTCAGATTTTATCAGTCACACAATCAGACATGAAATAATCCTCATTAATGCAAAAGAACCAAAATCATACCAACCATTCTCTCAGACCACAGCACAATAAAAATAAAATTCAAGACAAAGAAAATCACTAAAAACCATACAGTGCATGAAAATTAAACAATCTGCTCCTGAATTACTTTTAGGTAAATAATGAAATTAAGGCAGAAACCAAGAAGTTTTTTGAAACTAATGAGAATAAAGATACAACATACCAGAATCTCTGGGACACACAACTAAAGCAGTGTAAAGAGGATAATTTGTAGCACTAAACACCCACATCAAAAAGTTAGAAAGGTCTAATTGACAACTTAACATCACAACTAAAAGAACCACAGAAGAAAGAGAAAACCAACCAAAAAGCTAGCAGAAGACAAGAAATAACCAAAGGCAGAGCTGAACTGAAGGAGACTGAGACACACAAAAAATTAGAAAGATCAATGAATCCAAGAGATGTTTTTTGGAAAAAATAGTAAGATAGACCAGCTAGCTAGACTAATAAAAAAGAAATGAGAGAATTTCCAAGTAAACACAATCAGAAATGACAAAAGGGATATTCCTACTGACCCCACAGAACTAAAACCAACCATCAAAGACTATTATGAACACCTCCATTCACACAAACTAGAATTCTAGAAGAAATGAAAAAATTCCTGGATACTACACCCTCCTAAGTCTGAACCAAGAAGAAATTGAATCCCTACACAAACCAATAACAAGTTCCAAAATTGAATCAATAATAAATAGCCTACCAACCAAAAAATGACCAGAACCAGATGAATTCACAGCTGAATTCTACCAGATGTACAAAGAAGAGTTGGTACCATACCTACTAAAACTATTCCAAAAACTGAGGAGGAGGCACTTCTCTCCAACTCATACTATGAGTCCAGTATCATCCTGATACCAAACCTGGCAGAGACACAACACACAAAAAACTTCAGACGAATATCCTCAATAAACATTGATGCAAAAATTCTTGACAAAATACTAGCAAACCAAACTGAGCAGCATATCAAAAAGCTAATCCACCACGAACAAGTAGGCTTTATCCCTGGAATGCAAGATTGGTTCAACATACACAAATCAATAAAAGTGATCTATCCTTTAAGCAGAACTAAAGACAAAAACCACATCATCATCTCATTAAAGAGAAGACTTTTAATAAAATTTACCATCCTTTGTTAAAAACTCTCAACACACTATGTATTAAAGGAGCATACCTCAAAATAAACATTAAACTGAACAGGCAAAACCTGGAGGCATTCCCCTTGAACACAACTACAAGACAAGGATTCTCTCTCTTACCACCCCTTTTCAAAATATTACTGGAAATCCTTACCAGAGCAATCGGCCAAAAGAAAGAAAGGGCATCCCAATAGGAAGAGAGGAAGTCAAACTACCCCCGTTTGCAGATGACATGATTCTATATCTAGAAAACCCCACAGTTTCACCCCCAAAGCTCCTTAAGCTGGAAAACAACTTCAGCAAAGTTTCAGGATACAAAATCAGTGTACAAAAATCACTAGCATTCCAATAAACCAAGGACAGCCAAACAAGGGCCAAACTAGGAATGTAATCCCATCACAATTGTGACAAGAAGAATAAAATACCTAGGAATAGAGCTAACCAGAAAGGTGAAAGATCTCTACAATGAGAACTACAAAACACTGCTCAAGGAAATCAGAGATGACACAAACAAATGTAAAAACATTCCATACTCATGGATAGGAAGAATTAATATTTAAATGGCTATATGCTCAACGCAATTTACAGATTCAATGCTACTTTTATTGCACTACCAATGACATGCTTCACAGAACCAGAAAAATACTATTTTAAAATTCATATGGAACCCAAAGAGAGCCCTAGCCAAGGCAATACTAAGAAAAGAAGAGCAAAGCAGGAGTCATAAAACTACCCAACTTCAAACTCTACTACAGGGCTACAGTAACCAAAACAGCATGGTACTGATATAAAAACAGAAACATAAACAAATGGAACAGAATGGAGAGCCCAGAAATAAGGCCACACATCTAAAACCATCTGATCTTCAACAAAGCTGACAAAAACAAGCAATGGGGAAAGGCTCCCTAGTCAATAAATGGTGCTGGGATAATTGGCTAGTGATATGAAGAAAATGGAAACCGGACCCCTTCCTTACACCATAGAAAAAACAACTCAAGATGGATTAAAAACTTAAATGTAAAACCTAAAACTATCAAATACCTGGAAGAAAACTTAGGCAATACCATTCTAGACATAGGAATGAGCAAAGATTTCATGACAAAAATGTGAAAAGCAATTGCAACAAAAGCAAAAACTTTTGGCATCTCATTAAACTAAAGAGCTTCTGCATAGCAAACTACCAAAAGAGTAACCAAATAACCTATAGAATGGGAGAAAGTATTTGCAACCTATGCATCTGACAAAGGCCTAATATCCAGTATCTTTAAGAAACTTAAACATTCAAGCAAAAAACAAACCACCCCATTAAAAAGTGGACAAAGAATGTGAACACCTTCAAAAGAAGACATACATGTGGCCAACAAGCATATGAGAAAAGCTCAATATGACTGATTATTAGAGAAATGCAAAAAAAAACCATGATGAGATACTATCTCACACCAGTCAGAATGACTATTATGAAAAAGTCAAGTAATTACAGATACTGACAAGGTTGTAGAGAAAAGGGAATTCTTATACACTGTTGGTGGGAGTGTAAATTAGTTCAACCATTGTGAAAAGCAGTGTGGCAATTCCTTGAAAAGTTAAAAACAGAACTACCATTCAACACAGCAATTCCATTACTGGGTATATACCCAAAGGAATATAAATCATTCTATCATAAAGACATGTGTATGCTCACTGCAGCACTATTCACAATAGTAAAGACATGGGATCAACCTAAATGCCCATCAATGGAAGACTAAATAAAGAAAATGTGGTACATATATGTCATGGTATACTATGCAGTCATAAAAAGAATGAGATCATGTCCTTTGCAAGAACATGGATGAAGCTGGAGGCCATTATCCTTAGCAAACTAACACAGGAACAGAAAACCAAATACCACAAGTTCTCATTTATAAGGGGGAGCTAAATGGACACAGAGAGAACACCACACATTTGGGCCTACCAGAAGTGGGAGGATGGGAGGAGAGAAAGGATTAGGAAAAGTAACTACTGGCTTAGTATCTCTGTGACAAAATAATCTGTCCATCAAATCCCCATGATACAAGTTTACCTATATAACAAAGCTGCACATGTACCCCTGAAACTCAAATACAAGTAAAACAAAAGAGAAGCTTCAGATTTTGGAGCATTTCAGATTTTGGATGTTCGCTAACCTGTACTCCAAGGCTAAGTTCTGTTATTTCCTCCAATCTCCATCTATCCTCATAATTGCATACTTCAAACATCCAGAACAATTTGTAACCCTTTGAATGTTCTACATTGTATTCCAAGCTGAGTTTGAAATGCGTTCCCTCAGCACGGTTCAAATACATATTTGCATGAAGAATATGTAATTATTTTAAAAAATATAGTCAAAGTCTCACCTCTGTGGAGAAAATGCTATGCATTCTATGGGTTTCAACAAATGTATTAATAACATGTGTCCACTATTATATCATTCTGAGAATTTTCACTGACCTAAAAATCTGTGTGCTCTGCCTATTCATCCTTCCCTGCCTCAACTACTTGACGCCACTCATCTTTTTAATGTCTCCATAGTTTTGCCTTTTCCAGAATGTCATACGGTTGAAATCATACAGTGTGCAGCTTTTCAAATTGGCTTCTTTCACTTAGTAATATGTATTTTCATTCCCTTTATGTCTTTTCATGGTTTGACAGCTCATTTCTTTTTAGCTCTGAATAATATTCTATTGTCTGGATGTAACACAGTTTATTTATCTTTTTGTCTACTGAAGGACATCTGGGTTGCTTCTAGGTTTTGGCAATTATAAATAAAGCTGCTATAAACATCTGTGTGCAAGCTTTTGTGTGGACATAAGTTTTCAGTTTCTTTGGGTAAATATCAAGCAGTGTGATGATAAGAGTATGTTTAGTTTTGGAAGAAACTGCTAAACTAGCTTTCAAAGTAGCTCACCATTTTGCATTCTCACCAACTATTGAGAGTTCTTGTTGCTCCACATCATTGCCAGCAGTTGGTGTTGTCAGTGTTCTGGATTTTGGCCATTTTAATAGGTCTGTGGAGGCATCTCACAGTTGTTATAATTTGCATTTCCTTACTTACACATAATGTGGAGCATCTTTTATATGCTTATTTGCCATCTGTATATCTTCTTTGGTGAAGTATCTGTTTGTCTTTGGCCCATTTTAAAAATGTTCTTATTGTTGAGTTTCAGAGCTTTTTGTATATCTTATCAGTCCTTTATCAGATATGTCTTTTGCAAATCTTTTCTCCCAGTCTGTGCATTATCTTTTCATTCTCTTGACAGTACCTTTCACAGAGCAAAGAAAGATTTTTAATTTTACTGAAATCAAGTTTACCAATTCTTTCATGGATTGTGCCTTTGGTGTTACATCCAAAGAGTCATCTCATAACCCAAGGTCATATAGATTTTCTCCTATATTAATTTATAGGAGATTTATAGTTTTGTGTTTGTTTTAATTTCAATTCTGTGATAAATTTTGAGTTAATTTTCGTGAAAGGCATAATGTCTGTGTCTAGATTCTCTTTTTTTTTTTTGCATGTGAATGTCCTGTGGCACCATTTTTGAAAACACTATCTTTTCTCCAATGCATTGCCTTTGTTCCTTTGTCAAAGAATAATTATCTGTACATATGTGGGTTTATTTCTAGGCTCTGTATTCTGTTCCATTGATTTATTTGTCTATTATTTTGCCAATACAACACTGTCTTGATTACTGAGGTTTTATAGTAAGCCATGCAGTTGGGTGGTGTCAGTCCTCCAACTTTATTCTTCTCCTTTACTATTGTTTTGACTGTTATGTTTTGATTTACTTTTTTCTCCTGTGAAATCTTCATTGTTTATGTTCTATATGTGTCCAGTTATATATTGCCCTAATAATTCTGCATAACAAATAATCACAAAGCCTTAATGGTATATAAAAATGATTAGTATTAACTCAGTGATCTTAGTTAAATTCACATTATCTGAGGTCTACTGAGGGGTTGGGTCATTCTGGACAGAATGACCAAACTGTCCAGAAGACCTTACAGCTAGGTCTTACGGCAGAGGTAGCATTCAGAAAGAGTAGAAATGTGCAAAGCTTTTTTTTAGTATGAATAATTCATATATATTTTTTTAATTTAATTTTTGATTTCTATGGGTACATAGTAGGTGTATACTTTCATGGAGTACATATGATGTTCTGATATAGGCATACAATATATAATAATCACATCACATTAATTGGGGTATTCATCACCTCAGTATTTACTTTTTGTATTAAGAACATTTCAATACCAATCTTCTAGTTATGTTAAAATATACACTAAATTATTGTTGACTATAGTCACTCTGTTGTGCTATAAAATACTAAATCTTATTCATTCTTTCTAACTATATTTTTGTACCCACCAACAATCTTGACTTTTCCCTCCCTCCCCACTATCCTTCCCAGTCTCTACAAGACTTCTTGAGGCCTACTTTGGAACCACCACACTGTCACTTTAATCACATTATATTTTCCAAAACAAGCTTTAAAAACTAGTTCAGATTCAACTGTTGTGCAATGTCACACTAAAAGAGGCTTGGATCTAGTGAAATAATTAATTAAAACCAAAAATATAATCAGCGTATCACATTGCATGCTTATTTGTATACTTTGCTTATAATCAGTCTCCTTTGTTGTAATCTAAGCTCTAAAAAAAGAATTTTGTCTGTTTTGTTCAATGTCTTATTCAAAATGCCTGTAATTTGCCTGGCACATAACAGAAACTCAGTGATTATTTGTTGAGTAAATGGACGAACGGAAACCTTCACAACACCTTTACAGAGGCTACAAGCTCCATAAGATCAAATACTCTGCCATTATTAAAATTTTATTCATACCTGATATGATGCTAGGCAAATAAAGGCTATGTAATAAAAGTTTCTTGGATGAATAAATGAACAAAAAATAGCAATAGGTCCTAGAAACGAAATGAAAGAGAAGTTTCCTCCCGATGGTATCAACTTGCTTTCATAAACGAATTTTTCCAAATGTTTTCTTCTGATTCAAATAATTTGGAAATAGTCTTTCCAGCAAAAGACGGAGTTCAGTGCTTTTGAAATAATTATAGAAGTTTTCAGGTGCATATGGCATATAAAGATAAAGACGAGAAAGCAGCATCTGCATACGGCTATGGAGGAAAATATGAACATTAAGATGTCCACCTAATTGGGGAGATTAATTGTAACTGTAGAAATTAAACTATAATTTGGGTTTCAGGATTATCCCTCGAGTTTCATTAAGGTTAACATGACTCACCTGTAATTGCTTCTATCAACATAGCTTTGCCAGACTGCCAGACAGAAGAGCCTATTGGCTTGGTTTAAGTCCAGGTCTCTCACAGACAAATGACCTAGAGAAGTATCATCCTTTTACTCTAAAATTAGCCTGGAGAAGATTTCAACCTGATTTCTTGACTGTCATGCTAAGTGAAAGGAATCTGGAAAAACAGACTACTTAGAATACTCCTTTATCCTTAGTTTCTTGAGTCAGATAACTTATTTTATAAAATAATTAAAAAATACATAGTGTTATGGTTTTATTGGTTTTATGCACTTTATGAAGATTCACTGAGCTGTGCCTTCTTGATTTATACTCTTTTGTATATATCATTTTATACTTTTATATAGTTACATCATATTTTAATAAAATATATATTTAAACAACGAATGTATTTTTATGTGCATTCTTAGAGATTTAAAGCACTTGTGAAATACTACATCAAAATTTGAAACTAATAGAAGTATGTGTTTATTTTAATTTATATTACTTTTGAAACTTATTAACCAACCTGAACTGCAATGTATTACATTAAATTGGTAACATGAATGAACTTTTGAATATACACTAATTTAGAAAAAACACAAAACTTAATTCCCATTTCCTTTGAATGCCATGAAATGCATTGTTGGCTTTCCACATATCCTCTTTGCCTCTACTACAGCGTACTAAAGAGGTTTTTTGTATTATTTACGAACTTCTTTATAAATGCAGTCTGTTTTCTCACCATAGTGAAGAAAATAAATTAAACCTAAAGTTCAGTATTGGGACATATTATATTTTATTCTGTCTACTATTTGCATTTTATTTCCATGGAAGAGCTGATATAAGTTTTGAAGTAAAAATTCTATTTATTTGAGGATAATTTATAGATCTTCTCAATACATTCCAAAATCAATTTGTCAAAATGAGGGGAAACACTGCATGGCACATAGGTTTAAAACACTAGACATGATTCTACGAGGTACATGATATTTAAGAAAATTATTACTCACAGCTACATAAGCATCTTTCAGTGAGAGACTAAAAAATTTGCCATGTAGCTTGAACCTAGGAGGGGGAGATTGCAGTGAGTCGAGATCGTGCTTCTGCACTGCAGCCTGGGCAACAGAGCGAGACTCTGTCTCAAAAATAAAAGAAAATAAAATTTGCCATGTAAAGGGGCTGATAAGAGAACCATTGCATTTAGAAGTTAGTTTTAACTGACTGCCAATGTTTACTTTAAGGTTGCAAAAAGAATTTAAGGACTGAATTCAAAAAAAAGAGCTGAATTTATCTGACTGTACTGTGACAACGGCAGATACATACAAACCTCCTATTCGGGCCCTTAGCTAAGTTCCAATTTCATGAGTTAGACATTCTGAGACAAAGCAGAAAGAAAGGTGTTAAAGATTAGACTTGCAAATTTCAAAATACATAGTGTCAGTCTAGTGATGTTTAAACATCCATTTAGAATAACTCACAGAGGAACTGTAGCATATTACAAAGTGGAATCATGAATATGCAATCAGCAAATGGTTCTGGAGCCTGATCACCATCTCTGTCAATTACAGCAGTCACTTTCTGTGATGGTACCTTGGCACTTTGACAGTGATTATACCTTTACATGATGTATTGCAGATATTATGCTTCAGTTGTTTATAAATAGAACCATATCTTACTCTTTTGCTGTAAGAATAGAGTGTTTTAAGTAAGGAAAATATTCCCCATAATAAATCTTCCACTTAAGTCACTCATGCATGATCAGACTGGGAATATTGTATGATGCCACTACCAAATGATAAAAGCAAGTTCCCAAATCCCTCTTTTTATTATTCCTAAATGCAAAGTAAAGTGCAGCTTTTTTCAAGGTAACTGAAAAGAACCCACACAAAGGATTCATTTACAACATAGTGTCCATCACTCTAAAGCAGTAGGCTAGTAAAAAGAGAAATCCATTTTAAAACCTGAAGCACAATGCCGAGAAAGAGGTATACAGATGTCAATCAAGGCAAAAATTATCTGACTATGAAATAGTTTGGCTTGCTCCTTATCCTAACCAAACATTGTCTATTAGCTTATTTGTAGTCATCAACTTTGTGTAAACATGGAAACTCAAGTGGTTTTTTTACATAGTAATATTCTCCAAAGCCCATTTGCTTACATTTAAGGTAAAACTATTAGCGAGACTAAATTATCAGATAATTCCTTAGATTCCCACTTAATTTTGTCTCTATATCTATATGAATAAAAACTCCAATATTTAAGGCTGCTACAGGGTATCTGAACGTACTCAGACACCTATACGTGCAGATAATACATATGAATATTATATTTACTTCTTTGCAAATTTTTTACCCACATAAATTTTTATAGAGCCAACTTTATATTTAGCCATTGCTCAGGAGGTCCAGAAATTCACAGTTATGGAATACTACAGCTAAATTAAACTGTGGAAAGCATATTGTTCAAATCACTTTACTCTCACCACCTTCCTGTGCAAAAATTTTCCAGACGAGAATGAAATTTGCTGCAGGTCACATAGCTAGTGTCAAAAGCAGGTTTTCAAATTAGAACTCTTGTTTCACAATCAAGTGCCATTTTCAGAAAACCAGTCTTTTTATATGTTTAACATAATTATATAAAGGAATAGTTCTGAAAGATGGAGAGAGTTAGAGAAGGGGGAGAAGTAAACCATGGGACTATGTTTCCTTGACAAAACTATAGTCTTAGACTTAACACAAAAAGCTACAGAAATAACTGATGACTTGAAAATGTTCTCTCACAGTTATGGGATTTTCCCCCCAGACTAGATGAACTAAATCCTGGTACAGGACATTAATAAACAAAACAAACAAAAACAATTAGAATGGATTTAAGATGTTCTAAAAATAAATGCTTACATTTCAACTCATCTTTTCTCGGTAAAGTCTTTCTACAGTCCACCACCATTAGTCTACAGAAAGGGAAATATTGCACAAAATAACAACCTAAAATTTAATGTTTATTTCAAGGAAATGTTTTTATATCTCTCTTGAGAGATGTAAAAAAAAGTGTGACCAAAGGTAGAAATTCAACAATACTGCCTCAGAGAAGAGAGAATGTGAAAACTACTGCCCAAAAGTGAGCAATATAAGAAAAAAAAATGGTGTGGCAATTCTGCTTCGTAAGTATCAAAAAAGAACAAATAGAGCATAGTATGCAAAAGGTAGACAAAGTGCACAGCGCTGAAGAAAATATTCACGAATCAAGAGTTATACCCAATCACTTCAAAATGTAGAACAATTTGGTATGACTAATTTAGTAAGCTTAGACTTTAAGCATAGGATTGAAAGGTATATTTAATTGAGATTGCAGACTTGCAAAAACATAGATAATCACTAAAGAACAGTAATCTCAAACTGACCAATAAACACAGCCAAAACTTTAGTTACTTCTGAAATTGGGAACTCATCATAGAGAAAAAGATTGGAATAACTCTAACCAATGTAGATAAAGAAGGCAAATCAATTAGGCCATTCAGAGGGAACCTGATAAATCCAGAATTAGATAAGCCTAATGAAAATAGTTATGTTTTAAGTAGAAAAGTCATCAAATGAAATCGCAGATACATTTAAATACTAATGATAAGTTCTCCTACAGTGAAGAACTATATCTGTAAATCAAAAGTACAGTATTAAAAAAAAAAAAAAGTAAAATCAGACACACAACATCAAGAGGTTTAGTTAAGCTGCTGTTAAAAAGAAATTAATTAACCAAGGGATAAATAAGATTGGCATCACCATAGAAACCATTAATGTAAAATGAAAAAGCAGAATTTACCAAGTTCTAAAGAAAACCAATTGTGATCCAATATTATACCCAGCTCAAACCTCATTCTGGTGTAAGGATAAAGTTGTAGATGCTCAACTATATATATATATATATGAAAAATGATGAATAATGAGTAATACAGCATGAATCCTTCTTATAAACAACAAAACAAAACCCTAGGACTGACAAATTTGAGCTAAATAAAAGGTAAATAAGAGGTCAAAATAATAGTGGAACGGAAAGCCATGATAAAATTATTGTAGATGACATGTGATTCCATTTAAATAGAGAACAGATACAAGATAATTTCTTAAGTTGTGGCTATATAATCAAAGTTAATGTTATAAAACATATAAAATGGAATAAATAAGGGCATGAGGTAAAGGATCTAATGTCCTTATTTTTCATATCAAAGTGAAGAGATATTGTTTAAATTTGAGAGACCATATTTAAAAAGGAAAAAGAAAAGAGATTACAACCACTCACTTTTCTTCATAATCTCATTTCTTACCTTAGGGAGAAAATCGCCTTTAAGATAGAACCTCATATAGTGAAGAAATATTTAGCTGATGGTCAACAATTACTTTATTTTTACTTAAGCTTGATTTTAAAATTAGCTTCTAGAGTGTTCACTTCAGCAGCACATAAAGTAAAAATTAGTTTGTGGGCATTATGAAGTAAAATGGTTGAATTTACCTTCCCACCAAAACAATTAAAAAGCTGAACAAATATAGGACAATTTTTTTTTTTTTTTAGAATTTGGACAGCAAGCAGCAGAAGACTGTAGTCACTGAGAGAAGCCACACAAGCAGGGTGAGCCCCAGGATCCCACTAGCTTTATATCTAGAGGCAAATTCTTAACCATGCTTAACCATTATATTAAATGGACGACAGATAGAGCACAGTGGATTTGTTGAGTTGAGAAAACAGGGATCAGATTTGAGGGAGCGTGAAATGACTAAAAACTGGGGAGATGCTGTAGAGAAGAGGGAATTACTAAGGAAACAAGCCCTAGAAATCTGTATAGGGATTCCCTTGAATACTAATCTATGCATTGATGAGGTGGAACTTTAAGAGTAATAAAATGACCCCTAGTAAGCAGAAAGCTAAAAACTTCTGAGCTTGCATAGTGCTGTGAGCCATCTGAGCTCTGGAAAGCCAGAGTGAACATTTGCTGATCACTCAATACATTCAGTAGAAACCAGAAAAGAACTATGGTATGGTAATAGGGATTACCCATCCCCAGAGTAAGAACTATTCCAAATGAGCTCTTCTAAAAGGCTTTAAAATAAGCCTGGAAGTAATCAATTGATCCACAAGTAACAGCTGCATGCCTGTACAAAATCCAACATTTTAAAGGAAGACAACAGACCTAACACACAGCAACATACATTCAAAATATTGCGATTCCCGTAAAATAGGTATAATGATGAAAAGAAGCAGAAATATGTGAGCCTTATCCAGTAGAAAATCAAACAATGAAATTATCACAGACAGACTTTAAAACAAATATTATATGTTTAATGTGCTCAAACTGTAAAATTATACAAGAAAATAATAAAGGAAAATAAAAATTATTTTAAAAGGACAAAGTAGAACTTCTAGAGTGGAAAGAAAAGCAAAATAAATTTACTGGATACATTTAACATTTGAATAGATACTGCAAATATAAGAAAAAAAGACTGAAAAAATTGTACAGAGCTTCAAGTGTGTGTAATATCAGGTGGTCTAACATATGGGTCTTTAGAATACAAGAAAAAGGGAAGAGAAGCATAAAATTTTTGAAGAAAATAACATCTATGGTTTCCAAGTTTAAATAAAACTCCAACCTTACTTATTCAATAATTTTACTAAACTCCAAGGAGGATAAACACAGTGAAAACCACATTAAGTCGTGCCATAATCAAATTGCTAGGAAACAATGCTACAAAATCTTTAGAGCAATAAAGACTTCTGACTTCAGCTCCTACATGAAGTTTGCAAGTTGTGACTCTCATACCTACACCAAAGAAAAACCTAAATGAACTGAAAATCAATGAGTTTTCTCAGACTCATTAGAGAAGCAAGTTTGCAGGATAATTTATCACCACAAACTGTAGAGAGACAGGTGAATCAAGAGTCACAGTGCAAATCTTACCTGGAGTGAAAGCCACTGGAGCCACAAATTGATAAATACACTTAATTGATCATTTTGATGAAATGTTGATGACTGATTGCAGATGAGTTGAAGAGTGAGAAACTGCTGAGGCTGCAATGGGCAGGGGGCGTGGAAGGGCAGGTGGAACATTGTGTGTTTTACCTCCGGGAACCCTACCAGGACCTCACAGTGAAGATCTGAAAAAGATCCTTCTGTGGCTCTAGCAGAAGAAGGGAAAAGAAATAAGCTAACAGCATTCTTCTATTACAAATGCCTACTGTCCACAAGATAAAGCTTTGCCATAGCTTTATCCTACTTGGAGGAATGGGCTTACTCTCACTCCAACCCTCTTTAGCCTTCCTGTTTCATGCACAGTGAAAGAAGGAATCTAAGAAACACTTGTGAAGGTCAGAGCCCAGGAGCACTGGCCCAATAAAATAGCAAAATTTAATATTAATATTTTAGAATGCTTCCTCTCCTTCACAACTTACCACCAAAAAAGCAGGGCTCTAAAATAATAACATTGTATTTCAGCTAAAAGAATTGTGAGACAAAGATTCTTTGAGGAGGAATACTGAGGGAAGCCCAGGTCAACCAGTGAGACAAAAATAAGGACACTGGAGGAGTCTGAAACCTCTGACACCTGCAGACACATACACATTAAGCATAACCCATCAAACATTAAATACAGTTTAAAGCACCCAGATTAACAAAAAACTTTACACTAAACGTGTACCTCAGTTTTTATTACCTGATATATCATGTCTGACTTTAAACATGGCAAAAGGCAAGAACAGATTCTGAAGAGAAAAAAAGTATCAAAACCAGATGCAGTATATAAAGTTGATAATGGAATTATCAGAGTGGGAATTAAAATTAACTATAATTAACATATTAAAGGCTTTAATGGAAAAAGTAGAAAATTTGTTCTAAAGTTTATATGAGAAAATACAAGACCTAAAATAAATAGTCAACCTAATAATGGAGAAGAACAAAGTTGGAAGACTCACACTACCAACAAAAGGAATCAGGGCTTCTTAGAGAAATACCTAATTCTAAGATTTGGACAGTTAATATGCAAGATGAGTTTTTAGCATCTTATAGTGTTTGAAAATGAAGAAAAGTTTAAAAAGTGAAACAAACATACTAAACACAATGACGTATTATGTCAAAGAGACTAAGAGTCACCTGAAAGAGCTCCCATTGTCCAAAGCTGGAACCGTCTGAACAATAAAATAAAAAGTGGTATTGTATTATAAGCCAAAGTATAAACTACCATGTTATTATCCATGAATCCGTATTGATATGAATAAATGACTGAGTAAATAGAGAAGAATGTCAAATGATATATGTAGATACTCTACCTTCAAAGAGGTGAAGCATAAATCTTTATTACTCAATTGTGAATTATGCATAGTGACTTGCTTCCAAATGGTGCTGTATGAAAAGGGAGAAAAAAGAATAACTTAACAGTAAAGAAATCCGACAATTGCTACCTCAGCCAGCTAATCACAGTTTACATCTACAATGTTATGTACACTTGGCATACTGTGATAAAATAGTTTTTCCACAATGCTTTACCTCCACGCCTTACTTCTGTGCCTTCCCTCCATGTATCCCCATCATCCCAGTCTAATTATGGGAAAGCATCACACAACTCTCATTGCGGGACATCCTTGAAAATATCTGACTGTACTCTAGAAAGCTGTTAAAGTTATAAAAACAAGATTATCAAAATTCTTGTCTGAGAGTGTCACAGCCAAGAGGAGCTTAAGAAGACATGATGACCAAAAGTAATTTGGTATTCAGATTAAATCCTGGAACAAAAAAGAACATTATGAACAAAATCAGAATAGAATATGCACATATTTAATAGTAATGTATAAATATTGCTTAATGAATTGTAACAAATATACCACACTAATGTAAAATGTTATAATAGGAAAACCTGCATTTATGGGGGTAATGGCAACTCCGTACTCTCTTCATAATTTTTCTGTAAATCTAAAATGGCTCTAAAATTAGAGTTTATTTTGAAAAAGAGAGAATAGGTACACTTATGAAGACAGGAATGAAACTAAAATTAATACAGATTGTTCATTAGACAGTAGGAAAAAATGCTTCAAGAGCTAAAAGAAGAAAACTGTAAACTTAGAATTTTATATTCATCAAAAATGTTCTCCAGATCACTCATATTACATATAGAAACAAGACATAAATGTTTACTATCAATCTTTCTATCAGCATTGTACTGATGAACTAACTCATCAAACAAAAAGAAATATGAGCTATTAGGTTGGAAAAGTATGATAGATTGAATTTCAGCCCAAATTCTTTCCCCCTCTTTATATCTGTTCTTTTCGTATATAACTTTCAAGTACTGTCCAAGTCTGGGCAGGAAATTTTACTCAGCCCTTAATGTTGTGATTCACTATGCAATAAGCTTTGACCATGTGTTATTAGTGAACAGGACACAGAGACTTCGCACATACTTACATAATTGGACTTGTTTACCTTTGCACCTCTACTTTCACCATGAGAACTTGCCCAAGTTGTTCTGAAGAATGAATGTGGGACGTATGGAGCTTCACTGCAAATAGCCAGCCAACTGTAGACATAAAATGTATCTCAGGAAGACAAAAACAAACAAACAAACAAAATATAAACCAAACAAAAATCCCACCAAACCTAAGGCTCTGATTTCAAATTCACAATCTGAATAATTTATTATTAGAACAGTGAGTTTTAAAGTCAACTTTCTATAAAGGATTATTGTGATAATGCAGAAAAAGTAAATTTTTATTCTAAGATGATATAATATAATTGTATGTAGAAAATTCAAGATAATCTATAAACCATTATAATTCAAAAATGGATTAAGGAAGTTGGTTGGATCCAAGGCTAATACAGAACATTTATTTGTGTTTGTATATACCAATAATAAACAATTATAAATAAAAATTTAAAATATGACTAATAATTTCATAAAAATTCACATAGCAATGATGCAGTAAAAGACATACAAGACTTTTGTTCTAAAAATTTTGAAACGTTATTTGGAGAAACTAAAGAATAATTAAACCATTAGAAAGCTTATGAAAGTTCAATATTAAGATGCCAAATTACTAAATATTGATCTATAAATTTAATATAGTTGCAATCAACATATCAGCAATTTTTTTGGTGTAGATTGATGAGCTGATCATAAAACTTATACAGAAACAAAAATTCCCAAAAAAGCTAAGATAATCTTAAATAACAAAAACAACATTAGAGGTCTTATATTCCCAATTTCAAGACAGGATAAAGTTACATCAATTGAGGAGTTAATTGGGCAATGTTAGCCAAATAGACCAATGGACAGAAAAGAAAACCTAGAAATATACCCACATATTTACAGTCACTCCAATATAGTCACCTAATTAGTGCAAAAGAGGATAGAATTTTCTATAAGTGACACTAGAATGTCCGGTTTTCTATATGGAAAAATTATGAACCTTGAGACTTACTTCATACCATTCTTAAATATAAATGTGAATTTGATCTTAGATCTAAATCTAAAATTAAAGCAGTCAAACTTGTGTGGAAAAAAAGAAACCAGAATATATTCCTGACTTAGGTTTAGGCAAAGATTTCTTAAACAGGAAAAGCAATGACAACAAATATAAAAATCAACCGAATTACATTAAAATTAAAAACTTCTGTTTCTCAAAATCATGATTAAGAATTGAATAAGCAAGCCAAAGACTGGAAAAAATATTTACAATACAAGAATCTGGTAAAAGGCTTATATCCAGAACGCATAATACACTCCTACAAAACAATCAGGAAAAGGCAAACAATCCAAATTTTAAAATAGCAGAGATGATCAGGCAATTCACAAAGTAGCATATTCAAACCAAAGGTATATGAAAAGGAACTCAACTACATTACTCTCATTACTTATCAGGAAAATGAAAATTAAATTCAAACTAAGATTATAATTACACATTTGCCAGAATGCTTAAGTAAAAAATAATGAATACTAAGTGTCAGTGAAAATGTGGAGAATTTTGCTGGTGGGAGGGAACATTTTTACAATCATTTTAGAAAACTCTTTGACATTATCTACTGAAATAAAACATAGACTACTGTGTCACACAGTAATTCATCTCAGTGCATACTCAGATAAATCTGTGCATATAAACACAAAGCACATGTACAATACCCTAATAGAGCTTAATTCATAATAGCTAACACCTAGATACAATGCAAATGTCCAACAGCATAATAGATAAACAAATTGTGGTATATTCATACAAAGTAACACGGCACAATGATATTAAAAAGAACAAACTGCTGATACAGTAAATAACGTAATAAATCTCTAAAACACTAGGTTGCACAAAAGAAGCCAGGCACAAATGAATATATATTTTATTATTACAACTCCATGAATTCGAAAGTCAGGGCAAAATAACCTAATTGTAGTTTGTCATCCTAATCTTATACAGGGAATCCAAATTCTTATAAATTCTTGTTCCTGGTAAATAGCCATCTAGCAAGTCCTGACCCTGATTCTCAGCCTCTATTAAGGTCCAGATCGGCAACTATCCTCATGGAAAAATGGTAAGAAATCTTCAGCTGCTTCACCCCTCCTTGGAGAACTTTACTCTCCTCCCTGTTTTTCCCATGGATTGATTCTTCTTTAAATGGGTCTTTTGTTCCTTAAGCCTGTGAGACTACAAGAAATTCAGCTCTACTTTTCTGAAGCTTTGGCTAGTTGTTTTTACCTCCTATCTATCACAGCTTCAAAATTTAACAAAAAATATGGAAGGATAAATTGTCTCTGTGAATGATTCTCCACTGCTCCAATTTTGGGACTCTTCATTGTGGGACCATCAAAAATTCCTCTTGTTTCTCTGTCTTTCATAAGGATCCCGTCTGTCAGTAGGTTTGTCCTATTTCAGATTCCAAAACTGCACTCAGGTTTAGAATGACCCCAAAGGGATGCACATTCCCAGCTCACAGCTAAAAACTTATTTCCTTTCTCTATAGTCCTCATTGCTTCCACAGTTCACTGAATCTTTTTTTATTTTTATTTTTCCCTATCAAATAAATATATATTGACAAGTAAAATCTGTTTATATTTAAGATGTATCATGTGATGTTTTGATACGTGTATACATTGTGAAGTGACTACCACACTTAAGCTCATTAATGTATCTATTACCTCATATAATTACCTTTTGTGTGTGTGGTGAGAACACTTAAGATCTATTCTCTTAGTAAATTTCAAGTTTACAGTGCATTGTTATTAACTATAATCATTATGCTGTCTATCAAATCTCCAGAACTCATTCATCTTATAACCAAAATTTGTACCCTTGGAACAAAATTCCTTCATTTTCCTCAATTTCTAGCCATTGGAGACCACCATTTTACTCTCTGTTTCTGTGAGTTAACTTCTTTGTATTCCATATCAAGTGAGATCATGCAGTACTTATCTTTCTGTGTCTGGCCTATTTCACTTAGCATAATGTCCTTCAGGTTCACCATATGTCCCAAACAACAGAATTTCCTTTTCTCTTATGGTAAGTAATATTTCATTGTATACATGCACCATATATTCTTTATACAGTCAACTACAGAGCAACACTTAGGTTGTTTTCATATATTGGCCATTATGAATAATGCTGCAATGAACATGGGAGTGCAGCTATCTCTTCAAGCTACTGATTTCAATTTCTTTTGGATATATACCCAAAAGTGGAATTGGTGGATCATATGCCAGTTTTATTTTCAGTTTTTTGAGGAACCTCCATAATGTTTTCCACTACGGTTGTACCAATTTACATTCCTACCAACAGTATACAACTCTTCCCTTTATTTCACACCATTGCCAACACGTTATCATTTGACTTTTTGATAACACCCATCCTAACAGGTGTAAGGCAATATGTCATTGTGGTTTTGATTTGCATTTCCCTGATGATTAGTGATGTTGAGCACATTTTCTTGTACCTCTTGGCCATTTGTGTGTCTTCTTTGGAAAAAATGTCTAATCTGGTATTTTGTATATTTTTAAAATTTGGTTACTTGCTTTTTTACTATTAATTTGTATCAATTTACTATATATTTTGGGCACTATTCCCCTACCAGATATATAGTTTGCAAATATTTTTCCCATTCCATAGGTTGCTTTTTCATTTAGTTGATCATTTCCTTTACTTTGTAGCAACATTTTAGTTTGGGCCAGATGCGGTGGTTTATGCCTGTAATCCCAGCACTTCGGGAGGCTGAGGCGGGTGGATCACCTGAGGCCAGGAGTTCAAGGCCAACCTGGCCAACATGGTGAAACCCTATCTGTACTAAAAATACAAAAATTAGCCAGCCATCATGGCATGCACCTGTAATCCCAGCTACTCGGGAGGCTGAGATATGAGAATTACTTGACCCTGGAAGGTGGAGGTTGCAGTGAGCTGAGATTGCACCACTGCTCTTCAGCCTGGGTGACAGAGTCAGACTCCATTTCAAAAGAGAGAGAGAAAAAAAAAAGGAAAGTTTTTAGTTTGATATAATTCCACTTAATTTTTGTTTTTGTTGCCTGTGCTTTTGGTGTTATATTTTTTAAAATGTTACCAATACCAATGTTAAGGAGCTTTTCTCCTGTTTTCATCTAGTTTTTTTTTTTTTTTTTTTTTTACAGTCTCTTTTGTACTAATTTTTTTGTATGCTTTAAAGTAAAGGTACAATTTCATTATTTTGCACGTGAATATAGTTTTTCCACCACCATTTTAAAAATAGACCATTCTTTGCTTATTTTGTATTCTTGGTGCCTTGTTGAAGATTAGTTGACCACAAGTGTGTGAATTTATTCTGTTCTGGGATTTCTGTTATGTTTCATTGGTCTATGTGTCTGTATTTATGCCAGTACTACACTGTTTTGATTACTAGCCTTATAATATACTTTAAAACCAGGTAGTATGAAGTCTCCAGCTTTGTACATCTTATCTAATTTTGCTTTGGCTATTTGAGGTTGTTTGTGGTTCTATATGAATTTAGGATTGCTTTTTCTATTTATGTGAAAAATGTGATTGGAATTTTGATGGAAATTCATTGAATATGTAGATAGCCTAATTACTAACATTAAAACATGTAAAAGTGTAAAATATCCTGGCAAAGGTAAATATATAGGTCAATTCAGAATACTCTAATACTGTAAAGTTGGTTTATAAATCATTTTTAATTTCAATATAAAATTTATAAAAGTGCTAAAAATAACATTAATATTTTATTAATAAACACACAGAAAAGATAAATATTGTGATATTAAAATCATAACCTTTGAGGTAGAAGAAGAAGCAAAAATGTCAAGTTTTTGCATGCAATTGAAGTTAAGTTATTTATAGCTTAAAATAGACTGGTATAACTGCAAGGTGTTGTAAACCTCTTGGTAAACACAAAGTAAAAACTTATAGTAGATACACACACACAAAGTAAATAAACAGAGAGAAAGAAATTGAAACACACCACTGCAGATCATCAAATCACAATGGTAAATAACCTGGGTCAAAGAAAGGAATAAGGGAAATACAAATGAGTCAGAAAACAATTAGCAAAATGACACTAGTAAGTCCTTACATATCAATAATTACTTTAAACATAAATGGATCTTAGAGAGGCTAAGTGGATTAGAAAAAAAAAGACCTAAGTATATCCTGCTTAAAAGAGACTCACTGTAACTTTAAGAATATACATAGGTTGAAAGTGAAGGGATGGAAAAAGATTCCTACAAATCTAAACCAAAGAAGAGATGTAGTTTTATTATTTCCAACAAAACAGGGTTCAAGTCACTGATGCTTTTAAATATTTATATCTTTGGTCATTTATCAGGGTTGTTTTTAGTTATCCTCAATGGAGGACTGACTTTCAAAATCCCATCATTCATAGAAGTAAAGTTATCCCATCTATAATATTTTGAACACAAAGCTGACAGGATTTCTGCTGGATTAGATGTGAGTTTTGAGAGAATAAAACAAATGATTTCAAGTCTTGAGTTTGAACATTTGACAGAGGACAGTTGCTATTTACTGAGAGAGGGACAGTAACTCAGAAAAATAGAGATAGGAAAATATATAACAGAAACATAAATTAATTCAAAATAGAGCAAAGGGCTAGAGAAAAGATCAAAAAGGAAGTTCTTTAAAAGACTGATATAATAAATAATTTTGTAAAGATTGAACAAGAAAAATGTCAGATGCCAAGGGTATCAGCAAAGACACTGCAAACAAATATATTAAGCAAAGTGTATGAACAATTTAAAGCAAATTTGAAAATGCATATAAAATGAAAAAATATCTAAAACAATGTAACCAATAAAAACCAATAGATATATAAATGAGAAAATTTAACTGATATTTAGACTTCATAAATTAGAAACTTTAATAGACTTGAATAGAAATATTTACCCACCAAGAAACCATAAACCTAAGCCAGTTTGTTTTTCAAAATACTTTCATAATAACTTATATCAATGCTATATAACTTCTAGTAGAAAATACCTTAAATACACTTTATAAGCATTACAATAATATAAAAACCACAGACTTTCAGAAGACAAGAAAATTATAGGCCTATCTAATTTAATATAAGAATTTTAAGCAAACTAGCAGCAACTGAATCCATTCACATATCAGCAAGAGACCACCTCTTCAGTTATAAAAACAAGAAAAAGCAAGATAACTGGTGAAATCTGAATGAGACCCGAGGATTAGATGTTATTAATAGTTCAGTATTAACTTCATGCTTTTGTTTGTTATATTGGATTTCATAGGAGGATAACTTATTTGTAGAAAATATACTCTACTAGAAAGTTATGTAAAATTAGGTTAGAAATTTACTCTTAAAAAATTATTTGTAGTGGTTTTGCGACTTTATAAATTTCAGATTTTTTTCTCAAAATAAAATTTTAAAACTATATAATGAGTATGAATAGGCAAGCCACAAGCTGACCAATGAGATACAGTACTTTTACTTCATCTACATCCCCTTTCTTCAGAAATTATTTTCAAAGAAAAAGCAGCCTTCTTTTGATTTTGAGAAGGCAAACAAGTGAATAATGATGGCAGATGGAAGAGATGGAAAGAGGTTCTTAAAGCAGGCTGTATCTTTGATGTGACCATTGACCTTCCACCTCTTACGACAATACCTTGTTTCTAAGCCTCTTTTAGTATGTATTTCTAGTACTTAAGGAACATTAATAGTTATATTAGTGCTTAAAATAATTCAAACGTCTCATAATCAAATAAGCTAAAATTGGGACTAAGAGTATGTTGTTAAAATTGATAAAGAACAACCCGGAAAAATATCAGGTAATAAAGAACAACTCTCTAAAAACACATTTGATATTATAAATGAAGTGGTCTGTTTTTGGGGAAAACAGATATTACTCAAAAATAAAGACCAGACTAAAAGATAAAACTGAAAAAGTCTGAATAGACTCGAGAATATAACCTGATAATCTCATGGAAGAAACTGGGAAAAAATATTTTTAAAAATTCCTAAAGATACTTTGGTTGAGGCTCTTTTAATTGTGAATTTTCTTAAATTTAAGAAACATTTAATTCCCAGGCCAAACACACTGATTCAGAATATAAAAAACTGTGTCAAGCTACACAATATAACTCATGATGACAGAACACCAAAATCGAACAAGGAGAACCCCCTGAAATGAAACTACAGGATAATTGCACTTAAAATATATACATCATCAAATGGAAGCGAGTTAAAATCAATACTTCAAAATAATTTTATACTGATAGTGATAAAGATATACAAGCGCAGTTTGCTCGAATAAAATATATTAATATAGTAGTTAATATAATGATGAAGGAAACTGTATATTACAGTTGACAGTAAATACTGTCAACTAGGCTTTGTAAATTACATTAGATAATTGCCTTAACATAATCTTTCTCTCCTGTTCTCTCCTCTCTCCTTTTCCTCTCTTCTTTTCCCTTGGAGCTATTCCCACATTTAATACTAAAAAAAGTTTAAAAGCATTTGTTTTAATATCAAAAATAAACGATGATGGTTTCTATCCCTTTCAAAGGACACTTGAGCCTGCAAAGAGAGTGATCTATCCAGAGAGCTATATAGGAACTGAAGCATAGAGGATTGGAAATTTGCTATAAGCAAGTCATTTATAACTAGGAATCAGAGAGAATATCTAATTCCAAAAACAATCTGTTGCATTCATTTTAGTGAAGTGAGCTTAGGGAACTGTTACCAATAGTTTTCTGCAGCTAAATATAGAAGATTATGAAGACGGATACTAAGAAATCCAAGCAATAGCCTGCAGCTTCATTACAAATACCACCTGATTGAACCATTTTGTGGGGCTGTCTGTCTTCAATACTCATGTGTGCTATATCTTAGACTGAAGTGGGAAAAAATTAAGGAACTTTCAAAATGAAAACTGATTTCAAAAATTACAGCCCAGAAAGTAACAAAAAGAGCTGTCATGCTCTTTAGCAGATTTTCCTTTAATTTCTGCAGAATCTTTTGTCTTCAACCTTTGAGCCCTGTTATTGTCTCTATTGTAGTCAAACCAGGTCCTTTTTCTTCAGTATAAGTGCTCGAAAAGACACATGATGACGTTGTGCTGATTAGAGGAGAATGTGCATGTACAGCTAACTTTTGCAAGACCACAAATTGTGCAAGTTAGAATACATGAAAGCCTGCGAAAAATGACAACCAATAAATTAGTATTAGCCAAAATAAAGTTATATTATATTGTATGATAAACACATAAAAGATAGATAGGCCTAATTCTTTAACCTGTTATCAGAAGGGCAGTTATATAAAACTGTAGCCAAATATCTTTGGACGAATGAAAATGATACTGTCTCAGCCTCCATATTTGAATGGGTATACCCAGGAATATGAAGAAAATTTTGTGATGATCAGTTTCTTAAAGACTGGTGTTACGGTTTTTAACATTCAAAACTTCATTATTTGTTTTATTTTAAAGTTTGTGTTTTGTTAAAACCTGTATCACAGACCAAAGTAAAAGGGAAAGTATATATTGTTGCTTAAGTTTGTTATTGTTTCTTTCATTCAATTCATTCATTCATTCATGTATTTATTTACTAAAAAAGAATATATCAAGTACATCTATGTGCCAGGCATTGTAAGTAACACAAAGAGGACTAATAAATGCCATCTACCTTAAAAGAATATAGTTGACATGTTACATATATTTAAATAGATTTGTTTTATTAACAAAACATGCTATAAGAGGACCCTATAATAGAAAAGTATAGTGAAATCACTTACTATCAAACAGTGAAGATTTTTGTTTAAGAGAAAGAAGTCACATCATCTGTTTTTATCAAAAAATGAAGTGTTCTTAATAATGAAGGTAGACAGATAAGAGACGTAAATGAGATAGACAAATACAAGGAAGGAAGTAAATAAAAACAGCCTCAAATCACAAACCCAGGAAACTGAAAAAAAAAAAAAAAATCATTGATGTTTTCCTGGAGTCGTGTGTGTCTGTGTGTGTGTGTGTGTGTGTGTTTGTGTTTGTGCATATACAGATAGTGAGACGGATATGCAGATATCTCAACTGGCTGTAAAGAGTGGGCCATGATTTTCTTTTTAAAATCTGTAGATTTTAACCCATTGTCTAAAATATTGCTGTAGAGAAATAGAAGGTAACAGACTAGACTTCTAACACCTCTCACCCTAGCTCAGTTCACCTTTCTTCCTGAATATCTGAATAATAATTCTTCTTAAAAACATTTCTTAAAGATTCAATAATGGAAAGAGAAAATGTTGTGATTTGCAACATACACTGTCAGATTTTTCTGGATGGTGGTGGGATTTTTAAATTTTAAAATCTAGTAATTAATTATTTCAGGGGTTACTTATTATTTTATTTAACATTTTTACCAACTATAATTTTCCTTCTATGGTAAATTGCGATCCAGGGACACAAAGTATGGAATACTGAAATATATCTTCAATTAGCATTCTTTTAGGTTCATGTTTTTAAAATATGCACTAGGTAGGCTTATCTCAAAACTTCTTCCTAAATAATTCAACTTATAGTTTCTTGATGTTAAGTTCCTTAATAATAATTTTTCCTAATATTTGTTTCTTTAGGCAATCAATCCTCTATAATCTAATTATATGTTTATATGTACCTCAAATCTTTTCTTTTTCTTGAAAATAAGTGTTCTTGAATGATACTTTTAATGTATATAAAATGAGTTTTCCTTTTGCCTAAGTTATATTTTCTTCTAGACTGGACTCGGTTTTTTTTTTTTTTTTTTTTTTTATAATGGTATGTCCCTAACTTCTTATTTATTTTCTTTTACTTTATCAATGTTCTTGTTATAATTAGTTAATATAACATTTCTATATGGACTATGGCATTTTCATTCATCTTTCTCATGCGTGAAAAGCTATATTTCCTGATTTTATGTAAGTACATTCTTGACGTTCTACTACATCTGATGACTGTTTTGGACTTTTTTTTTTTTTAACTTCAGTTTGAAGACAAATATGGCTGCTTTCCATTCCTTTTCCCCTAGCTTGAGGGCATGAGGCAGGTAGATGTTTATCTGAGAGTTAAAGATTTTGTGCTGCACAGGAGATGTACTATCAATTCTGAGGTACTGTTAAATACCCCAATACTCACTGCACTGGGGAAGGAGAGAGCTCTTATCCTATTCCGATGATAGGAGGAGGTGGATAACTATTGGTTTGGCTTTTCTCCTGGAACAGGAGGGCACTGGATATTTACTTCTCTCCCTATTTTCTTGCCATGTTTCACGCATTTCTTCACAGTAATGATTTCCATCACTCTTTGGTGAAACAAGGGTAGAGATAAATTAGAAAAATAAATTGTTCCCTTCCTTGCAGTTTTGGAATATTTCTGAGAAGGTTCAAGATGTTGTTCTTATCAATTCAACTTCAAGGGAGAGGGTAAGCTCTGTGAACCAAGACACGCTGTATTCCTCAGCTCTGCCTCCAAACCCAGATTTTATTCCTTGTCCAATTATTTGCTACTGCTGGGGATTTTATTCATTTTCTTATTACCTTGGAAAATTGATTTTGTTGATATTTTGGGAGGGGGATCTAAATCTTTTAAATCAATTTAAGAATTCTGTTACTCATGACATTATAAACAAAACAATTGTTTTTGAAAAAATAGCTTTATGACATGCCATAGAAGTAAAATGACGCATCAATTTCTAAATATTTCTACTACGAATAATTAAGCACAAAGATACAAATGCTATAAAAGGAGTTGTCTCATTAAGAGACTACAGAAAACTTTTAGTCTACTAGGTCAAAGAAATTAGTCTCTATCATAATATGACTCAGTCATCTTCTGTAATAATATCAATTTCATTTCATTTTGGAGGACAAACTACAAACAACCATGTGTAGAATAAATAAAAACAAATTTATAATATAAAATCCCTGAACAAAGGCAGTACATGTTCATTAATTTGCAACCTTTTATATCACCCTGAGGATGTGGGTTACTGCACAAATAGGAAATAATGGGGAACTAAAGAAACACAGGAAATGCTGGAGTGGGGGAGTTAGATCTCTCTGAGGATTACAGGGAATGGCTTTAAGCGGAAGAAAGAGCCACCACATAGAGTAATATAGTTTTTTAAATCTCTAATGCTTTCTATCTCACCAAATGGTTTTTGAAAAAGGAGAAATCTTAAATTATAAAATCAAAGGATGCCTTTGAATATTCAGCTTGGAATTAGAAAAAACTGAATTCAAACTCCATCTGTGTGGATCTGGGTATTTTGTTTATGCTGTCTGAGCATTAACTGCAGGAGGGGCAAAATGGAAATGATGCTTATCTTACAGAAATATGGTGAAAATTGTGTGATATAAATATGAAGAACTGAGCACAATGTTCAACATATGTAGATATTCAATAAATCATGCCATCTAATAGCATTAGTGGTTGGTTGAATGATTTGTAACTATTATAACTACTTATGTTAGTATTATTCTACCATCTGAATACTCTTTAACTTTCTTCCCCTCTCCCACCCCGCATTCTGTCAGCAGTGGTTACAGCTTTACAAATGGATGGACTGAATTACAACGCTGTTGGTATGGTGAAGTCTGCCTAAATAAGGCATTGTGTTTTATGGTCCATCTTTGTGTAGAGTACAAATAATTTAAGTAGTAAAATTCACTCTTTAAAATAAAATTATTAGCCAAAAATTAACAGGAGGAAATTAAGTGATAGCCTAAAATCTACTCTCCATCTAAGTAGGTTTTGTCCTTTGGAAAATACATCTTCCTGGATACTTCAATCTTAATGAGGCTGCTTCCTTGGATTATCAAAAAGTCAGAAAGCAGAACTAAGTAGCACTCAGTTTTTGCATGTTTATAAAAACCTTATCTATTTTCAAAATTATAAACTAGGTCAATGCTGAACAATCTGTACCACTGGCTTAGTAAGTATGTATTTCATTTACATCTGTATAGTAGTATAGACAGAAATTATTTGTTTTGAAACCCAGGATACAAAGTCAACCCTAGGCAAAATTATAAAAGACGTCTAGTTTTTCTGGCCTCAACCTCTGCCCTTCTAGTTTTGGCCCATTTTACTATTTTCTATTGCTGTGTATTACCTCCGTGTTTAACAACCATTTTCTCCAATGACCTGCTACCCTGGCCTGCCCTTCCTGACTGTCTCTGCTGAGCATTTTAATTCTGCCCATTCTCTTTTTCCGCAATTTCAAAACTTGTTTGTTGAATGCATCATTATCCCAGAGTTCTGCACTTAATTTTCAAGGTAAGAGCTAGCTAACTAGTTCCTGTGTTTGTTCTCCACCTTTACCTCAACTACTTGTAAGCTCTATGATGCCAGGAAATTTGTCTAATATTTTAGAGCCTAAGTATCAGGCATGGTATTTTTATATTGAGAATTTATTTTTATTTTTATACTAAAGCTAAATGTTTTGAAATGAGGTAAATTTATTATCCCCAGTTGTTATAAACATGAGAAAAACAAGATTCAGAAATATATATAAATTTCAAGATGACACAGACACCAAAACATGAACACACGGTGTTATAAAGTTATTTGCTTCAAAAGCTTTTAGATTTTTCATTATACTATGGTAATACTCTAATGTGTCAAATCAAAGGATGATACATAAAGGACATTGAGCCCCACGGCAGACAATTCAAAATGTTATTTTATGGTTGTTTGATTTTGCAGATGGGCAATGACTACTTTATCAATAATTAGTCTATCCAGTATATGTCCAAATATAAATATTAAATTACTTCTATACTAGTCAGAACTTCCTGGTACGTATGTCATTTTGTTTTCTGTTTGTTGGTAACTTTATAGTATTTATTTCTATTTCTTCAACAAATATGTTTTCTGCTATTTTATGTTCTTATGAAAAATACTTTATGTTCATCCATTAAAAATATGATTATGCTAGAAATACTGGCACTCCAAATCTTTCTGAACTAGAATAAATTAGTGTGATGTGGAATAATATTTAAAATTTCAAAATGTTTTGCATATTGATTAATACATGCCAGAAAAGCAAAATTGTTTTGGCTGGAAAAGTAAAATCATAGATATTTTGGACATTCCCCAAAACAAATGCCTCACTGCCTTTATCACAAGTAGAATAAAATATGATCATATTTGCTTGGAAAGGAGGATCTTTCTTTTTTACTTCAGAAATTATATATATATATTTACCCCAAGTTGTCATTTATTTTCATGAGGGGGGAAAAAGAATCCTTTATGATAGTGAAAATATATTTTTTAATACAATAGCTGCCAGCAATATACTGGTGTTGATGTTCCAAAGAGAAAAGAAAATACATGCATTCTATAATAAGCTTTCATTTGCCTGCTTAAGAAATTCTAAAGAAAATACTCCAATTCTATTCAACATTATGACTTGAGGAGTTGAAATTTTTCCATGATAAAAATATAACTTGTGTAGCCCAAACCTTGTCTATTTATAAAGGATGAAGTTTTTAGAAGCCCATATATATCAATGAATGCTCCCGTCTCTTTGAATTAAATGCTTAATTCAAATTAATGTAAGAAATTGGTGAATCATTAAATGATGAAATTTGTATCAAAATGTTCATAAAAATACATTTGTATTTCCGTTCCATTTTTACTTTGCCGATTTTTTTTTTTTTTTTTTTTTTTGAGACAGGGGCTCACTCTGTCACCCAGGCTGTAGTGCCATGGTACGATCTTGACTCACTGCAGCCTCTGCCTCCCAGGTTCAGGCGATTCTCCTGCCTCAGCCTCCTATGTAGCTAGAACTACAGGTGCATGCCACCACGCCTGGCTAATTTTTGTATTTTTAGTAGGGACAGGGTTTCACCGTTTTGGCTAGGATGGTCTCGATCTCCTGACCTCGTGATCCACCTGCCTCGGCCTCCCAAAGTGCTGGGATTACAGGCGTGAGCCACCACGCCCAGCCTACTTTGTAGATATTTTCTAAATGGGTTTAAGTGCACAGAAATAAAAGCTACCTACATGCAACTCTGGAGAGATTCAAAACACAGCAGAAGTAAGTTAACATGCCTAAATCCTAGAGTTGATCCACTTAGGGTAAGAATAAATGTCAGAAATCTCTTAATTGTATACAGATTGCCCAAGGCTTTAAAGATAAATTGTGAAAGCCAAAATTATCAAGAAATAAAATCTTATTTGAAGTTTATCACAAAAGTTAACAGTCCTAGTAAAAGAAGACAACAGAACTGTATAGAAAATCTGCAACTACATCAAAAAAGGGAAGTTTTATCAACTAGAATGGAAGATAGCTTTCCAACTCTTGAATACAAAAATTTCTCAGAATTCCTTGGAAAACAGACTTTCCATTCAGACTACAATCTCTTCACTGAAGTAAAACACAACAGGTGTTTAAATGAAGGGGAATGGATTTGTTAGCTGTAAAAATAAAATCAGATTATTTCCATAATGTCAATTCATATAATCCATGAACTGTCTACCATGAAAACTTTTATGTCCCAAATTTCTCAGGATTTTAGGCTATGGTCTTTCCACAAACATACAATGGGGTTAAAGCATATTGTTGGATCATCCTTTTTACTAGCTAGCTTTTGACCATTTACCAATTTCCATTTCATTTGACTAACTTCCCTGATAAAGTAGTATCTGTCTTTCTACAGAGTAAAATAATTCTGTCTTCATCAAAATCACATGAGACATGCTTTCCTCGAACATTTAGAGGGATAAAATTATTTTAAAATAATACTGCTTAAGAGTGTATATTTTAAGATAACTACTATACCTTGTCTATCTTTGATCCTAATCTTCAATAACTGCATGTTCATACAAAATACAATTTTTACTCTATAGGAAGAGGAGTAGCCTGTTAGGAAAAGCAAATTCTTAGAGCAAGACATGAACACATCTCTTTCATAAACGCGACTTTACTTGGCGAGTCTTTTGGCTACATCACTATATGCTATTTCAACCTCTTTATCACTGGGACAGGTATTGGTGAACTCGTCCCCACTGTATGCATTAGTTAGGTATCAGTTATTTCTTCTGGAATATCAAAGTTGTGATTTTTTTTGGCCACTACCTTGACACTATGCAGTTTTGGCAGCAGGTTGCAATCAGCTAATGTCATTTCATTTTCTAGAAATTTACGTCTAGAAAACTTAACGTCCTCCATAGTATTTTCATCAATTTCATCAGAGAGAGGAGAATTCAGATATTCATCCAGTTTTCTGCAGGGTATTCAGGAGACCCCTCTCCAGTACTTCATTAGCCTCTGGCCTGGAATTCTTGATATATGCAGAGAATTTGGCAAAGATGCCCATTCTAGCAGTATTTGATTCTGGATGTTTTGGTGAAGGCTTGAAGTATGTGGGAGGGCTTAAGACTTCAATAAATGCCTCAATCTTATTTATATCAGTTTTGACTTCACTGTTGAAAGTTATGTTCCCTTCTCTTTAATTTGGAGACACTCCACCACTAACTTTTCAATTTAGAGTTAGCTTGCCATCTCTCAGGAGCCCTCACCATTGTGTGCATTCAATGTGTATAGATGGCGGAACTTGTGAGGTGCAATGTTTAATTGTTAAAATAGTAGCCATGACTTTATCAGGCAGCCCAAAACTGGGGCATAATGCACGGTACAAGGGATATTTATGTATTTTTTGGAATTTTGTAATATTTAGTAAGAGTATATGAAAGGATTGCTATTATATCAGAAATATTGTTTCAATTTAGTCTATCCTGGATATATACTAAAGAATATTACCATCAGAGAAGAGAGTTTTCTACAAAAGTCACTACAGATTTTGCTATATTGCTTTGTAGATAAGATTTTAACTTTTGCCTAAAAGCATTTATCCTTCATATCAATTGTAACATCTGACACTATGTAGGAGCTAATCGTTTAGAGGGAGGGAAGGTTTTCTCAAGATCTTCCTCAAGCATTTTGTCTTTATAAGAGAAACTGAAGGGCACCTGATACTCTGTGTAAATATGTTTTGTTATATGTGTTTTGCCCTGTGCCATTCATTTGGAACATTGTTGCTTTCTTCCTTTATTTTAAAAAGCTTGTGTTTAGGTAATCATAGAGCTTGCTATTTATACATCTTTTGAGCAACACTACATAAACTGATATTCAGTTGATTTAGCTATAGCAGTACAATGATTAGTAATGTAAAAATTAACACAGAAATTAACCTAAGGAATGAAGGGTGGGTTTGTCAAAATATCAAGTAAATTTTTTACTTTATATATAATAAATATATACATATATATTATATAAATATAAATATATAAAAATATATATACTTTTTATATATATATATATATGATAAAACACAGGTCATCAACTTTCTCACTTCACCTCATTTACCTTGTATAGATGATTGTTCACTCCTTTTGGACTAAGTTATAGTTATGGTGAGTGTGTATTTACTGCAGTTTTGCCTGATCTCACTCATTGCACTTGCTTGAGTTAAATTTTTCTACAGCCATGTTGAGGAATAGCACTTCGCATGTTTTTGTTTTGTTTTTTATTTTTTAATTGAAGCCCTAAACCAGAAATTATATATATATATTTTTAGGCCATAGCTTTTTTTCACTCACCAGTTCTAAAATCTTAATCATTCAATTTCTCACTAAGTGTTTTGGAAATGGATACACAAATCATTCTATACATAAGAAATGGTTCTCATGTTGACAGCTGCACCAGTAGATTGTGATGTAATATTACTTTTAACCTTCATGTCATGTGCTATTGTTGTTTTAATAGTTTATTGTGCTTGTCATTAATCTCACAAAATATCCAGAGAGGTTTTGGGGTTTTGTTTGTTTGCTTGTTTTGTTTTTCTGTTTGCCAGCAAACCATTTATTCTATTACATTTTGCTTAAAATAAAAAGAAAAATAAATTCAAACAGTATTTGAGATATGTATAGATACATAGGTATAGATATACACATTTCCTGAATTAGTCTCTTTATTTGGGTAAAATTTATATACACTGAAACACATAGATCTTAAGAGTTCAATTCAATGAGCTTTAAAGAATGTATTCACTTCTATAGTTACTCCCAATCAAAATATGACAGGCAGGCAACCATTGTACTGATTTCAATCAATACATATGTTTTACGTTCTTTTGAACTGCACATGAATGGAGTCATAGGGAGTGTACTCTATTCTGTCTGGCTTCATTCACTCAAAATAGTATTTTTGCAATTCAACAATCAAAAGTTCATTAAGGAGAAAATCTACTCAGCAATAACTAATGGACTATTGATACAAAGTTGTGATAAACATTTTTGTATAATTCTTTTTGTGCACCATATGTGTTCCTTTTTCCCAGATAAATATCAAGATGTGAAATTTCTGGCTCACAATCTACATGTATGTTTATCTTGAGAAACTGATGAAGAATTGTCCAGAGTGGTTGGTCTATTTTATCTTACCACCACCATTATAGTATGGTCCCCGTTTGTTATACACCATAATCATAATTTATGGTTGTCAGTCTTTTGAATCTGAGACACTGTATTCGGTGTGAGAAAGTATATTGTAGTAGGGAATAAATTGCATTTTCTTCATACTATTTATATTTATGAACTTACTGGGATTTGTATACCTTCCTTTACAAAATTTCTTGTAAATTTATTTGGGATTATCTAAGTCACTATTGATATAGAAAAGTAATTTTCATATATTGATAACAAATCCTTCAAAATACATATTGCGAATATTTCTTCAAACTTGTGTCTTGCCTTTTCACTGTTTTAACAAAATGTTTGATGAACAGAAGTATTTATTTTGAGTGGAATCCATATTATCACTTTTCTATATTTTTTATATTCTTTCTAAAATGTCTTTACCTACTCCAAATTCACGAAACTATTCTTAGGTTTTGTTTTAGAAAGACAGTTTTGGCCTTTATATATGGATACCAGTTATTCCAACACTAGTTATTGAAACTATTCTCCTTTCTCCATTGAATTACCTTGGTTTCTTGCCTATGTACAGAATCTCTGTTCTGTTCTCTTGATCTATTTGTCTATTCACAAGTATATCACGTATTGTTACTTCAGACTTAAAATTTAGGCAGCTAAAATAATGCAACTTTGTTCTGTTATTCAAGTCTGTTTTGGCTATTCTAGGTTTTTTGTATTTCTATAAATTTTAGAAACAATTTTCAAAATAATGTTAGGATTTCAAGTCAAATTGCCTTGAGTCTACGGGTAAATTCAATGACAGACAAATCTTCACAAAATCAAGTCTTGTAATTCATGACCTTGGTATATCTCATTGTTAGATCTTTAATTGCCCTTAACATTTTATTGTAGTGTTCATTGTATAGATTTTATAGATATTTTAAATATTATGCCTAAGCACAGTGTTTCATGTTCTTGATGGCATATTTTTAAGATTTTATGTTCCAACTATTTTTTGCTAGTATGCAGGAATGCAAATGGCTTTTGTACATTGATTTCATATCTTGGGACCTTACCAAATTTATGTTTTAGGATTTGTTAGCATCTAGAATGTTTCACATAAACAATCATATTGTCTGTAAATAAAAACATTTTTGCTTTTATTTTCCAAACTGTATTTCTTTTGTAATTTTTTACTGCCTCCATCTGCTGAGTATGACCCTTATTATAGCACAGTGTTAAATGTAAGTAGTAAAAGAGGGCAATTTATCTTTTTTCCAATCTTGGGTTAAAGCATTTAATATTTCATTATTAAATGTGACATCAGCTGTTTATTTTTGTAGATACCCTTCATCAAATTGAGGAGGTTGCCTTCTAGTTTTAGTTTGCTAACAATTAAAAAAAATTTTTTTTTTCTTATACTCTAAGTTCTGGGATACATGTGCAGAACGTGCAGGTTTGTTACATTGGTATACACGTGCCATGGTGGTTTGCTGCACCCATCAACCCGTTCTCTACATTAGCTATTTCTCCTAATGCTATCCCTCCCCTAGCCCCCCACCCCCCGACAGGTCCGGTGTGTAATGTTCCCCTCCCTGTGTCCATGTGTTCCCATTGTTCAGCTCCCACTTACGAGAACATGTGGTGTTTGGATTTCAGTTCCTGTGCTAGCTTTCTGAGAATGATGATTTCCAGCTTTATCCATGTCCCTGAAAAGGACATGAACTCATCCTTTTTATGGCTGCATAGTATTCCATGATGTATATGTGCCACATTTTCTTTATTCAGTCTGTCACTGATGGACATTTGGGTTGGTTCCAAGTCTTTGCTATTGGGAACAGTGCCACAATAAACATATGTATGCATGTGTCTTTATAGTAGAATGGTTTATGATCCTTTGGGTATATAGCCAGTAATGGGATCGCTGGGTCAAATTGTATTTGTGGTTCTAGATCCTTGAGGAATTGCCACACTGTCTTCCAAAATGGTTGAACTAATTTACACTCCCACCAACAGTGTAAAAGCATTCCTATTTCTCCACATCCTCTCCAGCATCTATTGTTTCCTGACTTTTTAATGATCGCCATTCTAACTGGTGTGAGATGGTATCTCATTGTGGTTTTGATTTGCATTTCTCTAATGACCAGTGCTAATCAGTTTTTTTTCGGCCACATAAATGTCTCCTTTTGAGAAGTGTCTGTTCGTATCCTTTGCCCACTTTTTGATGGGGTTGTTACCTAACAATTTTTAATCATGAAGGTACTGTTAAAATTTTATCAAAAGCTTTTTACAGATTTATTAGTATGGCCATATGATTGTTCTATGTTATTCTATTCTTTGGTAGATTATATTGATCAATTTCAAATGTTGACTCAATCTTCCTGCTCTTGATAAATTCTACTTTGGGTTAATGTATGTTAATTTTTCTTCTGTAGTGTCTTTCAGTGTGTTTCAAGTTCTATTGCAATGTGAATTTCTGGATTTAGAATTTCAATTTTTGTTAAGCAATGTCAACTGTGTCGTCTAATCTGGTTCTAGAGGGCACATAACTTTGCTTATCAGAGGGAGTGGTGCTCATCACATTCCATCTGTTCCCTCACCACCTTCCCCACCCCTGAAATTAGTCAGGGCTGTATGGCAGGTTTTTGGTCAATGGGCTGTGAGTGGAAGTCACCTGGGCCATTTTGAAGCCAAAGCATAAAAGACCTGGTGCATAACACTCCAGCTCACTCACTCCTCCCCTGCAAACTGTGGTTATGGGGTTTTCATGCACCAGATGATACAGTGCCAAGGTGGTGGTGTCATTCTCAGCTCACTTTCCCAAAGTCTATGTGGACCAGACCCTCAAATGTTTTACGATATAAACTGATCATAAACAGAAAATAAACTTAATACTATGAAGCCACTGAATCTTTAAGGTTACTGGTTACTGCAGCATAGAGCAGCTCAATCTGACCAATACTAATCATGGAAATTGGGAATATAACATTTTTATCATAAACAAAATTAAAACAATAAATGTTTGCAGAGATTAATGGAGTATTTATATAACACATCCAGTAGAGGTGCTTACTCAGTAAGTATCAACAGTAGCGATACACAAGATGGAAAGCATAACAATGGAAATAAAATAGTTATATTTAATAGCTAACAATCATTAAATTTCATAGGTCTCATCTTCAATGCAGTAATAGTATTTCAAGCAACTTGAAATAAGTTACTTTACTTATTTGTTATTTTACTCAACATATATTTTATTGACTACGGACTATATTCTATTCTAAGAATAAAATAGATCCTTTTCTCATTTAAGAAACAGTGAAATAAAGATTCCCGTATCTACATTTAAATGGAGCTCAGTAATCATGTAGAGACAATATGGATACAAAATTCACTGACAATTGGCTTCACCATTCCTTCCTAACCATACTCTGAAGACTGTGTCCATTTTATTCATTTGCCCTTCTAAAAGCAGCACTCCTAATGTCCAGCCAACCAGTCCAAAGGCAATGAGCCAAGGGAGGAAAGGACAGCAGCAAAGGATATCACTACTCCACTGTACAATCAGTTCTTTATAAAACAGAACTGATGTGAATTGAAAACCTTCATTAAATTACCTGTTACTCAGAGGCAATCCTCTCAGCCATTTGGGAGAGAGCACAAAAATAAAGTATAAATTTCCACAAGTTTTTTCTGCCTTTCTGACCTTTCTACATAAATTAAACTATTTTACCAGACACCTCGGAGGAAGATAAATACCTTTGGCTAATACCTAAATAGGGTTGACTTCTGGTTTCTGTTCTAGCTCTAACGAAGAAATGGTGGTGACAATTCCAGAAAAGAAATTGCCAAAGATGAAAACCTTTAAAATATAACGTAAAGGTGAAGAAGACCACCTGGACTGGTCACCATGCTAGATCAAGGAAGAGGCTCAAAATATGGCAAAAGTGAGATTGCTAAGGCTGTCCAAACACTCTCACCTCCAGTTTGAAAATTCTTGATACTGATTGTGCTTTTGATTTTGTTAGCTGTCTTGGCAAGGACACTCTGCATATATGTAAAATCTATATTATGCCTGTCTAGCTGTGAGCTGTCAAATGATGTTGCACTTGCTAATTCATGGACTATTTATCTTCATGTTTATGCTCTAACAAAATGATGGCTGTTTAATTATACTACAAATGAGTTTTGCCAGCCAATTGTATGGCAGATGTTATTTACTCCCAGAACAACTGTCAGAAGACCAAAGCAGCACATCTAACAAACTAAAATGTACTGTACTGGGTTACATTTCACAGGCGACTCCCTCTATCACCTAGCCACAGGCTTTCCATTGTAATAACAATGGGAGGGACAGCATCATTGAGTATGATGCCAGCCCGAAATCTGGTTGTCAATAATGAATAGGATTAAAAGAGTTGTAACTGAGTAGATTCTACCTGGAGAATAAAACAGGGAACTGTAGTAAACATGAAAAAAAAATCCTTCAAATTTGCTAAATGCTATGGTATTACAGCATTCATTAACTAATTCCATAATGGCAGATGGGAAGAAAAAGCACCTATCGTCTCTATTTGTATGGTAACTGAGCAATAGTCACTGAAGTATAGTTTTTCTCATGAAATTTATGAATGCTTAAAGGTGGAGAGAATGCCTGTAGTTGGAGGGTACCATAACTTGAACCTAGGAAGCAAACCTACAATAAACTTGTTCTGTGTATTGTTTAAACTTTTCTAAGCTTGTAGGAACATTTTATTATGCCTACCACTTGCTTCAAATAATTTTCCAGGGAGAGCAAGCGCTGCTGTGGCCCTCTTTTATGTAGTGTGCTGGTAACATGCCAAGGTTTTTAATAAGGAGTAAAAACAAGAACTCTTAAAAGTTTAAAGCCCAATAATCTAGGAGCTAAAATCTGATTAAGTATAAAATAAACTTTCTACAATTAAATGATTCAGTGGCAGATAAAATAGAAATAACTCTTAACTCTTACCAATTTAATTTTGCCTACTGCAACAAATTGGAATGGTATGTCCCTACTTTGCAAGAAAATATTGAGGCAAAAAATAGGCCCTCATTTCTTTCAGCCAGAATTACATGCCATCGTGAAAGATCAACTGCTTGACTTTCTTACTGCGGGTGATGTGAAAGATATTCCTATATAACCCCTGTCCATAGCTCATTTCTACATAACATATTGGCTTTATGAAGAGACAAGTGATTTATAATGATTTACAGACCACTAATGTATGCCCATAAATCCAATCCATTATTCCGTAGTTTCTTCCCAGTTTGCCTCATTCTGGGAACAAGCAAAATGAAAGCTCTGTTTAGCTAGGGAACATGGACAACCTAGTGTTTTCTCTTTTCTGGCACTTCTTACAAGTAGGAGCCTCATGTTTGAGACACAAGCATCTGCCGACTTAGCAGGAAAACAGAGCGGCTAATCGTAGAGCTGAGGGTAGCTGTCAGATTTTGAAGCATTTATATTTACATTCCAAACCAAAATGATGAGAATTAACTTAAGAAACTCTTATCCTGGCTTCCTTATTCTTCCTTTACTTTTTCTCATGCATGCCCCTTATATATTATTATTTTACAATGAGAACATAATTTAGTAGCTACTAACATCTACAAACTGAAATTATTCTGGATTATGTGAGGAAAAAGTCACTTTTCTAACTTAACTAAGATACAGAAATATAGGGTGTTACTTAAATGAATATTAATAAAAATATTAATTATGTTCTTGATAATACAGAGTGAAACTGACATTTATAAATTGTGTATTTGCCAAAAAAAAATTATACCTTCACAAGCATCTTAACTAGGCCCCTGCATTTCTCTGAATTTCCTAACAAACCTCTTCCCACCTGACAGTGGAGTTTTTATCAACTTCTGTTCAGATCATCAATAAATTATTGATAGATATGGTCTTCTTTTTCTATTCATTCTTTCCTATTTCTTATAGGATTGTATAAATACTAATAATGAACTCCAAATATGTTATACATTATACCCATTGACTCTAGCATAAGCCAGCTACTTTAGATAGTTGCTTAAACTTGGGGATGAATGATCAAATTTATGATCTTAGTCTATTGGTTTTAAGACCCTCTACCTTTCAGTCTTAATCTGCCTCTGACTCATCTGATACCGGAAGTTCATAGGCTCCATGGTAGCAGCAGACATTGGGGATTACAAGAAGTATGCACAGTCCCTGCAACTGGAGATTTCACAGATGAAAACTACAAAGAGGAAGATACAATCCAGATAATGAGCCAAACAGGGTATATCTTCCTGAAGCACAAATATTGCCCAAATTTAGGAATATACCGCTAAAATTTGAGAAATTAAGTAATTTTATTACTGAATACTTCAAGACATTATCCTTACATTAAAACAAGTGTGATATGTTTTAGTATAAGAAAAATATCTTACTGATAAAGAATATTTAGGAGTGAGAAAGGAACTCTATTTTTTTAAAAACTCTACATATTCTTTTGATGCTTAGCCTAATGCAGAATGTAAAAATCAGGGGAACATTCATGACAAAGCATAAGACTAAGAGATTAACTATTAGTGAGGGACTGAATATGACATTACCCTACAAGTAGGACTGTCTTGGAGATTTCTGAGGGGAGTTGGCTATTGGATATGTGTCCAAACACATATCATAGGACCCATTTGATATAGTTAAGTAAATTTCTCAAGGCACGGCATACTGAAGATAGCTGGTAGAACGGGAAGAGTCCAGCCTTGGGAGTGAGGCAGACCTACCAAGGTTTGTTTCGTTTTGTTTGTTTTTTACTGATTGACTGGTTATACAGTAAATTATTGAGACCTCCTAAGTCTCTATTTGTCTTTGATATAGGATTACACTGCTTACCTCAAAAAAATTGTAATGACTATTAAATAAGATAATGTTAAGTGGTCAATATGTACTCTAGACTACTTCAACATATACAGTGTGATTAAACTTTTCTAGAAACAGTAAAATTCCAGATTTATACCTTCAGTGAGATTACAAATTTGTTGAACATCACAGAACACTTAATTCTGAAATTAGGTGAATATTAAACCATAGGACACTAGAATAAAATGATTGAGATGAAAATTGTACAAATAAGACATAAGGACCCCTCCTTATTCCATTTCAAGTTACTGAGTACACAAGTTCTGAGTTTTAATACCTCATGGATTAGGCTGCAATTTAAGTCCCAAAATTTATAATAATTAACACCTTGTTTGAACTACCTCTGTCATCAGAAAACAAACCTCTTTCCTCAGTTGTGTTTTCCAAGCTTTGTTTACATTAAATGAATCACCTATTTTGGAAGTTTTGCCATTTTGTTAGAATTAACTGTGTGAAACATCCACAGAATAAGAGATATAAGACAATAGATAACATGTCCATTTGTTGTTGATTCTTGCATTACAGATATCAAGAAGAATAGCACATTCTTCTATTTATGTAAAATGTGATAAACATGTATGCATAGATTTATCTAAGAAGACAATGAAGTGGTAGAAACACAAACAAACATTTAAAGTGTCAGGTAACATAAACGCATATGTTCATTTCAGCACTATTCACAATAGCAAAGGCATGGAATCAACTCATCAGTGATAGACTGGATGAAGAAACTGTGGTACATATACACCATGGAATATTATACAGCCATAAAAACAATGAGATCATGCCCTTTGCAGGAACATAGATGGAGCTGGAGGCCATTATCCTTAGCAAACCATCACAGGAACAAAAAAACAAGTACTGCATGTTCTCATATGTGGGAGCTAATTGATGAGAATACATGGACTCAAAGTGGGGGAACTGGGGCCTAGCAGAGGGTGGAGATTGGGAGGAGGGAGAGGATGAGGAAAAATAACTAACGGGTACTAGGCTTAATACCCGGGTGATAAAATAATCTGTACAACTAACCCCCAAGACACAAGTTTACCTCTGTAATAAACCTGTCCGTGTAACCCTGAACTTAAAGTTTAAAAGAAGCGTTAGGTACTGAAAGTCTATTTCCATTATAATGGTAATTTTATAATAAATAGAGCTGGTTCAATGGGTCGTCAAAGGAAAGATTGGTGAGATCTCTTCATAGCTATTTAATATAAACTTTCTAAATACATATAAACATGAGTCACAAACACAGACTAAATCACTTTTATGCATTGTTATTAAAATATTATCACCCATTAACATGAAATGGAATCCATCAGGAAAGATAGAGAAGGAAGTTAAGCAAATATACAGTGTATACAGTAACCTCTTAAATTTTAGTCACCTTTACTTTGAGATATCTAACTGATATTTACATTGGAAATTCCTCAGAGAATCTCATACTCAGAAGATCCAAAAAGAAATCCGCTATTTTCATCTTGCAACCCCCAACCTAGTACTTAGCTTACACTCCTTTCCACATTCTTTAAATCTTGCTTTATCCCATATATCTAGTCACTCTACAGGTCCTGTTGATTCAGCCACTTTAACTCTGGAATTCTTTCTCTCTGCCCAATTCCACCTTGGCACCACTCTTTTAGACTCTGATAATTTTTTGCATGGATTATTATAACAATTGCCTAATTTGTCTCTCTGCCTCAGTCTTAACCCCAACACTCAATTGTTTAAATTGTGCCTTTCACGGCACCCTTCCTCCTACCTACTTATTATAAAGAGAAATGTATCTTTACAATGAAGAGATATGTAAATCTTGCACTCCCCACTTTAAGTGATTAAAGGTGACCTCAACAATAGTGGGGTAACCTGATGTCATATTTCTCATGACAATGCAATATAAGACAGTTCACCAATAGTTTCTTGCCAAAAATGTATAATCATAACTTAATCATGAGGAAATAAGTTTTCAACAATAGAATATGGGAACTTCTACAAGACAACTATCTGCTTTCTTAAAAAAAATTAATATTGGGGAAAATTCTAATTGCAATACTGCAATCTGGTTGCTTGCCAAGGACAAGGAATGTACAATTTATTTTCCCATTTTTCTTCCTTATTCTGTAAACTGTTGCATGTGAATTTTACTTTATGAAAGGTGGTAGATTAACAATCTTCAGAGAAGTGCTGGATATTTGGCACAAAATGCTTGTTGTCTGGGAGAAATGCATCACTGGTAGCTTCTCGTGGGCAGAATGTGCCGCAAACATTACCCACAATGAATGTTCTGTCACAGGGGAGACTGGGCACAAGCATCTGTTAGAGTCTTTTATGACAGATCAGTATATAGGCAATGTTGCCAGCAAGGGTTTTTCTCCATTATAAAACAACAATCTTCAGTAGAATTGGAGTCACTAAAAGCAGGAAAACAGCTTGCTTTATGAAAGATGCCACCTTTTCTGCAGCCAAGAAATCACCGATCTGATGTTAAGTTCCTGCTATTAGTCTTTCTTCAGCTGTGCAGGTGGCAACTGTTCCATGTTCCAGTTCAGCTCCCCAAGGTTACAGCTGTGAACTTGGGTAATGGTTGTGTTTATTCTCTGCCAGGCTTAAAAATCTTGAGCGTAAAGCTTTTTTCCTTTTCCTGCTGTTCATTGAAAATTCCTTCTGGAGCAGATGTGCCTCTCCCCATCTTCTGTAGTTTCTGTGTTTTTATTAAGTTCAGCAATTTTTTGTTTGTTTGTTTGTTTGTGGCCTTACTTTCTAACTACTTGTGACATAGCCAATTCTGAAGTTAGTTTCTGTATATACAAAGGCTCTTTTCATGTCATGAAAAAAAAAAATCGTAGTAATCTGGATGGCAAATACCTTATGCCTCGAGTATTATAAATCACTATTGTGTTTTATATTGTAGTCTATGTTTGCTTATGCCCTATCAGCCTGGGTTTAAGAATTTGGATGAATGGGACAGTAATAACCCTTATTTTTTACTATTTTATATACTCGTATTTATTTCAGGGACTCTGGCCCCTGCAAAGTGGCCTCCCTTAACCCAATCATTTATGGAAGTCTGTAAGTGGCATCCCATAGTGGCTCTTGAGTAAGTCCTGTGATTATATGGCAGGCATCATTTCTTCTCTCTGGTGTCGGCTTCCTGAAGGAGCATTAGGCATCCTCATTTCCAGCAACACTCCTACTCTTCCAATACACTAGAATCCCCACAGGTCTCAAAGTAATGTGAGGATATTCTCTGGAGTCCCCATGCAGCAAAGCTAATAGAGAATACATCCCTCCTTTTCTTCCCTCCTTTACATATGCAATTAATAATCCATCACTAGATGGTGAGGTTAGCATTGTGTTAGAACTGAAGAGAGAAAAAGAATGATGTACTTCTGGCTTCATGTTTTTGATTTATCAGGGAAAAATACATTAAACAACTACAAGTTCACTGAGTGTCATTATTGGAGTATTACAAGGTGTAATGAAAGCAAGTACTTGGGTACTAAACCAAGTCCAAGAGCTCAAAAAGGCTTCTCTGAGGCAACTGAGAACTCAGATGAGTAAAATTTAGCTAGGTGAAGAGGAAAAGATAAAGTATTCCAAGTAGAAGGAAGAACATAGTTTCAACCAGACACTATATCTGCATTGTTGGCAGCTAGCTTTTTAATGAAATGTGCTGCATATGTCAATATTTCAGAGATTTTTGTTAGTAAATATGCTCTTAAACTTCTGCTTTCAATAAAGGAAAAGGTTATAAAATGAACACTCATACACCTATCATCCTTTTGTCAGTCTGATCTATCAATTACTGAATATAGTGTTTTAACATCTCTGTGAATAAAAGAAGAATTGCCCATTTATAATTGATTTTGCATATGTTTTCAAGCCATGTTAGATATGAATTCAAGTTTAAATATTTATAAAACCCAATGAGTTTTGTGCTTATCTAGTAATAGATTTTAAGTTCTCTTTGTCTAAAATTAATACAGCTATACCAAATTTTATTTTAAAAATCTATTTTTGGGTCTTTATATTTCAAGTGTACCTAATGTAAAAAGTATATTGGCAGATTTACTTTTTAAACTGTCTGAAAAATACCTTTTGCATTGGAGAGCTTAGGCCCATCATTGCAACTAATATATCTGCACAAATTTCTACTATTCTATTCTGGGCTTTTGGCTTATGTCATTGTTTTTTCTTTGTTGCCTTCTCTTGAATTTTTAAATTGCACTTTTGAAGACATCTTCTCTATTATAGTTATTCGGGGTTTACCTTAGGTAATTTTCCATGTATACTTAACTCGATACTAAATAAAGATATTTTATATCTTTACTTTCCACAGAGTGCCTATAAAATTACAAAGGCATTAGAATTTTTAAAGCTGACTGTCCCTTTGTCCATTTAATGACACTGTTGTCAGGTATTTTAATTTTTCACTCACACATAATAATTATGAAAAATATTATTATTATAGTCTTATGCAATTAGTTTGTTTAGATTCACCAAAATGTTTATCAGTATCATTGCTTACTATTTCCCTTTGCATCTTATAAGTTCAATCTGAGATCATTTTTCTTCTGCCTTAAACTTATTTTTAATAATTGTTATTAATGAATATGTAACTTATTAGATACTCAAAAGTAGAAGTTTTCGTATTTCAATAAAATGTCTTAATTTTGTTCATATTCTTTGAGATATACTGGGCATAGGATTCTAATGTTGACAGTAATCTTTCCTCAACACATGTAAGATATTATTCTATTAGGCTAAAAAGGAATCAGTTATCAATATAATATGTATACAATGTAGGTTCTCTTTATCTTTCATGTCTGTCAGTTTACTGTGATGTGTCTAGGTATAGATTTATTTTTATTTACTCTGATGCAAACACATTGGGTTTTCTGGGATTGTGGTTAATGTCTTACAACAATCCTGGAAAAAAATCTCAGCTATTCATATCTTGTATTTGATTTTCTTTCTTTCTATTATCCTAAACTTTGAGTAGACAAATGTTAATCTTTCTCACTCTATAATCTATATGTTTTAACCTCTCTCTCATGTTTTTCCTTTTTTTTCTGGCTAACCCTAGATAATTTCCTCAGACCACAATTTCAGTTTGTTGATGCTCTTTTTAATTTTGACTACTCTGCCATTTGATTTATCTTTTCTTTTAAAAAACCTTCATATTTTCTCATTTCTACAGTGGTTCTTTAGGAAATCTGCTTGGTCATGTTTACAGCTCCCTAATCTATGCTCATTCAAGAATTCTTATTTCTTTTAGAATATGAAATGTATTTATTGTATGTTTTTTAGATAATTCTAATACAAAAAGTTTTTACATAGCCAGTTCTGCTGTTTGCTTATTTTTTTATTAGCTCAGGCATACCGGGCTAGGTGGTACAGTTGATCTTCATTTTTTCATGGGTCCTGTAATTGTGAATTTATCTACTTGCTAAAATATATTTGTAACCCTAAAATCAATACTCATGGCACTTCTGCGGTCTTACGTGTATATACACAATGTAGCAAAAAAATTTTGAGTCAGCTGATAGAGTCGCAGCTGGGGTCAAATAAAGTGAAGTTTGCCTTTTGTTTCAGATCTCCTACTATAAAACAAGTGACCTTTTTTTGCGGTCTATTTAGGGACATATTTTTCACATTTAGGTGCTTTTTTACATTTTAAAATGGCCCACAAGCATAGTGCTAAAGTGTTTTTTAGTGCTTCTAAACAAATGAAAGTTTTAGTGTGCCTTCTGGAGAAAAGGCATCTTACTGGCTATGAGTTCAATGTTAATGAACTAGCAATATGTATTAGTTAAGGTGTCTTTAAACAGAAACATACATAATAAAAATTATGTATTTATCAGTTAATGAAAACATTATGACCACAAGCTCGTAGGAACCTAACCCCACATTTCCCTTAGGAGCAATGGTTCAATATTTGCTAATCCAGTGTTCACAGCAACTTTATGCAGCGTAACTACTGCAAATAATAAGAATTGATTGCATTTTCTTACTTTGCTATGAATTCACATTCATTGGACTTTATCTGTTAAGTTATTATATAAGAAAACTTACATTTCTCCAGAAATGGTTTGTATTTTCTTTGCTGGTTGCCTGGAAGCAATACAATCCCAGGATGGCTTTAAATAAAGCTATCTGCTTGGTGTTTTATAACTAAAAAGTTTGGATGAATTTAGGCAACACAACTTTGTGGACAACCATTTATGTTTATAAATTCTCAATAGATTTTTTTTATCCTACCATGTACTACGTTGGGAAATTCAACTTTTCTTTCACTAACATTTTCTCAGAAGAGTAGCACTTTCAAGGCCCCAGATTTATGTGGGAGTCTGCTATTCTCTTTCCAGGCTGGCTCCAGGAATTATTATTTCCCACAATTTGTACAACTGTCAAAATGGAATCTCAATGTTATCAGTCTTCGTAGATTATCACAAGAAACATTCTGATTCTGGTACTTGTTTCTATCCCAGGATTCACATTTTTGCTTGTTTAAAAATAAAAAATAAAAAATCTTTGTAGATGTGTTATTAATTATAAAACCAGGGACTAATGTTTAAAAAGATTAAAATAAATTTTACCTTTCTTTTTGTTTTCTTCAAGAGATACACTTAATATGCTGGAAACACAATTCTTCTATTCCAGAGGGTTTATGATTCCAAGCTACAGCCAAAATATTAATATAGAAAGAATTGTCAGCGTAAAGCGAGGAGATCTCCCACCAAATCTTTTTTTTCTGATGCTTTCCAGTGCTGTGAATTAAGGTTATTGATATAATTATCTGATTTTCATTGGGTATTTCTTGAAAATAGGGTACATTGATGTGTCATATGAGCTGTTATGGACTATCAAATGAGATGGTGCATATGAAAACATATATCATAGTGCTGCAATATATTTGCATATTAATTAAAAGAGGGAGTGTGATCTAATACAAAGTTCCAGAGTTTTAGAATGAGAAACATTTATTTTTTATCATCTGTGAGAGCTTCAGAGAATCAAGTCTGTGCTCATGTGCTTATTTCTAAGAAGCTGGATAAAATCTCATTCCCTTCAAAGACTTATAAGCAACCACATACTTTATACTTGATTTCTGTTTATAAAATAAGGAGAACCATGGATATGCTCCTGCTCACATTATAAGAATGTTACTAACTTGATGGTTAAACTTATGTGCCTTTATGTTTGCTGTCTTCATGACTCAGATGTTGCTACATTGTCATTAGTAATAATCATTGTCTTATGTTTATTGAAGTAACAGTAATATTAATAAGTGAATATCAATGCTAAGTTTGCATTCGTTATTCAATTATCTTAAAGTCCAAATAAAAAAGAAACATTACACTGTTATATTAGACTAAGCTGCATTACAATTAGCACCAAATGTGTATTATGTCTAAAACAAAATAGAGGTTTATTTCATACTCATATTACACCATTCAACATGAGTTTTCCTAGCCTGAGTCTGATTCAACTAGCTAGTCAACTATCTGTGGTTTTAGCATCTCTTACAGGCGTGTTCATATACGAGCAGTGGAAGAGAAAGAAATAATAGTGGACATACCTGCTTCTTAAAGCCCTTGGGTCAAAAATGATGCTTATACCACCTTCTACTCATATTTCTTTGGTTGGAACCCAGTCATATGGCAAAACTCAACTGCACAGGAATCTGAGAATTTTAGCCTGCCTGTATATATGAGAAGAAAAGAAATTGGACATTTTGAGACAAGTGGCATTTTCCGCCAAACCAAAAATGAGCAATATTATCTTGCATTAAAGCAAAATTATCTTTTACATCAACATCTGAAACAGCACTAAACCATTTTCTACCTAAAGTTAAAATTAATTTACAATACACATTAATTTTTAGGAAATAAAGTGTAGTTGAGTAAAAAATAAGTGTTCTTTATGATACTTAAATTTCTTCCTAGGTAATACCTGAATAGTAAATTTAGTATATATAACTTATGTATTATATCTATGGTTGTTGAATGATGATTATCTTTTAGCTCAAAGTAAAGGTTCTGAATAGATGCATTACAGAAATTTCTTCTGTAAGTATTTAAGTTCTCAAAGAAAATTTACTTTATTGTTAGTTGCCTGATTCAGAGTATTTGTGAGTAAAATAGTTAAAGTGGCTCAAATACTTGGTAGCAGAAACCTAAATAAAAGTCCGTTTAAATCAAATGTCAAGCACCATCCTTGGGCACAAATTCTTCCTGGGAGCAAAGAGGTTCAGTATGAGAGTTAAAGGAATGTGTTTTAACAATGGCATGTCGCTTTGTCAGGGATGTCTCTGTAATGACTAAGAAGCAGGTTAATAGGATGATTAGAATGAAGGCTAAATATGACAAAAGCACAAAACACTTTCTTCCTGTCATTCCTCTGAGATATGTGGGTGGCAAATATTATCTCTGTTTTGTAGACTGAAAATTGAAATAGTTTAAGCACTCAGAGGCATTTTTACTGACATTCAGATTTTTAAACAGCTGTAGTTTCTTTTTATAGATCTCTAATAGTAATTACATCAGCTTTAGGCTCCTGAAATATTTTCAAATGTCTAAGGTTGTTGAAATAATGAATGTTTCACTCTTCACTCTTTTAAGTTCTTCATAAACCCTTTAACTCTCTTTAGGTACTAAAGTGTTAGACAAAAATTTCTAATTGCAAAGAGAATACGTGAGATTTAGAGGTGTTTTTTTAAAGAGCATTTGTAAGATGTTTCTCATTATTGGCCTTTATACAATTGATACCAAAAATGGCTATTTGACACATTTATCATCTGTGTTTTTGACTAAAAAGCCAAAATGCCCAGAAAAGCCAAATCTTTATTATAATAAATTAGAAAATTGAACATCTAATCTTAAAAGCCCTATAAGTGCTAAGATAATTCTGTAGAAAATTAATCGAACTTAAATTATTTTAATGAATTAAAATCACAGTGTTCAGCAGTCGTGAGTTATATAACCAATACATCCTAACAGCAATTGTTCTCTCTCGGCCAATCGATTGACTGTTGCATAGGGATTCTGTAGATCTCATTTCTGATCACTACAATCATTTCTCAGCCTCCTGTTAAGGCCACACCCTCTCACCCAAACAAATTTCCCTCAATCTATGACAACGATTATAAATATTAGTATCAACTTTCTGAATTAGAAAAAGAGCATGAGTACTGTCTATCCTGATAAGGATACTGACCTATGATCTTCATCTGGAATTCCCTGAAAGTTCACTAAAATTCTACATAACCCAAGCAGATTTGTACAAGAGTATCTAAAACTTCACTTGTTTTTATACATGTCTCTAGGGGGAATAGATAGAAATGTATTTTATAAAAGTCAATTACTTTATCTCTCATTTATTAGAGATAAATTATGTCACTGTAAATTTTTAACAACAAAAAAAGAATTGTGGTAATAGCAATTTATCTATGGTAATTGTAAAACAAATTAAATTAATTAGAAATCCAATTATATTATCTATGTTGGCCTTCATAGCCCTTCTAAAGCAATTAGTCTTCATCTATCTTTACTTAAGAAATGATGCAATTTAGTTTTATTGCATTTTCTGTGAAACATGTTATATGATATTGCAGTTTAGAAATTTGACATTGTTCAATAATACATTGTGTGTTGCTTTGTATAGAATGAAAATTGTCAAAATAAAAATGTTCATACACATGTGGTAGATATTTAGCCCTCAAAATTAGCTTAATTTGTTTAAGGCTAATAATTGTTAATTAAATTATTTTCATAAGCAAATGAATATTTAATAAACTTAGCTTTCTGGATTCCATTACTATTTTTTTCCCAGGAGCATTTATTTCCCTTCTTTATTTGTTATAATAAACTCCAAGGATGTAAGGTTTTACTTATTACAAATAGTGGATAACCCGTTTGGATCCAATTAGCAACACCGATGACTTAGATATTTATTGGTGCTGATTTCATAATTTGTGTTGGAAAGCTATAATATAGAAAGGAAGGAAAGGAGGCAGGAAGGTAGGAAGGAAGAAAGGAAGACAGAAATAAGATGTAAAAATTCTGTATGCTAAGAGAGTTCTACCAAGTGGAATACTGAAAAACAAAAACTGGACACAATCTAATGCCTATCAACTGATAAATGGATAAACAATATGTGGTATATCTGTACAATGGAGTATTATGTAGTGATAAAAATGAAGCAAATACTAACACTTGCTGTGTCATGGGTAAAACTCAGAAATGTTGTGCTACATGAAAGAAGTCAAACGTAAGAGACTAAACATTGTATTGTTGCATCTATTTATAACAACTAAACAGAAAAGGTAAATTTATAAAGTAAATTAGTTTTTAAAATTTTTTTTATTTTTAGTAGAGGTGGGGTCTCATCATGTTGGTCTAGCTGGTCTCAAACTCCTGATCTCAAATGATCCGCCCGCCTTGGCCTCCCAAAATGCTAGGATTACAGGCATAAGCCACCACGCCTGGCACGTGAAAGACGTATTTATAGAGTCACGATATTTGCATCTTTTTTAGGACAGAAGATTACGTTATAAAATATAGTTTCTCAGCATCTGCAACAATTATTCCTTCTTCGTCTTTACCAAATTTAAAACTTGTTTTTGATAGATCAATTTGTGATGTACAAATCAGAAAATTAAGATGTACCCTTTGATTGGCAAAATTACCCCTTCTCTGATTAAGTTCAAAGGAAGCGAACATGTCTATAGAAGCACCTAATGTTATATAGTAAGAATAAAGAATAAAGAGAGTACTGGTTATAATCAAATGTCTAAAAAATGCAAATGCCTATCTGCACAAAAACAAAGACTTGCTCTTCGGGAGATACTGTAGATTATGGTGCAGGAAGATTATAGTGCAAAAACTGGTTTGTTATATTTTATTATATAGAGGAAAGATGGAAGAAACTAATGTTTTACATATATACATACATATAGCTTATTTTTGACATAATATTGAGCATTTTTATTAACTCTAATCTTCATTTTTTAGATGAGAAAAATTATGTTCAGTGAGTGAAATATAATACATGAAGTGATACAGTCTCACTATAAAGGCTCTCATTTCTCACAAAAATAATATAAATAAGGAAAAGTTGAATATTCACTTATTTTTATAAAATAAAAAAATATACATGACAAAATTTTAGCAAATGTCAACAGAACACACTGCAGAGTATTGAAAATGGTATGCTTGGAGCATCATTTTAAAACCCAATTAATTCAAGAAGCATATATGTATTCTTAACAAATCTCTGTTTCTGCATATTTTCTGTTGTTAGTATTGCTGCTCAAGAGACAGTATAGTGGTCTGTATAAAACATCAAAGCATATCAAGTGATTTCCTTGACAGTTAATCCACTACAATAAAACATAGTTATATGCTTTTTAAGGTTTTATAAAAACCTGATCAAACCCGGAACATATGTATTCAAGGTAGTCATCTCATATTCAAGGTACTCATCTCCCATGAAACATTTTCTAAAACACTTAATCAAAATTACAAAACGTGTTCATGTCGTTGTATTAATAAAACTATTTACAGTTATTTCTTTTTCCTTTAGTTTTTAAAGGCTTGAAATATTAAGCTCATAAAGACTCTGAAATATTTTACTATTCAGTGGAGAACATTACCAGTGCCATTACCAAAATAGCATAGCAATATTTGGGCAGAGTGTGTTCTGTGACAGTAAGTTTATACATGACTAAAACAGAAAAACAATATTTAACTTTCATCTCTGAGCTTAGTGAAGTGGAAACTATGCAATTTTTTCTATCATTATCTAGTAGCTTTCTGACTCTGTGGCAGCTTTTCCATAAAGTGGGTCATATAACCATAAGGGAAAATTTAAGAAGGGAACAGAAAAACTAGAATGTCAAGCCATAAAATTCTCTCTAAGCAGCTGAAATTTTAGAAAAATTTCTTTGGAGCCTTAAATTTTTTTGTCCAGATGAATATTTATATGCATGAATATCTAGTCATTTTAAAATATGTCGCTATTAAAAGCTTTGTATAGAAAGCTACTATTTAAAGCAGAAAATGTGGTTCTCACATTATAAAATCATCAGTATATTAATGAGAATCAATATACTTCTTCTAAAACTTAAAAAAAAATTTTAAGTTTTGCTCCCCCTTGAGGAAGCAAATAGCTTAGCTATGTACAGACACACACAATTGCTTTAAATAGAATAAAATACCTAGGAATACAACTTACAAGAATGTGAAGGACCTCTTAAAGGAGAACAACAAACCACTGCTCAATGAAATGAAAGAGGACACAAGCAAATGGAAGAACATTCCATGCTCATGGATAGGAAGAATCAATATTGTGAAAATGGCCATACTGACCAAGGTAATTTATAGATTCAATGCCATACCCATTAAGCTACCAATGACTTTCTTCACAGAATTGGAAAAAACTACTTTAAAGTTCATATGGAACCAAAAAAGAGCCGACATTGTCAACACAATCCTAAGCCAAAACAACAAAGCTGGAGGCTTCACGCTACCTGACTTCAAACTATACTACAAGGCTACAGTAACCAAAACAGCATGGTACTGGTACCAAAACAAAGATATAGACCAATGGAACAGAACAGGGCCCTCAGAAATAATACCACACATCCACAACCATCTCATCTTTGACAAATCTGACAAAAACAAGAAATGGGGAAAGGATTCCCTATTTAATAAATGGTGCTGGGAAAACTGGCTAGCCATATGTAGAAAGCTGAAACTGGATCCCTTCCTTATACCTTATATAAAAATTAATTCAAGATGGGTTAAAGACCTAAATGTTAGACCTAAAACCATAAAAACCCAAGAAGAAAACCTAGACAATATCATTCTGGACATAGGCATGGGCAAGGACTTCATGTCTAAAACACCAAAAGCAATGGCAACGAAAGCCAAAATTGACAAATGGGATCTAATTAAACTAAAGAGCTTCTGCACAGCAAAAGAAACCACCATCAGAGTGAAAAGGCAACCTACAGAATGGGAGAACATTTTTGCAATCTACTCATCTGACAAAGGGCTAATGTCCAGAACCTACAAAGAACTCAAACAAATTTACAAGAAAAAAACAACCCCATCAAAAAGTGGGTGAAGGATATGAACAGACACTTCTCAAAAGAAGACATGTACGCAGCCAGCAGACACATGAAAAAATGCTCCTCACTGGCCATCAGAGAAATGCAAATCAAAACCACAATGAGATACCGTCTCACACCAGTTAGAATGGCGATCATTAAAAAGTCAGGAAACAACAGGTGCTAGAGAGGATGTGGAGAAATAGGAACACTTTTATACTGTTGGTGGGACTGTAAACTACTTCAACCATTGTGGAAGACAGTGTGGCGATTCCTCAAAGATCTAGAATTAGAAATACCATTTGACCCAGCCATCCCATTACTGGGCATATACCCAAAGGATTATAAATCATGCTGCTATAAAGACACATGCACATGTAGGTTTATTGTGGCACTATTCACCACAGCAAAGACTTGGAACCAACCCAAATGTCCATCAATGATACACTGGATTAAGAAAATGTGGCACACATACACCATGGAATACTATGCAGCCATAAAAAAGGATGAGTTCATGTCCTTTGTAGGGACATGGATGCAGCTGGAAACCATCATTCTCAGCACACTATTGCAAGAACAGAAAACCAAATACCACATGTTCTCACTCACAGGTGGGAATTGAACAATGAGAACACTTGGACACAGGAAGGGGAACATCACACACTGGGGCCTGTTGTAGGGTGGGGGATGGGGGGAGGGATAGCATTAGGAGATACACCTAATGTAAATGACGAGTTAATGGGTGCAGCACACCAACAAGGCACATGTATACATATGTAACAAACCTGCATATTGTGCACATGTACCCTAGAACATATAGTATAATAAAAAAAATAAGAATTTTAAGTGTTGCTCCCCCTTGAGGAAGCAAATAGCTTAGCTATGTACAGACACACATATACACATCAATCTTGGGGTCATACGTTATTTCATATATATATATAAATATATACCCTATATTGAAATATATTTTATATATTAAAATATAATTCATATCTATAATAAATGACAGGTGGCATCAAAATTGATTTATCACAGTGTACAAAATAAAATATTGCAAATAAACTTTGGTGTTAATAGTGGTAAATTTATGAAGGAAAATCCACATCAGTTTGCATGCCAATAATCTGTCGTTTTTAACTTCATCAATATTAGTTAAGATGTGTTCTATGAAATATATGGATAAACATCAAACAAGAGTGAAAGGGGATTCTGGGAAGTTGATGGCAGGGGTCATAGTTTTTCAATATCCTTGGATCCCCAGACACAAACAGACTCAGCAACTAAATGGGAAAGTCAGGAATTTATGGGCAACCTGTTAATAAAATTTAGTTATGAGGTGCCTGATGGACCCCAAAATAAGTGAACTGGAAAAAAAAATCCCAATAACAGCCAGAAGTCCAGCCTACTATCACTGTCTGGAAGAGAGAAAGCACAAGAAAGCAACTGGGAATCTGAAATACTTGAGAATGGAAAAAAATCCAAATGATCAACAGGTATTTATTTTAAACCACAATGGTGTAGATTTTAGTTGTGTGCAGCAACTAAAATTGGAGAGTTTTACATACTGGAAATGTGGGTAAGTGCAAGTGTGTTTAAGAAGATGTGAAGGGGCTGAAACAATCATCAAAACTGAACCCGGCAAGGATCATTCCAGAATAGCTAAAAGACATTAAGACTACGGTACAAAACGTGAAAGAAGGGAAATAAGAAATCTACAACATTGGAAATGAGACTATGCAACTCAGGATATAATTAGAAAGGATCTTTCTGGTTATGAAAACCAAACTAGAGAGAATAAAAAGAAAAAATAAATATAAAAGACTGAAACCTTTATAGAGATAGTCAAATGGATGAAATTTTTAAAAATCAAAAAGAAATTGAAAATTATTTTAAAAATTGATTTAAGTAATGATACCTTTTTTATACCTTTTCAGATAAGTAATAATACCTTTTTTTTTTTTTTTACAGAAGGTAGTAAAAATAATCCAAAATACGTAATAGTTGTTTTCAGGAATAAATACAAAAACAAAGGAACACAATCAATAAAACCAATTATAATTTAAGTAACTTTCCTGAACAACTAAATAAATTGCGGTAACATCAGTGAAAATGGCTAAACAAGGAATTATAAAAGACTGTCGCCGCACAAAAGAAGTAAAGAAACTGGTAAGCACTGTCAGAAGCAACTTTATTAGCACTCTGGAAAAACTAATCATAGGTTTCTAGTAATCAGGAAAATGCTTAATTAAGGGAAAAAAAAAACAAAAAAAAAAAAACAAGAAACTAGATTCTTGGTAGTATGTATTTGTGGCGTTTTAATTTCTCTGGGCAGCTTCCCCGACCTATGCAGCAACCTTGAACACAACAATTCTCATATTTGATATAGGTTATAGGTACCTAGCACTAGGGGGAGCAAAATAAATCTCATCTTCAAGAAAGTATGACTGTTTGTTTTGATACGTCTGCTGGCTCCCTGAAGGACCACTAGGCTTGTCTTTATTTTACTGAACTCTGAATTCTCCCGGTACTGAAGTGGCTACTAGGAAAAAAATGGTCAAAAATATTTTAAACAAATGCATTATTAATTGCCACCTAGGGCAAGGGATAACTGTTGAGGTAAACAATAGACAAAGCTAAAAGTTTGGGAGGAAAGCTTAGAAAATTAGATACTTCTGCTAATAAGGGAATTGAAAATCTTCCACATACTACTGGAGCCTCTGAGGCTACAATATACATGTTCAGAAAAAAATGTGTTAAGGCCCCAAGCTCTCAGTGTGGCTTGAATTCTACTCAGTCAGAAGTAAAGCATTAGGAGAATTGCAGTCTTCCTGTCTGAATGTGAAACATGTGCTCCAACACAGAAACATGTAGGAATTGTGGGAGTTACAATTCAATATAAGATTTGTGTGGGGACACAGCCAAAGCTTATCATTCGGCTCCTGGCCCCACCAAACCTCATCTTCTCACATTTCCAAACCAATCATGTCTTCCCAACTGTGCCCCAAAGCTTTAACTCATTTCAGCATTAACCCAAAAGTCCACAGTCTAAAGTCTTTTCTGAGACAAGGCAAGTCCCTTCCACCTATGAGCCTGTAAAATCAGAAGCAGGTTAGTTACTTCCTAGAAACAATGCGGGTACAAGCATTGGGTAAACATAGCTGTTCCAAATGGGAGAAACTGGCCAAAACAAAGGGGTTACAAGGCCCCATGCAAGTCCATAATTCAGCGGGGCAGTCAAATCTTAAAGCTCCAAAATGATCTCCTTAGATTCCATGTCTCTCATCCAGATCATGCTGATGCAAGAGGTGGGCTCCCATGGTCTTGGGGAGCTCCTCCCTGTGGGTTTTCAGGGAACAGCCTCCCTCCCAGCTGCTTTTATGGGCTGGCGTTGAGTGTCTGCATCTTTTCCAGGTACCCGGTGCAAGCTGTTGGTGGATCTATCATTCTGGTTCTGGAGGATGATGGCTCTCTTCTCAAAGCTCCACTAGGTGGTGCCCTAGTAGGGACTCTGTATGGGGGCTCCAACCCCACATTTCCCTTCTGTACTGCCCTAGCAGAGGTTCTCCATGAGAGCCCCTCTCCTGCAGCAAACTTTTGCCTGGACATTTAGGCATTTCCATATACACACTGAAATCTAGGCAGAGGTTCCCAAATCCCAATTCTTGACTTCTTTGCACTGGCAGACTCAACACTATGTGGAAGCTGCCAAAGTTTGAGGCTTGCATCCTCTAAAGTCACGGCCCAAGCTCTACATTGACCCCTTTCAGCCACGGCTGGAACGACCGAGACACAGGGCACCAAGTCCCTAGACTGCATACTGCACAGTAACCCATGGGCAAGCCCACGAAACCACTTTTTCCTCCTAGGGCCTGTGGTCTTGTTATGAGAGGGGCTGCTGCTAAGACCTCTAATATACCCTGGAGACCTTTTCCCCATTGTCTTGGGGGTTAATGTTCAGCTCTTTGTTACGCAAATTTCTGCAGCTGGCTTGAATTCCTCCTTTGAAAATGTGATTTTCTTTTCTATCGCATTGTCAGGCTGCAAATTTCCAAACTTTTATGCTCTGCTTCTTTTGTAAAACGGAATGCCTTTAACAGCACCAAAGTCACCTCTTGAATGGTTTTTTGCTTAGAAATGTCCTCTCTCAGATATCCTAAATCATCTCTTTCAAGTTCCAAGTTCCACACATCTCTAGGCCAGGGGCAAAATGCTGCCAGTCTCTTTGCTAAAACATAACAAGAGTCACCTTTGCTCCAGTTCCCAACAAGTTCCCCATCTCCATCTTTGACCACCTCAGCCTGAATTTCATTGTCCATATTATTGTTAGCATTTTTGTCAAAGCCATTCAACAAGTCTCTAGGAAGTTTCAAACTTTCCCACATTTTCCTGTCTTCTTCTGAGCCCTCCAAACTGTTCCAACCTCTGCCTATTACCCAGTTCCAAAGTCACTTTCACATTTTCGAGTGTCTTGTCAGCAGTGCCCTACTCTACTGGTACCAATTTACTGTATTAGTCTGTTTCCTTGCTGCGGATAAAGACATACCCAAGACTGGGCAGTTTACAAAAGAAAGAGATTTAATGGATTTACAGTTCCACATGTTTGGGGAGGCCTTACAATCATGGTGGCAGGTGAAAGACACGTCTCACATGGCAGCAGATAAGAGAAGAGAACTTGTGCAGGGAAACTCCGATTTTTTAAAACCATCAGACCTCATGAGACCCATTCACTATCATGAGAACAGTGCAGGAAAGACCCTCCCCCATAATTCAAACACCTCCTACCAGGTTCCTCCCATGACACATGGGAATTGTGGGAGCTACAATTCAAGATGAGACACAGCCAAACTATATCTACAGGGAACAATTTTCAAGTCATTCATGAAGCCAATGTTATCTTCCCTTCTAAGGCAGAAAATGACACCATTAGAAAAGGAAATTACAGACCAATATACCTCATGAATGTAGGTACAATAACCTCCAATAAAATACTAGCAAATTATATTTGGCATTATATTAAAAGGATTATACATCATAACCCAGTGGAATTTATTTCAAGAATGCAAAAGTGGTTCAACATATAAAAGTCAGTGAACGTAATATACCATAAAAATCCATCACAATTACATCAATTAATGTAGAAAAGGGATTTGAAAAAATCCGAAACTCCTTTACAATAAAAAACAAGCACACAATCAACTAAACATAGTAGAAAACTTCCTTAAATCAGTAAAGAGTATGGAAAGGTTTACACTAATTTCTGCAAGGGTTTTTAGGTGTGGTTCGAGCTAAAAACAGACCCAGTTGCCACTGCAGTCCCAGTTTCATGAGAGCACCTGTGAGCAGCAAAAGGCGCCCCAGTATCTTTACTACTTGAGTGAGTCTCAGAGACAGAACACTTGTACAACAAGGCAGGCAAAGCACCTTTATTAGTGATAGGCACCCAGTATAAACAGAAGCCAAGGAACCCTGATGAATCAGTCCCCCAAGTCTCACAGGAAAGCTGCCCAGACACATGGAGCTTCTTCTGTTCATGTGCCAAGTCATACTATATCTGAAGGATCATGAAACTACTCATCTCTGGGTTTTATACACTGGACACAACTTGAATTGTTGAGCTCAAGCACTGCAGAATATTCTGTTCTAGAGGAAACAAGGACATAGTCCAGGTTGTTTCAAACATTTCTTCATTACTTTAGAAATTTACATTTTCAGTAGAATCTGCATAAAAGAGGGGGAAAAACCTACTTTGGTCAGTCAAGATTATTCAGGGACTTGTCTTCCTGTGGTGTATTTATGAAAAACTAACAGTTAACATTATACTTAATGGGTAAAGGTTAAAAGATTTCTCCTAAAGATCAAAAACAAGTCAAGGATGTTGACTCTTGCCAATTCTATCCTACATTGTACTGAAAGCTCTAGCAATGAAATTATAAAGGAAAAAATAAAATATATTTAATTGAGAAAAAAATAAAACTTTCTATCCAAAGGTCATGTGATTTTTACACAGAAAACTCTGAAGATTACATGTACAGAAAAAAATAGGTTAGAGTGAATTAACACATTTAACAAAGTATCAGGATATAAGATCAACACACTAAAGTGAATTGTATTTCTATACATTAGCAATTAGCATTCCAGTAAGGAAATTAATGAAAAATCCATTTAAATACTATTAAAACCCTAAAATACTTACAAATAGATTTAATGAACAAGTTACAAGATATGTACACTGAATACTATAAAACACTATGAAAGCAGATTTTAGAAAACCTAAATAAATTGAAAGACATCATGTGGTATGAATTGAAATACACAATATTGTTAAGATTACTCCCCAAATTGATGTATCTGGGCAGTTTTCCTGAGACTTGGGGGACTGATTCACCAGGGTTCCTTGGCTTCTGTTTATACTTGGTGCCTATCACTAATAAAGGTGCTTTGCCTGCCTTGTTGTGCAAGTGTTCTGTCTCTCAGACTCACACAATTGATACAGATTGAATGCAATCTTTATCACATTTACTACCTTTTTGTAGAAATGAACATGCATATCCTAAAATTCATATGGAATTTCTTCAAGGAACGCAGAATAGCAAAACTCTCTTGATAAAAAATAATAGAGCTGGGGACTCATACTTCCTGATTCCAAAACTTACTATAAATCAACAGTAATTAAAACAGTGTGATACTATCATAAGAACAGATATAGAAAACAATGGAATAGAATGGAGAATACAGAAAATTGGCATCTATAATCAATTTATTTTTGACAAACATGCCAAGAAAATTTTTTTTTTTTTGAGATGGGGTCTCACTCTGTTGCCCAGGCTGGAGTGCAGTGGCACAATCAAGGCTCACTGCAGCCTCTACCTCCCAGGCTCAGGTGATCCTCCCACCTCAGCCCCCTGAGTAACTGAGACAACAGGCACATGCTGTCACACTTGGCTAATTTTTTGTAGGTACTGGGTTCACCATGTTGCCCAGGTTAGTCTTGAACTCCTGGGCTCAAGGGATTTTCCAGCCTTACCCTCCTAAAGTGCCAGGAACAGAAATGAGCCACTGCTCCCAGCTCCAAGAAAATTTTCTATGGTTTGAATGTGTCCTCCAATTAGCGTGTGTTGGAAACGTAATCCCTAATGTAATAGTGTTGGGAGGTGGGGCCTAATGAGAGGTGATTAGGCCATGAAGACAGAGTGAATGAATTAATGCTGCCATTGCAAGAGAGGGTTTGTTATTGCTAGGGTTTATTATTTAGCCATTATTAAAAGATTTTGGCTGTTTTCACTCTCTCCTTTTATTCTCTCTCCCCTCCTCTTTGCCCTTTCACCATGGGATGATGCAAAAAGAAGGCTCTCGCCACATGTAGCTCTTTGATCTTAGATTTCCAGCCTCCAGAATTGTGAGACAACAAATTTCTGTTCCTATGAATTTACTTAGTCTGTGGTATTCATCATATAGCACAAAATGGACTAAGACACTATTCAACTGGGAAACAATAATTTCAACAAATGGTGCTGGAACATCTGGATATTCACATACAAAAGAATAAATTTGGACATCTTTTTCATGCCACTGCAAAAATCAATTCAGTGTAAGAGCTTAAACTATAAAACTCTTAGAAGAAATGTTAGGTAAATATTTATGACCTTGTATTTGGCAATGGCTTCCTAGAGATGACCCAAAAGGACAAGCAACTAAAGAAGCAACTAAAGAGTATCATAATTAGAGCTAACAAAATTCAAAATGTTTGTGCATTAAAAAAAACTATTAGGAAGGTGAAAAGACAATTCATAGGAGATAATATTTGCAAATACCCAAAATATATGAATAACTTACATAATTCAACAACAAAAAAGAAAGCCAAATTTTAAAATGGGCAAAAATATTGAGTAGATATTTATCTGAAGAAGATATACAAATGGCCAATAAGAGCATGAAAAGATGCTCAATATCATTACTCACTGATGAAATGCAAATTAAAACCATAATGAGATACAACTTCACATTCATGAGGATGCCATAATTTAAAGAAAAAAAAAACAAGAAAAATACATGGATATGAAAAAATTGCAATTCTGTATTTCTGGTGGGAACACAAAATGGTGCAGCTGTTATGGAAAAATTTGATGATCCTTACTATTCCAATTACTGCTAAATATCAATGGGAATTGAAAACAGGTATTAAAAGAAAAGTTTGTACCTCAACATTTACAGCAGCATTATTTATAACAAAAATGTGGAAATGACCCAAATGTTCATCTAATGATGAATGGTTATATTAAATATTGTATATGCATATAATGGAAAATAACTTAGCCACAAAAAGGAAAGAAGTACTGACACATGCTGCAGTATGGATGAACCTTGAAACATTATGCTAAAGAAACAATGACAGACATAAAAGTCCACATATTGTATGATTTCATTTATATGAAATGTACAGATTAATCAAATTCATAGAGGCAGAAAGCAGATTAGTGGTGGGCAGGGGCTAAGAGCAGAGTGGAATGAGAAGTGGCAGCTTAATGGCTGTCAGGTTTATTTTGGGGTGATAAATTATTCTTGAATTAGAAAGTAGTTGTGGTTTTGCAACCTTTTGAAGTACTAAAAACCACTGAATTGTACAACTTAAAAATGGTTAAAGCTGTGAATTTGATACTAGTGTAAAATAGAACTTACATAATAAAATGCATAGCTGCATACCTGAAAATACTGACTACAACAACCAACATTGAGTCATAGCCTATTAAATTTAGTTGACTTTATATAAAACTCATTTAGGCATATAAATAAAAAGAACAAATCACAAGAAAAAAACAGATTGTTACCAGAGTTTTAATAGCAATATTTCATATTAGAAGAAAGTTGAGATGTTTAAGATACTCAAGGAAAGAAAATGGGAGCCCAACATTTTATAACTAGAAATAGGGGCATTCAAGTGAAAAGGCAAAGTGATTTTTAACAGTCAAAACTCAAGAAATATGATTTCTATAAACACTTCTTGAGTAATCCGTGTAGAATGAAGTTCAGACAACAGAAAAGTAAAAAGACACGAACAGAAGATGTAGTGATCAGTATTATGTATATATTTATTATAGAACTAAATGAAATAAAGGTTAAATAAATCTAATATGTAATAAGATATTTATCTGACAATACATATATAGCACAGCTATTATAATTGAGTTCATTTGGGTATTTTATAGTTTTTCAGGTGAGATGGGAAAATTTATGGACATAAAGTCAGCTCTATTAATCTCATATATTTTAACATTTTTTGCATATTGAGTTTTATCTCCTTCTTAATTCTTAATATCATTTATTTGTTCTTGCTTTCACTTTCTTTGTTTCCTTGCTCAGTCTTGCCTAAGGTTTATCATCTTTATTAGTTTTGGCAAGGAACCAACTTCTGCCTTTGATGACACCCTATTATATTCTTCCCAATAATTTCTGTTCTTTGTTGTTTCATTTCTTTTAGTTTCTTTGCTTTTCCTTTTCCTTTTGTTGTTGTTGTTGTTGTTTCTTAAGTCAATTACTAGCACATTAGCTTTTAGCCTTTTAAAAAATACCAATAAGCCTCTTAGGGCTATAAATTTTCCTCAAAAATCACATTAGCTGCTCTCAAAGTATTGGTGAGTGTTACTTTAACTATTGTTAGTTTTCCATTGTTAGTTCTCTCTTGGGTCTGCTCAAGCTCCAGACCTCCCCGTATTTTTTCCTGGTGATCAGCCCAGGAGCTGTTAAAATCCAGCCTGTAAGTCCCTTACAGATGGTAGATATCTCTAGAGGTAAGCTTGACTCCAGCTTTCTCTTAGTGCTATATATCGTCTCTTGTCACTCGTATTCTCTGAGGGATTCACTTGAATTCTGCTACATATTTGAAAATATTATATTATGTAAAACATTTTTAGGTACTTTTACGGAAGTTTCTCTGTCCATCTCATACAGCATCTTATCAAAAATAGATGTTCAGCAATTATTCCTATAAATATCTTTTTTGTTGTTTTTTTGAGACGGAGTCTCACTCTGTCACCCAGGCTGGAGTGCAGTGGCACGATCTCGGCTCACTGCAAGCTCTGCCTCCTGGATTCACGCCATTCTCCTGCCTCAGCCTCCCGAGTAGCTGGGATTACAGGCGCCCACCACCATGACCAGCTAATTTTTTGCATTTTTAGTAGAGATGGGGTTTCACCGTATTAGCCAGGGTGGCTTTTATGTATATTGAGTTTTATCGATCTCCTGACCTCGTGATCCGCCCGCCTCGGCTTCCCAAAGTGTTGGGATTACAGGCGTGAGCCACCGCGCCCGGCCCTCCTATAAATATCTTGATACTCTGAACATCTAAAGGGAAGAATTTGTGCCTAAATGATCCTATTTCCTAAGTTTGAAGGCCTGACATACTGCACTATATTTTGAATTGTGACTAAATGAATGTGTGTCTGGTTTCGACAAACATTTAGAAACCAAATTAAGAAAATCTATATCTACTAAAGCTCACTTATTTTAGAATATGAACACATGATTTACATTCTCAGCCTCATTTTAAATAAACATTCTAGAATCAAATTTTATTAGAATTATTTTTACATAATAAAAAAGCAAACCTGTTTGATTTCTTAAAATACCCTTTAGAAGTAGCTTTTCAAACAGATTAAACTCTAAATACCACAAAGAGTTTCTGAATATTTATTTGGAAGTGCAACTTTAGGTATTGTGATCTTCTGCCTTTATCAATACTAAAACATCAAAGAGAAGAAAAATACCCTTACCACTTAAGAAACTAGGGAGAAGAGGATAGTTTTCCATGGCTGCAACACAAAGTTTATTTAAAACACACACACACACACACACACACACACACACATGTGCACACACACATACTCCCTATGTGGACACAGACACAATTTCTTTGTTGGAATCTGCCCAGTGTACAAAATTAAGTCCTTTATGTTAGCCAAAATACTATAGGACTTTTAATAACCATGATTCTTTATGTCTAATCTAAGAGATGGGACCTCCAGCCAGCTCAATTCACTGATATCCCACTGTGGTTGTGAATCGCCACTGACTCAGATGCATACCCCCCAGTGTATCCCTCACAACACATTTTCCTTAGCTTTTAAAATCTGACAGATCAATTGGGTACAATTGCACAGGTGGAACATTTAGGTTTAAGTTTTTTTTTTTTTTTTCATGTTCTTTCTGTCATTTTCCCCTGAATCATTAGTCTTATTCTCCCTGCTACTAAAGGAGAATTATTTCCCCCCAAATCTCCTATTTCATTTATTTTATTCTTACATTGTCTCCTTCTCTTCTACCTCTTTCTTCCACTTCCCTCTTCTTCCTTCTAAAATACCATGTATCTTCTTTTTCTCTTTTTCTATTTGCTTCTCTGCTGTTCTCTACAGTTGTTTGATGCTAGTATTGAACTTTTCGCTTCTTTCCCTTATCAAGGTTAAATTTAATCGACTTTGTGAGAGGATATACAAGATGTCCTTCTAAATCTTGCTTCCTGTTGTCAGTCTGAAGGGGAAAAACAGCTTCAGTTGTTAAAAGGTCTAATTTCCTTAGAAGCTTGAATTGTATTCCTTTAAGTTTTGTCCTAAAGCAGATTCATTTGACTTCTAATTGATATGTCCCTGTGTTGGTCAGACGTCAGTTCTTCTTAGAGCCCAGAATAACTTTTCTCTACTTATTGCTGTTTTGGTTACTCTTTATGCTTTGTCATGTCAAAGTCACAATGCACTGACTTCTATTGACAATGGGTCTCTCTCTTTTTCTCTTCACATTTTCCATGCTGAGTGGTGTTTTCTGGATAGGGTGACTCTATACTTTTTTTATCCTGCAAAGAAATGGACGTGAGCGATCCAATTAGATAGTCACAATGTCTGTAATAGATATGTTAGTTATGAGCAGTATGTATGATGTTTCTAGGATTCTTCAGAGAGAACTGAATTACCAGCTCTGTCCTGATGCGGTTATTGTACATGTACCACATCCTTACAGCTGTTCTAAAGAGGATTCGTTTTAGTCATAGGACTAAAAGTTTGGATGTTTTTGAAATTTTAAACCTTTTCTTATGTATTATTACTATCTAACATATACCGGACATCTACCATGTGCCAGGCATTGTTCTAAATGCCTTACACTATTATATCATTTAATCTCCACAGAGACTCTGTGAAGTTGATAAAATTGTCTATATTTATACCTACAGAAATGGAAGCACAAGGAGAAGTCTGAAGTCACACTCCATAGGAACCCTAGTGGTCTAGCACCAAGTCCTCAGGCTTAATTATTCTTCCACAGCGACTTATTTGGATAATCATGGTGACCTTGATTTGGGGAATTTAACATTTATTGTCATTTAATTTTATGACTGGTGAGAATTAAGCAGTTTGATTTTAGGTTTCTTGATATTTCCCAGCAATGACGCCCAGTTTGCTGCTTTACAGGGCAGCACATTTGACTTCTCAAGATAGCATGGGGACATTTAGACTTTATTAATAGAAAAGCAGTCATAGTAATTTTATTAATGCAATATTGTTAAATTTTAGTAGGAAAAAGCAAAAATTGGGTAAGTCTAAGGAAAATTACATATAGCTATTTAGACAGTCTTACAATCTCACAAATAGAACTGTAAATAAAAACAAAAGGTGAAAATATTCTTTATGCAGATAATCCCAAAATGTATTCTAGCACTTATTAAATGTGTTATACTATTACTATTTGATGATCACTGCGCAAGGTACAATGAGGAGAGTGGCATCAATTGTAGGAGAACTCCTTTCAGAGGGAGGGCTTTATGAGTGTCACCTGTGTATAGAGCTGGTCACTCTCATTCCCCTCTCAGAAGTGTGAATGATGATAAAAATACCTCAAAGAATCTTTATGGAATGTCATTTAATAATAAATTCCAATGACCTCTCTAAAATCCATTTTTATCGCAGTGACTCTGTGATCAGAAATATAAGAAATGCAAATATGGATAAGATAGGAATGAAAGCAGTTAAGTGAAAATGGCAATTGCTCTGGTGGCCAAATCAAATAGCACAATATAAAAAGGGTCAGATTCATTAAGTCCTTCATTAACCAGCCCAGTGGAGTTGCTCCCAGTTCCCCATTGTCAACCGCCTATTCAACGCCAGGGATAGGCATTCTGACAACAGGATCTCATCAGCATCCTCCAAATATTTGAACTAATGTTCATTTTAAGACTTACAATGTAATAAAGAGAGATATTTAAATCTCAACGTTATTTAGAATTTAAAAGATGACTTTCAAATTTTTCCCTTAAGGTCTCCATTTTCATTTGCTGCCATCCTAAAAAATCTTATAAATTACTCATCAAGAAGTGATTCACAAGGTCACCCATTTCCAGATATCCAAAGAGCAGGGCAGGCAAAAAAGAAAAAAAAAAAAAACTACTCTTCTCAATTAAGTCAACCTCAGAGTTCCTGGAAAGCTTATTGACAGTTTACCCAAATGGCTATGGCAGTTTTAATGCCTTGGACTGTTTCCAACTTGCCCTTCAGTAAATGAATGAAATTTGGACAAGCATGAATTTGCAGTATTGTCATTGGCAGGGAGAATGTCAACGTATTTGTCATTCCAGAAGAATTACAAATCCCTGATTATAGCTCATCTGTGTCTACTCAGAGAAAGTCAGAGGGAGAATGGAAGAGCTCGGACATTGAGAGAAGTGGATAATTTTCTGTTTTAATGAAATAACAAAAGTCTGAGTTTGAGCCTTAGTCATCCAGGAGTTTATCTTTTTATTTCATCTTACTTGTTTCTATAGCCAGAGAATTTAAGATACATAGTGTGATCCAATGCAATTTAATGAATTGCTGTCCCACCACAATAGCTGCAGCAGTTTATCCAGACTCTTCATGAATACATCCAGTGACAGCGTATCCCATCATGAAAAAGAACTACCCATTTTTCTGCTTTATATATCTAACAGTTTAAAAATAAATGAGAGCTTTCCTATTTTTGAAAAACTTCCATTCAGCTTAGTAACAACCCTAGACATACCTCATATATGTGGACAACCTTCACATATTTGGAAATAGTTGTCAGTTAGCCAGTTTCAATGATCCACTTCCCTGTGGCTAAAATCCTCAATCCTAATTCAAATTCTTAATATTGTTTTTAAATCCTTCACTACCCTGGTCACCCCCTTGGACACGATTTTGTTGTACAATAGCTTGCAACAATGTGGTATACTGCACAGTAAGAAAGAGAAAAGCAACCTCTCAGCCAGGAGGAGCCCTCACACTCACAGTAAGGCTGTGATGTTCTTCTGTTGTACATAGATAATTTACAGAATTATTTATGCAAAACAACTTTAGACAAGTCCACTCTGTGATCATGGTGGATTAAGTTAAAACCATTCTATAGATATTACAAAGAAGTACAAAATATTCTTTGTCCTAGCTAATATGAATGCCTGCTGAATTTTTCTTTTCTTTTTTCTTTTTTTTTTAACCAATTATAGCTTTAGTCTTACTTCCTTCCTCCAATCTTCTCAATAAGAAAACTATCGCAAGAACAGAAAACCAAACACCGCATGTTCTCACTCATAGGTGGGAACTGAACAATGAGATCACTTAGACTTGGGAAGGGGAACATCATACACCGGGGCCTATCATGGGGAGGGGGTAGAGGGGAGGGATTGCATTGGGAGTTATACCTGATGTAAATGACGAGTTGATGGGTGCTGACGAGTTGATGCATACAGCACGCCAACATGGCACAAGTATACATATGTAACAAACCTGCACGTTATGCACATGTACCCTAGAACTTAAAGTATGATAATAAAAAAAAAGTCAAAAAAAAAAGAATTATTAAAATACCCAGTCATGGAACTGACATTTGGGTAAAAGTAAGGTTAAAAATTATAAGCAGTCATTTGATATATGATATGAGAGATTAAAATAAAGTTGTAATAATATATTATTACTATTATTATTACAAACAAAATAATAAAATCAGAGCTAGTATTTATTCATTGAGTGCTTGGTCTGGATGATGGCAGACCATGTGATAGACAATTTACCTACATTACTCTTTAACATACATGATTTATAAAAGAAGTATAGTTATCTCATTTTACAGGTTAGAAAAAGTGAGGTTTGTGAAATTAAGTAGCTAGCCCAAGATCTCTCTGCTAAAATTAAATTTTGAATCCACGACCTAAAATGTACAAGCCAAAATTTTATTGCCTCAGTTCAAGGCAGTAAGTAGGACTGACGTTCTTGCAGGAGTTCCATCTAACCAAGGAGGGATCCCTTTTGAAATTTGTTTGACCAAAAGATGTGATGTCTTTATTGGGCATTCTCAAAAAGTTGTCTGCGTGCCAACTATGAATCCTCTTAGTGCAGGAGGAATCCTGCTGGTCTTAGCTTAAAGATCACTTTTTGAAGAATTTCCATAAGTTTAAGCATTTAAAAAATTTTTCTATTAACTCTCAGTTCCAAATAGATGTGCCAATTCTTATATGCCCAGTATCAACTAGAAGACTGTTCTGTATCAGCCAAGTTGTAATGTTGTTTCATCCCTCACTAAACTCCCACTGTCTCACCAAAAGTTGGAAATATTGGTACCCAGATTCTACTGTGTAACTAATCAAGATGATTGTTTGTCCCTGTAATCCTACTTTGACCAAGAGGATGATGCTATTTTATAAAAATATTTTCCGGTCTACCTTTAGAAATTCACATATTCTTCATGGTGATTTATATTGATTAAAAAAAGAAGGACAATATTCCAGTCATACTAGGTAGGAAAGGTTAGGAGCAAATTGCCCACGAAACACACAGATTTGCCTTCATGAAAAGTCTCAAAATTACAAACATTACAAAAATGACAAAAATAACTACCAATGTATCAAAGACACTGGGTGAAACTCTAATGTTAAGACTCCACGTCTTTCTTAGAAAAACAAAAGAAGCAACATGTGTTATTCACCCATTCCAAAAAATATCAACCAACTCTGTCAGTAATTTCAGGAAATAGCTAATATAGACAGTATCAATTTCTGAGAAAGAAAAAATTTAGTTGTGTAGTCACCAAGACAGTAACAATTTGTTTTTGGCTCCCATTTTGTGCCAAATGGTGCCACGCTAAATGCTCTGGTTATGGAAATCACTCTCTGTGAATATTCCTTAATCATGTATGATAAAAGACGGCTACAGGCAACTGACTCCCTCCAAAGTGTGAAAATAGTAGTACAAATTAGCATAAGGCCAATGATCTGTGAGAAATTAGAAATAATGTTATAGGCAAGTGAGAAATGAGTTTACTAGATGCTGAAAAGAGTGCCAAGCTAAACATCATACAATAAGAGATGTTACATATAATTACATAGCTTTATAGATTTTCATTTTAATATAGCTTCCATTTATTGTATGTTGCATGAAGGCAAAGACCATGTCAGTCTTGACCAATATTGTATTACAGTTCTCTAAGAGAACAAATGAGTGAATGGAAGAATGGAAATCTCTTCCAGCCCTGTTACAATATACATCTATTATTTGGTGTGCCTAGCATTCACTCCACATTTATCTCATAGCAGGACTTCCGTTTTCCCAAGGGACTTACAAGTTTCCTACTCTCAGCCCACTATTGAATTAGTCTTATTAGGTGATTCTGTGTTAACTCATTAGTACACTCCATCTCTCTGGATACAGAAACTAAGTCTCGGGGATTTGTGGAAAACTTTTAGGCTGGAATTTTTGGTTGTAAGAAAACCTGTGTATTTTAAAGGTTACCATATGGTAAATTCCTTGCTGAGAATGAAGTTAATATAGACTAAGAAAAAGCAACCAGAAATAGAGAGTGCATGCACACATGCACACGCGCACACACACACACACACACACATATGCACTCTCTCACTCACTAACTGAAAGTAAGAGAAAGAAAAAGATACAGAGAGAGCATTCTGGTGAATTTGGTTTGTTCTGGCCATTCTTGCACCTTGGTTTTCTGAGCAAATAAATTATTTTTTATGCTTGAATTATTTGCGGTAGGATTAATTTTAGTCGTAATAAAAAAAGAGTTAATAATACACTCTTCTCTGTGCAAATGGAGAAACAAGTACAGAGGGGAAAAGTGCCTTACACTTTCTTAGGTGCAATATTTTATAGTGAAAGAATTACGACTAGGACCATGGTTCTTAAACTTCCAATTCTTTCTACCATGCTCCATTGCCTTTATTAAATAATGGATTTGTTAAAGACATGGAAGATTAAGAAAAGAAATATCACAAAAACTTTCTTGGAGAAAATAACCAAAAATCTACCAATTCCATAGGATGGTCTCCTTTTTCTCACTTACATTCCTCCAAATAGGAGGCAGGATTTGAATCTCTGAATTCATTTGGCCATTTAACTTTCTGCTGAGACTACCTGAAGAGGAGACAATTATACCCAAAGGGCAGTCTAACTAATAAATTAAAGTAAAATTACTCATTGAAATTCTTATTATCAAAAACATTTGTCAGGTAATTTGTAGTAATGTTTAGTAGTTGATAGCAATTTGTAGTAATTAAATGTCAAGCCGTTTCTTCACTTCATATTGGTTTCACTTAGTAAATTCAATACTAAGAAAAGGAATTAGTGGTTGATGGCCATGTCTGATATTTAATGCTTTAATAAGCAAAGTAAATATGGAGTTGAGAAGGAAGTAGCTAACGTACAGGGCCAGATTGCCTAAGTGGTTCTGTACTGAAGTAAAAATCTCATACTATTTTATTAGCAAACATTGAATTTGGGTAAAAGAAAAAAGAACACAAACATGGAATGCATTGGGCATTTAGTAGTTATGAATTTCCAGCTAATGTATTGGCTTTTAAGTTAAGTCCCAAATCTCCATTTTTCTAGAGGGATTAAATAATTTAAACCTATTAAGGTTCTAGGAAAGACTTTTGAGTCCATTATTTGGGTCCATAATTGTCACTGTGATGATTTATGGATCAGTAGATCAGGATAGAATCTCCCTCGCTAGAATGGAATTTGCTTTGCAATGTACTTTCATTTTAGAAGCCATAGAAAGACTTTCATTTTAGAAGACATAGAAAAAAGACTTTTATAGCCAGGATTATATTTATTATATTGAACATTATACAATTATTGAATTGCTTAATTTCAAACTCCAAAGGGCTTAAAATATCATCAATCAATTTCATATAAATGTATAAATCTTCAGAAATAAGTTTAAGTTAAGCATGTGCAAGTAAATATGTCACAAGACGCAAATTTTCAGTCCGGTGTTTAATTTTCATTTTAATGTACTGACCACTACCCTCGTCTCTCTTTCTAGCTTCTTGGCCCCTTCTCCATTGTTTCCCTGTTACCAGTTCATCCACAACTGCAGCATCTTGTAGGGGTATTGTTTATTGTTGTTTCATGACCTACTTCTCAGGGTTGTATTGTTTTTATTTTGTAAAAGCCCTTTGAAATTCCACAGCTCTAAAAATTTAAGCGCTACAGTGTTCGAAAATCAATATCATACCTTGAGTGGCCCACAAGTTTCTAGAAGAGAAATTTTTGGCATTCATTCCTTCTAAGTAAATAAAAAGGAATTTGCATATTAGTAATTTGAAATCCTAAATAATTTAAAGCACGTAGAAATGAAGCAATCATTATTCAATTGCAAGTGACAGAACTGCCCCGAATCAGTGATTATAGATGGATATATAATTTTTTCTTCTAGGCCCTTTTCATAATATGGTTATTTGTGGTCAGAGTAAATCATTGAAATCATAATATAATGCTTTTCAGTCTCTATGTGAAAGAAAATAACATTTTGAGGCCTTCAGTAAAGTAGGCTGACTGAAAGGCAGCAAAGGGAGAGAAGCTTCCTCTTACAATACTCTTCTCCAAGAACAATGTTGTGTATTCGGAAACAATTACTCCTTTCACAGTAAATAATTTGGAATAATTTTTCATAATTGATAACAATTTCTAGAAGTCATAGAAGACTGTGATAAAAGAGATTGGGCCCTGTAGACAGACAACCTTATATTCAGATCCCTGGTCTTAAGTCTACTAACTTGTGTGATGTGGGAAAATTACTTTCATCTCTTTTAGAGATGTTTATTTGTTTTCTTTCTTCCCTCCCTCCTTCCCTCCCTTCCTCCCTTCCTTCCTTCTTTCCCTCCTTTCTTCTTCCTATAAAATGAAGACAAGTTTCATCAATTTTTGATGTTGCCTTAAGGAAAAAATGTGATTACGTTCTCAAAAGCGCAGTGTTCAGCTTATGTTATAAACTTTCCCATTAGTATTCAGATAGGTATCAATTAAGGAAAAACTCACCAGTAATACTTGTAACATTTATTGAGGGCTCACTATATATTAGGCACATTTTAAGACCTATTTTGAATGCTTCCCCCTTCCCAAAATATTTAATAATATCCCCAATTACTATCATCTCTTTTTCATTTGACCGTCATAAATACCTTTTTGTATTGTGAAACTATTCACATTTATAATTGTCTTTCTTTCTTTCCTTACAAGACTGTAACTTCTTGAAAACAAATAGTCTGTTTGGACATCTTTTAGACAGGACATCTTTCAGACAGGACATCTTTCCTATCTAATCACACATTTTTAGCATAGAATTGCACTTAGTCAACAACAAATTGAATCAAGTTAAATTGAAAGAAATTAATAAACAACCCTATGCTGAGGTGTACCTTTTTCACACATGCTCACAAACACACGTGAGTACTTCTAATGATGGTGAAATTTAAGACTCAGAAAGCAGTTGCTGAAGGAAATGTTTTTGATTAATCTTGGTGAAGAATAGTGTCCTAACCTACATTCTGCAAATTACTTCTTCAACAAGTACAATACAGACTCTTTAAATGGCCTTACAATATGTCAACCGTGAATATGATTATGTTATTTTTGTTTTTAAAGCATGTGAATCTTTTTTCGATAGGCACAATGTCTGCATTTCAGCTGCTTGGCAAAATAAGAATCATAGGTAGAGCAACTTAACTGTTTTGAAGTTACAATCTAGAATATCGTTCAGTGCATTTTATAATGACTCTCATAATAAAGTCTTCTCGGAGTTCAAAGACAGGAAAGAGTTAGTTTACTAGGGAAAAGAAAAACCCAGGATTCCTTTTATTAGCTAATAAAAACCATGTAAACCTTTGTGCTTCTCTACTTTGTTAAGAGTCAGAGCTAAATTTCATGCTCAAGTAATTTACTCCCTTTTCCACACTCTATTGCATTGGCCTTGTTAAACCAGTGTTTTAATGTTTTTGTAATATCTTTGCCTTCTAGTAGAGTATGAATCCTTTTATGAAAGTAAAAATAAACAAATGAATACAATGCTTACTCTTTTTTATATCCCCACCTTCACAGTTATACTGAATGCTTTTTAATTACTGCAGTAGACTCTATGATGTCCTGCCAAAAGAACGCCTTCAATGAAAACTTGTTGCCCAGCCCATAAGTGTGCTTGGTAAACAGATTTCTGCATCTGCTCTTCCAGAATTGCCTCATCTGCAGACAGCCACATTATTTAAGTTTGTATTTCTTCCTATGGTGGCCCACAAGTAATGGCTGATCAATGATCAATGAAAATCGGGTCATCTCAATACAACTTAGACAATTCCAAGAGAACTTTCTAGCTTTAGAGAATCCCATGGGGTTGCCCTAATTTTTCATGGAGATTGTATCACAGATCAACTTCTCCCTCTGCCCAGTCCTATCTACTTACCCTATCTTTCACAAGTCAGGATCCTCTTTGGCAAAGGACCAAATTTCTAGAGACATTAGGAATGACATCCATGCATATTTAGAGTCTCCATATTCTCCTTGATCTTGCAAGTTTGCAGAAGTGGATGTAACATCTCTATGAAAAGCTAGTATTCCCCTCTTGCTTAAAGATGATTCAGATATTACTCAAGACAACACATGCTCCTACTACCCTTTTTGGCTAGAAAATCTATAATTAGAGTTAAATCATAACATAACTCAGCTAGAGATATGATGGGAGGGTGCATTGCAAGTACCATGGCATAAAATCTGGGGAGACTTTATGACATTAGTGGTATCAGTGATGAGAAAAGATGCCATTTAGAGATTATGGCAAGTACCAATGAGAAAATCACAACACAGATTGCTGGGAGTCTGGAGCAAGAGCGTTCCATCAGAATCATATGCCTTTTAAACAACAACTGTTGGCATACTACTGGACCTGCTATAGGTGGAGGAACTGACCATGGAGCACCAAGTGATAATTAAGCCACACCTATCTGTCATGAGCTGGTTTCTGTCAAACTCACTAAGCTCTAAGATCAGAATATTCTGCAACAATTTATTGAGAGTTCTAAGTGGTACATCTAGAACTAAACTCAAGCAGGATCAGAGAGTCCATGCAAGCTGTATAAGCAAATTACCAAACCACCCATGTCACCCACCAGCACCTCTCCCCCAGCTCACACCCATCACCAAAAAGAGGATCCTTATACTCAGCAAAGGGTGGAAGACAAATCACATGACTCATTCATAAAAGGGTCAGTTCAGCATATGGGTAAAATCTGAAATTAGATAGTAGCGGCATTATAGCCCCACTCAAGGAGGGCATTGAAAGAATAGTGAGAGAAAATCCTTCCAATGTACAGATTCTTGGTCTGTGGTGGGGTTGGGGGCAGAATGTACTCAGATGTTCTGTGTCAAAAAAATAAAATTAACTCAAGTTCAGAACATATGTGAATTCAAGGACAGTAGCAAACGGCTTGGCTAAGTAATTAGGAGCCTGAAGGAAGAAAGATAGGAGAAGATACTGCATAAGAAGTTGTGTAGTAGAGGCATGTAGAATGGGTACTTGGAAGAGAGCATGAAGTATGACAAAGTTTTTTTGTTGCATGCTAATACTCACTAGAGAGCAGCCACCATGGAAGAAGCACTGAACAATGAAGAAGACAAAAACTTGTCTACTTGATATTAGTCTCCGTCATCAGCTACTCCAGTGCTGGCATTATGATTACATGAAATGGCCAAGCTATACATGGGTCCAATCTCTTGGAATCTAATTAACTTAATTGATCTTGCTATTTGTGTTAGCTGGTTTTGCTACTGCAAACACAAATATCCAATTGTCATCAGTAAAGGCCAATGCTGAGTTGCCAATAGAGCAGCCTGCTTCAAGAAGACCATCTTTGTCTTTTCTTATCGTCTTCTCTGCTTGCAGGACATCAACTAATACCATTGTCTAAAGATTTAGGGAATCCTAGCTACTGGATTCCACATGACAAAATGCCTAACCAGGAAACCTTGTTTACAGCAAAGGAGGTACTAAGGCAAGCCTCTGACCATGAGATAAACTAATCATTTAACATACAGCACCACTCAGGAACTGGTAGAATAGAAATCCCGCTTGGAGGCAATGCTTTATGAGAATGCAACACAATCCTCCATGCTGTGGTATGCTCACTGAATCAGTAACATATGTAACTGTGCCTCCCCTTCACAGTAGGAAGAATACATGGGTCTAGGAACCAAGAACAAAAGAACAAGTAGGCTCACTTAAATCACTTCAAGTGACCCACCTGGGGATTTATTTTTCCTATTCCTTCTATTCTAGGCTTTGTAAGTTTAGAGGTCTTGGTTCCCAAAGGCAGGGCACTTCTGCCAGAGGACACAGCAAAGGTCACATTGAATTGTAAGCTGTGACCGCCAACTGGGAACTTTAGATCAGCAGGCAAGAATATCAGGGATCATCTTGGCAGGGGCAATAGACCATGATGCTTAGGAAGAGGTGGGGTTGCTGCTACACAGTGAAGATGGAAAGAATATGTGTGACACTCAGGTGGTCTCCTTGGGTACCTCTGGTATTCCTTTGCCTAGTTGTGAAAATAAATGGACAACAGCAACAACTTTAGTCTGAGAAAGGTGTGGTGACTAGGGACTTAGAGTCCTCAGACTCCAGCAGAAATTGTAGTAGACAGTGAATGGAATATAGACTGGACAGTGAAAGAAATGGTGAGCATCAGTTGTCCCCCTACACCCAGACCAGCTGTGGTGATAGTACCTATTGCTTCCCACAAACTTGCTTTTAAATTTTCTCCATGAATAGATGTCTAAAACAATCTCTGGGAAGCTTCCAGAAATTTTATGAAGAAAACGATCTAAGTAGGCAAGAGATGGATTGTGGGGGATTACCACATTTGACCACATGTTGGTCAAATATCCCTTCAATGAAGAAATTGTTCTCCCAGAAGCTGGGAGTGTTGACAATAGTCAGTCTTTAGCTGTCAGCCCTTTAAGGGATTATCTCAGCTGCAAAGAGCCTCCTTGCCCAAGGAAATGCCTCTTCCCTGGGTAGACTGCATCCAAAATAAATAAATTAGAAATTATAAATATCAGATCATTAGTCCAATTTAGAACAATTCTGAGGGTTATCCTAGCTCCAGAACTTCTTATGGTAACAACTATGGCTGTCACTGAGTCTACATCACAACTTGACATTTCTCTACTGATGACTACTTCTCTTTCTTTCTTTCACAGGTATTGATTACAAGACCACTATTTAATAAACATCCTATATGCTAAACTCTGTTTTAGAGTTTGGTTCCTGGGGTACTCAACTTGTGCACCTGCCAAACAAAACAATGATTTGTTTAAGTATTCCAGTTAATGAAAATAGATCTGATTCATTTAGGGAGTAAGGGTTTACGTTAGAATCCCAATGTATTTCTTGAATTTGTTACAAGGTATGTAAGTAGCCAACAAATCACTGACAAATTATTCAACCATCTAAAAGATTCCTATTCATAACCAATACTCTCTTTAAAGTAAGAATTGGCTTTACATGTTTTTTGCTAAGTTTAAAATATGCTCAGAGTGGGTCTAAAGTAAATTTAGATGGTTATATTTTGTGTTATTTTTTAAATAACTTTTTACTGTACTCAACCTCAAAAAAGACAAGGCTTAAGAAGTTTTAATGATGCTAGAGGATCAAATATCATTTCCAGCTATTATAATTTTGCACCACTTAAATAATACTTTAAAAGACTATTCAATTTGGTTTTAAAAAATAAAAACCTTACATTTATAAACCCAAAGAACTTAATAAATATGTTACTATTTTAGGTGTAGCCAAAGCCAGGTAGTTCAAGGTACAGATACTGGACTTTGTTTCAGCCTTTGAAAACCAATAACCTAGAATAATTTCCAAAATTGTATTGTTAGATAAATCTGAAACAATGATTTTATCATTTTATTCCTTTTTAAAGTGTTTATGGAAATAAAACATAAAGAAAAGAACACATAAAATTGTGGTTAATCAATTTTCACAAAGTAAATGCAATTTTAAAATCAAAACGGGCACCTCAGAAGCCCTTCTCATGTTTTCCAAGTTGCTACTTACCTCCCCAAAGACAATTACTATTCTGACATGTCATCAGGGAATTTTGCGTATTTAAAATATTGTATAAAAACAGCCTTACGGTATGTGCTGTTTTGTACCTGGCTTATTTTATTGAACATTATGCTTGTGAGTGTTATCCACATTGTTGAACTTATGTATCATTTTCATTACTTTATAATATTTTATATGAATATTTCACATATTTTCCTAACCCATCATTCTGATTTTAATTTTTTCCAGTTTTTAGCTATTATGAAGAAAGCTGTTATGAACATTCCTGAGCATGTTTTTTGTTCTAAAATGCACTCATTTTTCTTGGGTATATAGCTAAGAGTAAAGTCAGTAGCTCATAAGACATAGAAAGTTTGAACTTTATTAGATTCTGAATATTTTTGTTGAATACTTTTACAAAATAATTGTCCATATTTACATTTATACCAGAGTTCTAGTAGCTCCACATCTTTACCATTACTTAGCCTTTTGAGGTCTTTTCATTTAGCTGTGATTTCTGTGAAATGATAGTCCCCACAACTAAACCCACAAAGTGCTTATCATATGTACCATGCAGGCAATACTTATCCCATAATGATCTGTTATTTAAACGTGTGCCAATTATGAAAGGGGAGGACCTGTTAAATAATAATTAACATTGACTAAGTATTATTTGCATGCATTTCCCTAAGTAATGTAAAACGATAGGTAATAAAAGCAACAATGAACAAGAACAATAACATTTATTGAGCACTTACGTGTGCCAGATACTTTTCTAAACAGAAGGCATGTTTTAATTCATTTAATTTTTACAGTAATCTACTTTATAGAAAACAAAATAGAGGCACAGAGAGGTTCATCACTTACCCAAGTTTACAGAGCAAGGAACTGGCAGAGTCAAGGTTTGCACCCCAAAATCTAGGTCGTCAGCCTGAGCTTCTATTATCTTCATTTGACATTCAATATGAAAACATATTCTACATTGTACATGTTTCATCGTACATTCTAAATTAATGTTTACATATTTTAGGTAATTTTCCCACATGGCCAGCAAATAGAAAAGCTAGGGTATGACTCAAAGCAGTCTGACTACAACTCCTGACCACTTGTTGCTCTCCCAACTCCCTTTGAGCTGTGGTGATCCCTATACTATTTATCACACATTCCAAGGCATAATAAGGGAGCAGTACGTATTTATTGGATTAGTGAGTAATTTTTAAATGTACATGCATAACATGGCAGAAAATACTATAACAGGATAGGAATAAGGAAAAAGAAAAAAAAAGAGAAGGGAAGGAAAAAAAGCAATCTTTTATACTGAACCCACTATAATTTAGGTCAATAGGTTTCAAAGCTCCAATTGTGTCCAGAATTGGCTCCTTCTGGTGGGTTGTTGGTTTTGCTGACTTCAAGAATAAAGCAGCAGACCCTCGCAGTGAGTGTTACAGTTCTTAACGATAGTGTGTCCAGAGTTTGTTCCTTCAGATGTTCAGATGTGTCTGGAGTGTCTTCCTTCTGGTGGGTTCGTGGTCATGCTGACTTCAGGAGTGAAGCTCCAGACCTTCGCAGTGAGTGTTGCAGCTCTTAAAGGTGGCGTGTCCAGAGTTGTTTGTTCCTCCTAGTGGGCTGGTGGTCTCGCTGGCTTCAAGAACGAAACCACAGACCCTGGAGGTGAGTGTTACAGCTTATAAAGGTAATGTGGACCCAAAGAGTGAGCAGCAGTAAGATTTATTATGAGGAGCAAAAGAGCAAAGCTTCTACAGCATGGAAGGGGACCCAAGTGGGTTGCCACTGTTGGCTCTAGTGGCCAGTTTTTATTCCCTTATTTGGCCCCGCCCATGTCCTGCTGATTGGTCCATTTTATAGAGCACTGATTGGTCCATTTTGCAGAGTGCTGATTGGTCCATTTTGAGTGCTGATTGGTGCATTTACAATCCTTTAGCTAGACACAGAGTGCTGATTGGTGTGTTTTTACAGAGTGCTGATTGGTGCATTTGCAATCCTCTAGCTAGACAGAAAAGTTCTCCAAGTCCCCACTCAACCCAGGAAGTCCAGCTGGCTTCACCTCTCATAATCATTTGGCGGTTACTGTCTAGAGGTCTCACTTGAAGATTTGAAAGTTCCACTAAAGCTTAGGGGGAAAAGTCATTGATATATGAATAGTTTAGGGGTGCAGGGTACAAGGAATCATATTAGCACATATTCCATGTGGATGGCATATTCTTAAGGATGACATGCTAGGACTTTCACATATGCTACTTCAAAAAGTTTGCATAATTCCCTGAAAGAAAGGTTTAATTATTTCAGATAAGGAAAATAAATAAAGTCATTGAAGCCTTGGTCTCTTCTTATATACAACATAATGACTGAATAGGAAAGCAGTGGCAAACCAATTGGAAAATGCCTAATTACACTTTTAAAGGGGACAAGTGAATGTGTGACTATCCTAGAGGTTCCAGAGGGTTATAATATCTAATAATAATGTCTCTCATCATCTATTTTTGTAGCTATTCCCCTTTCTGACCCTAATACATACTCTTGGTCTCAGGAAACTGAGTCCAATATCAGGTAGATGCATTTCAGCCTCCAGGAAAGCATGGAGGAGATCAAAATGAAAGTGTTGGCTACCTTTTCTCCCTCACAAAGGAAAGAACTTTTTTTTTTTTTTTTTTTTTTTTTCTGTTTCTTGTGAGATGCTCGCTCTATCGTCCAGTTTGGAGTGCAGTGGCACAATCTCGACTCACTGAAACCTCCACCTCCTGAGTTCAAGGGATTCTCCTGACTCAGCCTCCTGAGTAGCTGAGATTACAGGTATGTGCCACCACACCTGAATAATTTTTATATTTTTAGTAGTGATAGGATTTTGCCATATTGGACAGGCTGGTCTCGAACTCCTGGCCTCAAGCAATCCACCCGCCTTGGCTTCCCAAAGTGCTGAGAATACAGGCGTGAGCCACTGCAGCTGGCCACAAAGAACATTTTCTCGGAGATAAATCCTGTCATCTGGTTGGAGCTGTTCTGACAAAGAACCCCTGGTGTACAGTTTTATGATAAAATAGTAGTGTTTTCCAAGTTACTAGATACCCAGACTCAGATACTTTATAAACTTGCAAACATTTTCTGTATGTGCTCCATAGGATTTCAGACCTTAGAAGTATTACTTAGTGCCTATATAAAACACCTCTATTTTTGGTTCAATAAATAGTCACGTATTTCAGGGTAATCATCTCCTTGCTGCCAGAAATACAAATCTTAGGGAAGTAGATTTTGTAAAAATGGAACACTTTTCTTCCCAGCACTATCCTTTAGTACTCAGTAATCCTGAGCACCAGGGGTATAACTGAGCAATTAACTTCTGACAATGGTATAAATTTAGGCTTGTTAAAACAAGGAGTATTAATATTCCCTCAGGTTATCACCCTGGCCTAATTTACTGAACCATAAAGTACAATAAGACACAGACCTGTAATTTTGTGGTTCACATAAAATGCCCAAGGAAAGAGACAGAGAGGGAAAAAAAAAACCGAAAGAGAGAAAGAGAAAGAAACCCACAAACACAGTGTAAGAGCCTAACAAAGTCAACTGTATTAATCATACATTAAATAGCTAAGACTTTGCCTTTTATTTTACAACCAATAACTGCAACAATAGTTAATGATTGTGATAACTCATTATAGGCCAAGATGACATTATATTTATAATAGACTGGTCATTAAAATTCCAGAAGCCTCACCTTTTGTCTATCTCTGGCTTTTTTTTTTCTTTTTTCTTTTTTTTTTTTTTTTTTTTTTTTTTTAAGAAAAACGACCTTCTCTAGGCTTCTCTGATAGAAAAAAAGTCCAAAAATGTTTAATTATATCATTGCAATTTAGTGTCCTTATCTCTGTTGGAGGTAGTGTTATGGATGAAAAACTGTGGTTCTCTTACATGAATCTTTTGAGATACCAGATAAACGTGACAAGTCCAGCAGAGTAACAGGAATGCATTAGGAAAAACATCAACTTTAGTGGTAGAGAGACTTGAGTTCAAAACTAAGTTTTGCCACTGACAAACTGTGAGACTGTAGCAAGTCTCTTCTGTGGACTTCGCTTTCCTCATCTGTAAAATAACGACAGAAATGCCTACATCTTAGGGTTCATATCTTTAACTCAGAGCATGACATATAGATAGTCATTCATGGTAATACATTTAAATGATAAAATAAGTATATTAGGTAATTACATAAAGTATACTAGATATATCATACTTTAAAAATATTAAGTACCTGGCATGTAGCATGATATGAATAAATGGTGGCTTCTATCTTTGTTATGTATCGATTACTCTAGTTTACTGTGTTGGATGGTCAGCAATGTTTTTGTGAAGCAAGGAATAAAAAGCAAACCTTTTTTAAAAAGTGAGATCACATACACACACACACACAGAGAGAGAGAGCGAGCGAGAGAGAGAGAACAGATCAGAATCCATCATTTTGGATGTATACTGCTATAAGCTAACTATTTAATTCATGGTTTTACCCCATTTACTTTTTTCCTGTTTTTTCCCCACTGCAAGATCAGACTGTTAATACACTTAATGAGGCAAAGAAGCATAGCAGTATATCTGAGCAATTAAAGTCCCTTCATTTAGACAGTAATAAAACCCGCAATTGTCTCCTTTTGCCTGGAAGAACAACTTTATAGTTTATTGAATAAGTAAGATTTTGATCTAACTCTTCTCCTTAAACATCTCTGCACTTTCCTATCCTCACCTAACTCTCCAAAAGGATTCTTTAAATGGAAAGAATCACAAATCAATATTATCAGAATATATCCAGGTTGAGTACTTTCTCCAGGCAAAGTGTTATTGTAACAACCCCAACGAAACAGACTTCTCTCAGTGATGCTCAAGTTTCCATTCTTCATCAAAGGTTGCTTTTTTCTCCTTTCCTAAGTATAAAATAAACACGGTAGCATCCAAGGATAGCGATGTTTTCTCTCTATTCTACATGTTGTATTATTTCCTGGCAGTCAAGTCATCTCCCTTACCAGAGTCTTGTACTAGCAAATCCTTACCTTTACTAAATATATTCTGCTTGGCAAATGTGACCATAAGAGTTTGAAGAACACGAATAGGGCTTTTAAAAAATTTTTGAACTTTACCATTGACTTGCCCTGGGCAAATATCTTTTGGAGACACATGTACAGTTCTACATTCTCTGACTTAAAGAGGATCTGAAAAAACTGCAAAGGAGGCTCTGAAGAGTGTCATAAATTGATTAAAAGTTTGGAGATAAAGTTAATGAAGCTTTAATTCTGCTTCCAATTAAATAGGCTGAAAGAGTGATTTTGCAGACTGAGTAAGGAATGTGTCAGAAAATGGTGACATATTTCTTGTGCTCTCTAAGCACATTATAAAAGGAAACAGGTTTAAATAGCAGAATAAAGGATTTGGTAAAAGTTGTTAAATGATGGCATGCATTTCTGTAAGGATGGTATCTGAAGTTACTTTTAAGTGGACTAGGTTCTTATCTGTCTGGGGGATTTAAGTAGATGTGTGTAGCCTATTACCTTCTCATGTCACTTTTTAGTCCCCTGAATCCAGTATTAACCAGTGTGGAGAAGAATAAGAACAAGAAAAAGATGGGGAAAAAGAAAAGGGGAAGAAAAAAAAAAAGAAAAGATGGAGGATCAGGAAAAAGAGAAGAAACAGAACCTAGGTTTCTCTACATTAAAAAAAAAAAAAAAATGCCTGCTGCTTCCTGTGACCAGATGAAAGAGATAGCACACCACATGCAGACACTGAACTCTCTCTCTGATCTACTTGCCAAAGTCATACTGTCATCAGCGAACAAGGCATCTTAGACATCCTAACTCACTCCATTTATAGTAAATGCTTCAGGTTTCTGAAAGAGGAAGCAACTTGACTCACTGTGATATAAAACGCTATACACTAACAAGAAAATAAAACTCACCATCACTCCTTAGGTGATAAGAGCTTATGGCACCGAAAATTATATGAACATTAAAAAGAAACACGCAAAGAGCATATTTACACATTCGTCTATTAATATCAATTCTGAACAGAGTATACGCCTTTAGAAAGCAGAAATGCCTGAAATTACCAATCAAATAGTAACATCATTGAAACTTCTCTCCCCTGCTAAAGATAAACAAACAATTCAATACCAGCTTCATAATGACCACATATTTTCAGCCACAGCAGGTTGCTGCCTAGTCCCTGAAGGAAAATGACAAATGAATGCTGTTTCATATTTTGCTTGAACAGTTTTTTCTTTCAGAGAACTATTTGCAATACGATAATGAGAAGAGCATAGCTGCAGAGAGTAGCATTTTGTAAGGATGACTACCTTTCTAGGGCACATCATCTGATACACACTTTGTTTATCCAGAGTGAACTTAGTGGTTAAAATGATTAATTGAACCCATTTTGTGTTACTCATACTAGCTCTTGCAAAGGAGGTGATTGCTATTTTTTTCTTAGTGACTCATAGAAAGACGCTAGCAGTTCACTGGCAATAAAAAAATGACATTTCTAAATTTAGCAGTTCATAAATCTTAAAAGATGCCAGCCACATCCAGCCCCCTTCTCCCATGCTCCTCCCCCAGTCCCTGCTCAAATGTGCAAAAGACTTAAATGTGCATGGAGACAAGACAGAGACTTCCTCGGGGCACATCTATCTCTTCCTCCCTCAGTACCTACCAACACCACTGTGCACTCAGATAGGAGCAATGTGTATATTTCCCAAATGATAGCTTTTATTATCCCATTAAGATGCTAAATGGGTCTGGTAAAAATACATGCAGAATATGTGAATGTTTCCAAAGGAACCCAATTCAATGAATTATTTTCAAGGGGCACTGTGGAAACTGGCAAATTTCTTCCTGTCCTCCTATGTTATCTATTCTGTGACAAGAAATATGCAATAAATCACCGGCCTTAGGAAAGAAACAAATTTTGCCTCTATCATTTTCTGTGGTTTACATAAGGTACTTACCAAATGTATCATGCCCTCCTTATGTCTTTTTGCCCTTGTTCTGAGACTTCAGGACTACAATTGACCTCCAGAAATTGCACTGACATATGACTCACACAGGTAGCCTGCAACAAAGGATACAAGAGAATTAGACTTGAAGAACTAAAAATCTACATGGCTAAAAAGAGATTACTGAGCAAAGTGACACGCAAGTATTGTTTTGTAAGATAGTTGGCTAATTTTAATCCCTTCCTCTCACAACTTCCTCACTACAGAGATCTTCTCATCAGTGAACGAAGGAACCAATAGAATTGTTTTCCAGCTACTTAAAATGACTGTCTAAAAATGGTAACTTGGCAATAACTTTTTTGCTTCTATTCCATTTTTCTTCACATCTCCCATTAAAAATACACCCTGCTTCAGGTCAACAACAATGACAAAACTGTCATTTAAGAGTAAATGTATTCAGCAAGTATGAGATTATCATATCAAAAGCCCAAAATTAAAAAGGAAACTCTTTACAAAATACTAGCTTCTTAGTGGCAAAGCTGAGTAGTAGAAATATGCAAATTATGGGAAGCAGGAAGTCTTATTTAAAGTAGGGGATGAATGTTTTCTGACTGTAGAGAACTATAGACGTTTCCAAAAACCCTTCCCCACTCATATTTTCTTTCCTTCTCTATATCTATTATCATGCTTCTACTATTTTTTCAACTTACTTACTTGTGACCCCTCCCCAAAATGCTTTTTGTTGATGCAACTTTTGGAATAAAGCCAGCAGGAATAGCCATTTATGCCTAGTGTTCCATTATTGGACACTAAGCATGTGGGAGTTATTTACATCCTACTGCTCAAGGTCATCGCCAAGGTCTGATTGCAAAAATTCAAAGAATTGCAACCTCAGGCATACATGGATTAACTTGTATCCAGGAATGAATAATTATATTCATTTCACTGATACACAATTTTGAAAAGATTTCATGAACAAATAAATAATTCTTTCTAAAGAGATCTAGCATTGTGGTAGGAAAAAAAATATGTTTGATACAAGTGACTAGGCTAAGCAAAACTTTCGTCTCTCTTTAATATACCATACACTTGCATTGATAGAATTTGTCCTAAAAATGGTTTCTCAATTAGTCTCTCTTTTTGTTTTGCCCACTGTGCTTGCTATTTGTATTACACAAATAGAATGCTGTATATTTGGAAGCAATTGAGCTAAACAATTAATTCCTGACTTAGAGTATCTGTGATAAGACATTCCGAAGACCCAGGGCATGACACATTATGCCTAGTAACTGACTCAGTTAAGTATCTCTCTGGAAAGCATGTAAACTTCACTGAATCTACTGAACACGTTTGCCTATACATTAGTAAAACATCTGGAAAACTACATATGCAATAACATAAAGGCATCTTAGTCCAGTGTACCCACTGATTTAAGAAAATAAAGCAATCAGCTTTCCAACTGGGTTCAAGATAATGGTCACTCTTTGATTGGAAAGCAACGAGGTCAGATTCTATTTCTACAAAAACTCAGATGGTTTCTAGGCTGCCCACCCCACTGAAGATCTAGTAAGGATAAATAGTGCTTCCAAGTATGTTTAAAGATAGGATGCAGAGAAGGACATGTCCAAAACACATCTTTAAGATGATAATTTTGCTGAAGTTTGCTACTGAATTTATGATGATAACTAAAATTGGTACTACTTCTTTCTACTCCCATTTCCTTGGTCTTAAAACATGGGGGGAAAAAAGCAATATCTCTCAGAATTTTTCAGTGTTGGTCTTGCATCTCAAGATGTACACAGCTATGTTTTTCTAAAAAATGGATTTTAGCTATTACGAATCATTTATAATATACAAATGATGGCTTAGGTTACTTTACAATTGGTTCACCCACCCCTGATCTCAAAGTAATTTGCAAAATAATGGGTTGGATGCTCGGAGTGCGGTGATTGTGAAATTCTTTGGGGGGGGGGTTGTTTGTTTTTGAAATTCTGGGTTGTTTGTTTGTTTGCTTGCTTGTTTCTGTTTATGGTGGTTCCTGCTGTGAAATAGTAATTTGGCTTTTCACTAACCAGTAACAAAAATCCTTCCTACTTCCCTCCCTTTCATGCTCCCTAAGGGAAAAAAATATTGGCTGGATGCTGAAGATATCCAGAATTGTTAGCAAAACAGTCATATGGTCTTTTTGTCAATATAGGACTTTAAAGTGAGGTTAAATTTGTATTTAAGAGATCTGTGTGAAGATGGTAATCCATCAGCTATGTGTGTGTGAACTGTGGGGAGGAAGCACTGACTGACTCAGGTCTCAGGTGTTGATGAACAGCCAATGTCACAGGAAACAATGATATGACAAACTGGCCTACATTGATTAAGTTGGGTTATTTTCACAGCTAACTTTAGTAAATTCAGGGCAGCAGAAAAACTAAGCTGTCAGTCCAATTCTACCCCTCTGTCCCCAGATATCACACTTGGCTCCAGAATTCTAAGAAAAGCAGATGCTCACTCTGCCCCTTATACAAAGTCACTATTTACTGGCATCAGTGCAATTTAGCTAGGCTACTTCAATCCCTTTGGACTCAAAGCTTTCAAAATAACCAGGGAAAGAGACAGACATGGCTTGTCATGACCAAACTCCTCAATAAATCAACAGGCAAAATGCTTTCCACCTAAACAGATGTTGCAAAGCAAACGTGTGAAACTAATGTAATTTTGTTTTCCCTTTTTTACTGCCTATCGCAGATCCTCCTCTGTCACAGAAATTCTACACCTGCACAGTGCAAAAAATGAGGCCTTTGATCTACTATAGTTATAATGTGCATCACAGAATTTTCTTCCTCTTGAATAAGTTACAGCCATTTCTTCTTGAAAAATGTGAAATCTGAGATAATTAAAAAGAAGCTCAAGGAGCTATCCAAACCCTAATCTCTTTCCTTTATAAGAAATGGGACCAACCAACCTCTCATTAAATTAACTATAAAGAAGAAAAAAAGGATGAAAGCTCACAATACTGAAAAATACGACTTCAGTCAACCTTGTGCCAGTATCTGGGCAGCTGGAATGGGAATTTAGTTCACAGCATATTTCTGCTTTGCATTGTGAAAGAGATTACTTGGTAGACTTAGGAAAGCAGGGAAATAATATTGCCTTTTATTAATAAAAAATGAAGCTGGAAGAGATTTTAGAAATAATTTAGAGCAACATCTCACCCTTCTGATAAGCAAAGTGGGACAGAGAGCAGTTAATGATCTGCCAATGGCAAACATTTACTTAGAAACAGAGCTAAAACTGGCAAGCAAAGCTTGAAAGAGCAAGGGCTCTGGAGTCAGAGGAAGTCTCTTTGAATGCCAGCTCTGACTTAAGAAAAGTTACTTAAACTCAAGTGTAAATTCTCCAACAGTAAAACAGAATTATTAACACCTATAGTTGAAACTTAAAGAGTTACAGGATAAAATGGAATAATGCAGCACTCCATGGAAGACATTAATAAAACAAACAAACTTGCCTTCTTCAAATTAGGATCAGAACTGAACAATAGTGAAGTTATTTCTGTACTCAGACCCTGTGATAATTATCAATAACATCTAAAGAATGAGAACGCTTCCTTGGTTTAAGGTTGGTCAGTCCAAAGACATGGAAAAATAAGCCACCTAGGCAATTATCAGCAATGACTATTCATGAATTGCCCAGGATAACAGGCACTTTGTCAGGCTGACCTGAAGATTTGATTCCCTGCACAAATAAGCAAGTGTAAAAATGGACATGGTTGCTTGAAGCATTGAGCATTTAAGTCTTAAAACTATTTCTTTTCTAGTGTGTACCAAACAAACCTTTGCTGATGTGACTTCCCATAGTAGTTTGAGTACTGAGAAAAATAGCTCAGTAAATTAAATTATTTCTATATGATTTTCATGAGAACTTTATTAGTATGAGATAGCATCTTTGAATCTGATCAAATTGGGAAATCTGATGAAACTTTATAAGCCTGCATGAATGAAAGGCAAACCCTGACTATGAAGACATAACAATAAAGATCAACCTATGTGTCTCCATAGCCAGCTAGCTTTTCCCAGATTATTCCATTCTGCATTTTAATATATCATATAGCTTTTCTATTTGTAACTTCTCTAATAACCACTTCACAAAACTTTTCAAATGACTTAGCATATATTATATTTAAAGCATACAGGGCAAAATCTTAGCATATAATGTCTCAATAAATGTTCTTTTCTTTCTTATTTTTAATCCAATGCATTGTCTTCCCCAAGGAAGTAAAGCAGAGGCTAGCTGTGGGGAAGAAGAAGAGTTCCCTAGAGGAGGTGATAATTTAAATTTTGTAATAAAGAGCAAGAAATATGTTTGGAGCAGGAGAAGGAAGAGGATAAGGGAGTAATAAGGGATAATATGAACAAAGAGCTGACAGTGAGAAAGAGTACAGGGCACTAAGGGAAATTAAAATTATTCACGGTATTTTGGAAGTTGGGAATTTATCTAGAGAGAACAGTCAGCCATTACAGGGTTTTGAAGTAGGACAGTTAATGAAGTGAGTTTTTATTTTAGAATGAATCCTCTGGCTGTAGCCTGGATGCTTAAATAGAGAGAAGTAGGACAGAAGCTTGAGACAAAGGGTCTAATTAGTAGTTTCTTTTATAACCAAAATAGGAGATTATGAATTAAGGGTATGCCAGTGCATATAGAGAAATATGGACTGATTTAATAAATGTTTAGTTGGTAAAATTTTTACCATTTTGTTGGTTTTTGTTTGAAACTGCAGACAAGATGACCTCCAGGATTATGGTTCTTGCAATTGATGGGATGCTTTTGCCCTTCTCTGTTGTTGGGAGCAGAACAGAAAGAGTAGAAGTAGAAAAAGAGTATAGATAATAGGCCAGCATGAAGTGTTTTGTGTTGGAGAGTCCTGTAGATCAATAGGTTTTTGAATTTATGAAGAGAAATTTCTAAGCTTAAGATAAAGGTTTTTAGTTATTGGGAAATAGTAGCATGGCAAACAAGAAAGATATTTAGTACCTGAGTCAATGAGCCCATATAGAATGATCAAACCTCTTCTTCATCTTTTTGAATTTTTCCAAAACTGCATATTTTAAAAGTGACATCTCTAAGATAATAGAAAATGGTGTAAAAATGTGAAGTGTTTTTGAAGTGTCATAGGCAAAATATGCAACATCATCAGTATAATAATTTAGTACTGATGGTAAGAAAGTCTGCTTAAATCCATGTGAGACAAGAAATAATTTAAGATTACAAATGGCATGTGTATTCGGCAGAATAATTCCCACCCCCAAAATATGTCCACTTTCTAATCCCTGGAATCTGTGAATATATTACAAGACAAAGGGACTTTGCAGTTGTAATTAAGGTTAAGGACCTTGAAATGGGGATATTTTCCTAAACAATCCAGGCTAGCCCAGTATAATGACATGACTTCTTAAAAGTTGAGAACATTTCTTGTGTGTATTCAAAGAAACAGATGTTATGGCAACTAAAGCAGGGTTAGTGGGATGGGACATTAAATCTCAATCAACTGTTGTTGGCTTTGAAAATGGGAGAAGGGAGCCATGAACCAAGGAATGTAAGTCCTCTTTGGAAGGTGGAAAAGAATAAGGACATTGAGATTTTCCTAATGCCTCCAGAAAGGAAGACAGCCTAGATGACATGTTGATTTTAGTCCAATGAAACTCCTTTCAAATTTCTAAACTAAAGAAATGTGAGATAAAAATGTGTGTTGTTTAAGCCACTAAATTTTATGGTAATAATTTTATACTACCAATAGAAAATCAATATAGCATGATATAGAGGTGATGTTATATACTAAAGAGTGTGTTAGATTGTAGGTTACAAAATCTACTTTGGAACATTTCTTCCTTCATTTATCTGACAAACTCATATTTACCAAACAAAATGTAATTCAGGCACCAACCACTCTATAAAGTAGTCTCTGACCCTTGCAAAAAGTACAATTAGTTACATATCTATACTACTTTTGTTGTTTGAATATATTTTACATTGTACATATTTGAGATTCTACCTGCCTGTTTTCACATTTGGGATTCATTCTGCAAGTGTAGGTACTTAAAAAATTGTTTGCAATATCCTAATGGGTTAGTTTTAGTTTTATATAGCACATGCCTGATAAATGTTTTAGAATTGAACTACTTATAAATTGCGTGAACTTGAGCAAGTCACTTAATCTCTTCAAACCTCTATTTTCTCATCTGTAAATAACAAAATTGATATTCATAGCTTCTCAGGAGATCAAATGAGATAATATACCTGAAGGGATTAGTGAAAAGGAAAGCACTATACACAATTCATTATTTAAAATATCTGTAAAACCCTTAGCACCGATAAATTTAGATCAGGTATTTATATCACTGCTAATAAATGCCTCAGAAGGATTCTTCCTACCCTGTGTAACAGTATAAAAGAAATAAAAATTTATCTAATAGTGGGACTTTTAAAAACACAATATAAGAAAATGTTGAGAACTAATAATACTTTTCAGCAGTACATTATTTTCATGCATAAAAATCTAGACCCAGTGGAAAAAAATAATAATTCTAAAGGGTTTTGCTGTACAAAGTTAATTTTCCAGAGACAACTTGAGGAGGAAAATATCCCCAATGGCATGGAAAGAAGCTGTAATAAGAGTAAATGATCTGGTGCAGATAATTGCAAAGATCAATGAAGAACAGGAAACACTTTGCTACCTATTAATTTAGACACTATTGTCAACGTTGGTTCACATAACATTAAGTTCCATCTATTATTCAGGAAATTTGCTATTCTTTTTTAAAGTCCTCTTTTCACCATTTCATATCAATGGATGACAGAACAGAGAATTTTCAAGTACATTATTGAGAAAAATTTTGAATGTTTTGACCATTGTACTTTTTTAGTAAAGATTATATTCTATGTATTATCCTCAAGTGCCATGGTCATCCAATCACCTAGGGTACATTCATTTTTGTTCTTGTTTTCTATCACATGTACAAAGCCACTTATCTCAAAATAACTAATCTTTCACATTCTTTTACTTTTTACTTTTCGTGAGGCATATTTCCATTGGTAGTAATGTTTTCATGCTTTTGTTATCTCCTGACTATAAAAATGAAATTATGTGCCAGTGGATCAAAGTTTTCACTCTGCACATGAAAGTTAATGGTTTTTAAACTCCAAGCGCTTCAATCAGATAGTTTTGTAGCTAACATTAAGTTGGCTTTTGGATGGTTGACTTAGAAAGTTGGCTACCCAATGTGATGATGCCAATTCAAGTATAAAACTAAGTGATAATTATTATTCATCAATAACTACAAATAAAGAAATCATAATCATAGAAAAAAGTTTACTCTTTTTCCAACTAAATATAGAACATAAAAACTAGAAAGTATTTTTGTTTCACAGTGGCTATTTGTTTTATAAAATACATTATTATTTGAAAATGTTACAGGGATGAATATAAAACATGAAAAAGGGGTATTTTAAAATTTTCAGAGACACTAAAATAATATATAATTAAAAATTTCTAAAGAGTATAATTTGGGATTTTTGTGGCTTCTGTCTATTCAGAAGCTTTTACTTTATATTGTTTTCTTTCAATGACCTTAATGATGAATATTTTCAATCTCATTAAATGAGTTTATGAAAACTACACAGTCTGTTTCCATACCTCTTAATGTATTAATAGAAGTAGGCCATTAGAACTTTATTCCTCATAGAACTTGGAACTAACTTTTTCTTCATAACCCAAATGGAAAAATCATAGGTAGCAAATAATGACTTGGAGTAAGACAGTAAAGGATAGATATACACTCAACATTAACCTATAGGAAATCTGACTAGATGAATACAACTTTAACAAAATTGACTTAGGCAAAATGGTGAGTTCATGATTCTGATAACGAACTAAATGACTGAAAAGTGCAGATAAATTACAGCAGAGACTAAAAGGAAAGTAAGGATATTATATGGCGAATACAGGTTTGGTGTTTGTTTAATTTCAGCTTCTTTAATGTATAACATAAATACAAAAAGACCTGTAACTTACATGAGTTCCCTTCTCCTCTTCCTCTTCTTCTTCCTCCTCCTCCTCCTCCATTTTTCTCCTCCTCCTCCTTTTCCTTCTCTCCTCCTCCTCCTTCTTCTCCTTCCTCTTTCTTCTTCTTACCTGCTCTTCATGGCATGCTGGTACCTAATAGAAGAAGAACATCATAAAATTGTTTGACTCCTCAGTCAAATTTCATTTTTAGTATTTTTTTCCATATGGGGTTGAACAAGATAGGCTTTGATATTACTAAATTCATGGGCAATTATTCTTTAAAGTCTGTTAAAAAAAAAAAAAAAAAAAAAGGCAAAAGTGCTACAAGGAAACGATGTTAAAATTATTTTTTCCTTTTAAATCTCTTTTGTGCTGCTAGGGATGCTCTAGGAATCACAATTAAATGCTATTACTAGTAGTAGTATTGAACGAAACAAAACATGAACATTTTCTAATTTTTATTTTGTATATTTAGATGTTTATAGATATTTGACCTATTATTAAAATACCCTTGATTTATAAACAAAAATTTAACATGATCAAACATAAAAAGAACTAAGTTTCTGTTGAAATTTGCTGCTAGGATAGATGAGGACAGGACCTAGAGATAAATTACCAACAATGAAGTAAAGGGGAAGACAGGAGTCTCCACAAAAAGGAATGGATGAGCCAAAGTGAAGAGTACTGTGTGAAAACTGAACTAGAGCCTCAAAAAACATCCTAAAAGCAGATGAGTTGTTGAGACTTGAGAGAGAGAAATGCAGAGGAGGACTAGAAGGTACACAGAAGATAAACCATTTTATATTGATTAATAAAAAAACTTATCAATCAATAGTTTTATGGTTACATGAAATAAAAATGAGTTAGAGATTCTGGTGGGCGTCAACAGCAATTGCTATATGGAGCCAAATACATGATGCAGTGTAAATTAACTAGCCTAATTCCAAGATACGAATGGGCCTTGATGTGTCCCATTTTTGTAAAGGGTTCATTTTCCTGGTCTATTTCATCTGAGCATCTGTTATTGTTCTGCATTTGTCACCTAGATCCTCCCAGTATAGATTAACAATACCTGAAAGGGATCTTTTCTTTCACACTTTAAAATCACATTAGAAAGACTTCGTTGAGAGTGTTTGAAATTATATTTTGAAAGGAGTGATAAGAAGCTTACCAGACAATATGCAGTGAGCTAAGGTCTCTGAAGCAAAAATGCATCACTAGCTACGTAACATCCTAGAGAAAACTCTGGACATTGTTCCACAGGAGGCTGCAGGTAGATTTGGGGCACACTAAGGGTAGGGGTATAACTTTTAAGGACAAATTTCAGTTTTGTAGCCAAGTATGTGTAGACACATACATATAACCCATATGTGTAGACACATATATATAATGAGAAGCTGAAAATATTTAATACAGTTAAATTCAGGTGTTAATTTTAATCCCTTGCCAATATAGGATAACAAAATCATCTCTGTCATTGCTTCATTTAAATCATTTTTCATCATCATAGTTTTGCACTGTTCATGAACGTGCTTCAATGATCCATATGGTTCCAATTTGTATTCCAATCACCACTTCCTTATTATCACAGTTTTTATACATAATTTTTGGTGTGTCTGTCATCATTTTGCCCACATTTACATTTTCACTTAATTGACTGTAGATCTGAAACATTAGCTACTGTTATTCTTAGTTTTCTACTACCCAGACCTAGGCAGCACCAGTGTTCAAGAAAGTGTGTATTCTTCAAAATTATTCTCTGCAAATGCCAGCTAGTATTTCCCAGAAATGATTGTATCCTTACCTTTGGAAATCACACTGTGTTTTCCTTGAAATAATAGGGAGGAATCTGTAAATCACACTGGTCTTTGGCAAATAAAAACCAACTATCTGAGTGCAATTCAAAACATTAAAAAAAAAAAAGTTTCTCTACAGTGCAGCCATTATTAATTACCTGTTATTTACTGTTTTGTAGTATAAAGCCTTTCCATATCTGTAGTAAAGTAAGTAGTTTTACATAACAATGATGACTATGGGCACTGGAATTAGCAAGCCCTGGGTTTGAACCTTGGCTTTGCTACTTACTAGCTGTGTGGTACTAGGCAGGTTGACAAGTTTTGTAATCTCATTACACTCATCCTGTTTATTGAAATAATTTATGAACAATCATATGTAAAGCTCTTACCACAGGGTTTGCTATCAACTAAGTCCTGATGGCATTTGTTGTTTTCTATTGGCAGATAACCTCCATCCATTATGTAAATACTACATAAACATAGAAAGTTATTAGCAACTTATAAAATTAGTGAAATAGTAGCATTATATAACCATTGGTCTATAATGAAACTCAAATTTGAAGTAAAGTATAATCCTTGTTGGTATGCATTTACATAAAATCTGAATTAACATAAACTATCTAAAAGCCCACTATAAGTGACCTTACCCCAGTGAAGAAGGCATAATAAGAGAATATCAACTGGGATAAGCCAGAGGTATCTAGAGAAATACTAATCACTATCTATGTAATACATGTCTTAGAGAAAACTTGGGCCTCTCTTCACAGAGACAGCAGGTACTTTTTAGCCATGTCAGTGTGTATCTATTTCTACAGCTTACAGATGTCAGTCGTATTATGATCTACATAAACTGTGAACTACTGGTTTTAGGAATTCTTTGGAAATTTTTAGAAAGAGGAGAGTACTTAGCACACTGACCCAGACATCTCTCCTGAGAAAAGTGACAGGATCCACCATAAAATAGGGGTTAACATGCTTCTATAAGCAGAACCTTTCAAGTTGGCTTTTCCTGGTCAGTGCTATGCAGTTACACAGATTTAAGGTTAGCATGGATTTTCTTTCATTATTAGAATAGTTCACTCATATCATACAGCAAACGCTTTTATTCTGCAAAACAGAGCCCTACATCCTGAGATATCTCAAGATATAGACAGAGATAAATGTTAATATTTCCATAAATAAAATTGTTCTTTTGCAATCATGAATACATCAATTCCTTTTGATTTTTTTCTGAATTTCTAAATCAAAGATTAAGTCATTATTTAAAAACTCTCAAAACTCTGAATTATAGCTGTTAAAATTATGGGGTAAAAAATTACAAAGCTTTAAAAGTGACTGTTATTTTAATTTCATCATGATGTTAAGTAAGAATTTTAAATGATAGTAAATTTTGTCACTTTCCATGCAGGGGAATGAGGAAATATACATACACAAGCACGTACGCACGTACACATACGTGCACACACACACACACACACACACACCAAGTATATATATCAATAGTATACATTTGGCAATATGTATGTGTTTTGTGTGTTTGAGTATATGTTTGAAGTATTAAAAACATGAAAGGGTGGGTAAGAAGATGAAATTATTTACCTACATTTTCTTTCACTGTAACCTCAAGCCAATGTCTGGGATTGAGATAAACTTTCGGTTTTTGTTTTTTTTGAGACGGAGTCTCGCTCTGTCACCCAGGCTGGAGTGCAGTGGCCGGATCTCAGCTCACTGCAAGCTCCGCCTCCCGGGTTCACACCATTCTCCTGCCTCAGCCTCCCAAGTAGCTGGGACCACAGGCGCCCGCCACCACGCCTGGCTAATTTTTTGTATTTTTAGTAGAGACAGGGTCTCACCGTGTTAGCCAGGATGGTCTCGATCTCCTAACCTTGTGATCCGCCTGCCTCAGCCTCCCAAAGTGCTGGGATTATAGGCGTGAGCCACCACGCCCGGCCGATGAGATAAACTTTCAAGTGCAATTAAGTAAGTTCACAATAATATGTTTTGTTTTTGCAATATCTAGAACCTCTTAGGATATAAAAAAATTAAAAATCTTTTGGTTACAAACCTTGGTTTCAGAAATATTGCAATGTTATTATCTGGTTTTATTAATTTGTTCTCTGGTTTACAAACTTTTAACGAATGGTTATTAGGTTCTCAAATTTGTGCTAGGACTAGAGATAGAGAAATGTCAGATAAAAGACCTCCATCAGGTAGGTTTCAGTCTTCTGAGGTAAACAGAAGTAAGAAAGGGTCACCACAGATTATGATAAGTGCCCAAATAAAAGTATGTGGATACTGATGGGAGACAGAGAAATGGTTACTTTTCCATACTGGGCATTATGGAAGGCTTGAAGCTGAGTTGAAGAATGAGCAGAAGTAAGTGGCAAAGAGAAATAGAAAAGGGCTCTTCAAGCATAGAAAAAAGCAAGTGGGAAGTAGCAAAAAGTACTTGGCATTTAGGAAATAACCAATAATTCAATATAGTGGAAAGAGGGAACATATGGGAAAGTCCTGAGAAACAAGACTGTGGAAATAGGAGAAATGTTTTCAAATGTTTCACAAACTTCTCTTCCTAGGACAGAACAAGAGCACAGTTCTCCAAGCACTGAGAAGCATCTTATGTGAGGCAGCATAGCTTAATAATTTATGAGTATGGCTCCAGAATCAAATAACTTTGATTGCAGTCTTGGTTCTGTCACCTACTAGCTAAACTGTCTTGAGTAAATGCTTTTAACTCATTGTGTCTCACAAAATCATCTGTAAAGTGAAGATTAACATAGCACCTACCTCCTGGTTTGTTGAAGATTAAAAACAGCTAATACATACAAAGCATTTAAAAGAGTGTCTGGGACATAATAAACTGTCTTCCTACTTTTATAAAGAGAACAAAGGATACAGAGTTTACAGGAGGCAGGCTTGTTTCATCCAATTATGTTATGAGAAACAATTTTGTGGAGTCAAAATAGAAACTGGGTCCTCTTGACATATTGATAAGGGAATGAAAAAGAACTCTGCTCAGAGGGAGGAGAACAATTAAAGCACCATTCATTGTTCACATGTTAGTGAAAATGAGCATGTAATGTCCATTCTTTGGAAAAGGAAATTATATGGAGAAAAGGTAGGGGAAATTAATAAACCTAAGCCACAAAATGGAAGAGGACATAGGAAGGACAAAATAGAGATCATGGTTAAGACCTTCTTATCTTCCCCAGAAATCTGTTCAGTTTTTAACCTGTGCATGCAGTCTTTATCTTGTACTTGTATCAGACACAGAGTAGTGAAACCTCTTATAAGCCTTCCTCAAACCCCAGAAGAACAGTTTCCCAAGGGGATTAATAGTGCCAGCTGTGTAATGGTTTTTTCTGAGATTGGGCAAGGCAATAAAAGCACTTCATAGTAGAGGGTGTAAATCTCTATTCCAAACCATAAGGACTGAGAATCTTTGCTGCCACTATTAATTAGAGACTCTAAGATAGAAATATTCATATATTTTAACACACACATTTAACACAGATTCTCTAATACTGCAAGTCAATTATGTCAGTAACTCCCAGAGTTAGTGCAGATCCCACAGATCAAGGGCATAGTCCCCAACAAGACTGCTCTCATTTTAGATGCCAGAGGAAGAGGTCTAGGAAGGTCTTGAAGGTCCTCTCTCCATGGAATCAGGACCATGTCACCCTCCCAGCACACTGATGTGTCCCCAGTCAAGAAGGTCATTGTAGCCCCAGCGTCCAGAGTTTTTATTGGAGTCTTGCTATGCAGTGCAATTCATTGGATCATTGGCCACAGGATTTAACTCTATCTCCAACTTATCTCTCTTGCCCAGAGGTTGAACTGATATCATCTGGTTCAAAGCACCAACCTTCTAATTACATGGTTGTTTTTTCGGGCATAGCCTGCCTTCATCCTGACCCACCTTGTTAACATAAACTATCTAAAAGCCCACTATAAGTGATCTTATAAGCATAAACCCAGAGACTATTATGAACAACACAAATACTCCTATCCATTAAGAAATGTCTGGGCTTTAGAAGTTCTATCCCAGGAATCTGGGACAAAGACCAGAAAATTTTCTATTATTATACAATACACATACACATGTGCACATATATAAATATATGTATACACACATGCACATATACATATTTAAGTGTCAAGTAGCTAAATAATAGATATTTTATTTATACTGTTGGAGATACTGAAAGAATAATAAACAACCTCTAAACTTATGAAACTTAGAATTTGATTAATGAGCTGGAGGTGGATAGAATGGTACCACAATATTTAGTACTGTCAGAATCCAGGAGGAAAAGACAAGCAAAATGGAAAAGACCAAGAGAAATCCATCACATGGCCACAAATAAAAAACATTTTCTCTAACACCAATCTCATCATTTTCACTCTTTCTCTGGCACACTTAGGCACAAAAGAGAATGAGGTCAGAATTCCATTTACTCAGTAGGTTTGCTGTCTTTAACTTAGCTTCTTTTTATAAGATCAGTAAAATTATAACGATTTGAAACATAAAATTTTGGTTCACTTGGAAGCTTTTATTAAGATAAATAGGAGAAATTTTACTAGACATTTGGAAAGAATTGAATTATTGCCTAATTATTATACTAAGAAATTCTTTTATAGAAAGAGACTTGGGCATCCAAATCATTTAGGAAACTAAAAAAATACCATTTTAAATGAATTGCTGTGGTATTTATGTATTGAAGCTCTCCAAAAAATGTATAAACTAAAAACTATAAGCCTAAAATGAATATTTAAAACCCATTAGCACATTGTTCCTTGCTAATTGTACAATTTTGTATACAGTGAAAATTTAGAATAGCTTAAGGTTTTCATGACACAAGCCATTTTGAATTTGAAATTTTGTTTAATTGCATTGCGCTCTTAATTTATTGGTTAGTACTATGTTAATACAGTCATTTAACTTTCAACTTTCTTTTTTCTAAGTTTCTTTTATTTTTAACTCCCCAAGAATCTTTAAAACAAATGATAGTGCATAGGCAAGGCACTCCAGCTCTACTTGTCTAACCCCAGATGAAAAAAGACATTAAGTGAATAAAATAATCATTAAAGCATCTTTTACAGTTGGCTGAGGGACTGTTATGATTGGGATGGGAGGGACATTAACTTGCACATTACTCAAAGCAAAGTATAATGATATATTTTACAAGTTAAAGAGGCTTTGCATTGTAAAAGATAATTTTCAACAATATAGAGAAAAGAGCTGAGAAATTTCAGAATATCCTTCTATCTAAGTATGCTCAATTTAAATACATTTGATCTCCAGTAGGTCTTAGGAGCTGGGTACAACTGTTCACTGTGAATGCAGAACCAACATGAATATGCCTCCACCATAACAGCACACTTCTGCTTATATGATCTACTTGGGTAATCTTTTTCTAATAGAGAAGCCCATTTCATATCATGACAAAAAGCTCAGTACAGCCCCATGCTGTTGTGACAATCACATTGTAACCTTTTTTTTTTTGGGGGGGGGGTAGGGTGGCAAACAACAATTAAGTTAGTATTAACATGACTCAACATTGCTAAGCTTCTCTTTGGATCCCATGTTTCTGGTTCTCCAATGCCACTAATGGAGAAGGAGTATGGCCACAATAACTAGTCTTTGGCATATAATCCTCACAAAGATAAGCGGAAAGATTCAAAACCTCACTAATCTATTTTTTTCTGTTCTAAGAATATCCACAGTTTCCCAAAGGTGATTATGCATCCCCCTCACAGTTTCCCTTTTCACTAATGTCACCTAAATATTCTGCTCTATCCTATTCAGGAAACCAAAGTTCAGAGACATAAACAAAAGAGAAAAAACCCACAAAACTTCTTCAAGTCGTAGGTCTAGCAATAAGGTAAGCAGGGAATTTAACTCATATTTTCTGACACTAAAACTATTGTTCATTCTCCTGCACTAAGCTTCTACCCTAATTTATACACAATAGACTTTACCTAAGGTTAATATAATTTTGCAATCACTAGACAATTGGGATCATCTTCCTCTATCTCTGAAGGTTGGTTCTATTTGGATTATGTTGTGGTTGAGAGGTTTTATTACAGCTACCATGTATTTACCCTACCCTGAAACAATGCAAGCAATTTCAATGGAGTGCCTATTATATGCAAATCTCTGTCCAAGTACTGGTGGAGAAGACATATGTTTATGAATAAAATCATCATCAAAGGATCTCTTTGTTCATACTTTAGAGAATAATATAATATTGCGGATGCAATCTTACCTTCAGATATTGCATTGAAATATTGTCAGTGGCACAGCATCTATCCAATAACTGGCTTAACTTCCCCTAAATACAAGCTATGTTTTAGTTAAGCAAATATTTATTGAGTGCCAACCATGGACTCTGTATTTGAGGCACAATAATGAACAAGGCATGCAATGAAGGTCTTGTCCTTATCAAGTTTACACTGTAGAGGAAGATGGGATAAGCGTATACAAGAGAACAGAAAAGTGAACAAAAGAATGATAAGAGAGGTAAGGAAAATTTTAAAGAATGAAGGGATAGAGATTGAATGGGGAGGTTATTTTGAATTATATAATAATTCAATTAGATGAATTTTTTTTTTCTAATTGAATTAGATGGAGAATCTTTTTCTAATGAGGTAACACTTGGACTGAGACCTGATGAATACTGAAGGAGAGTACTAGGAAGTCCCAGGCAGAGTTTTATTAGTAGCCAGGGGAATTAGGCAATAAGAGAAAGAAATAAAAGGCATCAAACTTGGAAGGGGCAAACTTAAATTGTCCCTGTTTGTGAATGACAGGAAATATATATAGAATCATATAGAGAATACACAGAAAACCCTAAAAACTTCACCAAAATACCATTAGAAGTAATAAACAACTTTGGTAAAGCTTCAGAATACAAAATTAACATACAAAATGCATAGTATTTCTATATACTACCACAAAACTATCAGAAAAAGGCATCAAGAAAATAATACCATATACAATAGCTACACACAAAAAAAGGAATAAATTTAACCAAAGAGTGGGCACACCTATATTATGATGACTATAAAACACTGATGAAAGAACTGAAGAAGACACAAATAAATGAAAAACATTCTATGTTCATGGATTGGAAGAATTAATATTGTTAAAATATCCATACTACTCAAAGCAATCTACAGACACAGTGCAATCCCTATCAAAATACAAATGACATTCTCCGCAGAATAAGAAAAAACAATTCTAAAATTTGTATGGAACACAAAAAAGACCCCTAATAGTCAAAGCAATCTTGAACAAAATAAATATAGCTGGGAGTATCACATTGCCTGACTTCAAAATATACTACAAAGCTATAGTAGCCTAAAAACAGGGTACTGGCATAAAAACAGACACATAGACCACTGGAACAGAATGCAAAGCCCAGAAATAAACCCACACATATACAGTCAACTGATCTTTGACAACGATGCCAAGATACACAATGGGAACAGAATAGTCCGTCCTACAAATGATGTTGGGAAAAGCAGATATCCACATGCAGAAGAATGAAATTGGACCTTTGTCTTACAACATATACAAAAAATGAAGTCAAAATGGGTTTAAGACTTCAATGTAAGACCCAAAACTATAAAATTATTAGAAGAAAACATAGGACAAAAGCTCCATGACATTGATCTAGGCAATAATTCTTAGATATAACTCCAAAAGCACAAACAACAACAGGAAAAATAGATAAATGGGATTACAATGAACAAATGTAATGTTCATTTTTTTCTTTGCACAGCCAAGAAAAAAAACAACAGTGAAGAGACAATCCACAGAGCATAAGAAAACATTTCCAAACTATAGATCTGATAATGTATTAATATATAAAATATATAAGAAGTCTAAACAACTCAATAACAAGAAAGCAAGTAAGCCAATTTTAAAATGGGTGAAGGACCGGAATAGACATTTCTCAAAAAGAGACATACAAATGGCCAACATGTATATGAATAATTGTTCAACATCACTAAGCATCTGGGAATGGCAAATTAAAACCACAATGAAGCCAGGCACGGTGGCTCATGTCTGTAATCCAAGTACTTTGGGAGTCAAGAGCTCAAGACCAGCCTGGCCAAGATGGTGGAACCCCGTCTCTATTAAAAATACAAAAATTAGCCGGGTGTGGTGGCAGGCACCTGTAATCCCAGCTACTCGGGAGGCTGAGGTAGGAGAACTGCTTGAACCTGGGAGGTGGAGGTTGCAATGAACCAAGATTGCACCACTGCACTCTGGCCTGGGTAACGGAGGAAGACTCCGTCTCAAAAATAAATAAATAAAAATAAAAATAAACAAAACCACAATTAGCTATCACCTCACACCTATTAGAATGGCTATTAACAAAAAGACAAAAGGAAACAAGTGTTGGGAGGATGTGAAGGAAAGGGAAAGCTGCACACTGTAATTGGGAATATAAATTCGTACAGCCATAAGGCAAACAATATTAAAGTTCATCAAAAAATAAAAAATAGAACTACCATATGATCCAGCAGTCAGCATTACTGGGTATATATCCAAAAGAAAGGACATCAGTATGTCCAGAAGAGAACAGAGCCCTGACAGTGCCTTGATTTTAGCTCTGGGAGACCCATGCCAAATTTCTGAACTATAGACCACAAAATAATAAATGCATGCTATTTTAAGATAACAAATTTGTGGTAATTTGTTATGGCAATAATAGGAAATTAATGCAACACCTTTGGGATTTTTTTATCTATAATCTCTAATGTAGCATGTGTATCCGCACCTTCTCTTGTCTAATGCATGAATATTCCACGTAGGTAAGATTGGCTTAATCACTTTAGCGTCTTTCAACCTAAATATGTGGTTTTTTTGTTTGTTTGTTTGAGCCTTTTGTTTTTTAGTCTGTAGTTAATATTTTAGCTTGTGAATCTAATTTTCATACTTTTGGTATCATACTTCGGTGTTTACATAATTCCCACTGTCTGTGAGCTCTGAAATAGCCAAGTCTACGTTTCATTCAGCTAGTGCATGGCATGTGAAAGAAACCTCAAATATATGTGGAAACAAGGAAGGAAGAAAGAAAAAATGGAAAGAAGGGAGGGAGGGAAGGAAGGAAGGAAGGAAGGAAGGAAGGAAGGAAGGAAGGAAGGAAGGAAGGAAGGAAGGAAGGATGGAAGGATGGAAGGATGGAAGGATGGAAGGATGGAAGGATGGAAGGATGGAAGGATGGAAGGATGGAAGGATGGAAGGATGGAAGGATGGAAGGATGGAAGGAAGGGAGGGAGGGAGGGAGGGAGGGAGGGAGGGAAGACAGGCTATGAAGCTAAGACATGAGAAATATCATGATAGTAAATATGTAACAAAGTTCAAGTTTACAACTTCACACAAAGAACAATGTCTGCCTAGTCAAAAGTAGGCTTTTAAAAAAATATTTGCTGAAAAAATGGTCCACATGTGTTTAGTTTTGTTGTTGTCATTGTTAAATGAAAGCATATCGTTTTCTTAAATTTATTTGACCAGCACATTTAGGAGTACTGCATATTTTATCACTGAGCCTTTAACTTTTTACAAGTAAATCATGGATTTTGGTCAAAGATTCCAAAGGAACATGTATAGTCAGGAAGTAAGATATTATGAAATTTGCAAACATTTTAGCCCTTGTAAAGACAGATTGCACTTTGCTCCTATTTCAAAATAGACTTGCAATTTTATGCTGAAAGTTGGAAAAATCACCAAGGGATTGTCGATCTTACCATGAAAATTCCAATATAGTATGAATCATATGATCTTCCAAAATTGTGCAAGAAATTGTTCCTTATCCCTTTAGAAGTTTTAGTATGATTGGCAATAATGGTGTCAAACCACCTAAATGTCGTGCCTGAACTCCTGCCTCTTAACTCTATGACCGATACTGATAGAATACTTCAGGTAATTTAGTTCATAGGAGATTATTGTACCAAATTTTTCTGCTGCTTGAATTTTTCCTGTTAGACTCATCTCTCCTTAGGTAAGTTGTTGTTGTTATATTGAGCATGCAAAACTAATATGCTCCTTTAAATGGCTGACTTTTTTTTTTTTTTTTTACCAATTATCTTACAACCAACTTTGTACTCATCTGGCTTTTGCTAAAACAGAGCTGTTTATCTATAAGCTGCAACTATATTTTCCTTTCCTAGTGATTAAAACTTTGAAAGCCATATGCTCATTCTTGTCTAAGTCATATCCTTTTGGATTTTAGCCTTAGTTTTCACTGCTATTGGCAAACAAAAGGAAATGCTTCTAATATGTTGGGCTCCCCTCTAGTGAAACCTATAAACACAAATAGGACACTCACTTCTAAAGGTGGATTTAGTTTTAAATTACCTTTCCAAAGTAGGTAAATCTCCAGGCTCCCTCTCTGATTGATCTGCCAAGCCAGCCACTTTGTTAGCATTAGCATGGCTTGAATTTGAGAACTACAGATGGTGAAGGCATATAAACTTGGTGGTGGGAAAATCAGGCTTCAATAAAGATTCCTAAGCAGCATACACTATTAAATGAATTCTTCATTTGCTTTTTGATAATAGGTACTACATGCAACTTAAATGATTTACCGTAGGAAATCTAGTCCTAGTTATACTCGCCAATCCTGGCCTGTTCAGCAGTTCTGAACACTAAGACAGAAAAACTATTTCTTTCTAAGTAGGTCAGAGATCTAAACACTACTAATGAGTTGAACACAAGGTATTTTCTATTAATAATTTATTTTATCACTGCAGTTCCGTTAGTCATTTTACATATCTGTTCTAGTTTCCATTTTACCACTATATTTATTAATATAATACAAGAAGAATTATGCCCATTTTCTTTTGTTTATATGTCATGTTTTCCTGATCTCACTGTCTCTCATTCAAGCAGAAATGTGCTATTGATCCTGCAATCTTTAAATATTGGTCTTTCACAGAAAATGAAAAAGAAATTTCTCCTTTTTTTTCAGTTTTACTGTATCATTTTATTCTCTAAACTGACCCCTCTTAGCATCTATGATCTTTAAAATTAGCAGAAGATTTGTTTTCATTTATTGCAATGGAACTATGAAAATCAATGTAGTCTGGTTAGTTGTAATTATTTGCATTTCCTCATAAAACTATTATCCTTTAATGGGCTCATCTGTTTTCTCAAAGTTTAAAGCTGGTCACACTGAGATCTGGATAATTGCCATTATGGACATACTAGAGCGTCACCAATTATTTAAGAAAGTCAGTGATCTCATTGAAGAAAACATTCTTTAGTTATTACTTTTAACAAAATTAAATCCCTATTAAAGAGAGAAATTCATTCTAAGAAAAGTTTATTTTGTCACCAAGTTGATATTCACTATTAGCTACAAATCACGCTGCCCACAATGGATTGCATTTGGGAGAGAGGGAGGCAGAGAGGTCTGTATGTATGCTGCACAATTGTTCAAAGAACTAAACATTTAAAATTTATTGTACCCCAGATGCACAATCTCACAAACTCATGGGATAAATAAACACCTAAGCCATTTATTAAGCCTACACAACAGCTATATGTTTCTTAAAATTAAATAAAGCACCTTTTAATTTTCCATAGTAAAACATACCCATTTTAGAAACTCTAAAATTTATCTATAATAGTTTATCATTTAATCATCATAAAACCCTAAGAGTTAGGTACTATCATATTCCCATTTTATTTATGGGTAAAGTCCAAAGAAAGAAAAATTAGCTCTACGTACAAAAGCCATAACTGGTAGCGCCATTGAGCCTGAACTATTATCACACTGTTTATCATGTTGGTTAAGAGAGCAAACAAAAGATATTTTGTCAGTCTAAACTTCCCTTTTAACTTGATTTGTTATATTGTCCATAGTGCCTCATATCTTCCCACTTCCATCCTGATCAAGAAATTTTCAATCTTTATGAATATACAAGAACATACAAGCAGTTTTCTTCCATAAGCTGCCTCCAATTCTCCATCTTGAAACTCATCCTGGTTTCTTCAGCACTTCATAAAAACATCTAAGTACACAAAAAATAATAGATGCCCAGCATAAAACTTTCTTTCACTTCATTTTACCTTATGAAAAAGAGCTGTCATTTTTCAAAATGTAATTTGTAAACATTTTGTATACAATATAATACATTACGAAAAAATCGGTGAATTAGATTTCCACATCACATTCAGACCTTGGCCACAATTCAGGTCATTTTATTTTAAAGTTAAATTTACTGCCTTTAGAGTTAGACAGACATAAAATGGAATTAAATTCAATAAAATTTAGTTAAATTTCCCATCATTTAATAACCCTGATACCTTCTGCAACTTATTTAATTTCCCTCTGACTTTGTTACTTTGCCCTGAAAATGAGTATATTTCATTTCTTACCTCTCAGCTTTGTTATAAGTATTAAATGAGATAATAGATTTAAAGCACCGAACTCAATACCTAGCTTATAGTACTAGTTCAATGATTATATCATACCATATAAATAGCTTAAAAGTTCCTAAATTTCCTGGCCTCTTCCTACCCCAAGCTCATATTTTACTTTTAAATGGTGCAATACAATGCAAAAAACACAAAGTTTAGAGTTATATGTCTATGTGTGAAAGACGTATCATCCACTTGCAAAATGATAAATTGCTTAAATTAAATTGCTTAGCCTAAGCATTTCCCAAACTTTTTCACGTCAAGGTGCACAAAAATTAATGCTTTTTTCTGGCACACTAGGGTAAATGGAAGAAACTGTTTGAAGCCAGCCACCCCAAGTCTCATTCTGTTGCTCTTTCTCTTGATGGAAATCAACATCTCAGTCCATGCCTGTTTGACTGTGTCAAGTCCCAATTTTTTAAAACACAGCAATGATACTAAACTCACAAGGTTTTAGGGAAGATACAAAGATGCCTGAAAAACAGCTGGCATGCTGATCAGCAAATAGTGTGTTCTTAATTATCCTGGGCTCTTACTCTCCCACCATGTCCTCCATGGTGTAGTTATATGAAGCTGCCGAAAAATTCAAAAGATAGCCATGCTTTTTCGCATCTCTTTCATTTACATGTCATTCCAACTTAAGGAATGCTGTAACAATTATCTATTGCTGTGTAACAAATCACCACAAACTCAGAGACTTAAAACACACGCACGTGCACACACACACAAAAACACACACATTTACTAGCTTATTATTTCTGTGAGTCAAGGGTCCTGGCATGACTTTGCTGGGTCCTGCGCTTAGGGCCTCACAAGGTTGCAATGAAGGTGTCAGTCAGTGCACATTCTTATGTGGAAGTCTGACTGGATAAGAGTTTGCTTCCAAGTTCACTTAAATTGTTGGTCCAGGCTAGGCCACTGTACAGGTATCTAGACAATAGTAACACAGTTTAAAAGTCTTATTCAGGTAAAGAGACCAACCCCACTCAGTCACTCTCTTCTCCACCCCTATCTTTAAACTCCAAGATTGTAGGTGACAAATTAGACAAGTAACCTTTTCTCAATGCTGCTTCTCCCTAAGGTATTGATGATAAATCCCAATCACAGCAGTTGCCTGGTGGAGGACTGCAAAGACAAATAATAGTCCTGAGCTCTCTTTCCTGAAATTAAGCCCATTTTCTTTTTCTAAATTCACTTGGACATACAAAGAGGAAAGCATGGCCTTAGGCATTCCATAGTACACATTACCAGACAGAGTAACTATACTCTCAAGGTGAAATGAGCACCCAGGGAAGATAACTAGATGTATAAAGATTGCAAGGACTACTAAAGGAAGACAAACTCAATAAGCTATCTGACCACTGGAATGGATGGATCAGTAATGTAAAATAACTGTAATACTTTAGAAGATAAGGAAATATATTAGTAACATAAGAACAAGAAATCTGAAAAGTAAACTGGTGAAAATGATTAACATAATAACTGATCAAAGACGACGATACACTTAAGAATAAATACGTGAATTGGAAGATTACATTAAAAATTCCAAGAAGGCAGAAGAAAAATATAAAAAGAGGGAAGCTATAAAATCAAAGCTAAAATATATGAAAAACAGAAGTAGAAATGATATTCTGATGTCAGAAGTTTTGCTATAAAAAGATTCACATTGAAAACATTCTTGCTGGAAAAGCTCAAGTAAGATAAAAGAATGATGTCATCAGGATTCTTAATATCCCAGACATAACGATAATCGTGAACGGTGAAATCAAGGAATGCAGAATAGGTGGCCATGCTATGTGCCTCCGTAACACCTCATACAAAGCTCTGTCACATGACTTACCATTGTTTTGCTATCATCTGCCCATGTACGTGTTTCCTCTGGTAGTCAGTAATACCTTTTAGAAAAACAAGTGTGAAATTATTTTACCTTTGTATTCTAAATTTTCACAAGCTATCACAAGTCCTGGCATACAATGGCCATTCTCTATATTCTGGCCAAATGGAACTGAGCTGATTTTTACCTACCTCTTTCAATTCTCTCATTGATTTACTTCAGCTTTTGTGGTCTTCTGGTTTTCAGACCTCAGAACTTAGTTGACTTCAGACAGCTGTTTTACAATCAATCTGTCTAGCTGTTTAACTGTCCTGCAATTGGTCCTAATGCTGCCCCATTCTCTGACCAGTCCGCCTGGTCTTCCGACCCATTATACAGACTGGTGGAGACAAAGAGGAACATAGGATAGTCAATTCTGCTCTCCACACTATTCTTCTGTGCCTATGCTGGCACTGACATTTAGAAAAGTGTTAAGTTTTAGGTGGGATAGAGGGAATGAATGAAAGGAATGATAGAATGAGAAACACCACCATACACGTTGTACAAAGTATTGAGGGAAACGTGCTGTCAGACAGTCTTAGAAATAAGGCAGACCCTTCCTTATGTAGTCTTGTCACCAAAGTAGAATACATGTGCACACCTGAAGTAACTTTTTTGGGAGACAAATTAGATGAAAGTCTGGCCTATTCTCTGATTTTCTTGCCTTGCCTATTTAAATGTTTAGTAGTTGCCCTTGCTGTTGATGAGGAGATAGATGTAGAATTATCTCTGCAGTTAACTTTGTGTTTGAAGTTCTCACATTACTACCATCTTTCTGAGCCAATTAAGCATACCTTTATCATGCCTCCTGGTAGGGTTATTCAGCATGTGCTAAATTGTTTAATTAAAATCTGTCCTGTTTCCCTAATGCCCATTTCGAGGAATACCTTTCTCAAAATAGCAATTAAATATATAATAATCCATTACTTGGGAAGAAAAAAGAATTGCTGAGTATCTCTGAAAGATAAACAAGTAGGCTTTCAATGATCTCATTTAAAATCTTACTTTACAAACACACAATGGCATTTTTTTTCTTTCTAACTGTGTTGGTCAAACTTATCACGCGGTCTTGTAAATTTTGGTATCTCATAATGGAAATTATCTTGTGACTATTATTAGAGTGACAGGGAAATACATAGTTACAAATACAGCAATGTTGCCAATAGGAAGGATCTATGGTATGGTAGGGAGAGTGTAGGCTTTACAGATGAGTCCTCACTAAGTCTACTATTAGTCAGGCACTCTGCCAATCTCTTTATAAATGGTCTTGCAAATTCTTATGAAGTTTACTATTATTCCCACTTTATAAATGATGGCAGTGAGTCCTTGAGAGGTTTCGTCATTTACCCCAAATCACTCTGCTATTAAGTGGTGGGACAGAATTTGAGCTCAGGCTTGCCTGACTCAAAATCTGTATGTCCCACAAATGTTCCCTTCCTTCCTTTGTGGCAGAAACTGATACAGAATGCAATACCTAACATGAATTCACAAACCAAGTTGATCTATTACATGTCACATATTCCAATATTTGTCTAAACTTTACCTTACTTCTTTTTTCTAAACTCTGAATTAAATCTCTGCTCTTCCACTAACTAGTGATATGACCTTAATCTAGTAATAGCCCTACTTTGGACCTCAGGTATAGTGGGATTTTCCTAATTTTACAGTGTAAGATGCCTTCTCTAGGAGACAGCACAGCAGTCAGAACATGCCTATGGTTGCTTATAGAAATCAACACTATGTCAGAGGCCTAGAGCCTATATAGAAGAGGAAGTTGAAGTCAGTAAGCTAGACAATGAGCCCTAACCTAAGGGATAAAAGACATGAGATATGATGATTGAGGCAAATTGCTGAGATATTCAATCTTTACATTGTTGTGCACTTAGCCAAATTCTTAGCTTTCATTCCTTAAACAGGCCCTGACACAAGGTGGTTTCATATACTTTACAGAGTTCAATACATCCTGGCTTCAGTTGCCCTCCCTAATCATGCCTAATGTAGACTGGCAGAGCAGCACTTGTGAATCCTAAATAGCTAACCATTTCTGCTAGATCCATTATGTAGGGAACAGAAGACTTAATTCTCCAGTCCAGACTCTCATGCATTTTCTGCCAACAATAAATTCACTCCAAATGAAAAGAAAACATTAAATTTTAAACCTATGAATATCTTTAAATGGCGAAGATACACACCAGAATTGAGTTGTCTTTGTACTTACGAAGTCTATTCAATGATTGAAAATCATTTCAAAATGGTGTTCTAAATTCAATGATTCATTTACAATTGTTCTGGGAATCTCTACTTTTGGCTGTTTTTTTCTGTGGCTAACAAAGCAATCTTTGAATATAGTAACCTAAAATTCTCTCCACACAGAAAGAAGTCGCTTAGATTTGCTGGTTCAAATTATGCTGGACTTCCAGAAATACATTTTTAACAGCCTTGGTTTACAAAGGGAATTGCTGTTAATCCCAGAGCACGTTAGTTTTCCCAAAATAGCATCATTTAAATCAAGAATCAGGAGCATAATGAAAAACAGACAGAAGTGGTATAGAAGATGCTGCTTAGGAATATGTCTTGAACAACATATGTTTGCTTATACAGGATATGTCTGATGTGGATTTAGAATCACTAAGGCAGAGACTGAATTTACAAAAGCCAGGGCATAAGGAAGGAAACATAACCAGGAATCTACTTGAAAAGGTTATTGGAACAAGTTCACTACATGTAACAGAAAAATGGGAAGGAAGACAGTATTTGAAGTGGTAGATAGGATTCAACCAGGCTCACATAGAATTCTCTCAGAAAACTAAATGAAAGGAACCTCTCAATGATAAAAACAGCTCCCTTCACTCAACTCTGCTTCTACGGGCATATCAAGGCAATAGAATCTCTCACACCAACTCCCACTTGCTTTTCATCTTTGTTTTACTTTTCTGACATTTTCAACAGTAGCCCATGGGCTCCAGCCTTGTACTAACAGGGTCTGCTTCAGGGTAACACTGCCATGTTGGAGCCTAAGTAGTAATTAGAATTGTTCAATTTTTAATTTTTTTTTTTTTTTTTTTTTTTTTTTTTGAGACAGAGTCTCGCTCTGTCACCAGGCTAGAGTGCAGTGGTGCGATCTCGGCTCACTGCAACCTCCGCCTCCTGGGTTCAAGCAATTCTCTTGCCTCAGCCTCCAGAGTAGCTGGGACTACAGGTGCCCACCACCACACATGGCTAATTTTTTGTTTTTGGATTTTTAGTAGAGACGGGGTTTCACCATGTTGGCCAGAACGGTCTTGATCTCTTGACCTTGTGATCCATCCACCTCGGCCTCCCAAAGTGCTGGGGTTACAGAGGTGAGCCACCACGCCCAGCCTGTTCACTCTTTTTTAAAGCACTAACAAACAAGTCTCCTTAAAATTTACTGAAAATGCTTTCTTTATTCCCAACCACCAGTCTTTCTGAACAACTGTATTGCAGGGTGCAATACAGTATTAAGATAATCATCCTGAAAAAGGATTGCACTTACTCCATATTTTAACATTTCTCTCCCATTCTAAATCGTTAATTATGAATTTCAAGCATTAAAAGAAAAAGCCTTGCAGCCTGTACAGAAACTCTTAAAGAGACTGTTTTCAGAAAAGTGCCGAAAGTACCTCATCTTCTCCCATAAAAGCCAGAGAAGATGATGACAGTCCAGCTGCTTGGTAAGGATTGCTCACCCTTTATGGGCTCCCAGAAGCTTCTATGCAACATAAAGAAATTCATATTTTTATTGCCTCATATTCTCTCAGCATGAAGAAGAATTTACATTTCTTAATTGGATTTCTTTCTCTCGGCATAAGAAATTGCAACAATCTCACTAGACTCCATTGCTTAACAGCCCCAAGAAGCAATTGTATAACTTATTTATAAGGCAGGGTGTAGGGCAAAGTTTTTCAGTAAAGTTCAAGGACAACTTACATCAAGATTCCTTAAAATACATTGTAAAAATCCAGAGTCTTAGCCTATGCTCCAGATCTACTGAATTAGACTCTCTAAATGTGAGACTCAGAAATCTGTGTTTAGAAAAGCTCTATATGATTTTTGTTTATTCATAAATTTGATAATTACCAATTTAACAGAAATGACAGATTTTGGAACACATCTGGGAAACTCTTTCTTTAACTGTTTCCCCTACCTCCATGCCCCCACTGGAGCTGATCAGTATGAAATGGTAACTTATACCTGTGCTATTTAAGTTATAAGGGTACTACTATTTGAAAGGACCCTGAATTCATGTAGTTAAAATAATCCTCAACTTTTTAATCCATGAAGGAAACTCGGAGAGTCTTCTAAGCTCATTTTTCTATATTACAGACAGAGTATTTTCTCTACAACGTTGAATTCTGGAGGCACACTCTTAGGCCTTAAAATATAGTCTAAAATGAAACCCTGCCCCATTTCAAAGTGCCTGTGAAGATGGGCATTGTTGTTCAGGGTCTGTAATCACGTATCTGTATCGTGGTTCTGGGGTATAGTAATAGGGCCAGAGCTTAGTTGTTGATTTGGAAGTTCGGAGTAGCACTTTTTTTTGATAAAAGCACAACTATGGGGGATTGCAAAAAGAATGGTGGGCCAATCTTACTATAATTCTTGCTCTATAAGCTGCTTAGGTGCCTGTATTTGTATGAAATAATTGTATAGTTCTTAAGAGTATTAAATTGTTTTTTCATGTGTCTGTTGGCTGTATGAATGTCTTCTTTTGAGAAATGTCTGTTCATATCCTTTGCCCACTTTTTGATGGGGTTGTTTGTTTTTTTCTTGTAAATTTGTTTGAGTTCTTTGTAGGTTCTGGATATTAGCCCTTTGTCAGATGAGTAGATTGCAAAAATTTTCTCCCATAAATTATGCTGCTACAAAGACACATGCACACGTATGTTTATTGCAGCACTATTCACAATAGCAAAGACTTGGAATCAACCCAAATGTCCATCAGGGACAGATTGGATTAAGAAAATGTGGCACATATACACCATGGAATACTATGCAGCCATCAAAAAGGATGAGTTTGTGTCCTTTGTAGGAACATGGATGCAGCTGGAAACCATCATTCTTAGCAAACTATCACAAGAACAGAAAACCAAACACTGCATGTTCTCACTCATAGGTGGGAACTGAACAATGAGATCACTTGGACTCAGGAAGGGGAACATCACACACCGGGGCCTATCATGAGGAGGGGGGCGGGGGGAGGATTGCATTGGGAGTTATACCTGATGTAAATGATGAGTTGATGGGTGCAGCACACCAACATGGCACAAGTATACATATGTAACAAACCTGCACGTTATGCACATGTACCCTACAACTTAAAGTATAATAATAATAAATAAATAAATAAATAAAAGAGTATTAAATTGTTAAGCTGGAAACTCCCAGCTCCTCCCTGTTGATAACTACCTCATCTACTACAGAGAACTGAGCTGACTGATGAGAAAAAAAAAAAAAAAAGAAAAGAAAATGTGTGTGTCTCTCAGTTAATTCTAATCCTGAGTGTAGAGTATATAGTCTACATTTTCTGTATGAAAAAACAGAGAGGCTTTAGAAAGAAAATATTTTTTCCATACTTATATGTGACCAAGATAAAATTTGAGCCAAATTCTAACTGACTAGCTCTAAAGCCTGTGCTTTCTCCAAAGGAAAAGAAGAAAAACGAATGCCAGAAAAGAAGGGAAAGAGGCAGAGGAGCAGATATAAGAGAGGGAAAAAGCAACCAAATAAGTTTCCATAGTAGGTTTTATTGAAATTAGGAAATTTCTAAGAGAAATTATTGTGGTGACCCCACAAGCACAGAATAGGGGCTACAGTACATGAGGCAATGTAGTTTGTCTGTAAAGTCTGTTGTGATCATGCCTGTAATAAACTGCTATTTCCTAAGAAAGAGTACAGCTCTGGTATTTCATTCTGGCATTAACCCCACACAGCTACAGTGACTTACCAGCATGCCTTTATCCATTAGTATAACAGAGAGAACAAAAATATCCGCTAGCCATTCATTTCTGCAGAGTTCAAGTGTTTTGCAACAAAGTTATTTTTCTATGCTTATGCCAACTAGAGACATTTTGACTCCTACCATAACATTGTCACTAAATCTTTTCAGTTAACTGTTTCTTCTTTCTCTTGGATAAAAATAAGTTACAGTGCCTAAAAAGTAGAATTATCCTTTAAAATGTAAGTCTCCAAATAGTTTGAATCTTTATACATAGAAATTTTCATTATTAAATGTAAAGAATTCTGAAATTAGCCATCAGAGCCTATGACTATTTTCCCAATTTTTAAGTTCAGAAATTCATGTTACTGAATTCCACATTTTATTCTGTATTTTATTAAATATGGATTCCATATTTTACTAAAATTTTAGCTTCTTAAATCTTTTTTTCTTTAGGTTTTGAGAGGCAGGTGCGATGCAGTGGGCATGTAGGGGGTTGTATAATAATCGCAACCAAAAGAAAAAAAGATGCATGAGTTAGACTCAGTGGTAGCTGAAAAACATTAACAGCCAGAAGTTTCCTTCTCAAGCTTTGAATAAATATTTTATGAAATGTCAATAAAATTTTTCTAAAGACTAGATCTTTCTTCCTAAGAACCTTTTTGGTGTCTATGAGTGGGGGATCTATATTGACAACTCTCAAACTATAATGAAATGTATGTCACCAGTAGTATCCAACTTAGAATTGGGCACTCCAAAAAGAACCTGATTCAGTGAAATATGAAATATGGTTAGGCCCATGGGCAAGGTGAGGATGAAAGCCACTTCTTTGGGACAAAATGATTATATAATGGGCTGTTTAGGAGCTACCTTAAAAGGAAACATCCTTCTAATGCAATGAGATATTTCTAAGTTCTCTGCACCCCTAAAGCTCTTCTTGTTGCATTATTAGTTATGTGAAGCAGTCATGAAGGGGATAAATAAGGGAGTTGGTGGGGAACAGGGATCTATTTCCTCATACTCCAAAAACACTATGGCTCACTTACGTTGGTTATATATGAAATTTGAATAACATAACATCTTTTAAAAAGTAGTTCCACTAGGTGGAGGGAGATGGGTGAACAAATAGGGTCACTGTTGAAAACTTTTTGTCTACAGCACTATTGAATTAACACTTTCCCAACATTCTAGACATCTCACATCAAATAGTGGAGTTTCTATCCATTTGACTCAAACATTACTAAGTAGCAATAGCTTTCTGAAAATGTCCATTTGTTCAAGTCAACTTTTCATTAGAAATCTAAAAGAATTTTCATATAACTCTCTTAAAATTAGTATTATTTTCTCTCTATCATATACATACACACTCAATATTTTACTATACCCAGCACATCGGGAGGCCAAGGCGGGCAGATCACGAGGTCAGGAGATGGAGACCATCCCGGTTAACATGGTGAAACCCCGTCTCTATTAAAAACAATACAAAAAATTAGCCAGATGTAGTGGCGGGTGCCTGTAGTCCCACCTACTGGGGAGGCTGAGGCAGGAGAATAGCGTGAATCTGGAAGGTGGAGCTTGCAGTGAGCCGAGATCACGTCACTGCACTCCAGCATGGGTGACAGAGCGAGACTCTGTCATAAATAAATAAATAAATAAATAAATAAATAAATAAATAAATAAAATAATTATATTATAAAATAAGACATTCCTGTATGTGTATGCTAACATCAACGGATACTATTATTTGCACCTTGTCCCCTTGAAACACTTCCCTATTGTCACCAAACTCACTTTCAAAGTACTTTGTAAAGTACTGAAGAGAAAATTTAGAAAAGGGTATGAGAAAGCAATTCACATAAGAAAATAGGTAATATGACTGAAGTAATATCCATATTTGTGAGTCACAAAAGTGAACTAGAAACCACAATGCAATATCATTATTCACCTACCAATTTTACACAAATGAGAAGATAGAAGTGAAAGCACCAATTTTACCAGAAAAAAATTAATTTGGAGGACAAAGTTTAGTATGAGAACCCACTGGCATGATAATAATTCAGGAATTATACAGACTTCCCCTTGTTATGAGCAATGCTAAGCCAGATCATGTATACCAATTTGTAAAGGCAAAATCTTGCTCTCTGAGGGCAGCTGTCTTCTAAGACAAAAAGGGTGGAACTATTCTGATCATGTCTAATTAATTTTTTCCAAATTTATTAATCAGAGTGAATCACTCCATCTTCTCTGGTAGGGTAGTGAATAGAGGAGCAGAGAGAGGCAACAAGTACAGCACATGGAAGACCACATTCACCTAGAAAGAAATCAGGACTGAGGACAAGAATTCCTCTCCATACCTCCTTCCCACCCCCTCACCCTGCCAAATTCCAGTACAAAATAGTTTCACTAGTTGGTCTATCTGGCTTTGGAAAATCCAATAGTAGAGATTCATTTATTTGAATAGAGTTTCTTTTTTAATAACAAATGACCCCAGGAGGCAAAATACCAATAAATCCTATGACCTTTAGTATGTTATCAGAAATTAAAGCAGCCTTGAGAAAAGGAGAGATCAGACTGGAAAAAAAGAAAAGGGGGCTGGATTACTCATTGAGATCAGATGAAGTATTTCAATACCTGGATCACAAGCTGCTTCAGGAGCTCTACTTCTGGTTTTGATAGTTTTCTTATCCTCTCAGAAACTTAGTTATCTCAGCTATAAAAATTAGATAGTTGAACTCCTTGAAACACAAGGCTCCATCCAATACTATGTACCAATTGTGGGGTAACTGGCAGTAAATAAAGAGTTAAAACTGTAGTCTCAGTTGCTGTGGGTAATAACAGGAGAGATTGCAACCTAAAGGGAATGTGCAGCATGATCAGATGCACACAATCTATTTTCCACTTCTTTAGTGTGTCTCAGCTTGTTAAGGTTAGATACAGAATTTTTTTCTGTTTTGCTTTATCTGTCAGTATAAGATAATTAAAAAGAAGTGAACTTCCTTCATCCATTTATCTTGGATGGCAAGCACACTTTCTTACCACCAAAAACATAAAACCTAGAGAAAATGCAAATTAAAATTTTTATAAATGTACATACCACGTAGTCTTATAGACACCTATGTTCCACTCTTAAGCCAGGGCCAAAGTAGAAATCTCTTTGGTCTCTCTTCACTTAGAGTAACAGAAAATACAAGACCGAGAGAGCAGACTGTGATGGAGGATTCATTATAAGCTGAAACCTGAATCACCATAATTACACACAGTTCATAAGTGCAAATGGTACCCATCTCTTGGCAGATTAAAAAGCCGAGTGATGACTAATATTGCTGAGCTAAACATGCCTGTTTCATAAGCCACTCAAATCAACACTCCTGTTATCCCTTGACACACAGGCAAAAATTGTATCTGTAAGCCTAATAAAATCTCATTTGTTTTACCTGAAGGTCCTATGAACCACCTGGTGCCTTTCTTTGCACTTCTTTTTCTCTATTAACTTATGCTTTGTAGAAATTAAGGCTTTAATATGATAATTCTTTCCACTAGCTTTTAATTATTAGGTCAATGTGTGAATTTGAAGCAAGCAGTCCAATATGAAACTATTAGGAAAAATGCTGAAAATACTGAATAATATTAGAAATTCTAGACAGTAAAATTTAGACAATAATTAGTCTTCTGATGTTTCATAATGACAGTTTGTAGGAAATACAGGTTGAGCATCTCTAATCCAAAAATTCAAAATTTGAAATGCTCCAAAATCTAAACTTTTTGATTGCAGACATGATGCCACAAGTGGAAAATTCCACAATTGATTCATATGACAGGTCTCAGTCAAAACACAGAACTTTGTTTCAGGTAGAAAGTGATGTACAATATTGTATAAAATTGCATAAATATTGTATAATAGTTGCAACCAAAAGAAATATTCAGTTTTGTGTATACAATGTATACTAAACATAAATGAATTTTGTGTTTAGACTTGTGTCCCATCCTTAAGATGTCTTATTATGCATATGCAAATAAATATTCCAGAATCTGAAAAAAATTTGAAATCTGAGACATTTTGGTCCCAAGCATTTTGCATGAGAGATAGTCAATCTACACAGTACAATGCTAGGTTATATTCACAAAACACTTGTTCCCAACGGTCTCAACTTTTGATTAGAAAGTTGTTTTTATTGTGGTAGCTAAATCCATAAACTTTTTAGCACATCAATATGGTAACTACTACACATAAATGTAAAATTTACTTTTAGCTTTAAGTTTAATGACTTCTCTTTTAGAAAAGCCAATAGGCAATTCAATGTATGTTTTCAAATTTAAAATACTTCTGCTTAAGAGTAAGATTTAAGCTTCCTGATGAGAAAAAAACTGAGACATTTCTTGAGATATAAATATTGTAGCTTTTAATTATTAAGTGTTTTCAGAAGAAAAAATTAGCAGCCAACTATTTGCTAATAAAGACTTAAGTAACATGTATTTTAAATACATTATTGGTAAACTTATACCCTTTTTCTTGAGGAAATCAACCATACCAAGAAAAACAAATCATAGAAAGTTTTGTAAGTCACGTAAAGGTTTGATCTTATCATACACCCAATTATGATGCCTCCATTGAAATTTGTTCAAGTGTGGCAGAATATGACAAAAATATTCCCAGCTTCTGTTGATGTATAGGCATAGAAAGAAAAATATCTATTGTTTGTCAAGACACTAAAGTTTCATGCTCCCTATTTTGTTCTTTTTATCTTTTCATTCTATGCTGCCCTCTCTCATCTGGGATTAGTACCCTTATAAAAAGAGCTATGAGAGGGCTTGCTTCCTTTCAGCTTTCCTCCATGTGGGAATATATGGGAAAGGCAGCCATCTGCAAACCAGGAAGCCAGCCTTCACCAGACACTAGATCTACTGACACCTTCATCTTGGACTTCCCATCCTCCAGAACTATGGGGTCACATAAGCTACTGAATGTATGGTGTATCTGTTTTAGTTGCCCAATCTAACACACATGGAGGAAAGCAGACAGGACACAAGCCCTCTCATATCTCTTTTTATAAGGAGATGAATCTCATTCCTAGGGTTCCACCCTCATGACCTAATTACCTCCCAAAGGCTCCACCTATAAATACAATAATTTTAATGATTAAACTCCAACACATTAATTTGATTTGGGGGTAAGGGTATGCAGATATTTAATCCATAGCATCCTGCAACCTCCTCTTCTCTAACCCTCCACCAACCCTTGGCAATCATGAGGAAACTAACACAAATTATATAACTATATGCTTATATTTTTTCTATCCCCATCTGTTGCTGGATCATTTTCTGTTACATCTTTGCCTTACTACCTTCCAGAATGAGTTTATCCACAGAGAGCTCATTGCTTCCCGAGACTGTTCAATTATGATTTAGACAACACTAATTACATTTCTTTTTAAAAAGACTTTTTTCCGGTGTTGAACCAAAATCTTCATCCCTTAATTTTCCTCCATAGGTTCTAGTTCTGCCACCTGTGTTCTACATAACAACTCCTTCAAAATATTAAACTTCAGATTTCACATGCTTCTGAGTTATTTGACTTTCCTCCATAACAAGTATCAACAGTTTTTTATACCATTTCTCATATAAAGGCACTCCTTGTAACGAACACTGTGGCTTCTACCCAAGGAGGAGACACCGTTCATATTTGAGGTGGTGAAGAAACTGAAACTGAATGTGAGAAGTAACAGTGAATGGGTGTGAGAAATCCAGCTGATATAATAATCCTGAAAAAACACTAATGTTAAAAGCATGTGGTTAAAGAAGATATTCTTAGGCAATTTTCATTGAAGTCCATGTAGATTTCTTGCTTTTTTGAAAGTATTTAAAAGCAAAGAATGTAATGAAAACACCTGGTTTCAAATGCCAGTTCCACGACAGCACAGATTTGTGATGTTAGGCCAACTTCTCTACTTCTCTGAGTATCATTATCTAAAAGTAGGGAAAAAGAGTCATTAATTTGAAGTTAAATGAGATAATCTTAATACATTTAAAGTGCTTTAGTCAGTGGTGAGCTTATAATAATTCACTACATATTAGTTGTTTTTATATTCACTGGAAAACAATAGTTTTTCTGTAAAGATGACGGATTGCAAAATGGGGAGGGGGGAATCAACAGATTTCATCCTTTTAACTGGGAAAGATCCTTAATACTGAGAATGGTAATAAATATGTTCCCAAATTTTGTAATTTGAATTTTTTGCTAATACCTGAATATATTTACCATTTATTAGCATCTTTTGGAAAGCCTGGAAAAGGAGCAGTTTGACAAATGAATTTAAATGACTTATTTGGAATTCTAATTTCTGATTATTCTAAAGATGGTTTTGAGGTAGTAGCTGTCAAAGATGGGACCACAAGTTACTAGTGATAAAACTAATACTATTTTCCTGAAACAAAATTGTAAAATACATTATCAGAGAATAATGCAGTAAAAGTCAATGGTTGAAATCTGAAAATCTAAAGTTCTGATTACTGAAATAGCCATTAGCATCCAAGTTTAAATTACCACTAAGTATATTTTAAAGTGCATTTATATTCATTTATATATATATAATATATAAAGTATTATATTTAAGGTATATTTACATATAATATACAATATAAAATTTATATTTACATGTAAAAACAAATTTTTGGGTTTACATATATATAAATAAAAAGTAAAAATAATGTAAGAATTGAGTATTAGAATATTTCATATTTACTTTATGCATATAGCAAGTTATAAACACCCTATGTTTTTAATTTATCCACTTCTATTAGATTTTTAGAGATTTGATGCATCTGTGAAGAATTTAACTCCCAATGCACTGGTTTAATAATTGCATGGATAAATCCTACATGAACTAATAACCACATATTTATTGTGCATCTACTATATGCTATGTGCTGTCCAATGGACATTATATAAATCATCTCATTTAACCATCTCAACTATGAGATATAATTAAAATTGCCTGTTTTAATAAATGAGGATCAAAAGAGAAACCACAACTCTCTGAGAATAATTTACCCAAGACTTGGAGCCCAAAGGGCCAAATTTGAATCTAGGTCTGTCTGAGTCTGAAACCTATGCCTTATCGTAGGTTTGGTATGGGTATTTCAGTGAGGAGGAAGTAAGATCGTGAATATTTGCATGACCTGGAAAATTATTCTCTGGTATTCAGGTCCCACTTTTTCATGATGTAACAATGTATGACTTTCAATTTTGTTGGGAACATTTTGAAACTCTTGTGATATTTCAAAGGTTTACTATATAAAATATTGACAAGAATGCATTCCATAGGTCTTTCCAAAGAGTTCAAAGTATCTTGCTAGAGCCTCCTTACCTGTGCTTATAAGTTTTTTGTGGGTTCTAAGAAAAAGTGCTTTCTCTATAATGCAAAATACATAAGATCCATAAAATGACTTTATTAAGGAGAAAGAGACAATACCGTGCCTGATACTCTCCTGGTTCCCCTGCTTCACTACAACCTTTATTTTATTTTTACCAGATGGGGCTATATTTTCTGTTTCTTTACAAAAGAGGCTACTTGAAAAATTATATTTCAGACCTTGCACTCTACTCTGTTAAATGGGAAGTCACTGTTATGTCAAAAACAGACAAAAAGTTAATTTGGGTTTCCTAGGCTGTAGAAAATTTTAGGAGTCTCTCTCACAAATAGGGTCTCTTTTTTCACGTTACACTCTACTTCTGTTTGAAACTCTGATTATGGTAATATTAGATATCATTTTAAAATCTTGTTTTAAAAGTCTAAAATTGCTGTTCAACATATCATGTGATCCGACGAGGGTGGCTATTTGGAATGTAAGTGTTTTCATTTACCTGGCATATTTTCAGGCTACATAATCACCCTAATATGATAGTCTGATTAGAAATACTTGGAGTATATGCTTTCTGGTTACTAGATGATCATTAGAAACTACATGACTCTTTTTTTTTTAATATGTTGACTTTAGAGAAGCCATTTCTTTTATATCTGAAATAAAATCTTCATTTTAACTTAATTCATCTAAGGTTTACCCATACAATTATTATATACATGCAGTAATTTCATGTATAAATCCTAGATAAACTAATAATCAAACATTTTCTGTAGACTTATAGAGTGCCGGTTATCTCAGAATGTGTGTTACATAAATCATTCCATTTAATCTTTTTGACAACTTTAAGGTATAACTAATATTGCCCCATTTCACAAATAAGGAATGAATGAGCAACAATGAGATTATGTGAATTATAATTTTCTCAGTCTAATAATAAATTATCAATAATATTGTATTTTAAACTAAAAACACATAATAGTTTATTTTTAAAAAAGAGAGATGGTTTAAAATAGTACATAATGTAGATTTCATGAATTTAAATAATTAATTCAACCTCTACTTTTTGAGCAAACACTCCAAGTCCTTTTGTGGCATACCAGTCACCCTGAAGCTGAGATTATAATTTATTTACACTTACTATTTATAGGACCTAGCATCCTTATCTCAGTTTCCTTGTCTGATCTATAGCTTCTCATTTGGGAAGTTCTCTGTTGCTATTTACCACCTTATAGTGTTTACTCCTATTTTTGCATTTCACACCTCCAGATTTTCTTGTAAATCCTCTAAGATGTATCTGGTTTCTTGTCTCAGTCAAACAGCCAAGTAGTCAGCACCAAAAAGTCCTTGGTGCAGAAACTGTGAACAAGAAAAGGAAACTGAGTTGGAGATCAAGCTATTTGTGATCTGAATCATCCATCTCGCCATGAATGGAAACTTGTGCCATTTTCCTTTGCTCAAGATTTCTGTGTAAAATTCAAACATTTCTAAAGGAAGTAGAAAAAAAACAAACTAAAACTCTGCCATGTTCCACCTCAACTCAACTGCTGATTAATGTAGTTATCCCTGTGAATTGCATGCACACTGATTATGTTTCCTGTATAACACCGGGTGGAAGATCTACTAGATTAGAAGATGGCCGTGTGCATTGGGACAAGCATGTAAATAACTGTCTGATCACTGGTCCATAATGTGAATATGGTGTTCCCTTTTCTCATCTTAAATTCCTTGAAATTATGCATTACACTCCTGCCTTCTGCTTCATCCCAGTGTGAAATAACCTAACTGGACAAGAGAATCTAGTAATAATCAAGTGCTTGGAGGTCAGAGGCTTAGCGGTGAAGATGATGTGAAATCAGTTGATAGTGTCTGAGTTCCTGAGCTGTGAAGTTCATTTTTAAATACTATTTCTAGTTAAACGGGAGCAGAGTTCTACCTTTACAGGCTCTGTTAGATCTGAAAACAACAGTGAAGCTTTCTATCCAACCAAATAAATATTTAAAAGCCACTTACTATGTGTGATTTGGTTTGAATACCAAAAATAGCTAATATTTATTTCAGATAGTATCTTCCAGGTACTATATTAGAAACTTTACATGCATTATCACAGATAAGGAAATTAAACTTTACAGAGGTTGAGTAACATGTCCAAGTAACATAGCTGGCAAGTGGCAGAACCAAAATTTGAACATAGAACTGTTTCTTTTCAAGACATGCTCCTCAACTGCTACTCTAATACTCTTTTCCTGAAAACTACCTCCCTCTAAGGTTGTGCTATCTGCCTACAAGCTCAACGAGATACAGACATAGAGGCAAGCAAACCATTAATGAAGACAGCAAATTATAGATGCAAACAAACTTTAAGACAAAATAAGCAAAGTAAAATCCAAAAGAGATGAAGGAAAGGATAATTCCAAAAGTTATATTCATTCTGCGTTACAAGGAGCCAGAAGAAGTTGTTCCACATACTCATAGTTTCCTTTATCCTTTTAAGCTATTATTTTTCTCATCTTGCAAGAACTCCTATCTGTTACAGACATGCCAATTATCTCTCTGTATTTGTTTTTTCTTCACCAGAAAAAGACACTTGGATGTTTTAGTTTGACACATGACTACCTGGAATACAGGCTCAATTTCAATGTGAATCAATTCTGGCTTATAGAATGTAAACAGAAGTATGTGCACAATTTATAGAAAGTTATCTTAGTGGGAGGAGTATTGTGCGTGCCTTCTCTTTTTTCTAATAGGTAGAAAGTGAAGCTAGACCAGTATCTTGGGCCATGACGTGACTTGGAACTGGTGGCTACATAAGGAAGAGCAATAAAATCTATGAAGTCTGACAGAATGGGTTGCCCCACTTTCCCTAAAATGCTTACCTCAAAATTTTTAATTGACAATGAAATAAACTCAATATTGTTGATTTTTGTAATAACAATAATCAAAATCTTATAATTTAAGCTTTCTGATTCTCACCCTGAATCAAATTCTAATCAATCTACCATCCTTTTGGGGGGCTTGTGAAATCAGTATTGATTATTGTTCTCAATGCCATCATCTGTTAACTTCTTTATTAATTGTTCATATTTATTAAAGACATAGATGGAATTTGGTCCTCGTACTTTCTCTCCACCCTAACTCCCATCATCATGATGAATAACTTCAATGTTCCTGGAATTGACCTTATTGGTTTAAGTTTTCTAAATACTGTATACATGCCATGACTTCTACCCAAAAAAATTGTGACATCTATTTTGTCTTAAACAGTAAGTCATAGAGCTTTATATGATAAATATCAGATGATTTTGTAAAATTAATGATATTATGTAATATTATATAACACAGTACTGAATACTGTGATAATGTACCCACTAACATGGAGGAGCTTGTTGGGCTATGACCCCCACTTTTTATAGCTAATTTCTGAGACCCTATCGTTTCCCTTTTAACCTTTATTTTTAATGTTTTTGTGTGTTCGTTTGTTAGTTAACGTCCTTTCTTGTTTCAAACTAAAGGGAGTTTTCTATAGCAAATTCTGAAATATATTAGTGCCTCATAGACTGGGAGAAATTCAGTACTTCGCTGATACAAGGTCCCTGTAACAACTCAGGCTTTTTTTTTTTTTTTTATTTGTACCTATGAATATGAAATTTATAGGCTTACTGATCAAATTTCTTAACTCTGCTTTATTCACTGGACAATGCAATATAAACGCTCAGTAGACAATCTATGTGCTCACAATGGTGTCTAACTGATATTTCTTAGGTATATGGGCTTGGCTCCCAGAGGTCACTTACAAAGTGGATCCACATAAATATAAAAACATTCACATTACCTAGGTTATTATTAGTGTTCCATTTTGAAATAAGAAATCTGTGTTAATTTATTTGAGAACCTGCCATCCATTAAACATTTATTCAGCCACATTCACCAAATATTTTTTTTAGTAACCAGGCAATATAAATGACATTTGTATTAAATGTAAAAAATGTAATCATAGAATCTCTGCCAGTTGGGCATTAGGAGTTAACTTAAAAAAAAATGTAGTTGGACTGATGTTGGGAGTGACATATTTCTCAGGTCCTTTTATCCTTTCTCATTCTTCTGTCTAGTGGATTTACTTCGGTCTATTCGTTTTTTGCTATAGCAAAGCAATTTTCAAGGTCTTGAATTTCATTTTTATGCACGGTGATTGCTATTCTTAGTCCCAAAGTATACTTCAGTGAGATATCTGATTTTGGTGATCCTTTTGTTGTTGAATCCAATATGTGTGATTATATTTTATTGTTTGGTTTTAAAAAATTTTTATGGTAGAAAAAATTATAGCAGCATATATTGAACATTAAATGAGAGAGCAAAATAATGTTATTTATGGCATAGCCATTGCCTTGCTATACTTTTTTTTTTTTAAACAGTCTTGCTCTGTTGCCCAGGCTAGAGTCCAGTGGCACAATTTCAGTTCACTGCAACCTCTGCCTCCTGGATTCAAGCGATTCTCCTGCCTCAGCCTCCCAAGTAGCTAGGATTATAGATGCACACCACCACACTCAGCTAGTTTTTGTATTTTTAGTAGAGATGTGGTTTCACCATGTTGGCCAGGCTGGTCTCGAACTCCTAGCCTCAACTAATCTGCCAGCCTTTGCCTCCCAAAGTGATAGGAATACAGGTGTGAGCCACCGCACCCACCCTGTACTTTGAAAGCTTGTATTTAAGTTATGAGAATCTAGCTTTGTTTTTCTGTTTGAGGTGCCATTGAAAATTCCTTTGGTGGTGCCCACAAAGCTCACAATGACCCCCTTTTCTGAGAGTTGTGTCTTTGTATGTGATTGTGCTTACTATTTTTTGAGTCGGGGGAGCAAACTGGACCCAAATTGAGCCAAAGCTATTCTTTCTTAGAAATTTGGAATTGCAATTGATGAAAAAAATATTGCAGTCTTGGCTCTTGGCTGGACTCAAAAATGGGAGAGAAACGACAAATTGGGATAGTTGTATACACACACAAAAATAAAAACAAAGAAAGAAAATTTGAAGAAATAAGCTAACGTGCAGTGAGAAATAGAGACAAAGGGTAGAAACAGCAAAGCCTCCAGGATTCCTGTTCGTTTGCTTGTCTTTGAATTCTATAAGATTCCCAGGACCCTTTCTCTCTCTCTCTCTCTCTCTCTCTCTCTCTCTCTCTCTCTCTCTCTCTCTCTCTCTGGCGATACAGGTAGTGGGAAGGAGACTTAAGTCAGTACAAAGTATTTTTCTTCTATTTTTAAGACACGCGAAATAGAAAGCCAAATTATTCCTAGAACTCAAGCTCCAATCAAATGGTGATATCAGAAAAGTAATAACTCCATGAAGATAAACATTCAGCTTTTCCCAAATCCCTGGACACTCCAGCCCAGTCCATGGAGTCTGCTATAATATTTAGAAAGAGATTAAGAGTCTCATGTTGAAGGATTGTGTGAAAAGAAGAATTATCAGAAAATTGTCTCACTTAAATGTTCACAATAGATTCCACCAGTCACATTATTTCACCATGACAGAAACAAAAAGCCCACATTTGTAAGATGACTATATATAGACTCAAACACACACACACACACACACACACACGAAATCCACTATGTCTGTATATGTATACATGTAATCTGCACACTGTGCATATTATGTATGTGTATAACATAGTCATCTTATAATAGGTATATATGTACATATTCTTAGAATATATGTATTAATGCAATTCTATAATGATATTTATAATGAACACGACCATAGAGTATAGTTTACTCAGGACCATATCTATTTATACAACTCTGTGACATAATTTCAAATAGTACCCCATTAATTCACAAAAGTATTTATATTGGATGATAAATGATATGATCACTCATGTTCACTTTTTTTAAGTTTTAAAAAATGTAATATAGCTAGGAGTAAACTGTTACACTGAACATTAAAAACAAAAATAAAGCAATTAGTAATTTAAATTTGTAATAATTCTATGCAGTATGAATTTTATGACCCAAAAGTTTTAAGAACTAGAGTATCTCATATCTTATATTTTCCGAGGCACATCACAGGCTGTCCATGAGGTCTCACAAGGACTTGTAAAATATAATAAGTTAATACATAAGGATACTCATGAGATACACAAGTTATAGATTACTAGGTGTAAGTCCTGTGGCATTAGACTAAGACTTATCCAGCACGAGATGATGTACTAGGTGACCATTTTATAGAAAAAATGGCTGTGGTTTTACAAAATGTGTGGGTTTAAATGATTCAATTTTCAAAAAGAATTTTTTTCATAGAATTTCAAAGTTAAATGAAGATTGTGCACTTAAGAGTTGCCAAGCTTTGATTTTACCAATAAAGGATTTTACAAAAATAAACCACTTCCTTTATTAGCTTATTATAGTAGGATAGGTATTTTTAACTCCAAACAGTAGAAAGATATTTATTTCAGCAACAGTACCTTGATGTACAAAGAATAATAATAATAGAAGTTGTTTTTTTCAAGTTTTAAATCAAGAGAAATAACAATATGACAATTTGATAAAACATGATATGATACATAATTTGTCTTTACATAAACTTGCCTGAATACATTCAGCAGCAACATAAAGTAGCACTTAAATACCAGATTTGCTCAGGTACTTTATTACATCATCAAATATTGAGGGTTTTTGTTTTGTTTTGTTTGAGATGGAATCTCACTTTGTCACCCAGGCTGGAGTGCAGTCACGTGATCTTGGCTCACTGCAACCTCTGCCTCCTGATTTCAAGCTATTCTCCTGCCTCAGCCTCCTGAGTAGCTGGGACTACAGATGTGCACTACCATGTCTGGCTAATTTTTGTACTTTTAGTATAGACAGGGTTTCACCATGTTGGTCAGGCTGGTCTTGATCTCTTGATCTCAAGTGGTCCGCCCGCCTTGGTCTCCCAAAGAGCTGGGATTACAGGCATGAGCCACCATGCCTGGATATCAAATATTGAGTTTTAAAGTGGTAGGTGTATTGACAAAGCATTAAGCAAAAGTCCCCTCTATTTACATTAATTTAGGACAATATGGTGAATTGAGGGAAGAATGGAACCTTTAGCCTTCAGCATTGTAATTATTTGTCTTATCTCCTGATAGATTTAGGGATGGGGTTGCTTAGAGTATTTGATTGCTTTGGTAAATACAGTGCTCTTCACAAATATGGTGGTATTAACAAGTGTGTGGTTCACCACATATTTTTTTTTTTTTTTTTACTGCCACAACAGTTGGCAATGTTCCAAATGGTGGAATCTCCATTAACCAGGGTCTCCACATCAGCAGACATGAAAGAGTGCTCCCAGTTGAAGTGAAATAGGTATTTATTGTAAACAAGAAATAAATTTATATTATCGTAAGCCATTTATGGTTGTTTATTACCAAAGAATATCTATACTGTATGACAAATTTGCCCATGTGGAGACAGAAATATACCTGAAATGAAAGCAGGCAAATGGTCACAGAGATCAACTTATTAAATACATTCTCTAATGGCAGAAACAAATAGTAAGAAATAATCAGAGTTTTTTGATAACATAGATGATGCTGGATAATATGTGACAACTGAGTTCCAAAAACAGGATAGCAAAAGATCAAATTCTTGGTGATTATAAAGCCATGTATTCTAAGGCATATAACAAGTATTTCTTTGCTTCCTCTCTAAGTGATTAGATTTCTCAGTAGCTGAAAATCACTGAACTTGAAGACAGAGTGGTTGGAGGATGATTTACTTTTAGATTGTAAGCAACCACTAACTAGAAAACTAGGATTGGCAAGTATTCAACATGTGTTCATATTGGCTTTGTTGAGGTATAATTAGCATAGGATAGAATTAATCAATTTTAACTGTACAATTTAATGTATTTTGACAAATGATGTCAAAAGAAGTGATGCATATCACCCAAATTAATCAGTTTTTTTCTATTTAAATGTATTAATTAAAGTTAAAATGTAAAATAGATTTCATCGACCACATGAGCCACATTTTAAATGTTCAATAACTACAGATGGCTAGTGGCTACTGCATGTGGACAGTGAAAATTTGTAAAACAATATCGTCATCACAGAAAGTTCTTTTCAATAGTGCTAATATACAACATTTTCATCACCCACAAATGTTCTTTCATGCCCCTTTGCAGCTAAGCCTTCTCCAAAGTGGTCTTTAACAAGAATTTATCTGTTTTCTATCATTATTGTTTCATCATTTCCAGAACTTCACAAAATTTACATCATATAGTGTAGAATATATTGTGCCTGACTTTTATTACTTAACATAATACTTTTTAGATTCATCTATGTTGTTGCATTTATCAGCAAATTGTTTCTTTTTATTGCTGAGTTGTGCCCTAGCGTACGGATATATCATAATTTGTTTAACCACTCATCAGTTAATAGGCATTTGAATTGCTCCAAATCTGTATTATTCTAAATAAAGCTGTTAGATTTTTTGTTATTATATACAGCATTTTTATTTAATTTTAATTTTTAAGTACCACACTGTGTGGATTTATTTTTGTTTCTCTTGGGTAAAGAGAAACAGGAGTATAATTGATAGATCATATGGTAAACAAATATTTAAAATCACACACAAAAAATGACAACATATTTTCCAAAGTGGCAGACAATTTTACATTTCTTTTATTTATTTTACTTTAAGTTCTAGGATACATGTGCAGAACGCGCAGGTTTTTTACATAGTTATACATGCGCCATGGTGGTTTGCTGCACCTATCAATCCATCATCTAGGTTTTAAGCCTGGCATGCGTTAGGTATTTCTCCTAATGCTATCCTTCCCCTTGCCCTCCACCTCCCGACAGTGTCTGTTGTCCCCTCCAGGTGTCCTCATTGTTCAACACGCACCTATGAGTGAGAAAATGAGACATTTGGTTGTCTGTTCCTGTGTTAGTTCGCTGAGAATGATGGCTTCCAGCTTCATATATGTCCTCACAAAGGACATGACCTCATTCTTTTTTATGGCTGCATGGTATTTCATGGTGCATTTGTGCAACATTTTCTTTATACACTCTATCACTCATGGGCATTTGGGTTGGTTCCAAGTCTTTGCTATTGTAAATAATGCTGCAATAAACATACATGTGCATGTGTCCTTATAGAAAAATGATTTATACTCCTCTGGTTGTATACCCAGTAATGGGATTGCTGGGTCAAATGGTATTTCTGGTTCTACATCCTTGAGGAATCGCCATACTGTCTTCCACAATGGTTGAACTAATTTACATGCCCACCAACAGTGTAAAAGCATTCTTATTTCTCCACAGCCTCACCGGCATCTACTGTTTCCTGACTTTTTAATAATCACCATTCTGACTGGTGTGAGATGGTATCTCATTGTGCTTTTGATTGGCGTTTCTCTAATGGTCAGTGATGATGAGTTTTTTTTCATATGTTTGTTGGCCGCATAAATGTCTTCTTTTGAGAAGTGTCTGTTCATATCCTTTGCCCACTTTTTGATGGGGTTGTTTGCCTTTTTCTTGTAAATTTGTTTAAGTTCCTTGTAGATTATGGATATTAACCTTTGTCAGATGGGTAGACTGCAAAAGCTTTCTCCCATTCTGTCGGTTGCCTGTTCACTCTGAAGATAGTTCCTTTTGCTGTGCAGAAGCGCTTTCATTTAATCAGATCCCATTTGTCAATTTTGGCTTTTGGTGTAATTGCTTTTGGTGTTTTAGTCATGAAGTCTTTGCCCTTGCGTATTTCCTGAATGGTATTGCCTAGGTTTTCTTCTAGGGTTGTTATGGTTTTAGGTCTAATGTTTGAGTCTTTAATTCATCTTGAGTTAATTTTTGTGCAAGTTGTAAGGAAGGGATCCACTTTCAGTTTTCTGCATGTGGCTAGCCAGTTTTCCCAGCACCATTTATTAAATAGGGAATCCTTTCCCCATTGCTTATTTTGGTCAGGTTTGTCAAAGATCAGATGGTTGTAGATGTGTGGTGTTATTTCTGAGGCCTCTATTCTGTTCCATTGGTCTATATATCTGTTTTGGTACCAGTACCATGCTGTTTTGGTTACTATAGCCTTGTAGTCAGGTAGCGTGATGCCTCCAGCTTTGTTCTTTTTTCTTAGGATTGTCTTGGCTATATGGGCTCTCTTTTGGTCCCATATTAAATTTAAAGTAATTTTTTCTAATTCTGTGAAGAAAGTCAATAGTAGATTGATGGAAATAGCATTGAATTTATAAATTACTTTGGGCAGTATGGCCATTTTCACAATATTGATTCTTCCTATCCATAAGCATGGGATGTTTTTCCATTTGTGTCCTCCCTTATTTCTTTGAGCAGAGGTTTGTAGTTCTCCTTGAAGAGGTCCTTGACCTTCCTTGCAAGTTGTATCCCTATGTTTTTATTGCCTTTGTAGCAATTGTGAATGGGAGTTTATTCATGATTTGGCACTCAACTTGTCTATTGTTGGTGTATAGGAATGTTTGTGGTTTTTGCACACTGATTTTGTATCCTGAGACTGCTGAAATTGCTTATCAACTTACGGAGTTTTGGGGCTGAGATGATGGGGTTTTCTATATATAGAATCATGTCATTTACAAACAGACAATTTGAATATCTCAAAATAATAAGACCTATTTGTGACAAACCCATAGCCAATATCATACTGAATGGGCAAAAGCTGGAAACATTCCCTTTGAAAACCGGCACAAGACAAGGATGCCCTCTCTTACCACTCCTATTCAACATAATATTGGAATTTCTGGCCAGGGCAATCAGGAAAGAGAAAGAAATAAAGTGTATTCAAATAGGAAGAGAGGAAGTCAAATTTTACATTTCTAATGGCAGCTGCTCTACATCCTTGCCAACACTAGGTAATGCCAGCCTTCAGTCTCTTTACCCCAGGAAAGCCTCTTTGGGGTTTTAATTTATATTTTCTTAATACACAGGTTATTGTGCATATTTTTACAAGTCTATATTTTTGTATATTTTCTTTGGTAAAGTGTCTTCAAATGTTTCCCCCTTTTATAAATATTATTATTATATTGTTGCTATTGTTCTTATTATTGTTGGTGTAATGAATGTTCATACATTCTGGATAAAAGTTCACTATTACATAATTGTTTACAAATATTTTCTCCCTGTAGCTAGTTTTTTGTGTGCTTAAAAGTGCTTTTTAAACTCAAAGTTTTTAATTTTGACAAATTTATTAATATATTATTTTATGTCATGTTGTGTCCTAATCAAATCCAAGTTCAGTGAAATGTTCTTCCATTTCTCTACTTTTAAAATGTTTTATAGTTTTACTTCTTACACTTGATCTATCTTTAGTAAATCTTTACACATGGTTTAAAGCAAGGGACAAGGTTTAAAGTTTTTTGTTTGTTTCCTTTTGTTCTTTTCTTTTCAAAATGGATATCCAAATGTTCTAGCAATATTTGTTGAAAAGATTATCTTTTCCCCCACTGAACTGCCTTGACACTTTTGTGAAAGAAACAACCACATTAACCAAAACTAATTCCTAGATTGTTCTGTTGATCAATACAACTCCTTAGGCAAATATAACAGTCATGATTGGTGAGGCTTTAAATAAAGTCTGAAAATCAGGTAGTGTAAGTTCTTCATATTTGCTGGTTTTCAAAATTATTTTAAGTTACTTTATTTTTCATATGCATTTTAGAATCTTCTAGTATCCACAAAATGCTAGCATTTTAGTTGGTATTACACTGAATGTATAGATTAGTATAGAGAGATGTATGAGAATAACAATATTGAGTCTTCTGAACTATGAACATGTGTATATTACCTTTTTCAAGTCTTTTAATTAAAATTTCATCAAAGTTTCATAGTTTATGTATAGAGATTTATACATATTTTGTCAATTTTATCCCTAAATGTTTTATATGCTTGATGGTATTATAAATGATATTGTCTATTTAAATTTAATTTTCTATTGTTTGTGGATAGTACATAGAAATACAGTTAGTACACTTATAGTACACAAACATGCTAAATGCATTTATCGTTTTTAATTGTTTTTGGAGGATCCTTAGAATTCTCTCTATAGAATACCATGTCATTTTTAATAGAAAGTTTTAAATATACCTTTTATTACTTTTTCTCTTATTATTCTGACTACAATCACCAGTAAAATATTGAATGAAACTGGTGAAATCAGAAGACATCCTTGTCCTGCTTTTAACATTGGAAAAAAGCATTTTCTTACCATTTATTTTTTAAATTTGGTTTAGAAATTGGTCAGAATTTACCTCCTGCTTCACTGCAACTAGAAAATGGCAAAATATGTGACACAATTGTTTTCAGATATGGCAAAACAAGCAGCACACAGCAGTGAACCTGAAAGAAGGCAATGTGAGCATTAGCATTTCCCTGGCTCATTTCAGGAAGGATCTTCAAGGAAATATCACAGGAGAGCTTTCAAAATAAAAATAGATCTTATGAGTTTTGCTGACTTGTGAAAGCAATGAAAAATCTGAGAAAGCCAGGTTGGATGGAATTTATGGGAAAGAATATGAAAGTGATATAGAAGTAGAGAGAGAAAGAAGAGCAAACTACAGCAGAGGAGAACCTGTGAGTCACTGCTGAACTGAGCCAACATATTAGAAAACTACATGGCACGAGAAAAAGAACCAACAAAAAACAGGCAAAATTATCCCTGGACTTCACACAGGCCTGAAAATACACTGGGATCACACTAGTCAAAGTGGACAGACCACCTAATACAGGAGACATTGAGTAAACTCCTCACAGTATAACAGCATTAAAAGTGAGCCCAAATTAGCCTTAGAATAAAGAGTCTTATTGGCTTGTTTCAACAATTTTAAGATCGAGGCTTATTACCTGACTCCAGGTAATGAACTACAATCCCCAAAACACTCAATGGTATTTAAAGAAAGATCCCCATTCAATGGTATTTAAAGAAAGATCCCCAAATCCATTGCCCAATAATGTAAATTTCATAATGCCTAGTATGTCATGAAATAACTAGACATATGAAGAAATGGAAAAATATGACAAACCCAGGAAGAGAGATCACACAAACAGTCACAGAAATGTCATAAATGGCAAAATTAACACAAAAAATAGTGAATACAGCTATTATAAATAAACTTAATATATTCAAAGAAGTAGAGCAAAATGTTAACATGAGGGGGAAAAGAATGGAAGGTTGAAGGGTCTATAGTAGACATTCTGGAGCTGAAAATATAACTGATAAGAAACTACACTAGTTATGATTTATGGGAGATCACAGACATAGTAAGAAAAAATAGTAAATTTGAACACCTAGGCAAAGAAATAATACAAAATTAAATACAGAGAGAATAATTAAACTTAATGGAAGAAAAATGAGCTGAGCATCAGTTACATGTGGGGAAATATTAAGCAGGCTAATAGAAAAACAATTGGAGGCACAGAGAAGAGTAAATAGGAAGGACAAAAGAAAGTATTCAAAGAAATAATTGACAAAATTTGCCAAATTTAATAAAAATTAGAAGGTCACAGATCCAGAAACTCAATTAATCATAGGCAGAAAAAACACAAAAATAATCATATTTTTCTGTTTTTGTTTTTTTTTGTTTTTTATATTTTTCTGTTATAGTCCCACTTTTGTAATATTATTGTCATCCACTTCTACATATGTTATAAATTCCATAGTATAATACTTTATTTCAGAGAACCAATTATCTATTAAAATTTTGAAAAAAATCAGAATAGTTACCCACACAGTTATTCTGACACTTTTCATTGCTTAATATGAATTTGTGTTCATTTTTAAGTATCATATTTCTTCAATAAATTCCCCTCAATAATTTATTTTATATTTGTTATAGTGTAACTTTACCAGTGAAAAGTTCTTACAACTTTTCTATATTTGAAAAACTCATTAATTTGTTTTTATTTTTGAAGACATTTTCTTGGTTGACAAATTTGGGTTTTATTTTGGCATTTTAAAGATGGCCTTCTCATTGCTTAACACATTACACTGACTTCAGGAAAAGTCAAGGTAATTCTTTCAGTGTTCCCCTGTATGCAATGTTTTTTATCTGGCAATGTTTTAAAGATTTTGTATTTATATTTTATTTTTGAACAATTTTGACTATACTATGTCTGGTGTTAGTATTTTTATGTTTATCCTGCTTGGTATTCCCTGAGTTTCTTGGCTTGGCTTAATAGTTACCACTAAATTTGAATGTTTTCCAGCCACTATTTCACTAATTTTTTTAATCCAATCTTGCCTATATTTCTCGGACTTCAGATGCATGTATGGTTTGTTGTTGTTGTTGTTGTTGTTGTTGTTGTGTACTTTGTTTCCATATGATTGAGGCTTTGTTCACTTTCATCAGATTTTTTTATGTCTGGGTATCGCTTTCTGTTCCTCTTTCTTCATGTTCATTGATCATATTTTCTGCGGTGTCCAAGTTGCTACGAAACTCATCTGTGAATATTACAATTGGGATACACTTTTCAATTTTAGAACCTAATTTTTTTACAGTTTTAATCTTAGATTACCCACACATTCACTTATTTTGCACATTTTCCTTTAAAATTTTACAAATGTTTTAAAAACTTTTAAAATTTATTTCTGCTAATATTAACAATTCTCATATCTGATTTTATTTATTTCCTTTTCTTGGATTACATTACACAATGTTGGGTTACATTTTACACAAGTCTAATAATTTATATTGTATTCTGGACATTCTAAGTAATACATTGATGAGAATGCAGACTTTTGCTGTCTTCTTTCCAAAGTATTCAGTTTTGTTTTCAAGAGCAGTTAATTTACCAGCAGATCACATTATTTTTTAAATTTTGATGAGAAAGTTTAATATGACCCACACTTTTGCACTAGAGTAGTCCTATTCATAATGCCTGGCTTTTATGGGAGTCTCAATTGAATGCCCAGCTCTCACCATACTACCTGGTCTGACCTTCTACATTTTCAAGTACTTTGGGATGTCTGGAATTGATGTTCAGCTCATTTACTAGTGGTTCTCTTCTCACTTTATAAAAGCTTTACCTGTATATGTAATCTTGGGGTTCATCCAAAGAATTAATGTTACTGCTGTGATAAGTTTTGGAGCATTTTCTCTGTGCATTTCTCACCTCTCTGTAACTCTGCCCACACCAAATTGAGCTTCTCCAGAAGCCCCAAACTTAGATCTTTAACTTTTCAGTTTAATAAAACCACTATGATATATTTGGGCTCTACTTTCTTACACTGTGGTTCAGAAAGTGCATCCCGGGTAAAATCCTAAGAAATCATAAAGGTTAGTGTTTTCTTAGGAATCATAGTTCTTCACTACCTGTGGTAAAATTCCTAAAACTATAGCTTCATATAATTTGTCAAGTTTTTTGTTTTTTGTTTTTTTGAGATGGAGTCTCACTTTGTCACCCAGGCTGCAGTGCAATGGAGTGACCTCAGCTCACTGCAACCTCCACCTCCCAGGCTCAGACGATTTCTCCTGCCTCAGCCTCCCAAGCAGCTGGGATTACAGGCACGCACCACCACGTGGGCCCGGCTAATTTTTTGTATTTTGAGTGGAGATGGGGTTTCACCATGTTGTCCAGGCTGGTCTTGCACTCCTGACCTCAGATGATCCCCCCGCCTCAGCCTCCCAAAGTGCTGGGATTACAGGCATGAGCCATCACACAGCCTGTCCAGTTTTATGTAGCTGTTTATGTCAGGATGGCTAAAGATGTTACCCTTTATTTTAGCATGGTCAGAGCAAAAATCCACCTTAAAACAATTTTAAATCATAGGATAGATGGCTTATTTTTTTTTCCTCACCATTGAATTGAATTGCAGCTTAATCTCTACAAAGAGAGTGATTGTTCCCTTTTTCAAGTAAAGAAGATTTAAGAGAAATTACTTCAAAGAGGATTTATAAGGACCCCAATCTTACACTGTACTTTATCTTCCATCTCGCTGCAACTGCTAGTGCTAATGTTAACTTGTGTAAGGGAATTTGGCTTTTTCAAATCTGCAAGCTCTAAATCAACACCTCTCTTGGTCAAAGTGGATTTCAGGCTGCAGACTGAAAAGACTGCTCTTAGAAATGCAACATTTCCTTCTCTTTTCACTTCCAGATCAATCTTATATAAAAGCAAGCTTATTTCATGTAATGTTAAGGGTCTAGAAGAAGGATAAGCTTCAATCATGCTTGACTGGGGTTCTGGCTCTGTGATTTTCTGGGTTTCATTCTTCTGCATGCCAGCTTTATTGCCTTGCTGACTTCCCTTATGCTGCAAACATGACTGCATCATTTCTGAGCTTTATATGTATGCACAACGCCATATAGAAGAAAGGTTACTTGTGTCACAGAATGTTTATAAAAAGCCTTGAGGGACACATAATTGGCTTAATCTAAATCACATGCTTCTCCATTGAGTCTAGATAGATCCTCATAGAAGACAGAGAGTTATGTAAAAGGAAAGAAGAGCTGAACTCTTGGGAGACAATCATTCTGTTTATTACATTCATATTCTAATTTCATTTGTTTAATGTTGTATCACAAGCACTTTTCCAGTCTAAAATTTTTGGTTAAGATAATATTGACACAATAAAATATACTAAATAAATTTCACATTTGAAAACTAACTTATTTTCTTAAAGTCTCAAAGAGTAAAAATATCTTCAGAAAGATCTGAAGAGACCCTGCTGATAGATTATTTGAGAGGGCTTATGTTTTTTTCATTATTATTATTCTAACCATGTCACTATAAAAATGATTGAAAGAAGATTATTCTAACCACCTTCTGTCATTTACAGAGAAAAATAATTTTGTTACAGTATGGTTCAATGTTCAATACAAATTTATGGAAAGACTAAATCAGTGCAACACTATTATATCAAAATTTCATTCATCAGACTATACATACTTTAAAACGTCTATCTATGTTATAGAAAATATGGATAAAATCATAATTTAGATTAGTTTACCAGGCAACCTACAGAATGGGAGAAAATTTTTACAATCTACCCATCTGACAAAGACTAATATCCAGAATCTACAAAGAACTTAAAACAAATTTACAAGAAAATATCAAACAACCCCATCAAAAAGTGGGCAAAGGATATGAACAGACACTTCTCAAAAGAAGACATTTATGCAGCCAACAGACAAATGAAAAAATGCTCATTATCACTGGCCATCAGAGAAATGCAAATCAAATTCATAATGAGATACCATCTCACACCAGTTAGAATGGCGATCATTAAAAAGTCAGGAAACAACAGGTGCTGGAGAGTATGTGGAGAAATAGGAACGCTTTAACACTTGGTGGGACTGTAAACTACTTCAACCATTGTGGAAGACAGTGTGGCAATTCCTCAAGGATCTAGAACTAGAAATACCATTTGACACAGCCATCCCATTACTGGGCATATACCCAAAGGATTATAAATCATGCCACTCTAAAGACACATGCACACATAGGTTTATTTCGGTACTATTCACAATAGCAAAGACTTGAAACCAATCCAAATGTCCATCAATGATAGACTGGATTAAGACAATGTGGCACATATACACCATGGAATACTATGCAGTCATAAAAAAGGATGACTTCATGTCCTTTGTAGGGACATGGATGAAGCTAGAAACCAATATTCTGAGCAAACTATCACAAGGACAAAAAAACCAAACACCGCATGCTCTCACTCATAGGTGGGAAATGAACAATGAGAATGCTTGGACACTGGGTGGGGAACATCACACACCAGGGCCTGTCATGGGGAGGGGGAGGGGGGAGGGATAGCATTAGGAAATATACCTAATGTAAATGATGAGTTAACGGGTGCAGCACACCAATATGGCACATGTATACATATGTAACAAACCTGCATGTTGTACACATGTACCCTAGAGCTTAAAGTATAATAATAATAATAATAGTAAAATTAGATCAGTTTACTTACATTTCAAATAAAGGAGTTTTAGCATTTTTCAAATTATTGAAAACAGGATACTATAAATCAGTCGAAAAGTACATAATGGAAATTTATTTGTAAAGGTTAATGGTACACTGTAACGATATACAATCCTTTGTCCTATTGTTCTGTCAATCATTACTTTATAAATTATGTTCCACTAGATATGCATTATTCATTCCTCTGACCTTTTTTGTTTTATTAAATTAGTACTCAGTTCTTCCTCCCTCCCTATTCTCTTCTTTCTTTTTTCCTTTGGTTTCCTTTCTCTCCCCTCACCCCTAATTATCTCACTGCCTCAAAGACATGATAGGTAAAATGAAAAGATTTCAGTAGCAGCAATTCTATTGTCATAAAACCCCACCACTGTATCAAGTAATAGAGTATTACTATAATTGTAACCCAACTATATTCAACCTAACTTTATGCCAGAACACTGCACAACACGCTTCAGTACTATATCTTAATTATATAAGTATATCTTACATAAATTTTATCTATAACACTCATACCTATTGCTAATAGTCAAGGGAGAAATAAATCAGATAATTTATTTATATATATATACACACACACACACACACACACACACACACACACACACACATATAGTACTTAGTACATTGCCTGGACAAAGTAAATAACAAATATTAACTCTCTTCATTAAGTGTTACAAGAAAAGTACAAATAACTGTTAATTAAATTATACCTGACACAATAAATAAAATGTAGGATAAAATTCTTAACCAAAAACTCACCTATTGCAAAGCTATGCTATTCTAAAGTTCTGTGTCCAGTTTAGCTTGTGGATGGCACCACAGACAGTCCCCAACTAACGATAGTTCAACTTACAATTTTTAGACTTTATGATAGTGGGAAAACAATACACAGTCAGTAGAATCCTTACTTCAAGTACCCATACAACCATTTTGTTTTTCATTTTTAGTATAATATTAAATAAGTTACTTAAGAGATCCAGTATTTCATTACGAAACAGGCTTTTTGTTAGATGATTTTGCCCAAACATAGGCTAATATAAGTGTTCTGAACATATTTAAGGTTGGATAAGTATGATGTTCAGTGTGTTAGGTATATTAAATGCATTTTTAACTTAAAATATTTTTAATTTATCATGAGTTTATTGGGATGAAATTCCATCATGAGTCAAAAAATATCTGAATTCTGCACAGAAAATTAAGAGTTTTCCATTACTCCTCCCAGGAATCTAGGCTATCCCTGTTTAGGGATTTCAGGGAAAAAATCCAATGAGTTCTATGATTGGAGCTATAAGAAATTCAATAGAGGAATCTAAATTGTATTCAAGAAAGAGATTTGGTGATTAGAAGAGGCTAAGAATTGATATTCTTAGGCTATAATTAGCATTTTAAAAGAATGAAATTCTACTCATCTTTTTGAGTTGCTTGATTTATCCTATTACTTTATTCAGATGATAAGAACAGCTGAAAATTGCACAAGATGAAATGTTTTGCATGAGGCCAAAGACTTCATAACCTTAAATAAGATTAAAGAGCTTTTCTCTTGAGAATCAACTTAGACAGACCCTGAAGTGTTTTCCTGGTCCTCTGACCTCAGACAGAGCTCTATAGCTCAGCCTCCCACTGGGCTACTGGTTACCACCCCTCACTGTGGGGCAGAATTAATTAGTGTCTCTGAAGCTCTTCCAAACTACTGTCCAAAGGACATACATAACAGTGGCCCCTCAAGCATAATCATCCTGTCAACCTTTTACCACCCCATGGCCCATTTACACGGCTGGTGTTTTAACACTTATAGTCCTGCAGTAAATTTAGCACAGCCACATGCAAAGTGTTTGTTACTGTTCTCCAGGGAGAGCATATTTAATATTTTCCTTTGCAGATTAGCAGACCCAAATTTACTCCATCCTTCCTGTTATTCCGAATAGCTTGTGTTTTGGCATACAACCTTAATAGAACTGTTTTTCTAAGCATTTGAAACATAAACAGCATCAGAACAATTTCCAGGCAAAGCACCAAATGAGGGGCTGTCGGAACAAAGAAGCACAAGCTGTAAAAGGATTGAAGATGACTACACATGCACCATTCATCATGTTTCTGTCTGAGGCACAGAGTGGGGAGAGTTTGCTGCCTCTGCTGCTCCTGGGAGTGTAGAGCCTATCAATCTAGCCATTTCAGCAATGCCCGCTATGCTTTTCACTCTTTACTCACGCTGGAGATCTGAAGTCTTTCTGCAGATGATCCCTGCCCTTCCATCTGCTTTGGCATCTGTGCTAGGAGCAGAAGCAAAGCTTCACAGCTGTGGTTTCCCTCACCCAAGCCTCCAGGACCAACTCTGCAGATGCTCTAAACACAATATAATTGGGATATTCTTTCAACTGCTGTTCATGTGTTCCTTTTGAGTTATGCAGAGAAGAAAATAAAACACATCAGAAGTAATCCTCAGAAGTTCTCCTTTTTATCAAAAGAGCCACAACAAATTACCACGCAAACAATATATCAAGATTTCTGCTAAGAATGATTCAAAGCACTGATGGTCTCCTGTGGGACACGTAGGAAGAAACACTCTGTGGTACTGCAGATAAGAAAATAAATATGAATCAAAGCAATAGATTTAAAATTCTTTTTATTTTATAACTTGTTTGTGTGTGTGTCTTACTCTATATTGTGTTACTATAACAGAATAACACACACTGAGTAACTTATGAAAAAACGAAAATTTTTTCTCACAGTTCTGGACCCTGGAAAGTCCAAAGTCAAAGAGCTGGCATCTGGTCAGGGCCTTGCTGCTTCTACACATGGTAGAAGACAAAAGGACAAGAGTAAGCAAACCCACTCTCACATCTCTTTTTATAGCAGGGTTAATCAATTCATGAGGGCTCTGCCCTCATGACCTAAATACCTCCCAAAAGGTCCTAACTCCCAAAATGTTGAGTTAGGAATTAAGTTTCCAACACATACCTTTTGGGAAACATATTCAAATAATAGAATGATGCTCCTGGTTCCCCAAATTCATGTTCTTCTCATGCACAAAATACATTCATTCCGTCCGATAGTCCCAAAAGTCATAACTTGTCCCTGTATCAACTCAAATGTCTGAAGTCCAGAGTCTCATCAGAATCAGATGTGAGTGAGACTCAAGTGAATTTTATCCTGAGCCAAATTTCCCTCCAACTGTGAGTCTGTGAAAAAGGCTATCTACTTCCAAAATACAATGGTGGAGCAGGCATAGGACAGACATTCCTGTTCCCAAAGTGAGAAATGGGCAAGAGAAAAGGGATAACTGGTCCCTAGCAAGTTTAAATCCCGGTAAGAAAAACATTACATTTTAAGACTCAGAATAATCTTTCTTAAATTCATGTCCCATATTCTGGACACACTGGAGTGGGGATTTGGCATTCAAGAATTCAGGCAGCACTGCCCCTGTGACTTTATTTGGTGTAGCCCATGCAGTGGCTCTCCCAGGCTGGTGTTACACACTGGTAGCACTATAGTTCTGGAGTCTTAGGGGTGACACCCTTAGTGAGGATTCTCTGTAACGGCCCCACCACATGTGATAAACCTCTGCTACGTGTGCCTTCCCAACTTGAGGCCTGAGCCATACCTAAGTCCCACTGAGCCACCACACCTGGAGCCGCTAAGGAGTACTGAGCTAAAATGCAGGGAGAAGACGAGAGGCACCCTTAAGCACTAAACACCAGATCTCCAGGACACCCTAGTGCTATCTTTTGACATATTTCCTTCCCCAGGCCTGGGTACTTTATACCTGTGATGACAGGAGAAGCACCTGTAATCTCTAAAGTGCCTATAGGATCGTTCTCCTAATTAATTAAAAGCCTCTGGTTTTCTTCTATCCATACTAATCTCCTTGTCAATCAGTTGCTTAGCCATGTGCTTAGCTTCCCATCTTGAAAATGCTCTTTCATTCTCTACCACATGGCCAGGCTAATGATTGTTCAAATCTGTAAATTCTCTTTTCTTTTAATTATAAATTCTGTTTTTAAATAATTTCTTCCTCTCTCAATTTTACTGCATGCAGTTAAAAGACGCCATGCAGTATCTTCAACATGTTCCTTAGAAATTTCCCCACTGAACATTTTAGTACATTGCTCTTAAATCCTGCCTTCCATAAAGCCCTCGGACATGGACACAATTCAGTCAAGCTCTTTGCCACAATGTAATAAGGATGGTCTTTAATCCAGTTTCCAATACCTGTTTCTTTTTTCTGTCTGAGACCTCATCAGAATGGCCTTTACTATTTATATTTCTACCAATGTTCTGATCACAACCATTTAAGTAATCTCTAAGATTACTTTTACTCAGACTTTTTCTACAGTTGTTACCTTATTTTGAGCCCTCACCATAATTGCCCTTAACACTCCATTTGGGGAATCTAGGTTTTTTTCTAGCCTGCTCCTTCAAATTATTCCAGCCCTTAACTACTACCCAGTTCCAAATCTGCTTCCAGATTTTCAGGTGTTATGGCAACAGCTCAACTTCACAGTACTGATTTTCTGTCTTTGAATGTGGGTGGAGCTTCCAACACATTCTTCTTGGGGAACACATTTAAATCATAGCTGACTCAAACCTAATTCCACAGGTAAAATCAAAAGTATCAACTTAGCCATGCACAAACATGTACTGGTTTTATTTCTCCTAATACATAATATTACTTTTTTGCTGAGATCCTCCACACCTTCATAGCACATGCATTTTTTAAGCCTGCAGTTAGTAATAACTTCACTATTTCTTGTTTCTATCAGGAAGAAATTGCAAACATCTGCAGTGAATGACTTCTGAGATCACTAAGGAAGGGAAAGATCTAATCCTTCTTACTGATTTTTTCTCTTGGATTCACCAGTATTGATAAGGAAAGGGAGAGTAAAATGTGATATTTGACACACATTCTTGGTAGGGAGAGTGTACTCTTACTTGCTTTTCTGTTAGCTTGCGATGCTAGTCCAACTCATGGTCTTGTCTATAGAATCAGTATAGGCAGGTAAGAAACCAATACATCTAAATGCATCAGACACAGTCCCATGGAACACAAGGATTTCAGGCATCAATGTGAGAAGATACAGTGCCACTTCCATCTGGGAGTCCTTTTCTGCATTCTTCTGATGAAAAATACAGTGCCACTTTCATCTGGTAGCTTCCCACTCCAATTCAGAGCCCTATGTCTGCATTCTTCTAATGAAAATGTCTAATTGCTCTTCACTAAGGTGGACTTTGATAAGACTATGAAGCTCCATCTACTATCCAAAGCCCCATTTGGAGATATATAAGGATTGGTGATATCCTTTTTCTTGTCAAAGAGAAAATACAGGGAATGAGGGAGAAAAAGGGAGAGTGAGAAAAAGTTTTCTTCTTCTATTCCCACATGCTATGCCCCTACATCATCTCTCTGGCATTTTTCCTCCTTGGTGTTGTATATTTGAATTGGATCTGCATCTTCTCTCAGTCAAAAAACTCCTGTCAAGGAATGGCATACAGGGCTCCTCATTTTGGATATAACTCCGAATTTTAATAAAAGATAAACCCAGATCCATCTTTTTTCCTGAAGACTGGGGTAAAGTACAAGGGAAAAGCATTATTGCTCCAAAATATTGTCCTGTCCCAACTCTTCCTCTTCAAAAAATAGATTCTTTTTCCCCTTATTTAACCCATCTTATGAGAAAAGATAGAGGAAAATGCAGGAGTTCTATTGGACTACCCCTGCTCTGCAAACTCTATGTTGGGATCTCTAGCATTTCTGTCTTTAAATCCCCAAACACCTAAATATCAGTACCTCCAAAAGCACATCCTTCCCAAAACCCAGCTTAATCTTTCCCTCAACAACAAATTCACCAAATTGCCAAAGTTATGACTTACTAAAATGAAAACGAAATACCTTACACACCACAGCATAACAGATTTTTGTGCTGCTATTCATATTACTCTTGTCTTATTTCACTCACAGTCTAGTACTTTACCATAATTACCTAAGTAGCTGAAATAATATATATGACTAAACAAAGATCCCACTTCCAATATTATTGAAATATACATAATTACAAAATATCTATGAAACTGTTAAAATTCTACACCTGACAAGGAATTACAGTTTCATTTGTTTCAGAGCAAACATGTTTGTGAAATTGAGAAAACACTCAGTAATGGAGATCAAGCTTAAAATGTTGTGGCAATCCTGCATATTAGACGCAGAAAAGACATGGGGAGCTGAAAATGCACTATTTTACCCTTGCTTTTATTCTCATATATTTTTACTGTGAATAAGCATTTATTATATGCAAATTCAAATACAGCCTAAAAGAATTCTGTAAATGATTAATTTATTAAACCATTGTTTCATAAGAATTTTAATAAGACTTTTTCATTAAAGCTTTTTAATTGAAACAAGGGAAATGGGAGAGAAACTGAAGAATATTTACAAAAATATCTAAAATAATAAAATTTGAAAGGCATGCTTCATTACTAGGACATTTATCTTTAGAGGAACAGCTAAAATATTAGACAGAGCTTCAAGCACGGTAGGAGAGGGAGGAGGGCTTGCTCCTTCCAGCACTAGCAGGCTTCTAGCTTTCTCATGCTTCTCTTGAAATAATTCTCCACCCATAAAAGAAACAGAATGGAACTTCTCTAAGTAATAGTGCTGTTTGACCATTATGAATGTGGCCTTCTTTCAAGCACGGCTCAGGTCTTACCCATGCCTGAGAAGATTTTCTTAGTTGGGAATTACCTGGTTGCATAGAAGAGAAATAAAGTTATACCAACAAAGTTAAATGGCAGGGAGAGAAGGAGTTGTAAAATTGCAGGAAAATCTCAATAAACCCCAGAAAAGGAGAGCAAAGTAGGAATTTAAAATTAGCTGGAACCAAAGTAGCAACTCTCTGGAGCTAAATGGTCTTATTTTTCAGCTTTTCTCTAGATGTTTCTGCTTTATTCTCTTTCTTTCTATATACCAGCTTTTTCTGACCTACCTTCTTATGAGGCTTCACTGGCTATGTCAGCCATAGCTTGCTTAAGTGTTCTAAAAAGAATGACCAGAGTAACTGTGCCTCAGATCCAAATTCCTGGGAAAAGAATCTAATTGGGCACTTTCAAGGCAAAGGGTAAACTCCTGCTGGATTAGCTGTGGCCAGGGAGTCTAAGTCAAATGACTACTAATGTTGTCCTTCCTAGGACTAACAGGGAAATTTGAGCTGGGCTGAATATTTGACCTAGTTTCTACCACAGGCTGTAGCTAAAGCATCACAGATTTCATGTTAGCCAGGACCCCATAACACAGCTTCAAGAGAGCTAGAACCTTGCCTCACTCTTGCTGTATACAGATTAATCTGTACATCTAACTTTGTTCCCAGACTATTGAATGGTTGACATTTTACCAATTATAGTGACCAAGAAAATTGTTTTTGGAAAAGCTTTTATCCATTAATTCTTAACTTTGACATCTTTAAGCATGGGGTTAGAGTGCCACCTATATCAGTTTAGTTAAAGGATTTCATTAACAGGCCTTAATTTTGGCTGCCAGATTTACTTTACCCATAGCTCCAATTCCCTCAACTAGCTCTAGGCACACCAAGACAAAAACAAAATACTAAATAATCAGAAATCAAGGAGTATTGCCATTTTTTGAATTCTAATTCTATACAGATTTTCTTAAGAATTTATACATCTCCCCGTCGTCTTCTTTCCCCTTCCCTTTCATTCCCTTCTCTTCTCTTCTCTTCCTTCCCTTCCATTGCAGTCCAAAGGTCATTCAGTGGAGCCAAGCAAGGTAGGCAACCACATACTAGGGAGGTCACAGTAGTCTAGCCTGGGATGCTGGAACCCAAAAGGGATGGCTATGACATCTGTGTAGGAAAGTGGCACAGAGCCCTGAAGAGAAAAGTGAGTGGGTATCCATACAGAAGGGCACCCTAAGGTGGGTTATCAGAGTCCAATCAAGTGGTGAGCATTCCCACTTGCAGGGCAATAGTGCAAGCAGCCTGATGTTCAGAGCATGAATGAGGTAAGGAGAGTGTTCACTCAAGTGGAGAGGTAATGTAGGGGTTTGGCACAGAGTGCCAGCGCTTAAGCAAGGTGAGGGAGTGTTTAGGTGCCAGGTGACATGGATGAAGCAGTGTCAATGGCAGTTCCAATAATTACTTGAATATGTACCCAAAATGAAAACTGGATCAAGTAAATAACTATATTAACGACAATGGGAATCAAGTTTCTCATGGTCAGAAAAGGGAGAAAATGAGAATTGATCCCGTGGTGTTGGATTTAACTTGCAGATATTGGAGTAAACTCATGGTTTAAAACATGCAGAGATAAACTATGTCAAGATATATAGAGAAAAATAAATATGTTTATAGTTACATATATAAATATTTACATGTAAAGATGAAATATTTCCCAGGCCTATCTACTGAGAGGGTCAATCAGCAATACCTCCAAAACCATAAGCCTTCCTGCTTCCCAGACCTTGACTGTTAAAAGCTATTCTCCACAATAAGAAAGCATGGATTCCTGGAAAAATAGCTGATTCCACAGTGGAAGCAGACAAATATTAGATAGTGAGGAAATACTTGAAGAGTGATGAGGGCAGGGCAAAAGGACATACAATTGAGACTGAAGACACTCCTACAGAACAAATCTGGAACAATTTGACTATAAACATTAATAGTTACAGATTATAACCATTGAATAAACTTGTATCCTATGAGAACTTAGTGATATAAAAATGTAAATGGATATATTAAAATTATGATGAGGACCAGAATTTTACAAAGCCTTGAATTAGTTCTCCACAAAACACTTAATAACCACAAAGTAAAGACCTAAACAGGCTATGGGGAAAGGACTCCTTATTCCAAAAACGTTGCTAGGATAACTGGCTAGCAATATGCAAAAGATTGAAACTGGACCCCTTTCCTACAACATATACAAAGATAAACTCAAAACAGATTAAAGACTCAAATGTAAAACTCAAAACTATCAAAACCCTGGAAGATAGGCCGGGCGCGGTGGCTCAAGCCTGTAATCCCAGCACTTTGGGAGGCCGAGGCGGGCGGATCACAAGGTCAGGAGATCGAGACCACAGTGAAACCCCGTCTCTACTAAAAATACAAAAAATTAGCCGGGCGCGGTGGCAGGCGCCTGTAGTCCTAGCTACTCAGGAGGCTGAGGCAGGAGAATGGCGTGAACCAAGGAGGCGGAGCTTGCAGTGAGCCGAGATCGCGCCACTGTACTCCAGCCTGGGCAACAACGTGAGACTCCGTCTCAAAAAAAAAAAAAAAAAAACCCTGGAAGACAACTTAGGCAATACCATTCTAGACACAGGGCCTGGCAAAGATTTCAGGACAAACATGACAAAAGCAACTGCAACAAAAGCAAAAATTGACAAATAGGACCTAACTAAAGTAAAGAGCTTCTGCACAGAAAAATAAACTATCAACAGAGTAAACAGAACCTACAGAGTGGGAGAAAACGAAAACTATACATTCGACTAAGGTCTAGTATCCAGCATCTATAAGGAACTTAAACAAATTTACAAGAAAATAAAACAACTCCATTAAAAAGTGGGCAAAGGACATGAACAGACACTTTTCAAAAGAAGACACACATGTGGCCAACAAGCATATATATATATATGCTTGTGTGTGTGTATATATATATACCTCAACATCATTGATCCTTAAATGCAAATCAAAACCACAATAAGATACCATCTCACACCAGTCAGAATGGCTATTATTAAAATGTCAACAAAATAACAGATGCTGGCAAGGTTATGGAGAAAAAGGAACACTTCTACACTGTCGATGGAAGTGTAAATTAATTCAACCATTGTGGAAAGAAGTGTGGCAGTTCCTCAAAAGGCTAAAAACAGAACTACCAGTCAACCCAGCAAACCTGTTACTCAGCATATACCCAAGGGAATACAAATCATTCTATCATAAAAACACATGCACAAATATGTTCATTGCAGCACTATTCACAAAAGCAAAGACATGGAATTAACCTAAATGCCCATCAGTGGTAGACTGGTTAAGGAAAATGTGGTACAAATATACCATGGAATACTATGCAGCCATAAAAAAGAATAAGATCATGTCCTTTGCAGGAACATGGATGAAACTGGAAGCCATTATCCTGAGCAAACTAATGCAGGAACAGAAAAGTAAGTACCACATATTCTCACTTATAAGTAGGAGCTCAATGATGAGAACACCTGGACACATAGAGGGGCACAACAGACACTGGAAACTACCTGAGGGTGGAGGGTGGGATGAGGGAGAGGATAAGGGAAAATAACTACTGAGTGCAAGACTCAATACCTGGGTGACAAAATAATGTGTACAACAAACCCCCATGACATGAGTTTACCTATACATTAAAAGATACCTACACATGTACCCCTGAGGTTTAAATGAAAGTTTAAAAAAAAAAAAAAAGAAATTACAAAGGCCAAACAATTTACAGTGGAAAAATCTGTCATATCCCACCTTAATCTGGTAATCAAAATGAATATTATTCATAATGAGATACATCAAAAATATGTTCCACTTGATGGCATGAGAGGAATATGGCATTACTTCTTTGATATTCTTGTCCAAAAAACACATAATTTAAATCTAGTTTATGAGGATACATCACAAACCCAAATTGTGGCATATTATATAATACAGATGGCTTGTAATCTTCAAAATCAACAGGGTCATAAAAACTAAAGAAAGTTTGAGAAAGTACTCCAGATTTAAAGGAAGTGAAGTGTAATAAAAACTAATCACAAGCCTTTTTGTTATAAAGGAAATTATTAAGAGAAGAGGTAAAACTTAAATGGGAAATCAAATGATAGTAATAAATAAATGTTAATTAATATCTGAATTTTAATACTTGTTTTTTTGTAATGTAGAAAGATTCTATTGATAAAAATAGAATATCTTTAAGTTCCAGCACTGCATGAGTTAGACTTGTGCAGGAGGTAGGAAATTAGATGCAGACAACGGAAATGAAAGGCACATAGAGTGATGAAGTCTTAGTGTTAGCTTTAAATTAATAACTTTAAATAACTAAATACATAAACTGAGAATTCTCTGCAATTAATGGAAGAAAGCATTTATTAAGCACTTTTAATACAAGTCACTGCAATATATTTATATATGTTCTCTTACTAGAAAAAGAAGAAGAAGGAGAAGGAAGAAGAAAGAATTATAATTTTCCTCATTTTCAATGCGGAAAAACAGGTAATAGAATGGTTACATGCCCAAGATTACAGCATTTAAAAACATTAAGGCCAGTGGTATTCTAGTAAATGCTTAAGAGCTGGCTCCTTTGGGGGGAAAACCAAACAACAGCAACAACAACAATAACCAAAAACAGAAACAAAACCCTGCTTTGTAGCATTTGCCAGTTTCTGTGTTGTTCCCCATGAAGGCAAGTTTCAAGCCACCAATAATATGATGTCTCTGAACACAGGAAAAGATTCATACACTCTCCTCATCCAAGGCCAGGGCAAACCAACTTCAGGACAGCACTGGTTAAAGCCAGGCTTTGCAAACAGATTTAAGTCCACAGCCCATTATGGTATAACGTCTGAATTAAACCTTGATATAAAGGGAGGAGAATCATTTCAATGTGGAGCATGGAAGTATTGAAAAAAAATTATAGGATTGCCTCCTCCCAAAACAACAGAAAACCAGAATTTAATGAGATCCGTAATACTTGGCTACAGATTTCACCAATTACTAGGAAAAGAAATTTAAAAAAAATACAAAATCACACTATACATTATTTTTTACACACAAATATACATTTAATATTTGATTATATATTTATATATGAGATATGTTTGTGTATAGGTTTGGGTCATAATCCTAAAAGACAGTCTCGAATGCCACAATCCCAAATGTTGAAATTCCAAAAAATCAAAATCCCTAAAGTCTAAAATCCCCAAAATCACAATCTTGAAAGATAAAAGTCCCAAAAATATGATTCTGGAAAAATTAATTTTAAAACATTTTTAAAAGACATTTATGTAAAGTCTGACACAGAAAGTCAAATATCACATGTTCTCATTCATATGTGGAAGATTAAAAAGTTGATCACTCGCTGGTAGAGTACAGAATGATGGTTACCAAGGGCTAGGAAAAGTGGGGGTGGAAAATGAAAAGAAGTTGGTTAATGGGTACAACATATGGGTAGAAGGAAAAAGTTTCAGTGTTCAACAGCATGATAAGGTGACTATAGTTAACAATAATCTATTTTATATTTCAAAAGATTTAGAAGATTTGAAATGTTCTCAAATGATAAATATTTGAAGCAATGGATATCCTATATATCCTGATTTGATCATTACACATTGTATACATGTATCCAACTATCACATGCACCCCAAAAATACGTACAATTTTATGTACTGATTAAACAGTAAGAAAAAAATGAAATAAAATGGATCATATATGTAAAGAAATACATTTAATTACATTTCTAAAAGGAATTTATTTGGGAAACAGATAAAAACATGACAGAATACATCTTAGGCCACTTTACACAATAAAATAGGTGATAATATTATTTTTGGCAAGCATTAGCACTCACATATACTAACAACAGTCACATGATTATAACAGTTGTGAGGAGACAAATTATACTCATAGAGAAATAGGCCAAAAAGTAATATGTGTAAATGCATATCACTACGAATGGTAATTGTATGCACTCAGCTTTATATTTTTGGTCATCTGAAATACTGTGAAAGACAATCCAATTTTTTTTGATGGGATCAATCAAAAACCACAATGGGTCACCACCACATATGAAGTCAACCAAGGAGCTGATATCTCAAGAAGTTTTATCTTTCACAAACGAAGATGTACAAAAAGGACATCTCTTAATTTACTGAGGAAGTTTCAACATTTTTATGAACACACACAATGCTTAGTCACAAAGTCAATATCATGAAAATGCATTTTTGTGCAGTCAAATTTGCAAAAAAATGCATAAAACAAGTTAGAACTCTAAAAGTCTTTACGTAATTCATACCTCCAGGATTGGAACTAATATGAAGATGTAATACATAGCAAATTGGTGTGATACGTGAAGAGGCAGAAGTTTTGCATAATTGAACAGTTTGGCAGGGGAGGGTTTTTTGTTTTGGTTTTTTTTTCACCTATATTTTCACTTCTATGATCTTTGAAATACTCACTGCATTTGTAATTGGAGAGTGGTTGTGGTCTCCAAATTTTGCAAGTATATGCTGTCCAACCTTTTGCTTGGCCATTGCAATTAAGCAATTTCCTGCTTTTGCAGCACCAATAGTAATTAGCTTTTAAACATTTATCTAAGTAGCCTCATAAATTTAACATCACAGTCTTTTTTTGTGGGGGGGAGGTGGGAACATTTCCACTGTAGGAATAGATTCCCTATTGTAGGGAATACAGAAAAAGAAATTATATTTGATTCCTCGCTATCAAATCTGTATAAGTCAGGGTTCTTCAGAGAAATTGAAACAATAGGATATGTATAATGATATATGAAGCGATTTATTAGGGGAATTGGCGCATGTGATTATGGAGGCTAGGAAGTCCCATGACAGGCCACCTGCAAGCTGGAGAATGGGTGATGGAGCTGGTAGCACAGCTCAGTCCAAGCCCAAACACCTAAGAGTCAGGGAGGTGAAAGGTATAACTCTCAGTCTAAGACCAAATGCCTCTGGAACCAGAGGGCCACTGGTGTTAAGTTCTGGGGTCCAAGGGCCGGTGAACCCAGAGTTCTGATATCCAAGGCAGCAGAAGACAAGTCTCTGTCAGTTCTCAGAGAGACCAGCTCATCTTCTGTATTTATTTTCTCCAGGCACCTGACTAATTGGACAGTGCCTGCCAACATTAAGGGCAGACCTTCCCCACCTAGACTACTCAGACACACACACTAATCTCTGGAAACATTTTCATAGATATATCCAAAATAATGCTTTACCAGGTTTCTATGTATTCCTTAATCCAGTAAAACTGACATCTAAAATTAAGGCCACAAGTTCACCCTTTGTCAACTTGGCACCCATATGCATCTCATTAAAACATATTTAATTTCCAAATATAAGACAATAGCAAGGAAATAGTCCTGACTGGCATGATACAACTAACATGATGCAACTATCTTGCATCCAACCAAAAATGCACTAATCTCTTCTCCAGTGTTTGGCTTTCAGGATTTCAACACTTGGAATTCTAATCTTTGGAAATTGTTATTCTCAGGATTTCAGACTTAAACTTGATCTTTTAAGATTTCAGACTTTTCAGACTTGATCTTTCAAGATTTCAGCATTTAGGTTTATGTTCTTCAAGACTGTGTCTCAAGATTATGATTGGCACCTGATTAGTTGTTATATTTTATGAGATTGGTTGATTGACAATATGTAAGTAAATAGACAGATATGGACAGAAAGAGATAAAACTGAGATTGATGCATTGTAATGTGATATATTGTACATTATAGATTACATTATATTACATATTGCATATATAATATAGATATATGAGATTGTTTGACATACCTTTCAACCAGTGGTTGATTTACGTGTCACCTTGGTTGGGACCATTCTGTTTGTTTTTGTAAGGATATTTTTGAATGAGATTTACATTTAAACTGGTATAGCCAAATTGATAATCATTCACTCTTGGAGGCTACTTCTAGTTAAGTTTTTCTTTCAGAGTCAAGAAACAACTAAAGCAACAACTCTTTGACCTCCAGAATATTTATTTTTGGCAATCATTTAACTATTGCTGATATCTTTCACTCAGATTCACTGTATGTTGTCATCAAACTATCTTCCAGATTAGAAACATCAATTAGTCTTTTTTTTTTTTTTTTTAAACGCACTGCACTTGTAAAGTTAAAAAAAAAAAACACAAAAATTAATTTTTCAGACTCTGGAGTGACCATATTTGTGGTGAAAGGGGCACTCATAAATTTAAGCAAGTCAAGCCTTCAGATAGTCCAAGCTGCTGTCAAAACTTTGTCCGTCTTAATTTTTCCCAAGACTGTACCACATGATTGCAACACCATAAATGCATCTCAATCATCTCTGGACCCCTGCCAATGTTATTCTTAGTCTGTTACTTTTTAAGTGCTGGTTTCAGATTTAAAATCTTGCTTCTTCTCTATTTGCTTCCTCTGCTTTCCCTAAACATGGCAATTATGAGTTTGTCCTCTCAATTAGTGACATCTAGAATAGATTATGGTACGATTTAGTCAATAGATAAGGAAATGCAGGCTCAGGTAAAATAATCACTCTGCCGGAGGATAGGCCCAATGATAGATAATTAGGTAGTTTGTAGAGCTGGCTTTAAAATTATCAGTTCAGGGTAGAGTACTGGGGTCAGCAGATTCTTACAACTGAATTTCTTTCCTTGGAAAACATTTATCTTCAGCAACCCTCAGACATGTTTTATATTATATTAATATGGCAACTATCTTACAATTACTGGGCATTTTTAATAAATGTCTTTATTTTCATAGAACATTAAACAGGCTATGCTGTTATAAATAGAACCAATGAAAAAAAAAACAGCTCTGATTTTGTAGCACAGATCACATAATTGTGGATACATATAAAATACATGGAGATTGATGAAAGGAGAATATATTGTTCTGGATCTCAACAAAATTGTCAAAGTGTGGCTGTGTTCTTACTTTCTTTCTTTCATTTGCGATGGAGTCTCACTCTTGGCATCCAGGCTGGAGTGCAATGGCACAATCTCAGCTCACTGCAGCCTCCACCTGCTGGGTTCAAGCGATTCTCCTGCCTCAGCTTCCCAAGCAGCTGGGATTACAGTCACCCCCCGAACCACACCCTACTAATTTTTTTTTATTTTTAGTAGAGATGGGGTTTCACCACGTTGGCCAGGCTGGTCTCAGACTCCTTACCTCAGGTCATCCACCCACTTTGGCCTCCCAAAGTGTTGGGATTATAGGCATAAGCCACCACATCTGGCCCTTACTTTCATTTTTAGTACATTCTTTATGCCTCATGTCCCTAAGGAGAAGGGGAACTAAGAATAGACACTTAAAAAAAGAGTTGTATAAAGCAAAAGAGACAAATAATACAATAGAAACACAACATGGGAAAACAGAGTCCCTTTCAAATTATTCTCTGGAGTAGAAACCCAACCCCTGATCCCACATCCCAACAACAGCAAGGAAGAGTTGAAAGAACTGCTCTTAGTCAATTCCTCTGGTGCCTTATTTCTTGATTGAATTTAACAACACCAATATTATCAAATAATAAAAAACTTGTTTCCATGCTGTATGTTTTTACGCATGAGTTCACCTAATCACTATAACAACTGAGTGAGGTATTATTATTCTTAACTTATAGAACAGACAATAAAAATTAGGAGATTAAATAATATTTTTAAATGTTAAGTGAGAAAGTGAGATTAAGCACTTTAACTGAGATCTTATGAAATCAAACCAGTGTGTTTCTACCATGGCTGTTTCCTCTACTCTGGAATCTGGTGAAACCAACCAAAATGTGGGGCAGGCGAGAGAGAAGCAGTTACGGCGATGTAAGAATTTATATTGATCTCAATGCTCCAGGCTCAAGGCAACATCTCACTCAAAGAACACAGTTTAGAAATAAAAGAAATTCCAAATAATTTAAGATCTTTAGTTGCATTTTTCAAAGTACAAGGAAGGGAGCTTGCAACCCACAGTGATGCTTCTTAAAATGTCTTTTCTGTCTCTGATTAATTTTTTTTCATACTACTATTGCTCCTATGCATCAGAACTCCCAAAGTCTCTGCAAAGCCCACCTCCAAGCTCTCACCTACACATGCCTTTTCCTTTTTCCTCTTGATTTTTGTTTCTTGTTCTGCATTTCCAAGCTCTGAAAATATTTGCATAAATTACCTTATTTACTCCTAACAATGTGGCAAGATAAGTATTATCCTTAGAGAGGTTGATGTACCAAAGGCCTCACATCTAGAAAATGTCTAAAGAGATGTATCTAATTTCAAAACCATATTCTTTCCAGTATACTCCAATACCAGTTTTATACATCAGAAAATCCTAGAAGCTGTTAAGAAAATATGAATTTTTAATTTTCAGATGTTTCCCCCTCTAAATAGTTAATGGCTTCATTTCAAACATATATGGGTTGGTGTCCTCTAGCCGAAACAGAACTACAATGTCTCCCATTAGAATAACCAAAAGATGCTGGTTGACATCATGAGCATCACCTGTGTTCACACTGATGCTTTACAGGAACTAAGCTTGAAACAATCCCTAGAGTGGACAGAAGTCTCTGCACTCTATATGTGAGTGACCATGTGGCTTCCAAAGTTTAATGGTAAGGTCATTAGACAGCATGCTGAAACTCCTTCAGTCTTGCTTACGTAGAGATGTCTTACAAACTAGCGGGGGGTGGGAAGAAAGGAGTAGCATTTATTTTCCTACCACTTATTAACCCTTAGAAACTCTAACTTATTTTCTAAAAGGACATTTTACTAAAAAGACAATAATTTCCCAATTTAGATATCTAACGACTGAACCCCAGTTGTGCTTATCATCATCATAGTCCTGGTCTAAGTTAAAGATAATGGTTTAGGGAATTTAAAGCGCTTAAGATTGCATATAATGGAGCCTAAGTGATCTGCATTATTGGCAATCATCCTGGAACTAATAACAGTAGTTATTGGGCCTATAATCTCCTTGGAATTAACAGCCAACATCTTTTTTTCTCAATTTGCAGGACATCATCATCACCATTAAAAGGCAGTTAAGATGATAATGTGCCACTGTAAATTCATACAGTGGGCAGCAAAGGGTTATAAATGAAGGAGCTGAGACAGCAGTTCTGACTCAGCCTATAGTCTTGAATGTTCTTTCTTTGGGGCTGCTGCTTGGAAACATTTTTTTGAGTGACAGGAGAGTGGGCATCCAAGATAAATGGTTTTTTGTTGGTTTGTTTTTGGGGATGACTCCTATCCTAATGGCACTGTAGAAATTTAGTATTTTCCCACCCAAATGACAGAGTTTCCTGTGGGACTGCTTCTGCAAGAATTTATAATAGTAACCAAGAATTTCAGAACAAAGGAATGCAATTACAGCACACAAAGAGAGTAGAAAAACAGGCCGGGGCGCAGTGGCTCATGCCTATAATCCCAGCACTTTGAAAGGATGAGGCAGATGCTTCACCTGAGGTCGGTAGCTTGAGACCAGCCTGACCAATATGGAGAAACCCCGTCTCTACTAAAAATACAAAATTAGCCGGGCATGGTGGCACATGCCTGCAATCCCAGCTACTCAGGAGGCTGAGGCCGGAGAATCGCTTGAACTCGGGAGGCAGAGGTTGCGGTGAACCAAGATTGCGCCATTGCACTCCAGCCTGGAAAACAAGAGCGAAACGCTGTCTCACAAAAAAAAAAAAAAAAAAAAAAAAAAAAAAAAAAAAAAAAAGGGAGAGAGAGAGTAGAAAAACAGAAGGCCTAAAGAAGCAAGAGCTATACAAAACCATCCACGATAAGGCAAGGCAAGGGATGTGCAAAGTGCAGAGTAGAAAAAAAATGACAGAAATATGATTGACATCAATAACAATGTGTTCAATCCCTTCTGTGCCGCAGGCACTATGCTATGCATGGGTGATGATACAGAGAAAACAACCGACGTGGTCTCTTTCCTTGTGGAGCTTACATTTGTCTGAGAAAAGCACGTGTGGTACATATTCTACACACGTGATAAATATTTGTAAGTTATAATAAAATGAAAAGTATGAGAACATACAGCATAGGATTCTAAGCAATGAAAAATAAAACAGTAAACAGCAGTACAACAAAACATGGAGAAGTTAAATGAACCAACAAGGATTGATGGCAAGACCAATAAAGCCTTAGAAATCACCAAAATAACTGGAAATTCAATAACCTGCAGAAAAGGTAGTTAAATCATCACCATAGTAATAATAATGATCACTGCCAATTACTTAGGTCCTGCTTTATGCCCTGCTATAAGCTTTTGTAAGACATTTTATTTTAATCTGTATGACAACCTGATTGAGTGGGTATTAGCATCCTATATTTACAGATACATAAAGTGAAATTTAGATAACTCTCCCAAAGTGATATAGCTACTAACCAGAAGTTGAATTTAAATCAGGCAAACTGTATAATCCACTCTCTTGACCAATATACTAAATTTCAATCCCCAATACCAAACAGAGAATAACACTGAGATTCAATAGCTAGATCAATTATCTTAATCAAAAAGAATATAAGGGACTAGAGTGAAGACTAGCGAATACAGGAAATACGCTGATATTCGAGAATATAAGAACATGAGTTCTTTATTACCAATATGCTATGAAGTTAGGATTGATGTTCGAATTTAGCTGACTTTGTATAGGTCACAAAGGAATAATGGTGAATAAATATAACTCATTAACTTAGCATATCTATAAATCTAAAGTATACTATTAGTTTTTCAAAACTTTGTTATTTGAATGATCTTTATTCATTTAAATGACATCCACTCCAAAACACATTTGAGGCACCTTAAACATGGAGGGTAGTATAGTAAAATCATTTATTATTAGAAATAAAAAAACAAGAAACAAAAGTGGTATGGAATTTTCAAAAATTCTGATTGAAGAGGGATAGAAGGAAATGAGAGAATAAGATTTTGTTCTGAGCTTTGGAGAAACAAAGGCAAAGAGAGATAAGATCTGATGTGTAGGTCACGTTTTCTACTTGAAAAGCAATACATTTATTCAGAAGAAATAAGGTTTTCCTTCAACCTAAGCATTAAGAGGAATTTGACACTGTGATCTTCATACAAAGCAAATTGAGCAACATAAGGAATCCATTAATAATATTCTCCACAATTATCTTCTTATAGTATTTTCAAATAATTTCTTTTTGAAGACTTATGGAAAACAACTTTCGACGTGTCTGCCTAACCTATAAGCCACAGGGTCTGGCTGACTCATGCCTGATACATAATTCAAGTTATGATAATAAGATTAAAAAAGAGAATTTGACCTGCCAGTCTGACCAGTTGGGGATAGTGGGTTACACTATGGCAGAGCTTGAAATAAAAGTTGATTTCTTCAGTTGTTCCCAGGGTAACTACCTTCTTGAGACGTGGTCTTCCAGTGTTTTCTTGAATTTAATGAGATAACCAGGAGGCTTCCAAAAAATTTTTTTTCTGGTAGCTAACTTGAGTAAGTTTCTTTAATTTGCAATCCATATTTTTAATTAATACAATTCTAGATTTAAGAATCATAACAAGGTATCATTTATAGAGTACCTGAATCAATATTGCTCTGGCTTACCAACTAGTTTTAACTTACAGTAACTCTGAGCCAGCCATGACCCGCCCCACTTACCTTACAGAAGAAAATGTAAAAGTTTTAGAAACGATGTCTAAAGAGAAACTTGCATCACAGGTAATAAACTAACAAGGTTTTATATGCTATTTCTACCTTCTAACTACAACTTCTTAAAAAAAGCAAATAGCATTAACATTACTGGAAAAGTTACACACAAACTATAATACATATATTTTATATATATATTATACACATATATACATATGTTATACACGAACGTCAAATATATATATGTATAATAAAATAGTGTATAATTACTGAACATTAACTTTGTAGCAAGTTTTATGTTACATATTTTGCAAAAAGTTTGTCTTTTCTTGAAAGCAAACACTTGGGGTGGGTGTGTTTTGGTATTTGACAGCCCTCTGTCTCTTATATTCTGTATCTTTTAAGATTAAAGAAGCAAATAATCACCAAAATATCAAATTTGCAAAGGAGGGCAGGGGAAGATCTTAGCATCCAGTCTGGGCCCAAGAACAATATTGCCTTTTTCTTCTTTTCTCAGGACACACGTTACCCACCAGCTCACATTAACTGATCATCTGCAGTTTCCCCCTTGTTTTCCACCCCATCTCTTCACTGCAGGAATACAGATTGGAGTTTCTTTTGGTTTGACTGGTAAAGAGATGAAAATCTGCCTGTAAGGAGTAGGTCAAATCAAATGAAGAAAAAAAAAAAGCAGAAGCAGCTAATTTTGAAAATTAAATGTTCTTTTTCCAATCAAAAGAGAGAGAAAACTTACCCACTCTTGCTTCTCCATTAATGGAGTAAGATGTGGAAAAAGAAAGCAGACTCTTGCCCTGATACCATTCTCCCCTAAACAGTAGAGCCCCTTCCCCTCTGTGGTACTCTTATTACCTATCAGTAGTATTATCTCTATTTGAGAAAAGTGCATCCGAAATCGTGAATATTTTGCCCAAGTGGGTTGGAATTCAAACATACATATTTTTGAGTTCAAAACCCATAATAGAATATTTTAGAGTTATGCCATTCTGAGGACATTTTGGAGTAATAAGTAGGATCAAAACATGGGAATGATGAGTTTAGACAGAAAGAACAAAAGCAAAACAAGAACATATGTGCATTTAATTAAAATTGGGATAGGCAGCACAGTGGGTGAATGTGCTATCTTGCCAGGCAGGGGAGACAGGCATATCATCTTCTGTGTGATGTGACCTGCCTGGGCAAAACACTGGAACCCATAGGGACTCCATTCCCTCACATTGAGGGTGACTTGAAAACATTATGAAAGAGTTAAGCAAATTAAAAAATTCTATTTTGCTTTCTTTGCATTTGTTGTCTCTTTTTAAAACATCTTTGAAGAGCATGGTGGAGGAGAATTTGCCCAAGCTAAATTATAGTCACAAAATCAAGAGATCTCCTTTGTTTTCACCAACTCTTTCTATAATCGCGGACAAAAGCAATGTCAGTCACTGCCTTCTTGAATTCTTCAATTTCTTGCTTAAACTTACAGACTCAGCTCTGTGTGTCCTTTAACCCAGCTATGATGTAGGCATCTACCACTTACACCTTAAAAACACCAGGCAGAGGGGACTGCAGGTCTTTTCATGCTAAGCTTGGTTCCTATTGTGGCTAAGATTATTTGGCTTAAGGCCTTGTTGACAGTGGAATCCTACTGAACCTAGCTCAAATTCTAAATCTCTGCTTAGTCCCTACCCTGTTCTGGCTCTAGCCCCTAGTTCTCTAAGACCATGCTCTTGTGCTCTTGTAGATTAATTAACTATGATGTAATAATAACACTCACCTGTCTGTAAGGATACAACAGATAAATGCATCTTCTGGTGGCATACCTTTTCTACCACATTTAACTTCCTTGCATGTTGCCTCTAATCTGATGCAAGCCTGTCTTCAGTGCCCACCCCTCTGCAGTGTGTCTTATACCGAAATTATAAGCTGTTATTTCCTCCAATGCAGGTCTTTCCCTGACCTTATGTTCTCCCTTCCCCACTGGTTTGCTACCTCTAAGCCAGCACATAACACACAGAACTCATCTAATTTATGATAGCTTAATCTTTTAAACCGTGTGTTCTCCACCTATTTAATTAAAAAGGGCAGCAAAATAACAACAAAAAAAGTCTCTTTAAACTCTGAATTCCTTCACAACCATGAATTACATGCCTAATAAATGACTCCAAATGCTTCTTTAGATTTTATAAGTTTCTTCTCCCAAACCTTACACTTTCTACTTATCGTAAAATTGTAGAGCTTAGGGCCTTTATTCTCTTCAGTTTTGTTCCTTGCCTTCTTCTTTCATTTCTGTAACATCAAACTTTCTTCTAGTGGATAGAGTAATGCCTTGCATCTAAGAAGCACTCAATGTTTATCCAATTAAGTTGAAGAGATTTTCCTTAGCCAGGGAAATTATATAACAGTGCTTAGAAGGGAAGGTCAGAAGGCTATTAAAATAAAATAGAAACAGAATGATAGTGATAGCAGTGATTTAAAAAGTAAAATTCTTGATATTTTAAAAATCAAAATCCAAAAGGACTTGCTAAGAGATTGGATATTCGAGAACAGAGAGCGTGGATGTCATCCAGAAGCTCCCCAAATATTTCTGTTCTCCATTTATCAGAGCAGACGGTAAAATTTTCCTTTCTGACCAGATGCTTTTCTTATTCTGGCCAATGAGTGAAAGGCCCCCCTGGACTGAGCATTTAAACGCTAGTAGCCCTCCAGAATTCCTTTTGTATTCCCCTTAGTTAACACAGAGACCAACAATGTTTGAAATGGTGACTCCTTCACCTAATGAGAAAAGACCCCAAGATCCCCATATGACTCATGATGAGTATGTAATATGAGTGAGAGAACTCTGTTGTTTAAAGCACTAAAATTTGGGATTTAATTCTTACATTAGGATAACCTTGTCTTCCTTAATGATAAAATAATGTTCCCTAGGAATACAGCACTGCTCTAACAAAACCTAAAATGTATGGCATTGGTTTTGACTGTTTCGTATGTGAAAAGGAAAGGGTTGTATTGAAGAACAGTACATGGTAGTTTATACTATACAAAAGTAGAGTATTTGGTAAAAATGTCACCTGTGGTGATGTGAAAAGCAGATAAGAAACACAGTAAAGTTTTAGCTTAATAGGGAAATGGAATAGCAGTATGTGGTGGCTGCCATTGGCAGCACTGGGCTGAGCATTATAATATAACGATTTTTAAAAATTTACCAATTTGCAAACAGGAAAGAAAAGGAATAAGGAAGTTTCAAAATTTGAGAATTTGTAGCTCTGAAAAGAACAACTGTAAAAGAAAAGTTAAAAAGAACAACAGTAAAAAAAAATTTTATAAAGCAAATAAAAATTTATAAAATGTATTGAATGACAAAAGCCAATCAAATCTCACTTCATCAAGGATTAAACCAAGAGCCTCATCATCATACCCATTTAAAAAAAAATGCATTTTGGGAGGCTGAGGCAGGCAGATCACCTGAGGTCAACAGTTCAAGACCAGCCTGGCCAACATGATGAAACCCCATCTCTACTAAAAATACAAAAATTAGCTGGGCATGGTGGCAGGCACCTGCAATTCCAGCTACTTGGGAGGCTGAGGCAGGAGAATCGCTTGAACATGGGAGGTGGAGGTTGCAGTGAGCTGAGATCGTGCCACTGCACTCCAGCCTAGGCGACAGAGTGGGACTCTGTCTCAAAATAAAATAAAATAAAGTTTTAAATCTCTGAATGAATTAACAGGTTGCATAAAGTAAGGTGGTACTGGGGAAAGCCTAGAAGTTCTACAAAATGGGGCCTGAAAATGTGGTCCTCCCACCAAAGTCTCATGGGATCAAGATACCTGCAATAAAGTTGAGAAGATAAGTAAAGAGATATCACAAAGAAGACCATGGGTTTGGCTATTGGTACCTGTTCCTGACTGGAATCAAGTAAAGAAAAAGCTAAATACATTTCTGAATATGTTATTCTGGTAAAAAGGATCATCAGTTTGGATTACAAGAGGCTGTAACTGCTTAAAATCTGAAATGACTTTCTGCGCCTGTCTTATTTCACTTAGTATAATGACCTCCAGTTCTATCCATATTGTTGCAAACAAAAGAATGTCATTCTTTATGGGCTTGTACACTTGTACTGGCAAGAATCAGACTGAGAACGCTGCTCAGTCACCAACGAAAGTTTATTCTCCATCGCTCTTGTGAATATGGCCAAGGAGAATAACAAAGAAAAAGGAAAACCCCAGAGCATGGAGCTGAGAGTCATGAAGAATATTGAACCTGGGATTGATTAAAAAACAAAGTAAGCAGCATCTTTCTTCCCCAGGATAAGAGATCTTAAAATTGTTAATCAGTTGGGCTTTATATTCAGCAGAAAAGTAAAATCTCTGTGTGCCTCCCAATCTTTCCCTTTCTCAATAAAAGTACTTATTATTCCTCAATTGTATATTAGGTAAACTGTACATTAGGTTTGTATTAGTCTTCAGTTCAGTGTCTACATTTTCTACATCCACAAACGTCTGTCTCTTCAAGATCATTTGTGTGATTTCCCCTCTAGTTTCCTTAGTAGTTTGCAGGGGTAGGGCGAGAAGGATGATGAGTTTTCACACACAACTTGTGAATGGAAACAATGAGCATCACTACAGGGCAAAAATTTAATTACCAGTGCAAGACTATCATTTTTCCTTCTGGCCTGGAGACCAGCAATTTGCAAGCATGTCACTACTCTACCAGTCTAGATCACTGAGTTGTTACAGAGTTCCCCACTTACCCATAGTAGGAAGCCTAGGTGAACAAAAAGCCCACGTTATTTAAGCCACTAAAATTGGAGGCTGTTTCTTACCACAACATTAATATGCCTATTCTGACTGTTATATAAAGGAACATTTCCATATCAGTATTTGTTGCAGCAAGCAATTTGTTCTTCCATAATTATGACAAAATTACGTTGTTTTATTTGTATTTTCTTTTCTTTTTTTTTTTTTTTTTTTTTTTTTTTTTGGAGACACAGTCTCACTCTTTCACCAGGCTAGAGTTCAGTGGCATGATCTTGTGATCTTGGCTCACTGCAACCTCCGCCTCCTGGGTTTAAGCAATTCTCCTGCCTCAGCCTCCCGAGTAGCTGGGACTACAGGCGCACACCACCACAACTGGCCTTTTTTTTTTTTTTTTTTTTGTATTTTAGTAGAGATGTGGTTTCACCCATTTGCCCAGGCTGGTCTCGAACTCCTGAGCTCAGGCATTCCACCCACCTCGGCCTCCCAAAGTGCTAGAATAACAGGCATGAGCCACCATGCCTGGCCTTTATTTATATTTTCTTACTGCTTATAGATAGCATGATTGGCTAAGTCAAGGTTAATAGAAGGCTTAATTTCTTAAGAGATGCCTTTATTTTCACTTTTACTAAAACACGTACTTTTTTTTGAGACAGAGTTTCGCTGTTGTTGCCCAGGCTAGCGAGCAATGGCAGGGTCTTGGCTCACTGCAACTTCCACCTCCCAGGTTCAAGCGATTCTCCTGCCTCAGCCTCCCGAGGAGCTGGGAATTACAAATGCCCGCCACCACATCTGGCTAATTTTGTATTTTTAGTAGAGACAGGGTTTCTCCATATTGGTCAGGCTGGTCTTGAACTCCTGACCTCAGGTGATCTGCCCACCTCAGCCTTCCAAAGTGCTGGGATTACAGGCATGAGTCACCGCACCCAGCTTAAAATTTGTACTTTTTTATTGACCATTCCTTTCTTTAAAAAACAAAATAAAATGATCAAGTGATAAAACGACTCAGCGCCACTGATAAATGTTAACCAGAGAGGTATCTGTTTGCTTTAGTATTAAAAACACTTTCTTTCCAGTAAGTCAACAATGTTAGAGTAGTTCCATTTGGAATAGTCATAGGCTTAGAGTGATACGTAATCTGTTTTTCTTCTAAAATATTACACGTTAAGATTTAAAACATAATGAAAAAGTCTAGTGAAAACAAAGAAAGATCAACATAGCCACAGACTGCAGATATTCTTTTGACTTAGGATCATGAATTTATGTCAATAAATATCATCACTGAGAAATAAGTAGATGAAACTACAAAGAACTGAAACCCTTTGGGGCAGCCAAAATTATTTGAGTCACTTAAGAACAAGGTTGCCTAACACGATTTCTTTTATGCTAGTGGAAAGTGACAGCTTCTTCTCATTCCCTACGGCCCATTTCAAATTCTGTGTTTGGAGATGTAACTCCTAAAACCTAAATCATCCTGGATTCAGAAGTCAAGAGTGTGGGTGAAAACAATCAGTTTTTCTGCTCAATCCAGTTTCAGTCAAAAATATAGATAATGAATTTATCAGGATTGATTTGTTATTCCCAGATCATAATACTCACTTTTCACTGAGCCAGTGAGGTGGTTTACATGCAGGTTTAGGTAAAAACAAAGCTCTTTTAATTATTTGGATTTCCTACTTGACCATTATCAAGTGGCCAGAATAAAAAGGATTAATTTAATTCAGTCAGCGAAATCTTTTTGGATATAGGCTAAAATCACCCAGTGACATAAGACTGTCTATTAAGATATCTCAAACAAAGAAATTAAACTTTATTTTTTCCTCTAAATGCCTGGTTTCATGCACCCTATAGCCTCTGTTCTATAACTGAGGAATTGTTTTTGTATCTTTCACTTGAACTCTCCTATCATTTTTTTTCTTATAAGAAAGCGTGTTTTCTAGATGATACTAAAAACTGTCATTTATAATCCTCTAACATCTAGTTTCCTTAGTAGTGTGTAGAGGGAGAGAGAGAAGGATGACGAGTTTTCACAAACGACCTGTGAATGGAAACAATGCATATCACTATAGGGCGAAACTTTAATTACCAGTGCTCCTAAAGATACGTTATTCATTCAAACACTAGCTACTAGGGAGGCTGAGACAGGAGAATTGCTTGAACCCAGGAGGCAGAGTTTGCAGTGAGTGGAAATTACGCCACTGCACTCCATGCACTCCAGCCTGGGCATTGGAGCAAGACTCCATCTCAAAAAAAAAGAAGAAGATAATAATAAGGAGTTAAGCCTTCAAGTGAAACAGACCTTGGGAAAGTTAATGAATTTTTCAAAGGCTCCTTCTTAGGTCTGTTAAATGGGTATAACAATATCTATTACAAATAATGGCCATGTAACTTTGAATAAAATCATACGTATAATACCATATAGATGCATAAAATATAAATTAGTTGTTTGCCTAGTGATAGGTAGTGGTGGAACAATTGACAACTACTATTAGCTCAAGACAGGAATTATAAAAATAACACAGGAGTGTTTTAGGGGGTATAGATTTGTATCAGAGTCTAATAGGATTTTAGTTGGTAATAAGTTGAGAGCAAAGATAATGGTTTATAAAATGGTGGTTGCTTTAGAGCAACTACTATGTCTTGTACAAAGTAGGTATTTAATAAATGCTTCTTGAGTGACTGAACCTTCACAAATATAAATAACATGCAATGCCCATTTTGCATTTTTTTGCAAGTTTTTATGTGATGGTGGTGTTTACACCTTGAATCTACCAATTTCCTTAAAGTTTGATGTGGGTGCAGCTATGAGAGAAGGGATTGATTGTTTACTTTGGAATGCTATTTTTATTTGGAGGCTGTGTATTAGTCAGCATAAAATAGTTTTCCATAGTAAAAGGTAGTAAGCTACAACCTAAACTCCGGGGCTTCTAAATTTATTCTCAATTGGCAAAAGACATATTTTCATTTTTCAACAAGACTTAAAATGCTCAAACAGTTGCAAACAACTCTTGGAAAGAACATTTTAATGAGTCAAATGTAAATATATGTAAATAAATTAAACCCACACAAATTAACTTTCCATAAAAGCACTTATAATTAAGAGAAAATGTGTCTGACAGTAGAAATTTGGGTTTTGCTTAGCTTTAGCTAGCCAAGAAAAACAAATTATGTCCAAGATTATCCTGAATCTATTATGTCAAAATGTAGAAATATCACTAATTTCCTTGGGTTTCCACTGGCAGCGTAGCTTCCAAAATTTAAGACAAATTCCACCTGCAGCGGGAATCCATTAGTATCCAGTCCATATTTTATATATTTTTTCCCAAATTAGTGCAGTACTTAATGACAGAATAGTCTCATTTAAAGCGAAGAGGCAGAATCAGAAAGCATATATATAATCCTAATCCTTTCTCCTCCAGATTACTTCTAGCTCTATATCCCTCACATCTGTAAGCACTCCAGACCTAGGTAAATCCATCCTTAATGTCTATTCATCCATCCAACATCTGTCTGTTCTGAATATCTATCTTAACATGGACATCAACTTTTTTAAAAAATATGAACCTTCAACACAGTCATCTTTCCTGCAGATTTCTTCTCAACACCCATTTTGCCTTCTCCTTCCTCACAAAGCGACCTCCTAAGTACTCCTTCCTATTTCTTATGTTAAAACTCAGATTACATCAAGAAATTTCCTATAAATAGCAGTTTCTCACAGTAGTTAATGTTTTTTACACACTCATTAACAAAGTGACTAAGGAGAAACAAACCTAAGGCTACTTTTTAATATCGAGTTCTGAGTCCTAGCAGCATCAAGAACTCTGTAACAGTTTCAAAGAAGAAACAATGACATTGAGGAGACAATCCCTCTATTTGCTGGATAACCCCTGTGGCTATCTCTCTCCCTTAGGTACTCTAGAATCTCTCTAGCTCTGTAGAATATAACCTAGGCAACTGTTGCGTGAGTTCTGAAAGCTCAAAGCTGGCTTTTTTTTCTGAGCAGAAAGCTCCTTTTATTACAGTGTAGGCCAGATTTTCTTCGGTCCTCCCCTAGATTCTCCATAGGAGCGTAACTCAGGATGTAACAGGGTCTGTCTTCTGTGGCACTTTCCACTTGGTATCTATTTGTGCTCCAGCCAAACACATTTCTCCATAGGATAATGAGAGCTTGGGGGTCCTGCTGAGTTTTTGCTTTTGTATTCCTCGATAAATCATGCTTCACATTTCGGTGGTGTCTGTCCCTGTTCTCCAGCTTTGCAATTTTTTTTTCCATAAATATCACCTAGACCAATAACACTTCTAATAGAAGATCTCTGTCTACAGCATCTTCAGCAGATTTTTAAAAATACCTTCAATGACCCTCCGTTGGTTAAGTATTCACTGTCAGTCATTACAAACAAATTAAGCCCTGTTTTAGGATACAGCAATTAATAATACAGACACTATCTGATAGCAATAAAAATACTCTAATCTGAAAGGACTCTACATTATTTAGTGTCATCTCCCACTAGTGAAAAGAGACTAACATATATAAGCATCTGTTATAAACCAGGCACCATGCATTTTAATTATCATAGTTCTTACAATCTTCCCAGTAATACTGTATAGCAAACATACATAAAGATATCAACTTTTTCCGTAATATTATTATCCTTCTCACAGATTGATTCTCAATATCTGTTGCTTTGTTTTCTCTTTTATTGCCTTAAAAAGAAAAAAAAAAGACCCTGAGATTTTAAAGATGTGCCTCCTTCCATTCCCTGCGTGCTTTCTGGCTCAGAGTAAGTGTTTAGTAAACATTTTTAAATAAGTAGATGAATAAATAAATGAAGTAAAATAAAAACGGTACCATTGTTTTGCTATTTTGAAACTGCCTTTCATCTGAGACCTTCGAAAAATTCTGCATTGTTTCCTATACAGAAAGGAATGATAGTAAACATATAGTCTTCAACAATTTCTGAGAAATACATTTAATGATCATTTTTCTCTAGCTTTTCAGTGATCTCAGAAGTTGTTCTCAAATTACCCTGTGTTTCCGTCTTCTGTCTTTAATAAATAGATTGCCAACTACCACAAAACATTAGCTTTAAAGTGGATAAAATGCTATTTGACTCAGAGGTTGGCTGAACTGCAGAAGTGTGAAGGCAATGTAAGGCCACTGATGAATTTTATTTACTGACTTAAGGAAAAAAAAATCCATCACTTAATTTATAAAGCCTGACCTAGATGAAATCCCCAAGAGCCAGACTCTTACTTGAGAATGCACATCAGTGTCTTCAAATTCGATTAGTGTGATTTTCCAAGACATAACCACAGCTCCCAGCAAAGTGTCCAGCCACTGGAAATACAATCAATCATGCCGGGCATCCTAAGCTTAATGCAAACCCCCTAGTGCATCATAGAGAGACATGAGGAAAACAACCAAAAAGAGATAAGTAAGGCCTTGCTAAGCAAGTGTAATTCACACTCAGAATTCAAAATTTATCTTATCCCACTCAGTGGAAGAAGATTTCATGCTGACAATAAATAGTGGAGATTTGACACCTAAGCAAATCTCCTTTGGAGATATTCTTTGACAAGGTAAGATGTTAAACAAAAGAAAAAATATCTCAGATATCTTCTCGTCTTGGCATATAAATAATACAGTTGTAAAGCATCTTCAAGAGCATTCCCTTATATGTAAACAAATTAAGCAAGTGAGTGATTTATTTGAAGTTAGAAAACTCAGTGTGAGAAGGACTGAGACCCAAACTGAAGCCTTTGGACTCACAGTTAAGAGCTTTGGCCATCCTACCATGACAGATCCTAAAATATACAAAACACTACCAGTTTGGGGTGAGGACAATGAGAAAGAGGTATAAATTTCCTGCTTGTTGATAAGTTTATTCCAAAATGAAGCTCTCTTACATATAGAAAGATACTTACAGATCATCTACCCCACACCTCTGATAGTTTGTAGATGAAGAGACTAAGTTCACATAGATAAAAATATTTATTTAAGGTTACACAATTAGCCACCAAGTCTGGTCTAAAATTAAATTGTTTTAACCCTTAGCTCATTTTTCCCATGCTTCACTATGGTAAGTCATATGGTAGGACTAGGGAAGGGTGCAAGGGTGGTCCTGGTTCAGGCAAGATCTGAGACATGGATTTATCTGCTGAGTGATGTTAAGTAGCGCTGCTCAAGCCACATTTACACCATGACTTACAGGAAGGCTGAGGAGTCTCCTGGATGAATAATGCAGTCACATCCATAGCTGGACTGCGATATCACAGCAATGTCTGACAGAAGGGATGGATACCCAAATGAACTACATTGCCAGGGGAGATTGAAGAATTCCTCCTCTGTCCAACCCCCAATCATTTTCCCTGTGTGAGGGAACTATCAGGTGCAATGAGCCAAAATGAGCAACAGGGATTAGAGGTTGAGGCAGAAGCAGGTTGGGGTGAGCAGTGGCTCACACTCACTTGGCAGAATGTGTGTCATGCCCTAGGGATTCTCCAAATCACTTAAAAGAACACAATACTCTGAAATGGGGACTGAACTCCTATTATCACACAAACAGGGGCTAATAACTAATAAGATTCAAGTAATATGGTTAATGTAACCTTGCTGTCACCCACACACTAGAAACCCTTGAGCAGCTGTAGTTCTTTTAAAATGTACATGTGTGCGTATATATCTATATATATCTATATATAGATACACACATATACACACACTCATATATGTATATATATGTTTATATATATACGTGTGTGTGTCTATATATATATAAAATAACACTGGGACATGCTTAATAAAGAGTAGTCAATGGCCCTGGAGACTCAGTGTCATGGAACTACAGAGAGTGGGCAGCACTGGGAGCTGAGCTGATCAGGAGTGTTACAATTACCAGAATGACCATCTTAGAGAAAAAGTGGTAAAATTGAAGAGCAAGGCTGAAGAATGAACTCCATAAGCAGTAACATCTCTGTTGAATTCTTGGTCATATCAGTGAGTTCTGATTTTTAATTCAGACTAGAAAAATATCCTATATCTACTGAATTTCCATATATAGACTTTCTTCTTAAAGAATACTATGGCATACAATTTTAAAATAAATTTAAATATCAGGACACTTTCTGAGATAATTAGAGAATACCTGGGGATAAACACTAGGCCTGACAATTACATGAGATATATGAGTTAAGTACTACTTTGTGTTATTTATTTCTAATATGTCTGTAAAACAATAGCTCTAAGTTTATAGTTAACTCTATAAACAGTGGTAGATAATAATTTTTAACTGGAGAAAATATGAGATCATCCCTTTGTTTTTAATCTGGAATGGACACCAGAGACAATATGAAACTATAGAAACATCTATATACCAACTTGTTCCTGATTTCTACTCCATGGATGACCTCAAGTTGAATGCCTTTTATAGAATCCAGTCCCCTCCCAACACGCCAGCCACAGTAAATAATTAACCAAACACAGCTTAAATACTTTAAATGTACACCAGTTCCATTTTGGCACAGCTCTAATTATTTGAGAATTTCTCCATATACTGATTCATGTTTCATTTCCCTGTATTTTCTAGCCACTTATTTTGACATAAGAGAACAGAAAAATTCAGTAAAATTATATTGACCCCACTGTAACTTGGCTGGCTTTTTAAACTTATGTATGAGGAAACTACAATTTGCACAAGTAATTTGACTCATGGCAGAACTGAAATTAAAACTCAAGCCTTCAAGCCTTAGTCCAGTGCTCTATCCACTACGGTACGTTGAACCCAAAAGTTCCTCTCACTATTGAAATGCTATGAGCTTTTTCTGTACCCCAAGGCTGTGGTTCTCTATCCTATCCAACTCAATACCCTTTTATATAAGATACATCTTAACTCCCTTTTACTCTGTTAAAATGAAATTCATGGATAATGCAACCTACACACATAACTGTAAAGAGCAATATAAGTATAACAGAGTAATATATTTTAAAATATGTTGTTTTTCAATAACAATGTTTGGGCAAAACTACACCAGATTAGAATGCCTGCACATATGTGCAGAATCAGTGTAAATAAATGGCTACAGGTGCAGGCTGACTCAGGTGTGTTGTCATATCATGAGCAGCATTGTGGAGAGTGATGTGCATTTGGAAAATGATGAATAGCCCCAGGTAAAAATGAAATAAAGTGTATTTTCAACACAATTCTCACAATAGTAGCATTCCTGGAAAATTCACTTATGTTTGAACTGTGTGACATTATTTTGCATGTATAAAATAAAATGGAGTTTGTTTCTTAGTTCAAAAATTATAAACAGGTATTTCATGTACATTGATGTCCTGTGAAACATGCAGAGTTGTGAGGAAGAGGAAGACAATTTACTGTTTATGACTCAAGCATTAAAGCCATCTGGCAATCCTCGTGTCACCCACTGCCAGTAATTCCACCTCCAATTATCAGAACAATGAATATCACCCCAATAGATTTCCGAATATCTCAAGGGAGGGGAACCACCCTTATAGAAAACCAGAGCGCAGGCAATAAGTATAAGAATCACAAGAGATGTCCTGACATTTATTTCTACAGAAACGTATCAATACTCAAATAGAGCTTAAATATGAGCAAATATCTCTTTTTATATAGGAGGAAAATTTAGTGTGAACATCTCTTTTTATATAGGAGGAAAATTTAATGTGAACCTCTCTGCAGCCAAAGATAACAAAGCAGGGAGGTAGAACTCAAGCCTTCTGACTCCTGAACCAATCTTCAGAAGCCTCAGTCCTCATCCTGTGTAGCAATGTGTAGCAACGCACTGAAATCAGTTTGGAGGTATGTTGCAAGTATTTGTTTGTTTGTTTGTTTTTGTCAAATAAGATTTAAACTATTGCAGTTTGACATACTGTTCCATTTTATAAATAAATAAATTACTATATAATACTTACAAGGTGGGAATAGCAAAACTATTATTAACAGTGCCTAATTTATCTCTCAAAATGTTTCAATTGTCATCATAAATTACTATCATGGTTACCTTACTCCCATATCTTAGGTTTGGTCTAACACTTATTGAATGGTTTTGACTGATAGACTAATACTTTTGATTACAAATCATTCTGATAAATGTGCATTTTCTCCCCCTCAATCTGCTTTATTCCATCAATTTTCCCCCTTAAAATCTGCTCATGTTCCCCAAACTATAAGTCACATTAAAATGATTGACAATCCTTATATGTTAGAGAATGTTTTCCTTTGAGCTAATGTATATTACACATGAGAATAAATACAGTAGAATTTATTTTAGAAAATATAAGGACAAGTCTGGATTACTCATTCTGTCCCTGGTTCAGTCTGTTTCTTCATGATTAGCTAAAAAGAAGGGTTGATGGTCATACTGTCATTGCAAGGGGAAAAAATGTGTTGAGATGCAGAGGATGCTGGTAAATGAACTGTGTGGTTGAAGCGTAATCAAAGATAAACACCCATGGGAAGTAGAAAAGGAAGAATTAGAATCAGCCATCATGGTGCATTACAAATGATCATTTATTATGGAGATGAAGATAAATTGTCCTCAGTAAAATTAAATGGTGAGAATATTATATTACTGTTTCCAAGTTCAGCTTTCAAACCATATCAGTTTTCTAAGTCCTAGGTTTACTAAATTGGAGGAGGCAAAAACTATTTCCAACACACCATGCCACCTGTCTCTTTATTTGATAAAAATATTTGCTAAAAATAACTTTAGGAGCCTAAATACATGTGGAATACATATTAGTATTCAATTGCTGCTATAACAAATTGCCAAAAGTTTAGCAGCTTTAACCAATACAAATTCATTATCTTACTATTCTAGGTATCTGAAGTCAGATACAGGTCTCACTGGACTGAGATCAAAGTATTGGCAAGGCTGCATTTTTTTTTTCTGGAGATTCTAGAGGACATTCAGTTTTCTTGCTTTTTCTAGATTTTAAATATTACACACCTTCCTTGGTTCATGGTCCCTTTCCTCTCTCTTTAAAGCTCACGATAGTAGCTTGATTTCTCCTCTCACATTGTATTTCTCTGAATTCAGAGGTAGTCACATCTCACTCTAACCAGTGAACTTGAAGACAGATCAATAAAAATTAACCACTATAAACATAAAAAGGAAAAAAAAACATATTGCTGAATTTGTGGGAAAATATTAATAGGTCTAACATTCATGAACAGGGTACAAGGAAATTTTAAAAATAATGTGTTAAGACTTCTCAAATTTGGCTAAAGTCATAGACTTACAGATTAATAAACTCAATAAACATCAAATAAGATAAACTCAAAGAAATTCACACCAGGAACATTAGAATCAAAATGATGAAAAACAAGGATGAGGAAAAAAAAAAAAATCCCAAATGTGTATATACCTAAAAACAGAGCTCTAAAATACATGAAGCAAAATCTAAGAGATTCAAAGGACGAGAGGAAAATTCTAGAATTAGAAGTATCACCATTTTCCTCTCAAAAATCAATACAACAAATAAAAAGGATATAGAGGAACTGAAAAACACCAGTGACCAACTCTGTCTAACGGACATTTAAGCAATATTCTAGCGAGTAATAGCAGGATACAAATTATTTTCAAAAGCACAAGAAACATTCACTCAACAGCCAGGCGCGGTGGCTCATGTCTGTAATCTAGCACTTCGGGAGGCTGAGGAAGGTGAATCACCTAAGGTCAGGAGTTTGAGAACAGCCTGGCCAACATGGTGAAACCCCGTCTCTCCTAAAAATGTAAATATTATCCAGGTGTGGTGGCATGTGCCTGTAGTCCCAGCTACTTGTGAGGCTGAGGCAGGAGAATCTCTTGACCCTGGGAGGCGGAGGTTGCAGTGAGCCAAGATGGCGCCACTCTAATCCAGCCTGGGTGACAAAGCGAGACTCCATCTCAAAAACAAAAAAAGAAAACAAAAAAAAATTTACTACACACACTAAATATCCTGAGTCATAACGTCTCAATATATTTTTAAAAATTAAAATTTTAAAAATTATATTTCTTGAGCATAATAAAACTAAACTAGAAATCAGTAATAAAACTGGGAATACCAAAATTCTTGGAAATTCACATACTTCTAAATCATGCGTAAGTTAAAGAGGACACTACAAGGAAAACTAGAAAATATTTTAACTTAATAAAATTGAAAATAAAACACATCAAAATTTTAGGGATGCAACTTAAATCAGCGCTCATAGAAAAACTTAGAGCAATAAATGTTTATATTAGAAAAGAAGGAAGATCCAGATTAAATTACCTAAGAAACGATTTTAAGAAATTTTTTTAAAAGAGTAAAAATCAAGTAGAAGGAAAGAAATGATAAAGAGCAGAACATGATGAAATTTAAAGTAGAAAAGTAATAGGAATAATCAATGAAATCAAAATATCTTTAAGGAAAATATCAGTAACATTAATAATCCTCTAGCCATAAGTGGAAAAAAAGAGAAGGTTCAAATTACTAATATCAGAAATAAAAGAAGTATTAGCACTACAAAGCCCACAGACATGGAAAATATAACAAGATGTTATTGTAATCAATCTCATATAATATAACTTTAACATCTTAGATGAAATGAACCAGTTCTTTGAAAGCTACAAACTACCAAAGCTCATCAAAGAGGAAATAGATGATCTGAATAGTCTTACATCTACCAAAGATATCAAAATCCCAGTTAAATGCATCCAAGGGGGAAAAAAAATGCCACAAACCCAAATGCTTTTACTGGGAAATTCTATAAAAGTTTTAAAGAAGAAACACACTAATTATATATACTTGCTTCCAGAAAATAAACAAGAAAGGAATATTTCCTAACTTATTTTATGAGACCATTTTATGAGACTCATTTTATGATACATACTCTGATACATAAACCAGTCAAAGAGAATAATTTTTTTAAAAACATGAAAGAAAAGAACATTACAGACCAATATTGCTCATGAACACGGAGGCAAAATTCCTCAATAAAATCTTAGCATAAAAAATAATAAGCCTCAATCAAATGGAATTTATCTAAAATGCAAAGCTGGTTCAATAGTTGAAAACCAGCAATATAATACATATATTAACAGAATAAGGAATAAAACACACATGATCATGTCAACTGACAAAAGAAAAGAATTTCACAATATTCAACATCTATTCATGATTGTAAAAACAAAAAGCAATTCTCAGCAAATTAAGAATTCAGAAAAATTTTCTAAATTTGAGGAAGGGAATCTGTAAACATCAGCTACCACCATACTTAATGGTGAAAGACTGAATGTTTTCACATGAGGATGGGACAAAGAGACAGATGTTCATTTATACCATGTCTATTTAATACCATAAAAATCCTAACTAGTGCAGTAAAGCAAAATAACAAATATAAATTTTAAAATAAATTTTTTTACAAACTAAAAAAATAAGCATATATGTATATTCTCACATGTTATAATCATCTACCTAGAAAATTGCAAAGCATTTATAAGAAAATTTCCTGAAACTAATAAAACAGTTTAACAGAGTCACAAGACACAAGATCAACATAAAAAATTTATGTTATTATTAGAAATGAACAATTTGGAAACTGAAATAAATATTATAAAATCTGTACATGGTTGATATGCTAAAAACTTTATGATAACACAAATCTAAGAACACCTAAATAGATAAAAGGCATATCATTCTCTTGGGTTGAAAGATATTAGGTTGATGCAAAAGTAATTGTGTTTTTTGTCATTGAAAGTAACGGCAAAAACCACGATTACTTTTGCACCAACCTAGTACAATAAGTAGAATAAAGAGTCTATTAACAGGCCCCAACAAATAAGCCAAATTGATTTCTGACAAATGGGCCAAAGCAATTAAATGGAATATTGGTTGTATTTTCAACAAATGTTGGGGAAAGTGAGCATTCTTGTACCAAAAAAAAAAAAGAAAAAAAAAAAGCCACAATAATCTTTCATCTGAACCTCACATCTTATACAAAGACTAACTTGAAATGGATCATAGAGTTATTTATAAAATGTAAAACTATAAAACATATAGAGGAAAACAAAAGACTAAATGTCTTCTGATCAAATGTAAACTGATCAAATCAACTCCAAAATTTTTGTATTGCAAAAGACACTGACAAAAGAATGAAAATGACTTATCTCTAGAATATATAATGAACTCCCAAAGCTCACTTGAAAAAAAAAACCCACTTTTTTAAAATGAGGAGAAAGATCTGAACAATCACTTCATCAAAGAAATTATATGATTAACAAATAAGCACATGAGTATGTGCTCAACATCACTATCCATTAAAAAAGAAGAGCTGACAATACCAAATGCTGGAAAAGATATGGAGCAAAGGGAAATGTTATAGATTGCTAATAAGAATGCAAAAGGATAAAACTCTACCACAAAAGGGTTTGTCTTTTTCTTATAAAGTTTGTATTTTTCTTATAAACTCACTTACCCAATGACACAGGAATCACATTTCTAACACAGAAAAACAAAACTTATATTCACACAAAAACATGTTCATAAACGTTCTTGTCAGCTGTACTCCTAATGATTAATACCAAAAACTAAAAACAACCTAAATGTTCTTCAAAAGGTGAGTGAATAAACAAACTAAGGTACATCTATATAACTGAATAATATTCAGCAATAAAAGGATTGAACTATTAATAAATGCAACACTATGGACAAATCTTAAAGGCATCATCCTGAATTTAAAAAGACAGTCTCAAAAAGTTATATAATTTATGATTCCAAGTATATAATGTTTTAGATGGGGGCAAAACTATAGGAATGAAGAACAGATCCACAGGTTCCAAGGGCTAAGGGTGACAGTAGGTTTGACTACAAAGAATCTGACGGAACTCTTTGACAGACTAATTGTAGTGATAGGTACATGAATCAATACATGTATTAAACTCAGAACTGTGTACCAAAAAAAGTAGTTTCCTGTATGTAAATTTTAAAAACCAATAGCAACAATCATAAAAATGAAATAAAATGAGTCCATGTCTTAATTTTTTAAGGAAAACTCTTCACATGAAATACTTTTCTTGAGTGAAATATGGAATTTTTAATAAGCATTTATCCTTTTATCCTCTTTTTTCATTTTTTTAAAATTCGTATTACCTCTGTATAGTGAATCCCTGTTGCCTACTGACTTTTAATGGCATGGTTTTATCTGTACCTAGTCTATATTCCAGGAACAAGGTATAGGAAAAAAAGGTTTACTCTAGGGTTTTCAGACAGTTTCAAATGCAGAATTTTGTCCCTGAAAACTTTTCCCAAAAATGTAAGGAGCCCTCTTTTAGGATTTGGGTTGGGACAACAAACCGCAACTGCCCTGAGGCAGTTAAAAGGGAATCTTCCCACCACCAAATCTTCTCCTGTCCTTAGATCTGTGCTCTTATTTTCCTTTCATTTTGTAACTACGGAATAAATGACATTTGTCTGGTAAAATAACAATCCTTACATTTTTATTCTTTTTCCCATTTCCTCTTGGCTACCTAGGGAATAATGATAGAAGCTGGAGTTCAGAGTCTACTTGACATAGTGTAGTCAGAAAAGGTCTCTCGGAAGAAGTTAAATTTGCTCTGTGACCTGAAAGTTGAGAAAAAGCCCTTCCTTTTCCTGGAAGCAATATGGATGGAGCCGTTTGAGTACAGTATGCATCGGGGCAGATTCTAAGGTTAGTGGCAGTATACCTGGCAGAGATGCACTGGGCTAGACCATGTAGATAGAGGCTGTAGTAAAAAGTTTAGATTTTATTCCAAGTTATAGAAGAAGCGGAAAAGAGGGATACACAATAGAATGGCATGCTCTGATCAACATTTTAGAAATACCTCACTCTAGTGTGAAGAGAATTGATTAGAGACGGGAAGAAACAAGAGAGTAAGACAATTATCTTTTAAAAAGGTAAAAACATTTAGGAAGCTACTACAGTAAATTGAATGTGAAACAAGGTTAAAATCAGGTGGAGTTAGTAAAATGGGAGAAATGCAAGAAATGAGATATATATTTGAAGAGAGAAAGGGAATATTTAAAATAAAATGTATTGATTCATATTCAGATATAAAAGCTTGTTCCAAAATGAAACCCAGCATCATTCCAGAGACACCATCTCTCTGATTAATCTATTTCTGTTAAAAACACATTCTCTCTGTAACCCAGGCACAAAATTTCCATCATCTTTGCCTACATATTTGTTGTCACCCTCCAGATCCAAGTTCTGTCTAGCCCTGTACCAACATCTACTTCTTGGTACCAGTCCCACTGACACTGTCAAAATTTATCCACATTAGCTCTAACTTCAATCACTACAACCCCTTTCAAATTGGCAACTCTGCTTCCACAACTGTCCTGGCTTCTATCCACCCTGCAAAACTCTGACAAATAAATATTTGTAAATCAGTATATGGATTATTTTAGTCCCAACTTCAAAAGAAATTATGGCTTTTAAATATTTGGTGACTTAGATAATAATAATGGCTAAAACATACAACTTACTTGGCACAGTTTAGGTTACATTAGATTTATTAACTTTTTTAATGTTTCAAATAAGAAATAGAGTGTAATATCTGGTCAAATTACATAGCTAAAAAGTGGCAGAAAAGGCATTCAAACTCCACTATTTTAAACCAGAGTTGGTATTCTGAACCATAATATATAAGACCCAACACAGGAAGTCTAGTTCATCTTTTCTAGGTTCACTTGTCATTTGTTTCCCACATGAACCCTATCCTCCTAGTTTTCTCCTTGCACTCTAAACCAGCTTTGCTTTCTTGCCTATTCAGCACTGCTCTTTAATCGTTAAATTCAGGGGAAACAAATACATTTTTCACTCATCAAAGCCTTTATCTGGAGAATAGCCAGGATGGCCAACTAAACACAGCCAGGAGTAGCTGATCCCACCGATACCAGATCATCTAGAAGACTGGCACATTCCAAGCAGATCTTTGGAAGGAAGGCATTGAGAGTGGATGGAAGGAGAAAACAGTTGCTGGGCTGAAGAAGCAGGAAGCTGGAAACCCCTCACAGGGTTGCTGAGCACCAAGACTCTTTCCTGGCCCTGAGTGCCTCCAAGGGAAGAGAGAAATAAATAGGCATTGAGCGGCCCACTCTCACCACAGACCTCAAGAATCCTAGCTGCCGAAGACCCCATGACAACCATGGACATTGGAGCTGTCAGGGAGAGCTGCTTGGAGAGTTGGAAGGGACAAGACTCCAGGCTGTGTGAACCCCAGAGGGTTTAGCATGAAATAGCTGAAGGGGAATACAGCCAGGGATGCCCAACCCCTAAGGCTCACAACACTCCTCTAGGTGGCTTTGGCCTTTGTTGGCATTGGTACCCAGATAGAACAGAGCTATCTTGCCTGTGAGGTGGTACCAGTATGATCTGAGCATCCCCCTGTCTTCTGATCTCTCCCAAGGTTCCTGTCTGGTCACATCCACTTGCAGCACAGCTTCAGATACACAACCAAGGTACCACCCAACAGCCAACACCTTAACTCCTTTGCTGCTAGACCCTTACTAACCATCAGAGCTTCTGCAGATGGTCCTCACTGGTGTGCACCTGCCCTCAGCCTTTCCCCATTTTGTGAGTGCACACACTCACTTGCAGCCTCCCCCATTGTTTTGCTCACGCACACATGTGTGGAACTCACCACACTGCTGCCACCAGCACACATGTCTGCACATGAAGCTCACTGACATATGCACATGTACAGACCCTGCCACCACTGGCAAGCATACATAAGCATAAAAAACACTGCCACCACACTGACAAAGTGCATTTGCTGGCATGCCCAATTAGAGTGTTTTTGCTGGCACAGCTCCCACCCCCATCAGAGTGTTGTTTCCAGGATCTGGAAACACCTCAGCTTCTTCAGCACACCAGGGGCTCAACCTTGAGGTGTCAGAGATCAAAGCTGTGGGCCTGGTTAGAGTATGCCCCTCAGGAGTGCTGAGCTTAGCCTTGCCCCTCTGAAATCATCCAGAAATGAAGCAAGTCAACTGAACTCAAACTTCTACCCTAGTCAAACCCTCAAGGACATTATAAGCAGAAAGCTCCACCAAAGAATAGCAGCTTCTAAGATTAAAAGAACATCAGCCCACACAGATGAGAAGAACCAGTGCAAGAACACTGGCAATTCAAAAAGCCACAGTGTTTTCTTACCTTCAAATGACTCCACTAGCTCCCCAGCAATGGTTTTTAAACAGACAGGAATAACTGGAATGATAGACAAAGAATTAAGAACACAGACGATAACAAATTTGCTGAGATTCATGAGAAATTTGAAACCCAATGCAAGGAATCTAAGGAATCCAGTAAAATAATAGAAGAGCTGAAAGACAAAATAGCCATTTGAAGAAAGAACCAAACTTATCTGATAGAGCTGAAAAACTCACTACTAGAACTTTTTCATACAATCAGAAGTATTAACAGCAGAATAGACCAAGCTGAGGAAAGATCTCAGAGCTTGAAGACTGGTTCTTTGAATCAATTCAGTCAGACAAAAATGAAGAATAAAAAACACTGAACAAAACCTCTGAGAAATATAGGATTACGTAAACAGAACAAAACTATAACTCATTGGTATCTCTGAAAAGGAGGAAGAGAAAGCAATCCAGTTGGAAGTCATATTTAAGGATGCTATACATGAAAATGTCCCCAACCTTGCTAGACAAGTCAACAATCAAATTCAGGAAATGTACAAAACCCCTGTAAGACACTATACAAGATGATGATCCCCAAGACACATAATCATCAAATTCTCCAAGGTCAACATGAAAAAAAATATTAAAAGCAGCTAACAGAAAGGGGCAGATCACACACAAAGGGAAATGAATAAAGCTATAGCAGAACTTTCAGCAGGAATCTTACAAGCTAGAAGAGATTGGGGACCTATATTCACCATCTTTAAAGAAAATAAATTTCAACCAAGAATTTTATATCCAGCCAAATTAAGCTTCATAAGCAAAGAAGAAATAAAATTCTGTTTAAACAAGCAAATGCTAAGGAAATTTATTATCACCACGCCTGCCTTACAAGAGGTCCTTAAGACTATTACTGGCCACTACAAAAACACACTTAACTATATAGACCATTGACATTATAAAGCAACTACATAATCAAGTCTACATAACAACTAGTTAATAACATGATGACAGATCAAAACTGCACATATCAATATTAACCTTGAACATAAATAGGCTAAATTCTCTACTTAAAAAAACACAGAATGGCAAGTTGGATAAAGAAGCAAGACTCAACTGTATGCTGTCTTCAAGATAACCATCTCACATGCAAGGATTCTAAGTAAAGGCATGGAAAAAAATCTATCAAGCAAACAGAAAACAAATAAGAACAGGGGTTGCAATTCCAATTTCAAGAAAAAAAAATGCTTTAAATAAACAATGGTCAAAAAAAGAAAAACCCCAAACCAAAGAAGAGCATTACATAATGATAAAAAGTTCAATTCAACAAGAAAATTTAAGTATGCTAAATATATATGCACCTAACACTAGAATACCCTGATTTATAAAACTAGTTCTGAGAGACCTATGAAGATATTTAAATAAACATTTAATAATAGTGGGAGACTTCAACACCCTACTGACAGTGTTAGATCATCTAGGCAGAAAACTAACAAAGACATTTGGGACCTAAACTCGACACTTGTCAAAATAGACCTAACAGAAATCTACAGAGCACTCCACTGAACAACAACAGAATATGCAGTCTTCTTATCTGCACATGGCATATACTCTAAAATTGATCCCATGCTCAGCCATAAAGCAATTCTCAACAAATTCAAAAATCCTGAAATCAACCACACTCTGGGACTACAGGACAATCAAAATAGGAATCAATACCAAGAAGAGCTCTCCCAACCATACAATTACATGGAAATTCAACAATCTGTTCCTGAATGACTTTTGGGTAAATAATAAAATTAAAGCAGAAATGAAGAAATTATTTGAAGTTCATGAAAAGAAAGATAAAACATACCAGAATCTCTGGGACACAGCTAAAGCAATTTTAAGAGGAAAGCTGAAAATGATGAATGCCAACATCAAAAAGTTAAAAAGATTTCCAATTTACAATCTAACATCAAACCTAGAGGAGCTAGAAAAACAAGAGCAAACAAACCGCAAAGCTAGCAGAAGAAAAGAAATTACCAATATCAGTGCTAAACTGAATGAAATTGGAGGTGAAAACCATACAAAACATCAAAAAAACACTGGCTTTTTTGAAAGAATAAACAAGATTGATAGACCACAAGCTAGAGTAAAGTAAAAAGAGAGAAGATCCAAATAAACACAATTAGAAATGACAAAGGGAATATTACCACTGACCCCACAGAAAAAAAATATCAGAGATAATTATTTATTTTTATTTTAAGTTCCAGGGTACATGTGCAGGATGTACGGGTTTGTTATGTAGGTAAATGTGTGCCATGGTGGTTTGCTGCACCTATCAACCCATCACCTAGGTATTAAGCTCAGCATGCATTATTTTTCCTAATGTCCTCCCTTCCCCAACACCATCCCCCAGCAGGTTCCAGTGTGTGTTGTTCCCCTCCTTGTGTCCTTGTGTTCTCATTGATCAGCTCTCACGTATAAGTGAGAACATGCGGTGCTTGGTTTCTATTCCTGTGTTAGTTTGCTGAGGATAATGGCTTCCAGTTCCATCCATGTCTCTGCAAAGGACATGATCTAATTCCTTTCTATGGCTGCATAGTATTCCATGATGAAAAATGTGTTACATTTTCTTTATCCAGTTTATCACTGATGGGCATTTGTGTTTAATTCCATGTCTTTGCTATTGTGAATAGTGCTGCAATGAACATACATGTGTCTGTATCTTTGTAACAGAATGATTTATATACCTTTGGGTATATACCCAGTTATGGGATTGTTGGGTCAAATGGTATTCTGGTCCTAGATTTTTGAGGAATTGCCACAGTGTATTCCACAATGGTCGAAATGATTTATATTCCCACCAACAGAGTAAAAGCATTCCCATTTCTGTGCAACCTCACCAGGATCTGTTGTTTTTTGATGTTTTAATCACCATTCTGACTGGTATGAGATGGTGTCTCATTTTGGTTTTGATTTGCATTTCTCTAATAATCAGTGATGTTTCAGTTTTTTTCTTTTTTAAGATGGAGTCTCGCTCTGTAACCCAGGCTGGAGTGCAATGGCATGATCTTGGCTCACTGCAACCTCTGCCTCCCAGGTTGAAGCAATTATCTTGCCTCAGCCTCCTGCATAGCTGGGACTACAGGCATGTGCCACCACATCTGTCTAATTTTTGTATTTTTTCATAGACATGGGGTTTCACCATGTAGGCCAGGCTGGTCTAGAACTCCTGACCTTGTGATCCACATGCCTCAGCCTCCCAAAGTGCTGGGATTACAGACATGAACCACTGCATCTGGCCTCAGCTTTTTTTTTCCTAAATTTGTTGGCCGCACGAATGTCTTCTTTTGAGAAGTGTCTGTTCATGTCCTTTGTCCCCTTTTTAATGGGGTGGATTTTTTTCTTGTAAATTTGTTTAAGTTCTTGTAGATTCTGGATATTAGACTTTTTTCAGATAGACAGATTGCAAAGATTTTCTCCCACTCTGTAGATTGCCTGTTTGCTCTGACTATAGTTTATTTTGTTGTACAGAAGCTCTTTAGTTTAATTAGGTTCCATTTGTCAATGTTTGCTTTTGTTGCAATTGCTTTTGGTGATTTCATCATGAAATATCTGCCGATACCTAGGTCCTAAAAGATATTGCCTAGATTTTCTTCCAGAGTTTTTATAGTTTCAGTTTTACATTTAGGTCATTAATCCATCTTGAGTTAATTTTTGCATAAGGTGTAAGGAAGGGGTCCTGTTTTAACCTTCTGCATATGGCTAGCCAGTTCTCCCAAAACCATTTATTAAATAGAGAATCCTTTCCCCATTGCTTGTTTCTGTCAGGTCTGTCAAAGATCAGATAGTTGTAGATGTGTGGTTGTATTTCTGAGTTCTCTATTCAGTTTCATTGGTCTATGCATCTGTTTTTGCGCCAGTACCATGCTGGGTTTTGTTTGTTTATTTGTTTGCTTGTTTGTTTTACTGTAGCCTTGTAGTCTAGTTTGATGCCTCCAGCTTTGTTCTTTCTGCTTAGGATTGTCTTGGCTATATGAGCTCTATTTTGGTTCCATATGAATTTTTAAATAGTTCCTTCTAATTCTGTGAAGAATGTCAATGGTAGTCTAATGGGAATGGTACTGAATCTATACATTACTTTGAGCAATATGACCATTTTCACTGTATTGATCCTTCCTATCTGTGAGCATGGAATGTTTTTCCATCTGCTTGTATCATCTCTGACTTCCCTGAGCAGTGGTTTGTAGTTCTCCCTGAAGAAGCCCTTCTCTTCCATTGTTAGCTATATTCCTAGGTATTTCATTCTCTTTGTAGCATTGTTAGTGGGAGTTCTTCTCATGACTTGGATCTCTGTTTGCCTGTTGTTGGTGTATAGAAATGCTGTGACCTTTGCACATTAATTTTCCATGCTGAGACTTTACTGAAGTTGTTTATCGACTTAAGAAGCTTTTAGGCTGAGATGATGGGGTTTTCTGGATATAGGATCAGGTCATCTGCAAACTATTTGACTTCCTCTCTTCCTATTTGAATGCACTTTATTTCCTTCTCTTGCTTGATTGCAACAGAAGGAAATAAATAGGAGTGCTAAGAGACAGCATCCTTGTGCCAGTTTTCAAGGGGGAATGCTTCTAGGTTTTGCCCATTCAGTGTGATATTGGCTAGGGGTTTGAAGGAAATGGCTCTTATTATTGAGGTATGTTCCTTCGATAGCTAGTTTATTGAGAGTTTTTAACATAAAGGGATGTTGAATTTTATCTAAGTCCTTTTCTGCATCTATTGAGATAATTATGTAGCTTTTGGTTTTAGATCTGTTTATGTGATGAATTACATTTATTGATTTCCATATGTTGAACCAGCCTTGCATCCAGGGGTTGAAGACAACTTTTTCATTATAGATAAGCTTTTTGATGTGCTGCTGGATTTGGTTTGCCCGTATTTTATTAAGAATTTTGCATTGATGTTCATCAGGGTTATTGGTCTGAAGTTTCCCTTTTTTGTGTATCTCTACCAGGGTTTTGGTATCAGGATGATGCTGGGCTCATAGAATGAGTTAAGGAGGAATCCCTGCTCTTCAATAATTTGAAGGAGTTTCAGAAGAAAGTATATCAGCTGCTCTTTGTACTTCTGGGAGTATTCAGCTGTAAACCTATCTGGTCCTGGGCTTTTTTTTCTTTTTTTTTTTTTTTTGGTTGGTAAACTATTTATTACTGCCTCAATTTTAGAACTTGTTATTGGTCTTTTCAGGGATTCAAATTATTTCTGGTTCAGTCCTGGGAAGGGCATATGTGTCCAGGTAATTGTCCATTTCTTCTAGATTTTCTACTTTATTTGCCTAGAGCTATTTGTAGTATTCTCTGATGGTTGTTTGTATTTCTGTGGGGTCAGTGGTGATATCCCCTTTATGATTTTTTATTGTGTCTCTTTTATTCTTTTTTTCTTCTTTATTAGTCTAGATAGTGGTCTATTTTGTCTTCTTTTTCAAAAAACCAGCTCTTGGATTCATAATTTCTTGAAGGGTTTTTTTGTGTCTCTATCTCCTTCAGTTCCACTCTAAGATTGGTTATTTCTTGTCTTCTGCTAGCTTTGCAGTTCGTTTGCTCTTGGTTCTCTAGTTCTTTTAGCTGTTATACTAAGGTGTCAATTTGAGATCTTTCTAGCTTTTTGATGGGGGCATTTAGTACTATAAATTTCTTTTTATTACTGCTTTAGCTGCATCCCTGAGATTCTGGAACATTGTGTCTTTGTTCCCATTGGTTTCAAATAACTCCTTGATTTCTGTCTCAATTTCATTATTTACCCAGGAGTCACTGAGGAGTAGGTTGCTCAATTTCCATGTAGTTGTGTGGTTTTTGAGTGAGTTTCTTAATCATGTGTTTTAATTTGATTGTGCTGCGGTCTGAAAGACTGTTATTATTTCAGTTCTTTTGAATTTACTGAGGAGTGATAGTGATTTGCTTCTAATTATGTAATAAAGTTTAGATTAAGTGCCATATGGCACCAAGAAGAATGTATATTCTGTTGTTTTGGTGTTGAGAGTTCTGTAGATATCAATCAGGTCCACTTGATCCAGAGCTGAATTCAATTCCTGAATATCTTTGTTAATCTTCTGTCTTGATGATCTGTCTAATATTGATAGTGGGTTGTTAAAGTCTCTCACTATTATTGTGTGGGAGTCTGTCTCTTTGTATGTCACTAAGAACTTGTTATATGAATCTGGGTGCTCGTGCATTGGGTGCATATATATTTAGGATAGTTAGCTCTTCTTCTTCCCCTGTAAAAATCTCGTGAGACTTAGTCACCATCTTGAGAGGAGCACAGGAAAGACCTGTCCCCATGATTCGATTACCTCCCACTGAATTCCTCCCACAACACATGGCAATTCAAGACGAGATTTGGATGGGGACACAGCCAAACCACATCATTCTACACTCGGCCCCTCCCAAATCTCATGTGCTCACATTTCAAAACCAATCATGCCTTCCCAACAGTCCCCCAATGTCTTAACTCATTTCAGCATTAACTCAAAAGTCCACAGTCCAATATCTCATCTGAGACAAGGCAAGTCCCTTCTGTCTATGAGCCTGTAAAATCAAAAGCAAGTTAGTTACTTCCCAGATACTGTGGAGGTAGAGGCACTGGGTAAATACAGCCATTCCAAATGGGAGAAATTGGCCAAAACAAAAGGGCTACAGGCCCCATACAAGTCCAAAATCCAGCAGGCAGTTAAATCTTAAAGCTCCACAATGATCTCCTTTGACTCCATATGTCACATCCAGGTCACACTGACACAAGAGGTAGGTTCCCATGGTCTTGGGCAGCTCCACCCTGTGGTTTTGCAGGGTACAGCCTCCCTCTCAGCTGTTTTCATGGTCTGGCATTGAGTGTCTGTGGCGTTTCCTGGTGTATGGTGCAAGTTATTGGTGGATCTATCATTCTGGGGTCTAGAGGATGGCAGCCATCTTCTCACAGGTCCACTAGGTGGTGCCCCAGTAGAGACTCTGTGTGGGGCCTCCAAACCCACATTTCCCTTCTGCACTGCCCTAGCAGAGGTTCTCTAGGAGGACTCCACCCCTATAGCAAGCTTCTTCCTGGGCATCCAGGCATTTCTATACATCTTCTGAAATCTAGGCGGAGGTTTCCAAACCCGAGTTTTTGACTTCTGTGTACTCACAGGCTCAATATCATGTAGAAGCTGCCAAGGCTTGGTGTTTGGACCCTCTAAAGCCATGGTCTGAGCTCCATATTGGCCCCTTTCAGCCACAGCTGCAGCAGCTGGGACACAGGGCACCTAGTCCCTAGGCTGCACACAGCACAGGGACCCAAGACCCAGCCTACGAAACCAGGAAACCACTTTTCCCTCCTAGGCCTGCAGGCCTGTGATGGGAGGGGCTGCCATGAAGACCTCTGACATGCCCTAGAGACATTTTCCCCATTGTCTTGGGCAGTAACATTCAGCTCCTCCTTACTTATGCAAATTTCTGCAGCTGGCTTGAATTCCTCCTCAGAAAATGGGATTTTTTTTTCTATTGCATTGTCAGGCTGCAAATTTTCTGAATTTTTATGCTCTGTTTCCTTAGAAAACTGAACGCCTTTAATAACACCCAAGTTAACTCTTGAATGCTTTGCTGCTAAGAAGTTTCTTCTGCCAGATACCCTAAATCATCTCTCTCAAGTTCAAAGTTCCACAAATCTCCAGGGCAGGGGCAAAATGGGACCAGTCTCTTTGCTAAAACGTAACAAGAGTCACCTTTGCTCCAGTTTCCAACATGTTCCTCATCTCCATCTGAGACCACCTCAGCCTGAATTTTATTGTCCATATCATTGTTAGCATTTTGGTCAAAGCTATTCAACAAGTCTCTAGGGAGTTCCAAACTTTCCCACATTTTCCTGTCTTCTTCTAAGCACTCCAAACTGTTCCAATCTCTGCCTGTTACCCAGTTCCAAAGCCTCTTCCACATTTTAGGGTATCTTTGCAGCATTAACCGCCTCCCGGTACCAATTTACTGTATTAGCCTGTTTTCATGCTGCTGATAAAGACATACCTTAGACTGGGAAATTTACAAAATAAAGAGGTTTAATGGACTTACAGTTCCACATGGCTGGGGAGGCCTCACAATCATGGCAGATCTCACATGGTGGCAGACAAGAGAGAGAGACTGTGCAGGGAATTTCCCCCTTAAAAAACATCAGATCTGGTGAGACTTATTCACTATCATGAGAAAAGCACAGGAAAGACCTGTCCCCATGATTCAATTATCTCCCATCAAGTCCCTCCAACAACATGCAAGAATTCAAGATGAGATCTGGGTGGGGACCTAGCCAAACCGTATTAGCAAGCAATATGATTCTATACCTAGAAAAACCTGTAGTCTCTACCCAAAGGCGCCTAGATCTGATAAACATCTTCATGTTTCTGGATACAACAGAAGTTTCTGGACCAAGAAACAACATCAAGTTTCTGGATACAAAATCAATGTATAAAAATCAGTACCATTTCTATACACTGGTAGCATCCAAGATTAGAGCCAAATCAAGAACACACTCCCATTCATAATGGCCACAAAAAGAACTGAATATTTAAAAAGACAACTAACCAGAGAAGTGAAGGAGCTCTACAGTGAGAATTACAAAACACTGCTGAAAGAAATCAGAGATGACACAATCAAATGGAAAAACATTCCATGCCCTTGGATACGAAAAATCAATATTTTTAAGATGGCCATTCTATCCAAGTCAATTTACAGATTCAATGCTATTCCTATTAAACTACCAACAACCTTTTTCACAGACTTAGAAAAAAAAATCTATTCCAAAATTCATATGGAACCAAAAAAGATCCCAAATAGCCAAAGCAATCCTAAGCAAAATGCACAAAGCTGGAGGCATCACACTATTCAGCTTCAAACTACACTACAAGGGTACAGTAACCAAAACAGCATTGTACTGGTATAAAAAACAGACACCTAGACTAATAGTACAGAATAGAGAGTGCAGAAACAATGCTGCACACCTACAACCATCTGATCTTTGACAAAGCTGACAATAAGAAACAATGGGAAAAGGACTCTCTATTTAATAAATGATGTAGGAATAACCAGCTATCCATATGCAGAGGATTGAAGTTTGGCCCCTTCCTTCTACCATATACAAAAATCAACTCAAGATGGATTAAAGACTTAAATGTAAAACCTAAAACTATAAAAGCCCTGGAAGAAAAACACATGACAAAGACTCCAAACGCAATTTCAACAAAAACAAAAATTGACATATGGAACCTAATTAAACTAAAGAGCTTTTGCACAGCAAAAGAAAATAGCAGCAGCGTAAACAGGCAACCCAGCGAATGGGAGAAAATATTTGCAAACTATGCATCAAACAAAGGTCTAATATTCAGCTTCTATAAGGAACTTAAAGAAATTTACAAAAAAATTCTTATTAAAATGGGCAAAAGAATTCACAGACACTTCTTAAAAGAAGACATACACACAGCCAATAAGTATATTAAAAATGCTATCATTACTCATTAGAGAAATACAAATATACACATCAAAATCATAATGAGATACCATCTCACACCACTCAGAATGGCTATTATTAGAAAGTCAAAAAATAACAGATTCTTATGAGGTTGCAGAGAAAAAGAGAACACTTATAACCACTGGTGAGGGTGTAAACTAAGGTAGCCACTTTGGAAAGCAGTTTGGAGATTTCTCCAAGAACCTAAAACAAAAGTAACATTTGACCTAGCAATCCCATTACTGGGTATACACCCAAAGAAATATAAATTATTTTATCATATACACACATGCATGTATATGTTCACTGCAGCACCATTCAAACTATCAAAGACAAGAAATCAACCTAAATGCCCATCAATGATAGACTAGATAATGAAAATGTGATACATAACACACCATAGAATTCTAAGCAGCCATAAAAAAGAATGAAATCATGTCCTTTGCCACTGGAGGCTATTATCCTGAGCAAACTAATGCAGGAATGGAAAAATCAAGAACTGCATGTTTTGTCTTATAAATGGGAATTAAACACTGAGTAAACATGAACACAAAGAAGGGAATAATAGACTCTGGGACCTACTTGAGGGTGGAAGGTGGGAGAAGATGAGGATCAAAAATCTACCTATCAGATACTACGCTTATTACCTGGTTGACAAAATAATCTGTACACCATACACTCATGCATGCAATTTACTCATCTAACAAACCTACAAATGTACACCTGAATCTAAAATACAAACTAGAAAAAAGAAGAACGAGGAGCCCCAGAGACACAGGTTTTATTTCCAATGATTATTTAAAAAGCTTTACCTATCCTTTATTCACTCAAAATATATTTATGTGTCAGTCTTGATTTAGGGATATATTAGTGAAAAAATAAATAAAAGCCAACCCTGTGACGCTTATGTTCTAGTAGCATAGAGGCATATAATAAAGGAATGAAAAAAGAAATGGAATAATGATGAGTTAATTTTGGAATAAACAAATATCTGAATATGAATGACTGAATTTAAATTTTGAATATTCCATTTTTACTTTCAAAATATATTTCCAGTCTGTCTTTTTCTAATTCCTGTTGATTCCTTTTATACAGTATGATAAACATAGTACGTGTCATGGAAAACCAAAAATATATGGAGTTAAGAGGATCAAAAAACATAATGGGAGTAGTAGGTTTGGGGAGATTAGCTGGCTGCAAGACAGTTTTCAAGGTAGGTCTCATTGAGAAGGGGTGATTTGATCAAAGACTTAAAGCAGGTATGGATGCCATCTATACAGAAAAAAAGAATGAGCACACCAGAAAGAGAGAGCAGTCAGTGCTAAGCTCTTTAGTTGAGAATGCTTGAAGCATTCAATGACTCTCAAAGAGGCCAGAAAGCTAGAACAAAATGAGCCAGATGATGAGCAAAAGGAAAGATGAATTCAAGCAGTACTTGGAAACCAACTTGTGCTGTTTCTCATCAGACTTGGTAAAAACTTTGTCTTTTATTCTGTGTATAATGGGAAGCTACTTCATGCAGAGTTTGACTAGACTTGGGATATGAAATGATGTAAACATTAAAAGACTCACTAACTGTGGTGTTGAGAATAGACTTCAGGGGTAAAGATGGAAGCAGACCAGTTAGAAAGCTAAAAAATTATCCAAGTGACATATAATGGAGGCTCAAACTAGGATAGTAAAAGTGGTATTATATATATACACACACACACACACAATTTTAATTTATATATATATATAAATATATAACATACAGAATGTATATGAGATACCTCATATAAATGGAATCCTGCAGTATTTGTCCTTCTGTGGCTGGCTTATTTCACTTAGAATAACATCCTCACAGTTCATCAATATTGTAGCATATGACAGCATTTCCTCCTTTTTTTAGGCTGAATATTTTATTATATATATACACACATATGGTTACATATATATTATATAGTTTTTTATATATAAATATATGTGTATACATATGCCACATTTTATTTATCCATCCATCAATAAACATTTACACTGTTTTCACCTCTTGGTTATTGTAAATAATGCTGTAATAAATATGGGAGTGCAAATATCTCTTCTAAACCCTGTTTTCAATTCTTTTGTATTAAATACTCAGAAGTGAGATTACTGGGTCACATATGGTAGTTTTTTTTTTTTTTAAGAACTTCCATACTGTTTTTCATAGCAGCTGCATCATTTTACATTCCCACCAACACTGCAAAAAGTGTTCCTATTTTTTTTATATCCTTGTCAACACTGGTTATTTTCTGTTTGCTTTGTTTTGTTTTGTTTATAATGACCATCCTAAAAGGAGTGAGATGCTATCTCACTGTAGTTTTTATTTGATTTCCCTGATGATTTGTGATGCTGAGTATTTTTTCATATATTTGTTGGCATTTGTATGTCATCTTTGGAGAAATGTCTATTCAACTTCTTTGCCTGGTTTTTAGCAGGATTATTTGGGAATTTTTGGTCAAGTTGTAGAAATTTTTTATATACTATGGATATTAACTCCTCACCAGATATATGCATTGCAAATATTTTCTCCCATTTCATAAGTTGCCTTTTCATTGTTTTACTGTTGATTTTTTCCTTTTGCTGTGCAGCTTTTTGACTTGATACAATCCCAATTGTAGATTTCTGCTTTTGTTGTCTGTGCATTTGGTATCATATCCAAGACATCATTGGCAAGACCAATGTTATGAAGATTTCTGCTGTATTATTGTCTAAGAGTTTTATATTTTCAGTTCTTACATTGTCTTTAACATATTTTGAGTTTATTTTTGTATATCATGTATGATAAAGGTCCAATTTCATTCTCTTCCATTTGGATATCCAATTTTCCCAGTATCATTTGTAGAAAACACTATTCTGTCCTCATTGTGTAGTTTTGGCATTCTTGTTGAACACCAATTAACTGTATTATGTGTGGGTTTATTTCTGGGTTCTCTATTATGTTCCATTGGTTTATATGTCTGCCTTTTTGCCAGTATCATATGGTTTTGATTACTAAAGATTTGTAACATGTTTTAAAGGCAAGAAGTTTGAGAACTGCAGCTTCGTTCTTATTTCTTACTATTGTTTTTATGTGGGATTTTTTGTAGTTCCATGTGAATTTTAGGATTGTTTTTCCTATCTCTGAAAAAATATGACTTGGGGATTTTTATAGGAATTGTATTGAATCTGCTGTTTGTTTGGGGTACCATATACATTTTAACAATATTAAATCTTCCAATGAAAGAGCATGGTATGTCTATTTATTTGTGTTTCTTTAAATTATTTCAGCAACAGTTTGTAGTTTTCAGCATACAAGTTTTTTGCCCTTTAAGTTTATTTCTACGTATTTTGTTATACTATTTGTATACTATTGTATATGCTATTACTTTCTTCTCAGATTGTTTGCTGTTAGTATATAAAAATACAACTGATTTTTGAATGTTAATTTTATATCTTGCTACTTTACTGGATTCATTTATTAGTTCTAACAGTTGTTGTGGAATCTTTAGAGTGTTCTACATATAAGATCATATCATCTATAAATGCAGACAATTTTCACATAGATAAATAATCACATATGGTTTTTTTGTTTGTTTGTTTTTGTTTTTTTGAGGAACTTCCATACTGTTTTTCATAGCAGCTGCATCATTTTACATTCCCAAAACAGTGCAGGAAGGGTTCCTATTTCTTCATATCCCTATCAGCACTTGTTATTTTCTGTCTGTCTGTTTGGTTTTGTTTATAATGGCCATCCTAGTAGGATCTTTTCTGCTCCTTTCTTATTTGGATGCTGTTTGTTTATTTTTCTTGCATAGTTTATCTGGCCAAGTCTCCTAGTACAGGTTGATCATTGCTAGTCCAAAGAAAATTTGAAATCTGGAATGTTACAAAACAAAAAACATTTTGAGCACCAATATGATGCCACAAATGGAAAATTCCACACCTAATCTCACATACACAAACTTTGCTTCATGAACAAAATTATTAAAAATATGTAAAATTATCTTTAGGTATGTGTATAAGGTGTCTATAAAACAGAAATAAAGTTATTATTCAGGACTTTCGTCCCATCCCCACAATATCTCATTATGCAGATGCAAAAATATTACAAAATCTAAAATCCAAAACACTTCTGGCACCAAGTATTTCAGATGAGGGATATCCAACCTGTATTATTTTGAAAAGAAGGGGTAACAGCTACCTTGTACGGTCCTTTATCTTAAAGGAAACTCTTTCAGTTTCCATCACTGAGTATGATGTTTACTGTGGGCTTTTTATATACAACCTTTGTTATGTTAAGGTAATTCCTTCTATTACTAGTTTTGTTAGTGTTTTATCATGAAAGGGTGTTGAATTTTGCCAGATGCTTTTTCCTATCTTCTTTCCAGTTTTTCCAACCAAGAATGTCTTTCTCAAGGACCTTAGAGCCATCTCTTTGAAATGTAATCATGAAGGAAGAAAGCACCTCTATTTCCCAGTCTGTCTGGAAGAGCAAGAGACTAATTTTGATAAGTGCTAAGCAGCAAACACAAGTAACCTAATCACATTGACCAACCTCTCCACTAAAGTTCATTCTCTACTACTTCTACTTCTCCCACAGCATACCCACCTCTTGAAAATCCTCCTGCCCTTTGTTTCAGCTCAATCAGAGATTGATTCAGTTTAATCTCTCTCCCTTATTGCAAAAGTCTTGATCCCTATTGAGTGATCTTCTTGCTTGTCTGTTTAACTGGCCTGCTGTAAGTTTTCTTTAACACCAGTGAGCTAGAAAGAAAGTAAAGAGAATGTGATAGAAGCCAAGTAAAGAATGAGTACCAAGGGAAAGTAATTGATTGTATTAGTCCAACTATAAAGTAATACCTGAGGCTGGATAATTCATTTTAAAAAGAGGTTTAATTCACTCAAGGTTCTATGAGGTGTACAGAAAGCATAATAGAAGCATCTGCTTCTGGTAGGGGCCTCAAGAAGCTCACAATCATGGCAGAAAGCGAAGATGGAGGATGTGCATCACATGACAAGAGTAGGAGCAAGACAGAGCAAGGGAGAACTGCCAAGCTCCTTTAAACAACCAGCTCTCACATGAACTAAGAGTAAGAACTCACTCATTACCCTAGAGATGGCAACAAGCCATTCATGAGAAGTTCACCCTCATAGCCCAAACACCTCCCATTATGCCCCACCTCCAACAATGGGAATCACATTTCAACATGAGATGTGGAAGAGACAAACATTCAAACTGTATCACTGACCAAATGCATTTGATTAATATGATGAGTACAAATAAAAGACTAATACATTTAGCAATGAGAAGGTCATTGCTAACTTTGAGAACTATTGACCTTACAATGGTTGAAATAAAAGCTAATGAGTGTACATCTGAAAGAGAATGGAAAAAGATAACACTTTCCAGGAGAAAGTAATGCAAATGGGGCAGAAAAATGACTAGTAGCTGGAAGAGGAACTTAAGAAATATTATGAAAATAAGTTTCTTCAAATAGTTATTTGAAGTGCAAAACTTATAGTTGCTTACATTTTAAGTTAGAGATGCTGAATGCCTTTAGACATTTGAAGAAATATTTGTATGTAAACATTATGTTAAGTTAGAAACAAATAGTATAAATGTTAGTAATAGTACTTTGAAAATAAAACGATGCATGTCCAAATAATCCATGACTAAAACATTGAATCATGTTCACGAATTGCTAAAAATGGAAAGCTAAAAACATTTATAACTAATGACAGTAAAAGTAATAATTATCAAAACAAAAAATGGTATAGGCATACAATTTTATTGTATTTCACTGTATTGTGCTTTGCAATATTGCCACAAAATGAAGGTTTGTGGCAACCCTGCCTTGAGTAATTCTTTTGGTGCCATTTTTCTAAGAGCATGTGTTCAATTTGTGTCTCTGTATCACATGTTGGTTATTCTCCCAATATTTCCAACATTTTTATTATGTCTGTTGTAATGATCTGTGACCAATGATCTTTGATCTTTGATGTTACTATTGTAATTGTATTGAGACTTCACAAATGCACCTACATAAGACAGTGAACTTAATTGATTGATGTTTTGTGTGTTCTAAGAATTCTACTCACTAACTGTTCTCCTATCTCTTTCCCTCTCCTCAGGACTCCCTACTTCCTAAAACACAGTAATATTAAAATTAGACCAGTTAATAACCCTACAAAGACCTCTAACTGTTCAAGTGAAAGGAATGGTTGCACATTTTTAACCTGAAATTAAAAAGTAGACAATCATGCCTTACTGTGGAAGACATCTCAAAAGCTGAGATAGGCCAAAAGATAGACCTCTTGTGCCAAACAGCCAAATTGTGAGTACTAAAGGCATCACGCTACCTGACTTCAAACTATACTACAAGGCTGCAGTAACCAAAACAGCATGGTACTGGTACCAAAACAGAGATATAGACCAATGGAACAGAACAGAGTCCTCAGAAATAATACCACACATCTATAGCCATCTGACCTTTGATAAACCTGAGAAATACAAGAAATGGGGAAAGGATTCCCTATTTATAATTTATAAGATAATGCAGCAACTTATCTAGATCTAGCTAAGACAATCAATGAAGGTGGCCACACAAAACAACAAATTTTCAATGTAGACATAACAGCTTTCCACTGGAAGAAGATGTTATCTAGGGCTTTCTAGCAAGAGAGAAGTCAATGCCTGGCTTCAAAGCTTCAAAAAACAGGCTGACTCTCTTTTAGGGACTAATGCAACTGGTGACTTTAAGTCGGAGTCAATGTTAATTTACCATTCTGAAAACCCTAGAGCCCTTAAGCATTATGCTGTATTTACTCTGCCTGTGCTCTATAAATGGAACAATAAAGCCTGGATGACCACATGTCTGCTTATAGCATGGTTTATTGAATATTTTACTCAGTTCTCTGTATTTCTTTATTGTTGAGACCTACTCCTTAGAAAAAAAAAAGAAAAAAAAAGATTTCCACAAAACATTACTGCTCATTAACGGTAACGGTCACCGAAGATCTCTGATGAAGATGTACAAGGAGATAAATGTTGTTATGCTTATCAACACAGCATCCATTCAGAAGCCCATGGATCAAGGAGTAATTTCTATTTTTAAGTATTATTATTTAAGAAATACATTTTGTAAGGCTATAGCTGCCATAGGTTGTGATTCCCATGATGGATCTGGGCACCATAAATTAAAAACCTTCCAGAAAGTATTCACCATCTTTAGATTACAACAACAGATTTATAATATTACATAAACTCAGTAGATAAGGCAGTGACAGCATTGGAGTGGTTTGTCTTTACTTTTGAAAGAAGTTCTACTTTGGGTAAAATGCTATCTAACAGCATCACATACTGCAGAGCAATCTTTCATGAAAGAAGTCAATCAATGGGGCAAATTTCATTGTTATTTTAAGAAATTCCCACAGCCATCCCAACCTTCACCAAGCATCACCCTGATCAGCCAGCAGCAATGAACACGGAGGAAACCCTCCACCAGCAAAAGTTTATGACAGGCTGAAGCCTCAGATGATTGTTAGAATTTTTAGCAATAAAACATTTTAAATTAAGATAGGCATATTATTTTTCACATTTAATAGACTACATAAATATAAACAAAACTTCTATATGTACTGGGAAACCAAAAATTTGTGTGACTTGCTTTATTTTGATATTTACTTCATTGTGATAGTTTGAAACCAAACCCACAATATCTTGAAGTATACCTGTAATGATATGAACATTTATAATCTTAAATAAATTTCTTCAATGGCAACATGATTTTTAAAATACATCAGTTATATATTCAACTCACAGAACCAGGAAAAGAATCATGAAGTTAAATAAGAGGAAGAAAAGAAAAATACAATAAAGTAAAAACAAAGAAATGATATAAATTGTTAAAGTTTTAATTAAACCTGTCTTAGTTGGCTTAGGCTGCTATAACAAAATACCACAAATTGGGTAGCTTATAAATAGCAGAAATGTATTTCTCACAGTTCTGAAGGGTGGAAATTCAACATTAGTTTGGCAGCATGGTTGGGTTCTTGTGAGGGCCTTCTTCTAAGTTGCAGACTGCCAGTGTCTCACTATATCATCACATGGTGGAGAGTAGGGCAGAGAATGAAAGCACTCTCATGTGCCTCTTTTATGGGCATAATTTTATTCATAAGGGCTCCACCTTTATGACCTCATCTACTCCTAATTATGTCTTGAAGGCCCCACTTCCTAATACCATTGCACTAGAGATTAGATCTCAAAATATGAATTTTAATGAGACACAAACATTCAGTCCATAAAATTATTATTTGAAATGATTAGTAAGATAGACAAGTCTCATGCAATTTGCATCAAGTTTGTAAAAGAAAGAAGAAACTAACAAACAATACTAAAGTATTGGGACAAAAACTTTCTGTAGCGGGACTGCTTTCTTCTGGATTTCTGGGAGATTACTGAGAAGCTGGCTGATACAACCCAGAAATGTCAGCTCTCCCTCCTTTCTTTTCTATGGATTCCCCCAGTGTAGGGTTCTTTTTTGTGAACTTTCTGGAGAAGTACTGAGAGTTTAAACACCATGTAAGAAATATGCTATCTATTAGGTCATAGCCTGAGCTCTATATCATGTTGGCCAGGCTGGTCTCAATCTCCTGACCTCAGGTGATCTGCCTGCCTTCGCCTTTCAAAGTGCTGGGATTACAGGCATGAGCCAACACGCCCAGCCAAGTGCAGCTCTTAATGGAAGGCTGTTAAAGTACACTGTAAGAAAAGCATGTGGAGTCAGAGATATGTTGCAGCCATCTTTGAAAAATAGAATCTATCCCACTGACATTATCAATGTTCTTGAGGGTGTGACAAATCAGTTACTCTCATAAACTGCCAGTGATAATGCAGTGGTGCAGTGGCTCAGGAGGACCAGTTTGGAACAATCAAAAGGCATATACCACGTAATATAGTTTTTTCCCTACTATTTTCCCTATATACTTTCATAAATTCTAATAAATACATTTATTAAAAATTGTGATATTTTCAAAGGATATAGTATAAATTTTTCTCAATAAACTATGACATTTAATAGATATAGGCATATATATGAATATATATATATATGTTTTCATTCACAGTTCATAGCTCATAACTCTCATAGCAATTGTTATAGTATTTTGTTAAAATGTTGGGGCAATCTGGGCCTTAGAAGCGACCTCAGGAAACAAAATCTCTCTCTCTGACCCTCTCCCGTCCTTTCACCTGCCCAAGTCAGGACTTCAATCTCATGTGGGTCATAAGACCCTCATTCCAGAGAGGGTCCTGCCCCATACTCTGGAGGAAGGAATGTTGCACAGAGACTAAGAAGGACCTGAACAGACAGGACTTGCTGCGTTTAGATCATACCCTTCTCATCCGATTACATTTTGACACAATTGTCCATGTTTCAGTCAACCAATTAAGTCTCCATAAAGACCCAAAGGAGAGAGTTTGGCGATTCCAGAAAGTTGACCATGTGATTCCTCCAGATTTCTGGAGGACAGCATACTCAGGGAGGGCGTGGAAGCTCCCTGCGCCTTCCCCCTTCCTTACCTTATGCATCTCTTTATCTGTAGTCTTTGTAGTATCCTTTCTAATAAACTGGCAAAAATAAGTTTTTCCCTGAGTTCTGTGAGCTGCTCCAGCAAATTAATCAAACCCAAAGAGAAGGTCGCGGGAACCACAAACTGAAGTCAGTCAATCAGAAGTTTCAGGGGCCCAGACTTGCGACTGGTGTCTGGGGTAATGGGTCCGTCTTGGGGACTGAGCCTTAAACCTGTGGGATCTGACACTATCTCTAGGTAAAGTATCTGAATTGAATTGGAGGGCACCCAACTGGTGTCTGCCGCTTGGTATATGAGGAAAAATCCCCACATATTCGGCCACAGAATTCTCCTTCTGTGATGATGATTGTTGCGTTGTGTGAGAGCAGAGGAAAACAGTTTGAGAGAGTTTTGCCCTACAGAGAAAGAAAGACAGACTTATATGTATGATTGAATATTGTAAATTATTTTTTAAATAAACAGAAACTACATATACACACACAATGAATTGATCTCAAAACCAGTGTTGAGTAAGAGACTTTTGGACAAAGCTCATTTGCATGACAACTGTTTGTCATATTATCTGCAGATGTATATATTAACCTAAGTTTGGAGAAAAACTTTTGACCTGGATTTCTGCCTTCAGATATATATATATCAGGGCAGATATCCCAAAAGAATCTCACTATAAAATAATTTGAAATATTGGCTAAAATATTGGAAAAAATTAACTTGGAGCTTAGCTCTTATGCAAAGGGGTAAAACAAAGATAAAATTAGTAATACCAGAATATTAAGAATATTAATATCAGAATACTAAGCTGATACTGAAACTGCAGCTGCAGTAAAGGTATTTGTTCATCTTGGTAACAACAGTCTTCAAAGAAAGTAAAAAGGCAGTACATAATAGAGAACAAACACAATTCATTTTGAAGTCTCAAAAAGCAAAATCTACACAGAGAAACAGTGCAGGGAGATACTGACTACAAAGCATATACAAATAGAAATTTTAGGAAGGTAATAGAACTGTTCTATAGTTTGATGGTAGTAGCTACATGGTTCCTAGCATTTGGAAAAACTCATAGAACTGTACACCAAAAAGAGCAAATTTTACTAGGTGTAATTTTTTTAAATAAATAAACATCAAAAAATTACTTGAGAAATTCTGTTTCCAAATTAACACACTTGACAATAACCATTGGGTTAACAAAGAAATCATAAGTGAAATTTAGAAATATTTTCAATTGAATGATAAAATGCAAGATATCAAAATCTGTGAGATGCAGCTAAAGTAGTATTTAGAAGAATATTTATTTATTTATTTATTTATTTATTTATTTATTTTTATTTTTTGAGACAGGGTCTCCCTCTGTTTCCCAGGCTGGAATACATTGGCATGATCATGGATCACCGCAGCCTCTAACTCCTGAAGTGAAGACATCCTCCCACCTCAGCCCCCTGCATAGCTGCAATCACATCTGGCTTACTTTTTACTTTAAATGTGTGCATTAGAAGAAAATAATATCTAAAATAAATTATCTATGTGTCCATTGTAAGCTAGAAAATGAAGAGTAAATTAAACATTAATAAGTGGAAGTGGGGAAATAGTAAAGATCAGAACTGAGACTAATGAAATAAAAAAAGGAAAACCAATTTTTAAAAAATGACAAAAAGCTGGTTCTTTCCTCACTAGATTAATCAAAATTACCAAAAATACACATTTTACCAAATGTAAAATCTACCTCATTCATGTTGTTTTAAAATAAAAATATTTAGCAAGTAGAATTTGGCAATACATAACTTGTAAATTCTACTGACTTACCCCAGAATTGTAATGCTAGAAGGTGAAACAATCTTTATTTCCACAGAGACCAAAAATGTGTTTCATAAAATTCAAAACTATTCCTGATTTAAAAAATATTTTAAGCATGGGAATAAATATTTCCTTAACTTTATCAAAAACACTGTCAAAACAAAATCCCTCCTCAATAGTGAATAAAATTCTAAGTATATTTATATTAACATTCACCTTGCAAAATGTATTCATTTTTCAAAATTCATCTTAGATATAACCTCTCCAAATATTTTTTGGCAAATCTTTTAACACTCTCCAATAATTTGCTATTTTCTCTATAATAATATCATCTTCTACTTAATTTCTACTTAAATTTGTTCATTTAAATGTCTTTCTTCTAAATTTGAATATAAATTCCTTAAAAACCAGAACTTTGCTTTATTCTTAATAATTTTAGTTTCAACTGTTTATAGAATTTTTTAGCACATAGTGCTTAACATATGGTTCAGATTTTTTAAGTGTACATTATTTTATTTACTTTTATATCCTGAAAGTTAATATTCTTTTTATTTTAGATATTTAATAAATTTAATAATTTGCTTAAAGTTACTTAACTAAAAAGGACTGAAACTCAATTTTAGATACCTACCCAATTCAAATGTTTTCACTTTAATAACATATTGTATTAGTTGCCATTGCTGCTATCACAAATATCAAACATTTTTTGGCTTCAAACTACACAAATGTATCATTTTACAGTTCTTCCCAGTGAGATCTATGTTGGATAGATCTGTCTAAAATCAAGGTGTTGGCAGAACTGCATTCTCTTCAGCAGACTTGAGGGGAGAATCTATTTTCTTGCCTCTCTGGGTTCTGCAGGCTGCACACCTTGCTTGGCTTGTGCCTGTCTTCCATTTCAAAGCAAGCAATGGCTGGTTACGTCTTTCTCACATAACAGCACTCTGATTCTGACACTTCTGTCTCCTTTCTTCACTTTTAAGAACCTTCGTGATAACACTGGAACCACACATATAATCCAGGATAAACTCTCCATTTTAAGGTCAGCTGATTAGTAACATTAATCCTCTCCTTCCCACGCAACGTAACATATACACAGGTTCTGGGGAGTACAACGCAGATATTTAGGGGAAGATATTATTCTTCCTACCACACAAATCCATTAATATGATCCACTTAAACGTTAATGAGTTAATGAGTAAAAATATTGAATATTAAAAGAGTCTTGAACCTATAATACTTTTAGTATATAATACTTTCAGAGTATAAATTAATATATGTACATATAAAATTCTTGGGCAAAATGTATTTCCTAGATCACAATTTACATCTAAATCAAAGGGTAAATGTTGTTCTACAAGACTCAAACCAAATTAAGTGGAAAGAAAAAGAAAAAAGAAACCATGCTATTAGATTTAAAAGAAGCAATTGTTGAGAACAGACTTTACAGCTTGTGGTGGCTTTCAATCTATTCTCCGGCAACTGTAGTATTTCCCAAGCTCCAGAGAGGCTTTCTGCTTTTAACACGGAATAAAAATGATCTTTTTTCCAATTTGCAAGGGGAAAATGAAAATTTCTTTTTCCAATTTTAACATTTTCCCCCTTAAAAAACAAACAAACAAACAAACAAACACCTTTTGGCACCTGCTGCCACATTTCCTCTATTAAACACCAGCAGATAATAAAATCAATCACTGAGTAATTGGAAAATAAGTTTTTTTAAAACAATAGTAAAATAAACCACTACCAGAGAGAGAAAGTCTTTCTCAATTTGACATCTTGTTTTTCTTATTGTTTACATGTTTGTAAAGATTATTTATGACATTTTGGAGAGATCATAAGATGAGGCCCTGTAACGCTTAGTTTTGTGCCTTCATATGTCTTTACATAAATGATTGTTTAAAACTATATTATCAGAAATCCTCAATATACATACACTGTGCTCACTGTGCTACCTCTCCTCTCTCCTATTTATATTCATACCATATCTACGTGTCAGATTTACTTCAATCTCACATGCTCCACAGCATCCCCAGATTAACACCAGCAAATGTCACCTGATCTTGTTCACTGTGTACATCTAATTATGTATAGACTTGGCTGCTATATGGTGCCAATAATAAAATAAAATCAGTGTATTCTTTTCTATATACATATCCCTGTATAATTTCATATATATGTATTTCTCTATATACAAGTTTCTACTCTGAAAGCCAAATATAGCCATCTGTCTACAAATAGCTTAGTGAAATCATTAAGAGGGATAAAAGTAGAATAATTAATATTTAGCTTTCCTTACTCAAGATTTTGCAACAAAAATGGGCTTGAAAATTTGGTACTATTGAAGTGGATTTTGATACACTTCACAGTTTATATGACTGGTCCAGAGAGGAAGACGAAAGAAGGAAATTCCCACCTCTTATAATCCCAGGGATTTCGGGACCGGGTGTGGGAGGTGAGTAATTTTAGAAACTGCTAGATAAGTAGAGGGGTGGCCAAGCACATCTAGGTAGTGGCATAGTAGCAAGGAGAAAGCAAGCCTTTAGAAGCTTGCACAATGACACTTTCAACTCAGCAACCGGGCTTCCTGGCTGAGGTGGTAGTATTTCAAGATACATACACAGGTGAAGCTAAAGCCATCCTTCTGGCTTTCCATGGCCATGTGTAAGAGACCAAGAAGCCTTGCAAATGAGGGGAAAGAATAGGAAGCTTTATGGAAAATCTCTGGATCTAAAGCAAAAAGGCTATCTCTGCTGAAGATTTCAAGCTCAAAGACCAATGATGCCAGAGCCCTAGACTCCACAAGGAAGAGTGCAGTTTTATCCAGATAGCTAGAAACAGCCAGTTGCAGTGCAGAAGGCACCACTCCCAAAAGCAGACCACGTCTGCAAAATGTATCTAAAGAACAGTATGATTAGAGGTCTCCATTTTCTCCTCTGCCATGATGACACAATAAGACTCCCTTTCACTATCTGTCCCAACACTACCTGGGAATGGAGCAGATTTGAAAGACAGAGTCCCTCTCCTGAGACACCCAAGAAGAGTTTGGGTTGCATAAAAAGATAATGACATTGTTGGTTTGCCAGGAGGTCATAAGATAGGACTGAATTTCTTTCTCTTTACCCAATAGATTACACTTGCAGACAAAAAAAACCCAAAACTATATATTCATTAATTACAGTGTGGATAATGTAGGAGCCTCAAGTTGTTCATTAATTGTCTTCAATGCATGTCTTAACTTTGATATGTTTCTTCACTGGGCACAGTGCTAGTCACAAAGTAAACATTAATACTTGATTAATAGAAATAAACGTATTCCCCACAAGTGTCCTTGTGGAGCTTCAGTCTACCTGTGGCTCTTAACAAAAGGTGATACTGCCTTTTTAGGAGGTTTTGGCACTATAAAGAAATGTTTTTGCTTTTCACAGTGGCTAGGAAGTGCTACAGCATTTTAGTGTTTGGGAACCCAGGGTTGCTAAATGCCAAAAAACAAACAACATTCTGCACTATAAAGCACTGTCTTACCTGAATTGCCAGCAGAACCCCCACTGAGAAACACTGATAAATGGAGGCACTATAGTTACAAATACAGGACAGATAAAATTACAAAACAAGAGAAGAACATAACAGTATGCAAGAATAGAAAGAAAAACAAAAGAGAGACAGAGGTAAATGTGTACCAATACTGCTAAGAGATAACTACTAAAGACCACAGAATTATTTAACACCAAAACCACAGGTCATTTGGTGGTTTTCAAAATGATCACTCACTAATGTGAACTACTGCTAACTTTTGGTTCACAGACAGATGGCTCTCTTGAACTCACTTAAAAGCTCTAAGAGATGCTGGAAGACATAGCAGGCATTGGTGGCAGTGGCCATGGGGGATGGAGGCAAAGGGAAGCAGATGGAGATGGTGAAGGCAGTAGGTCAACTTCTCCTTACCCTGTACAATTAAACCTCTGAGTGAAGATGCTAGCCTTCTGACTAGTGGAAACTAGGTGAAGGCTAAATTTATAAATAATGAGTTCACAGCCCCTCTATGGCAACAGGAGGGCAAAAAGTCATAAAACAACTAAAAGCTTACCCAGGAATGTTCGTACTTTCTGTCAAAATATATGGAGAAAGACAATGGAAATCTCTTCCAATATTTCATTTTTTAACTACGTGTTTACAATAACTCTTCAAAATTTGACAGTGACATCTTCAAAAGCTTCAATATGACTGGTATCCCTTCTTCAGCTTTATATATTGAACTACCAATAGTATCAGTGGATATAAAAATGACTCAGCGGTGTACAGCACATTCTAAACCTATGAAATATTTGTTGTTTTGTCCATCAAATATACAGTTTCCTCTCAAATATACACATTTTTCTATTAAATATGAACCCACAGACAAATGAAAAGAGTTTAAAACCTACTTCCTTGTATCAACCTTGCCAATAAATTTTAGTAAATTACAAACAGAAGAAACACTATACTTAAAGAGAAACAAAAATATTTTTATCCTTTGAAGCAAAGTAAAACAGCTATGTGCCTTTAGGTTCTTGGGTTCCTTGTAGTTTCTCTAATAATTAGCCTTCACACACATCCACCGACCTTGAACCACTTTTCTCTTTTCTAGGTGTTTGGATGTATATAAAAAAAATTGCAACCACTATGAAAATAGTCACCAACTCATATAACAAAGACTGTACAGACACAGAGATAAAAAGAAAATAAAATAGTGTATAAAATGCATTGAACATATTTTGATCCCTGTTTTTTATTTCCTCCTCATTTCCCTATGGAGTTGCTATAAGATCTCAGAGATCATTAAGAGTGAATGCTTGCATTCTCTGAGCATAGATAGGAGGAAAATAGAAATCAGGATCAACTGGCTTGGAAGTGAGTTTAGCTGCAAATATGGATACAACCCATTCAATTTGCTGTTTTTAAACTCCTTTAAACTGAAAAATAATCTTCATAGCCATATTAATAAAACCGATGAGAATACAAAGAAACAAGTTCTCAGTTTGGGAGGCATTTAAACTGTTTCGGTCACTTAATATTATACTGAAATATCTACGAAGTCATATACATACATGTCACACAAAGCCAAGTTGCTCTTTGCTTAGATAATATCAGAGCCTTTGATTATTCCTTGTACAAAGATATTTAAAAAGCACCGTCCAATCCTTAGAGTCCACATTATAATATCCACTCTAAAAACAAAGGCAGACTTTCAGCCAGAAAAGAAACATTAATTAATTTTTACTTCTTCATATTTGATTTTTGAGAGGAGAACAAGTAAAAATAAACCTTATCTCTTGATGGAGTACCGACACATGAGAAAACTGATTAAGAGGATTTCTTGATGGAAATTTAAAGCTTAGGAAATAACAAAGATTTTTATGAAGCCCAAACATAATTTACATATTATCATTGTAGTTTTTCCAATGAACTGAGAAATAATTTTAGGAAGTTGAAGACAAAAGAAATATTTACTTTTATTTTTGTGACTCTTTGTTACATCAACTTAATCCATACATTAATTCAAAGAGCAGGAATTAGTTTCTCTCCTGAAAAATGGTTCAGGGTTAAGATGTGGAAAGGAGAAGGGTGAATTCCTCTCTACTCCATGAAAAAATTCCCTTTTTTCTGCCATTGCCTTAAAAATTTAGGTGGACCACCACCGGCCACTTCAGCCACTTTAGAGCCCACAGAAAGAGAAAAAGAGAAAACAGAATGTTAAAGTCATGTTCCTTTTTAAAGAGTATGAGTTGGAATTTGCACACATCACATCACTAATATTTCACTGTCTGGGGTTTCACAGATGTCTACACCTAGCTACAAGAAAGGCTGGAAAGGGTACTGCTGAGACAAGCATTCATGTAAGCCAGATAAAAATTACATGGTCAGTTACTGAAAGGAAAAAAGAAAGTTTGGATACTGGGGGACAATAACAGTCTCTGACATGTGAGTGATTACCTCTCCTCAAGGGAGACCAAAGACTAGGGGTTTAGAGTAAGAGAAAGACCTAGTTTTCATTGTACTCACTTTGTTCTGTGTATATGACCTATGATATTTTCAATTTTATACCATGTGCACTTGTATTTTATTAATATTTTTTTACTTAAAATAAGTTTTTAAAAATAATTTAAGTGGTTTAAAAAGAGTTAAGAACTACTATAAATAAAAACACATAATGGCTTTTCTCAGTATCTTCCAAACTTGACACTAATTGAAGCTTAATCTTTAGCACTAAAGTACGCACATGTACGTGTTTGTGCTTTAAGACATAATCACACACTTTTTAACTTTGTTAGTAGAGTGGTTAAGAGCACTGTCAGGAGTCAGATTGCTAGGTTCAAACATTGGCATGACTACAGCACCCCACTAGCTGTGTGATCTAAGGCAAATTACTTAATCGTTCTGTCCATCTTGCTTCCTCATCAATAAAAAGAGTTAATAGTAATAGTATCTCCTTCATTAGGCTGTTGCACAGATTGAATGATTTTAGAAACAATAAGTAACTTATAACAGATAATGTTTGTTATTCTTATTGATAATTATTAAAATATGTTATAGAAAACATACATAATTTCTTGCCCAATAACTATTCTCCCATTCCTTACTAATAATCTCAATTTTATTCTATATCGCAAAGTATGCAACTAAAAATATTCAGCTCCTTGCTACCCTTGGAGTTAGGCATACATATTTACCCAACTTGGCCAATGAAATTAAAACAGAAGTCACTAGGTAGGCATGCAGGTTGTTACGATACTGTCATCTGTCTTGAAACTGAAAATATATTTTTTAAAACTCTGAAAGCACTGGAAACCATCCATTATCCAATGGAGATTTATAAAGCTAGGATAAATTATCTGTATTTTGTAGTATTGGTGATATTTTTAAATTCAGATTATGGCTTCTAAAAATGAAACTCTTCTCACAAGATTTGGAGATTGCATCTATAGAACATATAAAATAATATAGTATTCTTTCATCTAAGATTTCAGTACTATTTTTGTGATTCGGGTTTTCATTTACTCTAAACCTTTATTGGTTCCTCTTTAGAAGCAAACCATCCTTGGTTTCCAAAAGCAACAATATCTCATTTTCCATATCTACCCATAAAATGATATCACAGGACTAGCATGAGTTTATCATTTTTCTTCACATAAATTGTAATATCCTCTTTCCCCAGTATATCATGCTTATTTTTTCCAGACTGAATAAGTTCAGCTTTTCCTAAAGGGCAACTTTACTTCAAATAAAAGGGATATTATAATTTAGAAATTTGAAAGAAAGAACAAGAAGAGACAGAGTCTTTCTCAAAGGAGAAATGCTCTATAAACATTGCTTAGGATGAAAAATATCTTGTTTTATGCTCTAATATTTGTATCTGCCTTAGAAACTACGTATAAAGAAGTAGTCCACAATGTGTTGTCCTAACCCTTACAAAGTTTACATTTTAGTGTAAGATAAAGATTTAAATTCTTAATTACATAATTAAGAATTTAATTAGTATAGTGGTAATTTCTAAGTAGATGAAGTATTAGCATCAAAAAAGACTATCAAAGGCCTAGGGGTCAGAGAATGGTTTGTTAAGTAAATGGCATTTTAACGGAAATGTCAAAGATTGCTTGGTGGGGAGAGGTGGATAATATGTTACTGAACAAGTCAATAGTATGCTTGAGAGCAATGATTTAGGAAAGAGCATGGAGCAAGTGAGGAACCAACGGACTGGAATTCATCAAGCAATGAGGAGAGTTGTGTGAAATGCTGATGAGGATCTTAGAATTTATTCTAACACCTCACACATATTATAAACTATCATATATCCTAATTGTTCTATCAGTCAGGATATGCTAGTTTATGATGAATAACAAACAAAGCCCCAAATCTCAGTGGCTTCCAGGTATAAATGTTTATTTCTTATCCCCACTACACATCCATCATAGTCGAATTGGAGACAATGATCACATTGTGATCTAGCCTCCCAAAGCTGTAACTCTGGGACTACCCTGTAGGTCTCTGTGACAGAGAGCAAAGAGAGCTCTGAAAATTACTCAAAAACTGGCAATTCAATTTTAGACAAAAAGCAGCACAAGCTACTTTGGTTGACAGTTCATCAGCCAGAACTGGACAACAGTCCCACCCAATCACAGAATGTGAATAAGTATAACCCTCCCATGAGCTCAGAAGGCAGAGAGCTAGAAATACTTGGTGAGCAGCATAATGACAATCCCACCACTATTAAAACAAATCATCGGGCTGGGCGCGGTGGCTCACGCCTGTAATCCCAGCACTTTGGTAAGTCGAGGCGGGCGGATCACGAGGTCAGGAGATCGAGACCATCCTGGCTAACACGGTGAAACCTCGTCTCTACTAAAAATATAAAAAATTAGCCAGGCGTGGTGGTGGGCGCCTGTAGTCCCAGCTACCCGGGAGGCTGAGGCAGGAGAATGGCATGAACCCAGGAGGCGGAGCTTGCAGTGAGCCGAGAACGCACCACTGCACTCCAGCCTGGGCAACAAAGTGAGACTCTGTCTCAAAAAATAAAAAATAAAAAATCAACCATGTCAATAGTTAAAAACATTCTATATACAAAAGTTTAGGGGAAAAAAACTAAAATTAAGTCTTTAGAAAACTTGGAAATATTAACAATAAATTATTTATGGTGGAAATATACATACTTTATATTTTATTTTATATGCTTCTTTGTGTTTGCTAAATGTTGTTCAATAAGTATTTTTATTGTCTAGGATGCTCAGTATGGAACAGAAAAGAAAACACTCAAGACTGAGTAAAACAATATAGAAAACACTGTCTTATATTCAAAAAGCTTAGAGGTAGTAATGCAGGGATGTTAGAGCACTTAAAATATAAGGCACCTAGGTTTTATCCTCTCTTTTAACTCAAGAATGCATTGCTTCATTCCTCCAAGGTCATCTTATAGCCCAACATGGTTGTCAGAACTCCAGCCATCATCTGTTTTCCATGAAAGAAAAGGGAGGAAAAGCAGCAGGTCCTCCCTTTAAGAATATAAATCCAGCATGCTACTTCTGTTAACATCACTCATAGCCCCCTAACTTCAAGGGAGACTGGAAAATTAAGTATTCATTTATATATAAACTTATACCAGCCAAATATCAGTAATTATAACATCATAGGAATTTTAAAAAATTGATACAAGTGTAACTTCTGGTTGCCTCCTTGTCTCTAGCACCAACTTCTTTCTCTAGTATTTCCCCAGACTGCAATCTGAAGTATCTTCCTCAAATAGCTTATTTTTAATGACTCATAAAATAGTCTAAAATTATTATATTTGTAGACATGTCCCTTACTGTCTTTGCCTTGTCTAGCAAAGTATAATATATATACACAGTATGACTATCACTTAACAAAAACATAATTTTCTTATTGTCAATAAAAGCATTGTCTGCTTTTGCACTTCCCTTCCTAGTACTTAAAAAACAAATCTTAAAACTTAATAAGTTACTGTAATTCAGTTTAAATCAGTCTCTTCCATAGAAGCACTAAAATAATTTATAATTCATATTCTTGATATAGTGCTTGAACGAAGGGAGCAGATCTACCACCATGGAAGAGGGATAAGTGTTTTTGATCATGGAACAGTCTCCTTTGCTGCTCCATTTTAGCTAGTATTTGGATGTTAACGTCTGTTCCTCCAGTATCCACAAGAGTGTCTGCAGCTGGTATAGATCATCAGCGTTGATCTCAGCATGGGCCAGGCCAGATGACTGCTCCCAAAGCAGTCCTCTAGCTTCCCTGTTGACTAGGTCTTCACCTTACCTCTGCCTGGCACTGGAGATCTGCTAAAGTAAGGTAGTTATTCCTACTTAATCCATTTAATCCTATTTTTTATTTGAAAATGGTTTATAGTATAATTCTATTTTCAGGCCTTCTGAGATTTTACTTTAATTTATAAAGGGAAGCTTTTGGAACATAGAATTGCCTTTTCTCTTTTACCAAACTTAGTTTACAAGCCTACAGTGTCACAAGAAACATAAGAAAAGCAGTTTTAAACCTCTTAGCTAAAAAATGATTGTTTTAGGTATCATGCCCTTAATGCACTGCATGGAGAAGGCGCAAGGTCCTGTTATTTAAGAAGAATTATATACAAATAATTTCGATAATTTAAAAAGATTGCCCTAATATACACATCTCATGACACAACTCCTACATTATTATAAATACATCTAATATTTTTGAAGACTTATTTTGTGTCAATGCTTTTTAAGTGCTTTATAAGTGACAATTTAAACTTCCCAATAACCTTATGACTATTGTCATTCTTCTTTTGTAAATGAGGAAAATGAAATACAGATAAGTTAACTGCCCAAGATTGCACAGGTAATGTGCAGAACAAACCTGGCTCCAGAGCATGGAATACCATATTGCCTTTCATATGGCTGTGTCCTGTAGACCTAAGTGCCATCTATGGGCTGATGAGTTATAAATTCAAATCTCCTGTCTTCCCTAAATTTCAGACTGAAATATTCAGTGGTAACTGAATTTCCACTTGGATTCCTAATAGTCATCTCAAAAATAGAATCTCCCAACAAATTACTTCATTTCTTTGTAGCATCTCCTCCTGCTCACATCTGTTCCTCCTATTGTCTTTCCCATTCTAGTAAACAGCTTCATCATTTCTCCAATTGTTCAAGCCAAAATACTGGGATTGTTCTTGACTTTTATTTTCTTCTCTTGCTCCATACCCAGTCTATCAGGAGATCCTGTTGGCTCTCTCTTCAAAACATACACAGAATCCAACCACTTCTCAATATCACCGAGGCTTACCCCCCTCATCCCATGCACACCATCATCCTTCCCTTGGATTATCGAGAAGCTTACTATGTGGACCCTCTGTTTCCACTCTGTCCCTATGGGCTATTCTCATCATAGCTGCCAGAATGATCATAATTCTTATCATGATGCTCTTTTGCTTAAAACCTTCTGATGGACTTACATACCACTCAGAGTAAAAACCAAAATCCCAACAATTGATTGTGTGGCACTATGTGGCCTGGCCCACCTGGTCTCTCACCTTACTTTCTACCATTCTTTTCTTTGTTAGCTCCTCCTCCATCACCTCTTCACTCATTCAACTCTAGACCCCCTGGCTTCCTTGATGTTTTTCAAATGCACCAACCACAGTTCTGTCTCTGGGCCATTGCACTTGTTCTTCCCTGGCCTGAGAGGTTCGTCCTCTAAATATCTGCTATCTTTCTTACTTCTCTTAGGTGCCTACTCTTACAATGTTACTTTATCCAAGAGGCCTTCCTGACCACGTCATATGACATAGCAGTTCACCCCACTTCCCCCAAGCCCTGATTCTTTCTATTCCCCTTTCTCCGCCTTGTTTTTGTCATCCTAGCTGTTACTTCTAACAAAAATTTGTTCATCACATGCCCCTTTACATACACTAGAATATCAGCAGGAAATGTATCTATGTCAAACACGGTCGTATCTAAGAGCCTAAAATTTACCAGATACATGATAAGTATTCAACAAATATTTGTTAAATAAATTAATGATATGCATAGCTATACAGTACCTGCTTAGAATTCCACAGAAGCTTTTTATATTTCTTGTCTTTACGTGGTCTGTTTCCTCTGCCAGCAGTGCCTTTTCTCCTCTTCTGCTTAGCTAACTCCTGCTTGTACTTCAAAACTCACTTTCAGAATTGCCTTTGCCAGGAAATCTTGTCTATACTAGATCATACTCTAGCATAATACTTATTTCCTACCACCACCTTCGATGATTCACTTGAGAGTCTCCCCAATAATTTCCTTAAAGGCAGAAATCCTGTTTTATACAGTTTTGTACCCACTCCAATTAGCATAGTTCAAAAGACCTAAATGGTGCCCAATATATATTTCCTGAATGAATATACAGTCATGCATGATATAACAATGCTGCAGTCCATGATAAACTGCACATAGATACACAGACATACAATTATGTACAGTATATAATACTTGAAAATAATAGTAAATAACTCTGTTGCTGGCTTATGCATTTATTTTACTATAAATCTTATTCTTATTTTAGAGTTTACTCCTTCTACTTATGATAAATGAAGTTAACTGTAAAACAGCCTCAGGCCAGGTCCTTCAGGAAGTATTCCAGAAGGAAGCATTGTTGTCATAGGAGGTGACAGCTCCATGTGTGTTATTGCCCCTGAAGACCTTCCCCTGGGAGGAGATGTGGAGGTAGGAGACAGTGATATTGACGATCCTGACCCTGTGTAGGCCTAGGCTAATGTGTTTGTGTCTTACTTTTCAGCAAAAAAGTTTGAAAGGTAAAAAATGGAAAATTTTTAAAATGGAAAAACTTACAGAAAAAGTATATAAAGAAAGAAAATACTTGTGTATGGTTTAAAATGTGTTTTATTCGAAGCTAAGTGTTATTATAAGAAGTCAAAAAATTTAAAAAGTGTATAAAGCAAAAAAGTTACAATAAGCTAAGATTTATTATTGAAGAAATATTTGATAAATTTAGTGTAGCCTAAGTGCACAGTGTTTATAAAGTCTACAGCAGTTTACTGTAATGTCCTGGGCCTTCACATTCACTCACCACTCACTCACTGATTTACCCAGAGCAACCTTCAATCCTACAGACTCTATTCATGGTAAATACCCTATGCAGGTGCACCATTTTTTATCTTTTATACCACATTTTTACTGCACCTTTTTATGTTTAGATATGTTTAAAAACAAAACTACTTACCATTGTGTTATAATTGCCTACAGTATTCACTACAATAACATACGGTACAGATCTGTAGCCTAGGAGCAATAGGCTATACCGTGTAACTAGGTGTGTAGTAGGCCATAGCATCTCTGTTTGCATAACTACATTCTATGGTATTTGCACAATGATGACTTCACCTAATGATGCATTTCTCAGAAGGGATTCCAATCTCTAAGTGATGTATGACTATGCCAGTCCCAAAAGCTAGAGCCAAAATATGAACCTCTCAGGAACTATTGCTGTAAGCACTAATAAGGCATACTGAGAAGGAAAACATCATTTATGGACATCCACAACCAAAAAGCAGCCAAACCACAGTACAACTTGCTCAGTAACTTTAAAAATTCCCTGGCCTATCTAAATCCTAAATTCATCTTACATTTATGATAACCTATTTCAGGTTTAATTCATGTATTTATTTTGTTTTTTTACAAATAATAATGCATTTATGCTCTTCTGAAAGTTCTTTTTCAGAGATAATTGATTTGACTTCTCCCCTTCTTACTTCTGAAAAGCACTATATAGGTTTTTTGTTTTGTTTTGTTTTGTTTTGTTTTGTTTTGTTTTGTTTTGACAGAGTCTCGCTCTGTTATCTGGGCTGGACTGGAGTGCAGTGGCACCATCATCTCGGCTCGCTTCAACCTCCACCTTCTGAGTTCACGCAATTCTCAGCCTCCCAAATAGCTGAGACTACTGCCCACCATCATGTCCAGCTAATTTTTGTATTTTTCATAAAGACAGGGTTTTACCACATTGGCCAAGCTGGTCTTGAACTCCTGACCTCAGGTGATCTGCCTGCCTCAACCTCCCAAAGTGCTGGAATTACAGGCGTGAGCCACTGCACCTGGCCAGAGTTCTCCAATTTTCTGATTTCCCTGACTTCATGTCAGTCTTGGTGTGTGCGGGATAACATCCTGTGGCTTTTCCTGCGGCCACCATGTTACTTGTTTGGAATAGCTTTTCAAAGACCTATTTGTTGTCTTATTGGAGAGCCTAGAATAACAGACTGACTGGGACCCCGTGGCTGTTTGTGTGATTACGTGGTGCTTGCTTTATAGTGACATTATGGGATATGGTACAAATGTAGCACACAGTAGAACTCCATAAATACCTCTTCACAGCCACACTAGATGGGCAACTCTATTCTTACAGTTTCCTACCCGGCTACTTGATGATGCTCTCACTTACCTCTTTTACCACAGAACACCACAGAGAAATTTAAGAGTCATGCCTCTATTTTCTTAATCAAATTACTGATAATACATGTTTAAACTATCAAAAAAGTAATGGTCTTGAGAATGCTGAACAGTCATCCAAAGACCCAGCTTCAAATCTTGTTATGCTAGTTTTTATATATGTGATTTTTAGCATTTGTCTTTTATGATTTATCTACAAAATTTTTAAGTTGGAATAAATGACCTCTAAGACCTTTTCCTACTTTCAAAGTTTCTGCAATGCAAACTGATAGCCATAACTAATAACTTTTAATGAATCATAAATTTAAAATTTCTAGTATAAATATGAAAATAAAATTAAAATAATTTAGCATCTGTGTGGCTCCAATTTTTATCTCTCTTTTTATTAATTGGGAAATATAATAACTGTCAAGTAATTATTTTTCATCAAGTTCTTTTGACTATGGATTTATTTTCATCAATCAATTGGAAGAACTGGGTGTTAAATGAAATATTTTATGTCTAGTAATGCAATGGCAAATATTGAATTAAATATCTATGAGATACTGAGATCACCTACACATAAAAAACACATAGTGTGGTGGCTCACGTCTATAATCCCAGCACTTTGGGAGGCCAAGGCAGGCAGATCATGAGGTCAGGAATCGAGACCATCCTGGCTAACATGGTGAAACCCCGTCTCCACTAAAAATACAAAAAATTAGCCGGGCGTGGTGGCGGGCACCTGTAGTCCCTGCTACTCGGGAGGCTGAGGCAGGAGAATGGTGTGAACCCAGGATGCGAAGCTTGCAGTGAGCTGAGATCACTCCAGCCTGGGCAACAGGGTGAGACTCAGTTTCAAAAAAAAAAAAAAAAAACACAACATAATTTTGAAAATGTAAGCAATATTAAGTGGTGCAAAAAAACTTGAAACAAACAAAACAGCAGGAAATCACCTTTGTAAAACCCCAGATCCTTTTGGAAAATAATGGTCTAAAATGATTAGTCCAGAATAACAAGTCAAGTGCTTCTTCAGAGGAACTAACATATTTATATAAACAAGAACAACGTGAAAATGTAATAACTCTCTACCTGCCTTGGGTCACAGCATGTAGCTTACGACTCAATCAAATAAAAGAATTGGACAGATTCTATAGGTCATGATGGAAATAATTTTCATGATTTAGCTGACAGGTTCTTTACTGTTTTCATTGTAGATAAAAGTGGAACGGAGAGATATATTACACTTCCTATCATGCTCTCAGTCTGATTTTATTCTATAGCTTTAGTTTCTTCTCTGGTTTTCTCCCTAGTTGTTTGATTTTGTTCCCAGTAAAACTGAACAACAAATCACCTGATTTGCTTCCCTTTTAAAAGGCCAGGATAGAATTGGAGTAACATGGAGCAAATGACTTTTTAATTCTTCTGGATTCGTGACTAAAAATGCATTTGATAAGTAATAATCTCCCTTTATGCAAGGTTTTGCCAGGTTCTATGATTTTGTGGAAAGGGTCACTCCACATAGTTTATGGAGACGTTTCTGTCACATATCAGCAGCGTGATCCTGGGCAATATACTTTATCTTTCTTAGCTTTATTTTCCTATTGTGAGAAATGTGAATAAAAATTGTAACTATTTTTGCAAAGTTATTATGATACTTAAACGAGATTATGTCTACAAATGACTTAATAAACCACCTTGTATTTATTCTTTCAATAAATATTTATTGAGTTTCTACTACCATTCAAGCATTAAGCCACAGTAAGCGCTCATAAATACTAGCCACTATGATGTTCCTCATCATTGGCAGCATTCTCTTATAAGGCCAGGAAGGAAATATTCCAAATCAATAATTCATATTGCAATTTCAGGAGTCCATTTGCTGGTAGAGGTGGGGTGGTTAAGTAAAAGGTCATTTTTCATCTACTTAAAAGGCATGCTTAGAAAATCAATCTATATTGCTTATTTTTTGATATCTCTTTGTTATAATTACTGGAATTGGTTCTGATTTTGAAAGCAAAAACTGAGGTTTCCTGTTCTGTAATTAGTATTTATTCATTCAATAGATTATTTTTTTAAAGGTCCCTTACTCCACTAGACAGACAAATGAACACAGGTTGCCATAAAAAAGGATATTTCAAATCTAGTTAAGGGGGACAAGATAGTTGAATAAGAATCAAAATATATGATAAATGCTACATTGTTGATACAAAGTACTGAAGAAAAAGCTATATAATAGTGTATACTAAAAATAAGCCTTATAATAGCTTTAGTCTCTATGACTTCAATCTAAATTTGGAGACTGGTACTTAACCTCTCTCCCTTTTCACACAATGTGACATCATAAATCAAATCTATTCTTCAAAATGGAATTCCCAAAAAGCAAATAGAGGGCCTCAAAATTGCCATCCTTGAAAGCTACTGGTGTTCAGACATTTTATGACTTTTCTTTTAAAACTGATTGTGAAGCCTCCATTTTAGAGAATTTCTTTAGTTTTGCTTTTCTTTCTTTGTTAACAAAAGGATAGTTATTTTCAGTCAATCCCTTGACGCCAAGTGAAAAGAGAACAATCTTGTATAGGAGAATTAGATGCATTTAGAAGCTAAATACGGCACTCCTGTTAAGCAGTCTTGGAAAATTTCAAGGCAAAGGGATTCATAAGGAAATTGCAGTTGGGAAGAGAATAACAAGCATCTGAAAGCCGCAGAATAGAATGAGAGGATTAGTTACAAGTGCAGGTATAGAACCAGATAATAGAGGCACAGTGGGTGCAGTGCTGTGAGTTCTTCTGAAGAAGGTTATCACAATATAGAAATTAAAGGTAAGTTAACCCTGAACACTCCCAATATAATTAGCAAATGAGAAAAGCAGAAGAAAAGATAATAATACAGCAAAAAATCACCTAAACTTTAGGGTTTACAATTGTTTAGAAAAAAAATATTCAAAATACCCCAAGGTGGATGAGAAATGGGCAGTTACACAAGTTATTTGTCTCAGTTGCAATTAAGCTGAAACCACAAGCTAGATGACCTTGGAGGAATTCACTGTGCCTCTGTCCAAGGTCATGATCTGTACGAGACTTACAGGTACCACATTTGTGGAAGGGTAACTACACATCTCACATCCTAGGGAGCTAAGGAATATAAATTAAATAGCCAAAAGATTTTAAAACGTTTCCCTCATAAAATATTTTATAATAATACCATAGAAATTAAAGCTCTGTGAAGTACTTCTATAAATAAATCCACACTGGCTATTCTAAAACGTACTTTATTCCTAAAAATATAACCCCATTTCTTGTTCAAACTCTTGGGGCTAAATTCCTGACTACCATGTTGGTCCCTCTATAGTCTCTCTCTAAGTTCCTTTGTAATCTCATGCCTTAAATTACAGTCTGTTTTCTGAGAGTGTAACTCCAGCCTGTGCTCCACTTATAAACAAAACCTAGCCGTATGTGTTCCAATGCCTACTCAACTTACCTTCCTGGATATCTTGAAGGCACTTTTTACCCAGCATACCCCAAACTGAGTACATCAAGTCTCAGGTTAACTAAATCTTACTCATCCTTTAGATTTCCAACTAAAAATCATTTCCTAAGAGTATCTACTCCTGATATCCCAGATACATGTTCAGACGGAATCATGTTTCATTACATAAATTTTAATTAAATACTCATTTAAATTAGCCTTTTCTGTTATACTATATTTTTATGGAGTCAAGAATTCCATGTCTGTCTTGTTTTCTTTTTTATCTATTTTTTATTTTGTGTTTTAAGTTCCAGGATACATGTGCAAAATGTGCAGGTTTGTTACATAGGTAAACATGTGCCTTGGTGGTTTGCTACACCTATCAACCTGTCATCTAGGTTTTAAGCCTCATATGCATTAGGTATTTGTCCTAATGCTCTCCCTTCCCTTGACCCCTACCACTTAACAGGCCCCAATGTGTGTTGTTCCCCTTCCTGTGTCCATGTGTTCTCATTGTTCAACCCCCACCTAAGAGTGAGAACATGTGGTGTTTGGTTTTCTGTTCCAGTGTTAGTTTGCTGAGGATGATGACTTCCAGCTTCATCCATGTCCCTGCAAAGGACATGAACTCATTATTTTTTATGGCTGCATAGTATTCCATGGTGCATATGTACCATACTTTCTTTATCCAGTCTATCATTGATGGGCATTTGTGTTGGTTCCCTATCTTTGCTGTTGTGACTAGTCTTGCAATCAACATATGTGTGCATGTTTCTTTATAGTAGAATGATTTATATTCCTTTGGGTATATATATCCCTAATGGAACTGCTAGGTCAAATGGTATTTCTAGTTCTAGATCCTTGAGGAATCACTACATTGTCTTCCAAAATGGTTGAACTAATTTACACACCCATCAACAGTGTAAAAGTGTTCCTATTTCTCCACAACCCTGCCAGCATCTATTGTTTCCTGACTTTTTAATAATCGCCATTCTGACTGGTGTGAGAAGGTATCTCATTGTGGTTTTGATTTGCATTTCTCTAATGGTCAGTGATGTTCCAGCTTTTTTCATATGTTTGTTGGCCACATAAATGTCTTATTTTGAGAAGTGTCTGTTCATAACCATTGTCCACTTTTTGATGGGGTTGTTTTTTTCTTGTCAATTTGTTTAAGTTTCTTGTAGATTCTGGATATTAGACCTTTATCAGGTGGGTAGAATGTCAGAATATTTTCCCATTCTGTATGTTTCCTTTTCACGCTGATGCTAGTTTCTTTTGCTGGACAGAAGCTGTTTAGTTTAATTAGATCCCATTTGTCTATTTTGGCTTTTGTTGAAATTGCTTTTGGTGTTTTTGTCATAAAGTCTTTGCCCATGCCTACGTCCTGAATGCTATTGCCTAGGTTTTCTTCTAGGGTTTTTATGGTTTTGGGTTTTACATTTATGTCTTTAATCCATCTCGAGTTAATTTCTGTATAAGGTGTAAGGAAGGGATCTAGTTTCTGTTTTCTGCATATGGCTAGCCAGTTTTCCCAGCACCATTTATTAAATAGGGAATTCTTTCCTCATTTCTTGTTTTTGTCAGCTTTGTCAAAGATGAGATGGTTGTAGATGTGTGGCGTTATTTCTGAGCCCTCTGTTCTGTTCCATTGGTCTACATATCTGTTTCGATACCAGTACCATGCTGTATTGGTTACTGTAGCCTTGTAGAAAATTTTTAAAACAAAAACAATTGATACTCCCTCCCCCGAGAAATTAAACACAAGTGATCACTGCTATTCTCTCTCTCTCTCACACACACACCGCCCCCCCCCCACACACACACACACACACTTGGTCTTTATATTCACACACAGGTATAATTTGCCATCTTATGGTTTCACATTCCTTATAATTACAGTTTAATATGATTTAATTCGAAGGGCTGAAATCTATTCTATTCCTTTTGTTTTCTCTCATGAAGCCAGGAAATACCTATCACTATGTTTAAGTTACAATTAACATAATTATCAAAGTCGCAGTTTGTATAAGGCACTGTACTAGAAATTCAAATTCCAAAATGTGTAAATGAAATGACCCTCCTTCTTGGACCTCAGATGGAATGAGTTGTCTGACACATGACTTGATAGAACAAAATACTGGAAAATGTTATTGACCTGAAAATCAATATAAATTACCACAATCAACTCATCACAAGGCATCTGTTCTATAAGCTCTCATAGTCCAATTGGCAAGATAAAATACATACATGTAAAGAAAACTAAAAATATAATGTAAAACATGCTAAGTGTCAAAGTTGACAATTTGAACTACAGGAATTCGGATGTTTGAGACATTGGTATAGGCTGGTATAATCATGACAAACTTCATTGAAGAAAAGATTTTCTAATTGTGTTTCAAATAAAGAGTTTGATTTATATGAACTATATGTTTTATGAATCTCCCTTTCCGTGTTCTCTTATTTTGAACAAGTGTAATTATTCAAACAGTTTCATTTTCAACCTTATTTTGTATTTTTTTTAATACTGGCATTTCCTAAGCTGGGATACCAAAGAACACTAGCCGCATACGATGTTTCATACTCTCTCTCTCCCTCTGTCTCTCTCTCTCTCTCTCTCTCTCACACACACACACACACACACACACACACGTGTGTGATCTGGGTACAGATAAGTTTGGATTAAATATATTGCAAACTCTTGGATAATTATAAAGCTCATTAGCCATTTCAAAGGTCTAAAAATTCTCATAGCAAGTTAAATAAATTTGTTTAGTTTTATTTAACCTGGTGAATTCCACCACAGACCCCATCTGTAATAAGATGCTATTAATATACAGAGGATAGTAATTCATGGACTACGCTGAGAAATAATACAAGAGAAAATTAAACAGGTTGCTATATATACTTCATATGTTGATTCTTAGAAATATAATCAGAGACTCTTCTACAACAAGCATGTGGTTTCAGTCTATATTTTATTAGTCCTATTATTTTAAAAAATAACCCTAATAATTCATGTTATTGTACTCCATCTTGTTTCAGAAACCATTTACTTCAATCATACAATTTTAGCCACTCCAAAATTTTAATATAATCTTTCATGATTCAAGTCATCCCATCCAATTTAGTAGTTTATCACAGATAAATTTGTAACTAAAACAGTTTTAGTACTTTGAAAATGTTATGTCTAATTATTTCATGCCACATGCTATCTGAATCTTACCCTTCTCCTCACATGTCTTACAATATATCTAATTAAAAGAGTTTACTTTTTGTTGTCAGTGCTATAGACCATTCTTACAAAACAAAAAGAAAGAAAAATTAGAATGCAAAATAATTGTCCTACTCAATTTCTCTGATAGCTTGGTGTTATAATTTAAATAGCTCAATAATTTCAGGCTTGAGACCTTAGGTTAATTCAGTAACATAGAATAAAGAGGAAAAACAAAATGCCATAAATAAAAACGGAAAGAAGCTTCATATCTTGAATGGGATTCACAAGTCCTTTAAAAAAAGGGAATAGATATAGAATATGTATCTAGGATATAGAAAAATAGACAAATGTACAAATGACTCTAAATGTTGGCTTCAGTTTCTGCTTTGTGAATTTATCCTGTCGTTTAAGTTCATTCCTCTGAACTTAACATCATGACAGCATCCTCTTCATCTCCCTCACTCCCTGCCCCAGCAAGAAAACTCTCCTCCTCATGTGCCAAAGCACATAAAGCATTTTGTGTGCTTTGGGCTTACTTTTTCATTAGAATATTTTTCAGGTTGCATTACGTATGGTGAAGTGTTTACTTGCCTGACACCACCAGACTGTCGTCTTGTTGGCTTCTTCTCCCCTAGTGCCAGGACAGTGAGGCAAAGTGAAAAGTATGTGGACTTCAGAATAAAAGAGAACATAAGGTTCAATTACTACTTGATGACTTACTAAATGCAAGACCTTCTCTCAGTAACTTCAACTATATAATAGACTTTTTAATACCCCTCAGCACTGGAGAGATAATTAAATGAAATAGCTTGTATGAACTTCCTAACATTTGGTAGGGATTTTGTAAATGGTAGTTATTATTAGCTTCTTTATAGTAGATATACTATGTGTTCTATGAAGAATTGAAGGAAGGGAAGGGGAGGGGAGGGGAGGGGAGGGGAGGGGAGGGGAGGGGAGTGGGGAAACACAGAAGCAGAATGGGCAACACGGTCCCAATTCCAATCACTCAGTTTTTGGTGCAGGTTCCTGGGTTTGATGAAGGTGGTTTAGGAAAGGAGGCAGGGTACTAGACAGGAAAGGAAATCTAGATATCAGCCTCATCCTGCATCGTAAGTTCAAGACACTACTGGAATAAGTGATAAGAGTACTGAAAATTAGGTGGTAAAATCCAATGTTTGTTGGCAGCAAAAGAAAGTGATAAGAGTAACACAGAATGCCGACTATGCAGACTGGCTTCCAGATTCTGCATCTGAGCACATGAACTAATCCCAAGGTGGCTGGGGTGTGGTAAAGCTACAAATATGTCTATCCAGATGGGCTTGGAAATTAGATTCTGTTTAAGCTTGTATCTGGGAGCAGTTGGTGAATACAGTTGCAATAGGAATCTAGGAGAATCAGACACGGAGAAACAAGATAAAAGCTCAAAGCTGAGGGATGTGTCCAGAAACAGACACTGAAAAGTCCAAGAATTCCTGAGATGGAGTCACAGTGTGGGACAGAGTTCTATTTTTTTTTTTCCATTTTGGAGAATGAACCCCTTAAAATGCCCTTGATCACCTCTTAATCCTCAGGGCAGGCCAGAGATCTGATCCCCCAGGCCACATATTGGGGACTTATTCAATCATCAAAGATGATACCAAACTAGAATCCAACAGTCTCCACAAATGCCCCCAGGCTTTCCCATGTCAATCTAGGATGAAATTAATAGACATTCCTATACAGTGGCAGGGAGCTATAAACTTCTCTGTGGCTTTAACAAATGCCAGGGGGTTTTGCATAGCCCACGAGCAAGTTTCTTGCAGCTTCTTTTAAGAGGAGATGAGTCATAGAGGTGAATAGCATAAGTGGGAAGAAATGTTTGGAAGGGAAATGATTGGCAAAATGCTAAAGAGGGAAGTACTGATGGAAGGGTTGCAGAGATGAGGTGAAGAAACACAGTGAAGTAAGAAGAAATTGTAATTTTCACAAATTCTGAATGGCAATTAGCATGAAAATATTTTCATATATTTGAAGTATAATACTTTAGTTGAGGTCATGAAATGAAATTAACCAGCTATCCCAAACTGATACTGAATATATAATCAACTGCTCATTCATTCTGAGGCTGGAAGAAGGGAAGTGAAAATGCTAACGCATGATTAACCCAAACTAAATTAAAGGGAAATAAGACACTTGTCCATTTTAATTTGAGCTTGTGGCTTAGCTGCTATGTGGTGACCTTTGCACTTCTGTTCCTTTTACAGACGCTTCCAATGAACAACTCTTCACGGCTGTGTAGATATTTTTTTTTTTTTTTTCCTGAAGGGAAATATCAGAAGACTGACTCTTTAGCATTATTTTAATTACACTCTGCTTGAAAGTATTATGCATGTGTGAATCTTGTGATCATGATCTTAATTAGGATCCTATTTAGATTCAGACTCAAATTGAACTAGATAATCATTGCCATTACCTGGGATTTGATATAAGGAGTGAGGTTTGTACCAGTTGTATTCGGAGTGTTGTGCAAGCCTGGGACCTTATTAGGAATGTGTTTTTCCTGCCTCTGCCTGGTTTCCTTCACTTTTCTGAAACCTGATGTGTGTGTGCACAGGGGGCAGCAAGAACATCTTGTAATGTGCCAGACACTTTGCGGGGGGTGGGTGGGGAGGGGGAAAGGGTGGCATCATGGGAATAGAGACCATATTTTCCAAACATAGTTGAACTTGACTGTGCGCTAATGAAAGTCGCATTCTCTTTCAGGAGGCTGTTGTGGCCAATGAGATGCATTGTTTCTACCAGTCTTATTTGGCCCAGCATTCTGCTGAAATAAGGGTCATAGCTTTGCTTGAAATATTGAAGTATTTTACATAAGGAAATTTGATATGGCTAGAAAAGAAATAATTGATTCTGTCTCAAGAAGATGTAAAAGATTATGCTGCCTGAGATCACCTACTCAGGAAAATATTTCTCTAGTTTAAAAATCACATATAGCTCATAAGTGGCCAGTAGCTCTGAGGGGATTTTCTGTATTAATATATTGTTTTTCCTTTTTAAAGATGATGAAAAATGAATTTCTAGAGGTTTGTTTCCTTGCTGTCAAGGCTGATACAAAAGAGAAGTCCAGTAATGCCCCTCTGTGGCAAAAGCACGGCATCACAGAACTAACTTATACAGCATGAAGAAACAAAACCATTTCAAGCTCACTTGGTCTCTCCATTTATAAACTAGGTGTTTTAAAATTGAACAGCCAAAATAGAAACAATCTACATTAAACCCAGCAACATAAATGATTAATAAGTGTATAATATGTTTAAATAAATCCAAGCACTGCAAAAAGCTTCTACATATTCACAAAATGCTAAAGGGGCAGAATTTTAAAAGCATCAGCTTTTAATGTATAGAAAGGCTAACTTATTACTTACATTACTTACAGAAACCCATATTCTTCAGCATGAAAAAGAATCCTTTAAAGGGGCATCGATAATGCATACAATGAGAAACAATGGATTTATATTCCTTCTTTGTTTAATTCTTAGAACCTTAAATACTAAATAACTAACTTTAAAAAACTGTAGAGCAGTACAGTACTGCCTTGGAGACATTCATGCTGTAGTCTCAGAAAATTAGCTTTATTAGTGAATATATAGAGGCAGCTTCAGACAACCCATTAGTCAGAATGGAGAATGTTAGTGACTTGGTCATTTTGTCTGTATACTTTGTCTTTGTAAATGGTATTCCTTGAGGGGGGGAGGGAGGGGGGGAAGAGGGAGGGAGGGAAGGAAGGAAGGAGGGAGGGAGGGAGGGAGGAAGGAAGGAGGGAGGGAGGGAGGGAGAGAAGGAAGGAAGGAAGGAGGGAATGAAGAAAGGAAGGAAGGAGGGCAGGAAGGAAGGAAGGAAGGAGGGAATGAAGAAAGGAAGGAAGGAGGGCAGGAAGGAAGGAAGGAAGGAGGGCAGGGGGGAGGGAAGGAAGGAAGGAGGGAGGGAAGGAAGGAAGGAGGGAGGGGAGGGAAGGAAGGAAGGAGGGAAGGAAGGAAGGAGGGAGGGAAGGAAGGAGGGAAGGAAGGAAGGAAGGAAGGAAGGAAGGAAGGAAGGAAGGAAGGAAGGAAGGAAGGAAGGAAGGAAGGAAGGAAGGGTCGGTCACTACTCTCCTCTGTCAGCAGAAAAGTAGGATACTGGATGACAACTAGCTGTATTTGTTGCACCCACAGTGACACAGAGAGTACATGCTGACACTCTACTCTGGCAAGAGAGGCCCTCTGTGATGTGGCCTCAACTCACTTATTTAGTTTCACCTTCCCACCTCTCCTGACCCTTGCAACACAAGTTTCTCATAAACTAATAGTTTCTCCACATGTAACACACCATTCCATACCTCTAAGGCCTCTGCCCATGAATTTCCTGTCCCCATACTTCTCTTGGCTAATTAAGAGTTGTCACTGAAAAGTGGGCTCATGTGCAGCATGCTCCAAGAAAGCATTTCTCACTCTCCATACTAAATGACAACATCCTCCTCTATGCTCTGTTACTACCTGTCTTACCCTTGTCATTACACTTTGCATATTATAAAGATGCTTCTCTACTCAACAAATGTTCAGGCTACAAAGATTCAATAATGTGAGAAAAGGGATATAACAAAGGAAAACAATGTCAAGTTGAACCCTCATCTCTAAGGCATGAGTAATAGTGCTCTTAGTTTAGATGTTGCCTTTGAATAAGTTGATGGTTTGTTGTACATTCATTGTATTTGAAGCATTTTTTTATACATTTACCTGTAATAAAAAGTAAAATTTGAAATAGAAACATCCATATTTACAGTTTCCAAGAAGATGGAAAAGAGGAGTTAAGTTTAATCTAATTAACACAATGTCCACAATTGAGAGATAAAATGTGAATATGTATGTAAATGTATATACGTATATACGAGTCATTTAGAGCAAATGTAAATGTAGATATGTATATACAAGTCATTTTGAACAAATGAACTTATGTAATATATTCCTTAGAATCTATTTTTTGTAATTAAAAATAAGCATTTATACTGAAATATTCTATTTGTTTGACTCTTTCCATTATTAAACTGCAAGATCCATGTCTTAACTCAAGATCCTTAGTTTCCTTAACTCAAAATCCATGACTCAGTCTTCCTTCTATCTTAGCACCCAGTACAATGCCTGGTATGCAAAGTGTTTCTAACTACTTAGAAATGCTCTCATGGAATCTCACCTGGGTCACATTAAAAGAACTTACACAGTTTCACTGTCTTTCTTCTCACAGCATCACCCATGGCAGTTTTCAGAAAATATTTGTTCTCCCTGAGTTTAGCTGTCTCATAAAAGTAAAAATCTGAGAATCAATAAATTAAACCAAGCTTTAAAATGTACTAATGAGGTTAATTAAGTAGTGGAATTTTCTAATATTAATGCATATGTTTCTGCAAATACAAGACCTGTTTCCTCAAAGTAGGAGAAAGAACCAAAATGTTCAGCCTGCCTCACAGCCACATAATCACATGATGTAGGTGGTACCAATTAGGTCATCCATGGAAGCGTTTTCATTTACACCTGAGCACGATGAGGGTAGCATTGGAGGCACCTGGATTTTGCAGGCATCACTGGACACAAGTTGAATTCCTAATGCAGAATTGACATTGTCGCTGGTATCATTAGTAGTGGCAGAAAAATATAGTTGCTAAAATATACTGCTTGATGGTTTCAACAGAACAGACAGTAGTTCAAGCTTAGTATAGTATTGGCCTCAAATCTGTTCCACCAGAGCTCCCAGAAAATCTGAGAGCTCTCTGATTATCTTGTAATAAATGGTCCTCAAAGTGTGGTCCAGAACCAAAAGCATCAGCATCACCTGGAAACTTGTAAGGAATTTGAAACCATAGGGTTCCATTCTAGACCTACTGAATCTGCATTTAAATAAGTTTTCCAAGTGATTATGACGCATGCTCAAGTTTGAGAATTCTTTTTTATCTGTTTGCAACTAAGACCCCTGATTGGTTTATCAACCAATCACTACCTTCATTTGTTAGGAGGCTGCATTTTGCTGGGCTACCTAATTAAAAGCCAATACAACTAATAAGGCTCATAGAAACACTGGTAGTTGACAGATTCAAAAAAAAACTAGAAAGATCAGAACATATTTTATTTGGAAATAAATGAAAACAAAATAAAATGCATTTCAATACCTTTTATTCTGAGTTAATTAAGTAAAACTTTTATAGAAGGCTGTGTTATTGTGGTTTGTTTTTATTTATTTGACTTAATTGCTTACACTTGTAAATGAAAGAATTTGTTGAAATTTTATTATTATTATGTGCCTTCTAAAGCAATTGGCTTTGTCTAGAGCCTGAGAAATTATTTAATTCAGTCACATTTTTCTATTGTAGAATCAAAAATTAGAGTGTGAAAAGTAAAAAGGGAAGGTAATTTTGATATTTTAACTTTAAATATCTGAGTGTGTTGTTAACTAACATGTGAAAGAAGTGATTATAAATTTACTTCCAAGTTGAAAGGTAAATGGAGAACCAGTCTGCCTTGAAACATCCTACATGCCTGTCATTTTGTCTTTAATTTCCCTATTAATGATCATAAAATCTCAGGCTATAAGAGATATCACAAGTTATACCATTAAGCTATGTTTTAAAATGTTGTATTTACAACATCTCTATCAATAGTAGCTCAGTCTAATCTCACATCCTCACTAAGAAGAACAAATTACGTTTTGGAGATGGTACCCTCTTTGGACAGTTCTGATTGTTAAAAAAGTTATTTCTTATATTGAGATGTCATCTTTCTCTCTTTAACTTCGACCAATTAATCTTACATCTTCCAGAGTTACACCAGAATTTTTCAAATGTCAACAATTTAAATACTTGTATATGATGCCCTTGGTATACTCTACTCTTGTCTGTAGGTCATACAGAACTTACTCCCTAAACTTCAGGGTCTGAACTCTCTTCACACAAAAGAGTTTGAAATCCCTTTACATCCAGGCTTTTTTGGATGTGTTTTAATGTGTCTAGTTACCTCTCAGTACATTCTCACTGTTAAATCTAAGCAGTCTTTAAAAAGCTGAGCCTGTGCCCATCTTCATTCTAGATTCTATTTATTTAATTGACTAATCCCCAAAACCCACATCAGCTTTGGGCACATTCACATCACGTTGTTGATTTCTAAAGATGACTGTCATCTAATACCTCTAAGCATTTTCACGCATTCTTCCCAGAAGCTATAATTTCCTCATTCTCTGCAGTTGTATTTCTGTTTTTTGACCCAAGTAGAGGACCTCACATTTGTCCCTGTTAAATTTCATTATGTTTTATCAGTTTAAAATGTTCCGGCCTGTCAAGATGTTTTGGAATCTTAATTCTGTCATCCAACACATTCTATGTCCCTCTCAGCTTTGCCATCTGCAAATCTGATGAGATTTCAATCGTTATAGTTTTATCCAAGCCACTAATTCTAAAATGAGTGAATAGGATGAGACTATGGGCATAACCCTGAGGTTGTCAATAGAAATTTCTCCCCAGATGAATGCATATCTATAAATCAGGTCCTTTAGTTAATGTTCTGTCATGTCTAGCTCACTTAATTGTAAGGACTCTAAATTTATACTTATTCTTTTTATCCATGAAAATGTATGATACACTTCGCTAATTACAGAAGTACAAATACTCCATGTCAAATCTAGTAACTTATCAAATAACTAATATCTATTATTAGTTATATTATCCAATCTAATAACGCTATCAAAGAAAGATATGGGGTAACTCTGCTTCATTTGCTTAGTGACCATGCAGTGATCCCTAGTGACTATCACTTCCTATCACTAGCCAGGATTCTAAGATTAGAGAATTATTTTCAGTTATATTATTTAGTCTTGTGATGAAACTGTAATGGCACTGGGTTGGGCATGGTGGCTCAGGTCTGCAGTCCCAGCACTTTGGGAGGCCAAGGCAGGCAAATCATGTGAGGCCAGGAGTTCGAGACCACCCTGGTCAAGATGGTGAAACCCTGACTTTACTAAAAATAATGAAATCAGCAGGGCGTGGTGGCCCACACCTGTAACCCCACCTACTTGGGAGGCTGAGGCACAAAAATCGCTTCAAATCAAGTGGCAGAGGTTGCAGTCAGCCAAGATCACTGCACTCCAGCCTCGGTGACAGAGTGAGACTCTATCTCACAATTAAAAAAAAGAGAAAAAAAAGAAAGAAAGAAACTGTAATGGCACTAAAAGATGATATGCCAGTAAATAATCTTCACCTTTTTAAAAGTGTAAAATTTATTCTCTAAGTTTAAAAATATATGTAATATATGAATAAAATATAGGTGTAGATATATACATATATATACATAAAAACTTTTTGAAGTAGAATTTTTCAACTGAAATTAGAGCTAGGGGTGCAGTACCAGAGTTTCACTGGTTTGAAGCTCCAGATCCCTGCATCTGTCCATCAGGCTTCCCCAAAGAATCCCTCACAAGTCTCAGAAAACAGTTTAAAAAGCACTGCTTTAAGCCATTTTTAGCCATTTTACCAACATGTGAATTAGTCTGTAAGTCGATTATCTAAGAAAGAGCTAGATGTGAGCAGTGTCTTTAAAAAGTACATTTTGATAAGACAGAGGAAAGGGGAGATATGTAGAACATGAAAACAAGGATTATGGCCAAACTCTCCAGTTCTTAAGGGAATGGCAAGCTAAAACCTCTGAATTTTCTGACTGACAAAATGACCAACAAGCCAGCATATGCCTTCAGATTTTAACCATGGACTTGCTTCATACATGAAAGGAAGAGCCTTTATACAATTACATGGCAAGTATGTAATGCAAATTTTCACAGGAACACTAGAACAAACACTTCTACAATGACTATAATGAACTGGAATAGTTTGCCTGTAACAAAGTGGAAGATAAAGTGAAAAACAATTATGTACATTTTAAATTCAAACATAATCTTTTATAACAGTTGCATAACTATTTTATTTGATACACATTTATTGGGCACTTGCGCCAGGCACCCAATTAGGAACTTTTGAAAAAGGTAGCTAACTTCATTAGGCATGACACAACCTGGTGAGATATACATGAGGAAGCCAAAATTCAGAGCAGCTAAGTTTCTTGCCCAAGTTTACAAACTAGTAAAAAGTACAATCAGAATTTAAACCCAGATAAGACCTGGTCCTAATTTGTAAGAAGCTCCCTCTATAATCAAAGAGATAATTATGTAAATAATCAATTGCATAGATTATCAATTCATATTGACAGCTCTTCTAGTTTAAACAGGTCTTTCATCACCATGCTTGAGAGAAGCATGGAAAACAGAAGAAAGAGCAAGCATCAACTAGGAAAATCTATTCACACACTTAAGAGAGGCAGGTGACAGTTAACATCCTATAAAGAAAACAGCAAGTACATTTCCCTCACGTTCTATGTGTTTGAAGTACTGTCACCTAATAGGCAGCTGTACTGAAGTACGCTTACAACATCTGCTTTTAAAATAACTTGCCAGAGAACGATTTTCAAGATTCTACTCTTAAACATCTCCAAGGCTCTTGCTAATGCTGTGGTCCTGGAAATGCTAAAGACCTATTAAATCATGTTTATGTCAATGGCAGCTCTTAAAGCCTTTGGTTAATTTTTTTCATGGCAGCAAAGGGAAAGAAACAGGAACAGAATTTGGCATCAGTACATCACTGGCTTCCTTACCGTGCCAACAAGCCTGACTTGAAGCATTTGTAAAGGTTTTCAGCTGCTGCAGACCACCTCTTTGTACTCAGCAGATGGTTCGAGCAGTAGTCAAAGCAACAGAGGCCATTTTAGGCTTCAGGAAATGTAGCAGGTGTTGTGGATTCCAAAAGAAAATTATGCCCAACTTTGTCTTTTATTGTTTTCTTCTCCCTTGATGTGTGAGATATTTCCTACCCATCTCTTGCTTCTGTCTGCACTTAACATGATGGTAGAGTATGTCAATGAACTGGTGAAGAGGTTAGAAATATGTAAATATGATTGCACAGCAATAAAGAACACTTCTGGGTATCTTACGCAAAATGCTGTGAGAATTCTGTATGTTACCATATTTTCCACTTAACAGCTTATAGTATTTCCTCCTGTAAATGCATAAGTTCACCTTCCTATATAGAGTTTGACTTAGGAGTGATCTCACAGAATTTGAGATCAAAAGTGTTTTAATGAATAGGTACAAGAAAGTTTGGAAAAGTAGTTTTAGAGAAATTAGAGATAGAATTAAGTTTAAAAAACTAGTATTTAAGGCTCTTGAATTACAGCCTCTTCTCTATGTGCCATTGTGCTCAAACAAGAGAAATTATTTTGATATCCCTTTCTCCCCATTTTCCTCCTTTTCTGGCCACTCCCCACTGTGATCCTCATTTTTCTGTCCCTCATTAATTTTAATATTATGTGGGGTTCTTCTCTTGGGTCCCAATGTTTGGTGTACTATTATTTTCTCTGTTAATGTCATACAGATCTCTGGCTTAAACTAATATGCTAAGGATATTTTGTTCTGGATCCACATAACTAGCCAACTCAAAGTGATGGATCTCAACTTTAAACTCCTTTTGTTCCCGCTCCTCAGACCAAATCTAACCTTGTTTCCAAGTTTATTAAGTACAGAGCATCACATTCCACTCAGCCTTCTAAGCCAGAAACCTGGAAATTAGACTACGCTTCCCTCTCCCTTCACCCCGAACTAAATATGTCATCAAAGTTTGTCAGGTTTACCACTGAAATATATCTGAATTTTTTTTAAATTTTACAGCCATTGCTCAGGCCCTTTTCTCTTCTTGCTTGGATTGTGCCACTAGTCTCACCTGTTCACAGTTTATTCCCTTTCTATTTCACCTAAAAGGCAATCCAACCATGTTATTTTCATACTTTTCTTTCAGTTTCCCAAAATCATTATAATAGAGCCCCAACTCCTCTACTTTTCCCAACACTCATGAACTCTACCTAAGCCACACTGAACTACTTAGTTTCTTTTATATTCTAATTTATTATATATTTCCATGCTATTTCTTCTGACTCAAATTAGATATCTTCTGGCAAGGCACAGTGGCTCATGCCTATAATCCCAGCTATTTGGAAGGCCAACATATGATGATTGCTTCAGGCTAGTAGTTTGAGACCAGCCTGAGTAACATAGCAAGACCCTGTCTCTACAAAAAAAAACATTTAAAATTAGCCAGGTGTGGTGGTATGCACCTGTAGTCATTTAGTCCCAGGTGCTAGGCCAGCGGAGGCAGGATAATCACCTGAGCCCAGGAGTTCAAGGCTGTAGTGAGCTATGATTGCCACTGCATTACCTGGGCAACAGAGTGAGACTCTGTCCTCCCCGCAACCCCTGCAAAAGATAGTTATCTTTCCTCTGGACAGCTTCATTGCTTTGGGAGTTTCTCCATCAAAGCTGATAACCCGAAAAACTGGGAGAAGTCTGAATAGCAGGCCAGCAAACCACATGAGTTGTAGGGGGCACAGATCACAGTCTAGTTCTCAATGATGCCTCATACTAGTTGCGTCATCTTGGGCAAGTGTTCTCATTCTCCCTGTGTCTTGTGTTTCTCATCCACAAAGTGAAATTAATAATAGTTTATACAGATTCAGATTATTGTGAGGCTGAAATGACAACACATGCAAAATGTTTATAAGGAAGCTTGGCATATTCAAAGTGTACAGTGAGCCACTGTTGCTATTAGTCATGATTGGCTTACATTTTTGTGATGTCCTTGAAGCTGGGGTGCATGGCCTTTACCTCCATACCACAGTGCCAGGTACATAGTGAGTACTCAATATACACTTTTATGAATGGGTTAACATATTTCTATAAAAATGTTTGGTGATATTCATAAACGATATTCAAGCTTCTTTAAAATAAAGATGGCTAGTTTCTTCAGTTTACTACTGTTTTGATAGTGAATCCTAAAAAAGCCAAAGATGCTTTATAATTGTGCAAACAAAAGGATGTTCTCTCTTTAAAACTGGATTGAAAAGAAGTTTAGATATCTCTTGAGCCCTCATTAGTTATTTTTTCTCTCTTATTACCTGTAAACTTATCCTAAATTCTTAGATTTTATATATTATGTCTTGTTTCATCATTCAGTTTATAATTTATTTTAAAACATGTATGTACTGTGTACGAAATATTTCATTATGGAAAATAGTCTTTCCACTGATCAATAGCTTTTATGATATTGCTTAGGAAGATGTAGGAAGAGTAGGATTTGAAGGTGATGAACTCATACATGCTCAGCTTCCCAAAACACAGGATAAACTGGCATAATATAAAAATACCAGATTCCTATTAATACATAGTAAAAAAGAATAAAAATTACAGCAAGTAACTAACACACAGCCAAGCATACCGCAGTAAATGTTAACGGTACTCAAATCTAGAGCCCTTGCCACACCGAATGATTTTTTGAAAAGCCTCTATCAAATTCTATGGCAATAATAGTGTTCATGTACTTTGCAGGTGCACCATTTATTTGTCTTTAAAGAGCTTATTTCAACTGCTGAAGTCCACTGAACCGAAAGTAGTCAACAGAATACAATTTGTCTAATATTAGCCTTCAGTGTATGTAATTAAGGTGTTGATGCTGAACTGTTGGTGTTTATCACATTAGCTGGAAAGCAAACAGACATCTCCTTTAGAAAGTTAGATTGGTCTAATCACTGATACAAAGAGACCCTCATATAAGCAAACACCCTGTTAAAAAAACCAATCTATTGACTAAAATGTTAATTTATTAAACAAATGCATAGGTCCTATTATAATCTATGCTAGCCTCATTAAATGTAAATTATGTAAACTAATTAGAATAACTATAAAAATACTTATTTCAGATTTGTTAAAAGAAAAATTGACAATATATTAATAGATTTCTTAATATAAACTCTCTATACTTGAGCTAGATAGGGGTAATTTTTGTTAATATAATCATTAGTATCATTTTCAAACTACATATATAGAGCCTCATCATCAAAAAAATAACCTTATAACACCATAATCAGAATGATGATAGTGGTCCAGTGAAAAACATTAAGGAGAGATGATCAATCATATTTCATGGTTGCCCTAGCCCTTCACACACCGCTGTTGGCTTTGCCTGAAAGACTTTAATCAGAAAACTCATAGTCATACTTCAATACCTAATTTCTTCTCCAACTAACTGACTAAAACTGAGTTAGCAGCTTTATTTTCAGTGACCATAAAATATTTTGTTTCTGTTTCAATTGCTCTGTTTATCACACTGTGTTATAATCTATTGATTTGTCTCTCAATTAAACTAGCTTACTTACCTCTATTTGCCTAAAGGACAACAGAATGCTAAACACACAATAAGCATGCAATTAACATTTTGAATGAATAAATAAATGAAGGAACCAATCAATGATTACAGTTTTTATCAGAGACTTTGTTTTTTAGAGAAGTTTTATGTTCACAGCAAAACTGACCAGAAAGTACAAGGAATTTCCATACACCACCCCCTCCACACACAAACTCCACCACTAGCAAGATCCCACATGACAGTGGTAGGTTTATTTTACAGTCAAGGAACCTACATTAATACCTCATTATTGCCACAGCCCACAGTTTACATTAGAGTTTACTTCCGTGTTGTACATTCTATGGGTTTGGATAAGTATATAATGAGCTGTATCTACCATTATAACATCCTAAATAATAGTTTCACTGTCCTAAAAATCCTCTGTGCTCTCTCTACCCTCCTCTCTACCCACTCTCCACTGGCAACTACTGATCTTTTTACTGTCACCATAGTTCTGCCTTTCCATAATGTCACATAGTTGGAATCACACAGTATGCAGTTTTTCCAGATTAACTTCTTTCATTTAGGAATATGCATCTAAGGTTCCTCCGTGTCTTCTCATGGCTTGATAACTTATTTCTTTTAAGCACTGAATAATTTCTTGTCTAGGTGTACCACAGCTTATCCATTTATCTACTGAAGAATATCTTGCTTACTTCCAGGTTTTAGCAATTATAAGTAAGATTGCAATAGACACCTATGTGCAGGTTTTTGTGAAGACATAAGTTTTCAACTTCTTTCAGTAATTACGAAGGAGTGCAATTGCTAGATCATAAGGTAAGAGAATATTTAGGTTTCTAAGAAACTGCTCAACTGTCTTCCAAAGTATTAATAGCTTACCATTTTTCATTCCCACCAGAGATGAATGAGAGTTCTTTCTGCTACACATCCGCATCAGCATTTACTGTTGTAAGAGTTTTATATTTTGGCCATTCTAATACATGTGTCCTGGTATCTCAGTTTTATTTCACAATTCCCTAATGATGGATAATGGGAAGCATCTTTTTATATGCTTATTTGCCATCTGTATATCTTCTTTGGTGAGGAGTCTGTTCAGATCTTTGGCCCATTTTTTTAATTGGGTTTTGATTTCTTATTGTTAAGCTTTCAGAATCCTTTGTATATTTCTGTTAACAGTTCTTTATCAGATGTGTCTTTTGCAAAATTTTCTCCCAGTCTGTGGCTTGTCTGCTCATTTTCTTCAATCATTCAGATTTTATTTAATTCTATAGGATTTCTGTTTCATACTTCTTGAAATATAGCTTTATAATGAGGACTTTTAGAATCTGTCATTCTAACGCTTCATGCCAGAATATACTATCAAATTACTACTCCATAACCCAACAATTCTCAATAAGAAATTAAAATACATTATCCAAACCTTCAGAACATCTGATTTGGTCTTCGGAATGTGGACAGAATTTTCATTGTTAAAAAATCACCACAGGTGTTTCCAACACAAGTTGTGGTCATTGAACACTTTCCAATATAACACACTTCCTTCTGGCTTGACTGGTCCAGTAGAAATCTTTGCTTCCAGCAGGAAGAATATGCAAAGGTATCAAGTGAGTTAGGTATATTTACAGTTCTCTTATTTATCTAACCTTATTATACTGTCCTTTTCATCTTTCACAGATTCCTGGGTCTCTATAATTTGGAACTGCAGTTCCTTACGTACCTCTCAAACCTGATGACAACAGATTACATTCTTGCAATGACAACTAAAAAGCCACATGAAAATTAAGCCTGTATTTCTTTTTGTATCTCTGATGTCACATCAGACCAAAACAGAGTATTAAACCTTACACTACATACATGCTACTCACAATACCTACTATTACAATACATGCTCTTGTGTTCTGCCACTGTTCTGAGGTCTCAATGATAAGAACATGGTCCATATGTCATAATGCATACCATCTAGTAAAAACTTTTACTGGTCTTTATTTACTTCCTATCTGTCTCACCTCAGGCAGGCTTGTTTACTTATACATTATAAATTCTTCCAGAGAAAGCAAGGTTATACACTTTCTTTCATACTGTCTTAACATATTTGACTCTCTTTTGAGAGGTTTAAAAATATAGATCAATTTAAAGAATAGTACAATAAATATTCATGATTCTACCATGTAGAATTGTTAAGTATGTTATTTTTTATTCAAGATTTTATTAATAAAACACAGGAAAAATAGGAACAAATTCATTATTTTTAAGAAAATATCCTAAAGTACAATTTTTCTCCCAATTGACAACCTACCTCCTAACCCTACCCAATCACTGTCAAACATTTGGTATATAATTTTTTAGTCTATCGGCGTAATATTTTAATATAACCCATAAACAATATATACTATGATTCTTTATATTTAAAATGTACATAAATGCTATCTTTTTATATGTAGTTCATATATGTATCTATTTACTCCACTTTGTTTCACAAAGGAGCTTAGATTACATCAAAAATTATATATTGAATTTAAAAGTTTATGGCAGTTCAAAAGCTTCATAAACTTTCCAGCCTCCTGTGATCTGATCTTTGTTTTAAATGGATCAACTTTTCTGTAATTGGGTATATAAAATTCCAGCTCAAAAAAATAAAAGGATGCTATTTTAATGAGTTTTCTAGCAATATTAAAAATGATTTTTGTCTCCCCATTGGTGGTATGAATAAACTATTAAATAGCCGCAACTGAAAACCTCATCAAGCTTTCCAAAAAAGCTATTTTTAAAAAAGTTATGTCTTAAATACAAGCCAACAATTATAAGTGTAAAAATACAATCCCTCCAGGGAAAAAAATCTGCATCAGAAAACAAATATATATGGAAAAATATAATAAATATAATCATTGGTATAATCCAATGTACAAAATAGCAAAAAAAAATTTACATCTCTATCAACTTTACAATTTATTGAATGGTTACATGTATATGATCTCACTCCTATCTAAGATACTAATCAGAAGAAGTGGAGGATTTAAAAAAGGAGCCACCAGCTTTAACTGGTTGCATGCAGCTCAGCATCTCGAAGCCTACTGGGCTCCCTTTCCTTCTGATGTCTCTATATCTTAGCTAGTTAATTACATAATTGAAGTTGTTATTTATTTTCCTGGTGATTTCTTCCTACACAAGTTAATCAAGCATGGTGGACAGGATATAATAAAGTGAATCTTTATTTTTGACTTCTGTGTCCCTTTAAAATTTGTTCAGTTGTGAGAGATATTTCTTCCACGACCCTAGATTAAAAATCTCCAGGCCCCATGACTTTCAAAGTTCTATAACCACTTTAGATCTGAAGCACAGTCTCAATTCAAAAATTAGAGCATCCTTTCCATATTCTGATCAATACACTGAATTTAATTTAAAATAGAATTGTCTTCCTTCCTACAGCCAGGGCTGTTATCAGGCATTGGAGAAGGGGAAACAGTAAGTTACTTTCCTCTCTTTCTCCAATCCTCTTTTCCCAGCATGTTAACCTTGACTTCAGGCCTCTGTATGATTGTCACAAAGAGAGAAAGAAGAGAGAAGTTAGGAAAAGACTTACTAGACCTGGCATGCTTATAAATTAACTTTGTGGCATCTGGGTCTGCTGGATGCTTAAAGCTAACTATGTCATTGAGCACATTTGTTTACTGGGAAATCCTAGTTAATCTTCACAAGGATATGTGACAAAATCATTCATCATCAGGGTTAGTAATAGCAGCACCTGGAAAAAGCAAAGGAAAGGATGACACAACAGTGCTGTAAAAGATCTGTCTGCGTCTCATGCCTGATCTTGCTAAGCCTTTCTTTGGTGCATTTTTTCTGTCTACGAGTATGTCTGAAGTATCACCTGCTCAGTAGTAAATGACCTTTGCTCTAGGAAATTTATGAGATTTTCACAAACTAAAATAGGCTCTGACAGAGTCATTTTCAATCCATCCATTACCCTCTACAGTGTAAATATCAAGTACAGGATAGAGATCCAGAGTACCCAGATTCAAATCCCAGCTCTACTGCTTACCAACCAAGTGACACTGGGCAAGTCACTTAACCTCTCTCTCCTCATCTGTGAAATGGGGAGGATGACAACAGTATCTACCATGTAACGTAGTTTCAAGGATTAAGTAAGTTAGTGCATGTGCACAGCATATAGTAAGCATCATTAAATGTCAACCATAGTATTATTAGGTGTTCATATCAAGCAAGCTGAGCCACTGTAAAAAATACCATGGACAGACAGGTCACTCACAGATAGTTTCTTATCATCACATTCACTTAAGGGATATTATTTAGAAATGCATTTTTAAAAATCCTATTAAAACAATTCCATTAAATAAATAAAGGTGTCTACACCACTGAAATTACTGTGGCACACCAGAAAATGTAAGGAAAATCAAAATCAGTTTGTGGCTAGCATGTCATGTCCTTTAGATGGAAATATTAGAACTGATGATTCAAAAACCCTTTATTTCTCCATGAGAGAAGTCTACATGAAATTATTATTGAAGAATGACAACTGAAAGGCGTGATCCTTTGGTGAAATGCTTTAACCTAACAACAATATGCATAAGTGTGACAAGCATGTGATGGCATTTTAATAACATGTTTATGTTTACATAAACTGTGCCAAAATGTATCCTTACATTATCCTCTTTAAAAATATGTTATTCCATTACGGTAAATTTTGTTGTAACTTTTCTTCTCCAGTTTCATATGCACACTGCACAAATCAATTAGTAATGGGCCACAGGCATTTAAAATCATCAGTGTCTAAATCATCAAGCTGTACACTCAAAGATATGTGCACTTTTTGTATTAAATTATATTTCTACAGGAAAAATCTTATTTCAAAAGCCATCACATTTCTAATTCAGTTCCTTTGCAGGTAATTGCTTACCATTAAAGGGGAAACTCCCCATCACAATCAGCAAACAGAGGCCTTGATTACTGGTCCCAATGGACATAAATGATCCCTACCCCCATGGCCACTTTGGATAAAGATTTCCCCCAAAAGATCTGGTCCAGTGTTTCAAGTTGAGAAAGATACCCAAAAATATCTGGAACAGTGTTGTAATATAAGAAGTTCAGCGGCAAATGTGTGAAGACATTAATTCCCATAATGCTTCACTGGACAGAAACGAGGTCCAATATCCCTAACCAAATAGTCTGTATGTAACACACACCAGATACTAAATTCAATTTTCTGCTTGGGTAAAATGGAATAATGGTTTGCCTCCTATTTCTATTTATGGCTAAGACTACTGATGACACGCAAAAAGAAATGTTAAAACTTCAAAAGAAAGATATTTTGATAATTTCAGCAATTGTCATTTGAAAGGTCTATAAAGTTTAAATATCTTCAAGTAACTAGACATCAACTAAAAAATCATTACTCCTAATAATGCTTATTTTTATTTGTATTAATTTATTGGATACAAGGGTAACTTTGTTACATGCATAGATCGCATACCGGTAAAGTCAGGACTTTGGGGTATCCATTACTCAAATAATGCACATTGTACCCATTAAGTAATCTCTCATCATCCAGCCACCTCCCATCCCCCGCAGGCATTCAAAAGCATTTTACAGTAGGTTAATTCTACCACTCTCCTCCACTCAAAGTTAGCTTTCAAAATATTTAGGACATTGCCTGTAAATTATAAAGAAAACAAAATTTACAAAAACAAAATCCATTATTCCGATCAAATGCAATATATTAAATGTATTAGAGTAATTAGAAAAAAGAGTAAAATGAGTCACAAAAATAAAATTCAGAAACTTTCATATGACAGTTATAAACTTCTGAGATTTGTGTTAGTATTACTCACATCTAGGCACATGTTGATGACATTTGGCTTTAATTTGGAGTTGAAAAAGTGATACAGACTGCTTCTTACAAGTTTAGATACTTTTTAATATAAATTAAAATTAATACAGCACTTTCAGCATTGGAATAAAAAGGAATACAGGAGTCATATCTATCTTTGCCTGCATACATTCTCATCTTGTTACAGGGTTTGTCTATAAGCCAAAATGCAGCTGCACAGCTAATTTCAGGCCTACCAGCCTTGACAACACTCCCTTTCATAAGCAGCTGGTGATTAACCATATGGGAAAGTGTGATTGAACTCCAGATGGAGTTTGCTTTTTCATATCGTTTCAGACAAGTCGATTTGGGGACAGATATCTTTAGTGCTACTGACTACTGAATCACCTATTTCTTTAAAATTAGATAGTTCTCAGGGATTTTAATGTCTTCGAGAGAAAAGTGGATTGAAATCCAGACTATGCCTTTCTCTCTATTTGGAGTAACTACAACGAAGAGAATATAGAATTGAGTAGCATTCTCCAGGACTGACCTTAGCTAGAGCACAATCACACACATGTTCACAGAAAGAATTTCTAATGACACAATAAATGCTCTACTACTTTCTATTTATCTTGAGAAGATGAATTTATGATGCCAAATTTCAAAAGATGTCAGTGATACAATAAAACCAATGTAACTTTAATCAAAATAATTAAATGTGTTTTACTTCTAAGAAACTAAGCATACAATAATCAAAATACATAGCCTATTTTTTTCAAAAAAAACAGAAGTAGTAAATATTTCTGAAACTTATTCCAAAATGATTAGCCTATTTTTTCAAAACCTTATCAGAAGTAGTAAAGGCAATACAATAGCAAAACAAAAACAAAGCAGTAGAATTAATTTTTCTTCCTCCTAGAATAAAATAATCAATTTACCATACTTAAAATTTTTATATTTATAACCTCTGAATTTGAGAGATTTTATTCCTACTCAGAATTTACCCAATATTTCTGAATACAATTTTACTTTACATTCTGAATAAGTTGATAAATGTCCACAGACTAAGACTCACAAAATTTTAAAGTTACAAAAATTTTACATTCATCTATATACATCATCTATGACATATATGACTATAATTTTGTAATAAATATAATACTTCAACTTCGGGCTAGAGCTTCATCACTATGATAATGTGATAAAAATCACATGATAATTTTTTATTTCACTGTCACTTCACTATCACTATTATAATAATGATATAAAATTATCACTGTTATATTTCAAGATTAATCTTTATAATGGATGAAGTAGATTTCCTTTTACGCTCATCTTATGTTTTTAACAATATCACTAAAAATCTGTATTAAATTGATCATGAATCAAAGCTCAAAAACTAATGCCAAATACACTTAAAAAAAAAATCTGGGCCGTGCGCGGTGGCTCACGCCTGTAATCCCAGCACTTTGGGGGGCCGAGGTGCGCAGATCACGAGGTCAGGAGATTGAGACCATCCTGGCTAACACAGTGAAACCCCGTCTCTACTATAAATACAAAAAAAAAAAAAAAAAAAAAAAAAACCGGCCGTGGTGGCAGGCGCCTGTAGTCCCAGCTACTCAGGAGGCTGAGGCAGAATGGCGTGAACCGGGGCAGGGGGCGAGGTGGGGGGGTAGCTTGCCGTGAGCCGAAATCGCGCCACTGCACTCCAGCCTGGGCGACAGAGAGAGACTCCACCTCAAAAAAATAAATAAATAATCTGTACATGTATAGTAAATCATTCATTTATCAAATCTATCTCAAGCTATAACTTTCTTTAAACTTTTTTTTTCTACATTCTAAGTCTTTGTACTAACCAAAGAGACACAGTTCACTAGCTGCTCTACCAATTTCCATAAGTGTGTGGATAATGGACTTATTATATATGATACAATCTGGTAAACACACAGTGCACAACAGACCTTCTATCACTGAATATGCAACCTGAAAAGGCACACAGATAAGAACAAACTAAAGAGGCTAACTCATGTCAGCAATGGACTCAACAATTAGTATACTGAATTCCCTCACAGATAGAAAGAAAATCAATCATATTTCTCATACAACTAATTTACCACATGTTGAAATATCTTAATGAGATACATTTCTCATATATGACTTAGGTATACGTAAATCAAACAGTTCTAAAGAACTGTACAAACAGGCTGAAATATTTACAGTATGCAACAAAACATATACCTCATTAAACCCTGACCAACAAAAATCTAAAACAATAAGTAGCCCAACTAAATAACTCCAACCATTAGATAGATTTATCCCTTGTATAAATAAAAATAGAAAAAAACCCACAACATTGCTGAGAGACAGCCCAGGCTCTTCTCTCACAAAGACAAGAATGGCCTAGAAGAATTATTCAGAATAGCACTGCTAAGAATCCAATGCCATCACCCAACATCATGTTAACTCCTACTTTTTTGAATTTTTTCATTTTAATTTTTGTAGGTACATAATAGGTATGTGTATATATTTATAGGATACATGAGATGTTTTGATGCAGGCATAGAATGCATAATAACCACTTCATGTAAAATTAGGTATCTATCCCCTCAAGTATTTATCCTTTGTATTATAAACAATCCAATTATATTCACTTAGTTATTTTAAAATTTACAGTTACATTTTTATTAACTACAGTCACCCTGTTGCACTATCAGACATAAGTCTTATTCATTCTTTCTATTTTTTTTTTTTTTTTTTTTACCCATTAATCATCCCCACCTCCCCTCTACCTTCTCACTACCATTCCCAGCCTCTGGTAACCATCCTCTGCTCTCTATCTCCATGAGTTCAATTATTTTGATTTTTAGATCTCACAAATAAGTGAGAACATGTAATTCTATGACCGTAAAATCTCTCCTTCCAATGCCAGCTATCAACATTTTTTTCAAGGACCACCACTTCTATGAAACTTTTCATCATATTTCAAGCCAATATTGATTGATGGTTTTCAGTTCTGACCTCTCAGAGAGTATGCATTGAAGTATTTGAATACAGTAAATAACAATGCTTAAAATTTCTTCCACGCCTTCCATATACCAGACCTCAAGTTAAAAGACTAGTATGCATAATTTTATTTTATTCTTACTTCAGTCATAAAAGCTAGCTGCTATTAATATCCCACATGCTATTTTACATATGAGAAAACTGAAGATTAGAGAAATTAAGAAATGTGTGCAGAATCACATAACTAGTTAGTGGCAACGTGAAAATTCTAATCCAGCATGAGTCATCTGATTTATACTGTCTTAAATTGTGAACTAATTATTTTTGGTGTAAACATCATCTCTGCTCACATTTTAAACTTTGGTTCTTTACATCCCTCACTGCATCCAGGAGGTTGATTATAGACACATAGTAAGTAGTTAAGAAATACTTTTCAGCTTGTAGTGAATGTAAAGGAAGATGAGAATGATACTGTCTTCTGTGCTCCCAAATTCACCCTTCTCTCTGGTCACTCCCCTCTTAGCATTCCAAATTGTCTTGTTTATTTCATACCTTTTTTTTTTATTATGAAGTAAAGATGAGTTAAAATTCACTGTCAACTGAGACCATTTCACGTCTAAGAGAGAAATATAAATCAATTATCTTTTTTGGCAAGAAATAAAATTGTAATAAAACAAGTACAGTCTAATTTGCACTTGGCATTGGTTCAAGACTTTGGTACATACAAATAGAAAACAGTTTAGCACAGTAGTTAAGAGAACATTCTCTGGAGTCAAACTGTTTCCTTTCAAATCCCAACTCTATCCTAAGTAGTTACATGATTAAAGAAAAATTATTTACCTCTCCAACATGTAATTTTCTTATATATAAACTGAGAAGAGTATCTCCTACCTTACAGATCTTAAGGTTCAATGAGATGAGTTGTATGTGGCCTCTATCAAAAGGTAAACACTTATCACTTTTTTCTATTACTACCAGTATTATGACATATGTATATGAAAAAACTGTTGGGCTATTGTGATGTTATTTGTTGAATTAAGCCAGCATCAACTTGCCAGCTTTATGAATGAGCCACCGTGAATTCTCCAACCCCAAATGAGAGATCCCAGCTGATGCTATATGTAACAGAAAAGATCTTTCTATACAGGCACTTGCCCAATTTTTAAATTAATGAACAAAATTAATTACTGTAATATTTTAAAGCCACCAAGTTTTATGCTGGTTTGCTGCTCAGCAAAAGAGAAGTATTAATATTTTGATACCAAAGATGAGATGCTGCCATAATAAAAGTTCAAATATGTGCCAATGGTTTCGGAACCAGTTCGTGAGCAGAAGCTGGAGGGGCCTTCAGAAGATTGCTAGTGAAAGTTTAAAAGGCTTCAACTTCAGGGATGTTATTTTTAAGGGCCTAAAAGGAAGTGGAAAAAATATCAAGGGAAGTAAGAGGAAATGAACCCTTTACAGAAACCTTCACAATGTCCACAGCAATGTGGAAAATAGGAAATATTTAACGATCTGTTGAACTGAATAATCTAGCTATTGCAGAATATTGAAAGTAGTACCTGGATTCTTTCTGCTGCCTATGATAAAATTCCAGAGGAAGGAGATAAATGAAAGAATAAACTGTTAAATATCAAAATATAAAGGAGTCAGGACATGCTGGATTAGAAAATGAAACTGTTTCTTATCCACAAGTTCTCCCAACAGTGAATTTTTCTCAAATTAAGAAAGGGCCTCAAACCAAAGACTGAGTATCAGGAGGGACTGTAATATACTTTATTAAGATGCTGTCACATAGCAGCATTCAGATAAACAAAAGCCCCTTTATGTATCTTAAGGACATGGTTACTGGCTCATATTCATTAAATAATAGGTATTCTAAGAATCTTAACAGCATTATCCCACAGCTGCCTCTCAGAAAGCCCAAGGGAGAGAAAGACTTATCTCAAAAAGATGGGTGGGAGTAGTTTTTGTCTAACAGAGTGAACCTTAGAAAGAGTTATAGAAAACCCACAACGTTTTTTAAAAGAATTCATCTGGCAGAAGCACCACCAATTTGGACAACATGATACAGAGAAAGTTCAAAATGAAAATCGGTTTTTGGATGTTAAACATTATAGGCAGGAAGCAGGCTTAGAAGACTATTAAGTTGAAACTCACTTTTCCAAAAGAAAACAAAAAAGGATAATATAAATGGTGGAACAAAGTACCTAGAGGGCAGAACAAAGAGTCACACAGAACAACCTCCAAAGAATGAGTCAGCCCTAATTAGAGTGATATGGTTTGGCTGTGTCCCCACTCAAATCTCACCTTGAATTATAGTTCCCATAATCCCCACATGTAGAGGGAGGGACCCGGCAGGAGGTAATTGAATCACTGGGGAGGTTTCCCCCACACTGTTCTCATGTTAGGAAATAGGTCTCACGAGATCTGATAGTTTTATAAAGGACTTTCCCCTTTGCTTGACTCTCATTCTTCTCTCTCCTGCCACCTTGTGACAAAGGACGTGTTTGCTTCCCCTTCCGCCATGATTGTGAGTTTCCTGAGGCCTCCACAGTCCTGCAGAGTGAGTTAATTAAACCTCTTTCTTTATAAATTACCCAGTCTTGGGTATGTCCTTACAGCAGCATGAGAATTAAGTAATACACAGCGATTTTGGTAATATGGATCCAGCTTAAACAGAGCTTCTATGGACCTGTTGTGAGCCTTCCATTTTCCTGCTTTTGAACAAGAGTGTCTACAGCAGTTATCACATGTGTTAAAAGAGAGAATATACTGTATATTTAGTTCAAAGATATTCAGATCAAGAAGAAATATACTCAGGAGAATGTTCCTGTATTACTCCATTCTCACACTGCTATAAATAAATACCTGAAACTAGGTAATTTATAAGAAGGGGTTTAGTTGGCTCACAGTTCCATAGGCTGTACAGGAAGCATAGCTGGGGAGGCTTCAGGAAACTTTCAATCATGGCAGAAGGGGAAGCAATCATATCTTACATGACTGGAGCAGGAGGAAGAGAGCGAAGGGGGAGGTGCTACACAACTTTAAACAATCAGACCTTGTGAGAACTCACTATCATGAGAACAGCAAGGGGGAAATCTGCCCCATGATCCAACCACCTCCTATCAGGCCTCTCCTCTAACAATGGGGATTACAACTCAACATGAGATTTGGGCAGGAACACAAATTCAAACCATATCAATTCCCAAGGAATTGTGCTATCTCTGGCTTAAGTATCAAGATCTTGGACTCTGAGACTGAAGTTCATGCCACAATGGGATAAGAAATTTAGAGTTCTTGGGTAATCGATGAATGCATTTGGCATATGGAAGGAATCTAAATTGTGTGGAGCATAGGAAATTGTATTTTCTGAAGATGGTTACAACATCACTGGGTTCCACATACTCTACTTGAAGATTTCCACTCCCCATGAAAAGGAGGAGTTTATAATCCTCTCTTTCCACCCAGATAGTCTTTTGTGATTATCTCAGTCAACATCACATGGTGGAAATGAAGTTGTACGATTTTTGATTAGTAAAGGCTAAAAAATGCCATGCGCGCTCTTAAAATCTAGCCACTATGTGGTAAGGGAACTCATGAATCTGCAGAGAGGCACACATACAGAAGACACAGGGTTCCTAGTCTCCAACCTTGACTGAGTTAGCAACCAGCAGTCTACACCAACTTCCAAGCCATGTGAGTCATTTTGAAAGAAAACCCTTTAGCTTCCCAATCAAGCAATTTCAGCTGATGCTTCATACGGCATAAGCCATCTTCTTCACAAAGACATATTCAGTGGGAGATTTGTGGGAAAACACCTGATTGCTATTGTTTCAAGATACTAGGTTTAGGATGATTTGTTTCAAATAAATAGGTTACTCATACAGATTTTTAGTAAATTATAGGTGAATTGTTGCCAGGTGAAAGTTCTGGGTTTTTTATTTTACTCTTTTATCTATTTCTTACTTATTTTTTCTCAGAATTTTTCTATTAAATTTCTAATTTCAAATGACAAAACTAAAACAGATCTACTTATATGACAAGAAAAAAAATTTTAAATAATTGCTGCTATTTATAAGTAAATGCATATAAGAAAACACTTTTTAAAATGAAATCTTACTACCTAATCCCAAATAAATTTGCCCCCTTTACTCACCTAGGGAAAAACTTGCAGTTGAAAATATGAACATGGAAGCTTTTGCTTACTTATCTTCTTTGAGCTTTATCTTTTTGTTTTGCGCTAATTTTGGTTTTGTTTGCAAAATAACATTTACCTTCAATTTCTTTGACCAGTTAATCACATCCCCTTGCCAAAAAAAATGCTCATACAGACCACTAACTTTCAGTCTAGTTTACAAGCTTTTGTACTTGCAATTCTCTGTAGGAAAAAAAAGGTATATTTTTCAATGCTATACATATAATTTGGCATTTTCTCCCTCTAATCAACATATTAATGTTGTCTACTTTAGACTTTATCTATTGAAATGTTTACATCATCAGTTCAGAGGATTTGAGCCATATTAAAACTTTTTCTGCACTATATTGACTCACATAGGCTGTATGCTACCCGGTCAGCTTTGTCCATATATCTGATCTGATATCTAAAATGTTTCCTCTTTTTGGCTTGGCATTTTCTTTGAAACTAATGTTTGCAGATACTGTGTTTGACCAACTTCATTTGTACTAAGTCATTTGCAAGTAGACAATTACACATTTTCTATTGATATGAACAAACTCCATTATGTTAAAATGTTCCTTTTTTCTTTGAAGTATATTTTTACAATAAAAAGTCAAACACATAAAGAAAAATAAGACTTTAAAAATGTAATAAATGTGCACTCATTGACAACAGCTATCATTTTTTGTGTATTATCTATGAGCCAGATATTTTATATATTTTGAAAAATTTGATGTATATACATGAAATGAGAGAAAATATCTGCAAATCATATACTGATAAAGGGGTTAATATACAGGATATATGAAGGTCTTCTACAACTCAACAACAAAAACTTTATTTAAAAATAAATGAAGACATTGTATTAATTTGACAGAGATGCCATTAACAAAGTACGACAGACTGGGTGGCTTAAGCAACAAAAATTTCTCACTATTCTGGAGGCTAGTCTGACAGCAAGGTATGGCAAGGTAGATTTCTTCCAAGGCCACTCTCCTTGGCTTATAGATGGCCATATTCACCCTTTGTCTTCACATTGTCTTTACTGTGTGTGCACACCTGGGTTCAAATTCCCTCTTCTTATTAGACAGCAGGCATATCAGATCAGGGGCCACCCTAATGATCTCATTTTAACGGAATTACATCTTTCAAGACATTATCTCCAAATATGGTTGCATTTTGAGCTATTCGGGCTTTAATATATGATTTTTAAGGGGACACAATTTATCCCATGACAGACAAGAATAGGCATTCTCCAAAGAAGATATACAAATGGCCAACAGCATGTGAAAAGATGGTCAGTATCATTAATCATCAGAGGAATGCAAGTCAAACCTACGAGACATCACTTCACACCCTTTACAATGGCTACTATAATTTTTTTTAAGAAACAATAACAAGTGTTATTGGTAAACATATGGACAAATTGGAACTCTCAAGTATGACTGAGAGGAATGTAAAATGACACAATCGCTATGAAAAACAGTATGGGGGTTACTCAAAAAATTTTATGTTACATATATTTTATGACAAACTATTTGTCTATGCAGATATATATATATATATAGGGTAGATTTAGGAATATATATATATATATATTCCTATTTGCATTTTTCAGATAAGATAATAGATGCTCTGAAAGGCCAAGGTGACACACTTAGCAAGAAGCAGAACCAGGTCTCATGCTAAAGACTTGTATTTATAAAGAGACCACACTGACCCACACCAACCACACACTTCCTCAACACGGTTCAAGTATTTGATAAAGTATTGAACATTATTACAAGAGACTGTAAAATATACAGCGGTCTATTAAGAAAGTTTAATTCATTAATGCTGTATTGATCCTAATTGTTAGTAAAGCTGTTTCACTACTGCCTTTTATTTCTAGGGCAACAATGATGCAGTTTACTTTTACCAGAAGAGTTTATCCTTTCACAGAACTATCAGTGTAATGCTTTTTGTGTAAATGCTAAGAAGAAAAACACATTTCATTGCTACATATTCTTCTTTGGAAACTAGGATTTGTTTTTCTACCTTCCATGTGAGATAAATAATTATTAAACTGCTTAGGAATCTGAATTGCAAAAGATCCAAATATTTGCCCTACTTTGTAAAAGAAATTAGTATTAATGTTTATGTAAGATTTCTGAAATAAGAAGTTTTGTGCTTCGTTTACACAATAGTAAGCCAAACGTTTCTAAAGCATCTAGGTTAGCTTCTCAAGAGAAATTCTTTCTTCAGCCAATTTCTTTTTTACTTCATAGTTTATAAAATACAACATCTGAGATGCAAGGAAAATACAAATTAACAAAACACAGCACTAGAACCTCATATCAGTATGTAGAAGATTTATGCACATAAACTGCCAAGAACAGGTTTTGAAACAGACCCTATAGACTTCCAGTTGCCATAGTAACTGCACAATTTTATTGAACGTAAAAGTGTAAATAGATGACCACAGCCTAGACAAATCATCAGCGTTGCCATTGTTGGCATCTGATTGGTGGAAAGAAGTAGTATGCGTTGCCACTTTCCAAAATAAAATAATCATAATCATATTTACACTCTTGTCTTCTTGGTCCATGAACATCTTTCCCTTAGAATCTTCTTCAGTGCTGCTTGACTAATTACTCATGAAGAGAAAGGTTCCAACGAATTATTAATAATTTTGTTATTGGAACAGGTTGGAGCAATACACTGAAACAGCAATCAGTGTAAATATGGCCATCCTGCCAAACTCTTGCATTCTTTTCTCTCATTCTCTTCATCAAAAACTGTTCCTTTATTTACTTATGAAAATAAAAGGGTAGAACGGAACATAAAACCATTATTAAAAGTGCCAGCCCCCTAGGCCACCAGGGCCCTGGATTTCAAGCACAAAACCAGGTGACCATTTGGGTAGACACTGAGCTAGCTCCAGGAGTTTTTTTCATACCCCAGTGGCGCCTGGAACACCAGTGAGACAGAACTGTTCACTCCCCTGGAAAGGGGGCCAAAGCCAGGGAGCCAAGTGTTCTAGCTCAGTGGATCCCACCCGCACAGAGCCCAGCAAGCTAAGATCTACTGGCTTGAAATTCTCGCTGCCAGCACAGCATTCTGAAGTATACCTGGGACACTCAAGATTGGTGGAGGGAGGGGTGTCTGCCTTTACTGAGGTTTGAGCAGGCAGTTTTCCCCTGACAGTGTAAACAAAGCTGCCAGGAAGTTTGGACTGGGCGGAGCCCACCACAGCTTTGCAAAGCTGCTATAGCCACACTACCTCTCTAGATTCCTCCTTTCTGGGCAGGGCATCTCTGAAACAAAGGCAGCAGTCCCAGTCAGGGGCTTATAGATAACACTCCCATCTCCCTGGGACAGAGCACCTCAGAGAAGGGGCAGCTGTGGGCGCTTCAGCAGACTTAAACAGCTCTGAAGACAGCAGATCTCTCAGCACAGCGCTCGAGCTCTGCGAAAGGACAGACTGCCTCTTCAAGTTGGTCCCTGACCCCTGTGCCTCCTGAGTGGGAGATACCTCCCAGCAGGGGTTGACAGACACCTCATACAGGAAAGCTCCACTGGCATCTGGCAGGTGCCCCTCTGGAATGAAGCTTCCAGAGGAAAGAACAGGCAACAGTCTTTGCTGTTCTGCAGCCTTCGCTGGTGATACCCAGGCAAAAAGGGTCTGGAGTGGACCTCCAGCAAACTCCACCAGACCTGCAGCTGAGGGGCCTGACTATTAGAAGGAAAACTAACAAACAGAAAGGAATAGCAACAACATCAATAAAAAGGACGCCCATACAGAAACCTCATCCAAAGGTCACCAACATCAAAGACCAAAGTTAGATAAATCCACAAAAATGAGGAAAAACCAGTGCAAAAAGGCTGAAAATTCCCAAAACCAGAATGCCTCTTCTCCAAAAGATCACAACTTCTCATCAGCAAGGGAAGAAAACTGAATGGAGGATGAGTTTGACGAAATGACAGAAGTAGGCTTCAGAAGGTGGGTAATAACAAACCCCTCTGAGCTAAAGGAGCATGGTTTAAACCATGCAAGGAAGCTAAGAACCTTGCAAAAATGTTAGAGGAATTGCTAACTAGAATAACCAGTTTAGAGAAGAACATAAATGACCCGATGAGCTGAAAAACACAGCATGAGAATTCTGTGAAGCATACACAAGTATCAACAGCCAAATCGATCAAGCAGAAGAAAGGATATCACAGACTGAAAATCAACTTAGTGAAATAAAGTGCAAAGACAAGATTAGGGGAAAAAAATGTAAAGGAACAAACAAAGCCTCCAAGAAACATGGGACTATGGGAAAGATCAAACCTACATTTCATTAGTGTACCTGAAAGTAACAGAAAGAATGAAACCAAGTTAGAAAACACTCTTCAGGATATTATCCAGGAGAGCTTCCCCAACCTAACAAGACAGGCCAACATTCAAATTCAGGAAATACAGAGAACACCACAAACATACTCCTTGAGAAGAGCAACCCCAAGACACATAATTGTCAGATTCACCAAGGCTGAAATGAAGGAAAAAAAAAATGTTAAGTGCAGCCCGAGAGAAATTACCCACAAAGGGAAGCCCATCAGACTAACAGCAGATCACTCTACAGAAATGCTACAAGCCAGAAGAGAGTGGGGGGCAATATTCAACATTCTTAAAGAAAGGAATTTTCAACCCAGAATTTCATATCCAGCCAAACTAAGCTTCATAAGTGAAGGATAAATAAAATACAGACAAGCAAATGGTGAGAGATTTTTGTCATCACCAGGCCTGCCTTACAAGAGCTCCAGAAGGAAGCACTAAGTATGGAAAGAAAAAAACCAGTAGCAGCTGCGCAAAAACATATCAAATTGTAAAGACCATCGACACTATGAAGAAACTGCCTCAACTAATGGGCAAAATAACCAGCTAGCATCATGACAGGATAAAATTCACACATAACAATATTAACCTTAAATGAAAACAGGCTAAATGCCCCAATTAAAAGACACAGTCTGGCAAATTGGATCAACTGTCAAGACCCGTCAGTGTGCTGTATTCAGGAGACCCATATCACGTGCAAAGACACACATAGGCTCAAAACAAAGGAATGGAGGATACTTTACCAAGAAAATGGAAAGGAAAAAAAGCAAGGTTGCAATCCTAGTCTCTGATAAAACAGACTTTAAACCAACAAAGGTCAAAAAAGAAAAGAAGAGCATTACATAATAGTAAAGGGATTGATGAAAGCAAGAAGAGCTGACTATCCTAAATATATATGCACCCAATACAAGAGCACCTAGATTCATAAAGCAAGTTCTTAGAGACCTAAAATAGACTTAGACTCCCACACAATAATAGTGGGAGAATGCAACTCCCCATTGTTAATATTAGACAGATCAATGAGACAGAAAATTAACAAGGATATACAGGACTTGAACTCAGCTTTGGAACAAGCAAACCTAACAGACATCTACAGAACTCTCTACCCCAAATCAACAGAATATACGTTGTTCTCAGCACACATCCACTTATTCCAGAATTGACCACATAATTGGAAGTAAAACACTCCTCACCAATGCAAAAGAATGGAAATCATAACAAACAGTCTACCACAGTGCAATCAAATTAGAACTTAGGATTAAGAAACTCACTCAATACTGCACAACTACATGGAAACTGAACAACCTGCTACTGAATGACTACTGAGTAAATAAAGAAATTAAGTCAGAAATAAGTAAGTTCTCTGAAATCAATAAGAACAAAGACACAACATACCAGAATATCTGGGACACAGCTAAAGCAGTGTTTAGAGGGAAATTTATAGCACTAAATGCCCACAGAAGAAAGCAGAAAAGATCTAAAATTGACAAACTAACATCACAATTAAAAGAACTAGAGAAGTAAGAGCAAACAAATTCAAAAGCTAGCAGAAGACAAGAAATAACTAAGATCAGAGCAGAACTGAAGGAGATGGAGACAAGAAAAACTCTTCAAAAAATTAATGAATCCTGGAGCTGTTTTTTTTAAAAGACTAACAAAATAGATAGACCGCTAACCAGACTAATAAAGAAGAGAGAAGAATCAAATAGACACAATAAAAATGATAAAAGGGATACCACCATTGATCCCCAGAAATATAAACTACCATCAGAGAATAATATAAACACCCATACAAAAATAAACTAGAAAATCTAGAAGGAATGGATAAATTTCTGGACACATACATGCTCCCAAGACAAAATCAAGAAGGAGTGCAATCCCTGAATAGACCAATAACAAGTTCTGAAATTGAGGCAGTAATTAACAGCCTACCAACCAAAAAAGGCCCAGGACCTGACAGATTCACAGCTGAATTCTACCAGAGGTACAAAGAGGAGCTGGTGCTACTCCTTCCGAAACTATTCCAAACAATAGAAAAAGAGCGACTCCTCCCTAATTCACTTCATGAGGCCAGCATCATTCTGATACCAAAACCTGGCAGAGACACAACAAAAACAGAAAATTTCAGCCAGGCACAGTGGTGCACGCCTGTAATCCCAGGACTTCGGGAGGCTGAGACGGGTGGTTCACGAGGTCAGGAGATCGAGGCCAACCTGACTAACACGGTGAAACCCCATATCTACTAACAATACAAAAAAGTAGCCGGGCATGGTAGCATGTGCCTGTAGTCCCAGCTACTTGGGAGACTAAGGTAGGAGAATCGCTTGAACCTGGGAGGCGGAGGTTGCACTAAGTCAAGACCATGCCATTACACTCCACCCTAGGCGACCGAGAGAGATTCCGTCTCAAAAACAAAAAAAAAAAGAAAGAAATTTATATCAATATCCCTGATGAACATCGAGGAGAAAATCCTCAGTAAAATACTGGCAAACCAAATTCAGCAGCACATCAAAAAGCTTATCTACCACAATCAAGTCACCTTCATCCCTGGGATACAAGGCTGGATCAATATATGCAAATCAGTAAACATAATCCATCACATAACCAAAACCAATGACAAAAGCCACATGATTACCTCAATTAGATACAGAAAAGGCCTTCGATAAAATGCAACACCCCTTCACGCTAAAAACAGTCAATAAACTAGATATTGGTGGACCATATCTCAAAATAATAAGAGCTGTTTATGACAAACCCATAGCCAGTATCATACTGAATGGGCAAAAGCTGGAAGCACTCCCTTTGAAAACCGGCACAAGACAAGGATGCCCTCTCTCACTACTCCTATTCAACATAGTGTAGGAAGTTCTGGCCAGGACAATCAGGAAAGAGAACGCAAAAAAGGGCATTCAAATAGGAAGAGAGGAAGTCAAATTGTCTCTGTTTGCAGATGATATGATTATATATTTAGAAAGTCCCATTGTCTCAGCCCAAAATGTCCTTAAGCTGATAAGCAACATCCGCAAAGTCTTAGCATACAAAACCAATGTGCAAAAATCGCAAGTATTCCTATACATCAATAACAGACAAACAGAGAGCCAAATCATGAGTGAACTCCTATTCACAATTGCTAAAAAGAGAATAAAATACCTAGGAATAAAGCTTACAAGGTATTTGAAGGACCTCTTCAAGGAGAACTACAAACTATGACTCAAAGAAATAAGAGAAGACACAATCAAACGGAAAAACATTCCATACTCATGGATAGGAAGAATTAATATTGTGAAAATGGCCACACTGCCCAAACTAGTTTATAGATTCAGTGCTATCCCCATCAAGCTATCATTGACTTTCTTCATAGAATTAGAAAAACTACTTTACATTTCATATGGAACCAAAAAACCCTATACAGCCAAGACAATCATAAGCAAAAAGAACAAAGCTGGAGGCATCATGCTACCTAACTTCAAACTATACTATAAGGCTACAGTAACCAAAATAGCATGGTACTGGTACCAACACAGATATATAGACCAATGGAACAGAACAGAGGCCTCAGAAATATTGCCACACATCTGCAACCATCTGATCTTTGACAAAACTGACAAAAACAAGCAATGAGGGAACGATTCCCTATTTAATATATGGCGTTGGGAAAACGTGCTAGACATATGCAAAAAACTGAAACTGGACCACTTTTTCACATCTTATACAAAAACTTAACTCAAGATGGATTAAAGACTTACACACAAGACCTAAAACCATAAAAACCCTAGAAGAAAACCTAGGCAACACCATTCAGGACACAGGCAAGGGCAAAGACTTCATGACTAAAACACCAAAAGCAATGGCAACAAAACCAAAATTGACAAATGGGATCTGATTAAACTAAAGAGCTGCTGCACAGCAAAAGAAACCACCATCAGAGTGAACAGGCAACCTACAGAATGGGATAAAATTTTTGCAATCTATCCATTTGACAAAACATCTGGCTAATATCCAGATCTACAAAGAACTTAAACAAATTTACAAGAAAAAAAACAAACAACCCCATCAAAAAGTGGGTGAAGGATATGAACAGCCACTTCTCAAAAGAAGACATGTATGCAGCCAACAAACATACAAAAAAATGCTCATCATCACTGGTCATTACAGAAATGCAAATCAAAACCACAATGAGATACCATCTCATGCCAGTTAGAATGGTGATCATTAAAATGTCAGGAAACAACAGATGCTGGAGAGGATGTGGAGAAATAGGAATGCTTTTACATTGTTGATGGGATTGTAAATTAGTTCAATCATTGTAGGAGACAGTGTGTCAATTCCTCAAGGATCTAGAACCAGAAACACCATTTGACCCAGCAATTCCATTACTGGGTATATACCCAAAGGATTATAAATCATTCCACTATAAAGACACATGCACACGTATGTTTATTGTGGCACTGTTCACAATAGCAAAGACTTGGAACCAACCCAAATGCCCATCAATGATAGACTGGATAAAGAAAATGTGGCTCATATATGCCATGGAATACTTTGCAGCCATAAAAAAGGATGAGTTTTTGTCCTTTGTAGGGACATGGATGAAGCTGAAAACCATCCTTCTCAGCAAACTAACACAGGAACAGAAAACAAAAAAACACATGTTCTCACTCATAAGTGGGAGTTGATCAATGGGAACACATGGACACAGGGAGGGGAACATCACACACTGGGGTCAGTCAGCAGGTGGGATCTAGGGGAGGGAGAGTATTAGGAGAAATACCTAATGTAGATGATAGGTTGATGGGTGCAGCAAACCACTATGGCACGTGTATACCTATGTACCAAATCTGCACGCTCTGCACATGTGCCCCAGAACTTAAAGTATAATTTTTTAAAAAAGTATTGAATTAACTTTCTTCATAATTTACAACAAATAATCAAGCAGAGTTCCTTGTAATATCACTTACAATCAAATATGTCAAGTGCAAGAATTATTCAGTAGGAATAAAAACTGTGGAATTTTAGATCTGTAAAAGGCATTAGAAAACCACTTAGTATAACCATTTTGTTTAACAAATGATGTGCTCGATTCCAGAGATGTTAGTCAGCTTAGCTAAAGTCACACACTTAGCCACAGAGCTGGGACCAGAACTGAATGACAATTTAAGTTTACTTATTTGTACCTTGTATTACTAAAGAAAGGACCTAGGAAAGTTGACTTACAATGCTGAGAAATGACGGAAGTTGGTACCCTGAAACAAAGCTCAATGGCAATTTTTATTGTCACTTGAAACGCCTGATTCAGTTTCCAAATAATATTACAGTAAGTAACTAGTCAGGCATGAGCAGAGAAGGAGAGGCCCCCCTCCCATCCCCACTGGGAATGTTAGGCAACCATCAAGTGATGGTTATGCAGTTGTTGAAAGGCCTCGCTAAAATAATAATTGGTGGCAGCTGGAACCAGGGAAAGGCAGTCTCCCAATAGATAGAAAAAACCTGAAACTGGTGATCAGCAGCATCCAAATAAGATCTCAGAAGCTGGGCAAGTGGGCTCAAGCATGTGCATTAAGAGGCAAAATGGCAGAGGTCAGCTGTTATATGAACTCCTCTGGGAACACTAGGGAAGAATGTCTCAAGTGAACATGTGTAAAACTCCAGTAAAGACACAGCACATACTCCCTTCCCAAGTGCTGGCAGGGCCACTGCAAGTGCATACAGCCCACACTACAAGAATCAGGGGAGAAATAATGCAAGACCCCAGAGGTATGCCACAGTATAAAACCCCAAGTCAAAAGGCCAGACTGCACACTTGATCTCTCAAACCTCTGCCTGGCCCTCTTCCAAGTGAACTTTACTTCCTTTCATTCCTCTTCTGAAGCGTTTTTTTGTTTTTGCTTTTGTTTTGGAGACGGAGTTTCACTCTTGTTGCCCAGGCTGGACTGCAATGGCACAATCTTGGCTCACTGCAACCTCCAGTTTCCAGGTTCAAGAGATTCTCCTTCCTCAGCCTCTCCAGTAGCTGGGATTACAGGCGTGTGCCACCAGGCTCGGCTAATTTTGTATTAGTAGAGATGGAATTTCTCCATGTTGGTCAGGCTGGTCTCGAACTCCCAATCTCAGGTGATCCACCCACCTCGGCCTCCCAATGCTCTGAAGCTTTTTAATAAACTTTCACTCCTGCTCTAAAACTTGCCTTGGTCTGTTCTTCTGCCTTATGCCCTCGTTGGTCAAATTATTTCTTCTGAGGAGGCAAGAACTGAAGTTACTGCAAACCCATACGAATTTGCCACCAGTAACAATAATACTAATTTACACAAGAAAATATGGTTTATTATATATCACTGATGAAAACAAGCACTCTTACTCATAACTTCCTTTACCATGCTTCAGGACAGAAGACAAATTTCAACATATTTTACCCCACATACTCTCTTCAAAAATCCAGTACTTCTGAAATAAAATAATTGTGGAAGGTAAGGTAATACATAAAATAAACACCATATAAGGACTTGCCTTTAGCCTCTCTGTGGCATCAAGAAAACAGAAGAAAAGTGTTCTCTCACCTACTAACACCTTGAGTACATAACAAATAACATTTTGCATCTTGGAATATAGGCTGTTTATAAACATATATCAAGGATTATTAATGCTATTTTAAGTTTCTACTATTGTGTAACAAAAGGAAAGAAAAAAATGTCCGGACTGAAATTATCTATAATTCACACCATGGCAAGTAGTTATTCCAGCCCATATGGAGTGAAGATCACCCAGAGCTGAAAGTTCCAAGAGAATATGACAAGGTGACATACAGGAGTCAAGTGCTGTATCCTGGGTTTAGTTCATTTCTTAGAGGTGCAGAACTTATGATATGAAAAGGATATACAGAAGCCACCATGCCAAAAGGGGTGAAAACTGGGGAATCAAACAAATGTTGCTGATTCAAAGTTGTTTTCCTATGATAACAAACAGCACCAAATGAGTTGCCATGGTGGAGAGCAAGCTGTGCTCAGAGACTAATTGCTGCACTTGTTAGAGTGTGCAAGAAGGTGTTTATCTGTTTTACATGTGTTTGGTGCCAAGACATCCTGGGGATCTGGAGCTGAAGCGGAAACAGAATGACAGTGTTTAGAAAACTAAACACAAAAACAAAAGGGAAGGAGAGCATTTTTTGTGAAAGTGACTTGAGTGTTAAACATATGAAAAGCCTGAGGCTTCTATCCTGGGTGATTAATTCTTCAGTCTCCTTCAGATCAACCTGTGGGAGCCCATGCTGGAATGGAGTGTATTAAGTCTGGGATTCTTTGATGTTATTTTATTTACATGGTGAATTACTCAAAGCAGGGAGGATCAGTTTAAGTGCTACCAATAGAAGTAAAAGGGAATGAACACAGGAAAAGGAAGGAAGTGAAGCACAAAATGTGGGTGTTCAAACAGTTCCACCTGAATGGCAAAGTTTAGAATATGTACTATGGTGAATTTGCCATACTGTGTTTTTTGGCTTCAGAAATAATAACTGGATTTTGACTGACATTTTTAAAGGTTTAATGAAGGAAATACCATTGAACAACTTTGATTTTCTTCTCTCATACATCAGAGGCTTCTAAAGTCTTCCCTGGGACAGAAATTTGCTTCTCCAAACCTAAACTCAAAATATTTCTGGAATATGATTAGGGAGTAAGGTAATTTCTCCAAGCAATAAACATGGTGTTAAAAATAATTATTGTTACTCAACTGTTTTTGACATACAGAGATATTTGAGTATTAATAAACTGAAGGACAAATGCGGTATGTTTACATTTTCTATGTAATTAACATACTATGTGGATTATTTGCTATTTAAAATTGAGGAATAATATAAATAATATTCATTATGTATCATATATCATTTTGAAGCACCTATTTTACATAATCTGTATCAGACAAAAAAAAAATCAAGCTGTTCAATTTTTTAAAGTTCCCTGTATTACCATAAACAATTTAAACAAAAAAAAAATGTGCTTGGCTCATGACTCTCTCTTTCTCTCTCTCTCTCTCTATCTCCCTCCTTCTCTCTCAAGTATTTGCAAATTTCTCTAAAAGAAAGAAGTGGTAACCTTCATTTTTCACACAAGGACAATAGGTTTAAGCTACATCCACCACAGATTTTTTTAAGCCCTTCATTTTAATGTAATTTACTTTCCATTTTTTCACTGCTTTCTACCACATATAGTGTGAATGGTTCATCACTGTAGTGAAAAATATATGTCAAATCAGGATTCATGTAAATCATTAGTCCTACACTAAAAGCAAATTTCATATCCAGAAAGTATTATAACTTCTCCAAGATTAAACTTATATCTAACTTTGAAATTATACTCAATTGATCTCTAAAAGTTGACAGGAAGAAGATGCAGTTTGTACCCTCTTAGAGCTAAGAGTTTAATGCATTTAATGTTTTCTTTTTTAATCTGGCTGTCTGTGCATGTAAGGAAATACATTTGTATACATCCTTATGGCAAAGAAAAGTCAACTTGCTTGCTGAGAGGATGAACATTTGTCTCTGGTTTAATGTAAAATTTATTAAGCCAGCCAGCCATACATATTATTGGCCCAATGATTAAAGCTACATAGAAGTTCTTCTTACTAAAGCTTCTGAAACAAAAGCCAGAAAAATCCCCAAAATGGACCATTTGTTATATGTAAGAGGGTGTGTGTGTATGTCTGTGTGTATGATGTTTACTCTAAGAGTTGTAATTCTAATGCAGTACCACAGGGTTCCTCCTCGCTCTTCTATATTCTCCATTTCCATCTCTAAGCTATCTACATCCCTTCCACCAAGCACTCAGCTTCAAGAACAGAAGTGTCGTGACTCAGAGAAGTGTTTGCCACTGTCAGCTTAAGACCTTGGCTCAGAGATTTTGTCAGCAAACTGGAAAACAGATGGATCCTCATTTATTTTCAAAAGAACTGACTTCATTTGCACCAGAACATAGAGAAATTTAAACTGAAAGGCACTCTCAAGAGCAATGGAGATTGTGGTGAGGAGAGATTCATGGATCTAATGAAAATGCAGCCTAAACTGCAGGATAGACTGGCTAACCTATCAGATAGAACCTAGAAATAAGAAAACTGGGAGAAGTCTTCCAGACATCAGAACAAATATGTGAACAGCGACTGCAGAAACTATCCTATCCACTGAAGGAGCTAAAATTTGATTTAACTAGTTCGTAAAGGAATGTATGTCCAAAGTATTGCTGAAAACAAAAACTCAATTGAAAATTAGTGGAGTTTAATATCTGGATGTGTAGTCTGGAAAAGAGTGGAAGAGAATTCTATAAGCACTATTGTTATCCCTGTGCCTCCCTGCAGAGCAACATCAGAGGTCCAACATTAGAAGTCTGGGAGAACACGCTTCAGTAAAATAATCCAACCACTTACTACACAAATAAAGAAGCAAATAACAATAACAAGACCAGTAAGGAGGGGAAGAATATCCAGAATTACTACAATATATTATCTAACATATAATTTCCAAAAAAACGTTTTGAGACATGCAAAGAAACAGCAAAGATCCATATATTGGTAGGGGACAGGGTGGACGGAAAGCAACAGACACTGCCTGTGAGCATGGGAAGATGTCAGATTTAGAGAAAACAATTTCAAAGCAACCATTATAAATGTGTTCGCAGAACTACAGGAAAGCATGATTAAAGAAATAAAAGGACATATGATGGCAATGCTGCACTGATTAACGAATATCAACAAAGAGACAGGAAGTTTTTAAAAAGAAAAATAGAAATGAGAAGTTAAAAAGTGCAGTAGTCCAGGTGTAGTGACGCATTGCTTGTAACTCCAGCACTTTGGAAGGCCAAGGTCTACAGATTGCTTGAGCCCAGGAGTTTGAGGCCAACCTGTGCAACATGGCAAAATCCCGTTTCTACAAAAAAAAAAAAAAAAGAAAAGAAAGAAAAGAAAACAAAAAGAAAAAAGGAAAGAAAGAAGAAATTACCGGATGTGTGGCATGTGCCTATAATCCCAGCTACTCAGGAGTCGGAGGTGGGAGGACCCCTTGATCCAGGAGGCAGAGGTTGCAGTGAGCTGAGATCTCACCACTGAACTCCAGCTTGGGCAGCAGAATGAGACCTTGTCTCAAAAAATAAATAAATAAAATAAAAAGTACAATAACTGAAATTTTTTTATAAATGCATTAGAGGTGCTGAATACTAGATTTAAAGAATGCAAAGAATTACCAAACTTGAAGACAGATTGATAGAGATTATGTAAGCCTAAACAGAGACAAAAAATAATGAAGAAAAATACAAAGAGTTATGCAGAACATTAAGCATACCAAATGTTTATAATGGGAATACCAGAAGAAGAGGAGAAAAAGAAATAAGAATTTAAAAAATGTAATGACTGAAAGTTCCCAAATTTATTAAAAACTATAACTTACACATCCAGAAAGCTCAACATACTCTAAGTAGTATAAAATGCAGATACCCACAAACAGATCCACCATAATAAAAATGCTGAAAGTCATAGCCAAAACAAAAATGTTGAAAGCAGCAAAATAAAAATAATGCATAACTAATGCCAATGACCTTCATGACTGAAATCTCACCCCATAACCAGTGGAGACCAGGTGGCAGGAAGATAAAATATTCAAAGTTATCAGTGAAACATAAATTGTCAACCAGGAATCCTATACCTAGCAAAATTATCATTCCCAAATGGAGGTAAAATAAACAGTGTCCAAAACAAACAAACAAACAAAACAAAACCTGAGAGAATTTGTTGCTAGCACACCTGACTTACAATAAAATTAAAGGGAATTCTTCAGTCTGAAACTAAATGACCTTAGATAGCTATTCAATTCACAGAAACAAACAGCACTGGTAAGAGTAATGCGGTAATTATAGAAGATGCCATAATGACATATTTTTTCTATTTCTTTCCTTAAAAGATTTTTAAAGCACAATTGCATAAAATAATACATATAAAATGTATTGTTGGGCTTATAGCACCTGGAAATGTAATATGTGGGTAATATATTTGCCAATAGCAGTACAGAAGAAATTGGTCACAGTAAAGCTATAATGCGATAAGAAATAATGATAGGTGATAAAGTAATAATTAATATATTGTTGGCATGTAACATTAAAAGATATAACATGCACAATAATAATACCAAAAAGGGGAAACGGGAATAGAGTTATATAGAAGTAATATTTCTATGTATTATGGATATTAAGCTAGCAGAATCCGAAACTGATTCTGATAAATTAAAATGTATATGGTAAACATTGGAGAAACCACTAAAAATCAGTAACTCACAAAGTGAGAAAATCATTAATGAAGCTAAATGACACAAAAAGATATGAGGCCTATAGAAAAGGAAAAATAAAATGACAGACATAAATCTGGTACTATCAAGAATCAAATTAAATGGGAACTAACACAATTGAAAGGAAGAAATTATCAGACTAGATTAAAAAACATGATCTAACTATATGCCATCTACAGGAGAAGCATGCTAGATTCAAAAACACAAATAGTTTGAAAGTAAGAGGATGGGGATGGTGCAGTGGCTTATACCTGTAATCCCAGCATTTTTGGAGGCCAAGGTGGGCAGATTGCTTGAGCTCAGGAGTTCAAGATGAGCCTGGGCAACATGGCAAAATTCCATCTCTACAATACATATAAAAATTAGCTGATCATGGTGGTGCATGGCTGTAGTCTCACCTACTTGGAAGGCTGAGGTGGGAGGATTATTTGAGCTGGAGAGGTCAAGGCTACAGTGAGCTGTGACTGTGCTACTGCACTCCAGCCTGGATGACAGAGTGATATCCTGTCTTAGAAAAAAACAAAAAAGAAAATACTAAGAGAACAGAAAAAGGTACCTTAGGCCAGCAGCAACACAGGAAAACTGGAGTAGCTATACTAATATCAGACAAAATAGACCTTAATACAAAAGATAAACTTATCAGAGATAAAGAGAAACTTCTTAAAATAAAAGTTTTAATCTAGCAAGATACATAACTATTATCAATGTATAACAACTAATAAAAAGTAACAACTAATAAAAAGTAACAACAGAGCATCAAAAAATATAAGGCAAAAACTAACCAAATGAAGGAAGAAATAGACAATCAAAATAATTGTTGGAAACTTTGATATCCTGCTTTCACTAATAGGCAAACCAACTAAACAGAAGATCAATAAAGAAATAGATCTGAGGAACAGTATAAACCAACCAGACCTAACAAACATTTATAGAACATTCTACCCAACAACAGAATAGACATTCTACTGAAGTGAAAATAAATGAAATATTTTTCAGGATAAACCATGTATTAGGCCATAAAACAAACATCAATAAATTTAAAAAGACAGAAGTAATATTAAGTATGTTATCTGACTACAATACCAAAACAAAAAATAATAATAAAGAGAAATTAAAGAAAATTACAAATATATGGAAATTAAACAACACCCTCTTAAACAACCAATGGGTCAAAAGAGAAATATCAAAAAGGAAACTAGAAGACATTTTGAGATGAATGAAACTAAAGACACAATGTGTCAAAACACGGGATGCAGCTAAAGCAATGTTTACAGGAAGATTTATAGCTGTAAATGCCTTTATTAATCCAGCCTGGGCAACAGACTGAGTCTCCATCTCACAAAAATATATACAAGAGGGGGGCGGAGCAAGATGGGCGAACAGGAACAGCTCCAGTCTCCAACTCCCAGCGCGAGCGACACAGAAGACCGGTGATTTCTGCATTTTCAACTGAGGTACTGGGTTCATCTTACTGGGGAGTGCCAGACGATCGGTGCTGGTCAGCTGCTGCAGCCAGACCAGCGAGAGCTGAAGCAGGGCGAGGCATTGCCTCACCTGGGAAGCGCAAGGGGGAAGGGAATCCCTTTTCCTAGCCAGGGGAACTGAGACACACAACACCTGGAAAATCGGGTAACTCCCACCCCAATACTGCGCTTTAAGCAAACAGGCACACCAGGAGATCATATCCCACACCTGGCCGGGAGGGTCCCACGCCCACGGAGCCTCCCTCATTGCTAGCACAGCAGTCTGTGATCTACCAGCAAGGCAGCACCGAGGCTGGGGGAGGGGCGCCCACCATTGCTGAGGCTTAAGTAGGTAAACAAAGCTGCTGGGAACCTCGAACTGGGTGGAGCTCACAGCAGCTCAAGGAAATCTGCCTGTCTCTGTAGACTCCACCTCTGGGGACAGGGCACAGTAAACAATAACAAACACAGCAGAAGCCTCTGCAGACGCAAACAACTCTGTCTGACAGCTTTGAAGAGAACAGTGGATCTCCTAACACAGAGGTTGAGATCTGAGAAGGGACAGACTCCCTGCTCAAGTGGGACCCTGACCCCTGAGTAGCCTAACTGGGAGACATCCCCCACTAGGGGCAGTCTGACACCCCACACCTCACAGGGTGGAGTACACCCCTGAGAGGAAGCTTCCAAAGCAAGAATCAGACAGGTACACTCGCTGTTCAGAAATATTCTATCTTCTGCAGCCTCTGCTGCTGATACCCAGGCAAACAGGGTCTGGAGTGGACCTCAAGCAATCTCCAACAGACCTACAGCTGAGGGTCCTGACTGTTAGAAGGAAAACTATCAAACAGGAAGGACACCTACACCAAAACCCCATCAGTACATCACCATCATCAAAGACCAGAGGCAGATAAAACCACAAAGATGGGGAAAAAGCAGGGCAGAAAAGCTGGAAATTCAAAAAATAAGAGTGCATCTCCCCCGGCAAAGGAGCGCAGCTCATCGCCAGCAACGGATCAAAGCTGGACGGAGAATGACTTTGACGAGATGAGAGAAGAAGGCTTCAGTCCATCAAATTTCTCAGAGCTAAAGGAGGAATTACGTACCCAGCGTAAAGAAACTAAAAATCTTGAAAAAAAAGTGGAAGAATTGATGGCTAGAGTAATTAATGCAGAGAAGGTCATAAACAAAATGAAAGAGATGAAAACCATGACACGAGAAATACATGACAAATGCACAAGCTTCAGTAACCGACTCGATCAACTGGAAGAAAGAGTATCTGCGATTGAGGATCAAATGAATGAAATGAAGCGAGAAGAGAAACCAAAAGAAAAAAGAAGAAAAAGAAATGAACAAAGCCTGCAAGAAGTATGGGATTATGTAAAAAGACCAAATCTACGTCTGATTGGGGTGCCTGAAAGTGAGGGGGAAAATGCAACCAAGTTGGAAAACACTCTTCAGGATATCATCCAGGAGAACTTCCCCAACCTAGTAGGGCAGGCCAACATTCAAATCCAGGAAATCCAGAGAACGCCACAAAGATACTCCTCGAGAAGAGCAACTCCAAGACACATAATTGCCAGATTCACCAAAGTTGAAATGAAGGAAAAAATCTTAAGAGCAGCCAGAGAGAAAGGTCGGGTTACCCACAAAGGGAAGCCCATCAGACTAACAGCAGATCTCTCGGCAGAAACTCTCCAAGCCAGAAGAGAGTGGGGGCCAATATTCAACATTCTTAAAGAAAAGAATTTTAAACCCAGAATTTCATATCCAGCCAAACTAAATTTCATAAGTGAAGGAGAAATAAAATCCTTTACAGATAAGCAAATGCTTAGAGATTTTGTCACCACTAGGCCTGCCTTACAAGAGACCCTGAAGGAAGCACTAAACATGGAAAGGAACAACCGGTACCAGCCATCGCAAAAACATGCCAAAATCTAAAGACCATCGAGGCTAGGAAGAAACTGCATCAACTAACGAGCAAAATAATCAGTTAATATCATAATGGCAGGATCAAGTTCACACATAACAATCTTAACCTTAAATGTAAATGGACTAAATGCTCCAATTAAAAGACACAGACTGGCAAACTGGATAAAGAGTCAAGACCCATCAGTCTGCTGTATTCAGGAGACCCATCTCACACGCAGAGACATACATAGGCTCAAAATAAAGGGATGGAGGAAGATTTACCAAGCAAATGGAGAACAAAAAAAAGCGGGGGGGGTTGCAATACTAGTCTCTGATAAAACAGACTTTAAACCATCAAAGATCAAAAGAGACAAAGAAGGCCATTACATAATGGTAAAGGGATCAATTCAACAGGAAGAGCTAACTATCCTAAATATATATGCACCCAATACAGGAGCACCCAGATTCATCAAGCAAGTCCTTAGAGACTTACAAAGAGACTTAGACTCCCATACAATAATAATGGGAGACTTCAACACTCCACTGTCAACATTAGACAGATCAACGAGACAGAAAGTTAACAAGGATATCCAGGAATTGAACTCATCTCTGCAGCAAGCAGACCTAATAGACATCTATAGAACTCTCCACCCCAAATCAACAGAATATACATTCTTCTCAGCACCACATCATACTTACTCCAAAATTGACCACGTAATTGGAAGTAAAGCACTCCTCAGCAAATGTACAAGAACAGAAATTATAACAAACTGTCTCTCAGACCACAGTGCAATCAAACTAGAACTCAGGACTAAGAAACTCAATCAAAACTGCTCAACTACATGGAAACTGAACAACCTGCTCCTGAACAACTACTGGGTACATAACGAAATGAAGGCAGAAATAAAGATGTTCTTTGAAACCAATGAGAACAAAGATACAACATACCAGAATCTCTGGGACACATTTAAAGCAGTGTGTAGAGGGAAATTTATAGCACTAAATGCCCACAAGAGAAAGCAGGAAAGATCTAAAATTGACACTCTAACATCGCAATTAAAAGAACTAGAGAAGCAAGAGCAAACACATTCGAAAGCTAGCAGAAGGCAAGAAATAACTAAGATCAGAGCAGAACTGAAGGAGATAGAAACACAAAAAACTCTCCAAAAAAATCAATGAATCCAGGAGTTGGTTTTTTGAAAAGATCAACAAAATTGACAGACCACTAGCAAGACTAATAAAGAAGAAAAGAGAGAAGAATTAAATCGACGCAATTAAAAATGATAAAGGGGATATCACCACCGACCCCACAGAAATACAAACTACCATCAGAGAATACTATAAACACCTCTACGCAAATAAACTGGAAAATCTAGAAGAAATGGATAATTTCCTGGACACTTACACTCTTCCAAGACTAAACCAGGAAGAAGCTGAATCCCTGAATAGACCAATAGCAGGCTCTGAAATTGAGGCAATAATTAATAGCCTACCAACCAAAAAAAGTCCAGGACCAGATGGATTCACAGCTGAATTCTACCAGAGGTACAAGGAGGAGTTGGTACCATTCCTTCTGAAACTATTCCAATCAATAGAAAAAGAAGGAATCCTCCCTAACTCATTTTATGAGGCCAACATCATCCTGATACCAAAGCCTGGCAGAGACACAACTAAAAAAGAGAATTTTAGACCAATATCCCTGATGAACATCGATGCAAAATTCCTCAATAAAATACTGGCAAACCGGATTCAGCAACACATCAAAAAGCTTATCCACCATGATCAAGTGGGCTTCATCCCTGGGATGCAAGGCTGGTTCAACATTCGCAAATCAATAAACATAATCCAGCATATAAACAGAACCAAAGACAAGAACCACATGATTATCTCAATAGATGCAGAAAAGGCTTTTGACAAAATTCAACAGCCCTTCATGCTAAAAACGCTCAATAAATTCGGTATTGATGGAACGTACCTCAAAATAATAAGAGCTATTTATGGCAAACCCACAGCCAATATCATACTGAATGGGCAAAAACTGGAAAAATTCCCTTTGAAAACTGGCACAAGACAGGGATGCCCTCTCTCACCACTCCTATTCAACACAGTGTTGGAAGTTCTGGCTAGGGCAATTAGGCAAGAGAAAGAAATCAAGGGTATTCAGGTAGGAAAAGGAGAAGTCAAATTGTCCCTGTTTGCAGATGACATGATTGTATATTTAGAAAACCCCATTGTCTCAGTCCAAAATCTCCTTAAGCTGATAAGCAACTTCAGCAAAGTCTCAGGATACAAAATTAATGTGCAAAAATCACAAGCATTCTTATACACCAGTAACAGACAAACAGAGAGCCAAATCAGGAATGAACTTCCATTCACAATTGCTTCAAAGAGAATAAAATACCTAGGAATCCAACTGACAAGGGATGTAAAGGACCTCTTCAAGGAGAACTACAAACCACTGCTCAGTGAAATAAAAGAGGACACAAACAAATGGAAGAACATACCATGCTCATGGATAGGAAGAATCAATATCGTGAAAATGGCCATACTGCCCAAGGTAATTTATAGATTCAATGCCATCCCCATCAAGCTACCAATGAGTTTCTTCACAGAATTGGAAAAAACTGCTTTAAAGTTCATATGGAACCAAAAAAGAGCCCACATCTCCAAGACAATCCTAAGTCAAAAGAACAAAGCTGGAGGCATCACACTACCTGACTTCAAACTATACTACAAGGCTACAGTAACCAAAACAGCATGGTACTGGTACCAAAACAGAGATATAGACCAATGGAACAGAACAGAGTCCTCAGAAATAATACCACACATCTACAGCCATCTGATCTTTGACAAACCTGAGAGAAACAAGAAATGGGGAAAGGATTCCCTATTTAATAAATGGTGCTGGGAAAATTGGCTAGCCATAAGTAGAAAGCTGAAACTGGATCCTTTCCTTACTCCTTATACAAAAATTAATTCAAGATGGATTAGAGACTTAAATGTTAGACCTAATACCATAAAAATCCTAGAGGAAAACCTAGGTAGTACCATTCAGGACATAGGCATGGGCAAAGACTTCATGTCTAAAACACCAAAAGCAACAGCAGCAAAAGCTAAAATTGACAAATGGGATCTAATTAAACTAAAGAGCTTCTGCACAGCAAAAGAAACTACCATCAGAGTGAACAGGCAACCTACAGAATGGGAGAACATTTTTGCAATCTACTCATCTGACAAAGGGCTAATATCCAGAACCTACAAAGAACTCAAACAAATTTACAAGAAAAAAACAAACAACCCCATCAAAAAGTGGGCAAAGGATATGAGCAGACATTTCTCAAAAGAAGACATTCATACAGCCAACAGACATATGAAAAAATGCTCATCATCACTGGCCATCAGAGAAATGCAAATCAAAACCACAATGAGATACCATCACACCAGTTAGAATGGCAATCATTAAAAAGTCAGGAAACAACAGGTGCTGGAGAGGATGTGGAGAAATAGGAACACTTTTACACTGTTGGTGGGATTGTAAACTAGTTCAACCAGTATGGAAAACAGTATGGCAATTCCTCAAGGATCTAGAACTAGATGTACCATATGACCCAGCCATCCCATTACTGGGTATATACCCAAAGGATTATAAATTATGCTGCTATAAAGACACATGCACACGTATGTTTATTGCAGCACTATTCACAATAGCAAAGACTTGGAATCAACCGAAATGTCCATCAGTGACAGATTGGATTAAGAAAATGTGGCACATATACACCATGGAATACTATGCAGCCATAAAAAAGGATGAGTTTGTGTCCTTTGTAGGGACATGGATGCAGCTGGAAACCATCATTCTTAGAAAACTATCACAAGAACAGAAAACCAAACACCGCATGTTCTCACTCATAGGTGGGAACTGAACAATGAGATCACTTGGACTCAGGAAGGGGAACATCACACACCGGGGCCTATCATGGGGAGGGGGGAGGGGGGAGGAATTGCATTGGGAGTTATACCTGATGTAAATGACGAGTTGATGGGTGCAGCACACCAACATGGCACAAGTATACATATGTAACAAACCTGCACGTTATGCACATGTACCCTACAACTTAAAGTATAATAATAATAAATAAATTTTTTTTTAAAAAAAAATATATATATACAAGAAATGTCTGAAATTAATAACCTAAACTTCTGCTGAATATAAAAGAGCAAAGTAAACCTAAAGTAAGGAGAAGGAAAGTTAAACATCACAATGGAAATTAATGAAATAGAGAATAGAAAATTGAATTTCTCAAAACAATCAACAAAATTGCCAGCCTTTCCCAGTTTGACCAAAAGATAAAGGTAATACAAATTATTATAATCAGAAATAAAAGACTGGACATTACTACCAACCTTACATAAATAAAAAGGATTATAAATGAATACATTGAACAATCATACACCAACAAATTAGATAACTTAAAAGAAATAAACAGTCTTAGAAAGACACAAACTACTGAAACTGATTCATGAAGAAATAGACAATCTTAATAGACCTAGGTGAAGGTATGAAATTTATAATTTTTTTAAATAGCTGCAAAGTGGCCTAGGAAAATATGGCTTCACTGTTGATTTCTACTGAACATTCAAAGAAACCGTTCTTCACAAATTGTTCCAGAAAACAGAAGGGAACACCTCCCAACTCCCTTATTAAGGCCAGTATTACTCTGATGCCAAAATCAAAGATATTACAAGAAAAGAACTACAGATCAAAATTTTTTATGAATATAAATGCAAAATTTCTCAACAAAATACTAACATATGAAATCCAGCAGCATATTATAAGAATTATAGATTATGACCAAGTGTGATTTATTTCAAGATGCAAGGTTGTTGCATCTTACAATCAATGTAAATTATCATATCAAAATAAAATCAAATGAGCATCTCAATAAATACAGAAAATAGCATATGACAAAATTCAGCACCCTTTCATGATAAAAACACTCCACACACTAGGAATAAAAGGAAATCTCCTCAAATGGATGACGAACATTTACAAAAAAATCCACAATTAACATTATACTTATTGATGAAAGACTGCATTTTTCTCCCTAAGATCAGGTAAAGACAAAGTAACCATCTTTAACACTTCTATTTGACATTGCACCAAGACAATTAATCAAAAAGAAAAAATAAAACACATCCAGATTGGAAAAAGAAAAACTAAGAAAAACAATTTCTGTTTATAAACAGTAACACTGTGAACAGAAAAAAATCCTAAAGAATCCATCAAAACACTATTATAATAAAGTTTCTCATCAGCAAGTTTTCAGAATATAAGATCAATATGCAAAAATTAATTGTATTCCTACCAATTTGAAGCAAATAATACAAAAATAAAACAGTTCCATTTGCGATAATAAAAAAACAGGAATAAATTTAACCAAAGAAATGCAAAACTTATGCTCTGAAAACTCAGCAACATTTAAACTTTTAATTGTTAAAGGAAAAACTGTTGACAGAAATTGTTGAGAAAAATTAAGGAAGATCTAAATAAATGGGACAGCATCCCATATTTACAGACCAGAGACTTAACAATGGTAAAATGTTAATACACCTCAAACTAATCTATAGACTCAGTGAAATTCCCATAAAAATACAAGCTGATGCTTTAATTGAGAAACTTATTCTAAAATTTTTATGGAATTGCAAGAGGACCAGAAGAGCCTAAACAATCCTTCAAAAATGAAGCAGAAAAATGAAGGAAGACTCACACTTCTGAATTTCAAAAATACCAAAACAGCAATCAGACAGTGTGTTACTGCTATAAGGAGACATATATAGATCAATGGAAGAGAATCGGGGGTCCAGAAATAAACTCAAATGCCTATGAGAAACTGATATTTGACAAAGGTGCCAAAACCATTCAAAGAAGGAAGAATAGTTTTTTCAGCAAATTGTGCTCAAATAAATAGGTATAAGCAAAACAATAAAGTTGGACCCCTACCTCATACTACGTATAAAAATTAACTCATTTCTGGCATGAAGAGGATATAAAGTTGACTCATTATTGATAGTGGTTTAGTGTAGTTGAGTACAGTTCCCAAATGTTTATATCTCTAATAAAATGGGTATGATCTTCCCAAATATATGAGTTTATAAACAACAAAAGATATTGATTTAATAAGTTATAGTGCCTAATGCAGAGTCTCCAATGAATGGAAACATGGGGTTCTTTTAAACAAATTAGGTTCTTAGTTACCAGGAGCTTAGTATTTGGTACACAATTAGGGTAGTAATAAAGTACTGTTGCATGCCAAATATGAAAAAAAATAGAAAATTATAAATCTAAAACTCCAAAGTGAGCACTAAGGTCCTTATTTATTTCTTATGTCTTGATAATTTTTATCTTGGAATAAAATACAATTTGAATGCAGTGATAGAGAGTTTGTCAACCATGGTGGCAAGGTCATCTCTCACACAATAAATTCTGGAGTTAGACTTCCTATGTGTCAATCATACTTCCAATATTCTACTAGCTGAACAGTAAGACAAGATTTTTCATCAGAAAATGAGTATGAACATAATAATTCCCCCTTTATTAAGTTATTGATAGGATACAATTACTGGTACATATTAAATACTCAATAAATAATAGTAATTGATATTTTCTTTTTCTTTAAGGTTCACCAAAGGAAAATATTGGTCTGTATTATTACATAAGTCTGATCAAAATTAGCATTTTGTTATGACTAATTTCAGTTAATGAATACAAGGAACAAACATCTGTTTTCTCTAAAATTTTAGTTCATTTTGTGAATTATATGTTATGCTGAAGGTGAGAGGAACTCTACAGTATAATTTTTCTTCAGTAATAAAAATTATTTTTTATAGAAGTCATTCAAAAAATGCAATCTGAACAGTGACTATAGCTAAGATACCATGCAAGTGCTATTGAAAGCACTTTTAGCAACAATTTTAAAGCTGCAGATGCACAATTTTAATGACTAGTGTTTAAAATAATATTAACAAGTAAACTCCAAGAAAATATTTGCATTAATAAACACAAAGAAAAATGTGAATTGGAAGGATAAATTATATACTGCAATAAATTGAGCCCAAAGAAACAGATTGTTCCATAAACTAAAAGTGAAAACATTCTGGCCAGTGATGCTCCAAGCTGTTAGTTCAAAAAGATAACTCCTAATGCCATAGAATAAACACTGTTAGTCTTTAAGTTCTGCCATTTTCCATATGATAATTATAATTCTCAAGTACTATTTTTCCTGTCATTATCTTCCCCATTACATTCATCATTACCATTATCATTGTTATAATTGCCATTTTCTCCATTAGCCAAGTATTTTAAATATTCAAAATTTCTCCATATCCAAAATATATTTTGTTCAGAGTTACATAAATATAATCCAAGTCATTCATTGACAGAGTGAAATGTCTAAAAGTATTTGGACCAAATCTCTAGCATAACTGAATCTTCAAATCAAGACCCCAATAACCCATATAGTGAGCTTGAAAATCACAAATCAAAATGTCAGACAACATCATTTGGTAATCATACACCTATGAACAATATTCCTAGTCTTGTGCTTTCAGGTCGAAGACAGGACTATATTTTCCCTTCCTCCTGCTTTAAAATTTTAAAAAATGGCTTTAATTTACTTGTACCAATGAAATGTGAGTGGAAATGATGCCTACTACATCCAAGCAGAAGGATTTAAAAACCAACTCATATTTTTTCCTCACAACTACAGAGGTAACACTCCACTCAAAACCAGACAGCAGCTAATTCATACAAGTAGTCATTGTTAAATCAAAAGGAATGTGACTAAAATTAGCTACAATTAGGCCAAATATATCTTCCATTTTAACAAACATAAAAGACCTTAATTCACCTAAGAGTAGAAAACAATTTTCAGATTGAACTGAAATATGAACCAAGTCTATATTGTACACATAGATACTACTAAAACAAGTTGATGTAGAAAGTAGATGGGATGCAATGACTCACATCTGTAATCCCAGCAATTTGAGAGGCCAAGGTAGGGGGATTGCTTGAGGCTAGGAGTTCGAGACCAGCCTGGACAACATAACAAGATCCCATCTCTAAAAAAACAGGGCAGCATGCGTGGCGGTGCTTGCCTGTAGTCCTTGCTACTCAGAAGACTAAGGCAGGAGGAGCTTGTGAGCTGAGGAGTTCAAGGCTGCAGTGAGCCATAATTGCACCACTGTACTCCAGTCTGGGTGACAGAGCAAGACTCTGCCCCTAAAAAACAGAGAGGAAATAATAGTGAGTAAAAGGCATACCATACAGATACGCACACACAAAAAAAGAAAGGTAAAGGAATTGTGATATTACTATCACATGGATCAGCAGCGGTGAAATAATTCAGGCCAAAGTGTTAAAAGTAAAAAAAAAAAAAAAAAAAATTCAAAAACGGCACCTTTGAAAATAATTTTAAATGGTGCAAATCACAATGAATATATTACAGTCATTAAAATCGAGAAACCTCATAATACAGCAACTTTTTTTTTTTTTTTGAGACGGAGTTTCACTCTTGTTGCCCAGGCTGGAGTAAAATGGCATGATCTCGGCTCACCGTAACCTCTACCTGTGGGTTCAAGCAATTCTCCTGCCTCAGCCTGCCGAGTAGCTCGGATACCAGGCATGCACCACCATACCCAACTAATTTTGTACTTCTAGTAGACACGGGGTTTCTCCATGTTGGTCAGGCTGGTCTCAAACTCCACCTGCCTTGGCCTCCCAAAGTGCTGGAATTACAGGCGTGAGCCACCGTCCCTGGCCCCAACAATTTAAAAATACAAAATAATCCAGGAAATACATGGAAAACTAGAACTATATTAGTAAGGAATAGGAATAAAATAAACATCTATTTGCTTATATTTGCAGGAAAAAACTAAGTATACAAAAGAAACTAATATAAAGGACTAAAAAGGAAGCACATCTTTTACTGTATGTATTTTTATGTTTTTTTTTTTCAAACAAGTTCATGTTAACAGGTGAAAAATAAATCAGTTGGTTATATAATTCATTGAGCTAAAATGGTTGTCATTACCACAGAGGCTTTACATTCCAAGCACTCTTCTTATATATTTATCTTTGTCGGACTCTCTGTTTGCAATTTTCACAGAACAGTACAACTCTTTTCATGGAAAGAAAAGGTCATAATTTTCCCTTTTGGTTTCCAGATGTTGGAAAGCAACATCTCCATCCAAAAGCCCATGAGTTATCAATGCTATCAATCCCATATATCCTTTGAAGTGTGAGGTCTCAGCCAGGAAGATGAATTTTACGTGCCTCTATAGTTGTAGACAGGACAGGCAAAGCATTTCAAACAAGCCCATGATGTGGTTTTATGTTTTTGACATCAGCCCACCAGGTTTGCCTGTCCTGCCTATTGTGTGCGAAAATGTTTTATCCAATTCTGACATTTTTCAAAGTGATTTTATCAGTAGTGCCTCTGGAGGACCAAATGAAAGATTGTTCAACTAGAACTAGAGGCAATGACAGTAGCAAGCCTCGGGCAACTCCTGCTCTTGGAATGTTAAAGGTCAGTGTTAAAATTTATAACATATTGTTATCTAACATTAACACTTCCACTGATATATTCTCAAAAAAAAATCCACTTTGATGTGCCTAAATCAAAGTTTGTTTCATGATCTGGTCTCTTAAAAGTGTTCCTTCATCACAAGCACAGAGTAGTCAATCCATTGGAATATTTATGCAGACATATCCACAGGTGTGAATTAGTTGGTTCTTTGGTTCTGAGCACAGGTGACATACCAGATTTTGAAGAACAGATTGTTTTAGCTGTGACTCTAATTATAACTTATGTGGTAGTCTTTACCCTACTTACTCACACATAGCATTTTATAAACAGATGTGTCATGTAAAGGGGGTATGATCACATACACCGTTAGTGCCACTCAGCTACAATCCAGTCAGGTACAATGTATATTTTTTTAATTACAAACAAGTAGCAGAGCATACACAATTTCTTAAAGCCTCATCTATCCCACAGAGGAGACTGTGCTTAGGCTGGGCATAGCTACACTGCATATAACACAGAAGAGCAACGGAAAAGAATTCTACCTCCATAACCTTCTACATAGAGGAAAAGGAGCAAAGTAGTACTGCAGGGAAAAGCTAAGCCACCAAAAACCAGTAGTGGCTTCCTGGTGAGGGAAGTGGCTCTGTTAGAAATAGTTGGGGTGGGGCAGGGAGACTCAGTCTCTGGTATCAGCCTGTTCTATTGAATTAACTCAGACTTGCTGAATTGGTTTCTTGCTAAATTACCAAAAAGTGAGAAGAAATGCACCTCTATGGCCATCCACTGCCATTTCCTCTCCTTGAAATGCCTGGAGCACATTTACCTCATTGGATGTAACAAAACACTGTGCAGGCAATATTTGCAAAGTATAGACGTCTAGGTTAAGGCTGAGCTTTTCATTGGTATTCACCTCTCTCATTCCCACAGCTCTCCCCTTCAAATAAAAACATCTTCTGTTCCTCCCCCTGCCAAGCCCTACTTTCAGAAAGGGCTTTATACCTGCTCAGCACAATGCCTCAGACATAACAGGCATCCAATAACGGCTTCCTATTTAATATGATGAAGGCCACGATCGCTTATTCAAAGCTCAAAAGATAATTATTTCAATGCTCTTCTCAATCACCTTTCAGTTAATACGATCTCTTGAGTTTGAGAAGTTTGAGGAAACCACATCCAATCTGGAAACCATTGAAAAAGGGGTTGGTGTGGCAAACATCAACTGGGTTTCCTGGATGGGTAATATTTATATATTTGCTTGTAAATGGAATAAGAATGTATACTATCCCTTTTGCTTTTACTTATGTTGGGAAATAGTAATTTTATGAAAATTACTGGCTTAATGTGCTCTGGGAATTGATTTCCTATAAATGCAAATACTATTGTAGTCTTTACCTAATTCAATTTTGCAAGAAACGGGAAGGTGGGGGAACTTACCCATTTAAAGGGCTAGGGTGCCTTCCTTTTAGTTAAAGCAACTCTTGGTAACAACAAAAATGTATTTTGTTTCTAGACAGTAATTTGGTGTTTTATTACAGCTTGCCAAAGTGATACAACAGTTGGGCATGCTGGCTCTGCTTTAGCACATTTATTGCATTATACAGCAAGAAAACAGAATTTCCTCCGCAGGCAAACAGTGGTATCTGTGTTTTCTTCACCAAGATATTTAATTTGGACATGTTTTAAAATAAAATCTAAATGTAATTTTACAATTTAGTGGGCAAGTATTTTTATATAATATTTATATATTATACATAAGATACCTTCTGTTCTTCCCCCAATTAAGCCCCATTTATATATATGTAAATATATGTATACATAACAGTTAAATGTTTTATATTTGCCCACCAAATTATAAAATTACATTTATCTATGTTTTATATACCCAAATATGCATATACACAAATATATATAACATACACAGATGCATATATATTTGAATATACATGTACATACATACGTTCACATACATAAATGTGTGTATATAGTGTATTCAAATATATAACACACATATTTAAAAGAAAGAAAATATGGAAGAATGTAAACTAGATGTAAACTGGTTTTATACTTTGAGTTATCCAGGCTTATGTCTAAGTTTTACATCACACACTGGTTAGGACAGCTTGGGAGAATTACTGAACCCTTCTCAGACTGTTTACTCATTTATAAAATTGGGGTAAGTATTCTCCTCAAGATATTTGAAGGGATTAATAAAATTTAATGAAATGTCTAATATAAAGTGTTCAGCACAAGTATGGATGGCATCCACCTGGAGCACCAATCAATAAGGAAGGCCAATGTGTGACTAGAATAAATTGGAAGTTTGATACAAGTGAAATCCAGCTGCCTAAAAACGTTCCTTGTGTAATTGGACATTTGCGGTATTTCAATTCACACAGAAGCAGACAGCGCCCTCAAGTGGAAATTTTAAAAATCCCTCCTGATAGGTGGGACCCATTCTGAGCAAGGTATAAATGGCATAGTACAACTATGAGCACATACCCAGTAAGAAAACATAGCTGACGTTACCTAAGGTCTGCAGCCACCTCCATCTGAAAACCTGAATCACAAAGTTGTGTGGTGTAGCGCCATTTTCCAATAATGAATGACTTGTTTTATCATCTAAATTGTAAATATTTTTTAAAACCACAGATTTCATTTACAGAACCTTAATGGTGCTCATTGTTGAAGAAATTGGCATAGATGTATTATTACCGACTACTTAATCTACCTCCTTTCCAGCCAAGAATCCTCAGGGCTAGGTGTTATCATTCTAATTGTCAGATGAGGAGACTAGGGCATTGAAAAAAATCAACTTTGTTAACCAAGATGAAACAAAAAGTAGCAAAATCAAGAGTTAAATCTTACATCCTTGCTTTTGGCTCTGATGTCACCCAAATGCATCTTGCAGCTCAGAAAATCAGAAAACGGAGAAAGAACAAAACCCTCAGATAAATGGGAAATGTTTTGCTAACAGAAAAGAGAGACAAAAGAAAGTTCAAAGACAGTCTAAACAAAATGTTAAGATCCCACAAATTTGTCCATATGAGTTGTCTTTTTCCTTAGCGTGAAAATGACAAAAACAAATGCTGTTGTAATTACTTTATGGAATAAATATCTTATTTGGAACATCAATATTTAATTTTTATTAATAGAAAACAAGATTCTAACTGGCAAATTCAAAAAAAAATACTAAGTTTATATTTTTAAAACATCAGATTTAAGGAACTCCATTTTGACTGTGAAGTCAAATTTGTTTAGAGCCTGGCCCACAGGATGCATTTACCAAATGTTAATTTCTTGCCACCTGCTTTCATCCTCAAAGGTCATTTCTGTATTTCTCTATAGCCCAGAATATTGTTTTATGCATGCTGCATATTAGATTAAAAAATCAATTAACATTAATGGATGAATTAAGAACCCCCTCTGGCTACTCAGTTCCTAAATTCCTGGGAATATTTTTAATACTAAAGGCTCTCTTTTGCTATGGGAGGCAAAAATTGAGAAGAAATATTTCTTGCTTGTTTGGAGCCATTACTCAACAAAGAATGGGAGTGGAATAAGTACCAAAGTAATTCTTTAATGATAGCCATGACACTGCAAAACTTGGTCTTCCGAATTAAAATTAGTGCAGTCTAATACTGATCCTAATCATTCTCATATATCTGAGCCTGAGACAGTGTTTTTGTATTGAGTAAATTAAGTGATTAACTCTGTTATTTTGAAAAAGTTTCAAAACTCAGAGGTTTTTTGTTTTGTTTTTGAGATGGAGTCTCACTTTGTCACCAGGCTGGAGTGCAGTGGTGCAATCTCCACCTCCCAGGTTCAAGCGATTCTGTTGTCTCAGCTACCCGAGTAGCTAGGATTACAGGTGAGCGACACCACACCTAGCTAATTTTTGTATTTTTAGTAGAGACGGAGTTTCACCATGTTGGCCGGGATGGTCTCGGTCTCCTGACCTTGTAATCTGCCCGCCTTGGCCTCCCAAAGTGGTGGGATTACAGGCGTGAGCCACCGTGCCCGGCCCTCAAAATTTTTAAAGAAATAAAACCTTAGAGATTATGTTCATGCACCTGTTACACTGTCCAGTTCCATTTCTTTCCATTTCTAGAGGTAACTGATGTGATTATTATAGCCAGTCCATATGTTTGTACTTTAATTATATATCTACCCATAAAAAATATATTCCAGGTTCTATATTTCAGCTTAATTTTCATCAATGGAATTATAGTATACACAATTATTTCATGAGATGTTCTTTTCTAATCAGCATTTTGCCTTCAGATTTACCCATATTGATACATAAAGATCCAACTAGTTCATTGAAATTGTTGGTTATTTGGCCAATTTTATTAATAGTCTTGACATACACTGAATAGATATTTGTGTATGTTATATATGTAGTTTGTAATGTCTTTGGTTATTTTGTATTTTATTGTTAAAATTTTTAATTTTACTATAGTTCTGTTGTGGTTAAAAAAAAAAAACACTTCATCCCCCTTAGATACAAAGATAGTTACATTTTCTTCTAATAATTGGAAAGTTCTGTTTTTAACATACAGGCCTTTATTATCTCTGGGATTTACATGTGAATAGCATGATGATGTACCAGATATGTTTCTTTATCCTTCCAGATCAACTCTTTTTCCCCATCCACTCTGTATCCCAAAAGGTTGACCTGTACAGACAAATCAAAATGTCTTGTCACCTCCAGCTTCCAGTTGGGATTAGTCAGTGAGGAATCCAAGCAAATTGGGAGAAGGGAGAAAGTGAGAACATGACTCTATAGAAGTAGAACATAACTGAAGAAAACCAATTGAAATGATTATCAACACATCTCAACAGACTCTCAGCAGCACCAAGCAATTTCCATCATCAGTTCACTCTTTTAATCTCCATGATCACCATTACACACCTTCTTTCTCCTCTTTCTCATTCTTAGTTTGCGCTTTCACCTCCTATTTTACTGAAAAAATATAAGCACGTAAAGCAGAAATGGTCCGTATTTCATCGTAAACCTACCAACCTGCTGCTTCTGTGCCTATACTCTTCTTTCCCCTTTATTACAATGGTTGTCTCTGCTCTTCTCTAAAACCATCTCCTCTAGTCGTCCCCAAAATCCCATTTCCTGTTATCACTAGAAGACTACACACCTGCCATTATTACTTCTTGTCTGCATCATTATTTATTTGTCTCTACTGCATTACTCCTATAAACACACAAACATGCCATACTATTGTCCTTAGAAGAAAAACAAACAAAACTTCCTAGACTCCATGTATCTCTTCAGCTGCCATCCTAGTTCCCTGTTACTCTTAAAAGAAAAGATTTTCAAACATATCGACTAAACTTTTTGCTTATACTTCAACTCCCATTCTCTCCTTCAGTCTACTGCAATCAGGTTTTAGCCACTATTACCCTATCAAATCTTCTCTTGTTAGGGGCACTTGACAATAAGATCGTCAGATTCAATGATCCATCTCAGTTCTCAACGTATTAAACCTTTATTAGCAACAGACACAATTTATTTTCCCCTATTCCCTGAAATACCTTTTTTTTTTTTTAATTTGGCTTCTAAGACAGTGTTCCCCCTATTTCAATAACCACTTCTTTTTGATATTCTTGGCTGGCCCCTCTTCTTCCTCATCTTTAAATGTTGGATGCTGAAGAACATCATTCTCCTGACTCTACCTATACTTTCTCCTTAAGAAATCTTACACAAACCCATTGCGTTAAATATAATAACTTCCAAATTTATCTCTCGTTTTCCTACTAGTCCTCTGACTTCTAACTTCATATATGTTACAGCTATGTGATACCTCAAGTTTGGATATCTAACAGATTATCTTAAACTTAAAATGTAAAAACAAAAGTCAGCAAATAGAAAAATCACTTGCACTTTTGTTTGGTTGGTTGGTTTTGTTTTTGACAGTGCTCTGTCACCCAGGCTGGAGTGCAGTGGTATGATCAGAGCTCACTCCTACCACCTCCCAGGTTTAACTGATTCTCCCACCTCAGCCCCCCAAGTTGGTGGAACTACAGGTGTGGGCCACCATGCCCAGCTAAATTTTGTATTTTCAGTAGAGACGGAGTCTCACCTTGTTGCCCAGGCTAGACTCAAACTCCTGGGCTCAAGTGATCTGCCGACCTCAGTCTCCCAAACTCCTTGGATTACAGGCGCACGCAATTGTTTAGGAGAAACAAATGCAAGCATCACTCTTGGCAATTCTATTTCCATCATACCCCATATACAGTTCATCAATAATTAAAGCATTAATCCAACCACTTTTTATCACCTCCACAGCTCCAGTCCTGGTCAAAGCCACCATCAGTCCTCAGCTAGACTACTGAATAGCATAACTGTTCTCCCTGCTTCCTCTCTTGCACTACAGAGCAGTTATTTCCTACAAAGTAAGCAGACAAATCTCTGTAAAATGTAAACCCCGTCCTCAGTTCTCTGCTCAGACTGTCCAGTGGCTTCTGAGACATCACACTAAATATTTCAGTTTATCGCTGTTGCCACCAGCACCACACTGGTCTTTCTCCAACCTCTTTTATTACATTGTGTTTTAACCACACTGTTCATTCATACTGCAAGTAAAATTAGGCTTGTTTCTGTTTCCATCCTATGTGCTTGTGGTTCTCCTTAGCCCTATACCTCTACATACCTGCCTTGCCATTTACTCTGTTGTAGTCAAATGCCATTGTATTAGTCTGTTCTCACACTGCTATAAAGACACTACCTGAGACTGGATAATTTAAAGAAAAAAGAGGTTTAATTAACTCACAGTTCTGCATGGCTGGGAGGCCTCAGGAAACTTACAATCATGGCAGAAGGTGAAGTGGAAGCAAGGCACTCCTTACACAGCAGCAGGAGAGAGGGAAGGAAAATTGCCACTTTTGAAACCATGAGATCTGGTGAGAACTCCCTCACTGTCATGAGGATAGCATGGGGGAAACAGTCCCCATGATCCAATCACCCGCCACCTGTTCCCTCCCCTGACATGTGGGAATTACAATTCAAGATGAGATTTGGGTGGGGACACAAAACCAAACCATATGAACCATCTTCTCTGAAAAGGCTTTTTCTGACCACCCAAACTGAAATAGTCATTGCTCTCACTCTCCCACCCACCAGCATTCTCTATTCTTTTATCTTGCTTTATTTTTCTTCATAACACTTAACACTACCTGATATAGTTTATATTTACTTGTCTGTTTATTATTTGTTCACACTAACTAGAATGTCAATTTCACAAGGGCATGGATCCTGACAGTCTTCTCACTGTGCACTCCCCAGTGCACAGAAGAATGCCTGGAATAGAGAAGGTGTCAATAAATTCATCACTGTATAAATGAATGAATCTTATCCCATAGTTCCATATATACTTGGGTAGGTTTCTATGACATTCCACTAACTTGATTATCTATACCTGATTGTCTATTACCACACTGTTAGTATAACTTTATAATTAGTCTAAACTATGACTACAATTACTGAATGCTTATCATGTGCCATCTGATTAAAAAAATCTAATTGGATATCTAATAGGGAAATCTGATGTCTGATAGTAAATTTTTTTCTTTTCTTTTCCAGAACTGTTTTGTATCTGGTTTTTTTGTGTGTTTTTTTTTTTTTGCTTTTTATTTTTTATTTTATTTTCATTTTGAAGTGTCATTCTTAACATAAGTTCCTTAAATTTTTATTGGAATTGCATTGGATTTATAGATTAGTAATACATGTATACATAAATGGGCCAGGTACCACTCTAAATATCTTACATGCATTAATTCTTTTAGTCACCTGAGTGATCAAATGAAGTAAGTATAAAATTGTTAGCATTATACCCATTTAACTGATTTAAAAGATGAAAGCCCAGAGAAGTTAAATAACTTACCTAAGGTTATTTAGCAAGTAAGTGGTGGAGTTGGAATCTGAACTCAAGTATTCTGGCTCTTAAGCTTTTATATCTAACAAAATGTCTCCCAAATTATTTTAGGAAGAATAGACAACTTTACTAATTGAGCACTGTACTTCTATTGAGCATTCTCCATAACTATTTATTGAAGTTTTATTTTATGTTCTCTAGAAACATTTCATAATTTTTTTCAACTTTTCGTACATGCTTCGTTAACTTTGATCCTAGGCATTATATAATTTTTGTTGCTGTTATGAATGTTAATTTTTTTATTCTATTATATTTTTCTAACTATTTTATATATATATATATAGAAAAGCTATTGATTTTGTTTGTGTGTTGGGTTTATAATCAGTCATCTTGTTGAATTCTTTTGTTAGTTATAATTCTAGTTTCTCTTTGATTTTTTATCATAGCAATTGAAAATAATGAGTTATCTTTCAACAATTATTCATTTTTTTGTATTATACTGCATTGGCTAACACTTCTGGTACAATGCTCAATAGAAGCAGTAAGAGTCACTCTTGTCACATTTCTGACTTTAAGATCTCTCTAAACAGTTGCCATTAAGTATGATGTTTGCTGCATTAAATTAAGGAAGTTCCCTTTAAAGGCAGAAGCTGTTGGTTCTTTAATGAATAGGCATTTCCTTACAATTTTATTTGAGGTGGCAATGTGCTCAAATAAAACATATAATTTCTAGAGCTACACTAGGTGATGTGACACTACTCTTGTCATTGAGACATGAGCAAAGTTCTGCTGGGGATTTCTGGGATAGTTTTTCTTTCCTGAGTGAGGTAGGCACCACCAAGCCATGCTCTAGAGTCAACCCATGCTTGCCATGATAACCTATGGTGTGCATTTCTTCCCAAATCCCATTCAGTGACATCAGTTTGATAGCTTAAAATTAGTCATGGTTCAAGTATTTATATCATGGGATTAGGCAACTGCTACAATCAGAGATGTTCACCCCCACCTGGTAGCCTGAGAATATTCTTAAATATTTATCAGTAGATGACTGGTGCCACACCTTTCTCCTTGCTGAGTCTTTCTTCTTGTTACCAAGAACACAAATGTGATGGCTGAGACTATGACAGACATATTGTGAGCAAGAGAGAACAACAGAATCACTACATGCTAACTTCTGATATCCTTGAACCACTGATTAAATGTCTCCTGAGTGATGAAATGATGTAAGTATAAAATTTACCAGCTTTACCTACTTTAGTGTGAGACAGGTCACACAGGGCACAAATTTGAGATAGAGGCTGTCCAAGTGTGAAGTTCAACTGCCAGCTCCTCTACTTTACTTGCAACATGAACTTAGATTCTTTGACCCTCTGTTCCTCAGTCTGTCCTCCGTAACATGAGGGAGACCACACGCACACACGCACGCATACACACACACGCATACACACAAAAAGGCATATGGCAACCATTCAACAACTTAAAAGTCATAGTTTAGTAAGAATTAGTTAAAATTTCTCTTTCTTATAGCTGAAACTATTCATAGTTTTCATCCCTAGTTATCTAAAAGGTTTCTTATAAATCAGCATTGAAATTTATTAAATATTTTCTTTAGCTACAAAATTTTTCTTAATTTGTTAATGTAAAAAATTACACCAATAAGATATCTGTATATGAGGAACACATGATTAACGTAAATTATTTTTAGATACACAAGTGACTTTGATTTCCTAATTTCCTTCATTTAAGATTTCTGCATAAATTTTCCTTTTCAGCACTTGTCATGTTTTGGAATCAACATATACCTCTAATGTGAAGTTTAATAAGCATTCTCTCTTGTTTTATATTCTAAAATATTTTTCATAAGATAGAGATTAGCTGTTCCTTGCATGTTTGGTAAACCTTGCCAGAAACACTGTGGACCTGATAGTCCCATGGAAGTATAGGCCTGCATTTTTCAAACTACATATTCCACTTATTTAATGGTGGCTTCTCAACTTTGCTAATTTTTAAATAATTCCTAAAAATGTTTATAATTGACATAAGTTTTCAAAAAATTTAGTATTCATAGTATTGTTATGATTTATTTCATCTCTACTGAATCTGTTGTTCTACCTCCTATATCACTTATAATATGTATTTATGCCTTCTCTCCTTTCTTGGTGAGTCTTTCTACAGACATTTTTCTATTTATTAATCTTCTCATAGAACAAGTTTTTGCTTTTTTTGGCCTGCACCTTTGTAATTCAATTTCTACTTTACTAATTTCTACTTCTCCCTATATAATTCCCTTCTCCTTTCTCAGATTCATTACCTACTCTTACCTAGCTTCTTCAGTTAAATTACTTGATTTCTTAAACTTTTGAAAAGCAATATATTTAAAGCTAAACATTTTCTTTTCTCAGTCTCTTAAGCTGCATCACACTGTGTAGTAGTTAATTTGTAATTATCACTCACCTCTAAGCGAGAGGTGACAACATGCTAGCAGCCCTCGTTCTCGGCGCCTCCTCGGCCTCGGTGTCCACTCTGCGGCGCTTGAGGAGCCCTTCAGCCCACCACCGCACTGTGGGAGCCCCTCTCTGGGCTGACCAAGGCCGCTGGAGCCGGCTCCCTCTGCTTGCGGTGAGGTGTGAAGGGAGAGGCGCAGGCGGGAACCCGGGCTGCGCGCGGTGTTCGCAGGTCAGCGCGAGTTCCCTAGTTCCGGGTGGGCGTTGGCTGGCGGCCCCGCACTCAGCGGCCGGCCGCCGCCACCGCCGGCCCGGGTCAGTGAGGTGCTTAGCACCCGGGCCAGCAGCTGCAGAGGGTGCGCTGGGTCCCCCAGCAGTGCCGACCCGCCGGTGCTACGCTCGAATTCTCTCCGGGCCTCAGCTGCCTCCCCTCGAGGCAGGGCACGGGACCTGCAATCCGCCATGTCCGAGCATCCCCGTCCCCGCGGTGGGCTCCTGCGTCGCCCCCTGCGCCGCCGCGTCCGGTCCCGTCGACCACCCAGTGGCTGAGGAGTGTGGGCGCACGGCAGGGGACTGACGAGCAGCTCCACCTGCGCAGCCGCGCCCAGTCTCATCGACTGCTCAAGGACTGAGGAGTGTGGGCGCAGTCGCGGGACTGACTAGCAGCTCCACCTGCGCCGCCGCGCGGGGTCCCATCAACCGCCCAGAGGCTGAGGAGTGTGGGCGCAGGGCGGGGGACTGACGAGCAGCTCCACCTGCGCCACGGGGCCGGGTCCCATGGACCGCCCAAGGGCTGAGGAGTGTGGGGAGACGGCCCGGAATTGACGAGCAGCTCCACCTGCAGCCCTGCTGCGGGATCCACTAAGTGAAGCCAGCTGGGCTCCTGGGTCTAGTGGGGACTTGGAGAACCTTTATGTCTAGCTAAGGGATTGTAAATACACACAATACACCAATCTGCACCCTGTGTCTAGCTCAAGGTTTGTAAATACACCAATCAGTACTCTGTATCTAGCTAACCTAGTGGGGACTTGGAGAACTTTTCTGTCTGGCCCTCTGTGTCTAGCTAAAGGATTGTAAACACACCAATCAGCACTCTGTGTCTAGCTCAGGGATTGTAAATGCACCAATCAGCACTCTGTAAAGTGGACCAAGCTGCAGGATGTGGGTGGTGTTGGATGAGGGAGTAAAAGCAGGCTCCTGGAGCCAGCAGTGGCACCCTTGGGTACCTTTCCACAGTGTGGAAGCTTTGTTCTTTTGCTCTTTATGATAAATCTTGATGCTGCCTACTCTTTGGATCCAAGCCACCTTTATGAGCTGTAACACACACCGTGAAAGTGTGCAGCTTCACTCCTGAAGCCAGCGAGACCCTGAACCCACTGGGGAGAAGGAACAACTCCAAACGCCCCGCCTTCAAGAGCTGTAACACTCACTGAGAAGGTCTGCAGCTTCACTCCTGAAGTCAGCAAGACTAGGAACCCATCAGAAGGAAGAAACTCCGGACACACCATCTTTAAGAACTATAACACTCACCGAGAGCATCCGCAGCTTCATTCTTGAAGTCAGTGAGACCAAGAACCCACCAATTCTGGACACATAAGTATTTTTCACAATTCTGCATTGAAATTTTACTTTTACTCGTAAGTTACTAAGAGTACTTTCGTTTTACTTTCTTAGCATGTAAAAGGAGGAGGTTAGAGGAAAAAATGTTACGGTTTTTCTTCAATTTTATATCAACTTCTTAATATAATCCTGTTGTGACCAGAAAGATGGCTGGCCTGTATAATAATTGTTCTTTCAAAATTATCAGACTGCCTGAATGGCATAAAAATGAACAAATTTACAGTCTTTCTCATCTCAGTAAATAAGAATACCATTCAGTCCAGCTGTTCAGAGCAAAACTGTAGAAGCATCTTTGGTATCTTTCTTTCTTTTACACCCGAATCCCTAAGCAAATCTTATGATTTCTACATTCAAAATGTATCTGTCATCTTATTACTACCTACCACACCTCTACCTCTTTTTTTTTTTTTTTTTTTTTTTAAACAATCATCTTCTAAGCCACCGTCATCTCTTATCTGGTTTGTACAACAACCTCCAAATATACTGTTTTGCTCCCTTCTTTGCCCCTTTGTTCTCCATAACGCGGCTAGAATGATCTTTTAAAATGAGGTTTTCCTATGCCAAAAATCTCCTCGACTTTATATGTTGTCTTGAACGAAATTAATGCATAGTCTGTGGGCTATGTCAATTTCCTAGTTGTGACATTGCACTAAAATCATGCAAGATGTTACTCTTGGAGAAAAATGGGTAAAAGATATATGGAATATTTCTGTACTGTTTCTTACAATGACAATTAATTTTAAAATTATCCTAAAATAATTTTTTTAAAGCTATTGAAACCAACAGTAGGTCAGCCTAAAGACATTAGGCATTTACTATTATTGATTCCCTATATTTAATATGTGCCCATGCTTTGATTCAGACTAAGAAAAAATACTGCTTCATAAAGCTGTACAATTGAAAAACTATGAAATTTATAACATTTTATATGCTTGATTTTGTTCTGTCAACTTGGCTAAGACTGGAAACTAAATTTCCCAGAATTTTCTTCCCTATATGTTTCAGTTTGAGTTGGCCCAAAGAGGAACTCTACAAGATTTACAAAACAGAAAGGAAACAGAAGTCATTACAGTTAGAAAGTCTTACAATAAAACAAAATGACAGACTCAGAGGTACCCAGCAGGTCTTAACTTGTCCTTTCTGTCTTCCACTAGAAAATTAGCTTATATTTCTAATTGCTGATCTTGCCGACCAAGAGCAGCCCAACTCCCACCAGCAGGTGCTTGGTTGGGGACTCACAGAAGTAGTAGCTACACAGAGAAAACTGCTCTCTATAGACACCTCCAAGGTGCCCTTTCTATTATGCCACTCTGGCAAGATCATGTGCACTGGGTTTTGGAGATTAAAAGTTGGAGTGGATTTATTACATGTTAACTGCTTATTCACTGCTAAATTATATTCCCCAGGAGACCCTCAAAGATGGTACCCCCGTGGTAAGGAAAGCACCATCATCATCAAGGTCCTCTGTTGTGGCTTTTCCTTGTATGCCAGGGATAACTGTGAGACTTGCGGCCAGCAAAATACTGTCCCTGAATTCACAAGGGATGATGTGATCCAGGAGTTGTGAAATCCAAGAGATGGCACTTATATTACAGGTACAAGATGGATATGAATCCTATTTAAAAAAAAAATTGTGCTGAAGCAATTACCAGAATTATGTGACCTGAAGAGATGTTTTGCATTGACTAATCAATAATTGTCTTTCTACAAATGAAAGAGGTGGGCAGGTTAATAAAGTCATACTTGGTTTGTGTAGGTGGAAGAGCTATAGATCTGATAAAGCTAAGTCTGTATCAAATTATCATTATGAAAGCAATGACCCCTCAACATACTTCTAGAGTTGAACCTGTTTATGGACCCAGAGCCTCTTTCAGAAAGTGAAGATGGGTACTCTTAAGTAGAGACTCTGCTACATTTTCAGTAATTTACATGGTAAATATTTCTCCTAGCTTTCTCCAAAAGAACCTAACCAATTTACCAAGAGACTATACATTAAGAAAATAAAAATAACCCTACTTTTTAGAATTTACTGAACAATAACTATTCTCTAGAAACCTAAACTGCCACTGTGGTCCACCAGGCTGGATAGGTCTAAAAGAGGAGGGTAAGGTCTAATCATCAATGACATTTTGGTTCAAGTCCATCTCACAGTGAGTCTAATGGGTTCCCAAATCTATCCTACATTTATTTCCTCATTTCTGGAAAGCATCTGTGGAAGATACATATTCAAAAACTGGCAGAATTTCCACATTGGATCTCTGACCTACGTATTGAGGACTATTACAATTGGAAATGTCAAACAGAGTCTTGAGAACTTCTTTCCCTCCCAAAGCAGTGAAACAAAAGCAATAACACTTTCCTAGAGGGACTACCAAAGTTTGTGCCACAGTCAAGGGTGGAAGGGGTCCTAATACATTCCCATTCAAATCATCTGTTTGGCCTGTGGAGAAGGCAGATGGATCTTGTAGAATGACATAAACTTAATTAGGTAATAATTATAACTGCAGCTCTATTTCCAGATGTAGTTGCTTTATTGGAACAAATCAACACAGCCTCTCTTTTTTTGTAGTTTTAGGCTGCTGATGTCATAAATACTTTTTCTCTATACTTGTTAGTAAGAACCACCAGAAGCAGCAATACACGTAGCATTCCTTAAGACTATATCAGCTATGCAGCCCTCTGCTACAATGTAGTCCATCAGGAACTTGTTTGCTTCTCCACTCTATGGGACATCAAGCAAGCCTACTACATAGATATCATTCTGATTGAACCCAATAAGCAGAAAGTAGAAAATACTTTAGATATCTTGTCCAGACATATGCATGCAAGAGGCTGGAAGAATAAACCCTATAAACATTCACAAGCATGTAATATCTGTGAAATTTGTAGGAATTAGGGCCTGGTGCATATTGAAACATACCAGATGGAAAACATGTTTCTGTATCTGACACCTGCTACCTCTAAGAGGTGGAGCTCTGTATTTTGGTTGAAATAGATACCTGGTTTGGGCATCTTACTTCAAGCCATTTACCAAATAATCCATAAGCTCTCAGTTTTGAGTCAGGCCCAGATTATAAGGTGGTTCTGCAACAGAGCTAGACTGCCATTCAACCTCTCCTGCCCCATGGGCCATATAACCCAGCAAATCCAACAGGGCTTGAGGTGTCTATGGCAGTTAGAGATCCTAAGGGAAACCTTTGACAGATCCTTATAGGTAATTCACACTATACCCCTCTCGGACTTTGGAGAAGTTTTGTTTTCTCACAGGAAATGATTCTCCTTTTGAGAAACAGCTTCCTCCTTTTTATAGGTTCCCACCAGAGTCCTGACACTTAGTATTGGCCATCAAATAATCACGTGACCATAGTATTCATATTAACAAAGTGTTGTCTGACTCACCAAGTGTTACGTAGCAGTACTTCAAGTGGAAACAATAGATAAATTTTCCTCCAAAGGTTTTGAAGTCACAAATAAGTTGTATGGAAAGTGGCTTAGATTCCCATGGCTTCTATTCCTGCCACACTGCCTCCTCTCTCTTATGTGGAATAGTCTATTACAGCAGAATGAGGAAGAACAATTTTATCCTTGTTCACAGATGGTTCTGCACTATTCTGGCACTATCTAAATTGGACAGCTGAGGCATTACAGGTGTGGCCTTGAAGTATAGTGGTGAAGAAAATTTTTCCAATGGGAAGAACTTCAAACTATAACCCTGATTGTTCATATTGCCTGGCAGGAGATATGGATAGAGGTACATATCTGGAATGAGTCATGAGCAGTGACTAACAGTTTGGCTGCATGGTAAGCAAGTTAGAAGAAACAAGATTGGAAAATCAGTAACAAGGTCTAGAGAAGAAGTATATAGAAAGACTTCTTTAAATGGGCACAAAATATGAAGATATTTTTGTCGTACATAAATGCTCACCAAAGAGCAACTTCCCAAGAGGAAGATCTTAAAAATCTTATGCACAAGATTACCCATTGTTTTATTCCCATAATTGCCCAGTTGGCTCATGAAGAGAATGATCATGGAAGCAGAGATGGAGCCTATGCGTGGGCTCAGCAACATGGACTTCCATTCATTAAGGCCAATTTGGATAGAGCCACTGCTGACTACCCAAACTGCCAAAAGCAAATATCTCCACTGAATCCCTGAAATGGCACCATTCCCTGGAGGAACCAGCTGGCCACCTGGTGGCAGGTTGATTACATTGGATCACTTCCATCATTGAAGGAGTACCTCTTTGTTCTCACGGAGGGGGAAAGAAAAACACTTATGCCAGATATGGTTTTGCCTTTCCCACTCCTAATGTTTCTACTAAAACCACCAGCTGTGGGTTTACACAATGCCTTATTCACCTTTATAGTATTCCATATGACATTACTTCTGACAAAGAAACTCATTTTATAGCAAATGAAGTGCAATGTTGGGCTCATGCTCATGCAATTTACTGGTATCCTCATGTTCCCTTCATCCTGAAACAGCTGGTCTAATGAAATTATGGAATGGTCTTTGGAAGACTCAGTTATGGCACCAGCTGGTGAAAGCACTTTATGGGGCTGCAATAATGTCTTTCTGGATGTAAGATATTCTTTGAATCAGCTATAAATATGTAGCAATGTTTCTCCTATACCCAGGATTCATGAGTCTGAGAATCACAGGGTAGATATGAGACTGAGTCCTTTCACATTAATCCTAATGATCCACTGGTAGTATTTTTGTTCTCATTCTCTACAAATTTTGACCTTTCACGTTCAAAGATCTTACTTCCCAAAGAAGAAATTCATGACAGAATACAACATTGTACTGGAATTCACAGCTACCATTGGCTATTTGGGGCACCTCAGACATTGAAACAACAGGAAAGAGGCAGAGGTAGAATTCCCAGTATTCAGAAGATCTTCTAGAGCATCCCTTAGACTTTCAACATTTTGTGGTAAAAGTTCATGAAAAGCTACAACAACCTAATAGAGGCAGGGCTATAATGGTACAGACGCTTCACGAACTAGGATTTGGGTCACTCTATCAGGTAAGGAACCACAATTAACTGAGACACTTTCAGGAAGCAGATAAAATATGAACTGTGTAGTGGAAGAAAGAAGTTATAAATACTATCTGTGATCTTATGACCAGTTATGATCCCATGGCTGATCATGAGGGCTCTAGTAGATAAAAATATGTATTCATGTATTTATTGCTTCAAAGTGTATTTGTATGTGTGTGAGTTTCCCCTTTCCCCAATTCCCTAGTCTAACAAAAGATTTATTAATAGTGGTTACCTATATCTCAGGATTAAAGCTATAGGATATTCAAAGGAGCATTTGACTGAGTAAAACAGAAATGAGCATAACCCACAGATAGGTAAGTCACTTTGTGTGTTCCCTTTTGGGGAGTGGGCTAGTGTGTTTTTGTTGTACGAAAGATAGTTGTATCAACTTCAGGTAAAAGAATGATTTTGTTTTTGTTCTTATTTGGAAGTAAATATGGTTACCATATGAGACTATGAAAGCCGTGTTGACGAGGAGTACACTGTACTAGACTACACTGTCAGTTTGGTTGACATTTCTCAGAATTCCCTTTCCTGTATTGTTCAAAGTGAGACTGGTCCCCAAAAACAGGAATTATGGTGAGATTTTTAAGGCAGAAGTGAAACACAAGTCATTAAGTTTAGATACCCAGTGATTTCCAGGCTGTCTTCACTTTTCCTTACTCCACATCCAGCTTGTCTTCCTGCCTGCTGACCTCACTGACCCACGGTGGCACAGGTTCACCACCAGGTGTTTTCTCATGGACCAGCAGAGCTAGAACCTACACAGAGGCATTGGTTTCCCATAGCCTCCCTTCAGAACCCCTGGCTGGGAACTATTTGAGTGACTGGACGTGCTGAACTTCACAGAGCTTCAGTTCCCACTTGTCAGCCCACACAGTGCTTCAAGCAGATGAGTGAATCTTTCTCTTATCTGCCAATTTCCCTCTTCCAGACATTCATTTTCAGGATCCTCCTTTGTTTATGGTAGTTTAAATTTCTATAACTTCCTTATTTCCACATATTACATGGACTTGTTTTCCTGACAACCCTAATAAATGTAGCATAAACACAAACTATGATTTTGCTGTTTATTTTCTTCAGATAGCCCTGAAAATAATCCAAATAACATATACAATAATATGTTACAAAAGTATGGCTCTCCTATGAAATGAACAACCAAACAGGAAGTCTGGAACTAAGCCTGTACACTGCTTTGATGATGGCTGCCCTTTGGGCTCCACATCCACTAAGTGGATTAAATGCAATTACAGTACTCTTTGTTGACAGACTGCCACCAGGGGGCAAAGATAATATCTTAATACAAAGTGATGACAGTGAGGCTTATTTATTTAGCATCCAGAATATAAGCATTACTGTACTCTGCCATTTATTTAAGCTTTTATCTCCATGAATCTTGCAAGTTAAATAATATCATCATTGTTTTGCTGAGAAAAAATAAATGTCCAAAGAGTATAAGTAACCTGTCCAAGTCACATAGATAAATCCATTCTAGGTTTCCTCAATTCCAAAACAAATGCTTCTTCTAGAAAGACATATTGGTATTTACCTTACAGGAAATGTACTAATGTTTGTCTTCAGTGCTCTTCCATATCCTGTTTAAACCCCACTCATGCCTATATACCTTATACTAACCTCTAACCGTTTTATTCCCTTGTAAGTCATGCACTGTGTTCTATGTCTTTCTTTTCTGCCTACTTTCAGGAGGCTATCACATAGGCAAAATTCTGATGAGCAAAACTGCCCTGTGTTTTATTAACAAATAATCATAGAGTGTTTTCATTTTCATGGTCTTAGAATAGAAATTCCATTACTTATTTATTTAACAAATACTTTCCATGTTTCTGATGAGCTAGAAAATGGTTCAGTCCCAATATTAAAGCAGTAATGAAAAATCCCATCAATCAGGTCTCTGATTGGTATTTTCTATGTGCATTTTTCAATGAGTACAAGATGCTTTATCATACAAGGCAGCCATTGCACTCTTGAACAGCTGTTAAAGTGAAACACTCATTCCTTATGTTCTTCTGAATACTCTATGAAATGTTTACCTCTTAGGCCCTCTATATGATACAGAATAAAGTCAATTCATTTTTGTCATATGCTAGCTCTTAAAGCATTTATCCCCTCTTTCTTCCCACCACTAATTAGTGGCTTAGGAGTTCAGGCTTCAAGCAGCATCCATGGATATGAATATCAAGATTACAAAGAACTCATTGATATACCAACATTGTCAAATAATACCAACACTGGTTGATTGGCTGTTTTTGTACACACGACAATATAGACTGTGAGCAACTTGAGGCAAAGTCTTGTATCTTAATCACTTCTTTATCTCTTGTGTCTAACACAGTACATGTCACAAATAGGTTATTATTAGAAATTATTAAATAGGTGTTGAATGAATAAATTATTAAGCTAATACTTGCTATCTTTTATTTATTTCAGTCAGTGGAAACCTAGCATTTGAGAACCTATGATATATCAGCCACTGTTCAAGGCCGTGAATGAATAAAACAGACATGAATCCTTCCTCAGACCTTGGAGTCTGAAATTGCTGAAGTGAGTACAGTAATTCCACTCCAGGTGACTCATACTAATAACCTTAGGGAGAAAAAATGCTACTGCTGAGCCTCAGTTTCCTCATATACTATTGAATTGTTAGACAAATGACCAATTTGATAAGATTAAGTCCTTAAATCATTATAAAGGGCATGAAATGTTTAAGGCATTATATAAATTAAGTTTTATGATTATAAAACTATTTTATAAATTTGAATACTGCCCAGAATTGATGTTCTTCCAAGGTCAAAAGCAATTCAGTTTCTCAGATACAAGCACATCATTATAAAACCACATACATCATGCAGTAACTCTAGGATTATTATTTAAAACCATATCTCTATTATATAATGTAACTTCCTTTAGAGCACAATATTTTACATTCAGTATCCTCTATAGGATCTAGCACTTTTCAGAAAAATAGCATTCAATAAGTGGATTGATGCAATAGAAACAACTGAAGAATCACCAAGGAATCTAACCTGAATACCATTTAGGAGATTCAAGAACCCAGTGAAATTGTATGCAAAACTGTGTGTCTGTAGGCCATTTTGTAGAGTTCTTCGGTTTTATCAGAGTCTCAAAGAGATCTATTATATATAAGAGTTTCTTACTCAGTATATATTAATTGAATTTCAACTACTTGCTAGACATTGTACTATGGTTTAGGCTTAGAATATAAAACTTTTTTATAATAAATGAATATTGAGTACATCAAAATTTTTCAAGATCTGCTTTCTTAAATTCACACCATTAAAATTAATGCATAACCTATTAAACACATTTACATCCTAAATCATCATCAGATACTCTAAAGTAACTTAATATCACATTTGCTGGCAAAATATTCCTTGGAAATACATTCTTATTGGCTTCATGAAAAAAGCCTCCATGATAATATAACCTGTGGGGGTTTAATGTATGTCTACATAGACTTACATATGTGCATATACATACACACATACGTATATACGTATAATTTTAAAAATCCTTAATGAGTCATGCTGCTCAAATAGTTTAAACAATCTCTAATTCATCAACTATCTTTTAGCGCTGCTGGGTTTCCATTTATTCCTAACAATAACAATGAAGCTACTGTCCTTCAAACAAAATGATGACGTATAAAGAAAATGTCCTAGAAATTGTTTTCTAAGCAGTTTCCTCAGGGACTTTCCACTGACTGAAATAAATAGTTTTCAAATGCGCCAGACGGAGGACAAAAATTATTTTTAAAATTGCAAGAATACCTCTGAAACTTCATGGCAGTTTTTCCCCTTTGGAAACCTTGTATCTCTCCTCAGCGATTAAGAATCAACTATCTCCAGTCAATAAATATTTATTTGAGCAGCTATTTTAGTTTGCTGAATAAAATTATTCTTTCTTTTGAGAATGGTTGCCATATATTCTTGTCCCAAACTTATAAGAAAAGGATATTTCCCCAGATACAGACATAAGCACACTTAAAGACTGAAACTCTCATCCACAGTAGATGTGCACTTTACAGTATGAAAATTTTAATGTAGCATAATCCAAAATGACTATTTGAAAAAAAAAAATGGTTAGTTTATTCTCTGGAAACAATGTTTCTAATTCATATATTCTACAGAGCTCAGTTGCAATTGGCGATAGTGGCCAGGAGATGGCGCAGTCTCATTTCCTAAGATTTACTTCATAGACTAATCCACAGTGTTAACTTAAAAAAGAAACGTTTTTTAATGGCACTTGTTTTCACTAATAGAAGCTAAGATTGAAAAATAAAACACTCAGAAACTGTAAATTCAAATTGCTCAAATGTTTTATTTATTACGAATCACCTATCTGCAAATAAAATACTTTAAAAATACTTTGAAAAACTTTTTTCTTTCCTGTGAACAAGGAACAGAAGAAACAGTTTTGAAGTAGTAATTATTTAAAATTGCCTTAATTGTTCAATTCGTCCTTTTGTTTTATATTATGCTGGATTGCTTTACACTTACAAATGTATTTTATCACTAAAAATGCCACTTTTCAATAAAATAAAAAGGATAGTTTTAATAAAATTTTTACAAATGATAATTTAGGGAGAAAATTCATTAAAGTAAATATTTCCTTATATAATGTTCAAATTTACTTCTTTCACTTGATAAATGCTAATGAAGAGTTTTCAGATCTAAGACCTATTATATTGCTTGAGAAAAAAATAAAACTAGCATTTTAAGACCTCATAATCCACTCACATACTTATTGAAGTATATTAATGGATGTGTGTGTATGTGTGTGCACGTGCATGTACTACACGCTTCTGGAAAAACTCCAGAAAGGGAGAATGGGCATATACATTACAGATTGTCCTGATTTGGTCTGAAGTACAGTCTGCCACAAGTTATTGAGTCTTTACTGGAAAGGTAGGAAGAATCTCTAATCATCCCTGAAAAGGCATAATCCAAAGCTGGCCGAAAAGGCAAGGTGGGTACCAACCCAGGTGTTAGGTAGGGTGACATAAAACCAGATAACCCTCTTCCTGCAGAAGAATATGCCACCCTTAATGGACTGATACCTACTCTAGGATTTAAGCTGTAGAGATTTGAATCACCTCCATAAGAAGCAGAAGTAGTTTGAAGAGGAGAGAAAGCTGATTTATTACCTAGAGTTCCAAAACCAATTCCAGCAAGACTAAAACTTGAAGCTCTCTGAAAGGCTGTGTTTTCCAGTTCTTCTGAGTTTGCTAGGTTCCTGTTGTCCGGCTTGTGTTCTCTGCCATTTAAAACCTGTTCAATAGCTTGGACCACATCCCCTTTGCAGAACTGTAGAATGCCTTCTAGCCGGCTGCGCCTGTAATTTGGGAAAATCTTAGTAAGGATATCAAGAGGGTCTCTTGGTCTTGAGGACACTGTAGGAAGGCTTGCCTTGGTCGCAGTCAAGTCTTTGACCCATTCACTTTCATTTCCTGATTCCAGATCAGAGGATGATAAGGACCTGGGACTTTCTTCACCTCCTGATTGCTCTCCAGGATGAGGAGAGAGGACACTATCATGCTTGTTGGAATATTCTAAAATAGATGACCCGATACTTTGTTTCCCAACGACACCATTAGACCTAGGAGATGATCCCAGGTAAAGCTGATGGGATTTGGAGATCGGTTCTTCTTGTCCATTCTGGCATGACTCACATTTACTCTCTTTTTGTTCTGGAGAAGAGGGGGAAAAAAACAATCAAATATAGGGAAGACTTCCCAGAACATAGTACTGCTCACTTAAAAATAATGCCGGATAATATAATTCATTCACTCCTAATAATTAGTAATATTTATATACTCAAAGACATTTTAATGAATAAATCAAATTGAAAAGATTATTCAGAAATGCAGGTGCTGGAATAGTCAAAAAGATACTATTATATCATTTCAGAATCACAAAGATATGCAATATTAAAATGCAGTTATATTTAGGAATCAGAAGATGAGAGTGCATTATTACCCCAAATTGTTTGCATAACACCAATATGGCACGCTGTCTGTTCTATCTTGGTTGTGTGGGATCTTCCTAAATGTCACCTAAGTTTTGTTATTATCTAAGTGATATTTTTTCAAAATGACACTATGGAAAACAAACTAAATAAAATGAACAGGGAATAAAAGGAATAATCTTAGTTTGAAAATGAATATTCTATTTAATCACTAATGCTAAATTTTAACAATTGGTTTTTTTATCTCATATTTCAGGTTAAAATTAATTTACTTGAATAATGTAAAAAAACGAAATTGTTCATTTCATTTCAAATTTAAACCAATAAGTACTATTGCTGTGTCATTCCCAAATCATACTAGAGCTCGCATATTTCATTTTATGAGAAATGATACAGATGGTATTTTTCATAATCCTCTATGAAACGTGTACTTTCTTTTTGAATCCTTAAGAAATATCAATAACAGACTTTAAAAGCAAACTGTTTATAAAAGAAAATTATAAACTGTCCTATTGCAATCTATATGAATCCTCAAATTGTCTTTTAAAAACAACATATTAGGCATTTGCTTTAAATCACAACCCTCCTCCAATGTTACGGGCAATGTTCTAAAAGTACTTTTACACAAAGTTCTGGTTTTTCTATCTCAACATTTTGAGCACATTAATCAAACAAAAATATTTTAACACCCTTTACTAGGTTAACACCAGAAAAATTAAAATAGCCATATTTACTATATAACTTTTACTTTGGTTTACATTTTCTATTATCCTAGAGATATATAGGTAAGAGTAAACTGCTAAGTGGAGTGTGCAGAGTAATTCTGTCCAACTTTCTTTTTCTACCAAGTTTATGAATGTAACAAAACAAATATTGCCTAAGGCAGTGATTTGTAAATATGATTTGCAATACTTTCATGTTTTCTCAAGCACTCAGTTCTAAATTCTGAAGAAATAGCTATAGTTTATTTTAAAATTAAAGTGTATACAATTTAGCATTTTGAAGTTCAAAATGCTCTTCCCATAAGCATATGATGAAAAAAAGAATGTCACTACTACAAAAATTACACTCTATAGTATTTTCAACTTTAAATAACACAGTAATACTTTTCTAATGAAATTGGCCAAGTGGAAATAGATTAGCATTAGTCCTCCATTCCACTTTACTTGTAAATATGAATGAGCATGCCCCTGAACATGTCAATTATCAACATTTCACCTCTATAGCAAGTTATGCATGAAATCATAAAATAATGTCTTGTTATATTTTACTCATCATACAATATATGTAGTGAAACACCAATTTGCATAAGATTATTTAGAAAATATGGTGTCTTTAAAATATAATACCATTTACTTCAGCTCTCCGTCTTAAGTCCTACAGCTTGCTGTACTTCTATTGCATTTATCATTGTATATTAAGCCTTGCATTGTAGTTTTTGGATACATATAGTCTGTCTTCTTTTGAATATAAGGTTCTTTTGTGTAGGAAAAGCTTGTTCACTTCTAAATCACAGTTAGTCTTTGTCTAATGAATGAGTAAACTAAATAGACTATTTTACCACAGTTCATGGCTATTGTGTAAGAGGAGCAGTCAATTTAGAAAGCTATTGAAGTAACCTTTCAACGTTAGCTTGCTTTTTATGGGGGAGGGGGTATCATCTGAGGCAAACAACAAAATAAAATAATTAGCTCTATAAAACGGAACACTTTGGCACCAACTAGAAATCACATAAATCAGTGTCTCACAGGGAGCTGTCAGCCATTTCACTATCGGTGTAGTTTCAGGAATTTACACTTTTACTTCTCTTTCATAGCACTTTTACTTAATAACTTTGCTCTTTAGCACCCTTGATCTTTCATGAGAATTGTATAAACTCTGTTTTACCTACTCAATTAGAATATGTACAAAAAGTTGACACATGTAAACACAAAATTCACTCTGAATTGAATGCCTCATGTCAATTCACAGACCAGTATTTTTCAAATGTACTATGTGAGTAGAACTTCAGGCAGCCATTGAGCGAAAAATCTGTTGAGATCTGCAGTTTTCACAATTCAAGGAAGGTTTGTAATTAATAGTTTACTGTATAGCTATCATACAATTTCATATAATACAACTTTATAAGTTTTGTACAAGTTTTGGACTTATTAAAAAAAAAAAAGAAAACACCACAGTGATATTTCCACTGCTTAGTAGGCCCTGTGGAGGGCTATGAAGTTCACTAAAATATATCTCCTAACGCAGGAAATGAAGGCAACTGACTTGTCAAACAATAAGAGAAAAATAATGAAAACTCCTTGGATAAAAAACCTCTAACATTGAACTTTCAAATTCTTACTTATGGTTTTACAAATTACATTTAACAAAAACAATTCAGAGTGAAGGAAGAAAGAAAGAAAGAAAGAAAGATGACGGTTTGGTGTATTTCAGTCTCTTCCCCACATCAAGCTTGCAACAAATGTTTGCCCCAACATGTAGTAAAGAACGGCATCCCCAACTATCAGAGTTTCCCACGCAAAATCAGCTCTGGTTTTACAGCTGAAAACAGTCCAGATCAGGGAGGATCACCTGGGCCTAGGGAGGTTGAGGCTGCAGTGAGCCATAATGGCGCCACTGCACTCCAGCCTGGGCAACAGCGTGAGACCCTGTCTCGAAAGAGTACAGAGCAGACTCCAACACAGGATCTCTCACTCAGCTTTTTGCTCAATGCCTGCTTGAAGTTCTATCCACACAGTGAAAAGTCAAATCAACTTCCGCATAAATAACCCTACTCCTAGGGTGAATTTGCTCATTTGTTACCATCCATGCTTCACTTTTTCATTATCTTATCACCTGAGGGAACCAACAGTAAACTCCTCCAAAGTGAAGGCGATGTGTCTCTCCCACTTATTAATGTCCATATTGCTGAGCAGTTCCCTAGAACTTAAAGTGCTTCTTTTAAACAACTATTCCTGCCCGCCTAAGGACACGGCGGGTTTCAGAGTTTCTTTCCAGAACAACCATTTCCTTGAGCAAAGAGCAAATGAAAGACCAACTCACCTTGTTTTTCCTCAGGATAATCTTGCTGGAAAACCTCGAAAGCGGGGGTCGCGGAACCACTGGCCTGTCTCAAGGCACCCTGTCCCAGCGCAGCCCCCGCCGCAGGGCCGCCCTCAGACTGTGGATTCTCGGCTCTGCCGCTGCCCCCGGGTGCCCGACCCCCGGGGGACCCGGAGAGCCCAGAGCACAGGAGCCTCTGTAGCCCCCGGGCTTCGCTCTCCTCCTGCGCCTGCTGCCTGCGCAGCGCCACCTGGGCGGCCATGACGCGCTGTCGCTCGGCGATCAGGGTGCACTTGGCACACGCGCAGTCCCGCCAGCGACAGAAACGCTTGTGGCCCTTGAGCGCTGACACCACGCCATGGTTGCGACAGCGGGCGCACTTGGGTGTCCGCGGGTAGCCGCAGCCCACCGCGCCCACCCCCCTCTCCAGCCCGGGAGGCGGCGGGCAGCCTCCGCTTCCTGAGGTGGCAGCGGCGGCGGCGGCGGCCGCGGCCGCAGCTCGCAGAAAGAGGCTGGGCGGCCGCAGGAACGCTGGGGGAATCTGCATCCCCGATGGTACCGGCAACGCCGGGGATGGGGGCGGAGGGGCAGCCGACACCACCAGCCCAGGGGCCAGGTGGGGTCGGCCGCTACCGCCTCGGTCTCTGCTGCCACAGTGTGACTGCTCCATTCCCAAGAAGTTTCTGGCTGGCCGTCGCAAGTGGAAAGTGCTCTGACCGCAGCTAACCCTGCTGGGAGGCTGGGGAAGCCGGGGCAGGACGCGCCGTGGTACTACTGAGCCCCACCCGCGCACGAACAAAAGTTTTGCACTCTTTCCACTCGGAGGGAGTTGGGACGACCGCATCCCAGAGCTGGAGAAGCTGAGAGGTGCAGCTGTCCCGTGAGCCTGGCAGAGTCCCTGGGCGCTAAGTTAATGCCCCTGTGCCTCCAGCCAAGAAGGAGAGGTTGGAGAGGCTACCCCGCCCACCCAGGCTCCCGGCCAAGCGCAGAAGCCAGGGGAGGGCCCGGGACAGGGAGTGGGGACCTTCTGGGAGGAGGGCGGCGGGGACTCCGTCCGATGGGCTGCAAATGTCTCCTCCCCCCAAAAAAGCCCGTTTCTCCCACTTGCTTCCCCAGGAGTTCTCGACGTCTATTTTTGTAAACTAGCCTTTGCAGCCTCCCCTTTTACTGCCCTTTTAAAATTAAGCAGAGTTTGAATTTCTCCTTTTCCCGCTTCCACGCTTCTCCTAAGAAAGTATGAAGATTTGGATTTTGAGTTCTCCTTTCGTGTTCCCAGATGAAATCTTCATGTCTGCAGCAGCTTGGCCAGTGTTAGTGGGAGCCCAGCTTGATAGACTACGAATTTGTTATCCACCAGAAAGATGCTTGTTTTAAATGGGTCTTAAGACAGCATCAAAACAATGGATAATTAATTAAGGGGATTGATTCACATTCAGATTCTTTTCATGTATTCTATTTATTTACGCATGCAAATTTGGATTCTGTGTATTATATTTTTAAATGCTGCTGCTTTAAAAAAGTTATAAAACTCCTCTCTGCGCCTATTTATAGGCAGTAATTGTGTTAAAGCTGTTTCAAAAATACTTATGTCTATTGTAAAGTTTTGGAGAAAGTCGTTTAGATCATTATTTAAATATGCTGTCATAAATTCTTCACATATGAATTTAATGCCTTTAATTATAAGAAAAGATCAGAAGGAGTTTAAATCAAAAGAGCCTCTGAGAAAATTCATGAATGTTTATTCTTAATGGAAGGTAGCGTCAGCACTCTGCCAGCTCTTCAAGATCCAACCGCCTTGGATAGGTTATTCATTTTCTATCCCTAAGATAGCAAGTAATAATGATATTTTTACCATTCCATCTGTTCACATTCAGAGCAGATATTGCTGATCTACCTGGCCTTTCTCCTACCAACCTACTCAACGCCATCACCACCACTACCATCCTCTCATTCAAACATCCTATCGTAGAGGTTTTCCACCCCTCCTAAGAACTGGAACTACCTAGGGAACCTTTAAAAGAGATGGACACTCCAATCTACATAATGTATTCTGAGTCTTTTCGTCTGTGTCTTAAACTCTGAAGGTGACAATTACATACAGTGTTTAGAACTACCACTCAAGGAATTCATGAACTCTGGGTGTTCTATGATACCCAAACTTTCTCACAACTCTTTATCTTTGCTCACGTTACTCCTGCCTAAAATGTACTGATGCCTTAACTGTGTACTCACATCCATTCTAGAGGAGATGAATTTTTAGTTCTACATGGATCATTAAAATACAATGAATTACCTAATGAGAAAGCAGTTTTCTTTTCTATTCTTTTTAGGAGCTTCTGGTTACATAATGGGAATGGTCAGCTTAATGCAAGTATGCCTTTTAAATTTTTAAAATACCTTTTAATTGTATTTTTCAATAATAACAAAGAGCAGCAAGTAAAATGTTTACCTAGAATTTAGCGATATTTTTCTGTTTTTATTTGATTTTTAAAGTTATCTTATAATTATATATATTGGTTTTCATCCAAGAAAGTAAATATTGTCTTTATATAAATGTACTTAAGTTAAATATTTGTCAATTTAAATGAAGAATTATGCAGATAATTCATACATGGCAAAAGAAATTAAGGTCTGGAAAACATTGTCTTGGTGGTTTTGGAGTCAAAAAGCATTGCTCTCAAATTCTGGCTCCACTTCTATTAAGTTACTTTATCTAACTCTGATCCTCAATTTTCTCATTTGTAAAATGAGAATAATCGTATGGTTACTTGAGGATTAAACAAGATAACATACCTAAATCATAATGCATATAATGAGATATATATTTTACTGTTCCTAACACCTAGGTTCTTGACATATGTTACTTTTTTTAATGGAAGGGTTTTAAAATAAATATTAATATTTAGGAATGATATTTCAAATGCTAAATGAGAATTTTATTATATTTTAGAAGAACTTCCTTGCCTTAAGTGAACTCAAAAACCACAGACTTGTTATATATATATAGGGCAAATATAGAAGAAAGGTATCCAAAATTGTTGGTGAACCAAAATTAGATTAGTATTAAAAATGTAACCATTTTCATAGTAAATATCCCATCTTGGACTTTGTGTGATTGGCCTAAGAGGTGACAGTGCTTTGAGGAGAAAAGTTATTGGCCAGGAAATCAAGAGAGATGGGTTCAAATAAGTGGTGTATCTGACAGAAAGTAAGGGCACTTCCAATGACCAGATTTGTGGTGTTGAAAAGTAACTCTATCTTTTTGATCTCGGTCACTCAACTGCAAAATGAAACAGTTGGGTTAAATAATTTCTAAGATTATTTAAACTTTAATAATTTATGACTTTAATACAGACATGTCTAATACAAGATAATTGTGTTTCTAATATACTAGCAATGGAAAATCTGAAATGAAATGAAAAAAAGCTGTTTTACTCTAATTCTGAAGTAGCTCTCTATTACTATAAGACAAAATAGATTTCAGAGTAAACAATATTACTAGGAATAATATTTACTTCATGAAAATACCATAATTCTAAATACTTATGCACCTAATAACAGTGCCTCAAAATACAAGAAGCAAAAACAACTGTAAAAAGAAATAGATATATCCACAATTATAGTCAGATTTCAACATCTTCTTTCAATAATTGATAGTATAGGCAGAAAATCAGTAAAGATATATACAATTTGAACCACACTGTCAACAGATAGACCCAATGAGATATATACAGCACTCAACAACTACAGAATGCTTGTCTTTTTGAAGTGCATATGGAACATCTACCAGTCAAACATATTCTGGACTATAAAAGCAAGGCTGAATAAAAGGATTCAAGTTGTACAAAGTATGCTTTTTGACCACAATGAAATTGAATCAGAAATCAATTAAAGAAATAAATCAAGAAAAGTCCTAAAATGTGTGGAAATTAATAACACATTTTAAAATAACCCATATTGAAAGGATAAGTATAAAGGAAAATAATATTTAAACTGAGTAAAAATGAAAATACAACATATCCAAATTTGTGGGATGCAGTTAAAACTATACTTTGGGGAGTCATTTACATCACTAAACACCTATATTAGTAATAAGAAATCTCAAATCAAGGACTTCCGTTTCCAATTTGGGAAACTAGAAGTCGAGCATTAAATTCAACCAAAATAAGTTGCAAAGGGGAAATAATTAAAAACTGAAGAGAATGTAATGAAACAGAACACAGGGAAATAACTAAAAATAAAATGTAGCCAAAAATTTTTTCTTTGAAAAGATCAATAAAACTGATCTCTAAACTAATCAAGAAATGTAAGGAATAAAACAGGTGAAAGAACTACAGATTATACAGAAAATAAAAGAGAAATATTATAGACAACTTTATGCTATTAAATTCAATAACTTAGATAAAACAAACCAATTCATTAAAAAAACACAGTTGCTCAAGAAGAAATACATAACCTGAAGCCCTTTATCCAATGAATTGACATAGCTTAAAACATTCTGAGAAAGAAAACTCAAGAATCAGATGTCTGCACTAGTGAATTTTACCAGATATTTAAGGGAGAAATACTACCAATTATACACAACCTCCTGGAAAACATTTCTTAAATCATGGAATATTTACTAGTTCTTCCTAGGTAACGCTAACATTACCCTGAAAACAAAATAAGACTAACATCACATTTTTTATAAAAGCTACAAATATCCCTCATCTATTTGTGATTAAAAAAAAAAAATTCCCAGCAAACTAAGAATAGAAAGGACTTCCTCAACCTACCTAACCCATATATTTAAAAAATAGAACAAACAGCACGTTTAACGGTGAATGACTAAAAGCTTTTTTCCTAAGATCAGAAACAATACAAAGATGTTCACTCTGACCACTTCAATTCAACAATATACTGGAAATTCTGTCTAATGCAATCAGGCAAGAGAAATTAGACATTCAAATTGGAAAGAATGGTGTAAAGCTCTTCATTTGCAGGTGACATCTATTTATAAAATCCTATGAAAACAGAAAAAAAAAAGCCTGCTAGAACTAAGAAGTAATTTTTGTAAGACTGCAAGATATAAGGTCAGTATAAAAAATCAGCTACATTTCTATAAACTGAAATAAAAATCAGACAATCAAGAACTGAATCTAGTAAACAACCCTATTCACAGTGGCATTCAAAATACAAAATGCTTAGGGATACATCTGATAAAAAGTATGAAACACTGAAAACTAAAAACTTTACTGACAGAAATTAAAGATCTAAACAGATGGAGACATATACCATGTTCATGGATCAGAAGACTCAACATTTTTTAAATGATAATCTTACCTAAATTGATCTATAAATTGATGCAATCCCAATCAAAATTTCAATTCTTTAAATATACACTGTCAAACTCATTACAAAATTCATATGGAAATGCAAAGACCTATAATGGCCAAAATATCTCTGAAAAAGAATAAAATTGTAAGGTTAACATTAACTTTTTTTCAATAATTATTACAAAGTTATAGTAATTGAAACAATGGAATATTGATGTAAGGATAGAAAAATCAACCATTGTGGTAGAAGAAAGAATTTAGAAAGAGAACCACACGTAAATATACAGCTCGTTCTAGACAAAAGTGGAAAGACAACTTAGTGAAGACAGGATAATTTTTCCCAACAAATTTTGCTATAACAATTGGATTTCTATATGCAAAACAAAACTAAATTTAAAAAGAACTTTGATCCATACCTCACACCACATAAAAATTGGCTCAAAATATAGACGTAAATATAAGTAACAAAACCATAAAACATAGAACACTTTTGTGACATTGGGTTATGCAGAGATTTCTTAGATACAACACCAAAAGTATGATCCATACTTTTGGAGTATATAAAAGAACAACTAATAAATTGTGCTTCATTAAAATTAAATATTTTTCTTCTTCAAAAGACACTGTTAAGAGAATTAAAAGTCATGCCACAGACTGGAAGAATATAGGGGCAACACATATATCTGACAAAGAACTTATATACAGAATATGTAAAGAACATTCAAAACTTGATAGGAAAAGCAGTCCTTTCAGTGGGCAAAATATTTGGATAAACATGTCATCAGGGAAGATATATGGATAGAAAATAAGCACAAGAAAATATTCTACACACCATTAGTAATGAGAGAAATGCACATTAAACCAAACATGAAATACTACCATATACATATCACAATGACTACAATTAAAAAGATTGATCATACCAAGTATTTACAAGGACATGAAGCAGCTGGGACTTTTGTACATTGCTGGTAGAAATGTTAAAATAGTACAACCACCTTGGAAAATAGATTAAGAGTTTCTTAAAAATTTAAACATCATCTACCATATGATCCAATCATTACATTCCTAGTTATTTATGCAAAGGAAACATTCAAATGTCCATACAAAGACACTGACTTTTTAAAGTAGCTTTATTTGTACAGCTGCAAATTGGAAAACACCAATCATCAACAGATGAACAGATTAACAAACTGTGATGATCTATATTATAGAAAACCTTGAGAAGATGAACATGAACCTAGTCAGAAAGAAAGTATACCTGTGTTATATAATTGAGTGTGAAAAACAGAATATATCATAAATTAGCCAAGAAGGCAACTGACAGAAGACTGAAAAGAAAAAAGATCATAGAATATCCTCAGCTAAACTATTGGTAAAAGAAAGGTAAAATGTATATGCAGTTTTGGAGGGAATTTTGAATTGCAATTCTCTTTTCCTGGGATTCTTTAATGCATTTGAGCATTATCATTGGATGGGAGGCCACAGTCTGCTGGATGACAGGAAGTTCAGCCCTTGGACTGTAGGTCAATAAATGGCTAGGCACCTCAGGTCTAAGCAGAAATGGGCCTCCTCTGGGATATTATTCTTTCCTGGAGTATTGTTGGGAAAGGGATGGACATGTTTGGTGATATATATAATAGAAAATAAAAGAGAATATTATAGATACAGAAAATAAAAGAGAAATATTATAGACAACTTTATGCTATTAAATTCAATAACTTAGATAAAACTAACCAATTCATTAAAAAAACACAGTTGCTCAAGAAGAAATACATAACCTGAAGCCCTTTATCCAATAAATTGACATAGCTTAAAACATTCTGAGAAAGAAAACTCAAGAATCAGATGTCTGCACTAGTGAATTTTACCAGATATTTAAGGGAGAAATACTACCAAGAAATGTCAAGTAGTTCAAGAAATGTCACTCCAAGAACCAATTCCTACCAGTAAATACATCCTCTTGGGGATACCATGAGGCTGGGGAGAGAGAATTCATTACACCAAAGCTACAACTAACCACAGTATTGTGGCTCTTAGGAAATAAGACTTCCTGGGAAGACATAATCTCTGATTGCTTGCTCTGGGATGGCTGGAAACGAGTTGGAGGCTATAGATACTGTCCCCCGACTTTTAGGGGGATACAAATTGTGAAACAGAATAGAATGTGTTCTGTTTTGTTGCTTTACAAGCTCTTTCACACAAGTTGAAGATACTCACTTGGAATCATAAATAACTAAGAAATACACAAATGGAGATGTACCCTTTTTTATATGTTCTTTTCTAAATTCCTAGTACATAGTAAATGCTCATATGTCTTTGCAAATAAAGAGTGGATGTCACAGGACTTACTTTTAAGTTGGTTGAATAGGCATTAATATCACATTACTTTGCCTTTATGTTCTAAAAACGTTTGAGAAGTAATTTCCAGCTCACTAAAAACTATTATTTTGCTGTTTTTCAACCTTGAGTTTTATATAAGTTGGAGTGTAATTTATTTTTAAAGTATGGTTTATTGTTTACTTTATTTTACAATTTTCATTAATGTTAAAAAATGTTTTTTATGTTTTTCTCATAGGAAAAATCTTATAAAACTCTACAGTTCATGCCAATGAATGCATTTCAGTATTTTTCAAAATGTTTAGATCCAAACACATATAGTTGCTTATGAATATGATGGATTAATGTGTTAGTGTATTTACTTCTACATTTTTTCTTCATATAAAAAGTTATGATATATTGTTTACATATAATACATCTAACTTAATTTTGTGACGCAAAGATTTCTCATTTTAACAGATTTTGCAAATGTCAACTTTAATAGCTATCTAATTTTCCATTATTTCGTCATAGGGTGATTACTTAATTCTTCTAGTTTTAGACATTCATAGTTTCATTTTCTCCCAGTTTTAAATAAGGAGATGAACATATGAACATAAAGCACTTTCTGTATTTCAGAGTAACTCCCTAGAATAAATTGCTATAAATACAAGTATTGAATTAAATGTTGTAAATATTTTTAAAGCTTTTGATTACGTTCTTGGCTTTTTTTTTCTAACGAGGCTGTATGAATTTGAATTCTAATATACAGCTCATTTCATCATCGTCGCATGTATTTTTTTCTTTTTCCCTTAAGTGGCAGTGTTTTTTTCTTAGTAGGAAACCAATTCTGCCTTCTAAAATAACAGTGATAACCCAAAATTCCATAAGGAAAATAATTCTACAACACCTCAGTTCATAGAAAGATAATCACCATTTTGAAAATTTCTGGTTAAGTATGACTGGGGGGAATTGAAGCAAAGTGTAGCAAAAGATCCAATCATGGTAACATACCTTGCCCAATCCTTCTTTGAGTAAATTACACAGACTATTGTGAACGTGATGATTTAAACAGTTCTTTATAAAGAAGTGTTGTTGATTTAAAGACTATAACAAGAAACCTTGGTGCCATTGTGGTTAATTGTATATCTACATGTTCAAAAGCTATGCTCTTTATTTAGCTTCTTTGCCCTAATGGGACTAAGTCTACCATGTAAATAGGGCTCAGAACTTATGAAACTCTTGTTTTTTTGTTTTGTTTTGTTTTGTTTTTTAACTCATAAGATATTTAAAGTAAATTCATGCTTAGGGATTGAGATAATCATTATGATTTGTCTTCCACTGAGTAGAACCCACCAATCATCTGTATGTGAAAACATTTCCTCATAATTCAGTCCTTAAATAGACAGCAATACAGTTTCATTCAGAAAGTATGTGAAAGCGCTTTATGTTGCTGTTAAAAGTTATAGCAGAATAAATAAGCACATATTAAACATTGAAGCATGCTAGTAAGAGTTTAATTAAACATTGCATCCTAAGTGAATTAAGAAAAAAAACTATAGACAACCAAAAACTTCTCTCATAAAATGTTACCATCCTAAAGAATCTTCTGTATATGACAGACATCTCTTTCTAATTATTATAGCTACTTTTTAAGAGCTGCTTATTATGTTTCATGCACTGTGGTTGGGGCTTTAGATACATTATGTCATTTAATCTTCACAGTCACCTTATTGAAGCCAATTACATTATCCTAATTTTACAAATAAGAAAACAGATTTTCAGAGGACAAATCCTCAAGGTGGTCTAATATTAAAACTCTTACTAAACTCCTGATTCTCCCCAGAAATCAGGGCAACTACCTCTGTAATACAGAGTCACAAAGAAATCTGTTAGGTAGAGTTCTTCATAGCAGAGTTATGCAGAAAAGGCACTTATTGGCTGACTCATTAGCAACCCAAAAATGCATCTATTCTTTCAGTTAACAACAGTCTCAATTTAAAAAGAATGTATGAAGTTTTAAAAAAAGATTTAAACACTTCAAAACTCCATACTTTACATGTCTCATCTTAGCAAACTTTAATAATAGCATTCTTATTCCACTTTTCTCTTTCTTCCCCATACTTCTCCTGTAAATAGAAGTAAAACAGAAATGAAACTTCTTGTTGATACTTTTACCACTGGAAATTTGAAGCATGTTTTCCCTTTACTCTCAAGAGTAACCAATTCAGATTTGATACCTTTTACTCCTTTCAAAACCTGATATTGGATTCACTGGTAGTTTTTCCCTCTCAAGGTAATTGTGGTGAGACCCTGCCGTTAGGCATTAGAAAAATACTTAAAAGCTTTCATAAAATAAATAATTGCAAAAAAGAAGTTCATAAATGCCCATTTTGGAAACCAAATTGGTTAGCTTAAAACAAAAGAAGCATTTTAATATGTTAGGTCCTACTATATTCCACTGATTGAACACAAACAAGATATACAAATCAATTCCTTAAATATCTGCAATCCCTATTTCTTCAGAAGGAATTGCTATAGGAACTACAAAAATAATTTTGCTCATTTTTGTTGTAAAATAGGATGAAACTGACTTTCAAAGATATTATACATTTCTATCATTTGTTTTTATCTTTTGCCCTGCCAGAGTCTGTCTTCTGGAGCTTTTCTTAGAAGTGTCCCAATTAAAACTCTGTGTGAGCAAAAAATGGCTTTCATTCACAACAAGGATTCTAAATAAGAGGTAAATTTGGTAAACCAGTTCCTTCCTGGCTCCTTGCCATTCACTTCTTTTGGTTTTGAAATTCATTTCTTTGTGAGCATAAGGTGGTTGTTATGAGGTGTTGTCAAGCCTCTGACAGGGTTATTGTGCATGGTAGAAGGTGGTAGTTTTTGATCAATGTCTTCAAAGTCAAAGCTTGGAAAATAATAGCTGCACATCAAAACCCAGTGCCATAATGCAGTTAACATTGGACTCTTTCAGGTGGCCCCAGGGAATGATTTAATTCTCATGTTGAGCTTTACCATAATTAGTCATTTATAATGGTGTAGTAAGATTTATGTGAAGACACATAACTTGGATTCCATTATCAAATGAGGATCAGAAAAAACATTACCAATAAATAAATAAATAAGCCTATTTGTTGACGTTTCTCCTCCCAATTTTTTTTATGAAACCCTATTGATTGCATTTCTACTCTTAAAAAATCCTTTATTGGTTCAATATCTTTAAATTATAATTATGCCTAATTCCTTAGGCCATTCATGCAATTATTTCATGATACCCTAATAAATAAAGTCACTGACCCAAACTTTCTTGTTGCACCTTTTTCTATATTCTTCACACTTTTCCAAAAAGTCTTAAACATTTACAAATGCTTTAAAATTAGGGTGTTTTTTATGTTGTTTGTTTAGCTTTTTCCTCTAGAACATAAGGTTATTGGTAGTTTCTAAGAAGATAAAGCCATTTCATTCATACATTCATGCAAATAGTACAACTGGCATATATATCATATATATTAACATACCATATTTTATATATATATATAAAATTTCTTAAAGGAACTATAAAATCACAGGTGAAAATTACACAATATAACATTAAAAAAAATCATACTTAAAAGTTAAATGTGCCATATGTTTCTCTAATACTGAGACACAATGGGGTGCATTAAGAAACTCATTAAGTCAATGAAAATGGCAGCTGAGGTGTATCGAGATATCTATTCACTTTACTTTTGAGATAGAAAAACCGAAAAATAGTGGACACATTCCATTTCTTCTCAGGTTTGAACTAATCATGTTAGCAAAGGGTCAGTGCAATACAAGATGAGAATGTGTATTTCTTCTCAGCATCTACTTTGATAAACTTCACTTTAATGATTTCTATTTTTTTGCATCAAATGCAAATATGTCTATTTCCTCTAACATTTT